>NC_077230.1:32421350-34821350 GCF_027887165.1 Monodelphis domestica
ATATTTTCTTCTAATCTCAGACTACTAAATTCAGCTCCACAGGATTAATTATCTTTTAACCTTAAACTCTAGCTTTCAGATATCTCTGGGATTTTTTTGTCCAGGATTCTGTTCATGAAATCCTTATCAACTTAGTTCAGAAATCATCATATTCACCTGAAAGAAATACTAATATAAACATGCCATTTTCTATTTTTTAATGCCAGACTTTTAAATTCTTATAACCTTTATATAAGTCAAAATCTTGAAGAGTATATTCCCTTTCTAAAGTTAGAATTTTTAAAAAATTAATAAGCATTAAGGAAGAATAACATTAAGGAAGGAAGAAAGGAAGGGAGGGTAGAACTAAAAAAAATTCGTAGCAAATATCCATAGTCAAGTAAAACAAATTCTTTCATTGGCAATGTCCAAATACTTATGTCTCATTCTGCAATTTGAGCCCATATCCTGTCAGAAGGTAACGAACATCATCCACAGTCCTCTGGAATTATGTTTCATTATTTCCTTTTATCTCAAGATATTTCCATTCTCAAGACTCTCAAGGTTGTTTTTTTTTTCTTTATAATGTTATGCTTACATAAATTGTTCTTCTAATTCTGCTCACTTCACTTTATTTCATATAGTTTTTCCTAGTTTAGATGTTAGTTTTATAATTTTTTCTAGTACAATAATCCATTTCATATATATGTTTAGACTTTCTTTAATTGGCTGGTATGCCCATAGCTTTTAGATTTTTGCTACTATGAAAACAGTTGGATCCTTTTCCTCTTCCTTTGATCTTCTTAGGGCATAAAGATGTGAATGGTTTCATGACTTTTTGAGGAATAGTTCCAAATAGCTTTCCACAACGGCAAGACCGACTCACAGGTTCACAATGGCTCATTAGACCTTATTTTTTCCATAGTTACTCCAAAATTTGTCAATTTCTTCTTTCATCATCTTTGCCAATTTGATGGGTGTGATATTAGAACCAATGAGGGTATTTCTAAATGCCCCAAATAAGTCAGTATAACTACCAAATCTGACATATACATATTGGCATTGTTTTTAAAGCAGAGATGGGAAAAGATTTCATTTATCTAGACTTATTTCCCTAGAAACAGGCTTTACAAGGCCGTCACTCTCGCTGTCTTTTGTATACCTGCTTCATTTTTAAAATTTAAGCAGACTTTAGGAGAAATAAAACTTTATCTTAAATGTCTTGTGCTATATTGTTAAAACTCATCACACTACAATCTTGCTACTTGAGCAACTTCCACATCTTTGCAGACCTGGAGATAACAGCATGCATGCTCCAACTTACTGTGTCAGATATTGATTAAACTGATGAATATGCTCCAACTTACTGTGTCAAACATCAGACTGGTGAATGTGCTGTTCTTTATAGCTTTTCAAAATTGCCTGCTCTATGTACTCTGCATTATACATTTCAGGACTTTCTGCTCCTATAACTTTTGGTAGTAAATAAGTTTAGAGTTTACATCGTAACCACTAAGAGGCAAAGTTGAAACTACCAGAACAATTTTGACTTTGCCCAATATTCAGCCATTGAGGGCAAAACTAATGAACTTATTCATTTCACTCTTTTGGGGGTGAAAGTAATTTTCTCATGTACTCTCACCTTGGTCACCCCACATCAGGAGTATTATGTCCAATTCTGAGTCTATTTTAGGAAATACATTGATATCCTTTGGTAGGCATCCTATAGAGCGATGATTTTTGAACTTTTGGGGCTCAGCAATCAGTAAGGACCCTCCCTACAAAGAGCTTTTATTTATATGAGTTCTTTCTATTGATATTTACCATAATATAAATGGAAATGTCTTAACATTATCATAAATATAGTTTTGGCTTTGTGGATCCCCTAAAAAGATCTCAGGAAATGTTGTCTCTCCCATTAGTCTATGAATTTCTTGAGAGCAGGGACTGCTGCTGCCCTTTTAAAAACATTATTATGAAGGAAGAGATCACAGAACATGGTGAGGCTATTGTTGTATGGAGATGATTCCTCCAGGAAGAAACTCATCTGTTAGCCTCCTCTTTTAGCTGATTATTTTTGCTAATGGAGTACTCAGTGTCAGTTGCTTTTATGTGACTGTCATTTATGTCAGATGCTTTCCATGTTGGCACCTAGGAGGAAATTTTAGTTGCTCTTGTAGTTAGTTACCTTGGATGAAGGTTGGTATAAAGGATAAAACTAATACCTCTCTTTAAGTGTATGGTTTGTGAGATCTTTTTTGCATTATCCTTTCATGTTTCAGGGAACATGATTTGATCCCTAGCATATCTGAAAAAAAAAATATATATATATATAAAGCTTGTTTTAAAAAAAAAAAACTTACCTTCTTTCTTAGAATCAATACTGGGCATTGGTTCCAAGGCAGAAGATCAGAAGGGGCTAGTCAATTGGGGAGGGCGGGGTAAGTGAGTTGCCCAGGGTTATACAGCTAGGAATTGTCTTGAGTTCAAATTTGAACCCAGGACATCCTGTCTCTAGACCTGCCTCTCAAATCTACTGAGCCACCCAGCTGCCCTTTAAAATCTTATTGAAATCAACATTTATATTAAATTATAAATGATATAATGTAGATTAAATTATTGTGATGAGATTAGTGCTGACAGCAGTGATAAGAATGTTTTCCTTGAAAAATCTCAACAACATACTTTCTATTGGTAGAGATGAAAAGCTCTCTGGACTGAGTTCTCATGCATTCCCTCTCATTTTGGACACTGTTTATCATACCAAAAGCCCTTCATTGTGATAAGAATGCTGAATTGCTCTCTATACAGAAAGAATCAGATTTAAGATGGTGGTGTTCGCTTTAGGAGAAGCTACCTCCCCTTGTGTCAGTAGAACCTGCATTTA
This sequence comes from Monodelphis domestica, assembly GCF_027887165.1. NCBI lineage: Eukaryota > Metazoa > Chordata > Mammalia > Didelphimorphia > Didelphidae > Monodelphis > Monodelphis domestica. The sequence continues at coordinate 32,424,217 of NC_077230.1, forward strand.
CCACTCTATTCCCATAGTGCCTTTAGATTCTGAAAAGGCAGCCCACAGTAATTGTTTCAGACATCTGCTTAGCATACTTTGAAGTGCATATAAGTTCCTTTTCGGTTTCATTTGAACTCCAGCTGTCTTCACCAAAGTCTATAATCAATCTGAATTAAGTTGTCCTACTTCTCTTAATAAGTTTCTTATTAAGTTCTGCATCGGCCTCTTAGCGAGCCTTAAAGCTAATTCATGTAGAATTGCCATTTTCCACTAATTCATTTGTCAGCTCTCCAAATCCCAACTAAAAACAATCAGAAAGACTATTAATTTGCTGCTTCATAAACAACTTATGCAAGAATATATGTTGCAAGCAGGCAAATGATGTAAGACAATGAGTGAGAAGGAAGGAGATGGTGGCATGCAATAGATTTTTTTTAACTCAAAGGAAATGCCTTCCAAATTCAAAATAAACATTTATTCAATAAGACAAACATCCTTCTAGTTTCTCCAATTGTTTCAAAAATGACTTGATTGCTGAATGAACTTTATTTAAAGACAGAAAATCTTTGGAACAGTTGGAGACTGTGAACATGTCCTTTTTATTGTCCAACTTATTTTGATTTGGACCTCTTTACACATAAAGAACTTCACAGCATTTTTTTTGATAGACTGTGATGAAGATAGGCACCAGAATATGCTACAAATGTTTCTCAATTACAGGAAAGCTGTACAGCAACTACTTTTTTTCATAAGCATTTAGGAGTTTGCAGATAATCAAAATGCTCAGTTAATGAATCCACCCGATATTATTTTTCTCAAGAGGTATTTTCTTGAACCTTGAAACTCCTTCCCTACGATATCACCCAGGCTTCCATTTGAAAATAATAATCTCAAAAAAGTCTCACTTAATAGAGCAGCTCTAGAGAATTGACTGATATTAGAATCTAGACTGAACACTTTGGGTGCAATAGGAGACAGTAATAAATGCTCTCTGGTCCTCCAGAGACATTGCCTGACAATTATAGACTACTCCAAACAGAAATTAAGTAACATATCATTAGCATTAAAGGATTTCAGATCTCAAAATGGTATTGTTATAATCTAGTATCTAGAGAGGTCTGATCTCATTATAAAGTGTGAATATTTAATTCACTGCATCTGTGGTATTAATGGAGTCTTCATTTTCCTGGGAACAATTTTATATAACAACAAGCTGAGAGATTAAGCATTTTTATTAGATTCTACGTATAGAGGCATTGCATTAACTATACACAATCCTAAAACATTGGTGATATTTAGCAAGAATGCTAGATTTGCTTGGAAAATGGCAGCTAGTGGCCTATTTTCTCTTTAATTCTCCCAGTTTCAAGTTCATCATTTAACTATTCTTCTACATCTAGCACAACAAGGCATGATTTAAGAGCAAATAATCCAAGAAGTAGGTGCCAGCTGTGCTGTCATGCCCTGGAATTACATTTTTCACATTTATCCATTTAACATTGGTACCAATATCATGCCTCAGATAACCTCACATTAAACAAGTTAAGCAATGACACTGAGAAATGGTTACTGGTAAGCCATCATTTTGTATATGATGGAAAAGTAGATATTTATATAGGTGACAAATCAGAGCAAAAATCTGATTTTAAAGGGGTGTAAAAATTGCTCTTAGGGGGAAAATTGTGTTTCCCAAAAATAATGTTTTGAAGGCTATACTTTTATGTACTATAATTCTGTAAAAGTTAGAGGAATCTTTTCATTAAAAAAAATGCTGTCTTATGTTTGATTGTTCCATTATTTTAAATTTCTTCTATTTTTGTGGGCCATGTGAAACAATTTTATGATATTCATTTTCAATTAAAAGTAATATTAGACATATCAACAAAATATTCAAATAAGTGAATTTAAAACTGAATTAAATTTACAGAAACCTGTCCAGCCCTTTAAATTCAATCTTATATTTTAGATGTAGAAATGGAATTTTGTATAAGAACTTAACAATCAATAATAATTGCTTCTTCTTTAAATAGACTTCTAGAAGGGAAAAACTGAAATGAAGGGCAAAACCAACTGAAATATAGGGAACTAGAATATACTTTTAAAAATTATAAACCATATTTTCACTCTACTTTAAAATAAAAGAAGATAATTAACACGAATATCATGATAACCCTTCTTTACTAAAATACACACTAAGAACCAATTTTTCTTTTGGACAGTTAAGGAATTACTGTTGAAATTATGGAAAACTCAACAATATCTATGAAAAAATTTATCTCATAGCGACAAAAGCTTACTAGTGGGCAAATTGTATTGTTCTATGAATTAAGTAGGCTCAAATTTCAGTGTTCCATGGGTCTCCCCAGCAGTTGTCTGAAATACAAACACATGTTGATGTAATCCAGTGGTATCAAATTTGAGACCTAAAAGCCAATGGGCCTTCCAAACTCCTGATTAAGTCTTTAACCAGATTAAAACATAATTGGAAAATATTTGACAAAGTAAATAAAAATACAATACAACACAGATAATTTGTGATTTTCCAAGTCAATATTCTTGTAGCCTATGGAGATCCATTTTTATTTGTTTGGTATCACTGGTGATCTCAACAAGTCAGCAAGCATTCATTAAGGCTAACTGTGATACCACACATTCAATTAAGTGCTGAGAGATTAAATTCATGAAAAAAAAAGATGGTCCCTGTCCTCAAAGAACTTACACTCTAATAAGGGAAGTCACCACCAAACTGCCCCAAAACATAATGACCTAATGAACACCATGAACACATCAAGACCATCTATCTTCCACTATCTCCCCAAGTCTGTCCAAGTTCAAGTTCATTGCTTCTGTGACATTATCCAATTTGTCCACTGCCTTCTCCTTTTGCCTTCAGTCTTTCCCAACATCAAGATCTTTCCTAGTGAATTCTATCTTCTCATTATGTGGCCAAAGTATTTAAGCTTCCATATTTAACTTTGCAGCGAAGAATCTGAATTAATTTCTTTGAGTATTGACAGATTTGATCACCATACTATCCACACTCCTCTCAAAAGTCTTCTTCCACACCACAATTTGAAAGCAAATATTCTGTGGCTCTGTTTCCCTTAGTCTAGCTCTTATAGCCATATATTGGTACAGAAAAAAAAAAATTGGTAGCAAAGGATGTCTCTGTTTTTTAGTATACTGTCCAGAATTGCCATAGCTCTGTGCTATGGTATCAAATTCAAGAATTTTTATAGATATTTTTCTGTAGATTAAAAAAAATACTTTTCTCACCTTTATAGAATTCCCCAAGCGCCTGCGTCTAGGAGCACATTTTCTTATACCCATCCTCTCTTTGGATACCAATAACCTATTTTAGATATTAGCACCAGCAGTTTCCTTTAAACTAAAGTCTTTGAAGGCAGTCTAAAAGCAGCTGGAAAAAATACATAGTCATTAAATGTTCTACAATATTCATATGTGAAGAAGAGCATCCTTAAGTTAAATGGTTTCCATTGTCAAATAAGTGGCACATTTATTCCTTTCCTACTATGCATCAAGGACTGTAAAAAACATTAGGAATGCAAAAAGAGGCAAAAGACAATCTCTACCAGATATATTTGCATATTTAATGCAAATGCTTAATACTTTAGAATTTAAATTGTCCTAGAAATGAATTTGTTTAATATAAAATTTTCAGATTAAAAATATTTTCATAAATATTTGCATGTACCATATAGTTTTTCCCCAGTTTGTTAAATGTAAAAATTTCCTTTTCACCCTATACCTTCCTGTCCTACATGATGGTTATAAGCAGCAGCAGTCCTTAGCCTCCAAAGATTGGCCTTAACCACTGAAGCCTTTGAACTGTGTTTAATTAACATCTGTTTGCTAAAAGTAAGTGGTAGAGAATTTAATCACTGTTCATTCTTCTTAGCTCCTTAGCCTGCCTTCAAAGACTACTCTGAAGGAAACTGCTGGTGCTAATATCTGAGACTGGTTTTTGGTGTCTAAAGAGAGCATGGAGATAAGGAGATAAGCTATTAGAAGCAGGGGTTTAGTGGTTTATAGGAAAGAGTACCACACAGTCACAAAACCTGATTTTAAGCCCTGACCCTAATAAATGCCTGGGGACAGGTTATTTAACTTTTCTGAGCCTCACTTTCTTTGACTATACATTGGAGATCATACTTGCATTATTTTTTTCATATAATAATTGTAAAGAATGTGTTTTTTAAATTTTAAAATATTTTTCCATGGTTACATGATTCAGGATTTTCCCAATCCCTCTTCCCTCCCCCCTCACAGTGCTGACAAGCAATTCCATTGGGTTTTACCGGTATCATTGTTCAAACCCTATTTCCACATTATTCATATTTGCAAAAGAGTGATCTTTTAAAAAGAATATGCTTTTTAAACTGTAAGGTCCCATATGTGATTTTTTTTAACCATCACCATTATTACTTTTCTTTACCAATACTAGATAAGGAAACCACATAATGCTTCCTTTTTTATTTTATGATAAAAGATATCTGAAAAGGGGAGTAATTGGAACTAATTCTATGAAATTAGGCTTTCTATTACAGGATTCATCTAGCAATTAAACCTAAACTATTTATTATTCACTACCTACAGAAGGTGCCATTGGGAGAATCCTCCTACCCACTCCAACCCCACCATACATCTAGATAACTTTGTGATGACACAGCCACCATCTAGTAAAGACTTTCCTTACCTATTACCTGGATAATTTCAATAGTTTTCTTATTCATCAAATCTCACCCCATTCCAAACCATCATCCACTTAGCTGTCATTGATTTTCCTAAAGCTATATCTGACTGTTACTCACTGTCTATTTGAAAATCGATACTGGTGACCTGCTTAACTCCAGAGGCCAATGATTATTCATCTTTGTCTCATAATTTAAAATTTTCTATTCTATGTGTAAGTTCTACCGCATGCATAAGTATTAGTGTTTATTATTTATAAATATATAATATTATATATAAATAAATTGTATTTATAAGTATAATATAAATGAATTTGTTGGTTTATAAATAATAAAAATTATTTATAAATAAGTCACTATACACATATCAACATATAATCAGAAATATTTTATTGATGAATTTGTTTCATCAGAAAAGGTTGAAGAGGACAACATATGTGGCTAGTTTCCCCAAGAAATGGAAACAAATAGGTCTAGGTAGATCTAAATATATTCATGGATGATAAATCCATCATCAGCTGCTAAAGATTTCTTTCATCTATAAAATTAGGGCATTGGACTAGATGAACCTAACCCCCCCCCACTTTCCTCTCTAATAGACTGTGAATCTATGAAGTAGCTTAGGGTATTAACATATTTGGTTTGGGAAGCTGGAGATTCATTCAGATTCTAGTTCTTTCACCAACCAGTTCTGCCACTGACTGTATGAAAGTCCTTGGACAATTCAATAAACTTCTCTCCACATTCTCTATAATAAGAGAGAACTAAAGGAGCAAATCTCTAAGGTTCCTTTCTGCTTTCTCATGTTATAACTCCATAGAGCTTCGTATTAAATAATTATCCCATGCAAAAACTGTTGTTGATTTAAGGTGCTGATTTTGCAATCAAGAGACTTGGATTCAAACCATGCCTCTTAAAGCTCAGAGATCAGATACTTAGAGCTAGAAGAGACCTTTTACAGATGAGGAAATTGAGGCAGATAGAGGTTAAATGACTTTGCAAATCACTTAACCATTGTCTGCTTATTTCCTCATCTGAAAAATGAAATTAATAAATTACCCCTATCATCTAAGGCTATGATGAGGTTAATTCAATCCAATTAAATAAACTCTTATTAAGCTCCTACAGTGCACTAGGTACTATGCTAAGCACTGAATAAAATGAGATAGTATTTTCAAGAACTTTGTAAATCATAAAGCACTATGTAAATGTTATGGTAGTAGTCATTATGTGGAACTGGAGTAGGAACACACAGATGATATCTGAGGTTGAATTTTAATTTGGTTCTTCCTGACTTCAAGCCAAACATTCTATCCACTATGCCTCCTAACTGCCCCAGACACTAGCTATATAAACTTGGACATATTATTTCACTCTCTGTGGGTGAGTTTAAAAATCTGTAAAATGAGAGAGTTGAACTCATTGGCCTCTAAAGTTCCTTCCTGCTTTAAATCTAGAATACTTGAATTTTGAATCTAATGTCTCTACTTAGATTAAGTGCGTGTTAAATCATTCAGTTACAGTAGAATAAAGGTAGAAATGTATGCAGCTTCTAGAATCATAATTTTTACCACCACATAGGCAAGTAAAATGAAATCAAGTCAGTGGACTTATGTACCAATATACAGTATATAAGTTACAAAGCTATTGGAGTAAGGAATATTATTAATAGGTGACTTGATTTGTTGAAACAATGACAACTTACTGCCAACTGTTCCTTTTATTTTCTTATTTTATCTGATTCGAACATTAACATATTCTGTTTTTGACCAAATGATTAGTGTTTTAAAACTCAATTGCAAATCATTAGGAACATTCCCAAATAAATAACCCTAAGAAATAAATGCTTCTCTCATTTTCAGTTCATTCATTTAGTCTTACTTATTTTCTTGTCCTGTTGAGATTCCCTCAATTAGAAATCTCCTTTGTTGGGATACCAGAAAGATTTCACCCAATCAAACAAGATGGTAGTCATGAAGCAGTCAGCCCCACAGAAAGTTACCTGAGAGATGTAATGCAAGGATGAAGGATGCTGTAGTGCTGGTAGAAGAAATGGAAGGATTCTTTGCAGGCAACACAATGGAAAATGGGACAAGAATAAACAGTAACTATGTTGACAAACTGGATTGAATTCCATAAATACACTAAAAAAACACAGCCTCCACTCTCTAAAGAAACTGCCATGATGGTTTCTTGGTATGCTTTACACCCTGTACATGAAGAACAGAATTTGGTGAGCAGCATAGTTGGTAGAAAGAGCAGTTAGGTAGTGCAGTGAATAGAGTGCTGGACCTGGAGTCAGGGAGACTCAACATTGTGAGTGTCACTTAACACTGTTTGCCTTAGTTTCCTCATCTGTAAAGTTAACTGGGAAAATAAATGACAAAACACTCCAGTATCTTTGCCAGGAAAACCCAATGGGGTCACAAAGAGTCAGGCATAACTAAAATAACTGAACAACAACATAGTTGGTGAAAGTCCACAGTGGTAACTGCTTCTATTTGCCTTTCTTCCTATCATTTATTTTCTTTTTGTGTTTTCTCACATTCTAAGAGATTTTGTTCTGGTGAGGCAAAATAAATATTTAGAGAAATAAGAGGCCAGTGTTAGACTCATTTGACTCTCTGTGGTTGATTTTAGAGGGTCCACAGGAACATTTCTGGATGGATGGTCAGATATAATCACCTATCTGCAATGTCCCTTTTAGATTTTGATGATAACCCACCACCTACCTACTTCTGTTTTGCCTCAGCAGCCTCTAGGATAGACTACAAATTTGTGTGTAACTTCAGGTTCCCTCAAATAAACATCCATCAGGACTCTGGTCCAAGTTGTGGAGGTTAGAAAGAAATAGAGGGGCAACTAGGTGGCTCAGTGGATTGAGAGCCAGGCCTTGGGACAGAAGGTCCTGGGTTCAAACCTCATCTCAGATATTTCCTTGCTATGTGACCCTGGGCAAGCCACTTAGTCCACATTGCCTGTCCCTTACTACTCTTCTGCCTTGGAACTAATACCTAGTATTGATTCCAAGATGGAAAGTAAGGGTTTAAAACAAAGGAAAAAAGTAAAAACTAGAGATATAGAATCCATAGTTAGCAAAGTTGATGTGTTCTTGGTGAAGAACTAAATTAATTAGTAAAGGCATTGAAGAAGGTAACCCAATAATATTGAAGACATATGATATCACATTGAAAGTGACTTTTTAAGTTATAATAAATACAATCTAGTTTGCCTATTGGATTTCAGGGAAAGGCAAAGAGCAAGGTAATTTTGTACTGAAGTATCATGAAAAGGAAATATTTAGCACTAAATTCTTGGTAATAAAAGATGAGGGTAACAAATCTGTGAAGTCACAAGGCCCTTTTGAGGAATAATCAAGCTCTTTTAGAAAAAGAGGGAATAAAGAGAACAATTTTTTTCCAAAATGACAACTACTACTAACTTGGCATCCTTGGAATGCTGTCAAGTTTGTCAAAGTCTATTGAGGAAAAATGAGCATTGATATATAGCCAGAAGGGGCTAGAGAAACTGTGCTAGTTTCTTAGCTGGGTTGTTCTACATAACGATAGCAGCAGCAGCAAAAATTTATACAGTGCCTACTATTAGCCAGACAACAAATTGTGTGCTTTACAAATCTTATTTTGTTTGATCCTTGTAGCAACCTAGCCAGTTAGGTGCTATTGTTATTATCCCTTCATTTACAGACACTCAGAGGTTAAATGCCTTGCCAAGAATTACAGTAGGAAATGTCCAGTGCTAGATTCAAATATGGATCTTTCTGATTCCTGGCCTAGAATTCTATTTTCTATGCCATCCAGCTGTTCCATTAATATCTTACATGTTTGCATTTAGCAGACAATGACATGGTAGATGCAAGAACAGCAAAAGTAGAAGTGGTTACTTGTAGCATCCTACTGCCCACCAGTCATGGCATAATTGAATTATAGTCATCTATGTGACTATGCCTAGGAATATATACAGGAGTTCCAATATATATAAAAACCTACCTGAAATGACTTTTTTCCAGTGAGTAAAGATGGAGTTGGTGTACAGGACAGTTAATAGAGCCTTAATATATAGATTCCACACTCTTTTGATGAGAGTAAAAATTAGATTGAAGCAATGCTGACATTTTTCATCAGGAGGAGGGCATTTAGGGGTGCCCCATTTTAGAAACCCTTTGCTTTAGCTTCAAATACAGCAAATCTATCAGTTCTGACTCTTATGTATTCGATTTTAACATTAATTATGAAAGGGGGCCCACCAGGTCACATCTTGTGATACTAGTTTACAGATAAACTACAGATATTCTATGTTTTAGCATTCAATGTGGATGGTCACTAACTAATGTGATTTTAAATTAAAATATTACTATACTTGAAAGATTTTCTTTACAGTCATCTATTCCCAGATGCTATAGATCTGTTGTGCTCCTCTTTTTCTGAAGACAGAGTGGGCTAATTTGTGAATCTCTCTATAAGATATGTATATATATATATATATATATATATATATATATATATAATCTTAGGGACACTAAATTCCCACCACAAAAAAAATAATGTCAAGAATATGCCAAGAGATGCCATGATATATCTCTTCTTTGATTTCTAGAATACTTCTTTAGTGTAACTGGTCATGGGAATACCTTGGGCAATCTTGACTATGTCCGCTAGCAGAGTTGTCAGAGCAAAGAACCAAGAAATGAACCTCTAATAATACCCTAGAAACTATTCTTGAGGTCATTTACAGTTTTGGGAGGCCCCATTTTAGTCCCCTCTCTACTTTCTGGTTATCCTTCCTGACACCATGATAACCTCTCTCAGATGTCTAAGAAATTTCATTTTTTTCTCAGTTGAATATAACATTTTCCAACTTTTCTTAGCCATTGTGCTCAATGAGTTGGCCAGGACACCATTCACTAATTGAATGAAATTTTGATTGCACTATCATGAACTTGCAGGTTGGGGAAACAAAGTTCATGAAATGTTAGAAAGCAGTAGAGGTCCAAAGGGATTCAGTATATATTCCTATTGCTGGAACTGAGTCTGCAAGGCTATATTTCATTTGTCTCTCTGATGGTATAGGTTGTATTGCATGTAATACCATTTTCACAAAAAAAAAATGTTCTACTAAGATCCAATGTGATGGAAAATGGTGACCTACTCCAACTGGTGCTGGAGACCAGAAATAAAAAGAAAATGGGACTATTCTATAACGATGGAGCCAATAAGAGCTTGATGATCATATCTCATAAATTATCATTATTTTTTTACTATTAAATCCATTCTCTTTTTTTAATTTTATAGTATTTTATTTGATCATTTCCATGCATTATTCATTAAAGACAAAGATCATTTTCTTTTCCTCCCCCCCAAATTATCATTATTTTTATCAAGGAATAAAAATGCTGTCATCTTGGGGACAGGGGACAATAGTATGTATTTTTTATGTTAGTGTCCAAGAATTCAGGCAGAATTCTATGCTTGTTTCATATCCTGTGAAAGGATGCATGATGCCATCAGAAATGGGAATTCCCGAGACTAAATTATTTAATCAATATTGGTTGCAGTCCTCACTGCAAGTGCACCAATGCTAAAGACAGCCTAGTTTCTAGGTTCTAAGATTAATATGGCTGGTATATGACTTGATAGGCCTGAAAGCACTTATGAAGATAGTAAGGAAATAAAATATGATTTATTTTGATCACCAAGAAGTAAAAAGAATATGTAGGGTCATCTTTTCAATCATAAGAATTAATGGAACAGTAACCAGTGGCATACAATTTGAGGGTTCCTTGTTTGGTTTTATTTTTTACTTTGACTTGTAGGCAACTGGTTTTGCAAATAATGGGATTCATCTGGTTACATTGGCTGTTAATTATTTTAACATTATCATTTTAACATTGCAGTGCCATATGCTCTAAAGAGATGTTTCCTGCTGACTAGATAATGATCTAGAAAGTTTCGTGAGATCTCAGAATACATTAAGGCCAGGGTCCAGAGTGTGTGCTGGTAGGGAATTCTAGGACCAGAGGCAAATATAACTGGGCCATCTGACTCCATGGTCCTTGGGAGTCTTGCATTCAACAGCACCTTGGAGAAGCCTTATTGATGATAATTATTTTGTTCCCAATTTTCCTTGTACAGAGAGCAGTACCAGAATCAGACAACTAGAAATGGCCAAAATAAACACAAAAATCTCTTACGTGCTCCTACATCAGTTCTCTATCATCTACTGGAAGGAGGTCAGGGAATAGTGGTGGAGCAAATTTGACTTTTTTCCTATCAGTCCAAGTAAACAGATAGCCTTTTGTCAGGTATAATGGGGTATTTTGTATATATAGGATTGAAGAAGAAAAGAGACCTTCAAACTCTCACTTTGCTCTATCAGAGTTTAGAGGGTGGTAGCAAACCTGACAGGGTTTTTTTAATATATTACTAGGTCAGATCACCCCTGCCCATCACTTCACTCAATCAAAGATTTTGACAATAAATCCACAATGTCTAGATATCAGCTCTAGAAGAACCTCTTGATTTCCTAGTTCCAGAATGAAGAGGACTACTTAAAGACCCTGTGGACCTTCCACATAAAAACTACAAGAACTTAGCAGTGAGCTGTTCTGGTAGTTTGCCTAATTCAAGAGCTATGTTAATGTGTCTCATGTCTCAGAACTCTGACTCTGATGCATTCACTGTCATGCTTTCTCTTTGTTTCATAGCTCTTACCTTCAAGTTTTATTTTGAGAAAATCCCCAAGTTAAAACTTGGGTGTGTCTAGTGTTTAGGTTTCCTAAAATATGAGCAATTTGAGAATCCCTATGCAAATAGCCCATCAGAATCTCCAAGAAGTTAAAACACACTGTGGCCTGGGCTGGAAAGGGAGAGGGAGAAAGTGGCTGCAGAACAGTCTTTCATTTTAATATGAACTTACATGACTTATAGCAATAAGAAGGTTGTCAAGATCCTGTTTTCTTTGTCCTATCTGAGAATCCTAACCTCCATAGCATAAATTTAAGCCCCCACCTCTCTCAGGATTTTGCTAAGGACATCTTCTGCTTTTAGAATTATTTTGTTGTTGAGCTGTTTTTCAGTTGCATCCAAGTCTTTGTAACCCTAGTTGCAGTTTCTCAGCAAAGGTTTGCCATTTCCTTCTTCAGGTCATTTTACAGATGAGGAAACTGGAACTTGCCCAGGGTCACATAGCTAATAAATGTCTGGGGTCAGATTTGAACTCATGTTCTTGACTCCAGGTCCTGCACTCTATCCACTGGGTCATCTAGTTGCCTCATGCCTCTAGGAGGCTAATGTCTAAAAACTTGAACTCAGGAGCTCTCCAACTTGGGGTGGCTTATGAGGCAATTCCCAAAGCTAGTACTCCCTAGAAATTCTCTCTTCTGCACCTAAAAGACTACATTTTGTGATTCCACTGCCTGTAGAATTTTAAATCCTTCTTCTATGCAGGAGGTTAGGGTTCAGGAATAGGGTCTTTGGATTTCTCTCCAAGGCCATAGACAAGCACATGTCTACCATTGCCATGCCCTTCTGTGTTCCTATTACTATGCCTGGGCTAAACATGAGGGAAAGGTTGTAGAATGAAGGGAAAAATTTCTCCCCCCCCTGGTATAAGAGGCTTCTTAAAGAATGAAAACAGGCCAAAACAATCTAAAAATTCAGTTTTATGGCACTCAGAGAGGGAATCTCCTACACGTAAAATTCATATACACAAGCTTTATTTAACAGGTAGGTAATCACTGTATCTGAAACACTACAGCTCCAATGAAAACACAGATCCAGGCCTCCCCCGAACAATTTCCTTTATGATAGTATTTTGGCTCATTAGTACACTAGCCCCCGGGGCCAGAAATCCAGAATATTTTAATTGGGCCCAAGAAACTAACAAATTGTCCACTTCTTTACTATTTGACTATATCAACAAATCCTTAAATTTTTATCAATTTTTATCAGCAATACTTCCAAATGTTCAAATCACAGTCCATCCACATTTTTGCTTTGTGTGCAGTTCTTGTCCATGTCCTGCCCTAAATCTTCCATGAGAAACCCATCCTATGCCTTCCTTATTTAAGTTTTTAATATTTAGTGGACAATACTTTTGCTACATGAAAAATTCTCTTCCTTTTCAGTGTCCAACTGTGTATTCTACTCCAAGCTAGAGTGAAAAGATAGTTTAGAATTTGTTGTGACCTACACAAATCCTGTCCTGGCAACTAGTATGTACCCAATAAATCTTAAAGTTAAAAAAAATATACAAACCAAACAAATGAATATAAGTCCTATTGATTTCCTGGCTTACAAAGTGAATAAAAGATTTCCTTTGAAAACACTATGACATTTTATTCCAAAAGTTGAAGGAAAATATTTTCAAGGTTGTTCACTTGTTAAAATTGCCTGGAGGTTGGTTGAGTCTCAGGATGCAAGTTGTGTTTTAATAAAATTTTGTCTCAGCTTCATTTGTAGAAAACAAAACCAGAAATCTTTTCAATTATTTGCTATGCATGCTAGTCTTTTACATTATCCAATGAAGGATGGATTTTTATTTAGTTATATCAGTGGGTATTTGTAATTTTTAGATAGTCAGTGAAATAACATAATGTTCACCTAAATCCCCTTCCAAAACCAGTGTCACAGGTTTTCATGGCACTTAAAATATATTCTTTCTTATATGAAAGGAAAAAAGTCACAGAGACTAATATTTCTAAAAATACAATAATTACTTAGTCAAGTTTAAAGAACTAATAGGTTCATCCACTAATTTTGGATTATTTTTCCCCCTTTCTGACTTCTTTTGTCAAAAATCAAAATATTGGTTTTCTCCTTATTATAATATTAAAGTGTTTAATAATCCATTTAAGTGTACTGAAAGCATGGTGTAGGAAATAGGGAGCCAGTCTCAAAGTCAATAAAAATCACGTTCAATTCTTTGTTGTTGTTTGTCAGTTATTTTCAGTCATGTCTAATTCTTCATGACTCTATTTGGTTTATTCTTGGCAAAGATACTGAAGTGGTTTGTTTTGGATTCCTTCTCCAGCTCATTTTACAAATGAGAAAACCCCAGCAAACAGGGTTAAGTGACAACTAGTAAGTGTGTCTCAGATGGTATTTGAACTCAGACCTTCCTGATCCCAGGCCTGGTACTCTACCCACTTCTCCACCTAGCTGCATAACAACAACAACAACAACAATAATAATATTAAAATTATTAAAATATAAATTTTATTAAAATCATAAATATAAATATTATAGATAAAATATATTAAATATTAAAATATTGTAGATAAATATTATAGATAACATTTATAAAGGGCTGACTATGCTCCAAGAACTGTGCTAAGCACTTTAGAAATATCTTATTTGATCCTAACAATGTCCCTGGAAGATAGATGCTATTATGATCTCCATTTTACAGATAACAAACTGAGGCAAACAGGGATTAAAAGACTTGTCTAAGGTCACACAGCTATTAAGTATCTAAACAGGATTTAAACTCAAGTCTTTCTGATTGCAGTCTGAGCATTCTATCTACTGCACCACCTAAGAGCCTACAATCAAAAATCAATAAAACATAATTAGTTCTTCTGAAAATTTTGATACATTGAAAATCCACCTTCAATCTGTCATTACATTGTGCTCAACAGTGAGTTTTCATGGATTAAAGTTGTCATTGAAGAAAAAAGATGAACAGATATCCAGATAGATGTTCTGTGGTATAGATATACTCAGAAAAGCCAGGGTAATATTTGGACATTGTGTACCAATTAGTGGGAAGAAACAAGTCTCTGAGTTAATTGTAACTTAGGTCCATACTTTTGTAAAGTGTATCACCATAATAAACTCATACAAACACACAATTAGCTAATTACTAAAACAAACAAAAAAAAAACAACTTTTCTTACAAATGGCAGCAAATATTTCCTTTAAGTAAAGAGAATTAAATGCTTAACTTTATTTTCTTCCATGGAGTACAGTTAACTATATAGTAAACAAATGAAGGACCCTTATAATAATTAACATATTATCTAGAACAACTCTTTAATAAAGAAACACACTTTGTGTATTCTATGGAATTTGACTGTATTGTAGGATATATTTGGGGCGGGGTTCTTTTTCAAGAAAGAATAGTATTTTGTCAAGGCCAGGGGTCCTTTACCCAATTCAGAAACTGTAATAAGAAAAAAGTAGAAAATATCAATGGCATTTTGTCATCTTTCTCTTGGGCAAACTTCTATCTGAACTATTTTTATCTCGACTCTTTTTTAGAGGATTTATATTAACCTCTGGTTCATTCCTCCTTTACTATTTCTGAGTTTACAACAGTATATTGGATGGAAAATCAAATCTTCTGGAACCCATTTTGTTTCAATAGTACCTGTCCCTAGTAGCACTAAAATTAAATATACATACCAATCTAAAGGAACCTAAATACAGCATATTGAATGGACACTTCACAACCATAGTTTTCTTTGCTCATACTTATTACAATCTCTAAATACTTCAAAGAGATAGCAAAATCTATTTTAATAATAAATAAGAGAATCTCTTAGAATTGTTACTCTTTGAGATCATTCTTTATCCTCAAGGATGTTGTTGGTGGTGGTTAAAAGTTAGGAAATTTATAACTATGGATATGTTTCTTCTCTGAATACATTCATCATAGGACTGCTTTTTAAAAATCATTTTTATCATTGTTGTCAAACAACATTAGATGTACCCACTTATGTATCACACTATGCTATATGGTGAAATATTGAAGAGATAGGAGCCTATGCTCTTTCAAAGGCTTTTAAATCCTATGTAAAAATATAGTGCAAGTGATATATATTCCCACTATCATCACCCTAATTCAATCTCATCATTTTATTTCTACAGAATTTTACTAATCTCAGTAGTTTACCAGTCTCCCAGATCATACTAAGTCTTACTAATTTGTCCTGCATATCATAACCAGATTAACTTTTACTAAAATATGAATAGCTCAGATTAAATTCAAAAGTATGTTGTACATTTATTTTTTTTTTATTGATTCAGAGAGCCAGATGTTAAGCCTTAACAAACACCTCCAAGGGATGAGGAAAGTATTAGAATTGGTCTCAAAAACCAGGATCTCTAAGATTACTGCAAAAGCTGTTACATATTCAGGCTTAAAATAAATTAGGTAGCATGTCTAAAATATGTCAACAAAGTTTGTCTATATTTAAATTGATGTTTCTTTTTTCTCAGAATCTGTATTCATATGATATTCTGTATGTATGTTTGTCTGAATTACATGTGTAGTTAAGGTAAAAGTAAAATTTTGTAACAAAAATAACTAATTTCTAAGTTCCTCTATTTTATTTTAACACCTGAAGTAAGTGTCCTTGAAAAAGGCAAAAAATTCAATTTCTTTATCAGAGTGATAAAAGGAATGGTTGGAGAGGGAGGGAACCTAATAGAAAAGATGCTAATAATGATAAATAGAAAAATCTAGTCTTTTTATGCAGGCTGGAGAAAATTTTAACAGGTCAAAGAACCTTGTTTTTTAATCTAGAGGAAAATCTAAGAAAACTCTTAACATGTGCCATTTTTCCTCTGGAGGCACAGTTGGTCTCCTTAGCAATTCATGGATTATCTGTCATTCATTCTCTAATAAATAAATAAATAAATAAATAGATTTCCTTAAGTGCCACTTCATGTTTCATTTCATATAATTAAGAATTATCTGAAAGAAAATATTGGTATTCCTTTCATTCCTAAAGAGCCTAAAAACACAGTCTGTTTAAATGATTTATTTATACTCATTAGAAATGTTTTTATTTCAATCTTGATAATTTTGTATTTAGGCTTTTTAAAAGCCCATATACAACCTTTTTTGTAGAATAAATTTTGCTGACAGAAAGTTACAGAAGGCTTGAAATAAGGTTGCTGTTTTCTTGTAGTTTGTGTGTCCATGTGTTTATGTTGTATGGAGAGTGAGAGAGCAAAGGATTCCCCTCTAAGGAGGAGGTAATTACCAGTAGTTCATTGACAACATTTTAGAAATGTATTCCCAATGAGGGCTACCTAACTAGAATTTGTATAATTTGGCTCTGAATAAAAAAACACTTGGTTATATTAGAAATACCAACTATTCTTCTGTGTCTATATATACTACACACACACACACACACACATATATAAATATATTGCACACACAAATACATATAAAATGATAACCCCCAGTTCTAAGGGTTCTACAGCTTGTCATTATGATTATTCATATTTTTTCTATAGCACACACATACATACATATATATATATATATATATATATATATATATAAATCTGAAAGGCAGTAGGACTTGGTGCAAAAGGGGTCATAAATCTTGAATTAGGATCTAGCCAAACCCTTCATTTCATCAGTGAGGAGACTAAAACCCAAAGAAATTACCTAAAGTTATATAGGTAGAGTAATATCAGAGTCTGGCATTTGAACTCTAGTTCTTTGACTCCAGAGCCAGACCTGGATTCACTACCTACTTATGACATGATACCAACTGTGTAATCGTAGACAAATCATCATTGGCTGTCAGTGCCCCCAGGCAATTCTCTAAGACCATCAGTTGTGGTCAAATTGTAGAACTTCATGGGTAGTTTCTACCTTGTAAGTTTCCCACACAAATAAAATCAATAAAATAACAAATCCAAACCCTCTTCCCTCCCCCCCAAAAAAATCCAGAATAGTAATCCAACATACATAGAGAAAAATATAAGAGAACTTACTGTTAGTAGCAGCTGAAGAGAATTATATTTGATGTTTATTTTTAGAAGACCAAAATTTTGTTAGTGCTTCCTTCATCTGATCCTAACAGATCCTAAAGTTTACAGGGAAAATAGAAAATGTAAAGGAAAAATCCATATTTCTCTGTTGGAGTGTGTACTTTTTAATTGATGTGAAAAGAAGTTTCTGCTACAGATCAATTTTCAAATAAACATTTGGTTCTCTGTGGGAAAAATAAAACTGTGCTTGTGGAGGAAGCAGTTGAGACAACAAATACAGAATAACAGTAGAGAATCTGAGAAAGTCAGTCAGAAGTTTATAAGGATCTTTCATAAAAGCAAATTTCATTTTTCCCTTAATATTTGAAGTATTTATTTGATTTGTTTATATATGAACTCAAGGATATAAATTTCTCCCTGAGTACTGCTTTGACTGCATCCCATACATTTTGAACTGATGTCTCACCATTGTCATTTTCTTCAATGAATTTATTAATTGTTTCTACGATTTGTTCTTTAACTAGCCGGTTTTGGAGAATCATATTGTTTAATTTCCAATTAATTTTTGATTTATCTCTCCATGTACCCTTACTAATTATTATTTTCATTGCACTGTGGTCTGAGAAGGTTGCACTTATTATTTCTGCCCTTTTGCATTTGTTTGCAATGTTTTTGTGCCCTAATACATGGTCAATTTTTGTGAATGTACCACGTGCTGCTGAAAAGAAGGTGTATTCCTTTTTGTCCCTATTTATATTTCTCCACATGTCTACTAACTCTAATTTTTCTAAGATTTCATTTGGTTCTCTCACCTTTTTCTTATTTATTTTTTGGTTTGATTTATCTAGTTCAGATAGAGGAAGGTTCAGATCTCCCACTAGTATAGTTTTTCTGTCTATTTCATCCTTGAGCTCCTCTAGTTTTTCCTTTAGAAATTTGGATGCTCTGCCATTTGGTGCATACATATTGAGTACAGATATTTCCTCATTGTCTATACTGCCTTTTATCAGGATGTAGTTACCTTCCCTATCTCTTTTAACTAGATTTACTTTTACTTTGGCTTTGTCAGATATCATGATTGCAACTCCTGCCTTCTTTTTATCAGTTGATGCCCAATAGATTTGGCTCCATCCTCTTACTTTCACCCTATGAGTATCTACCTTCCTAATGTGTGTTTCCTGCAGACAGCATATGGTAGGGTTTTGGATTCTAATCCACTTTGCTATTCGCTTGCGTTTTATGGGTGAGTTCATTCCATTCACATTCAGAGTTATGAATACTAGCTGTGTATTTCCCAGCATTTTGATTTCTACTCCTTTTCTTCTTTCACTATTTCCTTCTATACCAGTGTTTGTTTATAATCAGTCCCCCTATTTCCCCCCTTTATTTTACTTCCCTTTCTACCCCCCTCCCTTCTTATTCCCCCCCTTACTTTCCCCTGTAGTGTTTTTAAAATTCCCCCCCCCCACTCTCTCCCTCCCTTGTACTGCTTCCCTCCCCATCAGTCCGTTTTTTACCCTTCTACTCCCCTATAGGGCACAAATCTATTCCCTGCCCCAATGGATTGGATTGTTCTTCCCTCTTTGGATCAGTTTCAAAGCACGTAAGAGTTGAGTATTTCCTATCTCCAACCTCTTTACCCTTCCAGTGCATCACCCCTCCTGCCATGAGCTACTTTGTGACATATCAATTGACCCCCATTTGTTTCTTTTCCCATTTCTTTTAGTATTAGTCCCCCCCTTTTTTTTTGTTCTGGTATATATATATATATATATATATATATACACAAACATGTATATGTATTTATGCATGCATATATCTATATACCTATATACCCAATTATGTCTTGTCCTTTCATCCTATACAGTTTGTCACTATTCCCTCCAAGTTTAATTCTTCAAGCTGCCCAGGTGATAGCAACAGTTTTTAAGCATTAGCAATGACTTATTTTCTTATAAGGATACATATTTTAACTTATTGAGTCTCTTAAAAATTATTTTTGTTATTGTTGTTTTATTTTGTTTTTCTTTTTCCCCTTTTTTAATTACCTTTTGATGATTCTCTTGAGTTCTGTGGTTGGACATCAAATTTTCTCTTCAGGTCTGGTCTTTTCTTTACGAATGCTTGGAATTCTTCTATTGTGTTGAATGACCATACTTTCCCCGTAAGTTTTGATGGGTATTTTATTCTTGGTTGTAGACCTAGTACCCTTGCTTTCCAGAATATCATATTCCATTCCTTTTGGTCCTTCAGTGTGGATGCAGCCAGATCCTGAGTTATCCTTACTGTGTTTCCATGGTATCTGAATGGCTTTTTCTTGGCAGCTTGTAATATCTTTTCTTTGGTCTGATAGTTTTTGAGTTTGGCTATAACATTCCTGGGTGTTGTCAATTGGGGATTAAATACAGGAGGTGATCTGTGGATTCTTTCAATTTCCACTTTTCCCTCTTGTTCTAGGATATCGGGACAGTTTTCTTGAATAATTTCCTGTAGTATTATGTCCAGGTTTTTTCTTTTGTCATGGTCTTCTGGTAGACCTATGATTCTTAAATTGTCTCTTCTCGAACAATTTTCTAAATCATTTGTTTTGTGAATGAGATGCTTCATATTTTCCTCAATTTTTTCATTCTTTTCATTTTGTTTTATAGTGTCCTGCTTCCTTGTGAGGTCACTTAATTCCAGTTGTTGTATTCTGGTTCTTAAAGACTAGATTTCATCCCTGGCTTTTTGGTCATCCCTCTCCTTCTGGTCTGATTTTCTTTGGAGGTCATCTTTCATCCTCTTTACCTCATCTTTCATCTCCTTTTTCTCATCTTTCATCTTCTTCACCTCATCTTTCGTCTCCTTTGCCTCGTTTTCCAGCTGGTTAATTTTGGCTTTCAAGACACTATTTTCTTGTTTTAGTTCAAGTGCCTCTGTTTCCAGATGACTTATCTAATTTTTAAGTTCTTTTCCCAATTGTCTTCAGCCTCTCTTAATTGTGTTTTGAGTGTTCCACAGCCTATATCCAATTCGCTGGGATTTCTGATTTATTGTTTGCTGATCTCTCCCTTTCTGTTCCATTTGCTGAGTAGAAGCTATCTATTGTAGTTTCTTTCTTCTTTGTTCTGTTGTTTTCTCAAATTCACCCCTTCTTTACTCCCCGTATTTGTCTGTGCTGTTGCTCCTCTCAATTTTTTTTTGGTTTGGGGGCTTCTGTCAGTCCCCCTTCTTGGAGCTTTAACAGGAAATCTCTTGGTGTAGTCTCTGGTGGAGGTTTGTTGGGGTTTGAGCTTCCCTGTCCTCTGGAGGCTTTTGATTAGATTGAAGTCCAGCAATCAATGAGGATGGGTGTGGAGCCTGGGCTTCACTGAGTTCTAGAGACTTTTGATGGGATTAAGTTCAGTTTAGTTGGGTTGGGTGTGCTCTGAGTCCAAAACTTCCTGGAAGGTTGGAGCAAATATGGAGGATCTCCACAACTCTGGCCAGGCTGCCAGGTCTATGCTCCCTCTCTAGCTCCTTCCCCACCGTCTGTGTTGGAGACTTTGAACTTATCACAGCCCTGGTTGCAATGTACGCCCTCCAGACCAGCACCTTTGCCTGCCCAGAAGTTCCTCTGGGGTCTGGGAGTCTCAGTGCTCTGGGTGGGAGGGAGGATGGGTCCTGGGACCTTCCTTCTGTCTTCCCCTTAAACCTGAGTGTTCTCGGATTCCAGCTTTTTGGGGGGCATACCTTTTGAATTAAGTTCAGCAGTGGGGTTCCTTGGCTCTGTCTTGTTGTTAAGTTTGTTTTTCAGTCCTCTGGGAGCATTCAGTTTATGATCGATTATGAAGGGTATTCAGAGGTCTGAACTTCTGCTCCTTCTAGGCCGCCATCTTGACTCCACCTCTCCTGAAGTATTTATTTGAGAATCCTATTGATTAAATTACTCGCTAGTCCTTTTTTTGATTATGCTCTTAATGAATTCCTGTTTCATAAGGAATCATTCCACAATATAAAAACACAAAAAAAAATGAAAAATTTTATATGAAAGTACTATAAAGAAATAATATAGTATGTCCCTCTCAATGTACTGAAGTTTTTATTTTAATGAGTTAGAATCATATTTCTGTTAATGAGGATAATATGTATCAAGGGCAGACTTTTTCTATCAGAGAAATTAGAATAGGATTTAAGGACTCTGGGATCAATTTTAGAGATCTAGTTTAGCCCCCTCTTTTTTAGAGGTGAAAAATGAAGGGCAGCAAGAAAAGTGACTTGCTATCAAATGCTAAAAGCCACTCCATTTATTTAACATAAGTAGTCACTTATGTTATACAAAGTAAAGAACAGAGATAGGGCTCCTAATTATAGGAAAGAGAGAAACATAGTATAGACAATATTAAGATATATTTCCTAATCCTAAATTCTCTCCCTGTTGTTCCTTAGAAGGTTACTTTGTATCCTTTAGAAGACAAAGGTTATGGATTATTTGCCTCCTTAGAGGTAGACTCTTTCAAAACTGCCCATTTTCCAGACTACATCTTCTGGAGCCCAGACACTATCTCTTCCACACCCAAATGGTCCAGATTCCCCTCAGCCAGTCCTTCATCTGAATTAGGGTCATAATTTATCATTGAGGAGACCAGAACTTCTCTCCATCTCCTCCAGGTTTAACCCAGTTTGGTGAGAAAAGAGATTCCTCATTCCATGAGAAATTACTAGATTCTATATCACTGTAATATGAAATATAATTAACCAGTAGTTTGATTTTATTGCTTGTTCTCCCTTATATTGGAAAATTGGCCATAATATACAATGTTACATTATGGGTGGATATTTACATGTTACTCAAAAGATTTACAGAATTCTTTGTATACATTATTTCATTGGCTTCTACCAAGAACCCTGCCAGGTGGACAATATACTTATTGATCCCCATTTTACCAATTAGGAAACTAAGGCCCATTCAGAACAATTAAGCGACTTGTTTTAGCCAAAGGAATGCTGCTAGTATTTCAAAGGAGATTTCAATCCAGGTCTAGCCAGGCTCTAAATTTATCACTTTTCCCTGCCTTTATTCCTTATCAATCAACACCACCAATTGAGAAAATGTCTAACTTCAAAGAATACATTTTCTCAAGTTCTCCTCCATTACCGATAGTCTAATCAAGGTGTTGGGTCCCTATTGCAGCTGTCCAACATTCTCCATGGTGACAATGGGCTGTGGGCTAGGCAGGGAATAGAGAAAGGCTGAAGTTTTTCAGTAAATATCACTACTAACAACTGAGGAGCAAGAGCAAGAAGGGGGTGAATAAAAGGCTTACTGCCAAAGTTCCTGTTATATTAGTCCAGAGTCTAAAAGGAACCATCTGAAGGAGAAGCTCATGTTTTTCTGAAATAGTCATCATCAACCAGTCAATCAATAAGCATTTATTAAGCAGCTTCTGTTTGCCAGGCACTAAATGCTAGGAATACAAAGAAAAAAAAAATACCACAGTTCCTCTTGTGAAGGAGTTTAAGGTCTATTGTGGGAGACAACCTGTAAACTGCCATGAACAACAACCAAGATATATACATGATAAATTGGGGATTATCAACAGAGGGAAGACACGCATAAAGCAGGATAGGGAAGTTTCTCATAGAAGGTGTTATTTTATCTGGGTCTTGAAGGAAGCCAGAGAGGCCATGATACAGAGGTGAGACGTAGAGCACAGCCAGTAAAAATGCCTCGAGCTGAGAGATCAAGTATCATGTGGGTTAAAGAGCTAAGAGGCCAGTATTGCTGGTTCACAAAATATGTGAGAAAAAGCAAAAGGTAAGAAAACTAGAAAGGTAGGAGGAGGCCAGGTTACTAGAGGCTTTGAATACCAAATGATTTTATATTTAATTCTAGTGGTGATAGGGAGCTGCTGGAGTTTTTTGAATAGGAAGGTGACATGATCAGACCTACATAATAAAATCATAAAAATAATAGCATTTATATAGCACTTTAAGGTTTGCAAAGTAGTTTGCAAAAATTTTGTCCTCCCAACAACCCTTTGGTATAGGTGGTATTATTATTCTCATTTTATAGATGAGGAAACTGAGGCAGGTGGGAGTTAAGTTACTTGCCCAGAATCATACAACTAGTTAGTGTCTGAGGCCAGATATGACCTCATATCTTTTCAACTCCACTCTATATAGTGTGCTATCTATCTGCCTCTAGGAAAACAAGTTTGAACAGCTGAATGGGAGATTGACTGATGGGAGGAGAGAGACTTGAGGCAGATAGGTTAACCATGAGGCAATTGCAGTAATCCAGATGTGAGGTGACGAGAAACTTGAGCTAGGGTGGTGGCAGTGGCAGAGAAAGAAAGGGGCCATAGATGAGAAATATCATGTAGGCAAAATCAACAAGGCTTGGCAACACATTGGAGGTGGTGGATGAATATAAGGAATTGAGGATAATACCTAGATTTACTGGAAGAGAATAATGGTATTCTCTACAGTATTAAAGAAAACTTGGGGAAATAGAGGTAATAGAAAGGGGAATAATTATTTCAGTTTTGACATGAGTTTAAGATGTCTACAAGACATCCAGTTGAGAGGTTGAATAGGAAGTTAGAGATATAGATTGGAGACTAGGAACGATATCAATGCTAGATGAGTAGATCTAGGAATCATCAGCAGAGAGAAGATAATTCAATCCATGTCTAGAAAGCAGTAACTGATACAACAGGCATAGGGTCAAAATTTTAAAGTGTGCAAAAAAAAGTCAAGGAGCAAAGATGTTTTGTGGTTGTTGAGTCATTTCAGTAGTGTCCAACTCTTCATGACCTCCTTTGTGGTTTTCTTGGCAAAGATACTGAAGTGGGTCACCATTTCCTTCTCCAACAAATTTTACATGTAAGAAACTGAGGCAAAGAGGGTTAAGTAACTGCTTAGGATCACATAACTCGTAAGAATCTGAGACTAGATTTGAAGTTTGGAAGATGAAGCCCAATGCTCTATCCTTTTGGAGTATCTTCAATTGCTTTAGAATAATATGAATAGTACTAGCACTGCCTACTCCATCTAGCTGATGTCCAAATGATATAAGTGGTGCTAATTTGCCTCCCCATTTTTCTAAATGAGAGGCAGCTAACTATGTTGGGTCCATTGGTGGATAGCACTTAACAGCATCCATTGGAATGCAAACAGGCATCTATTCATCAGTTTCATTAGTCATTAGCTTATTTTACTACATCTGCTTAAAGGTAATAAAAGTGAGCTGACTTCGTAATTCCCTGTAATTCAGACTTTCTACTAATGCAGACTGTCCTTCCCTCCAATTAGTCTAATTTAGTGAGATTTTTAACTGCAATACTCAATGTCATATTATGCATATTCAATTAGTGTATTCTCACCAGCATACTTAAGATCTAAAGGGATACCAGGTTTCAGAGACAAAATAGCTTACAATGTTAGAAACTCTTTACCCAGTGGGTACTGTGAACATCAGTTAGGACAGAAATAGGAAGCATTTCCTGGTTAACATTTTGTTTCTTTTGTTGCAGGAGTGGTTAATGTCTATAATTATAAAATAGTCACACTTAAATTATGAAAAATAAGGATCTAATAATTATCTACTAGATTGTCATTTCTATGAGGCTGGGTGAACGCATTTAATTCTTCTCTACCTTCCATTCCCAGCTCCCTCAATTAGACTTAACATAACGTATGTATCAGATGTATCAGATGCCTGGCAAAGAAAGAGGCTAAGTTTGTTCATTCTTTTAATAAAATTCTTTAGTTGCCCGTTGTGTGTGCTACACCCTTGGAGAGATATCAAGTGTTGATAAGATATGATCACCAATTTCATGCGGTTTATAGGTAGCAAGAGTAAAGGATCCACAAAATTGACTCTCTAGAGAGAGAACCAATGATCAACTTTGGGCTGCTTGATGAATGGTTTTGCTCAACCCTTGGGATCATCACAGCATACTAAAAAGTATAAGACTATTTCTTTGAGGAAGTTTGCAGGTAGGAATAGAAGAGAAAATACAATGCCCAAGAAAGGATGTCTGAGGGAAACCAGATGAAATACTAAATACTTCAGTGACTTTTGAAAAGAACAACTAAGTACAAAGTACAGGAAGACATATTAAGCAAATAAGAGGCAAAGAGTTCTGATAGTGATTTAATAGACAGAGATGAGTGTCTTTTGATATCATAGGATGAGCCTGACCAATCTGCCTTTTCTGGTTCTTAAGGGGTCAACTACTGACCAGTCTTGATCAAAGTCCAACAGGTATTGAATAATTAATGAATCAATAAATTTGGGTATTTTTAAAATTAAAGCTTTTGTTCTAAGGGGTGTTATTATAAATCAGTCCTTACATATTGATAATCAAACACTTTTAATAAAGTGAAAATTCTATCTGCATGAGAGTAGTCATAATAATATTTTGTCTGATTCATTTTTCAACTGAGAATACATCTCAGGTGTTTAACTGATCCTAAGAAATCCCACAATATAATGAGTTTCCTTAATAGTTTCTTATTTATTCAGTTGGGCAGTTAGGTAGCACAGTGAATAGTGTGCTGGGGATAGAGTCAAGAAGACACATTCTCTTGAGTTCAAATCTGGCCTCAGACACTTACTAGCTGTGTGATCCTGGACAAGTCACTTAACCCTGTTCACCTCAGTTTCCCTCATCTATAAAATGAGCTAGGAAGGTAATGTCTTCCAGTGTCTTTGCTAGGAAAACCATGAATGGTGTCAAAAAGAGTCAGATACAACTGAAATGACTGAACAACAATTTATTCAGGCAAGATTAGAAAAATATCTATTTTTAGATATTAAAAATATCAGTGTTGAAAACATTTAGGAAATATTAAAAACAATGAATAGTCAATGTCATCTTAACTAACAAAATTTTGATATGATAAAGAATCGGATAGTACATTTTACGTATACTAAATATTTTAAAATGTGAAGATAAATTATTATTTGCATTCTTGAAAACCAGTAATAATAAAAATAATTAAAACAGATAGCATTTACTTAGGATCTCCTATGTCCCAGGTACTATGCTTAGTCTTTAAAAATATCATCTCATCTAATCCTCACAACAACCATGGGAAATAGGTGCTATCATTCTCCTCATTTTACAGTTAAGGAAACTAAAACAGAGATTTAATGATTTGCTCAGGGTCACACTATTTTAATTATAAACAAAAGCTGAGCTTTTAGAAAAAATCATTTGACTCCTCTGTCTCCCCACCCCTCACCCCAAAGTACTACTATTACATTATTTCACATATAGTAACACTGCCTTGTAAGGCAGTTAGGATGGCACAGTGGACCTGAGTTCAAATCCAGATTCAGACACTAATGATGTGATTCTGAGCAAGTAACTTAACTGTGTTTGCCTCAGTTCCTCATCTGAGATCTGATCAGATTATTAGATAATATGGTGCCTCATTGAAAAGTGAGTTAAAATATGAAGTCTAACCAGAAACAGTTTTGACCTTGTCGTTTGGACCCTCTGACGGCTTTAAATATTGGCCAATGACTTAGTCTCTGGAAGTCTTTGTATTTTCTCTTTATTTAGAGACCTCACATTCTGAATGTAATGAAGCCTAACAAAGTGGACCTTGACACAAAATTGGATCAAATCTGGTTGTTTTCTTTTGGACAAGTTTATTTCTTTGGGGTTATTTGGGGAAACCTTTTTGTCTAGAGTCCCAATGAAGTGCCAGAAATTATTTATACAGTGAAAAGAATTCTCCATCTCCCCCTCCCCCCTTTTTTAAGGAAAAAAAATCACAGAAATTTCATAGGGTTTTTTTCAAATACTTTGTAACTGCATGGCTTACTTAACAGGTT
This sequence comes from Monodelphis domestica, assembly GCF_027887165.1. Lineage (NCBI taxonomy): Eukaryota > Metazoa > Chordata > Mammalia > Didelphimorphia > Didelphidae > Monodelphis > Monodelphis domestica. Next base: position 32,451,474 of record NC_077230.1, read on the forward strand.
GATAAAAGCAGTTATTAAAAAGCTCATCTTTAAAAAAAAATATACTGGAAAAGGAAATGGCAAAACCACTCCAATAATTTTTGCCAAGAAAACCCTAAATGGGATCACAAAGAAGAGACATGACTGAACAACAACAAATAGTAACACTAAATCTACCTTTCAATATGCATAATATAATGCCTCATATGTGTAATTATATGGTCTAAGCATTACCAATAGTGTGTGTAAAGATAGCTGGGTGTTACAGTGGATAGAGGATTGGGCTTGGAGTCAAGATGTCCAGAGTTCACATCTGGTCTCAGATATTTGCAGCTCTGTGATTCTGGTCAAGTCACTTAGCCTTGTTGTGCCTCAGTTTCTTGATCTATATAATAGAAATAATAACAGCATCATATTCCCATCCCTCATCACAAATGAGATGGTATTTCTAAAGTATCTTTGCAGATCTTAAAACCACAAAGGCTAGTTATTTTTAATTAATTGTAATTAACTTTAACTAATTTTAATTAAAGACAGTCACTTGGATTAGTTCTTGTTGTCTTCAGATCTCCCTCTAATTTTTTTCAATGCTTTCTTTTCTACCCACTCCTCCACTCTTTGCTATCTCCTGGATGCCCCCAAACTTGACAGTCATCACTTTAATACCTTCTCTGACAAAGGAAAACTTTCCTCACCTATATCCTTTCTACCCTCCTCTCTCACACCTTACATCTCACTCCTGTGATTTCTGGGGAAAAATTCCAAATAAAATACCCAAGTCAGTCTGAAAATTTATGGTAATTTTATTTAATATAGAGGTAAGGATTTTAAGGAGAAAGAAGGAAAAGGGTATTGGATTTCTCCCACCTGGCCTGTGCCAGGGGGAATTCAAGATCTCTATCACTAGGTCTCTGAAGGAGATTAGAGGCTTCTAAGAGGATAAAGTTTGGAAAGTAAAGGAAAAAAACTCAGCCAGAAACTCACCACCAAACTGGACAATAGCTGTAGCCATGCCAAGATGCCAAAAGGTGCAGCACCTCTCCACCACCAAAGAGTACCAGAGAGAGGAAGTGACACAAAATATATAGACCTTTTACTCTTGTGTCCCTTCCTCTAAATTTTCAGGTCTACCGATCACATCAGAGGCTTTTCTCCAGGTCTGCCCATTCTTTAGGCCTCATCTTTTTTGATTAGATTATATCTTTTGAGTTACTTAACACTTCTTTGTTCAGTTCACCTTTTGTTGGTTACTTAACTTTTTTGTGATTAATTTACCCTTTATATTTACCTAACACCTTTTTGTATTAAGATCTTAAAATAAACTTAGCTTAAAGTTCTAGCTTCACTATAAAGTAAGAACTAAGTACCTTCATTGTTCAATCAGGAGATTACAACTTTATCTTCACCATGAAGTAATATCTAAATATGGTAGAGTAATTTAAAGTTCACACTCCTTACCACCTCTGACTTGTAAGTAAAGTTTATAACAAATCTCTTCTTTATTTTATGACTTTTTTATCTTTGCTAATAAACAAGGTTATGAAATTTTGGTTAAACAGTCCTAACCCCCAGTTTTCTTCAAGTTTAATGTTGCACGTATTAGTCACAAACACTTTCAGGTTTGTTATTACTAATAATAATAACTAGCATCTATATTAAGGCTTCCCAGCCCATTACAAATGCTATTTCAGAAAATGACTTGTATCTGTATAAGGTAGGATTCAAACTCTGAGTCCTGTGCCCTCTCCACTATACCACCTATTCCTGTACCACCTATTCCTTTGTAAATTAAGGTTCTACTGCATTTTGTTATGAAAAGAAGCTTAAATTTATTTACAAGGATTTTAATATTTTTCTACTAAGCAAAAGAAATCTAAAACAATCTGCACTTTCGGGATAGGGAAAATTGTTAGTGAAGAAATGAATAAACTTAAGGTCAAAGGAAAATTATAAGGAAGGAAATGAAAGAAAGGTAGGTCAGGGAAGCAAGATTATAAAGGACATAAAAGCATTTATTGAGTTCCATCAATCTGCTAAATTCACCCCAGAGGAAAAAGGAGGAAAATAACTAATAGAATGTAAAGTCCTTGAAAATAGAAACTATTTCATATGTGTGTTCATATTTTTACTGTCTGGCACATTGTTTCTACTTCAGAATTGATGAGTTGAATTATGAGAGTGAAAGTAAGTAATATGGCAGTAAGTCACAATTACTTAGAACAAAATCTTGGATTTAAGAGGGATGACAGGGGTTATGTAGCCAAACTTATAGATACATATAGTTAGTCCTCAGAGATGCATATTGTGTAATCTGTGAATCCTTCTAAACTCTGAGAGGGAAGTCTCCCTAAACAACATTTTCACAAAGTAGTCAACAAAAATTTATTTACAGATTTCTGCCTTTTAATTCACATCCTTTGCACTCTTGGATAGCTATAATTTTTTGAAAGTGTCTCTTTAAATCATCGCTAAATCTACCTTTCCAAAAATCCCGTTTCTTCCTTCCAGATCTACAAAATATATAGTGGGGATTAATATAAGATAAAATTTGACAAGTTGTATGGACCAGATTAGGGAGGTCCTTGAATGGCAAACAAAAAATTCAAGATTTCCTTGACTAAAGGTAGCCAATTAATATTTTTGAGCAGAAAAGTAGTATTATCATATTTAACAAGATTGGTTTGTTATTGTTGTTATTAGTCACATTTGAATCTTTCTGACCCCATTTGTGGTTTTCTTGGCAAAGATACTGTAGTGGTTGGCTATTTTCTTTTCCAGCTCATTTTGCAGAAGAGAAACTGAAACAAACAAGGTTAAGTGACTTGCCCAGGGTCACCCAGCTAGTAAGTGTCTAGGGTTATATTTTAATTCCTGTCTTCTTAATTCCAGACATAGCACTCTATCTACTGAGCTAACCCACTGTTAGTCTGATAGAAGTGGATAAATTTGAGACCATTTAGGTTATAGTTCTTATAATAAAAATGAAGCCCTCAAAAATGATGGCAATAAGAATAGAAGGAAGATGGAGCTTATAGACATTGAAAAGAGAAAATCAACAGGATCTTGGCAACTGATTGGCTCTGGATGGGGAAGAATAAAATATTTCAAAATGAAAGACAGGTTATAATAGTACCACAAATAGAAATAATGAAAACCAATTCAAAATCAGGCTTTGGAGAAAAGATAGCAAGCTCAGTGTTGTACATATTGAATTGTAGGTGCTGGAGTAATGTTCTAGTAGAACTTTACTTAAATGGTTCTCAAAAATTAAGTTAGAACTGGATATATAAATGAAGGAGCCCACTGCTTAGACCCAATAACACTCAGACTGAGATCCCAAAGAGAAAGCATTGAGGAAAGAGAGAGAGAGAGCTTAAGAACAAAGCATGAAGAGGATTAATAACCAGTGACTGGAAGCAATACAAAAATGGTCTTTAAAGTATAGGATCAAGAGATTTTACCACTGTCCTGTATCTTTTATCCCTTTATTTGGCTAGATTCCTTGAGAACATTATTTACATTATGTACATTCATTACCTTTCCTCTTGCTCTCTTCTTAATTATCTAAAATCTGGCTTCTGGCTTCATAATTCAACCAAAAGTTACTAAAGGTATCTTAATTGTCAAATCAGATAGATAGGAAAATAATCAGGAGTCAGTAGTGTCTCCAACCTCTAGAAAGGAGAGTTCCCAGGAAGAGAGAGTAATCAGTAGTGTCAAAGACTACAAAGAGATCAAGGAGAAGAAAGACCAAGAAAAGGTCATTGCATTTGGCTACTCGGAAATCAGTAATAACTTTGGAGAGTGCTGGTGGAATGATAAGGTCAGAAATTAGATTGTAAAGATTTAAAAAGAAAGTTTAAAGGAGAGAAATGGAGGTAATTGTTATAAACAGCCTCATTGAGAAGGACAGAAGAGATACAGGGCCATAGCAGGGACAGAAGGATCAAGTTAGGGTTTATCCAGGATGGGGAATACATGAGCATGTTTGCAGGCAGTCTGGAGCAAGATAATGCACAAGGAGAGATTGAAAATAAGTGAAAAAGTGGAGAATGACAGAGGGACAATCTGTTGGAGGAGATAGGATAGAATGGGGTCACTTGAGCAAAAAGATATGTTTGCCTTGGAAGAGAGTAAGCCGATTCCATCATGTGAGATGGAAGAAGCAGATAGCGAAAGAAGGCATCTGAGTGATAGGAAATGAGAACGAGTATAAAAAAGGGAGCTCACAATAAATGGCTTCAATTTTTCTGTAAAATGGAAGGTAAAGTTCTCTGCTGAAAGGGTGGAGTGTTAGGGGAGGCATGGAAGGCGTGAGGAAGGATGAAAAGATTTAGGAGAGCTGCTGTGAAGAGTAGGATAGTGAATTGATAAGGAAGGTATAGTAGGATCACCTAGTGGCAGTGAGGGTCCACGTAAAGTAATATAACAGAGTTTGTAGTTCAAAATAATTGCATGACTTTTTCCATCTTCCTTCAGCAGCATGTTCATTTGTGGGAAAGAAAGCAGAGAATTGTAGGAGTAGTCCAAGGTTAAGACCTGACTAGGCTTGATTGCAATGTGACAAGTGGTTTTTAGGGATACAAGTGAGAAAGATAGTATAGGATTGAATTGGTTTACCAACGAGTCAAGATGGGGGAAGAAGAGAGAATGGCTACTGCAGGATCGATGGCATTTAAGCTTAAATTTGATATTTAAAATTCTTCACAACCTGGCCTCAATATCCTTTCCAGCTTTATAATATGTACTCCTTTATACATACTATGTTACATCCCAAATGGCCTTGTTACTATTTTCTCATCATGGCAGCTAGGTGGTACAATGGATAGAGTGCTGGGCATTGAGTAAGACATGGGTTTACAAATAGCTTGTGATCTTGGGGAAGTCACTTAACCATTTTTGTAGTTTCCTCAACAAAATTGACATAATAATAATACTTGTCTTCCATCAAATTTTTTTTAAAGATGAAGTGCCTGGCCCATAGAATGGGTTTAATAAATGTCCTTTTCCTTTTTATTCTTTCCTTTTTCTCACACATTGCCCCTCACATCTCCCTTCTCCAAGACTGATCCTAAAAGTCCTCATTTCTTTCTTTTTTTAAATTTAAATGTATTTGTTTGTTACCATCCCTCCCCTCTCACCACTAGAGAATGTGTTTGACAAAAAGTTATTTGTATATACAAAACTGTGTCTGGAATGTTTCTATTTATTAGTTCTTTCTCTGGAAGTGCATATAGACAAGTCATTCTTCAAACAATATTTCTGTTGCTGTATATAATGTCTTCTTAGTTCTGCTCACTACACTCTTCATAATTTCACGTGTCTTTCCATGTTTTTTAATTAACCTGCTTGTCATTTTATATATAGCACAGTAAGTCTTCCATCACAATCAAATGCCATAACTTCTTGATTTATATCCCTTCAATTTTCACTTTTTGTCATCACAAAGACATCTTGTCATTTCCTTCTATGTTCAAATCAAGTCTTATATGTTCCCTCAGCTATATGTTTTATATATATTCCTATTGTCTCATCTTATAAAATATAAGCTCTTGGATGCACAAATTTCATGTTTGTCTTTGTACCTCTAGAGCCTTGATTAATGCCTGGCACACAATAGGCACTTAACACATAATAATTGCTTGATTGAGTGAGGTTGTTGGCAATGACAAAAATTACAGTCAAGACTAAGGACTTCGGGTTAAAGCCACTGGATTTGTTGGTTGAATCATTAATGTCCTTTGAAATAGGAATTTCAATCATTAGAAAGCAAATTAGGGCAGAAGCCAGGCTGCAAGGGGTTGAAAAGAGAGGAGATGGAAAAGAAATAGAGATGTCTAATGTAAACTCCTTTTTTAAGAAGTTTAATTATGAAAATGGGGAAGAATAGAGTGATATTTGGATGGAAGGGAATGGACAACACAAGGATTTCTCCTACTTTTTTACCATTTAAGACACCTGAGAATATTTGTAAAAAATGGGGGACTCGTGGGGATAGATTTTGTGGGGGAAGTGATTATTTTAGTTTGGGATCTATTTACTTTGAAATGCCAAAAAGTCATCTAAAAAATTATTACAAATAGGCTGCCTATACTACCTAATTTGGGGCTTGATGTACCAAATACCTAGGTATTCTTACCTTTTTTTAATTTTTAATTTAAAGTATATTTAAAATATTTATTTAAATGTAATCATTCCTAAATGCTTGATACATGTTATCATAGAACTACTTATGAGGATAAATATAATGCTTACCTTTTTTTATTTTTAATTTAAAATATTTATTTATATGTAATAATTCCTAAATGCTTGATACATGTTATCATAGAACTACTTATGAGGATAAATATAATGCTTTGCAGCATTATAAATACACATAAAAACTCTTTCCAATTAAAAAGAAAAAGAAAATAAATCTAGGGTTAACTATACTTTGTGAGTATATGTAGTGAATCAGACAGAAAAGAAGCACCCACCCTAGATCAAGCAAGCAAGGGCAGCATATCACCAAATAAATTACGTTGTCTTTGTTCACAGGCATTACATTACACAAACTATTCTTCTAAGTGAGAAAATTTGTCCCTTAGAAATTGTTCATTGGTACGTTTGGATGCTATGCATCATGTTAAAGATCCATAAATGTCGCCATGGTAGGGTTAGATATGATGCATTGTAATATCTTCTCCAAATCTGCATAGAGTTCTTCTGCTCAACAGATTGTCATGATGCATTGCATTAGAAGCCCTACTACAGTGCTTTAGGGACACACTGAGATGCCTCATGGGAATCTCTCTAAATCATCCTCACATGGACAGAAAAAAGAAAGAGACTAGAAAGTCATTTGGGGTGGGGGATACGTGGCAAAAAGAACCTTTAAATGAAAGTTTTTGTGTTTGGAGTACAAAGTTCTAATGCTAATATTTTGTGATTAAGTGTACTCTTTATTATGAAAAGTAAAGATGACACATTCTAGTTCCAGTAATGGGGATGGTTTGGTTTCTTATTCTAGCCCAATCTTGCCTCTCCATAAGTCCCTCATAACCACAAGGAAATTCTCATTACTGTTGCTATATCATCATTAAGTGACCCACCCAGGAGCTCATCCCTTTTGATGCAGTCATGCTCTTATGCTGTCACCATTTACCTTTTCCAACTTGTCCTTCATTGTTTCCCACAGGCACTCCGAGGAGAAATCGCCCCTCTTGAGGAAAATATAAACCATGTTAATGGCCTTGCCCGGCAGCTCACGACGTCTGGCATTCAGCTTTCCCCATATAACCTCAACAGTCTGGAAGACCTAAACACCAGGTGGAAACTTCTACTGGTAAGATGCTGTGATCATTTTTGCCATTCTGCATAGAAAAATGGGTACCTGCTCACTTCATTTTGCATGTGGGTGGTAGTAACATTTTGCAAAAGTAGACACTCAGAACCACTTGGCAAATTTTCAATATGCCTATATTTTTAAGCAGTTTCAGTAATCTTCAAGTTTAATAATAGCATTCATTTAAGTGACTAGGTCATCATCTCTCAAAGCCAAAATTTAATGTTTTGCAAAATAAAATGATGTGCAAGGGATTCTAATGAGAGAACTGAATTAGTGGCATCAAGTTACACTTACCTCTTTGTCTCAAGGTTGATAAAGCACCTATTTTTATAAATTTTTATAATTTTATAAAATTTATAATTTTTATATGTTTATGTTTTATATAATGTATGTATTATATAAATTTGATATGTATAAAATTTATAAAAAATATAAAAATAAATGTTTATAAATCATATAGAAATCTAATTTGTGCCATAGTTAATAATAATACTAGTTGTCCAGTTCATGGGACATGAGGTATCTCATTTTCCAGAGATGGAAGCTCTTCATGATTTTAAGGTAATAAATGGAGTGGGTTCCCCCCACCCCACAAGTGCAATCATATCCCCATCTGGATGGATTATTGGCAGGGAGACAGGAGCAGAAAGAAGTACATATGGCCTTAAGTCCTCTTGAGCATACTACTCCTACCTCATATGTCCATTCCAACCACTTCCCAAGTGGCTATAATGAAAAACCTACATCTGCCATCAGTAATAATAAAATGTATTTGCATAGGCTCTTACAAAGCAGTTACTTCACACATGCCTTATAAGATAGTATAAATATTATCATTCCCAGGATTCAGATGAGGAAACTGAGGTTCAGAAAGCCTAAGAAATTATCCACATTTGCATAGACAATGTCTCTCAGCTAGGTCTTACATCTTCTGACTCCAAATCCATTGTTCTTTATCATTAGACCCCTCTGACAATAACAGATGCTGCCAGTTTCAGTTGAGTGATTGTCTGCATTATCCTGCTTTAAATGCATAATGGGAGAGGATATAGAGAATGATGCTTGTACTTTCACAATTGCATCAAGCGTAGTGTTGTGTTCTCTTGAAGGTGGAAAGGAGAGCCAGGCAGGATGTGTGCTTTCAAGGCTTTAATGAAAAAATGATGAACCAGATCTCTTTTTCTACCAAGAGTCCATTTACAAGTGTGGTTGAAAGTCCTACCCAAAAAGAGAGTAGATATTTAATAAGTAAAAAGTTACAAATCTGATATACTATAAGATCCTGGACAATTTAAGCCTCTTAGGTGATGGAAGGTCATGAGGCATGTGTACGATTGATTATTATAACTTCTGTTGACAAAAGTGTGACAGAGCTAAATGGTTACATGGCTTTCTGTGTCTGTGTTATCCATACTCTGATTAACTGTTGTATACTATTAAATTCTTATCAGGACAATATATTTTCCATTTCAAGCATAAATAAGAAAAGTAATAACTGTCCTAAGAAAATCAATGGGCACATTTGTTTCATTCAAGCACACTTGAACTATATCTTAGAATTTGTTCAGACAGCTAAAAAGCTATATTCATTTTTAGAATGAGGTACAAGATTTGTGATAGTAACCTATAAATTCACCAATGATGCTGAAGGATTGTGACCTGTAGAAAATCAACACTGAGACATTTTTTTCCTAGGTGCATTATTTATTTAGATGTTCTGTTTTAGAAAATATTAGTGATTTAATGTGAATCCATTATTTAAAATGACTTAAGAACTTGGTTGAAAGTACAAGAAAATAAGATAGCTTAGTGCCAGGAAAAGGCAAAAATACAATGAATTATGGTTCAAATTTCTTTTTGAAGTTGCTTCTAAGGGGTTCCTCTATTATTATAAAATCACTCCTAAGTCTAGTCTCCATCCCTTTTCCCAAGGACTCATGCAAACATATGCACATACACATACATACTCCTACTTGATACCTGGATTCATATGTATGTATGTATGTATATGTGTATATATGTGTGGTATTTTTTAAAATAGTAACCAAAATCAAAACATTTTGGTGGAAAATAAGCCAGAGCTATGAGCATGGGCGGCCATATCAATGACTAAAACCGTGTACATACAAATTAAACACTTCATCATGGTGATTGGTGGAGACCAAATGTTTCCATTTTTGCCTTTCTATCCTCAGAACCTAAAAAAATGTCTGGCATGTTGTAAATGTGTAGAAACGTGCTTTTTTAAATTGAATTGAATCAGCTAGTAAGGTGTGGTTTTATTCTCACTGAAATCAATACTCATTAAATTAACCAAACTTCTTGGTTAGGCATGAGTTGCCTCCATCTGGAGATTCAACAGTGGCTACAGCAAAAATCTTATCCAACTTGACTGCAAGAATGTTAAGAGCCAAACACTGAGGTCTAACAACCATAGTAAGCACCAGTACTACCATTAGAGCTCTTTGAGAGAAGAGTACTAATAGTTTTGTCATATTTACACCTGCCTTCTACTTTGAATATGATATCATTAACTAATAGTTTTCAAGAATAATAGATTCATTAAAGATAGAAGGAGCGTAAAGGCTCTCTATCAGATGTGGAAAATGAAGTATGGAGCAATTGAGACTTGTCCTAGAACCTCAAAGGAGAGATATGAACCCAGTTCATAGTTCCTAAAATGGAGAATAATGGAGAAAAATTTCTCACTGACAAAAGAGGTATCACAGTGGTTCATATTTGTGAATATTGATGAGGTTTCCACTGACCTCCTAACTTAATATTAGAGGACCACCATATCTGGCCAGAAGGCTGTTCTAATTTATTCTGGAGGAAACTAGGTGGTGCAATGGATAGAATACTGGGCATAGAATCAGGAAGACTTGAGTTCAAACCCAGCCTCAGTGACCCTGGCAAGTCACACAACCCTGTTTACCCCAGTTTTCTCAATGAGCTGGAAAAGAAAATGTCAAAATATTCCAGTACCCTTGCCAAGAAAAGGGTCAAGAAGAGTCAGGCATAACTGAAACAACGGAATGACAACAACCAAGCCTGCTAAGATGTGAAGGACATATAGAGTCCCACAGAAACCCAAAGTTGGAAGGGACCTGAGTCCTAATTATCCAATTCATACCTGAATAGCAATCCCCTCTACAATATACCTAACAATTTTGTAAAAAAAAAAAAATTCTAATAAGGAATCACTTGCTATATCCTGAGGCAGTCTGTTACACCCTTGAGCAATTCTGCTTATCAAGAGATCTTTCCTTACATCAAACCTAAATCTGTCTTGCTCTGACTTCCACCCAACTGCTTTTAGTTCTGCCCTCTGGAGCCACACAGAACCAACTTGAATCCTCAGCCACATAAAAGCCCTTCACCTACTTATAGATAGATATAATGTCCCTCCTGAGTCTTTTCTTGTCCAGACTTCCTCTAGCTGATGTGCATAGAATGGACTGCCCCCCAGGAATAGGTCTCTTCAAGCAGAAGCTGTATGACCACTTAAATAAGTTGTAGTGGAGATACAGATTCAGATATGGATTGAACTATGTACGGACACTAAAGTCTCTACCAGCTCTAAAATTTCTATTCTTCTGTGATTTAGCCATTTTCAAGTTCTTTCACTATCAACTCATCTATCTCTTGCTCTTGTTGTTTAGTGGCTCAATCATGGTCAATTCTTCATGACCCTATTACCAATGCTGTCCATGAGACTTACTAGAGTGGTTTGCCATTTCCTTCTCCAGGGGATTAAGGCAAACAGAGGTTAAGTGCCTTGCCCAGGGTCACCCAGCAAGGATGTGTCTGAGATCAGATTTGAACTTGAGTCCTCCAGACCCAACCCTCTAATCACTCAGCCACCTCGTTGTCTCCTTCTTGGCAATATATTTCCTAAAATGCCTCACCCAGAGCTGAACAGGATGGAGGGCAACTGAACTGTCGCTTCCCTTGTTGTGTACACTACATATCCCCTAATGTGCCCTAGAAACACTCTAGCTTTCTTGACTCCTGTATCATGTGATTGAGTTTTAGTGGGCTACAAGTTCAACATGAATCAAAGGTCTTTTTCAGAAGATTCTGGGTTTGAAATTTATATATCGTCTTGACCATCATATTTCAAGTTCCAGAGAAGCAAAAATTGTTTGGCCTTTTTTTTTATATCAGGTTGGTGTCTGGACTATAGTGGGGGCTTAATAAATGCTTGTTCACCTCAGTGACTTGTGTCTTCTCCTGAAAACCAGTAAAGTGGGAACCTAGGATACTGAACTCTTATGATACCCAATGTGGAATTGGTGTACCTTATAATTGTTCATGAAAAGGCTTGTTAAAGAATTCAGAAAAAATAAAATTTAAAATTTTTTAAGAATTCAGAAAATTGGGAGTTTTCAACCAGTTCAAGCTAAAATTGCTTGACCATTCAGTCAAAATGATGATCTGGTAGCCTGCATGAATAGATAAGCACTCAAGTAAGACTAAATAATACCTCACAATTTCTTAAGTTAAATTGTCTAGAAGTCACTTTTCTTCTTCTCTACCATATCACTACCCCAATATATGTAGGGTAAATATTAATTTGCCCATTTCTTGGAAAAATAGAAATCTATTTCAGGCATTCAAATTCAATTGTATGTACAACACTATTTGAATAGAAATGTGTAGGAGAGACAGGGGAAGGATAGGGAAAAGATTCACCATCTAATTATCAATGACAAAATAAGTTTTAAAATGTATTCATTTTCACATAGATTTGTATAGATGTTATATTTTTATCTTTGGAATGTATGCATTACAATTTACAAATTTCCAGCTTTGTAGACATTTCTTGTGATATAAAATATACATATTTTAGTATTCTAGTCCTTTTTTAATGATTCTCAGGAATATTAATTTTGAAAACTTACTTTTAAAGGTGAATGGATTAGTGATCCCTGTGCAATGCACCCATTAAAATCACACCTGTAGAATTGAATATAAAATTACCAAGCATTATATTCACCACAATTCTTAGAACTAAGCCCTGGTGCTAAAGTCAACCAAAGGTGAATTTTACAAATTAGCTCTAAAAGCAGAATAATTATTTGTATTGGAACAAATAGAAATGGATCTCGAATATGAAAGTTAAAAAATTTTATTTATGATAGACCATATATGTGTGTGCATATATGCATATTATTGCATAGATTATATATACATATTAGGTTTGCATTTATTCCCTCTTTAGCTACATAAATGAATATAAAGGAACATTCTATATGTACTACATCTATATACAGCAGGAGTTGTTATATCAGTTTCTTCACATAAAGGGCACATTCTTTATCATCTGTAGGAATGTATGAAAAAAAAAACAGTCACTTAAAAGAGCTTGGTAAAATAACAGTATTACCAGTTGTGAAGTTTCTTACAATAGATTAAGGGACAAAGTATCATGAATTATGGATTAGACTTTACAAAACATTGCTTTTCTGCTTATGACTTTGTCATTGCCATTCTTACCCCCAAGGCACTATAATTTTTTATAATTCTCCTAAAATGGCTTGAAATTCTCCTCTTTGACCACAATCACCTGTCTTTCCCCCTTGCTTACAACCTTATTTGTACTCAACCAGCTCTGTGTCCTCACTATGACCTTTGTTCCTAGAACTGTCCATATTTTCTCAGATCATCATCATTTTATTACTACTCTTACCATCCCATTCAGGCAAACTCATGTCCAGACATTTCAATGAAGCATTTGTCCCTACTTCCAAATGTCAGAATTATGAGCTTAGATTTAGAGTCCATTGAACCCAACCCCATAATTTTAAAGATAAGGAACATAGATTTAAAACTGAAAAAGTGCCTTAAATCAAATTTAAATCAAATCTCTCATTTTACAATTGAGAAAACTGAGCACAGAAAACTTGTGATATACTCAAAGTAACATGGGCAATAAATGGAAGAGTGATCAAATTCAGATCCACTGACTAGAAATCTAGAACCCTGTGTTATATAGCACTGCCTCCTTTTAGCACTTTGATCATCATCTTCTTCTTTTCTTCTCTTCCTCCTCTTCTTTCTTCTTCTCCTCCATCATGTTTTCAAATTTTGGGAGCTGCAGGAGTTCATTTAGAAACAAGTTTTTGTCCTGCTCTAATTAGTTTATATTTAATGTTCCATAAACTTTTACAAAGTGGATAAAAGGACTGTTCTGTGCAATTGTAACAAAGAATATAAGCTTATATTCTATAGAGTTGCTAAATATGTATATGGGATAATTTTCCTAACAGACAAAGCAGTAAGAATAACATGAACCTCATTCTGTTTCAACATACTTTTGACTGCTTCTGTTAGGACTATATTTTAAAAGCTTTCCATTCCATGTAGTTTGGAGAAATTAGGAGTACATGTTATAATAACATTTAATAATTAGCATTTTTATATTTTTATGGACCATTGCTAGATCTGTGATGAGATTATAGACAACAGTTCCATCTGTTCTAGTTCTAGTTCTAGTACAGTTTATTTTTGAATTGTTAAGAGTATTTTCAGATCTGTATTTATATTATGGGAATTTGTGTCTGTTTATGAAACAATGAGTTTCTAGTGTATAAATTTGGTCACACAATGATGTTTTCTAGGTATTCTGAATACACTAAAATTTTGCAGCTTATAGTGTTAGGTTGCTGAGTTTCTGATGTTTTCTTGCATAATCTGCACTTATTAGTAATTAATCTGGTCTCCCCAAAGAGAAACATTCTATGGTTTGGAGTGACAGTAACTTTATCCTGCCATTGGAAACCTCCTTATTCTATTAATGAATCTATAGGACTTATTCATCCCAGTAATAACTATCTTCATTCAGTTCTTTAATTTCATTTGTGTAAAGACCTCCCAGTGAGGAAGTTCCCTTTACCATTGCATATGATTTTTGTTTTTTAGTCAAATTGTTGTGTCTGACTCTTTGAAACAACATTTGGGTTGCCTTGGCAAAGATACAATTCGGTATTTGCCATTTCCTTCTCCAACTCATTTTACAGATGAGGAAACTAAAGGCAGACAGGGTTAAGTGAATTGCCCATTGTAAATCAGGTAAGTATTTGAGGCCGAATTTGAAATCAGGTCCTCCTGACCCCAAGGCCAGCACCCTATCCATTGAACCACCTAGCTGCTTGTAATGCATATAGTACCTTTCTTCACCTTACTATCTGAATTTAAGTGGCTTGCCTAAGATAACCCACTTGGCTTTATGTCATTTTCACTTTAGATAACTCTTGCCATCCTCACTTTGGATATTTCTCATCATTTAATTGATCTTTTCCTACTTCTAAATTTTCAAATGTAGTTGGAAGAATTCAGGAATCTGTAGAATAATATAAAGTAATGCCTTAAAGACCCGGCTGGAACCTCATTGCTGCACAAAATTATTTTTGTTGTTATTATTTTTCACCTTTTATCAACCCCCAGACATATTTTTCTCAGAGGCTGTTCCAAATTATTCCTTCTTCCCTTGAGCCCTCATCTCTATTCAAAATCTACTAGCTCTCAGCAGTAGATTTTTTCTTTCTTTAAGGTCAATTGATGTGATGTTTCAACTGTTGTTCATTTTACCTTTTAATAACCAGAACCTCAAAGGGTTAGTTGTCATTTAACAAATACTTTGTTGAATGAATGAGATTGGAAATATCCTGATATTTTAATATCTCTTTATGTCTTCATCTATCTTTCCCTATCTCAGAGAAAGAGTTGGCCCTCCTGTTTGCTGGAGCTGGTCCTTCAACCTATTTATTTTCTTGATCTTCTTACCTCTTTCCTCCTCTTGCTCCATCTCCATTCTCTTGCAACTTCACCATTGATTGCCTCTCTTTAGCTTATAAATATAAAGATCCCCATTCTAATGAAATCCTCAGTCAACTTTGCTACTCTTCAAACTGCTATCCCATCTCTCTCTTCTTTTTACTGACAGGCTTCTAGAAAGAATAATCTGTACTCCTTGTCTATTCTCACGTACTTCCATCTGTTACGATTTACCATGATACTGTTCTTTCCAAAACTTTAATCAACAAACCCTCTGATTTTACTCAGTCTTTTCCTCTTTGACCTTTCTGACCCATTTAATACTATTGCTGTCCATTAGGCAACTTAAGGTCACCATATCCAAAATCAAATTCAGCATCTTTCCCCAAAAGTTTGCCACTTTCTTAATACTTTCTCCACTGTGTATTATGGCACCACCATGATTACAATCACTGTGCTCGAAGCTTTGTAGTCATCTTTGTCTCCTCTTACTTCATCACATCCAAAGAATTGCCAAGCCTAGTCAATTGTACCTCCACAGTATCCCATATCCAGTCTCTCTTTCCATTACTACTACCATATCAAGAATGACTACCATATTTACTTCTCTCCTATGTCAGCACCTTATCACTACTCATTATTGCAATAATTTTTAACCCTTATCTTCCATCTTAGAATCAATACTGTGTGTTGGTTCTAAGGCAGAAGAGCAGTAAGGGTTAGGGAAACAAACAAACAAACAAAGACTGTATGTTTAGTCTCCATTAAGATCCCATCCATTCTTTCTCAGAGGGCAAATGGCATTTTTCATTATGATTCTCTAGGATTGTTTTAGATTGTTGCATTGCTGAGAATAACAGGATCATTCACAATTGTTTATCAAGAAATATTGCTGCAATATTGTTCTTCTGGTTCTGCTCACTTCACTTTGCATCATTTCATTTAAGTCTTTCCATCTTCTTTTTCTCTAATCAGCCTGCTTGTCATTTCTTATAGCACAATAGTTTTCCATAACTCACACACCACAACTTGTTCAGCCATTCGCCAGTTGATGGATGGCCTCTTAATTTTGAATTCTTGGCTACCACAAAAAGAGATGCTGTAAATATTTTTTGTACAAATAGATTCTTTTCCCTTTTTTAGATCTCTATGTGATACAGACCTAGTAATTATATTAATGAGTCAAAGGATATGCACAGTTTTAGATTCTTTTGAGCATAGTTTTAAATTGGATCAGAATGGTTGGATCAGATCACAACTCCACCAACAGTATATAAGTGTCCCAATTTTTCCACATTTCCTTCGACATTTATCATTTTCCTTTTCTATTGTAGGAGATTTGATAGGTGTGGCTAACTCTGAAGAAATAATTTGTAAATCCTAATGTGACATGTCAAAGCAATCTTGGAGTGAGCTAAGGAATAATCCAAACCTTTTGACAAAAATCTCTCTCCAATTATCCTTCCATAGTACTTCCCTCACTTTCTATAGGTCTGACATTGCCAGTATTAGAAAAACACAATAAACATTTTCAGAAAACTATTGTAATAATGATTTATATTACTTAGGAATAGAACAAGGGCATATTAGAAAACACTGTCAAGTCAAAAAGCAAAACATATCTATCCTTGATACCTCAAGATCATGGACAGATGAAGCTCTGTAAGGAGAGGAGACTATCACAGACAGAATATAGCATTGGTGTCTAGGCAACAGTAGGAAATAGTAACAAAATGAATCAACTAGTGAGGAAGACAAGCCACAAAAAATAGAAAAGAAAAGAAAACTCCTGAAGGGCAGGATGCTTAGTGGAGAGCAAGACTCAAGTTCAAATTCAGCCTCAGATACGTCCCAATTATGTGACCCTGGGCAACTTAGTTAAACTCTATCTGCCTCAGTTTCCTCAACTCTAAAATGGAGATAATAATAGCATCTACCTCCTCAATTGTTATCTTCACAACAGTTTTAATCTAGAAGGTTCCGCAATGTCTACAACTTGAAGTATGTGGTACAGGTATAAGTCACAGAATATTACTCTTCAAAGATTTGAAAATGAGTATCAGTGTTAAACCATAGACAACTTTTGTGTTCAATTGGCATCCTCGTGAGAAAGAAAGGTCTCAATAGAGTTGTTGTGAGGATCAAATGAGATAATATTTATAAAGCACTTAGCATAAAACATGACACATAGTAATCACTTGTTCCCATTCCTTCTCTTCCCTTTCCTACTCATGGGGATACTGCCCACAACAGCCTCAATCATTTCTGTGGTTCTGATCTTACTTTAGAGGTAGATCAACCAGCTCTAAGTTGTTCCACATTAATCCTCTGTCTTCTGATAGTAGAATCAGAAAAAAAATGTTACTAGTTACTAGCTAAATCTTATTAGCTCCCCAAATACTTCAATAATATCTAGGTTGTCAGCTAAAAAGTAAGTCTGTCTCAGCACTCATTATAGTAAGATTTGTAAGATAACTTTGGGTCATAATTATCCATTTAAAATTGTAAATGTCTTCATTTAAAAAAATAGATCATTCCCCCCCACCAGTTTGTGATCATTAATGTGTGCTAGATTTTCATTTTTGCATTATAAAAAATTACTTGAACATTATTATTAATTTCAATGACTAAGAGCAGGACTTTGGATCATATAAACAAGTTGGTTTGTTAACAAAACTCAATAGAAGTTAAATCTACCCTTTTCCCCTTTAAAATATTGCTTTTAGAAACTTATATTATGCAGAAACACAACCCCAACTGACTAAGGGAGATTGAGAGGAGCTGGTCATTGATTTCACTTCCTTCACCTTTTGATTATGAGAGCTACTGGTTCCTTTTCAGGCTGGCCTTTGGTGTTCTTTTGACACATGCCTTAAAAAATAATCCTGTTATTGCAGATTCAAGCTATAATTCTTCACTTTATTTCCTCCATTAATTTTTCACTTTAAGGTAAGTGATATATGTCTTCTTTCACAACATGGTAAACAAGGAAATATATATATTGTATAGTAACACATGTTATATCATTATCTGGTGTCTTGGGAAAAGGGGAGGGATGAGATGGTTTGCAAAATACCAAGAAACGTTTATTGAAAATTGTGCCAAGTAACCTGGGAAAAAAATAAATTAAAAGATAATAATTCTGTTGCTACATGAAACATGAGCTAAAAGTTCAAGAAAAAAAGTGATAAGCCCTAGGAAGCTTATCTACATTAAATCAAGTAGAAATCAATAATGACAGAGGTTGTGATTGTTATTTTTAATGGGGTGGACTTTAATAGATATGTATTGTATAAACCACAGCCCATCTTGTGTGATTTTTATTAAATTCCTTCCATAAATCCTCCATGGAGGATCTACTCACTGCAGCAAAAGTTCATTACTTTAAGGATATATAATTTCATCCACATGGTTATGCCCTCCACAAATCAGATTCCTCTAGAATTTAATAGTGTCCATAATATTATCATGACAAAAAAAAAAAAACTCATCACCTTGTGGCCAACCTAGTAATTAGCTTATACTACTCAAACATATTGGTGATCTCATCCTTGTTGGGTATTCTCTCCAACAACAAAGATTCCAAAACATTACACCAATCCATTCTCTTGAACCTTTCCCACATCCCAAAAGTTCAAGATAGGGAGTCTACCCACCTAAAGGCCCTTTCTTTCTTTCTCATGAGGATTGTAGTTGAGCACATGAGCCACACAGATACTTATTTTCAAATATTTGAAAACTAATATTCTGTGACAAAGTCATTCCACATATATTAAGCTCCAGACATTGCAGAACCTCCTGAATGAGATTTAGTCACTCAAAAAAGTTTGTCTTAGCCATTCACACTGAGAAAACTAAGTAGATGAATGTCTTTTGTCCAAAGATTCCAGACAGACAACTTAAAGAATTCATCCACTGCCAATAATAATAGCTAATATGAGATAACACTTTAAGATTTACAAAGTGCTTTCCATGTATTATCTCATTTGATCTGCCTATGAGATAGGATCTATCATTATCTTCATTTTACTCATGAGGCAACTGAGACTAAAAAAAAATTAAGTGAATTGCCTAGAGTCATACAACTTGTGTCTGAGGTAGGTCTTGAACTCAGGTCTTCCTCACTTAAGGTCCAATGTTCTATCAACTCTACCAGCCTACCTCATATATCTTAATCAATGAGTTAGTAAGCATTTATCAAGCATCTACTGTATTCCAGTCACTGTGCTAAAGGCTGGGGATAAAAATGTGAAAAAGAATGACTGTCCCTGCCTTCAACTAGTTTATAATCTAATGATGAAGACAGTACACAAAAGGAAGCTGAAAAGAAGGATAAAGCAGAAGATATTTAGTTTATTAGTGTGATGGAGTCCAGTTCAAGGAGCATAAGCAGGAAAGAAGTGAAATGTTGGCTGATCTGCACGCCTTCTTTAAGTGGAAACTTTGGAAAGACTTCTTTGCTCTACCTTCCAGACATCCAATCAGAGAGGCAAAGGATCTTCATGGTACTAATAAAGAGTGAGGAACAGAACTGATACAGTCTTGCAGGATGATGAATTTCCTGATGAATTTTCCTAGGGGAATGGTGGAGACCACTCCAAGTGAGCTGGTAGGAAGTGAATGAACTTCAAATGAACAATGAGTTGGGGCTAGAACTTAACAGAAGGAGGAGAGCAGTCTGGATTGCCTTTAGGACATTTAGCTGAGTGTTATTCATGTCCCCAAACTTCTCCTTGAAACAAAGGCTCATTTTTTCATTCCAATTTACTATCTGTGATTAGATTATACCACAATTAAAATCATGTGCCCAAGAAAATGACAGCTAAATTCAGAAAAGGAACTGCCATAAATGAATTAGCCTCTAAATATGGGTAGAAGCTATTTAAAAAAGATCTACTATCCCACCAAATGTATTAAAGTTCTTATTTTTGTTTTGTTTTTTAATACATGAAGATTCTAACGGTCAATGGAAAAAGTTGTAGTAAAGGAAGAGATCTGAATGTTTTAGGAAGGATTAGGCCAAATAAAATTTGTTTGTGTTGGGACTGAAATAATCCTTTGAAGGAATATAAAGTAAATATCTTCAATATCAACAAAATAATTGGGGAAATATCAAAAACAACTATTTGGAAGAATGTGTTTGTCTTCAAAAAAATTTAAGGGAATATAAATCTAAATTCCCAGGATCATTTGACCCTAGGTAATATAGTAATTTTTCACTAATTTCAGTGACTCTTCCCAGTCCCACTTTCCAGAGCAATAGATAGATACACTAGTAAGACTAAGTACATTAATTTGTACAGTTTACTTCTCATTGCTTTTAAAGCTAATTTCATAGCATTTGAAAAGGACAATGCTAAGGTTGTCTAATCAATACATAGAAAAGGCGTGTAGTCCAGGGAGCTGCAGTTGGAATCTGTCCTCTGCACTCCAAAGTGAATTTTCAAGATCAACCTTGAAGAGAGACTCAAAATCTAGCTCTAAAGAGAAAAGAAGATATCCATAGTGAAAGAAAGGTGGCAAAAGAGTAATTATGAATAAGCAAGGTTGGATGAGCAAGGCATCTGGAGTCAGAGGACCTAGTTCAAATACCATCTCCATTATTACTGTTCCTGTAAAATGAATGACTGGAGTAGGTGATGTAAATTCTAGTTCTAAATCGTATGACTTACCCTAGAAATGTGAAAGATATAACTGTGAAGAATAAAATCATATTTTATTTTGAAGAATCATTATGAAGAATAAAATTTAAAAAAGAACAAATTAAAGTAAAATTGGATTCATAGCAATCAAAAAATTATGTTTGTCAGAAAACTGTAACCCTAAGGACCTCATGAGGTCCAGCACAAGTCCTCTTGATTCAGTCTAGGTATCAGTTAGAGAAAGAGAGAATCCCTCCCCCTGGGACCCAGGGTTCACATTTCCAAT
Organism: Monodelphis domestica; assembly: GCF_027887165.1. Lineage (NCBI taxonomy): Eukaryota > Metazoa > Chordata > Mammalia > Didelphimorphia > Didelphidae > Monodelphis > Monodelphis domestica. The sequence continues at coordinate 32,472,487 of NC_077230.1, forward strand.
TCTTGCTCCCTATGTGCCCAAAGAAGAATTTGGGGATTTAGATGCAGTTGTTGGGGGTTTCAGACCTTTATTTCCAGGGTTTATAAACTTAGGCTTATAAATAAAATATACATTATTATAAAGATATGAGTGTTCATATATACACAAATATACATAAACATACACATATATAGTGAATAAACATGTTCCACTGGTTCAGCATGTCAAGGAGAATTTTTATGGGTTGCTTATTTATTTATTAAGTGCTATTATTTATTATTGTGCTAACTACTGAAAGTACAAATATCATAAAGGTAGTTCCTGTCTTCAAGAAGCTTACATCCTTACAGGAGAAGACAAAAGGAAATAGCAGGGCTGTGTACCAAATCAACCTCTCTGTGGCAAAGCTGGAGAGGCATCTTGTTTGATGTAAGAGGGTGAGGGGTTCGAGTCCTGATAGGCTAATTGGGCAACTTTAAGGTAGTGCAGAAGGATCCTTATAGTTCCTATAGTGATGGACGTGGGTCTTATGACCACCATGCAAAGTACCCAAGAGTAGATGGACTAAAGATCATTACAATAAACTCATTAATCCAATCTATTAGGCAGTTGTTAATTATTGACTCACTCAGTCACCCAGAAGCCCGTTTCTTAGTTGCTTCCCAGTGTTTTCCATACTTAGTCTCCTTTACATAGACAGTATATGTATTTTTTAAATACTTAAGAGCTGTTCTACTAAGTCTAAAGCTGCTCTCTGTGTCAGAATAGGGAGGTCATGGATTGGGTAGCTTTCAGGCAGAAATGTCTTTATTTTCAACTTCCTGCATATTCCTAATTTCTTTTCAAGAAATAGCTATTAATTTGGTATTTAAATGTTCAAATAATTTCAAAATTTCCTCACTTTTTCCTTAATTTTGTAACCCTGTGTATAGCTTCTGTGTTCCTTTCATCTCTCCTGCTTCCACATTCTAAGCCTTCGTCCCCCACCCAGCCTTTATCTTTCCTTGGCTGCTGTGCTTTTTCTCTTCCTCATGCATTTATTGTCCCTGGTTGGCTCTTTCATTGCTTTCCCAACTGTTCTGTTGGCATGTGAAATACCCCTGGAGCAGCTGTTCTCATTTCCCATGCTACGTCATGCAAAGCAGTCAAAGGGTTGCTGTTTTCACATTTTTCTCTGGTAAGAGAGCCCTTTTCCTCCTTCCCTTCTCGGTCCACTAGAAATAGCCCTAATTTAAACCATATGAAAAACAGAGTGTTAAAGCAAGCTGTATATGGAGGATTGGGTATATGCTCGCCAAATTCAGAAGTGCTATTTTTGATGCTATAAAGTGGAATGTAAAGAGTTTTTTCCATTTCAAGTTTTTATTTTGAAGGTTCCCTAATCAAAGGAGTTGGGAATATGGAAGAAAACATATCATAAACTAGAAAAATGGTGTGGGATTACATATAGTCGTATGGTCTTTACACAGATCTAGCATTCCCCTTTCAGAGAGTGGAAAATTTCAGCACTGGGCTGCTGATGCAAAACATTTGTCCGATGTGACATTGTATTCAACTTATATTAAAGAAACAAAAAAAAAAAATTCAGTCTCAAAAAGAAATAGTACCTCTCTTCAAAATTATTATTTTTCAGGTGTCAGATGGGATCAAGGGTTTTAGAAATGTAGCTTTCATGGATGCTATTGGGTCACAACCCTGCAGATGAATTAATAGAGGTCAGAGCACTAACAGTGCCCAGAGCCAACCAATTGCATTCCTTCCTCTCAAGCTGGTAAGTGATCAGGCCATGGTAGAGATGCACCTTGCATACAGAAACACTGTGGCTTCTGTGTAGGCACTTAATGAATGTTGAACTTAATCATTTCCATCTTAATCTTGGGAATGAAATGCCTCCATCCAATCCCCTACTGCTTTTCCTAGGGTGTGAGATACTAGAATGAAGGTAGTGTTGGAGAGAGGGAATTCTGCAGACTTAAATTTGGGTGTCATGGAGAGGATGCAATTAATTTAGAAAATTCAAGGGAACTATTGCATTACATCATTCCCTTTGCAAGGAAACATTATAGCAAAGGCCAATTTGTCTGACCTGGAAAAAGAAATGGGATAGAAATATAAACTACCAAATTAGGGGAAAAGAATAGAATATTTTTGTGAAATATACCAAAAAATGTTTTTGTTTTTGGCCTTTGAACATCAATATAATGGTTCATTAATTTCCTATCTCCTTTATTACGGTTAATGATCATTGTGTTTCAAACAATACTGAATAGAACAACTCAAATCTTGATTGATTTCCATAAGTACTAATTGGAGGGCCTAGTGATTAAAGCTTAGTAGAAAAAAATGCCAAGAGTATTCGTGTTTGCAAATAGAATTTTCCTTATGACCCACCTTCAACAGGGCATACCAAGACTTGGTGAGCAATTGGACCTAAAGGATGAAAGAAGAGTAGAAAACATTTACAGAAATAGGGTAATCGCAGAGGAACTGATTTAGAATAGACATGTTTAAAGTAATGGTAGAGCATCCAGGTATACATTTATTGAAGGCAGTCAAAGATATGTCATGAGGTCAATATGAAAAGTTGAAGTTGAAAATAGAGATTATATAAAGTATTTAACAGCATCTATTGCTTCATGGTTATACTTTGAGAGGATACTTGGCATAATGGATAGGAAACTGGCTTAAAAGTTAAAAAGACCTGGGGTTCAAGACCCAATCTTAACACACACTAATGATATGCTTATGAGCAATTCATTTAACTTTTCAGTACCCCCAGGCATTTCTCAAAAATAATGAGTTGAAGGGGCAGCTGGGTGGCTCCGTGGATTGAGAGCCAGGCTTAGAGACAAGAGGTTGTAGGTTCAAATCTGGCCTCAGACACTTCCCAGCTGTGAGACCCTGGGCAAGTCACTTAGCCACCATTGCCCAGTCTTTGCCACTATTCTGCCTTGGAACCCAACATACAGTAGTGGTTCTAAGATGGAAGTTTAAGGTTTTGTTTTTTTTTTTAAATAAAAAGTAAATAAAATAAAAAATAAAAATAATGAGTTTCAGAGAAGGTCCTAACCTGCATTAGAAAAGGAGGTTTGCTCATCCTGGAATTTCTGATGCCAATGAAATCATCAATCTAGTCTCTATTTCTTTATAATATGTCATTTGGTCCTTTTAACAACTTTTGATGTAGATTGTGTGCATTTTAAAATGGCTTTAAATCCTGGGAGACTACATCTCCCAGGACTCTCTACTCCAAATTTTATGCAGAAGAGCCTTTCCCCAGGAGAGAGCTTTTGGTCCCTGCATAGCTGCTGGAGATCAAATTCTCTTTAGCCTTTCCCAAACCTTTCTTTTTTGGCCTAAATAAACTAGAGTCTGGCTTGATTTAATTTAAATCCCTGGCATAATTATAGCTAAAAAGAAAAGCCTGGTCAATTTCCCTACTGGAGAAGGGGGGGAACCCTGGCTACCTTCAATTCCCTCATTTTTACCATCAACAATAATAAAAAATAGTATTAACTACAGTAGACAGATAAGAAAGATAAGGAAAGTAAAGAGGCTACATGACTTGCCCAAGTGAATTGCAGATCTAGGCCTTGAACCCAGGTCTTACACTTCAAATAAGTTATTCCTTCCAATAAACTACTAGAGACATAGAGATTTATCTCTGATCCACTTAAAAATGAATCCAGGCATTATTGCACAGTTGGATGGCCATGACCACTGTTTTATAGATTCTAATTCTTTTACTTTAAACTATACATTTATAAAACACATTTTTGAACAGCTTTTGCTGACACTTAGAGATTTGTGGGCATAAGAAAGAAGTTTTTTCTTGTCTCTGTGGAATTTTGTGTGGACTGAAGAGGGAGATGAGAAAGTAATAAGAATGAAAATGGAAAAGAATGAAGACATACAGGTTAATAAGACCATTTTTGCCAACAGCTGCCCATGTTGGCAGGAGAAAGATTTGAGAAAATTCTAATGAATTTGAAATTCCTCCCCCCCCTACAGTCTTGGCATTCCTTTCCTGGAAACCATGGCTGGTATTTCTCTATTCTACCACTTTCAAACAGTTCCATTTTCTCATGGATTTTAACCTTGTTTTCATCAACAAATATTTGCAAAATGGTTTATTGAGACACAGAGCCAGTACGTTATTATTAGTAGTAGTAAATGTAAAATGATATAGAAATGCTGTGGTGGAAAACCCTTGGAATTCCAGTTATAACCTTCACATTAGAGACTTATGATATTGGAAATGGTAGGACCCAAAAGTTTTCGACAGGGCTACAACCGTTAATTTTGCTAAAATAACTTGAAAATTCCACCCTGTCTTTTTCCTAAGCCAACTGTCAATCATGAACCATTACATAATGGGAAAAAGCAATGCTGTTATTCTGTTGCTGTCAAGTCCATTACAGCCTTTTTTCTTGGCCCATGTTTAAGAAGAGCCATGGTTTCCAGAAGCAAACAGTATCTTCACCAGACCCCTACTTGTAAATCATTTCGTAGCTCAAATTATAGCCTTACATTGTACTACATAGTTATGAGTGCACATACAAATGAAAGCGACAAATTGAGATGATGGCCTGTCTTCTTCCAGGATGTTTCTGCTAGACTTATTCTAGTAGGGATCTAGCTAGAGGTAAAACGGAGATAGCTCCAGATCTGAGATCAGAAATATCAGAATTCAAAACCTGTGTAGTCCTGGGCACGTCACTCTTTTTGCCTCAGTTTCCTCTAGAAAGTGAGAATGATAATTGCATCTACCTCCCAGGATTGTTGTGAGAATTAAATGAGATAATGATTGTAAAGTGCTTAGCACAGTGCCTGGCACATTAGTAAACTCTCTATAAATGATATCTTTTTTTCATATTGTCGGGTGTGAAAATAGTAATAGAGGCTAGATGAGAGAGAGGCTTGTTCATGCCTTAATCCAGCAAACATTTATTAAATTCCTAGTGTGTACAGAGCACTATGCTATATCCTGTGAAAGTCACCAAGTTTAGATAAAAGTTAGTCCTATGCCTTTCAGGAAGCCGTTGACAAACTAGTAAGAAACTGTGCTCTATGCACACAAAATAGTGGTTTAAAAAATGATTAAAATAAAAAATCAATTAATTAATTAAAATAAATACATAGTAAAATAATAAAATTAAATTAAAGCACAATTCCTGGGACATACTAAATGCTTAATAGATCTTTACTGACTAACTGATGGAATGCTGGACTTCTGGCTTGTTCCTGACCTCTGAAACCTACTTGTGTGCTGGCCCTCTCCTCATTTTGGATACTGACCTAGGTTTCTGGCCCATTTGTCTCTGGCCACTGTTACTGACCACTGCCTCTCCAAATGTCATAAGGGCTCCTGGGAAGATGATGTAAAATTTAAAATTTAGGGGAGACTGAGGCAGGTAGAAATTAGTTTCTCTCTGCAAGGAGTATTATATTTTTAGAGGTTTATTGAAGATTAAGGATTAAAGAAAATACAGGATAAGAAACACATGGTGCCTAGGCCACAGAGGCCTAGACAAGACCTCACCTACATTATGGAAAGAGCTGCGTCTGCTCCAAAACGGAAGTCCAAAAAGAGAAGCCAAAAAAACCTTTGCCACCAGCTTAAATCCCTTTTCAATCTTGGCCCACCTGAGAATTTCCATGAGATTACCAAGCATTTTGGGGAAGTGGAGCAAAGGCTTGTGGGGACTGTAGTCCTGTATTCGAGTCTATTTTTTACAATGTCCTTTAGGAACTGCAAACTCCAGGATTAGGGAGGGCAGAGGATGACCAGTACTGATGTCCAGAACTGGAAGGCAGAGGCAGTTAGGCAAGACCTAAAAGAGAGCAGGCTGGTTTCAAACATCACAAGTAAAGAAGTTAAAAACTGCAAGCAGATGGATCAGCTAGTCAAGCTATCAGCAATTACGACATCAGGATGTGAACCTTATTACAAACTCAAAGACTGTCTGAGCTAAAGGATTTTTATATAATTCCTGTCAAGCAGGAACCAGTGTCAGGGCAAGGGCAAGACTGGGCCTGCAGGTATAAATGAAAAGAGCAATGGCTCCATTGACAGAACTATGATTTTTTTTCGATGTTAATTCATTCAAGCCTCATTAATTAAGTGCCTACTTCATGGGCTAAGTTGTTAGGGAAGGGACAAGGTTCAGCTTGCTGCTAGGTGTTGCTACAGGTTGGTCAAAGTGTGAGATAGATTCTGACCCTCAGTGTCAAAATTCGAAATATTAATAATAGGGTCCAAGGTAGTAAAAGATGAGGTGTACCGGCTTTGCAACCATCACTTAAGTATAATTTGTAGCCATCACCATTTGCAATTTGTCTTCTTAGCAAAAAGAAAAAGAAAAATTGTCTTAGAAATAGAAGACCTGTGCCATCATCCACATTCATATATTTTACATGATGAGTAACCTGAACAACTCAATTGATCTTTCTGAGCCTCAATTTTCCTACATGTAAAATGGAAATTATTGTCCATATCTGCCTTCCAGGATTGTGTCGAGAAAAATCTTATACATTTTGAGAGGTTACATAAATTGAGTTTATTATTATTATGGGATGTTCAGAAAAGTGCATTAATATTATACGATGTATATATAGTCATCTAGCTTTTATTATATCTCTATATGGAATTGTATTATATCCCTTCAAGGAATGAAATTTAGACAGTTTGGAGCTTGTGTGATAGCAAATGAGTGCTAAAGTCACCACATTTGAGCTTAGTTTAGAAGAAAAGCAACACACAGTTTTGCATTTTTTAAACTTCCTTTGCCTCATTTATTCCATATAATATGTTTCTGCAAATAATTGACAGCTGTTTGTCCTCAGCTAAAAAACTTGGAGACTCTCAACTGGGCTTGAAATAGTTGGAAATTTAGTAAATCTGTTTAAGATCCATTTCCTTTCCAATTCCTTGAATCATATCTTATCTTTCTTTTTTCTATTCTATTCATTTTCCAGTTTTGACTCATGGAAGGATGTCCTTTTTGCTTATCCTTGAGAAATAGCTTTCATTAGAAAACTAATATCCTTCAAAAGTGGAGTTAAAATGAAGTAGGATGTAATTCTTTTGCTTTATTTTAAACAAATTGTATTTTTTCAAGCATAAATTTAATGTCATCATGGTCTGTCAATAATCATTTATTAAGTGCTTACTTACTATATACAGAAGATACAAAAAAAAGTCAAAACAGGGCTTTCTTCTTGTCCTCAGAAAGTGTATATTCTAATGGGAGAGACAGCATCAAAATAGCTACATGCATAGCAGATATCAGCAGTGTAAATGGCAGGCTTACTTGAGAAGGGAAGGGAGTAGGAGTGGAGGGTGCATGGATCAGGAAAGGCTTCCTCCAGAAGGTAAGCTCTGAGTTTGATATCAAAGGATGCTCAGCGTTGGAGGGGAAGGGGAAGAGCATTCCAGCCATCGGATGTGTGATGGTGGACAGTCAGTATAAATATAAGAAATCAGGAGATGAAGGATCTTTTGTGAGGAAAGAGCCAAGCGTAGCCAGATCATAAAGTGTGAGAAGAGGGATGAAGGATAAGTTCAACTGCAAAGATCAGAAAGAGCCAGATTTATGGGATTCTGGAGCTTCTAGAGTTTACTGAGTCAGAAAGTGACAGGATCAGATGATGATGCTTTAGGAAAAATCTCTTTGGCAGCTGAATAAACAGATTCAAGTGAGGAAAGGCTTGAAGCAGGGGAACCAATTAGAAGCCATTTTAATAGCCTGGGCAAGAGGTGATGAGGGTCTGTGCTGGGATGGTGGCTAGGGGGTGTAAGCTATGTACAAGACACTCTTCTGGGGTATACGAAGAAGAAAAATGACATAATCCTTCCTTTAAGATTTTTCTCTCAGGGACGAGGGCTTAGAGCAGAAACAAAAAGCATAATATAAGGTTGAATGTGTGGGAGAAAGGCAGAGATCAAAAGCAAGTGCTTTATGAGTGTTTGAAGGGAGAGGTCCCTAGGGGAAAAGAGAGGAGAAACAAAATGGGGAAAGGATTGGGGGACACCATTATTTGAGCTGGACCTTGAAGGAAGGGAAAGCTTTCACCAGGCGGAGGTAAAGAGGGAATATGAATACAGAAAGCGGAGGATTGTAGAAGGCAATCAGGGAATAGTTAGTAGTCCAATTTGAGGGGGGAAGTAGAAAATAGAGCTTGCAGTGATAAAGATCACTTTTACAGGACAGCCTAGCTTCTAATAGTTTTTTAAAGCTCCACACTGCCTGATATAATTTGAAGATTATGAGCTGTGCTGAAAAATTGTGCCGTTGGCCAGGAAAATGGACTTTGTTGGTTTTAGCTACTGAACTGACCTATTGTATCTCTTTGGATTATGAGAACAACAGCTGTAACAGGACTGTCTCAGTGCCTCCCCACATCACCCAGACACACACACACACACACACACACACACACACACACACACACACACACACACACACACACCATTATTCAGAGGAACACTTCAGATTGTTGGGTTGTTGTTTTTTTTCCTTTCAAGGACAAATGGAAAGTGTTGTTTCATAACATCAAATTGCATGTGTGTACCCCAAAAGTGGTGGGGGCAGGGAACAAGAAGCAAGCTTGGAGTTGTATAAGGGTGTGAAAATATGACCAATCTTAAATGCAGTTAAACATACAGTGAGTTTAATTAAAGCATTTTCCCATGGCTCGCCTTAATTATGAAGACTGTTTCCTTATCTCTGCGTTGATTGCCTGAAATGCTAAGTGATGTGCTGGAGAAGCTGCCAGCAGAGGGTGTATTTACCACTTCCAGACAAGTTCAACTGCATTGTGCCTCCAGGCTTCTTTCTTTAAGTGTTTTTTACATTCACACAGCAGTGTTACTGTTTACAGATACTTTACTGTCTTTCCCAGATTGAAGCAGGCACTGGTTTGCCAGCAACTTTTCGGGGGTTGTTTTTTGAGGACCATACAACTAACAGATGTTTGTTGTTGGCTCCATATCTACATTCTTTGAAAGCTGGAGAATCAAATTGCTGACATTGAGACAACACTAATTCGCATATCCAGGGAGCCTCATTTGCTGTCCCTGAGATCCTGATTCCTGGTGTTCACGGGTTTAAAAAGCATTTCAATGACACAATATAAGAATGGGCTAGAGAGCTGCAGAACTGTGCTCCCACTAAACATAATCACATTTTATAAACATCTGCGTCATTACTGGTGTGATTCATCTCTAAGCCATATACAGCTGTGTTTCCAGTTTCAATTAACAGTCCCTTAATTGCATATCCATCTCATGTTACTAATTTAGTTAATTTATTCATAATTAAGAGTATTCTGTTTTCTACCAAGGTTTGTCGAGCTCAGAACATTATAAAGAGAAATATTTTAAGGCAGCATCTCTGAGGGATTTTGTTTCTTATAATCACATCACAGTGAAATGTCATTTATGTGCCCAGAGGAAGATGAATTACTTAAAGTATTATTTTTTAATTTGAGTAAAATAAGAAGCCTCTGGAAGCTTCAATATGATATGCTTGGAGACCAAACTTCAGTGCTATTATCCTTGGTTTTTTTCCTGGGTGTTTTACTGTCATCCTCTAAAAAAGTTGTTTCTAATTTAATTTGGGTTGTTTATTAGGTATCTCAGAAAATCCATTCCAAAGTACTGTCTTTATCCTGTGTGGCAAAGGGGTCTCCCAAAATCTAAGCTGTAGAATGTTTCCTTGGACATGTTAAGAAACAGGAATTTTGAAATTGCCAAAATCTGGAAAAATATTACTTTCTCATAGAACATGTTAGTTCACTTGAGATTAACCTAAGCTTAACAAATTGATTTACACTTATATCTAAACATTAATGGTAAAGTAACTTTTAAAATATCAATAGCAAATATATGTTTGCATCTATATTTGGAGTAGTAAAAGGGAGAGAGAGAGAGAGAGAGAGAAAGAGAGAGAGAGAGAGAGAGAGAGAGAGAGAGAGAGAGAGAGAGAGAGAGAGAGAGAGAGAGAGTTCCTTTCCTGATATTACTGGGAAACAGCTGTTTATAACCTTGATTTTGAGTTGTATTTTTGTTTATTTCTTAAAGGGTGTCTGCAGTTGCCAATGATGTGCAAATAGTTAAACAACAGCAATAAAAGAAATTTGTCTTTTCTTATGTATAAGATGTGAAAATACATAAAATGCAAACCATAGATATTTCTCAAATATAATCTAAAAGGTGAATTTTTCTAAGAATTTTAAGAATATTAAGACTAACATTACTAAATATTTTTACAGCCACCTATGAACCATAAAATACATTAACCTATAAAATAATAATGCAAAGTACTTTTTTAATTGGCTTTTTATTTTGAGAATGAGCAATTAACAAAGTCAGTTCTAAGTTCAAGAGTCTGGGAGTTAACATTTTAGACATTCCAGACTTCTGTTTTGCTCTTTAAGCTACTCTTCTTAATTCCTACTTGGTGGTCTATTTCACTGTTGTTGCAAAAGTTTTGAATGTCAGGAACAAGGTGATATCATTAAAATCTTAAATGGAGATATTTATGATGCTCCATCAGAGATAATGTTGGAGTGAAAAAAGAATTTGGTTTGGAGTCAGAAGATGAGGTTCTGACATCTTTGTGACCCTGGACAAGTCACTGAAACATTTTCAGCCTTCAGTAAAATGAGAGTGTCAGACTAGAACTAAATGATTTCTATAGATCCTTTCCAATATGTAGGTGAATTAAAGGAAAAAAATAAAGGAAACATTTAGTTTTTCTGGTTCATGTCTATATATCTTATCCTTTAACCTTTTAATTCTTCAATTTATTTCTCTTAAATTCTACTTCATTTCTCACCTATATAATTTCTCATTTTAATTTTTAATATAATTTTTCTATAATGTGACAAACTTTTTTAAAAATCAGAAGCAAAAAGGAATATATCCCACTTTTAGGGATAGTAAACTTATGACATTGCATTTCAGTCACTATCATAATATTTTGTCAAATGCAGAAATTACATATATATAGTAACACATATATAAGTAAATTACTTAAAAGTTTCAAAAAAATCCTAAAGCTTATATTTTTGCTTTGCATTCAGTATGTCTTAAACATCAGTCTGATATAATTCCAGATTCTTTACTGGAATGTTCTAAAGCTTATTATACTCAGGCTCTAAGATTTTTTCCAAAATTTCCATTTTATCCAAAATTCCCTAATTCATCTCTCTACCCAAATTTGATTTCTCCTTCTTCAGATTTCTTTGTCTTGTTCATTCAATTCAGTTGTGTCTGACTCTTCATGGCCCCATTTGATTTTTTTCTTGAATAAGATACTGAAGTGGTTTGCCAATTCCATTTCCAGCTCATTTTACAGATAAAGAAACTGAGGCAAATGAGGTTAAGTGATTTGCCCTGAGTCACATAGCTATTAAGTATCTGAGGTCAGATTTTTAATTCAGGCCTTCACCCCAGGCCTTTCTTTGTCTAGCTCCACCTTTTTTTCCAGGATCCATCCTACCTCGTGTCAAACACTTGGCAAATTACTGGCTATATAAATGATAGCTTTCTGTTACCACTGGGGCAGCAAGGTGACTCTGAACACAGCACTAGGCAAAACTCTAAAGAGGCAGAAAAAATGCTTGCAGAGAGAGAGGGAGTTTCCCCATCTGGGAATTCCCCATGCCAATTCAATACTAGCTCCAGACTCTGTTAGGAAAGTATATATCAATCCAAATTTGTTATTACAGGGATGAGGAAAATGAAGGCCCCCAAAATGTCAAGGACCTTTGGCCAAGATCACAGCTTATTTGTAGCCAAGCCAGGATGAAATTTTAGCTCTCCTGGATCTTGCTCTAATGCTCTATTCCCTGGATTACTCCATTACTCCATGAGAACTCAGTATTTGACTTGTTCAACAGTCCTTGCTACACTTCTCCAAAGCTGTGAGTCCTCCTTATACTCTCTTTTGGCATTTGGAAACTGTGAGATGAAGTCAGAATCACTTTATTTCTTCATTTTTATTAGGAGTTTTTTGTATTTTGCTTTTAAATTCAACAAGAGCATCCAATATAGATAAATTTGAAGATTTGTTTCCCTTAATAATCTGCTGGAATTTACTTATAATGACTGATAGAGAATTCAATTTGATTCTTGAATTCACTAAACATCTACTATATATGATAGGCACTCTGCTAGAAGAATCAGTTTAGAAAGCAGATTGCAATTTTTATTATAATATGGTCAATCAATGTGTAAATTAATGAGAAAAATAGAAGTCATTAAATGCATATAATTGTGAGGTGACTTTCTTTTAGGAAAAAGGATGCCATTCCTCATTTTCTCTCTTTTAAGAGTATGATTATTTCAAATGAATGACTTAAATAAAAGAGTCAACCAAATTTAAATAAAGCAACTTTCTGCCAGAAGGGATGGTCAAAACATTTCCTCTGGCATTAATTTTTTTATTTCCTAATTTAATCTCCAAACCTGGTTACTTTCTATTTTTATGGTGTTCGGAAGCCTTTTTTTCACACCCAAAAAAGAAATCCTTTAAAAAAAAGAAGAAGAAAGAAATATATCAAAAAGATAGCTGTACATTTCTTTTTATCTTTGAAGGGGGGGGGGAGGCAGTTTCAAATAGGATCAAAAAGGAACTGAACTCCCTGATCTCTACCATTAATGAAATTTCACCACTGTGCAGGAGAAATAGTAATATTTGCCACCTACTCACCTTCTTCACGAGATTAACAGGCTTCAAGGATTAATGATTTAATATCATACACTGTGCCATGCTCAAAATGTTAAGAATAGCTGTAGAATCCAGATACTGGTAGGTTCCTCACAGCTTTGGAGAATTGCATTCCACTGTTTTTGTTTTTACCTATATAGAATTAATGAGGGATTGGGAGGAGGCAGGGAAGCCTTGGCTGACTTCAACACCGAGGATATAGTGGAAACATTATGTATTGGGGACAGTGAGGAGGAGGGATGGGGAAAGGGGGACTATCCTAAATATTTAATGTCATCTAATATGAAACATAAAAGGAGAGAGAGAGAGAGAGAGAGAGAGAGAGAGAGAGAGAGAGAGAGAGAGAGAGAGAGAGAGAGAGAGAGAGAGAGAGAGAGAGAGAGAGAGAGAGAGAGGGAGGGAGGGAGAAAAGAAGAAGGAGGAGGAGGAAGAGGAGGAGGAGGAGGAGGGAGGAGGAGGAAAAGAGAGATAGAGAGAGAGATGGAGAGATGGAGAAGAAGAAGGGAAGGAGGAAGAGAGAGAGAGAGAGAGAGAGAGAGAGAGAGATGGAGAGACAGAGAAGAAGAAGGGAAGGAGGAAGAGAAGTAGAGATCTACACCCTGGACTTTATGGACAATGAGCAAAGGCATCTATCTAGGGTCTAATTTAAAGGAAAGACAAGGAGGTTGTGAGCCCTAGGCCTTTGTTAACATGTGGCCTGGAAAAGTCCTACTCTTTTGGAATGTAATACCTGCTCCAGTTGTAATAAAAAGTTCAACTGGAGAGTAAAGGGGCATGCCTAGTGAAGTTTGGGGTTTTTTTCTTCTCTATTCTTTTGTAAAGCTGGATTCCTGCAGAGATGATCCAATCACCAAGCTCTCTTTGAAGTCTGTGGGAGCTTTGCATTTGGCTCAGCTTCCTATTCATGTGGAGAAAGATATAAACCTTACTTGATAATCATGTTTTGTCCTTTGGCCAGAGATGTTTCTCTTGAGCAAGAGCAGAGTAGTCCATTTGGAAGAGCAAAAGACAAGAGGTCAAGAAGCTTGGATTCTGGCTTTAGCTTCACCAGCAAGTGGCTCTGAACCATTTGTTTTATCCTCAGTAAACATTTATAAAACTCCCATTGGGTGCCTGATTCTTTCTTTAGTGCTTTGATTGCAGAAGTTAACCCCCTCAAAAAAGACAATACATTTCCTGCCCTCATTAAAGGCAGTTAGGTGGCACAATGGATAAAGTGATGGACTGGCACTCAGGAAAACCAGAACACAAAATACAGACTCAAACACGTACTAGCTATGTAATCCTAGACAAGTCACCTATCTTGGTCTGCCTTTTCTCGTGTATAAAAATGGAGACAATATCATCTACCTTTCAGAGTGACTGTGAGGATAGAATGAGATATTTGCAAACTTTAAATCATTCATTGAGCATTAGCGATTATTAGTTTTGCATTCTAAGACACAGACTAAATGCAAGCTGATCTATGAAAGAGAAAACCAGTCTAGCAAATACATTAAATAAAAAGGAAGATAGTGACAGTATCCAGGGATGACAAGAAAGATGGGAAGAAGAAAGGAATTCAGTGGCAGTGCATAATAGTTGTTGCTCAATTGTTTCAGTCATGTTGGACTCTTCATGATCCCATTTGGATTTTTTTTTTGGTAAAGATACTGGGGTGGTTTGGCTATTCCTTCTCCAGCTCATTTTACTGATGAGGACACTGAGGACACATAAGTAAGTGACTTACCCAAGTTCACACAGGCTGAGGTTCCATTATAACTCAGGTCTTCCTACCCCCAAACCATCCACTCTATGCATCCCACCACCTATCTGCCAGTGTGTGTGTGTGTGTATGTGTGTGTGTGTGTGTGTGTGTGTGTGTGTGTGTGTGTGTGTGTATTACAATAACTAAGAGTAGGGGTAGGAGGAGAAGAGAAAAAAACATAGACCTCTTGATCATGGAAGTTTTATTGAGCTCTTGAACCCTAACACTGTTGCCCCTAGATCCCAGCCCCCAGAGGATAAAAGTGTTTGTAAAGATAAAACGAATCTTCAGAAGCTTCTTGTTGCTTCAAAGATAATCAATAAACACCACTGCTCATCTCTCCTGTAAACATTTATTAAGCACTTACTATGTATAAGCCGCTGTGCTGAGCTCTAGGGATACAAATATATATTTTTAAAGGATAGTCCATGTTCTTAAAGAGCTTGAAATATCACGAGAGAAAACAATACATGGTCAGAAGCTGAAAAGGGGAGGTGGGGGAACAGTACCCAAGCAAGTCACTTAAACTTCCTACTTTGGTTTCCTCATCTGTAAAATGAGGGTTATAATAATAGCATCTACCTCCTAGAGTTGGGAGGATACATTTTTGTAAACCTACAAAATGGTAGTTCTTATTCTATTGTTCCGATTTCTGTGAAAACACAAAGAATTCTTGGGTATTTGGTCCCATGCCTAGTACATGTCTTAAAGGTAAAATTCCCAGAGGGTAGAAAGAGAATTGTCTCAACCTTTTGGGTAGCTCTGGTGTTCTGACGTCTGTTCAACAACGATTTTGACCCTTTATTCAGTTATGTACTGGATAAACATTTGGTGTGTGCATAACAATGGGGGGGGTAGAATACAATCTCAGAGCAAGTTAGAATCTAGTCAAAACTTTAAAACATGCTAATAAGAAAAAACTTGAAAATAATTCTAAAACAAATGGGTTCCATTCTTGCTTCTGCTACTAATTCGCTGTGCAACTTGGAATAAGAAAATGAACCTCTCCGTTCACTTTCCTCTTGCATAAAATGAAGTCTTGAGATTAATTATATTTCTGAAGTCTCCCTCATGTCATGAACATTTTGTTATTCTTCAATTGATTGAGTCAAGTTATTCACTTCATTTCACAGATGAAATGAATCTTTTGATCCAGAATAGCCTTGTTCCTAAGGATGTTGAGGCTGGTGGATAGCTTGAGCTCTGGAGTTCTAAGCTGCAGTAGAGCTAAAACTGGTTAGAAATTTCCACTAAATTATAAATTATATCTCCACCATAGCGAGCTCCTGGGAATGGGACACCACCAAACTGCCTAATGAGAGACAGAGTGGCCCAGGGCAGAAACAGAACTGCTCAAAACTTCCATACAAATCAGCAGTCAGATGGGGCCAGAGAATTGCAGCTTGAGAGAAACAGAAGCCTTAGTCTCAAAAAAAAAAAAATTGCTAGGTCTTTAGTATGCTAATATGAAATAATCATAAGAAAATCCTTTCTCATAAGAATAAGATAACATTTCATGTGACCTATTTCTGATTGTTTCTTTGTTCTGCATCTCTTTTGTATTTGCACACATAGTTATATATGAATTTTTTCTTATCATACATAAGTAAAAAGATAATTGGTCCCTTGTCGAACTCATCAATTCACTGATGAAGAAATCTGTAGTTATTGAGTGACTTGTTAGAGGTTCCATAATAGTTAAGTGGCAGAGCTAATGTTTAAAATTAGGGCTTCTTATTTCCAAATCCAGAGCCCTTTCTGTATACCATGCTACTTCTTATATTATTTAAATCTATTTTGTAGTTATTTTATAGTCATTTTATCATTTTACACTACACTTTTATATCATATCTGCTATATTAGAATTCAGTGTCTGTAAGACATGTCCATGTCTTAATTGTCTTTGAGTCACATTGCAATTGCTTTAGGATCATTATTTACTGATTTTCACAGAAGCTGTACAATTCTGTATCAAGAAAGAGTATAAAAGAATTTCTTAATAGGAGGGCAGCTGGGCAGCTTAGTGGATTGAGAGCCAGGCCTAGAGACGGGAGGTCCTAGTTTCAAATCTGACCTCAGACACTTCCCAGATGTGTGACCCTGGGCAAGTCACTTGACCCCCATTGCCTAGCCCTTACCACTCTTCTGCCTTGAAACCAATACACAGTATTGGAAGGTAAGGGTTTCATAAAAATTTAAAAAAAATAATTTCTTAACAGAAAGGAATGATAATTATTTTCACCAAAACTTTTAATAGCAATACTCGGAAAATATTGACATGGGTGTGCAAGTTCATCAATGTACATACACTATCTAGCAACATCTCATGATTACATTCACTCTTGTCCATGTTCTTCTCTAAGTTCCCCATTTGGATCCACTCAACCTATTGGAAGCCTTTCCTGCCTGGCCATGATATCACAAGGTTACCAATGGAGCATGTGGGCTATACATAACTTTCCCTTTGATTTTACATCAAATCTATCTTTTTCATTAGCATATTTCTTTGGTGCCATCTTTACACTGCTTCTCATTCATAACTTGTTTGTAGAATATTGTGGTCTTTAATAATATAATTAATATCTCTCCATTACTCTTGGATTGAAGCTCAAATTCAATTCTTTGGAGAGTAAAATGCTCCAGGACTCATAAACATGTAACAATAAAATGGTCTTAAAAAGATGGACCTTTGTTTCATGGAGAACCTTGAGGTCATTAGAAATTCTTCCCAAGGTCCCAAATAAAATTCAACCCGTGTTCCTCCTATTCCATTCTTCGGAAGTTTTATGAAAGCAATTCATTATCCATTTTCAGCATCTGATACATATATGTGTGTGCATAAATATATACACATATATATGTACATTGACATTAGATATACAGGTAGAAGACAGAGATAGAGAGATGGTAGAGAGATAGATAGGTAGATAGATAAATGGATGGATGGTTGGATGGATAGGTAGATAGATAGATAGATAGATAGATAGATAGATAGATAGATAGATCAAAGGAAAGATAAAAAAGGGTATCATAGTCTCATAGCTTGGGAACTGACCTCAAAGCCAAAAGGTTCTCACTTTAATTCCTGTCTCTGACACACTGGTTTTTTGACCTTTATCTTCCCAGGGCTCTAGGCAATTTTCTAATTTCTGTAAATTGTAGAGAATGTGTCAATCTGCCACTGGAAGAGGAAATTCCTAATCAGGAGCTCCCTAAACCAAAACACTGACAGGTCTAATCTGTATCCTATAGATACATACTAGATCTCTCCCATGGCACAAAGACCTACTCCATCACTTTACCAAAGAACGTCAATGAGGCTGGAGTTTCAAAGGCTGTGACGGTTGAACATCGCCTCTAAGGGTCTACTGTGCTTGAGTACAATTCCATCAAGAAACTATCTCCTTCTTCCAAAGATCACCTTCACTAAATATAAAGAGTCTCATCACCATTAATAGTCAATTGATGATAAATTCTTTGGCTTTGGCAACTCAAAGAAAAAAGAAAACTACAAAATGGTTTTCTCTCCCACAAAGTTCTTTTTTCCTTTTTTGTAGAATACAACAGTCACAGAAAAAGGGGCAGAGGTTCTAAAAGTCAAACCGCTTTTGACTATCTATTAATATTAACTGAGCTAATGGCCTTCTCACGTTGTACTTCTTGTCCAGGGCCTAGTAAGATGGACAGCCTACTGGAAGACATGAATAATCTCAAATTTGAATACTATCACTATAAATGAAATGAAAAGACAGAAACTGAATGGAAGGGTAGTTCACAGGATCTCTTTGGAAAAGCAAATAAGGAAGGTGATAGTTATTTTATTGTAATTCCAAAGACAATTTCATGGGACATTTGGTCATCTTAATTTGCAGAGCTAATGATAAGCACTGGCAAAAAGATCACCAAGAAAATGATTCCTGCTTAAGCACTAGTATTTATTGCAGAGAATGAAGTAGAAAAAGTCTATGAAGAGCTTGATAAGACCTTCAAATCAAAACATATGCCTTGACATTTGATATAGTAATTTTACAAGTATATCCTCCACCATTTCAATTTTTACCATAATCTCATTAAGAGCATGGACCATGTCTTTCTTATTTCTCCATGATCTCCTGAGCCCTGCTCACCAAACAATGCCTGTTTTTGTACAGTTGGCACTTAATAAGTGCTGTATGAATGTATGAAAAAGTATTTATTATGTGCTTATTGTGTACAAAACAGTGACTGATGGATGAGATATTTTAAAACTCTTATTGTATAAATCATATATAAATACAGATTGAAAAATTGGATTCTAAAGCAATCAAGTGCCTTGGAAGTAAAATCTGGATGGGAATTTTCTCCCCTTTCATCAAGGGTTCTTAAGCTTTCTTTTTATCATTGAAATCCAGACAATCTGGTAAAACCTACGGATCCTTTCTCATAATAATATCTTAAATGAATAAAATGAATATGTAGCATCCCAATTATCTTTTTTAATCCTTACTTTCTGTGTTAGAATGGATACTAATTATTGATTCCAAGGCAGAAGAACAATAAAGGTTAGGCAATTGGGGTTAAGTGCTTTCCCAGGCTCACAGAGCTAGGAAGTGTCTGACATCAGATTTGATCCAAGGACCTCCTGTCTCCAGGCCTGGCTCTCTAACCATTTAGCCACCTATTTGCCCCCAAAACCAGTTATCTTTAGTTATCGAAATATATTTTCTAAAAAATAGGTTAAGAATCTCTGTAGATTATATGGGCCATTATTCTTAAAGCTGATGCTCTACTTTTCAATTATATGGCTATATGTGTGAGCTTCTCCATACACAGGAAATAACTATTTTGATTTGTGGTCCTTTTTGAAAAAAAAATAATGATAAAACCACTAAAAGCTTAGAATATGCTTTTGTGAAGACATATGTACATATTAGGAGATTCACAAACTATACATCTCCTTAATAAGGAAAAACTATGAAAGATCTGCCTCTCCATTCATCATTAGTCACTTTGAGTACAAAGATAATAGTTTTTTTTTTAAATGCTTAAAAAATTATAACCTTTTTTCCTAGTTGTTAGTTCTCAGGCATTCACCATAGAAGGTAACTTTTTACTCATCACCTAAACTTACTCAGCCCTTATTCCATTAGATTCAAATGCTGCTTGAAACAAAATTAAAATTCTTATAATGTAGGCAAATTGAAATAGCTTTGGAGAAGACCATGAATGTTCCCGACTCCAAACATTGCTAGGTTTTATGTGCCTGTGCTGGTTACTGACATATTTCCTCATAAAGGACTCGGTAAACTGGCAGACTGTTAGGTGACCCACATATTTTCTCAGCATCTATTCTGAACAGGAGGGACCTTATATAGAGGCAGCCATCTAAGTTGTATAATTTAAGAGACATCATGGATACCCCAGTGCCCAAAGTATTCCCCTAACTTTCCTGTCCCTTGCCTGAAATTCTGCATTTCATCTTAATTTAATACTTTGAGATTTTGACATATCTGTTGTTTCATTGATGTGGAAGCTCCTTCACTGGTGCAGGAAAAAAAACAAACCTGCAATCATTCTATGCTTTTGGATTTTTCATAATTCTCATCACTATAGACTATGGAATGGTGAAATCTATGCTAGACTTGGAGTCAGAAGGAATTACAAATCAAATCACATTTCTAATTATTTGCTTTTTTTTTTTTAAACTAGGGCTCTTAACCTCCTTGAGCCTCAGATTTCCAGTCTGAAAAAGAGTAGCTGGGAGGTGCACAAGCTTGGATAGAAGAAAAAAAGGCTTTATTTTTACTAATTTCTAACTGAAATTTAGTATTTCCTTCAGTTATGCTTTTAAAAATGTATTAGTATTAAAGAGATATGTTTCTGAAACAGAGAGCAATTTGAGATTGTTGGAAGCGCTCAACAATTTCCCAAATGTGACCCTGTTAGATATCCTCCTTGTATAGGATTCTAGACCCAGTTTTTTTCCCTTCTCTAAAGCCTTTCTAAGTTATGCTATAGGCAATATTCATTTTAAATCCACCCATTTTTCCCCCAGAATGACTGATCTAAATAATCTTTTTTTTCTTTACCTTTTTTTTTTTCAGTGCTATGAATTTCTCTAAAGAAGGTCAATAGTGTTCTGGGTAATCTTACAATTACCTCAATGTCATCTCTTAAAGAGAATATTTAGAGAATACATATCAAAATAGTATATTTCTTTTATTTGGACATTCTCAAACTCCTTCCATTAATCATGTTATCTTTCTCATTTCTAACTTTATCCCTATTAAAATTCTAATACTGCTAGGAGGAACAGTACTGTAATCTATTATTAACTAATACATTATTATCAGATTACTTTCTAGCTCTAATAGTAGAGGATAGGTCCTCCACAAAAGGGCTATAGAGAGTATAGTGAGATGGAACAACAGTT
Organism: Monodelphis domestica; assembly: GCF_027887165.1. Lineage (NCBI taxonomy): Eukaryota > Metazoa > Chordata > Mammalia > Didelphimorphia > Didelphidae > Monodelphis > Monodelphis domestica. Next base: position 32,493,362 of record NC_077230.1, read on the forward strand.
CCAGGAGGTGGTATATTGAATGGAGAAACAGGAAGACCCAAAGAACAAATTTGGGTTACTTCAAAAGTTCTATCAAACCTTCATTCTTACTCTTTCCATTCTGTGTTCATAGGGACTGTATTCTATATTCATATTTGACAAACATGTGATGTTTGCTCATCTGTTGAAAAGAATTCAAGCAAAGTATAGTACATTTTCAGAAATAGTTGCTTTGTTCTCCATTTTGTTTGTTTTTCATTGTTACAAGGAGAGTTCATTATGGGGAATGGAAAGGGTATCAGGAAATGTGGTATAAAAATCCATTAAAATTTTTACTTACATTTTTTTCAATGAACAGAAATTAATATTCTCAACTCCTCCAAAATGAAAAAGAAAACAAGAGCCTTGTGATATACATATATATATATGGATAGATAGATTGATAGATAGATACACATGCAAAAGCAAATTAAATTCCTACATTGGCCATGTCCAAAAAATATACAGTTCTTTCTATGTCGATCCATCACTTCTGTCAGAAGGTGGATAGTAAACTTCAGTATATATCTTCTAGAATCATTGTGAGCATCATTTATTAGGGTTTTTTATTAATAAAATTAAGAAAAATACTTGAAGAAGAACAATTCAGTAAGGCATTCTCGTCCCATAAAATTCTCTTGGCCTTCAAATCAGTGCTCTACAACTAAGCAGAAAGGAATAAAATGGCTTGCCCATACACACCCAGGTAGTAAGTATTGGGACTATCATTCCCTGGGAAAGGCTGACTTCCCTTTATCTTGAAGTATTTACTCCCTTGTTACAAAATATTTTCAATTAAGGGAGCCCACATGGAGATAAATGGTGAGCCATACTGGTTTCCCAAGACTCCTGAATCTCAACACACTGAGAGAGTTTCCAATTATCATAGTTAAAAACAGATTGAGGGGAAAAAAGAAGAAATGTATAAGAGGCATGGAATATTGAGGGGCCTTTTCTTTTGCCAGTGTGTGTTCAGCTTTCAATGCTAAGTTAAACAAGTTTGGTTATTAGGATTCAGTGTTCTCTCACAGGAGAATAACTTCCATCAGAATCCAGTTAGCACTGCTAACCTTGGAAATATTCCATCTGAGAGTTTGGCCACAGTATCAGTAGGTCTGAATTCTGAATTAGCACTCCTAAAAAGTGTTCCTCTGGTTGTCATTGGGGAATTTTTATTGTTAAGAAAATGGTACCATACTGCTATTATAACACAGTACACCTTGTACCTAAATTTAATTACCCTGAGTCTTACAAATTTCTTATCATTTGCTCATTGAAAACCTTTGAACACCATATATTTCTGTGGTACTGAATGTAGCTTTGATGATAGGAAGGTCCCAGTTTCTTTGTAGAGATGACTGTGCCTGAGGATGTGTGTGTATGTGCATATGTGTGTTTGTGTGTATGTGTGTCCTGGCACTTTTCAACAAGGCTTGTATAAATCCCATTAAAATATCAGCCTCTTTTAAGTAGTACAGAAATCCCAGTTTCTTATATTTTCCTTTACAATATTTGGATGCATTTAGGAGAACTTCCAGCATTTTAATTATATCTGTATCAGATGAGCAGAATAAATGTAAAAAGGGTTTTGAAGAGATTTAATTTTAGATAGCAATGTAATTAACAGCATTTGGAAAAACTAGTGGAACTTTAATTAAATGTCTCTACATTAATTTAGTCATTTAATTGAAAATGTATTGGGATAGTCTTCACAATTTATCACCCTTACTCTTTGAGGGGAAAGTATTTTAAATAACAAAGCATCACAGAAACTTCATTTTTATGATTTAGCTAGATGTTAACCACTTGGCACTTTGCTTAATGTTTTTCCTACAATACCAAGGGGTATGGGGCTTTTTTTTACATTAATTTGGGTTGTCATTTTTATTGAAAGAGCTATAAATCTGTAGAGGGAGAGAGATATTTCAAAACACGGATAAATTTTATTCTTTTCTATCTTTTCAGAATATTAAGTGAATAGTGCTCGAAGTCCTGTTATGCTTTTCATCTTTAAAAACGCAGTATGTCCGGTTTTGTCAAGATAGGGTTATTTCCTATTTTAATAGTGTCATTAAAGGAGATGACCATTTCAGGGAAGTACTTGGAGTAAATAATAGTATCATTAGATAGTTACCTAGCTAGTTGATTTGTCACATTCAAAGACATTGATTAATAGGTCATTGTCAACCAGTTAAAGAAAATTCCATTCATATTTCAAGGGCTCTGTACAATTGACTATTTTTATGAATGGCTTGAATGAAGACATAGAAGGCCTACTTGTCACATTTGCAGATGATAAAAAGTTGACTATAAAAGTTGTTAATTTGCTTAATGATGAACTCAAGATCTCAAGTCTTAACCAATTGGAAGAAAATAATGTGAAGAAATTTAATGGACTAAATGTGAAGCCCTAGATTTTAGTTGTGGAATTTTTTAAAGTGTGAAAGTATAAGAAAGAGAAATATGACTCAGTGATAATTTATGTAACCAACTGGAGGGAAAGAAGGTATTTGACAGCAAATTCATTCTGAATCAACAGTGTAACATGGCCATGCTGATAATAATAAAATCATTTCCTGTTACCATTTTTAAAGGTGTGGCTGTGGAGAAACAGTGACAAATTAAAGTGTATTTAGGAAGATGATAAAGGTCTAGGGAAAATGTCATGAATTAAGAACAAAAACTTGGGGAGAATAAGTTGGCTTTCTTCAAGTATTTGAAAAGTTATCATATGGAAGTCATTAGTTTTATCTATGTAGCCCTAGAGAGTAGAAGTGGGACTACTATTTGAAAGTTGCTTGTAAACAAATATTTGACCCTATATAAGAAAAACCTTTCCAACAATTAGAAGTATTCATTAATAGAATGGGTGCCTGTCTATTTGCATTCCATATTCATCTCTTTACTGTAAATATTCAAGGAGTATATGGAGGATGGCCATCTATTAGGGATATTTTACAGATACTTTCCTTGGGTAAGAGGTTGGTTACATGACCAAAAGATCTCTGATGACTTTAATTTGATTAATAGATATATAATATAGACACAGACATAATAATTTTTAAAGGATCAATAATTAACTTAAAGATATATGAGATGATAAAACAACTTTTTCTCATAGCTATGATAAGCTACTTCATGGAAATGAGAATTCTGTTTTTGCTGTACTTATAAATTCTACATGATCTTACTTTCATTGTCACTACAAAATTATTGGAAGCTTCCTATTTTTATGGCAACTATTACTACAGGCACTCAAAAGAAAATTCAGATAAAACTAAAATGAAAGAAAAGAATCCTTCATCTATCTCTGCTACATTTGAATCACGATTGATAAAGAGGAACAGATGATAATAAAGAAGTTGAGATGCTAGAGTGCTTGGTCTACAATTCAGAGCAAACTAGAGAAAGTGTAAAATTGGCATCTCAAGTAAAAATTTTACTGGGACTGATGAAATGAAAGTTTCATCAGGCTGTATTCCCTGACCCTCGGGGCTTTTTTAAGTACAAGAATTCTAGTTTATATAATGAATTAATCCTTAAATACTGCACAACTCCATATGAGGAAAGAGCCATAACATCAATAATAATAATAATAGCTACAGCAACTGTACTAATAATATTAATCATTAATCATAATCATAAATCAAAACTGAACCAATAATATATATATATTATGGAGGAAGAAGTGGAAAAATAAGCTAAAGTCCGTCAGGATATTGCACAGTATGGAAATCTGGTGTCCTGACACTACTTCGATAGCTATGAAAGCCTAGAAAGAATCTCAAAATATTGAATATTTGGACACTGTAGATACCACTGATTGTGTTGATAACCTGGCCTCTGTGAGGCCATTCACATGAATCTACAAAATAAATGAAGCAGTAGAGAATTGTAGATTGACCCTACTACTTTAAACCAAGATGATCAGCTTGACATAGAACAATAAAGTGACTTTCCATGCCTTATATTATCATATAATACATCTTTTCACATTGATTATGTTGTGAAACAAGATACATATTGCTTATACTAGATAAAAATTCGTGGAGGAAAGAAAGTGAAAAGTGGTATATTTCAATCTGTATTTGGACTTCGTATGTTCCTTCAATGGCAATGGATATACTTTTTTGTCATGAGTCGTTTGGAGTTATCCTGGATCCTTGCCTTTTTGATAATAGTTAAGTCATTCATAGTTGATTCACTATTATTGTTACTCTGTTCAGTGTTCTCCTAGTTCTGCTCATTTCACTTTCATTTCTTCATTTTCTACTAGGACAAGATGTGTAATTAGAAATACTAATAACATCTTTTGGAAACGCTTCAGTGTAGATATCACTGACCACCAAAGCAAACAAAGCATGAGTATGCATGAAATATACTAAACATATTAATGTTTTCAATATGCATTAGTACTGCCTTGTAACAAAAAAGGGAAGCAAATCTCACTAGCTATAGGTTAAAAATATATAAATACTTTTGTCAATCCAAATTACACCACAATATGTTTCAGACCAACCCAGGGTATCATAAGAAATTTCTTTCTTAATCCAGATTAGATGATTTAAGAGTTAAAGTGGTAGAGTAAGGGTTAGAATTAAAATTAGGGAACATCCTCAGATGTTCCAGAGGGCTAGAAATGAATGATGGTCCAGCAAAGGAAATAAGAAATAAGACAAGGAGGAAAGCCAGAGGAAAGAAGTGTTATGAAAATCCAAAGATTAGATAGGTTGGATTAGTCAACAGAGACAAATGTTATAGCAAGATCAAGAAGGATAAGGATTAAGATAATATTATTGGTGTTAGCAATTAAGTGTATACTGTTATCATGCAAAAGACAAGAAAGAGTCAGTTGGCTAGTAAGATGAATAATAGCCAATATTTAAGGTACTGAAAAGTAGATAGGAGAAAAAGAAGTGGAAGAGATGAGTATAAATTTTCTTTTAATAATTCAGTTATGAAAGGGAGGAGCAAAATCAAATGGCAATGGACAAGTAAAGCTTTGGTTTGGGTTTGTTTCAATTGTTTAAAAGCTTTTAATACTACACTCACACACACACACACACATACACACACACATATGTTTTGTAATTCAATAGAGAGGAATAGAAAGGAAAAATCAACATTGGGAAGAATGGGAAGCATTGTTGAAGGGTCTCTCTCCTGAAGGAGACTTGAGGAAATAAAATCAAGAGCACGAATAAAAACATTGACTTTGGTAAGAAAAAAATACTGCCTTTTGTCAGAGACTGGATTAAAAGAGGAAAGATGATGACAGGGGGTTTGAGGTATGGAATAGAGGAGAAAAGAAGGTATGTGAAAAGACCTCTATTCTCAGTTGAAAAGGAATTGGAAAGAATAATAGAAAAAGCTTGAATAGAAAGAGAATGTTTGGAATAGCAGTTGCAGGGAGTGTAATAATCAATTAGAAAAGAAGAAAATAATTTACTTCCAATAGTGATGACTCAGTTGAAATTATATAACAAATATGTGATGGATCCATTCAGCATAGTCATAGGGTTTTCTTAGTGGCATTGAGCAGCATACATTAAAAACAAAGAAGAAAACTAGTAGGGATAAACCAGGTTTGAGTGTGACAAGGTATGAACAGTAGTAGAACAAGTGGGAAGGGATTAGAGAATAGAAGATAATGGGAGATAGTTGAGCTCTTTGACTACTGAATCAAGTTCTCAAAGGGTAGAAAGTGAGGTCAAAGCTGGAATGAGGGACCAAGATAAAAAAGAAATATAAAGTGACTGGAGGTTTCCGTGTGGACCAAGAATCAGCTTAGAAAGGAGTGAAATAAAAACAGATGAAGCCAGTTAATGAACTGGGAAACCAAGATTCTTGAGGGGACATCAATATATATATGGACATTACATCTCTAAATATAAGGACAAGAATAGAGGAGAAAAGGCAATTGAAATTGAATTGGAGAGAAAGACTGAACTAGTTGATGAATTCCTTGAGATGAGATTCCCTGAAAATAACTGCAACCGGGATTTGAATAGGTTTAAAAAAAAGGTTGGAGTGGAAAAGAAGCTGCATATGTCAGCCATGGTAGAGTCTAAAGAAGTCTGAGTATTCAAATTCATTGAGTAGCAAGGAATATAGTTTGCAGGTGAGAATTAAGTTTCTGAGTCAAAGATGAGAAGGCTATGAAAGGAAAACATCTCTGATTGGTTAGTTTTGTTCATCATGATTCCATAAGGCACAATGCAAGAGAAAAATAAGAACAGTAGAGTTTTGAAGGGGTAGAGTTATAGCTGATTAACATGAGAGAAGGGGGTTTTCATTCAGCCAGTGAAAAAAAGGATAGCAATAATGAGATTAAGCAATGAGGGTTTGTGAGCTACAGGACGAAGATTTAGAAATATTTATTTGGGGCTCCCACCAACAAATGTCCTTTGAAAACAGATAGCTAAATGAGTTTTCTATCAAGTGCCAGGGATGAAAGGTCCAGTTGGGCATATAGTTCTGTAAATACCTGGTGATTGTGTCTACAGGACTAGGGCTGGGACTTGACTGATTAGGAGACAAAGACACTATCCTTTCATCCCTTAAAACAGCTTTTTTGAGCCCTGGGGTATTCCCCTACCCCTCTGGTGGCTTATTTCCTCAATTGTCAAATGGGAATTTTGTATTCCCTATATCATATAGGGTCTTAAGAAAGAGATAAACTAGAATATTCTATTGAAAATCAAGGTGCAGGGAAAGCTAAGTGGCTCAGTGATTTGAGAACCAAGGTTCAATCCCTCGGTTCAAATCTGGCCTCAGTCACTTCCCTCTGAAGTCACTTAACCCCCATTGCCTAGCCCTTACTGTTCTTCCAATATACAGTATTGATTCTAAGACAGAATTTAGAGATTTTAATTTAAAAGGAAAGGAAAGGAAAGGAAAGGAAAGGAAAGGAAAGGAAAGGAAAGGAAAGGAAAGGAAAGGAAAGGAAAGGAAAGGAAAGGAAAGGAAAGGAAAGGAAAGGAAAGGAAAGGAAAGGAAAGGAAAGGAAAGGAAAGGAAAGGAAAGGAAAGGAAAGGAAGGTGCTACTGTTACTATTATCTTAGAAGAAGAGGGTTTTCTCTGAATCTCACAAGAGTTATCCTAAGCAGGAATTGCTACTACTTTTTGTTATTTAGGAACTATTGAAATGTCATTTGGAAGACTAACGGCGCTCCTGCAGAGGTAGCAGTGACCTGGAGAATTGTCATGAGCCCCACCCAGTGGAGCATCTAACTGTAGGCAAAAGCAATTATTCAAGTATCCAGGGAGGTTGGCTTTCTCCCTGTGCCTGCAATGTTCTCTCACTCACCTCCACCCCGACTTCTCTTCCTTCCTTCAAGATTCAGCTCAAATAATCATACCTTCTGACACAGTTTGGCATTAATATGGTTGACCCAGGGAGTCAGAGATCACCAAGTTACCTAAAAAGGAGTAAGCTAGGCCATGTCAGAAATGGAGCAGGTCAAATCTCCCATATCAATCAGAGTGGGTTGAACTGAGTCATGAATAGGCCTTGGACTTCTAGCTTGAATGGGAAAGGGAGGAAAGGAGAAGAGGACAGAGGAGGAGAGGAGGAGAGACAGAAAGAGAAGAAAAAGAGAAAGCAGAGAGGCAGGAGGAAAAGAAAAAACAAAGAATGTAAGTTCTTTGAGATCAAAAATTGTGTTTTATTTTTGCTTTTCTTTGTAAACCCAGGACTTGTCACTTGTGCTTGGCACACGGTGATATATGCCACACAGTGACACATTAATAAATGCTTATAACCTGACATATTTAGAAATAAGGCAAATCCAATGTGCACTGGTTTGGAGAATTCAGAATAATATCAAGGTATTGATATTTTTTTAAAGGAAACCTAAATAAAAGGTTATTGCTACATAACACAAAAGATAGATTTTGGAAAAAAATGAAAATTAATCATGAGAAGGAAAAATCTAAATGCACATATAGTCTTAAAATACATCAGCTCCTTGCATTATTTTTCTTTGTATTAAGAGTTGACTCGATGATGGAGGTAAAATATGAGCACAAATGACTTTGCTATAAAAACAAAAGGCAATTTTATTTGCTTAAGATTTCATTTGGCATAGGCTATCTTCACATAGGTCACCTGCCAGTTCTGATTCAAGGCCACAGACTATATCCTAATTCCTTAGCTATGTCACAAATATTTATGATTTGTTACAAGGGGAAGTGGATGCGTCTCCATCTCTGGCATTTACTAGGAAACTAGGTGGCATGGTAGATAAGACTTGGAATCTAGAAGACCTAAGTATTTTATATATAAGATATTCCCTAGATGTGTGAACTCTCAACTTCTTTGTGCCTCAGTTTCCTCATCAGTAAAATGAAGATGATAATAGCATCTATCTCACTAGGGTTTTTTGAAGATCAAATAAGATAACCTATGTAAAGCACTTGGTAAACTTTGAAGGGCTTTTTTATCCATCCTCTTCCTTCTCCCCCTCCCCCCTTACTAACTACACAGGAAAAGGAAACTATCATTTAAGAGAAACTCATCAATTAAGATTAATTAGATAAATTAACTCGGTGATTCTGGGAAAGTCAGTTCCTTCCCTGCAAAATTGGTCTCCAAGGTGCTTTTCAGTTTGGTGGTTGTTATTCAGTTATATCTGACTCTTCTTTACCCCATTTCTTGGCAGATACTGGAAGGGTTTGCCATTCCTTCTTCAGCTCATTTTTATAGATGAAGAAACTGAGCCAAACAAATTTACGTGACTTGTCCAGAGTCACACAACTAGTGAGGCCAAATCTGAATTCAGATCTTCCTGATGCAAGACCTGGTACTCTATCCATCATGTCACCCATCTGCCCCAAAAAATCAGCATTACAAATCCATAATTCAAAGCCTCTCATTTTTACCACTCCAGGTCCCCCTCCTCATTCAAATCAATCTTTTCCCACCCCAGTTTAGGGTGTTGTCAAGGATTGTATCCTGCATTTCTCTACAAAATGACTCAGTGCTGTGTGTATGAACATGCTGGTGCTTGACCATGAAGTGAAAGTCTCATCTTTAAAATGTGTTGTAATCTCATTAATCTGGGCCATTTAAAGTAAACAGAGAAGTTTTTTGGGGGGAAGAGAACAATGGAGAATAGGACATCAGGAGAATTGGGCAGTTTTGTTTCTAAATAGGAAAGAGCAGCATCACAGACATGGGACATGCTATTATTAGTACCAGAGAAGAGATTCAAAGGAATTGTTCTTATGTCAATATACTTCATAAAGGAGGAATTGGCTTCAAATTCCATTACTATCATTATAAAACACCCAGGATTATTTAGTGTTTGTCTTCTGTTCATATTTTTTCCATTTATTCTATTAACTTTTAATTAGGGTCCATAGTCTTAAATATTTTCAATTTGATTTGATAGGCAATAAACCAAAATGGATAGGAGGGGAACACAGAACTGAATAAAAATTTCATTTCAAAATTCAATTAAATTATAACATCAAAAGCTTGAGCTACACTTTGAATGGTACTAAATAATAAAGTAAGTCTAACAAGATACCCCATCACCATTCATAAGACAGCAACCACACATTAAAGTATTTTCTTTCTACTAAATATTTAAAAGATTGCTTCCAGTTTCTTTCTAGGATCAGAGGATATGTGTATGTAATTGGTATTTTTAATTATTAGTTTAATTAATAACAATAATATGTTAAATATTATGATGGGAAATCTACCTTTGGTCAGTGAATGAATATTATGTGAAATAACTCTAAAATTTTATCTTAAGCGAACCCCTCACAAACATGGATTCCTAAATATAGTTGTCCTTGATAGCATCTCTAGCATTTAATTAAATTCTGATTTGGTTTTAACATATTTAAGCCTTTATGGCTTAAGGTGGTGATGAGTTTATTATCTCTTTAAAAAAGTAACATGAAATTTATCATGGTTTTTTTGGTAAGTAAAAGGAAAGTTTTTTGTCTTAGTTTTAGCCATTAAATCTCCCTCAGATATGCAGTCCATATATTTGCTTTCTTTCCCTCTTGTGTTTTAATTCTAATATTATTTAAAACATGACATTTATTATTGGCATTTTCTTTTTTGAATAACATTTGATAAGTTATATAGAATAATTGTCAAATCTTTAGGAAATCACCATGTATGCTTTTAGCATACAGTTTACCATTGTGGCCTCTCAGCTTTTCAAAAAACATTTCCAAGGGCTCTTACATCTGCAGAAGGAAATCTGTTTACAGAATTATTACTGATGATTTGCTATTCCACATTTTAGTTAAGCAAGTGGCTTTTGCAGGATGTTTTTTAACACTAGGAAGTTTTATAAAATTCCGAATCTCATACCTTTTTTTCTAAGTAGTCTCTAGTGAAGTATAAACATGGAATGGAAAATAATGTGCTATAGAATAAAATGTCTGTTATCTAAAATATTCCTAAAACTTTTTTTTTTAATTTTCCAACACATTCAACACTTTTTATTTTCCTCAGAAGTTGCCTAGAGTTCTATGTCAGAGGCAAGGAAGCTCTCAGAAATATGTCAAAAGGCAAACCATGTACTAACATCTGGAACCATTTCTTAAGAATTCATCCATTATTGCCCTGTGGCCCTGATGTCAAAGATTTTTGCACAACTTATTTTTTTTTGCCATGTAACATGGTTTCAACCATTCGGTATTGCTTAAATATGGCTAAAGTGTAAATTAAAAAAAAATAAATCTAGTTTCTATTGTTGTTGTTTCCCAGAACTCTTTGTCTGCAGGAGTCTGAGACTATGTGGTACTCTTCCAGTAATCCTGGCAGTGCTGAGAATCTCTAGCAGCATACATTTTCCTCTAATTGACATTATTTCACAGCCCTACATTTTCCTTACTATGGAAAAGTGAATTTCATTGGTATTTTGCCAAGGATACAGCTCTGTTTCATAATCATTTTCTCTTTGCGTGCAGCCCAGAAAAATACCTTTTTTTAAAAAATGTATGCATCAATTGCATAAATGGCAATTTGAAAGCATTTTCGCACAGCTGGATATTTTTCATTGATTCCTTTCATCTGAAAATCATTCATTAGAATTCCTACTCTCATTTCTCTCTGAATCCATCGCTCTTTTTTCCTAGGGGATACTCATTGCCTTCTGTAACGCATACACACTCATACACATGTATTGAACACAAAGATATAAATATATGAAGAGTTCAAGGACTCCTTGACCTTCCCTTCTCTTCTTCTTGTAATCAGATTACAAACTTTACTCTACTGAATCTGCTCTTCTTCTCATCCATTCACAGGTATTTTATAGGTCATTGAAGTTGAGCCTAAAAGTGGGCTTCTCATCATTGTAATATGATGGATTGTAGCTGTAGAATTTTAACTGTTTTTTAAACTTTAAAATGTTCCATGCAGTGAATATCTCATGAATAAAGAAATTCAGTCAATCGTGACAGATAATTGTACAGAGTGGGGAAGGTGGGATGAGCTTGGGGTATATGAGCAAGTATGTATTTGTCCGCAATAGGCACTCACACAGATGAAAAGGCAAGAAACAGTACTTTGCCAGGTCAGAATTGCAAATGAAAAAAATACAGAAAGTCCAGCACATCTAAAAAGGTCAGTTTTATTTCTAAATTCATGCATATCATATAATCTTGCATGAGTCAAAAATAAAAGTGATAGAGACTCCTTTATTTTCATATTCCCTTTTATTATTATGACCAAGTAGGCAGCTTTAAGTAGTGTTATCACAGGCCTTTGTTGTACAACTACCTGAGCATGCCTTACCATCACCACCTGCTCTAGTTTTTAAAAATATAAATAAGGAAAAAAGGCATGCTTGTGGTATGCAAAGAAAAATCCTCAATGATTCATTAATAATAAGCTAGCTCTGTCCTGTCAAAGTAATACATCTAAATCAGGCTACTTTTTGATCTATGCTGTCTCTTAAAGAATTAGTTTCCTACAAAGATGTTACAGTAAAAAAATCATTTTTTATTTTCTAAATACAAACTACTTTAAATCTATGTGAATAAATATAGTTTTAATATTTTTCCTAAGATGGTGCAAGAATCAGCCCAACTACTATCATTTTAGCAAATGACCATAAAACAATTCCAAAAAGGAATTATAGAAATATAGAATTAAAAAGGAACAGTGAAGAAAAGGAACAGTGAACTCCCCAGTGTTGAATAATGAAAAAAACAGACTTTTACTTAAATTTTTCAAAAACCCTGCAATTACTTTACTATTAAAGAGTAAATTTGATTTCTAAAATTCCAAGACTATTCATTATTCTCTCTAGTCAGTAGCAAGAGATATTTAGAGAATACTTCTGCTGCATAAATAGTAAATGGACATCACTTTTCACCTTATATGTGGTATTTATTTCCTTTAAGAATTCTTATAGGTAGATTTTTCCCAATAATACCAAAGTGAATTATTTTCAAATAGTTTATATTGTTTTAGATAGGTAACTTTAGCATTGTGAACAAGCTATGAGCAATCTCTATTTAGATATCATAAAAACTTTTCACGCAACCTAGAAACATTATTGGACAAGATGTATCACCATTTGTTAAATACTCATCCATCTAGTGTGCTGTACCTAGTACTGTACAGAACATTTTTAGCATCATGGTGCTTGCCCTCTAGGACCTCATCATCAGTTAGCTGACATTATAAAGAATGTTGTCATCCATTACATTTCTAGATAGCCAAATTATTTCCTGTACTATTTAGTTATGTTTCATAAAAAAAAAAATCAGTTTTTCTAACAATCCTAAATCCAAATTCTGTCTCTACTGTTTGTAGCCTTTTCCTGGCTTATTATCACTTTATTGACAAAGCAGTTTTATGATTTTCATCATTTATTTTGGCATGCTCTTTTCCTGCATTCTATTTGCATCAGAATTATGCCATATGACTAAATGGCTCATCCATTTCCACAGTCTTTTTCTTGCAGCTTCTTGTGTTCACACATCATTTTTATTCATTTGGTTTTCCTGTTCTTTACGTGGAACTGGCGTGTAGCACTTCATTTGTTCATTCCTTTATGTGATCCACTATATTATCATACACCTGGACATCCTTATTCTATGAACAGTAAGACATTTAAAAATAAATATTCATTTACATTGGAAATATATTGAATCATTCTGATCCTCAGTTTTGAAAACTATATTTATCTATAGACATATGCATATAAACACACACATGTACATATTTGGGTTGTTCAGTCATTCATTCATGTCCAACTCTTCATGACCGTGGGAACATGCTCTCCGTGGGCAATTTGCCATTTCCTGTTCCAATGGATTAAGGCAAAGAGAGGGTAAGGGATTTGTTCAGGGTCACACAACTAATAAGTGTCTAAAGATAGATGAGTCTTCCTGACTTCAGACTCAGTACTCTCTCCACTGTGCCACCTAGCTGCATGTGTGTATATATATATATATATGAAATATATATTATGCATATTCTATATATATTTACAGAGATAGACAAAGGGAGAGGGTATGTATGTATGTATGTATGTATGTATGTGTATGTATATGTAAATATATGTGTATAGGAGTCACCTAGGCAGCTCAGTTATAGAGGACTGGACCTGGAGTCAGGAAGACTTATTTTTCTGAGTTCATATCTGGCCTCAGACATATACTAGCTATGTGACCCTGGGCAAGTCTCTTAATCCTGTTTGTGTCGGTTCCTCATCTGTAAAATAAGCTGGAGAAGAGAATGGCAGACAAACAAAAAAATGCCAAGAAATCTCCAAATGGGTTACAAGGACTCCAACGTGACTGGTAAGTAATTGAACAAAGAATAAAAATACATACATATATATATATAAATATATATATTTACATATATATGTACATTTAGAGAACCAAAAAGAAAGGCAAGAGAAAATATATGTAAGTAATGGTGTTTTAGAACTGGCATCCTGGGATTTGTAGTTCAGAGGAATAAGGATTCCCTCTTAACAATAAGGGTGATTTGGACTTTCTTAAACTGTCTTCAAGTCAGAAGATGAACTTCAGTCACACCTTGGAGTTCTTGAAAGGATACACAAAGTCTAAAAGGGATATATTGAACGGGAGGAGTGTGAACCGTAAGAGCTAAGCAGCAACAACAGCAGCAGCAGGGGACGTATCAAGCTGAGCTAGAAAGAATCAGAAGGAAAGAAATAAACAGTAAAGAAACCAAAAAGAAGTACTGAGAGACTGAGGTGGGCCAATGGGCCTGAAGCATCTTAAAAGAGAGGATGTAGACTGAAGCTGGGGGTTTTATTCACCTCCTTAAAGACTGAAACGGATGACATATAATATCTGGAATATAGTAGGCACTTAAATAATTCTTGTTTCCTTTTTTCCTTCCTTCTTTTTTTTTCCTTTTCTCCTCCTTTCCTTTGTACTATTATCCATCATCACTCTCCCACCTACTTGAAGTGGCAGCCCTTTCCTTTCTTTGATTCTCTTCTTTTCCCCAATAGAGCTGTGAAAAGATAGCATCTGTAGCATTTTTCACCAGCCTTGACTCTTTCGATGTTTTAGCATTCCTGGCACTTTGAGGACCAGGCAGCACTTTGTATTCATCCTCAATCTCCTGCTCTTTCTTTCATCTTCTATACATGCCTTTGTAGCAAACTATTGAGATGGATCCTGGCTGCATGGCTTACTGGGACATGTAGTTTGAAAAAGAACAAATTGTCTTCTTTTTGCCCTGTAAGAGATTCAGGGGACTCTCAAGGGACTAGTGTTGGGCTATAGGGCAGAGCTTTTAAACTGAGGCTAAGACACAGGAAGGAGCAGCTGGCTGTGTATGTGGTTACACAAAGGTGGAAATGGCACATGCAATGTGGAGAGAGGAGCTAAAAGGCAGGACCACTAGGGCAGCTCATTCATTCATCCCCCAGGAAGATGCAGGAACTGGAGCCAGAGCTAGAGGAGCATCCAATCGCTAGTGGATTTTCCCCTATCTGAGAATTAGTCACCTGGTCAAGCCATTTTCCCTCTTCCCCCTTTTCTAAGTGGATGAATATATATAATACCATTTTCTGATGTACTGTTTTAAGTAGTACTTTTAAAAGCTGATTTACTCTAGATAAAATCTTGCCTATTGTTAACTGCTTTGGTTGATGGAGGTACTTAATTGCAGAGGCAACAGGAGGGAGGAGCAGTGTTTGGTTTTAGCAAGAGATAGCAAAAGCATAAGGTTTTGATTCTTCCTCCAAAAGGGCCAGCCTTTCTCCTACCTAGCAACAGAGTCAAATCAAAAGACTTATTAACATTTTTATTTATTGATTTTGTATACATTTACCGAAAGGAAGTACAAAACTTGGATCTGGAGATTTCTTTCTGCCCTTGAAGTCAAAAAATGAGGATATGATTTTGCTGCCTGGGATGTTTGGGTCATATGCCCTCACTCATTCTTTATCTTCTTCTCCCTTTGCTGTTCCATCCTTCCAGTCATGTCTTACTCTTTGTGACATCATTTGGGGTTTTCTTGACAAAGATACTGGTGGAGTTTGTCATTTCCTTCTCCAACTCATTTTATAAATGAGAGGCAAACAGGGTGATGTGATTTGCCCAAGATCACACAGTTAGACAGTGTCTGAGGCCAGATCTGAACTCAGGAAAATGAATTCTCCTGACTCTAGGCTCAGTACTCTATCCATTGTGCCACCTAGCCACCCCTGGATTATGAATTATGACCCAGGAAATGATCAATTTGATGCATAGGAAAAAAAACTTAGGAGAGAAGAGTGTCATTCATGAAAACCCTAAAAAGAGACAGAATCCAAGAAGAGTGTTTGACAGTGTCAGATGCTGTAAAGAAATCAAATCTATTGAGTTCTGAGAAAAGAACATAAGATTTGGCATTTGAGGAATTATTGGTAACCTTAAAAAAAAAAGTTGCAACTGTGTGTGAAATCAGAAGGCTGGCTAAGGAAGTGAGTAAGAAGAGAGGAAGTGATGGAAGTTTGATGTTTAATGACTATATCATATCTTTTTCACTCTGGTTACTGGATTTTTTTTCTTATTAGAAAACTATCATATAAAAAGCAAAATGCAACAACCAAATTTTAAACATATATGTGTATATAGGATTCACCTCCCTGTTCTACAGAAAGAGCCTCATACCTCTTTCTTATAGGACTTGGATTTGAAAGGTACCTCAAGAAGTGTGGTATAGGGAAAAGAGAAAAGAACTAAGAGATGATCAACCTTGGCTCCAATCCTAGCCCTGCTACTTGCTGGTCATGATTGTGGGTAGATCTCTTCCTCACTTTGGATCTCAGATCCCTCATCTAGAAAATAACAGAATTTGGTTCAATGACTTTTAAGTTCCCTTCCAGCTCTAAGCCTACTGACATTTTAGATTTCCTTCCATTTTCAAATGAAACAACAAAGGTCCACTAGGGTGAAAGAACTTAGTAGCTGGAAAGGATGACTTCATACCCAGTCACTTTTTACCTATTAGGTTGCCCTAATTCTAACAGTTCTCTTCTCTGTGACCTATACTGTTTCTCTCTTTACAACCAGGTCCTTCCCTTTACCAATCTCCTAGAACTGAATTCAAATTTTATTTAAATTATACTTTCTCAGTTTAAAAGCATTTCCAGAGAAGAAAAGTCTAGAATCTAGGAAGGATACACTGACCTATTCTAAAAAGCTTTGTATATAAAACACAAAAGATAGAGACTTCCTTTGCCAAAAAGAATTCAGTCACCATAAATCACTGAACTCAGATCACATTCTCTCCTTTGACGAGAGAGCTGAATACTTACTATACGTACAGAAAGCTAATATGCCCACTGGAAAGGCAGCTATTTCCCAGCTCTACTCTGCCCCTTTCCTAAAACATCATTTTGAAGCCTAGAACAATTGGGTCAAATTCAAATGGGAGCGATGTTTCACCAGCATCAACATGCTTCCAGATGTTCTCATTGGCTTTACAATACAACTTCCATGGAAATAAAATGTTGTTAGTCAGTTGCTTCCTAATTCAAATGAACTGCCCTTGTATTTGGTAAAATAGGTGTTATTATTACTAATAAAACAATAAGTCATCAATACTCTGATGTCATCAATGCTCTGATGTCATCATTGTGGGCCCTCCTATCTCCCAACCCTCCATATATATTTCCATCTTTACACTTCTTTCTTTCTTCTTTTGTTTTTTAATTTATTTCTTTAATTAACTAATTTAGAGTATTTTTCCATGGTTACATGATTTGTATTCTTTCCCTTCCCTCTTCCCTCCCCTCTCCCGTAGCCAACAAGCAATTCAACTGAGGTTTACATGTATCATTGATCAAGACTTATTTCCATATTATTAATATTTGCAATAGAGTGATCATTTAGAGTATATATTCCCAATCATATCCCCATTGAACCATGTGATCAAGAAAATGTTTTTCTTCTATGTTTCTATTCCCACAGTTCTTTCTCTGGATATGGATAGCGTTCTTTCTCATAAGTCCCTCAGAATTGTCTTGTCTCTACTAGCATTGCTGCTAGTAGAGAAGTCCATTACATTCAATTGTGCCACAGTGTATCAGTCTCTGTGTACAATGTTCTCCTGGTTCTGCTCCTTTCACTGTGCATCAATTCCTGGAGGTTGTTCCAGTTCACATGGAATTCCTCCAGTTCATCATTCCTTTCAGCACAATAATATTCCATCACAATCAGATGCCACAATTTGTTCAACCAGTCCCCTCATTTTCCAATTTTTTGCCACTAAAAGAGTGCAGCTATAAATATTTTTGTACAAGTATTTTTCCTTTTTATCTCTTTGGGATACAAAACACAGAAGTGATATGGCTGAATCAAAGGGTAGGCATTCTTTTAAAGCTCTTTGCACATAGTTCCAAATTGCCCTCCAGAATGGTTGGATCAATTCACAACTCCAACAACAGCATATTATTATTGTCCTAATTTTGCCACATCCCCTCCAACATTTATCATTTTCCTTTGCTGCCATATTGGCTAGTCTGCTAGGTATACGGTGGTACCTCAGAGTTGTTTTGATTTGCATTTCTCTAATTATGAGAGATTTAGAACACTTTTTCATGTGCTTATTGATAGTTTTGATTTCTTTATCTGAAAACTGCCTATTCATGTCCCTTGCCCATTTATCAATTGGGGAATGGCTTGATTTTTTTTCTACAGTTGATTTAGTTCCTTATATATTTGAGAAATTAGACCTTTGTCAGAGGTTTTTGTTATAAAGAATTTTTCCCAATTTGTTGCTTCCCTTCTAATTTTGGATGCATTGGTTTTGTTTGTACAAAACCTTTTAAATTTAATGTAATCAAAATTACTCATTTTACACTTTGTGGTATTCTCTATTTCTAGCTTGGTCTTAAATTCTTTTCTTTCCCATAGATCTGGCAGGCATCCTATTCTATGTTCACCTAATTTACTTATAATTTCCCTCTTTATATTTAAGTCATTTACCCATTCTGAATTTATCTTAGTATAGGATGTAAGATACTGATCTAGACCTAATCTCTCCCATACTATTTTCTAGTGTTCCCAGCAGATATTGTCAAATAGTGGGGTTTTGTCCCAAAAGCTGGGATATTTGGATATATTGTTTGCTATCTTGCTGAGGACATTTACTCAAAGTCTATTCCATTGATCCTCCCTTCTGTCTCTTAGCCAGTACCATATTGTTTTGATGACCACTGCTTTATAGTACAGTTTAAGATCTGGTACTGCTAGCCCCCCATCCTTCACATTTTTTTTCACTACTTCTTTCAACCGAAGAAATTAATCACATTTTTTTAGCACCATTAAACAAATTTAGCTGGTCTGGTTCTTAAAAAACAGACATAAAGTCTTATCACCAGCAGGCCAGTACTCAAAGGGCCTACTAGAACCTCCATTTCATTAATATAGGCTTTGTGAACTGAGGGTCACCTCTACACAATGAAGCATCATGCGACTTCAGCAGAGAATAAAAGATTAAACAGCACAGTTGTCCAAGTGAGTTAACAGGATGGAAATAATGAAATTTACAGGAGATGCCATCAATTCAGTATGTCTTTTTGGAAAGGTTTTTCACATTAGGAACAAACTACATATTTATGAATCACCTCTCAGTCTTAGGGTTTACATAAAAACCAGTTCCCTCAATATTGCTATTCAGTCTCAATAGGTTCAAAACTACTTCCACATTTTCTTTTTGGTGATATCCTTTCAATGTCTTAAAATATGTAGCCCCTCAACCCTCTTTGTGGGCAGGGGATTGACCCTTTGGGTAACTCCAAGAGATTTTGCAATATCTTCCTAGTTTTCTTTGGTAACATCCCCTTAGCTAGGATTATTTAGGCAAATAATAAGAAGACTTACAGAACACTTATTCTTTGGGAACTGCCTGAAGCATAACTACATTTTAGGAATGAAAAGGAAAGAGAAATTTGTTAACATTTCTGGGTTTTTTCTGAATCACTGGGAAAGTCTAAGATCTCTCCTTGTATCCCATACAATTCTCATAAATGTAGATGAAATTTTATGGGTTGTGATTAATGTAACTTTAACAGACACTACCAGATACCTTCTCTCTCCTTCTACTTTTCTCACCATGAATCCCAGTCTTACTCTACAGATATAAAAGCACTATATTGGAGGATACCTGTATCCAGGAAGCAGTTCTGTGATAACAATAACCAGCATCAAAAGATATTATGCCATACTAATCAAAACCATTGGCAAAAGAGTCTTAGGAACAGGCATTAAGGAAAAGGTCAGTGTCTTTTAATCTAATAGACTATCAAAGCTAGAAGAAATCTTAGTAGAGATCATGTGGTTCAACCCCTTCATTTTATAGATAAGGAAAATGAGACTTAAAAATGTAAAATACTTTACAAGATTTCCCTACCCTTATAGAACTATGTTAACATATCCCTAACAACTTAAATGAAGATAGACTCTTGCTGATTTCTACATCCTTAATCCAATGAAATGCTTACACATAAATAAAAACACTAAAAGATAAAGCAATTCTTTTAGTCTAATAGGCTTATCACCAGATCATCTTTTTTTCAGAAGAGTATAGTTGCAAAAAAATCTTCAGGCTGCCAGTTTACTTTGACCAAGAATTCCAGAAATTAACCTCACAAGATTGCCTCCAAAGTTGTAAATGGACATACTCAGAATTATTGTTAGGTCACCTATGTTCAAAGAAAAGAACACAAGCAGAAAAGATAGCTGGGAGAGAGGGTTCAAGGTCCAGGTTTAGGCTGATCCAGACTGAACAGGTGCTCACATCCATTTGCCAAGCAACCACCATAGCTTCCATGAGGAAGAGGAAATGAAGACAATTGAAGTCTAAGAAAGAGCTTCAAAGAATCCCCACATATCTGTTATGTGGAAAGAAAGTTTTGGAAGCTAGAGTCAGCCCTTCTAAATTTTACTGAGTAGACTACTGTCCCTGGCTCAATAAACAATCTGCTTTGATGCAGCATTCTCTCACTACTAATTGCACCAGGACCAAGGGATTGCTGCATCATCCCAAAGCTCCAAGTTTGTTAGTACTAGGGACATGTATCCCCAAAAGTGGCCAAGGGGAGTTTGACTCAGTTCCATGCATGGTCTAATGGGTGCATTCTGGCTATACTAGATCCCAGCAAATGACTGTGGCTAGGGGTAGGGGAGCTGACTATCCCCATTGCAGATACATGAAATATTTTGCCCCATATTTCACTATCACTTTAGTTTTGTTATTCTGAACTTAACAAACATAGCAAACATGACGAAGAATAGAAAAAGTGGATTGTATGTGAAACTATGAAGCTCCATTATATATCACTTGGGTTTTTTAATTTAATTAGTTCAGCGTGTTAGTTCCAAATCTGTCCCCTTGTCTATATTTCCCTCTCAACCTTTTTTTTTGTTCTGTATATATTCTTGATGCTTCATTGAATTGCTTTCTCAATTTTACCCACCCCAATTTTTGAAACCCTTCCTTGTTACCAATATTCATAGTCAAGCAAAACAAATCCATAAAATTAGCCATTTCCAAAAATGTATGTCTCATTCTACATGTCTATTCCATCACTTCTGGTGTGATTGCTTCAGTATTTTATTCCCCAAGGCTTCTTAAATGGAATATAGAAATTATAGGAATATATTAATTTTATGGGAGAGTCTAATGATTTAATTTTAGATCATTTTGAAGAAGTGATAATTTTCTTTTCCATGCTAAATTTTGATCATTTTATAATAAGAATGTACAAGTTTGGTGTGATATTATCTTCTTGCTCAAAATCTATTTGGCTCGTAGGTTTCTTCCTTAAATAAGTTTCCTAATATCTTATTCTTTCTTAACATATTCCACCTGTCTTTTCAACTTAATGTTAATTAGTAACTCACTGAGGCTTGCTTTTTTCCACTTCTTCTGTTTTCTTTAATATTCTTACTCTTGGTTTGACATTCATTATTTGCCTAGCTTTGAAGAATGTTTCCATGGAAGTTTTTGTGATTTCTCAGAGGAGATGAAGTTCTACTATTTGAAATAATGAAAATATAGTGAAATTATAAAACATAGATTTCAATGGCCTAACAGTGGATTAGTGCTTTATGGCACAGTTATTTTAAAGTTTAGAATGAAGGTCTCATTAGAATGTTAGGAGCACTGATCTCTACATTTTAAAAATATGCATTTCGGCTGCAAAGTATTTACTCTAGACATATATAGAAACAGATTATCAAATCCTTAGAGATATCAAAATAAAAGGTTTGGGTGACCAGAATAAATAACTAGAGGTGAATCCCCCACCTACATACCAACAAAGAACTCCAAGATTTCAAGGTGTTCTGTTGTCACTAGAGAATTGGCTCACCTAGAACCCTCTTCTCTTATCCACTAGATTAACAGCCATTTAAGGGTAGAGCTATATCTTCATTCAACTCTGTTTATTAACTACATATAATATGCAGAATATCATGCTAGAGGAGATTCAAAATTGAAAAAAAATCAAGAAAGCTCTTTAAATGTTTTTATATCCCAATGCACCCATCAAAATGCTTTAAAACAAATACTTGTTGAACACATGATCCTCCCACAGTTTTCCTAATGGCAGCTCTTTCCCATTTAAAGGTATGACTTTGCTACAATGCTAAATAGTCTGTCACATTACCACAAATCAGATTAGAGGCCCACAAGCAACAAACATTTATTAAGCATTTACTATGTGCCAGGCACTGATACTTCATTATTAAGATGACATTTTAAATGGAATTGGGCTTCAATTCCCTCAAATTAGTCTGTAGGTTGAAACAATGGGCCAGAAGAATAATTGGAAGTTCTTCTTCCTCTAGCTCCTTCATTAAAAGAAATCACATCAATGAGATATACCTGCCTAACCAGAGAAATCTTTATGTTTTATAACTTGTTATATGATTTTCTTTTGCTTTCTGTCCTTCATTTCAAACAGGCAGAAAAAGGCGATCATAGTCAATAGACATTTAATAAGTATCTACTATGTACTATCTATGCTAAGCACTGGGCATATAGAGGAAAAGACTTCCTACTGTCAAGGATCTCACAGTCAAGTGGGGAGACAACATGCAAAAAACTGTGTACAAACAAGCTATGTACAGGAAAAATTAGAATTAGTCAAAAGAGAGAGGGCACTAGAATTAAGGGGCATGGGGAAAGGCTTACTGTAGAAAGTAAGATTTTAACTGAGACTTGAAGGAAGCCAGGATGATGAGAAGGGAAAGTTTTCTAGGAACAGTGGGGGACAGCCAATAAAAATGCCTGGAGTCTAGGGATAAAGTGTTTTGTAAAATGTACAAAATGAAGCTAGTGTCACTGGATGATTGAGATAGTGGGGACAAGACATAAGGTGTGTGAAGATTGGAAATATAGAGTCTGAATGCAGATTGTAGTATACCAATTCTTTACTTTATTTCCTCCATGAATTTTTCTCTGGGATAAGTGAGATGTGTTTTGTTTTTTTTTTCATCACAAAATATATATAGAAGTATGGACATGTTAAAACTAATCACAATATCTGCTACTTTGCAGGGAGGAAGTGACAATGCATTGCAAAATGTCATAAAACAAATATTTAAAATTGTATTGACATGTAACCTGAAAAAAATAATTTCTAAAGAAAAGTATTAGAATGGGGGGGGTGGTAAGAAGAAATATTAGGAAGGTCTTTGAATGTCAGAGTATTTTTCTATTTTATTCTGCAGATGATAGGAAACAGCGAGAATGAATTGAGTAGAGGGATAATATTGTTAAATTTGTTCTTTGGGAAGATCATTCTGACAGCCAAGTGGAGGATAGACTAGAATAAGGTCAAACGAGGCAGAGAGAACAATCAGCAGATTACTACAACAATCCAGACATAAGATGATGAGGGCATGGACCAGGGTGATAGGAGTTTCAGAAGAGAGAAGGGGGTCTATACTAGAGATGCTCTGATAGTAGAAATGACAAGCTGTAGTGATAGGGTATAGAGGGAGGAGGAGAGAGAGAATGAGGGTTGAAGATTTCACCTAGGTTTTGAGCCTGGGTCACTGGGAGAATGGTGATTCCTAGATAAAATATAGAGATGTCAGGAAGAGTGAAAGGTTTGCTGGGGTGGGGAGAGGGGTGTAATGAGTTCATCTTTGTATATGTTGAATTTATATCTATAAGAAATCTAATTCAAGATCTCATTAGGCTGTTGAAGATAAGAGAAACAGAGACAAGCAGAGAAGTTAGGCTTGGATTATAAGATCATAGTTTTAGAACTGGAAGGAACCTAAGAAATCATTCAAAAGGAAAAGATTATATCCCTTTGGATACTGACATATTGGATATTGGATATGGTTATAAACATTTGTTTATTAGCAAAGCAAAGATTTAAACCCAAGGACCTGTCTCTAGGTCATAGCCAGGGTTCTGAAGAAATAGGTTTCAAAAGAGTAAGAATATGGTAGGTACTTGAATCTAGTGACAATTGAATGGGCTGGTTAAATGTATTCCTAAGGCCAATTTACCTATTTTCCCTCTCTGTTGGGAAATAAACCCTAATAAAGACTTTAAAATTCCTTGCTGTGTTCTTAAGCATGGCTACATAAATGATTTAAAATAAGAATGTGCCTGTTATACACCCCATTGGTGACAGCAAATAATAGACAGGCTATCTGCTTGACACAACCTGTCATATCATCATGAAATAGGCTAGATGAAATTATTTTGATAGTTCTCAGAAAAATTATCAAGATAGGAAAACTTATTTAGTAACTAACTCCCAGAATACAGGTCTCTTGAAGGTATCAAAGGATTAGATAAGGTTAATGAATATAGTACAGAGATTTTAGGTTTGGTTTTTTTTTTCCCTTGAATTTTTTTGTAATTCCTGTACAGCAAAGATCTTGTTGCATGTCCTCTTCCTCTGGGATACTCTTTCATCTCTAACTACAAAACCATCTTAAGTCCTTGAGACAGTCAGCCAAGAACTGAAGTGTACTCCTGACTACATTCAAAGTGCACACAAAAAGATGTTGTATTACTTTGTCTCCTTTAAACAACCCAGTGGATTAACTTTAAATCCAATGGTAGACCTCCATTTCATCTATAAAAATAAAACAATATAAATGGATGATTTCAAGTTGGTTTTCAGTAATAGACATCTAAAATCTGAGTACTATAACAAGAGGAAAAAACAAACAAAAAAATACCAAAGAATTTCAACCAGAAGCCCAAAATAATTTAGAGTTAAATAGAACTTGATATTAGTTCTTCCATGTTAGCTGGGGGTTTGAGCTGGGGGTCAAGAGAATGTGATTTATTCTTTCACTGACTTGCACATAATAAAGAATTGTCCTGTACAATCACTGAGAGACTTTATAATTGCCCCATCAGGGACAGCACCCCTTATAAATATGTTGTTGTGGTGAGTAGTACATTGCTATCAAGTCTGTTCCTCACCATTCCCCCATCCCACTCTCAATTCCTTGCAGAAGAGAAGGACATATAAAAACTCTATTACTCTTTAGAAAACCAGCAAAAACAGTATCGCCAAAAGTCCAGTCATAGTCATCTGCTTTCTAAACATCAGCATATTTGAGGAATGAGGGGAGATACTAAACCTGCTACAGATGGCTCATTATCACTTATTTAGTATCATCTCCAAATCACACTTGATATTAATGCAAAGATTGAGTATATGCATTTGGAAAGTGAAGTCCTTAAAAACTAGCCAGCAAGTCAGTTTTGAAGCAATGTGGACTGCTACATAGTCTTACAGTCCTAGATATATACCAGGAATGGAGAAAAGCAAGATTCTGCTCTTTCTTGTTTTATGAGGAGAGATGTAGCCAGTATGAGTGGATTTGACTGAAGAAATTCACTTGACATGTAGTGAAAAGATGCCTTAAGTATGTGTTGAATCAGTTTCAAAAAAATGCAACTAGCTAAAGACATCTGGAAGAAAAACTGTATTTTACAGAATAATTTAATAAGAAGAATTCAGAAATCAAGAAGCTTCTTTTTAAGCAAAGTCATTTAGTAGACCAATAGCCTTAGAAATTCACAATCTCAAATTCTATGCCTTTTCAGATACACCTGAACACAGATGGTAGTTACTACCAAGTGTAAAGATCTTTTTATATGAAAGACAAAAAAGTACATTTTCATAAATAATGAAGTGTTCCCCCATATAGCCTTCCTCCAATGCCTCATCAAAGTAAAAAAAAAATTCTGCACTTGTAGACTATAGCAATGAAGAACAAACTTTGTACTTCCTACCAAACTGGAAAAGCTTTGAATACAATCCAAGTGATAGAGTAGGACTGATTTGTCATCTGTGGACTGACCTAGCTAAATTTAGAGATCTTTATCACCAGTTAGGCTCTAGAGTGATGAAGTTTTCGGCCATAACAATTCACAAAGATAGTCTAAGTACTATAGAATTGTAAGCACAAAACCTTGACATCCTGAATTAGGCACTTAATAACTTTTTGATAATTGAATTTTATATACATATTTAATTTTCACCATGTAAAATCAACAGTAAATATATATATATATATATATATTTCAATACTCAACATAACAATAGCACATAATGCTATCTGCTTCCAAAGAAAGAATTGGTGAAGTCTGAATCCAAAACAAAGCAAACTTTTTTCACTTCATCTCTTAATTCTGTATTTGTTTCCTTCCACAAAAGAGTTAATATGGAAAGGTGTCCTACATACATGGTGGCACATATAAAACCTGTATGAAATTGCTTACCATCTAAAGGGAAGGGAGAGAGAGAATGTGAAACTCAAAATTCTTTTTAAAATGTTAGGGAAAAAATTAAATTGAAAAAGGCATCATCCATTTTTTTAAAGTGCCCTATGACTTATAAAGCATTTTTTTAGGACAGTTAGGTGGCATAGTGGATAGAGTGCCAGGCCTGGAATCAGAAAGACTTGGGTTCAAATTTGACCTCAGATACTTCCTAGCTATATGATCCTAGAAAAGTCACTTAATCCTGTTTCCCTAGTTCTTGCCCTTGTTGTTAGTTGTTACTAAGACAGAAAATAAGGGTTAAAAAAAAATACTTTCCTTACTCTAAAATAGATTATACAAGTACAGAGAAGAAGAACTAAGCTTTATAGAGATAACACGATTTTGCCCATGGCAGCCAACTGGAAAGCCCTCTTCGCAAAGTACCAGAAAGACAAAGTCTAGGAAAAGAAAAATGTTAGCAAGGTTTAAGTCCTTCTTCCAGGGTAACTATTTCCAGAAGAGCGATGGTCAATTGGAAATCTTTCTGGAAGAGAAACGAGGTGGCAACCAATGAACTGAGAGAAAATAGATTCTAATCTGTGATACAGGATCTAAAACAAGGGTGAGTAGGAACAATGTTGAAAACTCTGGCCAAGCATCCAGAGAATATATAGCCACTGGATGAATTTGCAGGCAAGGTGGAGAGAGTCAGAGATAAGAGCAGAATGCTGGTATATCTAAAATGGAGAGGGAAAGGAGATAAAGTAGGTGCCCATCATTTAGGAGAGTAGTCAGAAAAAAAGCCTGCGGTATGTGAAAGTGATGAAACATTATTGTGTCTTTAAAGGAGGATCATGCTGAACACAGAAACCTAAGAAACCAGCAGAACTAGAGGAGCTATGCAAGACTGATGTCTACATAGACATAGATGTACAGTGACTCTATTTAGCTCCAGACACCCAGCCAGAACAATTAACAGAGAATCCACTTTCTCTACCTACTTCCCTCTTCCTCTAGGCAGGCCATGGCCACCTCTGTTCTTTATAGGTCCCCATCTTTTCTGTAGTGAAGCCCATACAAATCAGAATTGTTATGGCTGAGGATACATTATTTAAGCTGGCATTCACTACTAATTAAAGCGAAATGTAAGCAAACCTTAATGCATAGAAAAGCCTTGGATTTAACATAAGTTCTCTCTACTGTATTGAGAGATAAGAGGGAAAGGAGAACATCATCTGATATCATTCTCTGGAAAAGAGCTGAAGATGCTTGATCTTCCCCAGAGCAGGGGATGCTTCTCTCTGCCAATGGCAACACCATTGGCAGGGGAGGATGAAGGCAGTGGTGGTAGAGAGCCATTCACAACAAGCTTCTCGTAAGTCCTCTTGTCCGGATGAGCCATCTCCTTGGGATGTCTCTCATTTCTTTGGACTCTAAGGACACCTGAGGAAATCTCTCCTCCAGGAGGAAGGGAAGTGAGTATTGTCTCTTTTACTTTGGAATCTCTCCCCACCCCAAATCACAAAGATCCAAGCTCACATTTGACCTCAGACACAAATCATTTGTGGTTGCCTGAGCTTCCTCAACTACAAAATGGAGACAATAACAAGGCACAGCATTATTGGGACAATCAAGTAAGATAATATATGAATATATTTATATAAATATGTACTCCCTTGTTCCTTCCTCAGTCACCCAATAAAACAAACCAGATTTTGGACCTACAATTGTTTCTCCTTGGCAGAAAGGTTAAAAGTTACTGTATAAGTCCTGGAGAATAGAACATGTAATGTCCTTCTTTCATTTAGGCAGAAAAAACAGTGGTTTCTGGAGAGGATACACTGTTAATGTGGTCCCTATATACATACATATATAAATTTTATGTATAAATATATTTATTTAATAATCGTTTTCTTTATTACAAGGGAGAGTTCAATTCAAAGGGGGTCAAGTACATTATCTCTAGACATGGCTATTATGAAAAAAAAAAAACAAAAGATATCCATAAAACTTATTTTGAAAAATAAGTAGACTTGGAGGGTTGCACTCATCCTGTTGGCCCATAAGCTCTTTATTTTACCTTCTCTGTAGGGTGATGGATGTGCTGCTATGTATATATACTCCAATTGCAACACACTACTAGGAATTAGCATACCTAAGACTTGAATCTCTTTCTTCTAATTCTAGATTTTCTACTTTTTCCACTAAAACCCATTGCCTACAATATGGAAGATAAAAAAGAAAGGAAGTGGGGGATCTTCTAAAATAGCCTGACACTGTTTTGCTCTCACCACGTCAGGACTTTTTACTAGATCTGGAGGGTATTCTTCCCATCACTAATATTCTGGATTCTTTTTTTAAACATATCAGACACAAATAAATGACTGATTATACAAATAAATGATGGAATAATGCAACTGCTGTTGAAATGACTGTACTTCATATATAAACAGCTCTGCTAAACCAATGCTAGATGTAGGACTGAAAGAGAAGTTGATCCTGTACTGAAATCATGGCCTTTAGCTTGATTTATTTGTATTGTCAACAACTCTTGTTGCATTAAATCTTAGCTACCTTCTAATACAAATGGGCTTTTAAATGAAAAAAACCCAAAACTTAATGATTTATGCACTTCTGTCTCCAGTAGAACCTTGTCCCACCCTAACTATTCTCAAATCATTTTAGTTTTCCATTTTCGAAGTAGTTTCACCAGAATCCTTTCAAATTATTCATGTTCTTGTGCTAGAGCCTTTTTTTAATATAGCAGCTTCCAGAGTGCCATTGCAAATGTGCTCTCTTTATGCCCCCCCCCCCATGTTTCACAACTCTTCCCCCAGTTCTCTTTTGGTCAAGGGTTTGTCTGCAGCTGAATTAAACAGAGCTCACTGCAGCTGGATGCTTTTCAGTAACAGAGAAAAGTCCAGTGAAGCCTCTGTTCCCATTGGTAAGAGTAGGAAATGTGCTTATTTGTGTGGCCATTATTACATAGTGTTCCAGATTACGGAATAAAATGTGCGATTTGCCATGGTTTTAATTCCATGGTGACAGAAACAATGGGTGTAACACAGGCTGACTCATGAAAATCACTGCTTTATTATTGATTCAACACAGGCCCATGGCCCTTAGGTTTACATGAACTGAAAATTTTACCCATTTTTAAAGCTCCAATTTTCTTTTTAAGGGGGGGTGGGGTGGGGGGGAATCACCTCATAGGTGCTTATATGAAGCACTAGTTAATGAAAAAGCATTTTGTTGTCCAGTCATTTCAGTCATGCCCCACGCTGTGACCATTTAGGGCTTTCTTGACAAAGATACTAAAATAGTTTGTTATTTCTTTCTCTAGCCCATTTTATAAATGAGAAAACTGAGGTAGAGTTAAGTGACTTGTCCAGGGTCACATAGTGAATGTGACCAAGGCCAGATTTGAACTCAGGAAGATATCTTCCTGTCTTCAGACTGATATCCTCTGCACCATATAGCTTCCCTGAAGGCACTTTACCTATAAGATATAGGGAGAAAAAGCATCATGCTTCCAAATGGTTTGAAGCTACTTTTATACCTGGCCTTTCACTCTAGGTGGGTCATTTCACTTACTTAAGCCTTCATCCCTTTTTCTGTCGAGTGGGATTATAGATTTAGATTTAGAAATGGTCATAAGAGCCACAAAGTGTCCAACCCTCTCATTTTACAGATGAGAAACTGAGATTGACAGTCCCTTGCCTAAAATCACCTAACTATGTGAGGCAGGATTAAAACTTAGGTCTTCCTGACTTTAAACATAGCCCTTTATTTCACCACCTCATTGCCTACCTACCTCACAAAGTTGAGAGAATTAGGGATAATTTTCCTAAAGCAGCACCCCCAGTTCACTAAATGGATTAAGAGCCCAGTCTGGAGTCAAAAAGGCTCATCTTCCTGAGTTCAAATCTGACCTCAGGCACTGCACTTTCTAGCTGTGTGAGCCTGGACAAATCATTTAATTCTGCCTCATTTTCTTCATCTGTAAAATGAGCTGGAGAAGGAAATGACAAGCCAGTCTTTGCTAAGAAACACTCAAATGGTGTCATGAAGAACTGACCATGACTGAACAACAACAACAAATATGTAAGATATATTGAAG
Organism: Monodelphis domestica; assembly: GCF_027887165.1. Taxonomy (NCBI): domain Eukaryota; kingdom Metazoa; phylum Chordata; class Mammalia; order Didelphimorphia; family Didelphidae; genus Monodelphis; species Monodelphis domestica. The sequence goes on from NC_077230.1 coordinate 32,523,712, forward strand.
CAGAAGTCACCTAAGGTATGCCATCACTCACAAAACAATGCAGGTAGAATTAATGTTGAGGATTAGAAGATAGAGATGAATATAATACAGTTGGCATCATATTTTTGTAAATATTGTGGAATATTGGAATTAGCAAAGTTTTGAAGGCATCTAGGCTAACTTTCCCACCACCAGCAGGAATCCTTTCATAATATTAAGATTCAGAGATTGCTTAAAATCTTCCAGTAACCTAGAAAGCATCTTCTAAGGTAGCCCATTCCATTGATGAACAACTTGACTAGATAGCAAGTTATTTTCTATATAAAATCAAAATCTGTTTTTGTAACTTCTCCCCATTCATTCTAGTTCCTTCCTCTGGAACAACACAATTAAGCTTCATTCTCCTTTATATCACAGACCCTTGAAGATTTGAAGACAGTAAACCTGTCTGCCTATTATAAACACCCTTAATTTCTCTTTCTCCTATGATAGTTTCTAGACCCCTACTAGCCTGGATACTGTCTGCTTGAAGCATTCTGATTTGTCCTTGGCTCTCAGTATTTGGAGGGCAGAGCTTCATGGGTCTTTGATCTCATCTATCTTGGCATTTCCTCCATTAGTTCAGATTGCAATCTCTTGTCATATAAAATTTTTTACCAGGTTGTTCTCATAGCTCCTCCACAGGAGAGTTTCTATAGAAGACCTAAATCTTTTGGGGCTTGCTATTTTTTATTTCTCACTCTTCCTAACACATTTCCTCAGCATGTTTCTTGCCTGCAGGCCACTGTTGGATATATGCTCCAGCCTATTGGACTCACCATCCATTCTTGAAGTGACCTGCAAGTCACATGCAAGTTTGGTTCTTTGGAGATTATGGTACTCCAAGATTTGCAACCATAAATCATAACTAGAAGAACATTTATGTAGAATGTTCAGTATTCATCTATAGTTTTGTTATTGTTCTGACCTGTTTTTTTCATACTTTTTTCCTTTCCATGCTTTACATGGGAACTCTTTCCCAAAAGATGAATCATAAACTTCTCCATAATTTATAGTCTTAGAAAGTTTCCTGGGGTTAATGAATTGCCTGTATTCACAGAGCAAAGATAGAATGACAATAGAAGGTGAACCTATATCTCTAGTATTTTAAGTAGTGTTGTCATTCATTTCAGACCTGTATGACTTCTTGATCTCATTTGGGGTTTTCTTGGCAAACCTACTAGAGTGTTTTGTCATTTCCTTCTCCAGATCATTTTACAGATGAGGAAACTGAGGCTGTATTCCAAGACCAGCCTTCTTTTCACTGACATGTCCTCCTCATTCAACAAATTGAGAATGGGGAAATGTAAAAAGTAGATATTTTATGGTACTTAAGAGGTAAAGGGCACATGATATAATAGAGAACTAACAAAGGAATCATGAAAATATGCTTCTGAGACATAATAGCTATGTAACCATGGGCAAGTCAAATAACCTCTTAGTGCTCTAGGCAACTTTTTAAGATTATTCCTTGAAGAGAAGGTACTAACCTGAGGCACTTTCCTAATCAGAGACTATACCTCTGAACTATGCCCAAGTCTAGTCTCTATGCCTAAGAGGTAAATATGGTTATCTCTGATTTTGGGTTTTAATATTTAATTCCAAATTTCATAAATATCAAAAAAAGAACATTTCCACATACAAAATAAAATTGAAAAAGAAAATTTTCTGTGAAATCATGAATCTATTACTTACAGTTTGCTTTTTTCAAAATATAATTATTTCACCATACAGAACTTACTATTCAAACCCTGCTCATCTGTTTTAAAATGCTGCATTGACCCTCTTTTCTTTCATTTCTTTTTCTTTTCTTTTCTTTTTTGGCAATACTATTGTTAGTTACCCTTACCAAATTAAAAAACAAAAGCATACAGTCCTTATAATGTATAAGCATAGTCAGGTAAAATAAATCCATATATTAGCTATGTCAAAAAAAATGTCTTTTTCTTCTATAGCACCTATGAACAATTCCATTGATTCTGGTTAATTACCATCTGCTTCACTTTGGTTATCTTTTTCCAGTTATCCTGCTTCTTAAGGACAAAAACAATATAAATTTTGATTCAATTCATTGAGCATTTAATGAGCACCTACTATCTATCTACTCATTCCTTCAAAAACCATATATGAAATATTTTCTTGGCAAAAGGCACTCCGTAACATACTGAGGAAACAGAAACAGAAATAAGAATGATTCCTTCTTCCATGAAATTTACAGTCTAGGTCAGTAGTTCTTAATCTGATGAGGTCCATAGAATTACAATCTGTCTATGAATAGGCTTCAGTGAGTCTGTCCTGTGAATATGGACAGGAAATTACATCTTTTTTTCTTGATATAATTGGTATTATGTGTATTCCTATAAATTTTATTATATACATTCAAAAACATTATTCAAGAAATTTAAAGAAGTTCATCAAACTGCCAAGAAGATCAATGAAATAATAAAGGTTAAAAATAACTGTTCTAATAGAAGAATGGGGTGAGAAAAGCAAGAAAAGATATTTTTCTAATAATAGCCCTTCATAAGTATAGTGTGGTTTTCTCAGACAGAAGGAAAGATTGAAGGATCATACCAAAAGGAAGACATCCTGGAAAGGGAAAGGCCAGGAAGTTTGAAATGGACACATGCCAGGTCAACAACTAAGCAAATGAAAGGAAAGAGCACTGCACCCCCAAGATAAATATAGTCATGACCAGTTGGAGCCTTATCTGGCACATTGACCTGGTTGAAGAGTGCTCCAACTGGGCAAAACTAACAGCCACAAGTATACCTGTTGAATTTATCCTGCCTCTACTTTCCCCTGCTCTTCTGTGACTCACTGACCTGGTGAACTGGCATTGTTACCCAAGGGAGTTTCCTGCCTCTATTAAATTTTGACTCTTTGTGCTCTATACTTTTAAAATGCATTTTTTATTCAGATAAAGAGAATCTGGTTTTTATTGCAGTAAGTGGGTATTTTCTATAAAAGAGGATTGCACTATGGGGAGGGTATGTGCTAAGGTCAATTTCCACTGGTCTGAGAGAGATGATTATTAAATAATTCAATGTGAACATTGACACCTTAGATATCCCCAAACTACAAATTAGAACTTGACTGATTGTTTTGTTGATTGTCTAGACTTAGAAAGTGATAGAGAAAAAGGGTTAGGGTTCTAAAAATCAGCATCCTAAATATAATTTGAAGAGACTCTTCCCAATCATAACTAATGCCATATAGATTTTATGCTTAATAAAACCAAAAACATATTTGCATTCTTCACATTAAATGTCTCATGGAATGTGGAGAAAGGGAGTGAATAATTTGTCAGGCAGAAGGGCATTAGATGAAAGAATCCAGACCTGGGAGATAGTTGGAATTCTGGAAGGCGGAGAAGAAGAGATAATGAGGGCAAATGAGAACAATAGGGGTGGTTCTGACTGCAGCTTGTCAGATGTGAGGTCTGGGTCCTGGCAAAGACCAAGTTCATAGGTCTATAGGTTCTGTCCCTTGGGTAAGAAGGGGAATACCTCTTGAGTAGGTTTTGTTGTTCCTACATGTAGCCTATTAATGCCAGATATTTCTAAATCAAGACTGCCTTACATAAAAAGACCAACAATCAAGGGCCATGTTTTGATGTGTTAATGAATTGGATTTAAATGAGGGTGTATTGATGAATTGGATTTAAATGAAATATAATTAATAATAAAAATGGAAGATCCACCATAGAACAAACACTGAGCTAAGAAGAAAGAAGAAATAGAAAGCTTTCCCCATATTCCCCTCCCTTTAGTCATTTTATGGTTCTCAGGTCAAACTCATACTTATCCAATGAGCCCCAAAATGGAATACAGTTCTGCACCAGCTGTACTGATGATAGTGATTCAGGGAGTAAATGATAAGATTCCGTTCTTCTAAAATGCTTTTAGAATTGGATTCTACTAACTTTCATTTTGCTACTGTCCAATCACAGAAGAGAGTCCAGTAGAGAAAAGTGGGGACATAGTAGTGGAGAGTGAGGGTAGAAGATGCATTATAGCAAAGAAAGACCTCTAATTTATAGATGTGGTAGAAGATAAAGGCAGTCACACTCAAGAGTAAGGGAAATGTTAAATAAAGTAATAAGAGGAAGGGCAATGGTTTGGAATAGAAAGAAAGGAATGAGGGAGAAATAGAGTGACTCTCAAAAGAAATGGAAGAAGAAACAGAAGAGTATTGTATAGAGATTACTGTGAAGATTAAATGTCCAATCCATTCAGGAGGCAGCAGGATAAGTGAATGTTCACAGGAGGGATTGAACGAACACTGAACTCAATTTCACAGTGTTTGCCAAGAAAATGTCTGAGCCACCAAAATCTTTAGGACATTTTGAGATCCTTTCATCTGTCAAGCCTCGCCTTTCCCTTCCCTCTTTATCCCTGTCATGCCTAAAGAAGGAACAGAAACAGGCACTGGTTAGCAATATGAAAAGGTCTTCCTCCCTCCTGGGTCCTCCTTTTCTTCTAGCAGAGGGTTCCATGGTAGTCAGTGTCTCCAGGCTGTAAGGACACCACACCCACTCCCTTCCTCAGCTGACATTGTTCTCCACTTCCTGTGGCATCCACTCAGGCTCTGCCTGTTATCAGTTACTGTGAGAAATCCAGGAGCTGTGCCAGCTCTCTAAGTAATGTGATTAGCATCTGAAGAATCACATGACAAGGTGCAAAATGCTTCTTTTATGATTTAAAATTACATTCAAAAAACCTTTTTGTCACTGGCATCCTGAGGAAGAGCCTCCTGGAAATCACTTCCAGGAGGCTTCCTGCTTTAACAACCCAGTTTGCAGCCCTCCCTACCTCCCTGCCGACTGTCTGCCAGTAACTAGTGACTGTGAAGGAGTTTGAAAGCATAAATTGGTGTGCAAATGCTAGATAATAACAACTCCCTGCTCAGCTGGGCAGCATTTTTGTTGTATGGCTTATTTTTGCCTGGAGTCCATCAATCGAAGGGAAAATGGATTTGAGTTTCTCTGTAATTGGTTCAGACCCAAACCCATCATAAGGGTTACTTCATTCCCAAATGTCTACCAGTTTGGACTCCAAAACAAGGGACACAAATGACCAAAACACCCTGCTCCCTTTTAAGGGCATACAATGAGACAAAGCATCTTCAGGCTGGACCGGAGACCCTGCTGATTGAAATACCTGATTTTGTCCTTACTGTCTCCTCTAAGGAAAAGACAGCTGTCCCAAGAATTCTTTCACAAGCACCCCGAACCTCCTAAAGCAGCATTTTAAGAACAACAGCCACAACAAAGGCAGACACAAAACATCTGTCAACCACTGTAGCCCCGGAATGCTCAAATCCCAGGCAAATCCTGGGCTGACAGAATTTCGCAAATAACAAGAAACTGCTTTGAGCATCTATCTCCTCAAAATACTCTCACAGACAATCTTTTTTTTTTTCTCTTCAAAAAGGAAACTGTTCAAAAGCTTCCAGTAGACAAATGTGACCCCCAGTCATCTCACACATCTTGCTATAATGACTAGTGAGGCAGGCACACTGTGTAATCTCTACATAGGGCTATATTTGCAAGCGAAAAGCTTCATAAGGTATTGTGCTCAAGTAAATATTTGAACACTACAAGTTTCCTCTCTTCCTAACATTGGAATAAGCAGCAATATAGAAGAAACAAAAGGGACTCAATTCACAAAACTTTGCTTACGTCCTTGTTTACAAAGTGATAGTAAGAAAACATTTCATCCTTACCCACACTGCAGAGGACTAGTTGTTTCACAGCATGGGGATATGAATACTAGACTTAAAGTCCAGGAACTTCTATTCAAATGTCTCTAATACTAATATGAAACTCTAGACAAGTCCAATCAATAGTTTATTTCTCTGAGCCCCAATCCCACAACCTGTAAAAGAGTGGGAAATCAATATTCGCAGTAGTTCCTAGGTAGGTTTGTGAAATAATATACAACAAATGTGAATTATTACTAATTAATTAAGATATTAGGAAATATAAAGAGCAATAAAAATAAGAATCAGTAACAACTCTTTTCTGTTTCTTCTTTCTCCAATCCCTCTTCCCACCAGCCTCATTCAATGTCAATGGTAAGAACCAAAGGAGAAAACCTACAGAGAAAGGAGAAGACAGGGTAGAAAATGAAAGATAAATTAACAAATTAAAAAAAAAAAACTGGCTATACTCTCAAAGGGGAAGCTACTTTCTTGATTATTTGAAACAGTATTTCTAAGGATAATATCTAGAAGCCACTGGAAAGAAAACTAGTTTCAAATGGATTTGATTAGCTAAAAATTTAAATACAGATGAAGAAAGAAACTTTTACTGCATTACCTTTGAAAGTTTCTTATTTCCTACACTTTCCAATGAGAAAGTCAGCTCCTTCTTTCCTAAGTATGCTTCCTTAATGCATAAATGGCTCCTGCTGGGCATGTATCATGTTAGTGACAGCTCTGACCGAGAGAGACAGAAGCTCTCTTCAGTGAAACAGATACTGAAACGGTGACAGGTATTTCTAAACACTACTTTGAAAATGCCTTTTATTGTTACTTAGTCAATATTTACTCATCTCTCTAAGACTCTAGTATTTTTTTTTTGTTTTGCAGCAAAGCACCATTCTTTTGACACTGTACACAAATAACTCCAAAATGCTACATAATAGGAAAGCAGTCAGCTTAGGAGAGGGAGCCTTCAATGGCAAGTTCTCTCAGAGACTTGTAACTATTTCCAGGACCAGATTAGACCATCGGTGGCTATGGAGAGAAATAGGAACTAGGAAAAAGAATATGTATGTGTAGGTGTGTATTTATATATATATATATACATATATATATATATATACACACACACATATATGTATAAATATATTTTGCATATGTATAACATACATATATATATTTGGAAAAGAACCCAGATCTAAGAAATGTCAATGTATTAAAACACAAAATATGAGCTAGTATCTTCACTATATTATACTGACTACTGAACTAGGAAATAATTCCAAAGATGTAGGTCTAACATGAATGTGTAGTTTAAACTACTCATCATATAGATTGTCTCTATCATATGTATAAGACCTAATTTCAAGATTTCATTTAAATAACTATAATCTTAGACATTTAAAATTTTTCTGTATATTCATCATGATAGAACCTGTTATTCCTTTTTATCAATGGATATCAATCCTTGATCAGAAATTCTTGCTGTTTTTCCTTGCCTTCTTATAAAGTAGCTTTAAAGGAGATAGATTTTTTTGAAACCCATGGACATCTTACATACATAGCACTTAGTATTTATTATAAAAGCTAGAATCAATTCATCTGATTCTCATTTGCATAATAAATAACTTTCTCAAAATTAAATCTGTTTATAATGTTATACCTGCCTAAAATTTGGTACCTTACTAAGGCCTGCCTAAGTCACTCAAGTCATGGAGAAATGTAATCATTCATCCTTATTGGGGTTACAGTGGGTCATCAAGTGTTAAAACCCAGTAGTTAGACTAAATCCTACTAATATATATATACACACACACACACACACACACACACATATATATATATATACACACACACACACATATATATATTAGTGAAATATATAGGCAGTTCTTTACATCACTTCCTGTGTCTCACATGTACCAATGGTGTCTTAAGCTTGGCTTAGGACAGCCCAGGGGGTCAGTCAGTTGTTTATGATTTGTCATTTGCTAGTACATGCTGATCATAGGTCTTCCTCCCCAACACGTAATCCTTAAGTAGGGGTGTATACATTCCTGGTTGCTAAAATTCTAAAGACTAAGCAGGGTGGAGTCGATCTAAAATTCACAACATATATATATATATGTATACACACACATACACACACACACACACATACAACCTCCCTAGGAAGATGTAATCATAGTACCAAATTATATCCTCATCTTTTTAATCCCCAGGATCAAAATCCCTTGATCAATGCTATAAATAAATATAAAGGAGCAGTGACTACAGCACTCAACATCCATTCATTATCCCTTGCTGCCAACTTCCAATGTCTCAATTTGCAAAATTTTATTATAAGAATTTAGAAGCAAAGGCTATGACAGTGCCTTACAGATTGTCCATATTGAAAGTGAGCATCAAAAGTTCTGATATCAATAAAAGCATTCACTGAAAGAATGTTCCTTTAGTTTTAATGCTCTGTTACCTTTTTTTGCAAGTAATAGTTTCATATCAATTTTAAATGAGTGAAGGTAGAAGAATATACATATTAAAAAGAAAAAAATTACCTGTAACAATCAAATGGTGGAATGAAATGTATCTCTTGTTTCTCTTCCAGCTCCTCCTCTTCCTAGTAACTGCAACAAATAAAACATGAGGACAATCATTTTAAAATCTTAATATATTGCAAATATATTTTATTAAATTCAAGGATATATTGATGAACATAATGTAGCTAATATAAGAAGGGAAATTATTGTGAAATTAACTTTGCAACAAATATCTCTGAGAAAGGACTGATATCCATAGATATTAGCACAAAACTAATTAACATAAATATATAAGACCTAGAGCCATTCTCCAGTGTGTAAGTAAAGTATAAAAGAATTGCACAATGTGAAAGATTATACCAAAGTGTTGCTTTGAGACATATAAATTAAAACAATTTTGAAGTCTAAGAAAACTGACAAAGATGAGAAAAGCTAGAAATAGGCAAAATTTTAATTTTAGGGTCCTCCCGTCTAATTAAAGTCAGTCAATGTACAAACATTTATAAAGAATCCACTACATGTCAGGGCTGAAAATTCAAAGAAAGGCAAAAGATAGTCCTTGCCTATCAAGAACTTACAATGAATTGTAGAAATAAATAAAAGGAAGCAGAAAAGTCAAGAAGGATTGAAGAAGATACCCAGTTCAGGGACATCATGGAGAAGTTCAACAGACTCTAGCTAGGTGGAAAATGGCATGGCGGGATAGATGTCCTAGAAGCCCTCCTTAAAAGGAGGCTTTGGGAGGAACTTTCTCCTTTTCATCCTCCAGGAAGTACTAACCAGGTATGGACTCTGGGGCTGACAGAATGAAGACATTTCTAGGGCAGGATGGAGAATTCTAAAGGAATGTAGGCAGGTGGGAATTGAAGAAGTTCCTGAGGATATATTGTTAGCACAATACTATCCCTCCACTGACTGCAGCTAGCAATTGCTAGCAAGGAGACCCATCAAGTGGAACTACAGAAAAGAATGAAAAGGGAAATTGAGTTATCATTGGAAGAAAAAGAAGACTATAATGCTTTTATATTCTCAGATACATAGAGATCTAACTTTGGTCAGATTCATAAAGTTCTCTTATATTTTACCCCAAATTCCTAAATCTTTATAAAGTAAAAGGAAAAAGGAGAGAGATCATGAAGAAACTAGTCCACATGACCACATTTATGTGATCTAAATAAGATTAGTAACAATGGGAATAGGAAGGCAAAGGTAAAGCAATAATAGATTGATGCACTCTTAAATAGATGTTACTTATTAATAAAAATTATCTTTCAAATATATTTTATTCAACATAGTGATATTATAGTATTTTGGCAGTGTAAAATGAAATATTTTTCAAGACTAATATCTTTTATTGCAATGGATTAGTTCTATTACTTATGTGTCCATAGATGCTAAAATAAAACTGTTATTAATAAGAATACTCAGAGGATGGAGTATATTTATTTAATATCTTGTTAGCTAAAGGTTCATCAGAAGACACTATTTAGCTTCAGCATTTGTGGAAAATATTTCTAAAATATATTAGTCAATTTTCCTGACTTAATAAGAATAATATGACATTCATAATAATAAATTAACCTTTCTTTATTCTGGATATGACATTACCTTAAGAACACCAATTCTCATTGCACACTATTATAAATATAAATATAAAAAAATAGATTGAATAAGTATTAATCCTAAAAGTTATTTTATTTAAATAATCAATGATATAAGTGATTGGTTAAGGATTTCTTAATTATAAGGGGAAATCATTCTTTAGTGTATCAGTGGCATTGAAGTGACCTTAAGTTATTTTTTAAATTAAATTTGTTTTTATGTTTTGCTCTTATATTACCTAAATTTCTCCCCGTGTACTTCACCATACCATTCCTAAGGAGTCCTCCCTTATATTCTTTTATCAGTCTCTTCCATTACACCCACCTATGCCTCAGACTAAGTAAGAAGAAAAGGTGGACAAGAAGTCCTCAATGCAAGATGCATAGTCCAGCAAAACAAATTCCTACATTAGCCATGTTTAAAAATGCTTTTTTTTTCTCTTACTACAATTTACATTCATCATCTCTGTGGCAAGAGGTAAACTGTATATTTTATCTTCATTTATTTTACTTGTAATTTTTCATCACATTAATAAGAGTTCTAAAGAATTTCAAGTTTTTTTTTCTCTATGTACATATAGTTTATTTTCCTCTGTCTTTTATTTCTTGGAATATAAGTCCAGTAGTGATATAATTAGATAAAAAAGCATTCCCTGTTTAGTAACTTTGGGGGAATATTTCCAAAATGTTTTTCTCTATGATGTTATTTTATAAAGCATTTTCCTAGCTCTGTTTCCATTATCCTAAGTCATTTCAGAAAGATCTTATCAGTTTCTTCTAATGGACCAGTAATATTCTATTACATTCATATACCACAGTTTATTTAGACATTCTCCAAAAGGAAAACACCCCCTTAGTATCCATTTTTAGTATCCATCTGTCAGGTAAAGAAATGCTATGAATATCTTTGGACATATATTTTCTTTTTCCTTTTTTAATTTTCTTTTTGAGGAATAAACATAGTGATATTGCTGGATCAAAGAATATACCTTATTTAGTAACTTTTGGGAAATATTTGCAAAATGCTTTCCAGAATGACTGGATCAAGTCATAGCTCCAGACTCTGAGTTCTCAAAGTCTTGCCAATTCTTACCAACCTAAAAAAGTTCACTTGTATAATGTTTCCTTTTCCTAAGACAAAGCCTAGATAGCTTCAAAGAGGCTAATCTCCAGATTGATCACCTAGAATTCAATTCAACTCAACTGAACAAAATCTATTAAGTGCCTATTATGTGAAGGCATCATGGTGTTTCATCTGTTAGTAAAAAAAAAAAAATCCTAGAATAGCATCAGTCAATAAGCAGTTGTTATGTGCATACTACATGCTAAGCAGTAGAGACAGGAAGACAAAAATAAAGGTTCTTTCCTCAAATAATTTATATTTAGCAATATAATTCTTACCACCTGTCAAACCTCTAGACACTTAATCTTCCTAGACCTCAACTTCCTCATCCATAAAATGGGGAAGTTGGATGTTGTTCCCTTCCACTAACTAAATCTCTGAATTTAGGTAGAAATATGCACAAAGAAAATAAAAAGTCCTTTTGGAGAAAATGCTTAACACAGTTCCTGGAGCATAGTAGACAATTCAAAAAAATGTTTTGGTTGATTGAGAAGGTAGATATTGCATGCGGAAGAAGGCTTCTTATAGGAAGTGACATAAACTGAGTTTTTGAGGGAAATTAGAGATTCTAAGTGAGGGGAAAGGGGGAGGTGACATAAAAGACTTTAAGCCACTTGCCCAGAGTCACCCAGCTAAGAAGTGTCTCAGACCAGGCTTAGAATTCAGGCCTTTCCAGCTGCAAGCCAAGAACTCTATGCACTCTATCACCTAGTTACTGGCAGATAACAGAGAAGGAGGGAGCAGACAAAAAGAGATTAAAGTTCACTGAGAAAAGGAATGGTTGCAAGTGTAATCCAGAGGTTAACTTTGTCAAAAAGGACCAGAGTTTGGAGTATAGGAGGAGATTAGAGATGATAAAAAGGCATAAGGAATTTTGAGTTGTAGAATAGAAGAAGATGTTCGTGATGAATGGACTATATTTCCTCTATATAATATAAATGCTCTGCTGAAAAAGAGGGATCATGTGGAATGATGTAAAAGCCACTAGGGGGAATATGATAAAAACTAGATTAGAGAAGAGCAAAAGGTTCATGGCTGTGAATGAGGTCATCTAACCGACCAGATAAATTAGAGGGTTTACCAACCTCAGATCCTTGAAATGTTGACGTATGTAACTGAGATTTGCTAGTTTGAATTCTTCCTACAGAAAGGACAGTGTGAATTTGTCAGAAATATATTGGCAGAATGTTTTTTTTTACTACTTTTAAAATACAAAGTAACTAGAAGTAAGAAATGTTACTCATAGAAAACTTTATCGGAATTATTTGATAAATGACAATGTTTTGTAATTAACATATTAACTATTTTCAAAAAGGGTTTTTTTTCTGAAATCCTTCAGGATACTTATGAAAAGTTTATGTCAAATGGCTCAAATGTGCTATGATGACATATCATTGAATTTCAGTGTGTTAAAAACAAACAAGCAAATAAATCCTCCACCTGATCCTCTTTACTCAAACAAAATTCTGTCAGTGAAGTCAAATTAGCAAAGGTTTGCTTTATATATGTTCTTCTCTGTTCATTAAAATGTATATCTCTATATGAATTCAGTTTTTAAAAAAGAAAGAAGAGAAAATAAAACTTTCTGGAACTTTAAATTTTGAGCCATTCCAAGAGATTCCTGCCCTTTAGGGAATTTTGCTCCAGAACCACTGCCAAGAAAATAAAAAGAATGATTAATGCCTAGAGGGATAAAAAGATCATCTAACCAAAAAAAAAAGTTTTCCCCAAGATGTGAAAAGTATGTTCATCCCTAGATCAAGGACTAGATGTTCAAAGCTATGTGCATGAGGTTAATGTTACTTTAGAAATTGCAAGAAAATTTGCTAAATAGTGGGCTAAAATGGTTTTAAAGTGATCATGGCAATGGTACAATTTATTATACCTGAAAACATTGCTTCTATCCAACAAAAATTAAAAGAATATTATTTGTAACTTTATATTCAGTCATCTATATCCAAAAAAATCATCACTTAAATTAAACATTAAGTGTATACTTCCACTATCTTCTACTCTACCTCTGTGACCTTGAAAAAGAGTCCATTTCCCCATCTGTCTAATGAGGAAAGTGCTCTCTGTGGGCTTGGACTAGATGATGTTCTGGAGTCCCCTCCAGCTCTCAATCTATGACCCCAGGATCAGGTGTACAAAACACCGTGCTAGACCTTGGAGATAAAAAACATAGAAATTTAAAAATAACTCCTGCCCTCCAGAAGCTTAGATTCTTTTAGACTAAAAAATAATAATAATTAAATCTCAGTAAGGAAAAGAGAGGGAGGAAATAACTTAAATCACTCAATCCCTTTTTATTTTGAAAACTTCCTACAAACCAATGTGAAATTGTTAAAAGAAGAAAGGTTTCTAATTGATTGCAAATTTATTAGTTTTTATAAAAATATCCATAAACTTTAAATCTAGAACAACAGTTAGGCCATAATGACCTACTAAATTAGTAATGGGAATTTAGAGAATGGGTTTAAACCTAGGAAACAGTTACTCCATCATCATCTTTTCTCTCCTTGGCTGGATGGACCATGGAAGTAACCTCATTCATTTCTGTCCAGCTTCCTCTCACACTACTCTAACACACACAGATCTTTCCTTTTCTGAGGTTGTTTATATCCATGTTTCCAAGGTTGTATATATCCATGTACAACCAACAGCAAAAAAATAATTGCTTATCATTCCCTGACACGAAATCATCCCCCTCACAATTTAGATGGTAAGCTTCATGAGGGCAGTCAGATGCAAACTTTTCTGATGGCCTGGAGTGTTTCATTTTTTTCTTTATATCTCTAGCAACCTCATCAGTGTAGCAGATTCCTAAATCTTGTTGAATTTAATTTAGAGCTCGACTATGCCATATCCCTTTTCTTAAGCCTTTCACACTTCTGGCACAGTGTTTGACTTATAATAGATACTGAGTAAATACCTACCTGATTGTCTGATGCAGCCTCCTAATAAGATATTTGCAGTAGCAACAGCAGGTCACTTACTTGAATGCCAAAAAGAAGTTGGCTGTACTTCAGATTTGAGCTGAATTGTCATGGAACCTGCAAATACCTACTTTTTTAAATGTGAGGGGCTCTGAGCAAAAGAGTATCTCATCCACCCCATTCCACACTACCTTATGTTCTACCATTCATTCATTCATTCATTCATTCATTTGTTTTATCAAGGTATTACACATTCAATTATCTTACCAGCTTTCCCTATCAAATTCTTTATTTCTGGTGATGGCATTTCTATTTTTCCAGTAAGGTTACCTTATAATTCTTCCTCTCCTTCACCCTTCATCTCTTTCTAGGAGTGATATTTTTCTTCCCACCCCCTTGTTTAAATGTTAAACTTCAGTGTTAACCAGAAAGACAGAATAGATGAGTCGAGGTTTTCCATATTTAATAACTTTATTTTTCTCTTATTTATCTTCATCTCCTTTAAAAATATTTGCATTCTCCCTCTGTCTCTGTCTGTCTGTCTCTGTCTCTGTCTGTATTTCTCTCTTTCTTGCTCTCTTTTTCTCCCTACCAACCTCTACCTTGTCTCTCCCTCTTTTCCCCTCTCAGTAGGGGAGAACCTTCCCTTGTTCTTTCCACAACAAGAACATGAAGTTCAGGGCTATGTGTTAGGATTATAAAACAAGATCCCAGAAAGCAATGGTTGATTATTCACTGTAGACATATTAAGTCAAAAAGCTTATTTTTCCCTCTCTGTGCTAAGACGCAAAGCCTGAGGCTATATGCATTTTTATTACACTTTACTGTCTTGGTTTCACTTGAGGATTAAAAAAGAGAGTCAAGGTACCATGCACGTATCCTGATGGATTTTAGGATTTCTTGCTTTAGCGAAAGGAAGAATCTCATAAAGTCACTCAGATTATCTTTGAGCCAAGTGCACCTAGTGCCATGATGACCTAGAAATTCTGTCTTGCACTTCTCCTAAAAAAAACGTACGATTTTTTGTGATTTATTCCTACTCTACTTCTGCCTCCATCCCCTGAAGTTTTCTGCGTTATATTCATTTGTATACAATTTATATATAAAATTATTTTCTGTTCAGATGTGAAGGGAATATATTTGAGTTGCCAGCCAACCTTTGGTCAGAGAAGGGGGAAGGGATAATAAATAGTAAGACTTGGGGGGAGGGGTAAAATCAGGTTAAGGAGAACAGAAAAAGAAAAGAGAAAGATTGGGAAGGGAGAGTAGTTTGTCAGACTTTTAACATGAAGACAGACCAATCCATGGCCCAAAAACAATCCATGTCAATTCCCCTTCTCTCAGTCCTTCATTGAGAATCAGCACAGAGTGTGCTTTCTAAAATGCAGCCTTATCTTCTGATATGCGAGGAACAGAGAGTGACTGGATTCTGTAGAAATTGGAAATACAGTAGATGAGATCTTCCTGTTTATTGATTTGTAAAGAACAGCCTGCTACGTCAGTGGGGAAAAAGAAAGAAGCTTTTCATATGAAGGAAGGAGTTGTGCTGGGTGACATTAAAAGGGGGCTTGTGGAAGCCAGTGTTCTTTGATATTCAGTCAGATTGGATATGATTGGAGTCAAGGTCAGGATGCAGTGGAAATGCTATGAATATGGTGTAAGATTAAAAAAGGGCTGAGTTTCTTGTTTAATTTCTGTTGTATATGCATGCTTAAGCAAATTCTCCTTCCCTCCCCTTCATTAAAATCATGATTAGTGGAGCAGCCTGAAAACGAACAAGTACATTATTATTGCACATAGCATAAAGTCTACTTCTGCCTCTTCTTGCCTGGGATTTTTTGTAAACCTTTAGGGATGTATTCCTTCCCATTTTTCTTCGGGATTTCAACCACATTCAGCCATTTCTGAAAGTGAGTTTGCTTAGGTCTGTGTCTACTGTATGACATTTGTTTGTCAGATCATGATACCAGTTCTATTTTATTACATTGATAATTATTTCAAATTGCCACTTCTGGTCCCTGATAATTTCCCTGTGTTCTAATACTAGGCAGCATAATTGTGTAATTAGCATCTGAACATTTTGCTTTATATGCTCTAAAATGCCCCTTCTACGGAATGTTCCAATGACCTCAAAAGATTTTACTATTAGTGATATATTTTAAATGTAGGACAAATATAAATGTGAAGTTGAGATGTTTTAACGTAATGGGGTGAGAGTCACTTGACTTCTTTTTGGCTGCAAATCATAGAATACATTATGAGATTATTTAAAAATATACCTCTGTTGAGATAAAATCTGAATTGTTATATCCTTCATGTAAATCATTTAAGTTTTTGCTTACATCTCAAGATGAAAATAGCTGAGGAAAAAATACCTACTACAAGATTTGAAGAAAGAAGTCATAAAGAAGGTTGAATGCTGTTTTTCTAACTGAGATTCATGATACCTTCTTAAACTTCTGCATATTCCCATAAAATCAATTTGACTTAATTATAGTTAGAAGAGTCAGTTATATCATGATGGCAAAAAACCAAACATTTTAGAATGTGGTTTAGAAATGGAGAAAGGAAAGCTAAAGCAATAACAGTGGATACAGAATTGGCTGTTTGTTCCATTCTTTTTACTTAACTGAAAAGTTCTTCTGAATAAGAGCAATTTTGTTTTTGTTCAGTCATTTTATTCTTGTCCCCTTTTGGAGTTGTCTTGACAAAGATATTAGTGTTGTTTGCCATTTCTGTCTCCAGATCATTTTACATTTGGGGAAACTGAGGGAAACAGGGAAATTGCCCAAGGGTCACCATGTTAGTAAATGTCTGAGCCCCGATTTGAACTGAAATCCTTCTGAATACAGAGCTGGCACTAAATCTATGGAACCACCTAGCTGCCCCATATGAGCAGTTACTCAATATGGAAACCTTTGTTTGGTGGTTCATGATCTAAGATTTTAATTAACAATATAACGGTATTACAGAGGTCCTACAACCTCAGGAAAGCATCATTAATGAGCAAAAACAGCAGCTCTAGGCATAACAGGTAGGTCTTAGGGATAGTCTCAGGAGGAGGAGAGGGGGGAAGGAAAGAATAAATCAATAATAAATAAGAATGTTGGGAGGGAAAGAAAAATAAAAGGGGAGGGGAAAAAGGGATCAAAAAGAGATGGACAGGACTACTCTTTTTTATGGGGAATATTAGAGAATCACCAGTGACAGGTACCTGGTAACCACAATACCATGAATCAAAATGACAAGTATTTATAAAAATTTGTTTGCAGGACACTCTGTTATAGGTTATTCTTTCCAGTAGTCAAATGAGGAATATGCTCTTTTAAATTCCCAACTGTAATGGAGTCAAGAAAATTAAATTTGTCAATTTGTTGCCTTTTTTCTCTCTCATATAAGTTAATTCTAGGATATGACAGCTGACCACTCACTGCTTTTCAAAAGTCCTGGCATTTTCTTTTGCAAAGTAGCTTTAAATTACACAAACACCAATGTAAAAACAAATTTTAGACCTGCGTTTTTCAGGGTTGTCTCAAAAGAAAACAGGTTAAAGGGATTTTAACTGAACCTATAATCAGTCCCTAAAGAGTTTTCCATATAATTTTTGGAGATATTTATGCATGTTTCAAGAGAAGATTTGGAACCTGAAATAAATTATTAAGGGCTTTTTTCCAAACTGTATAAATTACAAAATTACAAAGCAAAAAGTGATGAATGGACTGAAGAGAGGCGTCATTTTCATAGTTTATTGGTTAGCCTGGCAACACAAAGGGAGACTTTGTTATGAGCTCATTAATGTGGGTGTTAGTCTCATCCCTGGGTGACCATGTGCATTTATCAAAGGTCAAAAGAACTGAGAAAACAGAAAAACTTAAATGTGGCTGACTGATACATTTTACACAACAATAGAAGTAAAATTTATTTCTGTATTTTGAACCTGTGAAGATGTTGAATGCAGGGGAAAATCTTTAAATCAAGCAGTTTGTTTATTTAATCTTTCATTTTCTTTATATCTAGAAAGAATGTCCTTAGCTTACCTGAATCTGTCCTAATTATCAAAGTAGAAAAGGGAATTAATAAAATAATCCCCCCAAAAAAAGAGGAAACCCATAAGAATTCAAAGAAAGGTTAGGAAACAAATTTCTACACTTAGATTTACTTGAAATCCTTCTTGGACCCACATGTCCCAGCTTTTCTTTTGACTGTTATGTGATCTGTTATCAATTGTTTCAGACAGTGAGGCATATGTTCAATTCATCCTTCCAGGAAATAAAGATAGAAAAACATCAAAAATTAAATCCTATTTAAAAAACACATCAAATTTCACTTGCCACTTTGACATAAGAATAGAGGGGGAGAGAGTATTCTAAAGGCAATGTTTTCTCATTTTAAAAATGAACTGTCATTATTTTAGTTTGTTAACTTTATTTAACTTTATCTTCCCTTTAATTAAAGGTACTGAATAATATTTTCAAAGCCTATAATTTCCTCTCAAAATATTAGAAAACCAGAAATCTATGATAGAGAAGTAGGAAAAGAAGGGCCTATGCAAGTAGCAAACTTCTAAGACAATTAATAAAGGAAAAATTAGGTAATAATATAGCATTGTTTATATAGCACTTATATTTTATTTTATTGTTTTGCAATTAGGACAGGAACAGAAAAAGAGAACATTAGTAGGCTGACATTATTATTTTGTAAAATGTTGTACATAAATATTTCTGTTACTAAAGAAGATAGAATTCCCATGTCCATTATTATATTGCCATAGTGGAAGTTCTCCATTAAAGTGTCTCAAGGATCTTTCTATAGTTCTGTGTTGTTCAACATTTTTATCAATGATTTGGAAGAAAATTTAATAGACAAATCAAATTTTCAAATGAAAAAAAAAGATAGGAGGGATAGATAATCCTCCAGATGAAAGAATCAGGATCCTAAAAGATTTTGACAGGTTAGAATGATGGGTTGAATATAATAAGATGAAATTGGATAGAGAAACATGCTACACCCTATATTTAGATTCAGAAAAATAAATTGCATAAGTGCATAATGGACATGTGGCTGGACAATGGTTCATGTGAAAAAAATCTGGAGGACAAGGGTATACCATTATACACATGCTCAACATGAATCAACAATGTGACAAGAAAGCCAAAAAAACTATGTAATTCTTGCCTGAATTGATAGAAGCATACTGTTCAAAACAAAGAAGATGATTGTACTGCTTTATTCCACACTGGTCAGACTTCATCTGAATATTCTGTTCAGTTCTTGGTACCATATTTTTTAAAGGGCATTGAAAACTGGAACATACACAAAGAGGATTACCTAAATGATGAGAATTACAAATCCTACTTCATGAGGATCAGTTGAAGGGACAAGGAATATGGAGTTTAGAGAATGGAAGATTTAGAGATATGTGAGCTAGTGTTTGGAGGTTTTCCATGTGGAGAAGGAATGTTGTTGTTGTTGGGTTTTTTTTCCATTTGCCCTCAGAATACAAAAATGATGAATGGAGCTTATATACAGGCAAATATCAGTTCAAAACAAGGAAAAACGTTCTAACAAATAAAGCCATCCAGCACTGAAACAAATTGTCACAGGAGATAATGAGTTCTCTATCATTAGATCAAGTCTAGAGATTTCCTTGTCAGGGATGTCATAAAACTAATTACTTTTCGGAGACAAGTTGCTAGATAACCTCTGAGAACAGGTCTAACCCTGATATTCTCTAAACTCTGTGACCTCTTAAAGAATCATAGAAAACTGTCCTCAATGCTCAAAGGCATGCATGGCAGTTCTATTTATAATGGAGACATAAGGAATACCCATTTCTTAGTATGTACTTTAAAATATAGGAGTTGCACATTAGAGTATGTTCATGAAAAAATGCTCATTGGAAAAAACAAAACAATGGTACCTGGTTCTTTAGACCTTTTCAATACCAGAAAATAAGCTTTATATTCAAAGCAAGCTTTTTTTTTTTTAACCCTTTGATCACTCCTGGCTTTTCTCCCTCCCTGTAGCTCTTAACCCTAGAGATTTGAGCACTTTTAGATGCAAGTACTAAATGGTACCTAGTGTATCTGGCCCAGTAATTCAAGCAGACTCCAACAACATTTTCCTTTATTTCCTAACTCTGGTCATCTTCTTGCAATCTGGCTGGTCACCATATACACATCCAACTGTCTCTGGTCAATTAATAAGCAATTATTAAGTACCTACTATGTTCCAGGGATTGTGCTAAGCAATTAGGGATATGAAGAAAGGTAAAAACCAATCCCTGCTCTCTGGGAGTTCACAATCAAACTTGGCAGTCAATACACAAACAACTATATAAAAATAAAATAGAGGATAAATTGAAGAGAGTCAGAAGCAGAAAAGAACAAAAATCAAAGAAGACTTAGAGAGGCTCCTCCACCAAGGTAGGACTTTAGCTGAGATAGCAAAGAAGCCAGGAAGTAGAGAATATTAGGAGGAGAATTACAGGCATGGAGAACAGCCAGGGAAAATGCTTTGGAGTTGGAAGATGAAGCTCTATGTTAGGAACAATCACTCAAAAAACATTTATTAAGTGCCTACTATGTGCCAAGCATTATCCTAAGTGCTGAGAATACTAAAAGAGGCAGAAGCTATACCTTCATAAAGCTCCCAATCTAATAGAGAGACAATAAACAGTTATGTACAAGCAAGCTATAGGGTGGATAAATAGAAAATAAATAAGAGAGGGAAGGTGCTAGAGCTAAGGCTAGCAAGGAAGCCAGTATCAAAGAATACATGGAGGGGGAAAGGCTAACAGAAGGCTGGAAAGATAGTTGGGGACCAGGTTATGAAAAGTCTTAAAAGTCAAGGAATTTTATACTTAATCCTGAAGATAATAGGAAGCCACTGTCATTTGTTCAATGGAGAGGAAGGAGTGACATGATCAGATAGATCTATGCTTAAGGAAGTTCAGTGTAACACCTAAGTAGTCAAGGAACTGGAATGGGAAGAGACATGTGGCAGGAATTCCAATTCCAACTAGCTGGCAATCTATTGCAATATCCAGGAGTCCAAGCTTAAGTGAGGAGGGCTTGCAGTAGGATCATAGAAGGGTGGTAGTAGTCGTGTCAGAGGAAAGAAGGGGAATTACTTAACTTTGCCTCTCCTGAGATGTTAAGTTCCTTGAGAGAAGAGGTAGTCTACTTTTTCATTTGTATGCCCCAGGCTCATCAGAATCCTTGGCAGATAGTAAGCCATTAACAAATTATTTCTCATTCATTCCTTTACAGTACACAAATCCCAAGGCTCGGTCCTCAGCTGGCCCCCTGTTTTGCTTTCTCTTACTGCCCTGATTCTTATTTCTGACTTCATTCACAATACTATTTTGTTTTGGTGAGCTTCTAGTTCCAAACTTTCATCCAAGATCCAGTCCCTGTCTTAGGATGTAAGATATCCTGCTATCACTCCTGCAAACTCAAAATATACACAACAGAGCTCATTTTCATTCCTTCCTTACCTCTTTTCAGCTTCCCTATTTCTATCCACAGTGCCATTCTCTTCCTAGAATACTAGTTATTCATTTCAGATCGGTTTAATTCCTTGTTGTGGGTTTGTCATCCAAGTTGACTTAAGTATTCTACCTCACAGGAGACCTTCCATTTCCTGACTCTGGGCGTTCCCCTCATTTGTCTACCATGCTTTCTCTTCTCATCTCTGTCTCCTGAGTTTCCTGGCTTCCTTCTGCTAAAATCCTACCTTCTCCAGGAAGTCTTTCCTGAGCTCCCTTAATGCTATGACCTTCTTTCTTTGGATCATCTCCAGTTTATCCTGAACATATCTTGTTTGTCCATATTTGTTAGTATATTGTCTCCCCCCACTAGACGATGAGCAGAGACTTTGTATCTTAGTATCTTCAGGGCTTAGCATAGAATGTGGTTTATAATAGGCTCTTAATAGGCATAAAGTATATTTATTACTGAATTAATAAATATATAACTAAATAATGATAAATTAATAATATGTAGCCTCATAATAAAAGTTTGTGACCTGGCTACCTACTATGTATAAGGCACTGGACTAAGCATTGGATATGCTTAATTAGCTAGAGGTTTATTTATTAATAAATTAATTAAAACAAATTTATAACTAAATCATGATTAATTAATTAATAAGTAGCCTCTTCATAGAAGTTTGTGAGCTGACCATCTTCTATGTACAGGGCACTGGACTAGGCATATGGTCCTAGTCTCCAAGAGTTTTAATGGGGCTGGAGGTGGGAATGTGGAGGGAGAAAGGAGGAAGTAGGGAATAAGCAATTGTAGATCACCTTCTCTGTACCAGATATTATACTAAGTACTTTACAAGTTATCTTATTTGGTCCTCACAATAACCCTCCAAGGTAGGTGCTGTTATTATCCCCATTTTTCAGTAGAGGAAACTGAGGTAAACAGAGGTTAAGTGACACAAAATTACATACAGCTAGTGTCTGAAGTTGGATTTGAACCCAGGGCTTCCTGATGCCTATCTGGCCAATTCCTTTTCCATCCCCTTTCTCATGGCTTATAAGCCATAAGGGAAGGTCCAAGAGCCCCATCTTGCATTTCTTGGGCCCCATAGCATATTAATAGATACAGGAATACACTGAAGATCTGTAATTTGTTGGCAACAAGCAATTTCTAATGTAGGAATTCTCTCCCTGATTATAACTTAACAGATAAATCACAAGGAAGTTCCTTGTGATGAGAAAGTCACAGAACTATTAAGTTCCAGGAGCATGATTTGACCCTAGACTTTTTTACTTCGAACCCAGCAGTCCATCTATTAGGCCATAGTCCCACTATAATATACCAAGTATGCATTTATTTACTGAATGAATAAGCAAAATGTTGCCATTTGTCTCAGTAAAATAGTAATATAAAATTCTATTTTTGTCTTCTTTGTTCTGGGACTATAATCTTCAAAGTGAATAAAAGTCCTAATCTGTGACACCTCAGATTTCTTTGGAGTATAGTTTCCTATTGAATAAATTAGTCTTTTTAGATCTGATACATGTTCCTGTGTGTCTTTTATGCCTTAGAACTTTTTTATTTTTATATTTAAGCCTACTAATTTGTTTAGTTATTTAAGCATTTGTTTGATTTCTATTCTATCTTATTACCAAAGATAATTTAATTTTGTTACTAGAAATACTTTGTGTTTAATATCTTCACTATTTTAAGACATTGTTTTCTTAATATTCCATTTACTAATACAGTATACATTTAAACTTAAATCCCACCCTCAAACATTTTCCAAAGTAATTTGGTTTGGGAGAACTAGAAATTTCTCTTTTAAAGTACTTAACAAAATTGCGTATAGAATGGGGAACTAAAAACCAAATGTACCTACTAGTCCCTTTAGTACCTACCATTATATACTTAGGAATAGGATATTGATTCCCTAACTACTTTAGAGGTGGGAAGATGTCACTGTAGATAAAATGCTAGTTTCCAGTCAGGAGGACCTGATTTCAAATCAGACTCAGATTCCTACTGACTGTGTGACCCTGAGCTAGTCACTTAATCTGCTTCAGTTTTTTAGCAGTAAAATGGGAATCATAATAGCACTACTTGACAGAGTTGTTGGGGGATCAAATAAGCCATTTGTAAAGCACATAGCACAGTGCCTGGCATATAGTAAGTGCTTAATACTTATTTGTGTCCTTCTTTCCTTCCTTCCTTTCTTGTTTCCTTCCTTTTCTCTTTCCTCTACCAGGTACCCCTGTCAATAAAATGTTACAATGTAGAAAATGCTATACTAGGTCCAAAGAAGTGTTATTCATGATAGGGATGATTGGAAAACTTTTCTTGGAGAAGGTCACTTTTGAGTATAAACATAAAGAATAGATGGGGTTAAGAGTGGAAAGGATATTCCAGTTAAAGGAAATAAGTGATCAAAGAACTAGAAGCATGAAAACCCAGGACATGTGCAGAAGATAACAAATAGTCTATTTTCACTGGATTATAGAGATTCTGAAATGGAGTAATATGACATAAGACTGTTAAGGTAGCTGGCTCCCAAATGTAGAGGACGTTTCATTCAAAAGTAAGGAGTTAGGGACTTTATTTGGTAGATTATAGGAAGGTAATGAAGATAATAATTTTGAGCATGTGAGTGATATGGTCATATCTGTGGATAAGAGATACTCAGCTTTAATTGTAATTTAATTCATGGATTATTGTGTTTCCTTTTCATTCTTCTTTAACATGTTCTTTTGTTGCCTCATTCTTCACCAACTCCAACACTTGCATGGAACTATAAAACATGTAAGGTCTTAAAGTCTCAAAGTTTTACAAAATTGTTTTGCATTATATTTATTCTCTAAACAACTGATTTGAAGGAGGCAAGTTCAATTAGCCATTTGTTTTATCTACTCAAAATCATATCAGCAATTTGTTTTTGTTTTTTCACAAATGATAGATTGTTGCTGAGTTTACTCAGTTTATTCTTTGTGTTAGCATTATGTAATATCTAACATGGTAGCAAACACCATTATGGCATAATACAGAAAGTTTTCTGGCAGTTTGGATGGTTTATAATCCACCATACATATGGTACAGTGGAAAGGGTACTTACTGATGGAGTTGGAGC
The DNA here is from genome assembly GCF_027887165.1 of Monodelphis domestica. NCBI lineage: Eukaryota > Metazoa > Chordata > Mammalia > Didelphimorphia > Didelphidae > Monodelphis > Monodelphis domestica. Next base: position 32,548,244 of record NC_077230.1, read on the forward strand.
ACTTAGGTCCAAGGCTCACAATTGCTAACTTAGCCATGGGTAAGTTATAAGTCCCCCGGGTCCTCAGATTGTTCATCTACAAAAATGGTAGTGTTGGACTAAATAACCAAATCTTCATCTATGACTCTAAAATCTGTTAGATACTCCTTCCTTTCCCATCCACCCCCAAAGTCAGTTTCATATAGATTAAGGTATGAGTTAAGAGGAAAATAATGTAAGAGAGGATGAGAATGAAAGAGAAAAAATTGCCCTTTGATTGAAAGTCTAGAGATGGCTTTCTGTAGGGCACCTGAAAACCTTCCTTCCCAAGGAGGTCTGAACCTGTGAACCAGATCTGAAATGGACTGTGCCTGTCAGAAGTCGTCTGAACCATTTACAGCAACCCAGTAGTCCTATCTAAATGCTTTTGAAAAGGCCTACTACATGTTAGATTTGCCAAGTACCAAGTAAAAGATTATAGAACTTTCCTTAAAAATTCCTCCTTTTTTTCAGGAATATAATGGACTTGCAGGTCACTACCCAATGTATTTTATATACCTACTTCAATACAGAAAATAATTGGGGCATTTATATGCTACATTAGCCAAGGTTAGCTATCCAAGTTATCCTTCTCCCTCTCCCTCACTACAATTCGAAATGAGCCAATCTGAGAATCTTCCATATCAATTTAGACCTTGGTTCTACTCCTTTGATAATATTATGCACTAACAATGATGTATAAGCTTTAGGAAAGAAGTTAGCTGATTGATTAGTTTAAAGGGCAAAAGGTGCTATAACTCTCAGATTCTCTCTTTTTTTTTTTTCACACTAAATTATGATAATAAATAGAAGGAACCAAACCTGTTCACTTACCTTACTTTCATGATTTGGAGTTTGCAGTTGTTTTTTTTTTCTAATGATGTTAATTGGTATCATAATTCATATATGGAAAGCCAAAGAAATGAGGATATAAACTACCCATTTAAACATTGGTGAGAGGGAAAAATCTTTTTGTTTTGGCCTTGGTTTGATAAAAATGAGTCTCAAAGGCCATACACAGTAAGTGGATATTAAAACTCTGGGGTTATAAATGGTTGCTGGAGTATTCTCAGCCTTCCAGACCCAAAAGATTTTACAAAAAGGGCAAAGTTATTTTAATTGCTCCTCATTATATATGATGAGAGAATAGTCATTTTTCTCCTCTTCCTCCCAGGTGGCCATTGATGAGCGCATCAGGCAGTTGCATGAAGCCCACAGGGACTTTGGCCCCACATCCCAGCACTTCCTTTCCAGTAAGTCATTTTTAGCTTTCATTGCTTAACCTGTTCATTGCATCTTAGGAGATAAGAATTAAGAGCTGTGTTATAGTCATCTGTGCCAACCACAGTGGAGCAACAAATTATATTGAAATATCACTTGGTAAAGAAGCTCAGAACATTAGAAAAGGAAGACCAATTAGGTCATCTTGTTCATTCTGCTGCTGATGCATAATTGCCTCCTTTAATATAATCTCAAGTGTTTTGTCTACTCTTATTTTTTTAAGTTCTTCCTGCTTCAGTGATTCACTCCACAAAACTTACTATAAAGGATTAAGTTTGGTGCATACTTAGAGAAAAAATAAAGACGTGTATATACCTAAACACATCTGCTTATGCATACACGTGCCTATATGTGTAAACACATGTGTGTATGATTTGTGTTTATCTACGTGTGCATATATGTATATGCACATACACAAATCCACAAGTCTCTATGCCAAGTGACTAGTGGCTCTGCCTTACATAGAATGTTGCTCTTCTTTAACTTCATTTTTCTCCCATTATCATCCTCATTTGTAATTTTTCCAGTGCTTTTCTTTTTTTTCCTTGTGTTGCCATTCTATCATAAATGAAAAATAAATCATTACATGCAAAGAAAATTGTCTTTAAAAATGTTTGACAAAACTATGATTTCTGTTTCTGATTGAATTTTGACTTTTAGTGCATAAACCTTGTAGGTGGTGGGGGCTGTCATTTTATAGCTTAGAGAGGCAATGAAACATAGGAGAGGGTTGAACTTTGATTCAGGAAGGCTGGGATTTAAATTCTAACTCTCACACTTAGCTGTGTGGCCAAGGGCTAATCATTTAACCTCTCTTAGCCTGAAGCAGTTTTTTATAAGATATAGCCTGATTGCTGTCTATATCCATGGAAGGAATTCTCAGAGGACTTTGATGTATTGACCTAGGTTATAGGATAAATACAAGACTGTTCAACACCCTTTCATTGCCCATGACCCGTCCTACCAATAAAGTGTCATGATACTGCTCAACTATGAAGAATCACTTGTGTGTGAAATGATTAAAAAAAAAAGGCAGAGGAAAACTCTTCTTCTGGGTGATAATGTGGAATTTAGATCAAATTGCAGGCAAATCCCACTATGAACAATTCTGAGAGTACTCTTTTATTAAGTACTGTATCAACATTACTTGAAGCAGACCATTACCTAAAACTTGAAGATTTCTTTAGAAGTTTTCATTGTAAAGACATTTGTTGTAATGGAACTTCACCAGTATTTCTTACTCGAAATTTCCAGGATGTCTGGAGCTCTCAAACTCACCCTATGTTAGATGGGGCAGAATTTCAAAAAGTTCTATAATAAAGATGTAGCCTAGTCTGTGGGAAAGAGGCTTCTGCCCCTGACTGTGGTGCCATTATAGGGCTCAGTAAGTATTCAGGATCAGCCCAATACCAGAAGCTTGAACCCCAGTCAATGGGAAAACAATAAGTGTGGCTATGGAATGCTGACTCCCAAAAGGAAGGAAAATATAACACCAACAATGGCTTTCCTAGATTACTTCTTGGCATACTAGGAAAAATACACAGAAGAATGCCTGTATCAAGGAAGGTTCTCTGGAATACAAAAGTGTACCACAATCTACCCAAAGCCCAAAGACTCACAAGAATCTGAGTTGCTATCTGAAAACAGTCAAATCTGTTCAAATCTTGGAGATCATAGATTCACTAGAGTTCCTACATAGGCATTTTTAACCTTTCAACACCATTTATGTGTGACTGATGTGCCTCAAGAAAATAAAGATAGTCACTGTGACAGAGTTTGGGGAAATTGCAGACCTGTTGTATTTAAAACTTTGTTTCTCTCTAATTTTTGACTACTTTGGATCTTGATTTCAATTTCTACAGAAGTCTGTTCAAAACTTCCTTTTTTTTTCTCAGATCTCTCACATCTTCTTCTTCTCTCACATTCTCTCACATTCCTTCTATCTTCTCAGCTTAGGACCTTTAAGAACCTTTTAAGGATACTTTACCAAGAAAATAGACCATTCACAAGTTCCCTCTTATTTCATCTCACCATCTTAAAACCACTATTATCACTCCTTCTCTCCTCCTTTTCTCCAGACTTTGATAAAGAAACTTCTTTCCAAAGCCAAGGCCTCCATACAAACCTATGATCCCATGCCCTTTTGACTTTTCCATTGAATTTTTTACTTTATAATGCCCTCTCTCTCTTTATCTAAGGGATCCTTTTACTATTGTCTACAGTTTTTAAAACACCCAAATTCTTCCCCCACATCCTTAAAAATCTCACCAGACCTTAACAACTCATGAACTCCTATATTTCAATTTCCTTTTCAGTTAGACTCCTAGAAAGGGGTAAGAGGGGAAAACTGTCTATATCCCCAGCCTTTATTTTCTCTTATCTAAATCCTCAACTCTGCAGTATTATTTCCAAATTCATTCATCATTCAACAGAAACTTCTTTTTCCAAAATGATAAATGTTATAATTATTAAATTTATTTAAAATAATTTAATTGAAATTTTGGCTTTTCTCTATCTTTATCTTTCTTAATCTCTCTGATCATTTGACTCTTTTGACCACCCCTTCCTTCTGCCCTACTTTCTCTTCTCTAAGTTGTCCTTATATGTTTTTTCTTGGTTCTCCTTCTACCTTCCTGACCACTACTTAGTTTCTTTCACTAGTTCATCATCCATATGTCCCCAACAATGGGTGTTCCTCAAGGCTCTGTTCTGCGATCTCTTGCTATACTCTCCCACTCAATGGACTGTATCAGCTCCCATGGATTTAATTATTATCTCTATGTAAATGAATCCTAATTATATAACTAGCCTTAGGCTCTCTTGAGTTCCAGTCACATCTCCAACTGCCTATTACATATTTCAAACTAGGCATCAAACTCAACATTTTTCATGTCCAAAAAAGAAGCTATGCTCCCTTAAAATTTACCCTTCTTCCAGACTTCCCTGTTTCTGTCAAGGGCACCAAAATCCTTCCAGTTACCTAGATTCATAACCTTAGTGTTACACTTGATCTCACTTCCTCTCACTTTACATATCCAATCAGTTTCTAAGTCTTGTCCATTCTACTGCCAGAACATCTCTTCGGTCCAGTAACTTCTCTCTACTCATATAGTACCCACCCTAGTTGAGGTCCTCATCATATCTTGTCCTTGTCACATCTCACCTGGACTGTTGTAAAAGCCTTCTTTCTAATCAGCTCCCTTGACTCAATTCTATTCCCTTTCTAATCCAACCTACACACAACTTCCAAGGTGATTTTCCTCAAATGCAGTCCTGATGGTAAAATTCCCCTACTCAATAAATTCCACTGATATCTTATTACTCTTAGGATCTTTTCTAAGGTCTTTCCTTTTCTTTTTAAAGCCCTTAACAATTATGCATCTCTCTCTCTCCCCCTTCCTCTCTTTCTCCCTCCCCCTTCTCCTTTCCTCCCTCCCTTCCCAAACTAGCCTATTTGCTATTCCTTATACACAACACTGGATCTCTTATTTCTGTGCCTTTGCTCTGGCTAGCTTTAAAGCCTTAGAATTCACTCCTCTTCATCTTTACTTCCTATAATCCCTTATTTCCTTCAAAAATGTGAATAAGCCCCATCTTTTTGTTTTGTTTTTAGTTTTTCTTCAACTTAAACACTACAGATTTTTATTTCCATACACAAGACACAAAAGAATTCTCTATGAACCTGTGAATCTCCATTTTATATTCTTATTTTGAAAGTATATGATAAATTCAACACATTACTTTCAAGATTGCCTTGTGAAGCTCTTCAATATTAAACCTTTCCTGGTCTACCATCCCCACCCCCCAGCTGCTAGCAGTCCATCATTCCATAAAAAGAAAATCCTATTTATTTTGTATATGCTCATTTGTCATTTCCTCCAATAAAATATAAATTCCTCAAATAAAAGATACATTTTTCCCCTTCCCTTTATACTCCCAGCACCAAGCAAAGTGCAGGCACATAATAAAGGATTAATTAATTTGTTGATTGATCAATTCATTTCCAGACAATCATATAGGTACAAAACCCACAATAGTTCTACTTCTTTGTATTCTATATACCTTGTAACCCATTTCTCTCTTACTTTGAATAATGTCCTTATTAGCCATTCAACTGTCTACTCAAAGTTTTTATTTTTCCTATGTAGTATTAGACACTGTAATATCTTGTTATCTATGGGTCCTTTGTATTGGATTGCTACATGTGAAGAGACAGGAAAAATGTATACCTATTGTTCCTAGCAGGAAACTAGAAAGATAGGCAAGACAGTTCATCTCTATCAGTCTGTTGTATCTCTGTCAGTCTGCCTGCCCATATCCTTCTGTCTCTTTTTCTTGCTCTCTCTCTCTCTCTCTCTCTCTCTCTCTCTCTCTCTCTCTGTCCCTCTGCCTGTCTATCTCATATAGGCATTGTATATAATCAACAAAATGAGAATATATTCTGAAAATTGCTCAAAATTTTTTTGATCCTAAACTCCTCCCTACAGAAAACCCCATTTTTAACACATTCTCCCAGGGCTGACACATGACATTATCCAGTCTTTGAAGAATCAGAATTATGGGTCACCCAAAGAGTAAGAGAGATGCCTGATACATGTATATAAGCTAAAATGTAGAGACTGACATTGTAACTTACATTCAAGAAATGTTATAAAAGAAATAATCGAGGAAATGTTTGCTGATGATAATGATGAAAATAATATATTGCTTTAAGGTTTGCAAAGCATTTTACAATTATTATCTCATTTGATCTCCACAACCACCCTTAGAGATAAATAGTATTATTATCCCCATTTAACAGATGGAGAAATTGAAACAGACAGAAATTACAACTTGACAGAAGTTGTGATTTTTCTAGAACCTAATAGCTAGTAAGTATCTGAATCTAGATTTGAACTCGGGTCTGTCTGACTCAAGGTCCCTCTATTCACCAAGTTCACCTTGTAAGACGGCCACGGTCTTAGCAGGACAGCCTGTGTGCTACACTGATATTCACAAAAGAATGAAAAGACCTAGAGGAGGACCTTTAGAATGTTACATAGAACCTTTTAGAACAGTTAAGTTCCATTTGGAATATTTAAGTGAGAACTTGGCTAAGATGTATGCATGTTGAGAAGGAGCATGTGAATTGCTACAATTATATGTAAAGGAAATAACTCCATCTGGAAATATTAAAGTAAGTGTGTATCTTACCCCTTTAAACAATTCCTTATTCTGATTTTACTATTTCTGGCAATGACATCTCCATTCTCCCTGTTATCCGTACACAAAATCTTGGTTTTAATTCTTTACTTTTCCATTCCTCCCATAGTCAATAGTTACAAATTTCTATAGTGTACCTAACCACTACTCACCTGGATTCCTATAACAACATCAAGATCTAGCCTCCCAACTTCTAGCTTCCCTCCACTCCAGAATATTCTTCTCAAGATTTTCAGGTTTCCTCCCTGAACACTGATAGCACCTATCTGCCAAATAAAAGTCCAAAAGTCCTAGCTTACAAGGCATTCTGCAGTCTAGCCTCCCCCATACCATTCCACAAAATGTGTTCTAAATTACTGCTAGACTCTTATCACTTTATGTCACTTGTACACATCCAGCACTTATCTGGGTTTTTTTACTCCATTTTATTTTCAGTTCTGAATTCTCTCCCTCCTACTTTCCTTTCTCCTTTCCACTGAGAAGACAAGAAAAACAAAACCAGTTACACACAATATAATCAAGAAAAACAAATCCCTGCTTAGCTATGCCACATACACAAAAAAAACAAACAAACAAAAAACTTCAATCTGCACTGAGTCCATCACATCTCTATCTGGAGCCAGGAAACATGTTTCATCATGAGTCTTCTGGAATTGTAGTTTCCTCCCTGTGTGGCCTTCCTCACATTATACTCTAAATCTGGAATTTCTCCTCACATCTCCTCTGTAGTCTGAACTTCTTCAATCCTACCCATCCTCTACGATAGCTCATATCTAAGACTTCCCTGATTTTTCCCAGTTGGAAATCATCTTCTTTTTGGACCTTCAACACTCATGGCAAAGCTTTTCATGTGGTGGACATTCAGTAAATAGTTACTGATTGATTAAATCTGAATAAAAGTAAACATTTTCCCAGAACATAGAAAAGGATTTTTTTCTCCCAATATCTCATGAAATATTTTAATGATTTCTAGCATTTTTAAAGCAAAATTTTTCATAATGAGAAATGTGCTATGGTTTGTGGGTCCTCAGATCCAGAAAAGGAATAAGATCATTCATTTGGATTCAATTCAATAAATATTTTTTAAGCATCTACTAATGGCTTCAAGGCCCTGGAAATAGACAAAATGTTTCATTTTGTCTCCTATTAATTTATGTTCTATCAGGAAGATGCAACTTGTATGCATAAAACTGAAAGTAAGATTAACTGAGTAAATGAGTAATAGCAACTTGGTAGGAGGAGACTCAAAGAAAGCTTTGTTTAAAGATAGCCCCTGAACTGAAACTTCAAGGAAACTAGAGGTTATAAGTAACAACAGTAAGGAGGAGGTGCGTTAGAGGGAAGAGGGAGAGCCTATGCAAAAAAAAAAATAGGATAAGAACTGAGTTTGGCAGTACCTTATGGAAGGGGAGGACCTGAGTATATGTGTAGACAGCAGGCAGGATTACAGGATCACAGATTTAGAAGTCAGTGAATAAAGAGATTTTGAATGAGATAGAGACAGACTTATGAGGAGAGAGCAAGGAAGAGGACAAGTTCCTTCAAAAAATTAAAGAAAACTGAAGGTCCAAGAAAAGAAAACTGCCTTGTCTTGAACAGTGATTGCTATTTCTTTCTTAAAAACCAGAACAAAAGAGAAGAGATTGAAAGAAAATGGTGTAAAACATACTATAGTAGCAAAGAACAGGAAGCTTGTAACAAACAGGTGGCTTTTGTTTTGTTCATTAAGACAAGAAATAGGTTCTTTTGGTGAGGAGGGGGGGGGGGGGCAGGAAGGATGGTTTTTAGATACCCAAAGAAAGAAAAGGATGAGACTGAAGGGATTGTTATGGAAAGTCAAGTAGCACTGAAGACCTAGGTAACATTTCATAGTGTAAATCTGAAACAGTCATCAATGTTGTATGATTTTATCCAGGAAGGCATACTAATGCCAAAGAAAAGATTGTGGGTAAAGCAGGGTTCAGTTTGGCAAGATGTGAGTGACACTGTGACTTTGGATCAAGGAATGGCTAAGCATAGGATGAAGACAGGACTGTGAAGAGGAAAAAAATGGAGCTAGATTGGCATTGATGGCCTGGGAGAACTGACAATGTGGGGAGACTGAAGTAATAGGGATGACTGTGAATCAGTTGCTGTCTTCATTGGAAAATAATGGGCCATGAGCAAGTTGACCCTAATGCAATATTCAGATCTGGAGAAATTGAGTCAGTGAGGTAGTGTTTTAAGCCCCTGTTTAATAAATATAAATAAACACTCAATGAAGATATATATTCAGTAAATTATACACACACACACACACATAGATATATATATGTATGTGTATATATGTATGTGTGTATATGTATATATACACAGCTATCCCTCACCTATCACAGGAGTTATGTTCCAAAGACCCCCATGATAGGTGAAAATCTATAGAGGCGTTTCATTTATTTTATTATTTATATATTTTTTATGACTTTATAAACCCTTCTCATTCTCCTATAAACCTTTTCACACTCTTATTAACCTTTCCCACACTCTTAAAAACACTTAGTCAATCAGCACCCAGGATACAGGACATAGCACTGTGGTTGGTCGCCTTTCATTCCATCAGTCAATAGGGTACCATGTACAATCAATCTCATGTTGCCAAACTTGCATAAGCAGTAGTGGCTCACTGCATTTTCATTGTGTACAGTACAGTATTCATCCACAAAATCCCATGATATAGCAAAAACTCTGCAATACAGAATTAGATAAAAGCGTCGGCTATGGGAGAGGGAAAGGGGGGGGGAGGGGGGAAGGGGAGGAAAAGAAAATGATCTTTGTTTCCAGTGAATAATGTATGAAAATGACCAAATAAAATAATGTTTAAAAAAAGAAAAAAAAAAGAAAAAAAAACCCATGATACAGTGAGGCCACAATAAGTAAACCATGACATAGTGAGGGATGACTGCACATATATATATATATATATATATATATATATATATATATATATATATATATATATATATATATATGTATGTATGTATGTATAGTTCTCCAAGTCCATGCCCAAGGAAGTATATTCAAGTCAATAATAGCACCCTGTACCAACTTCAATAAATTCAAATCCAAATAGCTATCTTTTCCTCTTAATACTAATTTTTGTAAGATTTCCCCCCAAAATGAGCCTCCACAAAGATATCCTATATGACGTGGCATAGGTAGAAAGAGGTTGAGACCTTTGTGGATGAGATCTATTATGCAGATATGAAGAGAAGTAAGTTAAACATAGAGGAGGTCTGTGGTTTCATTTGGTTTTTTTTCCTTTATATATGAAAATGCTTGTTTGGTTGGGATTTGTAGACATTTGGATAATAATAAATGTAATATCTGAAGGAATGGAGATACCTAATTAAAAGTTTTTACCAACAGTATAAAAAGATCTCCAAGTTTTTACAAGGATGCTATTAACCATCCTCTGACCTTTTCTCTTGGGCTGGATGGATTAACTATTTCTCAGGGATTCACAACTACCTGAGTTGGGCTTGACAGAGGCCCATCAATGCATCAAGGTTTTCTGAAACTACCCTATTCATCATTTCTTAGAGTACAATAGTATTGTATCACATTCATATACCATAACTTGTTTTACTTTTCTCCAATCAATGGACATCCTCTCAGTTTCCACTTCTTTGCCACTACAAATAGAACTACTATGTTTTTTTTTTGTTCAAATAGCTCCTTTTCCTCTTTCTTTGATTTCTGAGGTACAGAACTATTGGCAGCATTTCTGGGTCAAAGGATATGCACAGTTTGAAAGTAATGTCTTTTGGCCATACTTCCAAATTGCTTTCCAAAATGGTTGGACTAGTTCACATTTTCCTTTTCATTCATCTTAGCCATTTCTCTATTAGTGATTATAGAACATTGTTATTTCCTCTTTTCTGAATTTGTGAGATTTGTATGCCCCAGTACATGGCCACTTTTTTTGTGAAGTGTTATGCACAAATAAGAAATAGCTTACTACTTTCCATTAATCTCATTCATTTTCCTCCAGAGGCCTTTCATATCTGACCTTTCTAAAATTCTGTTGATCTCCTTAACTTCTTTCTTAGTTGTTTTATTAACAGATAGATTTACCTAGGTCTGAGAGGGGTAAATTGAAGTTTTCCAACTAATAAAGTTTTATTGTCTATTTCCTATGTGTTAGAAGACACACTTAAATTTTCTTTCAAGAATTTGAACACTGTGATTTGATGCAAAATGAGTTTGATATTGATATTAACATTAATTAACTGTCTTTTAATTAGATATCTTTCTATTTTTCTTTAAGATAATGATTGCTTATCTTTCTTAGTTTGGTTGAAGCATAATAGATTTCACTACAGACCCTTATTTTAATTCTAGGTAGATCTTTCTGTTTCAACTATGTTTCTTATAAACAATGTTGGATTCTGGATCTTGGATTCTGGTTTCTAATCCATTCTGCTATCTCTGCTTTTATAGATGAGTTTGTCACATCCATATCCACAATTAGGATGGTTAATTGTATATTTCCTTCCATCTTATTTTCTTATAATTATACTTCACTTTTTTATTCTATCCCTTCCACAAGAATCTATTTTGTTTTTGACTATGGCTTTTCTTAATACTTTCCCTCTCATATTCCTCCCCTTTTTTTAAAACCCTTTGCCTCCTACTTTCCTGTTGGGTAAGATGAATTTCTGGACCCAATTGTGTATGAGTAATCTTCCTTCCTTGAGCCAGTTCCAATGAAAGTGAGGTTTAAACATTGCCCACTCTTCTCTAGTCTACAATCTATTTATGTGAGCTAATTTCCCATTCTTCCTCTTCCTCTTTCCCCACCCTCTTCCAATGTGTTCTTCTCCCCATCCTTCCATTCTTTTGAGATAATCTCAACATTACAAAATCACATTCAGGTCCTCTGTCCAATTAGACTTTTTCTAAGATTCTTTGTGAAGATAAAGTGCTGAGGGACTACAGGTGTTCTATCCCCACATAACACTGTCTATAGTTTAACATTGTTTAGACTCATGATTTCTCACTCATATTTACCTTTTTATACTTCTCTGGAATCCTGTGTTTGAATGTCACATTTTTTTTTATTATCTCTAGCCTTTTCATCAGACCCTAAAGTCCTCTATTTCATTAAATGCTTATTTTCTTCCTGTAGTTCCCACCCCCCATGGAATCCCCAGTTTTGCTGGATAAATTATTCATGGCTAAAATCCCAGACCCTTTTCCTTCCCTATTATCATATTCTAAGACCTTTGTTTCTTTCTTTGTTTTTAAACCCTTACCTTCTGTCTTGGAGTCAATATCATGTATTGGCTCCAAGGCAGAAGAGTGACAATGGCTAGGCAATGGGGGTCAAGTGTTGCCCAAAGTCACTGTTGTGGTGAAAAAATCACCTTTAAAGATTGTTATAATATTAATTTATGGTCGCCAAGGAATTATGAAATTCCTAAAATGAAACACTCAAGTCAGAATGGAGTTTATGGTGGTTTAATCACAATGGGAGTAAGGAAACAGCACAGGGAGTAAAGGAGAGAGGAGGAAAGGGAAGAGGGTTAACTCAACCTTCCGGTCAAGCCAGAGGGAGATTGCAGGCCTCCTCTCTTCTCCAGTTCCTAGCAGGAACTGCCATCTAGCTCTGTCCACAGGAAGTGCTCGAATTCCAGAGGCTGTTCCCTACCTCACTTCCTGTGCCTCACAAGTGCCAATGGTGGCTTAAGCTTGGCTTAGGACAGCCCAGGTGGGCAGTTAGTTATTTCTGATTTGTCATTGACTAGCACATGCCCGTGTAGTGTGGGTGTGCACAATTTTGGGTGTTAGACCAAGCAAGATGGAGATTTTAAAATTCACAGTCACACAGCTGGGATGTGTCTGAGGCCAGATTTGAACCTAGGACCTCCCATTTCTAGGCCTGACTCTCAATCCACTGAGCTACCCAGCTGCCCCCCCCCCCTTTGTTTCTTTTTAAATGATGGCTGCTAAATCTTAGGTAATCCTGACTATGATTCCATGAAACTTTAATTCTTTCTTTTTAGTTTCGTGAAATATCTTCTCCTTAACCTGGGAGTTCTGGATTTTGACTATAATATTCCTGGAAGTCTTCATTTTTGGAGTTTCTTTTAGGAGATGGCTGGTGGACTCTTTCAGTTTCTACTTTGCTCTCTGGTTATAAGATACCTGAGTATTTTCTTTATACTTTCTTGAAATATGCTGTCTAGGCTCTTTTTTTAAATTGTTCATGGCTTTCTAGTAGTCCAGTGATTCTTAAATTGTCTCTCCTTATTCTATTTTCCAATTCATTTGCTTTTGCTGTAAAGTATTTCATATTTTTCAAAAATTTCCAGGCTTTATTTTATCATTTTTTGATGTCTCATGGAATCATTAGCTTCCATTTGGTCAATTCTAATTTTTAATGAGTTATTTTATTCAGCAATATTTTGTACCCCTTTTACAAAGCTATTCATTCTCTTTATATAATTTTCTTGCAGAGTTTTTATTTCTTTTACCATTTTTCTTTCAATTACTCTTACTTGGTTTTTATAATTTTTATTTTTATTTCAATTATTTTTTCTTGTTGGGCTGTATCCACTGTACATTTTCTTTGAGGTTTGCTTATAGGTATTTTCAAGTCATTAGTTTCTTCTGTATTTGGCTTGAGCATCCCACTCTCCCTGGTAGAGCTTTATAAAGGTGAGGTTGTTTTTGTTTGTTTTTTTCATTCTCCCATTCAACTGATTAATGTTATATAATCACTAATAGTTATCAGGATAAGTGTCTTCTGAACCTTGCTTCCAGAAGAGAATAATGGTGAGCAAATAATTCGTCCCAAGAGAGCCAACCCTGCATGATTCCCTCCTGAATCCACCAGAACGAAAATAAAAGTCTCCTATCCAAATTGCATAGGAAATCAAAATAACCTTAAAACACAGTAGTCTATGAGTAACTGCCTCAATTTATGGAAATCAGAGGATTTATAAGACCTGGCACTAAGAAGGGACTTTAGAGGCCATCCATTCTAACTCTTTCATTTTATAAATAAAGCAGTTGAAGCCCAGAAACATAAGCATGTGGTAACTGAAGCTGTGATCCTACATGGAATCCTAAGCAGTGAGAAACCTGAAGTTTGAGCACTAATGGATTACAGTGGGCAGAGATATATTATTTATCTCAGATAGTCTGGTGAAATAGAATAAGTGGTATCTCTACACATGGCTACTGAATTAGTTCTCTGGTTAATTAGTGATAATAAACAATTTAATCTTATTTTCTCAGAAGCTCCAGTGACCCAGATATTTCCTTCACTTGTGACAGTGGTTTCTAGAAAAAGGGGTCTCCCCAAATCTGAGAGTAACAAGTGCTGGACACCTATTCTCCCCTGTCTAATGAATAGAACAATAGCCTTGATATCAGCTAAAGTCCCCTTATACCTGGCTGTACCGAGGTAACAGATGGCTGATGGACAGGGGAGGAGGAGATAATGTGGAAGTACAGGGTCATTGTGCAAGAGAAGTAACCATTTTTAAAAGCTTAATTTAATTTAAAAAGTTAATCCCCTAGAATAAGGTTCCTAATCTATTCTAGGGAAGCTCTTCCCACCTCTTTCCCATTCCCTTGTTTATACTGATCTCAAGACCAGTTTCTATGTTATTTAGGATCCTTTCTGCAGGATCCTTTTAGAATTCTGCTGGTACTTAACTGTTCTCATTCCCCTCAAAGTCAAATCACCCAAGGCATAAGCCCTCCTTAAGTCACCTTAGCTTCAAAATCATGCTAGTTTAATTCTTTATGGAACAAGAGCTACTTGAATGGTATGTTGGTTATATTATAGTATATGGGCAGAACTAGATGGCTACTGGGGTTGCTTCCAATTCTCATAATTTTAGGAGCTGTTTGCTTTGAACATCTCTAAACCATTACTATATCTCCAGCAGGATAGAACATAACAGGCTGCTCTCTGTTATCCACAGGTAATTTTAGAAATAAATAAATTCATTTCAAAGAAATCTAGCACTTTACCTCCAGGAAGGGGCAGCATCTTTCAGTAGGTGCTTTCCAGGTGGTCAGCCCTGTGCTTTGCACCTACTTGACAATCATTTGGATGATTAAATGGGTATGTTATGATCCTGTACTTGATGGAGGGAGGGACAGATTTCTTCCTTACACAACAGAAATTGGGATGCATGGTGAAGCTTGATTTTTAGCATGGTTCCTTGTATGGAGTAGGTGCTCAGTGAATGTTTGTTGAATTAATTAATTTGTTCTTATTTTTGGTGCTTAGCTACAAATGCTTATGATATTTCTGATGATACGGTGCTTTTAAATTCTGCTACAGCACTTAACTTGGTGGCCTCTCCTGCAGTACTTTTACCAGCTGTCTAGGTACTATCCAAAGAAGAATTTCCATTTTACTATTTGTTCTAAATTTTAAAACCATTAATTTAATTGAGTGACCTTCTTGTTCTCATATTATGAGACACTGTAAAAGAACAGACTGATCAGGTTTCACTTACAGGCTTTATAATCTTAACTGCCTTAATCAAAAGCTTGCTTAACTTTTTTCCTTTTCACCCAAAGGAAGTTCAACATTGGGAGTTTCTTTTTGACTCGTGGTCAAACAGGTCATTTTAGCATTGAGAAGTGCCAAACCTCCACTTCTTTCATGCATTTCAAAAAAGGAAAAGTAGAAATAAAAACTTTCAGTTTGAGTAATCATCACTGAAATTTTGCTCAACAGTGTACTCCTGCCCTCATTGCCACTGTCATCAAGGGGTGAATTTGAAACATGTGCCGGCAATAACATATGGTGTTAAGATCTGCCTAATGAAAAAATCATGGTGGAATCCGGGTTGTGCTATGTCAAATCATTTTAGATCCAGGATATCTAATCATTTAGGCACTCTCACCACGTCCTCTGATCACAGCAAGAATAATATACGCAGGAAGGGGTTTCGGGCAAAGGCCATCTAGTATATGAAAAATGAACACTGCTAGCCACCCGACAGCACACTTCTGCCATCATAACCATTGTCATTAAGGGATGAATTTGCCTCATGCCATGAGAAGGAGATTTCCCTCTGCTTCTACAGCCAGCCAGTCAGAAACAATTTTATGAATGCCTATTTTTGCATATTCTTATTAAATTAAAGATTCATGGATTTGGTAATTTACTAGGTCATTAGAGGGGTTTCCTCCAATTCTCCCCTTTTACAGATGAGGAAATTAGAAATATAGAGAGGAAAAGAGATTTATCTACAGTGACACAGGTAGCAAATAGTATAGTATATTAAATTTTAAACTTAAATTTAGTATACTATAATTAAATTTAAAATGTTAAATTTAAAAATAGTATATTAAATTTCTTTCTTATTTTTGCATAGAAAAAAGATAATTTTCCTTCATGTTACATGATGCATATTATACACATTGCAAACAGATGTATATTATACAACTAGTATATCCAGTACACTATACTAAGGAAAGATAAAACAAAGATGAAGATGATACAGAGATAAGACATGTTTTTAGGGTCCCTCGCTTAATGTTAAGATGCAACCCAAGCATCATCTTCTGCCTGGAGCTTTTCCTGGTCCCTGATTTGCTAGTTCCATTCCTCTCAAACTACTTTGTATTTTCATTACTTTAAATGTATTTATATTTATTAACTTTATATTTATTCTGCATATATTTTTATTTATTTTTTGTCTCCTTTAGAATGTAAGCTTTTGTGAGTAGGGATTTGTCCTCAGTGCCTAGCCTAGTATCTGGCACATAGTAGGTGCTTAATAAATACTTAATAAATATTTGCTCCTTATGGAGCTTATTTTTCTCTCTACTTACTTTTTATAGGAGTTTTTTGTGCTTCCTTGATATAACTTCTCATTCTCCATATTTTTTGCTGTTCAGACATTTCAGTTGAGTCTTACGCTTTGTGACCCCATTTGGGGTTTTCTTGGCAAAGATTTGCAGTAGTTTGGCATTTCCTTCTCCAGCTCATTTTATAGATAAGAAAATGAGGCCAACAAGGTTTTGTGACTTACCCAGGGTCACAAAGCAGGTGACTGAGGTCAAATTTCAACTGGGGAAGATGAGTCTTCTTGACTCCAGGCCTACCACTCTATCCACTGTGCCACTAGCTACCTTATTATCCTGTTTTGACCTCATTTTTTATTTGTTTGGCGGTTTTATTGACTTTAACAAAATTTTATTGAATGTATTTACTATGTTTTATACGTTATATATTTATGGACATTGATGGATACAGCCCAGACTCTGAACCTGAGCTTTGGAATTAGCAGTACCCTAAACCATTAGGTAGGTCTACTCCTAGCTTCTAGCATGGATCCTGTAGCCACCATGAAGGAGAAAAATCATTATGGAAAAGGGGCCCAGCTTCCCTATCACCACCACCATTGCTAACTGCTGGCCAACTCTAGATAGACAGAAGGGGCCTGGGAGTAATAGTTCCTCCCCCCAGGAACACTGGTCCTCCTTCCAGACTTACTCTCATAGCCAGCATCCTGGAAATCAATTCCTGTGGAGAAAGAACTAGTCATCCCACCAATTGTCACCCCCCAGACAAGTAAGTAGTTCTAACTCCAGGAGCTAGGTGCCATGAAGAAGAGACAAGAGAAAGTATGAGGCAGGTAAATCAAACCACCATCACCAACTTGACTACTACCTCCTTTCAGACCTGTTGGAGACAATCTAGGACTCTGAACCCAAGTGCCTGGAGAATAGCAATGGTTCCAGGTCAGGTCCACAGCCATCAAACTGAGCAGCAACCCCTCTGAAAATGCAACTTGGCAACTGCTCCTGCAGATACTATGGCCACATCATTCAAAGACCTCCCCCCCCCCAAAAAAAGTTTTTGCAACTAAATTTGGCCCCTGGCAAATAACTGAATATAAGAAACTGATGAGATTTTACAAGTGGAGATTTTACATTAAAGAATAATAATACTATTTGCTCTTTGCCACTGCATTTGAAGGAACATGGGACTTTTCTGTGGGTCTTGCAGCTTCTGAAACCTTCTGTATGTGCTGTCTTCCCCATTAGAATATGAATGACTTGAGAACATGGACTATCTTGCTTTTCTCTTTGTGTTTCCAGAGCTTAGCACTGTGCTTTGAACATAGTAAACATCATCTAACAAATACTTCATTCAGTCATACATCCCATCTTTAAAGGAAAGGAGAGGGCTGATAAAAAGTCTCAGTTTGCAGCATGGGCAATCTAGAACTCATCATCTAAGTTGGAAAAGGAGCTAGTTTCTGTGGTTCCTCTTTATTTATAATTTTGGTCTGTAATCTGCTTGTAATCTCCCATGCCAGCCCCTGGGCTGGTGCTGGTCCTGAAGAGGTAAAGGGTGTAAGACTTTGGTCCCTGGTCTTTTACAATGTATGCCACTTTGATGAATCTGCCACCACTCCCACCAAAAATAAATAAATAAACAAATAAATGAATGAGTGAATGAATAAAAAGGAAGAATGACACCACCTAGATCTCTGTTTTGGGAATATATAGGATTTGAGGGGAATTCTAGATCTGAATGTTATATTTTATGCCCATCAGAAAAGAAGGTATTTTAGAGTTTGGCCCAGTGTGATACATTGTCTTTTGTGCCAGGAAGCAAAACTTTGTACAATAAAAGTGGTGGTTCTGCATCCCTATGGGCAAAATCATTATTTTTCTTTTGGAAGTTTTCCATGTTCATTGCAGAACTAGTTTGGAATTGTGCAAGAATTCTTGGTGAGTACTTGAAGGTGAGAACAAAAGGCATTTTGTTTTACACAAACTTACATAAACTGCATTTTTAAATTGTGTTTCTGGATTTTTCTATAAATCTACGTATCAGAGCAAAAACAAATAATAATTGTCTTAATTTCCACCATCTGGTCCAGGAACCACTGTTTGATGCCAACTCAAACCATTTTCAGCATTTCATTGGTTTCTTCTTTAATAATGAGGATATTTAAATTATTCAGCTTGTGGTAGTTAACTATACCAAAGCTATACTAACAATAATATGAGTAACAGGTAGTTCCAACTGTCTCCTGTTTCCCTTTCCATATATAAAGAATATCATGCACAGTTATATGTG
Source organism: Monodelphis domestica (assembly GCF_027887165.1). Taxonomy (NCBI): domain Eukaryota; kingdom Metazoa; phylum Chordata; class Mammalia; order Didelphimorphia; family Didelphidae; genus Monodelphis; species Monodelphis domestica. The sequence goes on from NC_077230.1 coordinate 32,566,851, forward strand.
TGACAAAGAGTTAAAATGCAGCAGGGATATCTGGGGAACTTCTGGTCTTATGTGTCTGTCAATTAAAGGCATGCACTGGGCAAGAGACCAAAGTCAGCTGAGATCACAAAGGGAATTGCCTGTAATGAAAGATTGTGTGGGAATACCTGATCAGACTGTAAACACAGGGCAGAAATGGAGGTGGATTGAACAGAACTATGTAAGTCCTTTTCCCAAATATGTTTCAATAGACAAGAATCCTTTCTCCTCCCTCCTTCCTCTCTTTTATCTCTCCCCTACACTTCCCCTTTTGTCTTTCCCTTCTTTCCCCTTCTATACTCTCCTTTTTCTCTTGGCCAATTGGGGGAATGACATGCAAACAACTATGCACAAAAAAGACATATAGAGAATAAATTAGAGATAATCAACAAAAGAAAAGCACTGGCATTGAGAGAAACAGGAAATTCAAGATATACTGCCCTCCTGAGCCTTCCCTCTTCTAACCCGAATGTGAGACTATTAAAGCATGCATCCAACTAGAAGTTGTTAGAGCATACAGAACTGTTTCTTATTTTCTTTTTATTTAGAAAAGATTCCTTTTTAAAATTCTGAACTTAAATACAAAAAGAATATTTCAATAAACAGCAAAATACAAAAAGAGACTTCTATTTGAAAATGTGAATCTTCATTATATACCACTTGCTTTTAAAATATATATATATAATAGAGCACTAAGCCTGGGGCCAGGAGGACTTGCGTTCAAATCTAGCCTGAGACACTAACTAAACTGTATGACCCTGAACAAGTTGCTAAATCCCATTTGCCTAGCCTTTACTGCTCCTCTATCTTAGAGTTGATATTAAGAAGTTAAGGGTTTAAAAAAGAAAGCATACAATAAATTCCACATGTTAGTTTCAAAACCATTTTGCTTATCTGTGCTTCCTTCTGAACTGTATATTTTTCTTTTGTGTGTATTTTAAAATATGTTACAATGGCCCCCTTTTTTGTCGTAACTATTGCTAATATTCTTCTCCAAACTGTTCCTCCACTATAAAGATATGACTGAGAAAAAAAACTGTAATTAATAAGCATTTTGAAGCATGAATCCTTATAGTGACCATCTCCAAAAATGTCTCTCTCTGTTATCTTATGTCCATTACCTCTCCATCAGGAGGTGAGTAGTGTACTATGTCATAAGTCCTCTAAAGACATGGTTAATTGTTATTGCAATTATCAGAGTTGTTAAGGCCTTTGAATTTTCTTTACAATTTATATATTGTACTTAAAATTTAAATATTTACTTTGAAATGTATATATATATATATATGTCTGTATGTCTGTACAAATGATATTGTATTTAAAATTTATATAAATTGTTCTCCTGATTTTAATCACTTCACTCTGCATCGATTCATACTACCAAGCTTCTCTGAAATGATCTTTCTTGTTATTTTTTATGGCATGATAATATTCCATTATTCCTGTATTCCACATTTTATACTGCCATCCCCTGACCCTCACTTAAACTCTATTTGAGTGTGTGTGTGTGTGTGTGTGTGTGTGTGTGTGTGTGTGTGTGTGTGTGTGGAGAGAGAGAGAGAGAGAGAGAGAGAGAGAGAGAGAGAGAGAGAGAGAGAAGAGATGAGGTGAGAAATCATAGGGAGGAAGGTGGACTGGTTCTGATCTGAGGGTTTGAGGAGGAGAAAGACAAAGAAAAATAAAATGAAGAAAGCACAATTAATTTGTTACATTAAATTTCCCAGGTATCCCCCTTGCTCCCAAGAGAAGGCATCATTTGACAAAAAGATGTACGTATATGAAACTAGGGCTTACCTTCTTCTTTATCAGTTCTTTCTGTGGAGATGCACAAGTTATTCTCCAAATATTTCCATTGCTATATAAAAGGTTCTCTTGGTTCTGCTTGGTTTCACTCTTCAGATTTTCATGAGTGTCTTTCCATGTTTTTCCAAAACTAACCTGCTTATTATTTCTTAGCATTCCTTAACAATAGAATAAATATGCCATAAATTGTTTAGCCATTTCCTAATTAATGGGCATCCCTTTTAATTTTCAGTCCTTTGCTACCACAAAGAGATCTGCTAAAATTATTTTAGATGATATAGGTTCTTTTCCTTTTTTTCTTGATCACCTTAGGATATAAATCTAATAATGGCATTGATGGGTCAAATGGTATCCACAGTTTTACAACTCCTTGGACATAATTCCAGATTGCTCTCCAAAATGTTTGGATCAGTTCACAGTTCCACCAAAAAGTGTATTATTGTCCCCATTCTTCCACACCCCTTCTGACATTTATTATTTTGCCCTTTGATCATTTTTAGCCAATCTGATAGGTATGAGATAATATCTCAGAACTGTTTTGATTTGCATTTCTCTAATCAATGTGTTTTAATATAGTTTAGATATGAGATCTCTCTCTGTGAAATTGCCTATAAATTTCATTGGGATGGCATTGAATAAGCAGATTCCTTTAGGTAGGATTGTCATTTTAATGATTTAGAGTATTTTTTCATATGGTTATATATAGCTTTCATTTCCTCATCTAAAAACCGTTCATATCTTTTGACCATTTACCAGTTGGAAAATGTTTCACATTCTTATATATTTGACAATGTTCTCTATATACTTTAGATATGACATCTCTTCAAGAAACTGTCTATAAAATTTCCCCCCAATCTTCTGCTTTCCTTCAAATCATGGTTACATTGCTTTTATTTGTATAAAACCTTTTTAATTTAATGTAATCAAAATTATCCATTTTACATCTCACAATGCTATCTGCCTCTTGTTTATTCATAAATTCTTCTCCTATCCATAAATCTGATAGGTAATATGTTCCCTGTTCTCATTTGCTTATAATATTTCCTTTTATGTCTAGGTCACATATTCATTTTGATATTAGCTTGTTAAATGATGTAAGATATTGGTTGAGTTTCTGCTAGACTGCTTTCTAGTTTTCCCAACAAGTTTTACCAAATAGTGGGTTTTTATTCCAAAACTTTGAATCTTTCAAACCCAAGGTTACTATAGTCTTTTATTACTGTTTGTTGTCTGTTTTGTTCCACTACTCTACTTTTCTATTTCTTAGCCACTACCAGATAGTTTGGATAATTATTGCTTTCTCATTAAAATCTTATGCTACTATACTTCTTTCCTTTCATCTTTAGAATTAATTTTGTTGATATTATTGACCCTTTGTTCTTCCAAATGTATCTTATTATTTTTTCTAGTTTAATAAAATAATTTTTTGGTAATTTAATTGGGATAGCATTGGATAAATAGATTAGTTTAAGTTGGATTGTCATTTTAATGAACAATTAATATTTCTAATTATTTAAATGATTTATACATATAGTTTATAGGTTAACTTGTTATTTTCCAAATACAGTCCTTGAGAAAAAGAATATAAAAATATGGAGTAAAGGGTGGAATGAGAGCTCTAAAACTAGTTCCCTCATATTTGAACTGCTTTTTTGTGGTTGTTTTATTTTATTTTTATTATCTATAATAACCTTAAATTTTGGCCTTAACATTTCTTTTATTTTGAGGATTCTCTTTAGGAGGTGAATGGTGGTTTCTACATTTATTTTGTATCTTTTCCTTATATCTCTTTCTAATATATCTAATTTTGATTTTGATTCATTTTGATTCATGATTTTTTGAAATATAATGCTCAGATTTTTATGTTAATAATGGTTTTTAGGGAATCTCATGATTCTTGAATTATTTTTCCTTAATCTGTTTTATAAGTTAGTTTTTTTAATCAGATATCATATTTTCTTCTATATTTTTAGGCTTTTAATTATATTCTATTTTACTAATAGAATTCTCTTTGAGCTATTCTAGTTTTCAGGGAACCTATTTAATTAAATTTTACCACCTTCTCTTCTGAACTATTTAATCTCCTTCCAATTCTTTCCTCCAGAGCTTTTTTATCTTCAGATTCATTTCCTCTAGTTATCCATGTAGTCCTTGTGGACATTTTTTTCTTTTTCATTTCTTCTTTTATTTGTTAGAATTAATTCTCTTTTTCTTGGAAAAGCTCTAGACTTATAATAACTTTTGATACAAATCAAGTTTTCCTTTGATTTACTTATCTCTCCAGCTTTAGTTCCTGAATTGTGACTTTATACCACAACCAGGCTTTTCCAGCTTCAAATTCCCTGAGTTCTTAAAATATGGCCTCCACTTCTTGAAGTTGGAGTACTACCACTACCCCCATCTTTGAAGTTCTGAACATTAAATCTTCAAGGACTTCTCTAGAATCTTAGAGCATTAGGGTCTTCAAAACCCCTGGCCTGAACTGTCCTACTCTGAGAGTTATAGCATAGGACCAGCTCACTGTTGCAGCTGCTCTCTGGCACTTCCAAAGTCTGAGTGTGGAACTTTTTTTCTCAAGGGAGGAAAGAAAAGGAGGCAAGGACCAGCATCAGAACCTAGAGAGAGAGTTGACAGAGACTACACCTCCAGAGTTATCTTCCAGGACTCTGAAAGCAGAGCTGAAGATTTGTGGTTCCTGGGGATTTTAGAATTACCTACCATTCAGCCTGTAATTGGACCCTTGATTTCATTCAGTGAAAGTCATGAGAAAGTGAAAGAGCAGAAGCAGACCATCTTCTTCATCTTTATTGTTATATTATGGAATAAATAAACCATTTCTCAGTGATATAAGTAATATGTATTACTGATTTACTAATTTACTAATTATTTACATATATATGTAGTCTTTGTGAACATTTTTCTGTTTAGTTTCTTCCTTTATTTGTAGAATTAGAATAAATAAATAAATATGTGTATATTTATACATATATATACTACATATATATACATATATATATACATATATATATACTACATATTTTCCTGAGTCCAGAATTGAAATCAAGTCTTCTTCACTTCAGGCCCAGCACTCTATCCACTGCACCACCTAGCATTCATTGCAATGTAATGATCAAAAAATTGTCAGACAACAAATAGAATTAGAGTACAATAGACAATTTGGCTCAGAGATCTGTCTAGGGAAAGTGAAAAGGGGAAGACAAGAAAAAGAGGTGAGCCGAAGTTAAAAACAGAAGGAATTTATTTTGAACAAAGCCAGAGCTATCAAAGCAACACTTTGTGGAACACGTCCCTGAAAAGACACATGAGAGAAAGATTTGGGTGTGAGAACTAGAAAAGACAAATTAATCAGTTGAGGGTATTAGAAGACTTCAGGGGAGACAATTTTGTCATATACCTCATAGTCTTACCTGGCACCAAATCAGAAATGACCAAACTTCCCTTCCTCATAAACCTGACAGATCTTCACTAGCCTGGATGAGAAACCAAGTGTTAGTAATAAAGAGAAGAAGCACACAGCCAGGGTAGTCATAACCTCCACATAGTCAGCACAAGGAAAACAATTTCATCAAGTCATTATCCATTTGAAGTTCCTTTTATAGGCACATGTATGAATGGACTAGCTCAGTGGGCTGTCTAGTTAACTGCTTGTCACAGTTTAAACAATTGACATTCTTCATCTTCTTGATCTTTCCCAATGTAGATTGAGAGGATAACCTTTTGAATGGTAATGGTTCCCATTAAGAAAGTGTTTGAATATTCTGGTCCTTAAAGATATCAACACTATGTCCTTTGCATACAGGAGTATCTGGAGGATGTCACCATCCATAAGTAGCATCTCTTGTATTTAGGCTGGAGAGGGAAAGGGGAGAGGGAGAGTGGGGGGGGGGGGGGGAGAGAGAGAGAGAGAGAGAGAGAGAGAGAGAGAGAGAGAGAGAGAGAGCGAGAGCTAGCATTTAAATAGCAATTTAATGTTTGCAAAGCACATTACCTATATCATTTGATCCTCAAAACAAACCTTTGAGATAAATGCCATTATTTCCCCCATTTTTACAGATAAGGAAATTGAAACGCAGAATGGTTAGGAGACTTACTCATGATTAAGAAAGCTAAACACCAACAAAGCATAGGAGGAAGATGATAATATTTAATACTTTATTTCCGTTGCTTATTAATTTTTTAAATTTATTTGTTTTGTATCACAATAATTTCTAAAGATATGTCTCCTATCTAGAGCTACTCCTTTCTACCATGTCTTTCTCTACAACTAAATTGAACCCTCCATCAGAATAAAGAAAAATAGTCAAGTAAAAATACCTAGTACTGTGACCACATTTAACAATGAATACAATATTTAGCCTTAATAGTCCCTTGTCTCCCTACCCAGAGGAAGATATGTTTCATTATCTTTTTTTCCTGGACCATTATTGGTTTTTCAATTAATCAGAGTTTAGCTTCCTTTTAGTGATCATTTCATTTATATTGTTTTAGTCATTATTTAATTGCTCTGTTTATTTCACCCTGTATAAGTCCATTAAATCTTTTTACATATAAGCACTGGATTTGGAGTCAGAGGACCTGACTGCAAGTCACAACTGTAGAACTGATCAAACTTAACTTTGAAGACCTCAGTTTTGTTTTGTTTTAAGCTATTTCTGTTTGGATAAGATGATTTCTAAGGTCTCTTCCAGGTCAAAATCTATGATCCTTCTTTTCCATGTATACTCTCCATCTTAGAAAGTTGTTATTCCTATTAATGTCTAACCTCCTACCCCTTATACTGTATAAGATACCAGATTCAATTTCATTTGAAGTTTCCTCACTGCTAATACAATGTATGCGAAGAAGTTCCATCAGATAGTAACTGAATAATTCTATTTTTAAATTCCCCTAAAGAGACAGTTCATGCACTTGTTCAATCCAAACTAAATTCTTGGTAACCTAACAATATAATATGTCTTAAAGAATGTTATTATTTTCTACTTTTGTACTAAGGAAATTTTACAGTGAAGCAAAATTAAACTACATTTTACTGTGAGCTATCTTGAAATGATATACGTATAAATCAAATAAGCACTTCATGTAAATAGATATCTTCTTATATTTGACCTAATGCTTACTTGGAATATTTTATTCTTGAAATCAAAATGGGATTTTTGATTTGGGACAATTAAGTTAATTGAATGTTCTTCTTATGATCTATTGGCTGAGACTTTATTAAACTCTCAAAGAAACAGAAACTGGTACCAGTGGGATGTTTTCTCTTATACAGTTATCTTGCAAGTAGTTGTATGTGATCTCTTGACTTTAGACATTAAATATTAATTTACTGCTAAAAGGTGACTAGAAACTACTGCCATGATGGATGATATTCTGTTTACCATGAAGGCTGATCTGAGAGTTAGAAACAAAAATATAAATTTATAGGGTATTAGTGGTGAAGAATTCCACTTATCCATAAAGATCTCCACAGCTATTGCAGATGCTGAAGATCTCATTTATAACTCTTGTGGCTTCTCCTCTGGAATGTTTCCCATCTTTCTATGCTTTTGAAATCTCCTCTATGAATAATCTGCCCATCGTCCAAAGTTTAGTAAGTGGTCTTAAAGTTTTTATTCAACCTTTTCTTTTGATATATGAAATAGATGTAAAAGCACTGTCCTTATTTCAATTTAATAGTTTTGAAAAGTGTTCAAATGTAACTTGGCCTTTCAGTTAAATTACAGAAACCCTATCCTTGCAAGAGTCACTCTATGCATCACTCTATGAGGAAACAGAAACCTCAGAGATCGCAATTTCAATGAAATACACATTCGTTTTTCTAGTTCTTTCTCACTGCCTATCAGTATATTTCAACTCCAGGTCTTATTAAACAACATAAAATTTTAATTACTGTAGTTTGCTCTTCATTTTAACTTCCTAAGGCATGAAATAAACATAAGAAGAGCTTCACATAAAATGAAAAAAAAAAGATGATAAAGACACTAGATCAGTTAAATAAATACATAAATAAAGCCAACAGAAACTGGTTCAGAGAGAAAAACTCTCTGAACCAGTTTCTGTTGGCTTTAGCCAATTTCTCTGCCTATTTTTCTTTTCTTTTGCCATCAAACATCTCATATTTGTCTAGAACCATTGTCTTGACTTCTTTACCTATTCCTGAATAAAACTCCCCACCACTCCAGGCAAACTGTCTTCTCAAAAGTTATGAATGACCTTGTATTGAAATCCAGTGACTTTTTTTCTATCCTTGATCTTTCTGTTATGTTATATAACATGATTAAACTCCCCCAAACTTAAATTTTCCTCCTCCTCAACTGGTTCCTAGGATTTCTGATTATTTTCCAACTTCTTCAGGGCTCCTTGGTTCCCTTAAATAGCTCTTCCTCCTGAAGTTTAAGAATTGGCATATTCTCTGTAATGGACTTCTCCATTAGTGGCAATGTAGTGATCCTGAACAACCAGGAGAGATCTATGAGAAAGAACACTATCCATATTCAGAGGAAAAACTGTGGGAGTAAAAACACAGAAGAAAAACAACTGTTTGATTACATGGGTCAAGGGGATATGATTGGGGATGTAGACTCTAAATGAACATCCTATTGCAAACATCAACAACATGGAAATAGGTTCTGATCAAGGACACATGTAATACCCAGTGGAATTGCACATCGACTACAGGAAGGGTGGGGGGAGGGGATGGAGGGAAAGAATATAATGCTTGTAACCAAGGAATAATGTTCTAAATTGACTAAATAAAATAAAATAAAATAAATAAAAGAATTGATATATTCCCAATGGTTCAGTTCTTAGACTTTTATTTGTCTCACTTTCTGCTTTCTCCCTTAGAGACCTTATGATGTACTTTCTCATGGATTCAACCATTTTATCTTTATTCAAAATCTTGTACCTTTATCCCCAATTCCACATTTCTCAGATATCCCCTCTTGGTTGGCTAACCCTTATTTCAGACTTGATTTTTCTAAAATTGAACATCTTTCACTCTAAAATTTGCTCTTTTACATTCCTGCTCTCCAGTTCTGGAGTCATGATCAAATTATCCCTACCATGGTTCCTAAAATGGCATAACAATCTATTGTCTTGTGGCCTCATTCATTATTTCTTTAGCTTTCCAAAAACAAAGTGCCCTTTCCTGGCTGTATTCTGATGTATCCCTTAATGCCCAATTAAAATGCAACTTTCTTTAAGGACTTTTCTCTTCTCCTCATTCCCAGTTAGTAGTAATGTTCCTTCCCTCTTGGACCTCATATAAGAGTTTACTTGCATTTAAATGTGTGTCATTGTATTATAGGTCTTTGTCTATGGGTCGTATTGCCCTATTAAGACAATTTACTTCAAAGGGCAAAAGCCATGTTTTACCTAACTTTACCTCTCTGAGCACTTTAGATCAGTGGCTTCCAGGATATGCTGCAGGACAATGAGTTTCAACTAGGTGTGCCTAGAAGGATTATATTGAACTTTCACTCAACATTAAGGGTCTATGTCTTCTGAGAAATTTTTGGATCTTGAATTTATATTCACCATAACATGAAAAGCTTTCCTAACTCTCCAGTACTGCATTCTTTATGATAAAGAATATAATAATATTGTGCCATTAACAAAAAAATTTTTTAAACCTCTGGTATAGATACTTAGGGTATGTTTATTGATGCAACAGAATGGAATGGAAATGAAATTATTTCTCCTTAATTCAGTTTCCTAGTACTCCATGTGAGCTCTGTATTTATTTCTTTAACTTATCCCTGCCCCACCTTTTAGTTGACCCTGTCAGGTAATCAACCCCCAGATTCAGCAGGATTAATGAATGTTTGGGGATGAATTCTTGAGAGTGCTGATCTGGCCCAGCTTAAATAACATTAGCATTCTTTTTAATTTTCTGGTTTGGCCCCCATGTAGATTAAAATATGGCTTAACTCCAGGGTGCATAGCTTTGGCACTCTCTGTTCATTATGCATTAAAAATGGTTTAAATAAGAATTTCCCTAAAATAGTAGAGACCATGTTTGGGATTTTAGAAACTCACTTTGGGCATAATATTGAATACTGGGTTCTCTAGGGAGGAAAAGCTTTGAAAGTAGAACAGTGACCATTCAAGTTCTTAATAACACAGGGCAACAGTCATGAAAGGGAAAAATTTAAACTTTGTTTGGAATAAATAAATCTGTGTGTAGTCTGCTATTTAAATTCAGTAGACAATACCCCCATGGTAGCTGGTGCAGGATGATAATGGATGGTTTTTACTCCAGAGAGTGAATCACAAAGATGCACTTGAATTACACTTAGAAGTGAGGGGAACATCTGTATGAGAAAATGCCAGAGGACAGCACGGTGTCATATAAAAACTGATTTCCTATAAATTTGCTTTTGATAGACTACTAAAAATGGACACACCGGGCATTAAAGATACGAGAGTCTATTACGTAAACTTGCTTTGTAAAGGACAGCAAGCTTTCACTGGTACCCTGAGATAAGAAACAGCTGTTCTTGGCTTTGGGACAGCTGCCAGAAATGAGATGATGATTCTCAGGACACACTTGTAAGAGGTTCCACATATTTGACCAACTTAAATGTATTCAAGACCACAATCATCCAGGAGACCAAAATATTTACCATCAAGAACCCTTCAACAGTCTCTTGAGAAGGAATGCCAAATCTGCTCACACAGGACCATCATCCAATTGTGCTCCATTTCTAAAGCCCTTCCTTTCAGTGAAAGAAAGCTACTTGTCTTGAGGGAAAAGATGTTTTTCATGTATTAAAGACATTTCTGATAACAAAATTTCTGGATTTTAAATCATGACTGCAATATAGTATTAAGTTGAAAATAATGAAGTAAAGGAAAAGACATCTCGCAGGGGAAAAAATGCTTCTTTTTCATGTGTCTTTTAAAAAAAGACATTAAAACATATGGTTCTTTGGGATATGAAAGCCAGCAATTAATAACTGTTATACAAACAGAAGTTTTTGCATTTTTAATTGAATCTGAAACACTTTTAGAAAGGATTTATTTTAAAGGAGAAATATAAATTAAACATAGTATTTTGAAAACTTTACTTAGGCCTTTCATCAGCTTTTATTATATAAAGCTTCTTTAATATTTGCAAAGTAATATATATGGATGACAAATCCTTTAAACCCCTTCAATTCGCAAATGAGTAAACTGAGTGCAGAGTTAAGTAATTTGTCTCAGATCAATACCTACAGTATCTGCATCATAAAATTATTAAGATTAATATATGTATTCTGAATATATATCATGACTAATAATAGATGGCATATACACACATATTATATATGTATTTTTTAAGGTTTGTGAAGCAGCATATGTATAGAGAACAAAGCTAGGTTGTTTATATTGATCGATATATATATATGTATATATTCATGTGTATATGTATATATACAAGTCTTTACTCGTCTGTGAAACAAAAAAGTTGTTTGGGGCAACTTGTAAGATCCCTTCCAGCTCTAATTCTCTGATCCTATTATTATCCTCAAAGACAGAAGAGAGAAACTAATGCCCAGAGAGTTCTCTGACCAGAGCCCCCTGGTCACAGAGAAGGAGGTTAGAAGCCAGGTCTTCTTTACTCCAAATTTAATGTGTACTTTTTCCCCACTCCACCATAATGCATCTGTAGCAAGGACAATTATAAATACAAAACTTAATTCTTCTTTTGTTCACTAGGGTTCAACATTTCTCTCCCTTTATCTCTTCCTTATATTATTTGCTTGAACTAACTTTGTCTAGGTCAAACAGAAACCCACTGAGCTTCATTTATAGCCTATAATTATGGCACTTAAATAGATATCTCTGAGAGATGCTCACAAGTAATAAAGTAAATGTCTTCCCAATTACAACTATTCCAAAGGATTCCATGGGTAAAGAAAAAAGACATTCATGATAATAAAAACTGTGATATTGTATAGGCTTTCTAAAGATCTTTAAAAAGAGAATATATAGTCTCTATAAACAGTAGCTGTTCATGGAGTCAGAATGAATGGATTTTTACTTTCTATTATATAACTATGTGGTAAAATGGATAAAGTGCTGGATATAGTGTCAGAAAGGCCTGGGTTCAAATATGGCCTCAGACACTTATTAGCAGTGAGATCCTAGACAAGTGACTTAAACTTTGCCTCAATTCCCTCAAATGTAAAACAGGGATAGTAACAAGATCTACCTCACAGGATTGTTGTGAGATAATATTTGTAAAGGTGATTAGCACAGTCTTTGATACATGCTATAGAAATGCTGTTTGTCATTGCTGTCATTAAGCAAAGTAGAAATCTTTCCTTTTTGGTCTATCAAAGAATCAGAGAATCAAATGCTCCATTATCACCTCCACTAATTAATGTAGCAGAATGCTATATAAAAGAATAGAGAAGTAACTAGTGAAAATAGTGTTTAAAATAACGTCATTTTTTTCTCCAATTAACTAAGTTTGGTGCCTATCAAGATGGAAAACACACATTTTGGCTAAATATAGATGAATTTCCCATATATTTGTGGTGACACATAATCAGTATGGAGAGCACAGTGTCTTATTAAAGGTTGTGTTATTGGATCACCATATTGCTCTATAGAAAACAAAGGTTTTTGAAAATGTATTACTCAGATTATGTAGAAGTGAAGGAGGATAACTTATGTGGAGCTGTTTGCTCACATAACATATCAAGGATATATTTTCATCAACACTATTATCTTACATCTTATATACTGTGGACTAAATTATACTGTGAGATTTATTTTTATCATAGCTCTTCACAGTAGATCTCTTGTAAGTAATGGTTAACAGCAGCTGTATTTCTAATTACTTGTATGATAAAAATATGGAAAGATGTTCATGTAGATAAAATAACTAGGTACAGCATTATTGCTGCTTCTGTTTGTATTTCGGGAGACATTGCATGAAGGCTCCATCAATTTCTGAAAATGTATTCGGCAAGATGCCATTCTTCAGAAAATGCTATCATTCCTCCAAACTAGATTATTTTCACGTCAAGGAAAAGAGATCCTACAGTATACAAACATGTGCCTTAGAGAGATTCAGATCTTTGAAATTTCTACAAGCTCAAAATGTTAAAATAAGGTTTTAAGATTAGTGCCTTGACTGAACATAATAGAGGCCTGGGATAAAGAAGTTCCATTATGTAGAATTAAATTTTACCTGTAGTAATTTTCATAGAAAATGTTTATTATAAATAGTTTCATTAATGTTCAGTTGTGAAAACTGTTGTTATGCACCATTCTCTTACAATTTGAAAAACATCCTCGATATGATCATGTTGCTCCCTTGAATCTAGAAAGTCAATAAAACATATACATAGTTAATAATGTAGGAAATAAAAATGAAATTGAACTCTACTTAAACCAAGAGAGAGATAAACATAGCAAGGTTCTGCAGTTTAACTTTACTTCACAGAAAATAGACATGTAAAAACATTGTATTTTAAATTGTTGATAGAGTAAGAACAATCAATCAAAAAACAGAGAAGCACCTACAAAAATCAGGTAGTACAAAAAAGAAGGCAGGGGAGATAAGTGGCTTAGTGGATAGAGCACCAGGCCTCTAGAGGAGAAATACTTCATTCAAATATGACCTCAAACTCTTCCTAGCTGTGAGACTATAGGCAAGTCACTTAACCCCAGTTGCCTAGCCCTTACCACTCTTCTGCCTTGGAATTAATACTTAGTATCATTTCTAAAACAAAAGGTAAGAACTTATTAAAATTTTTAATATTTAAAAAGAAGTTTTGAAGGCATCTAATATAAGAACATGAAGAAAACAGTTATTTACTTTTTTGAGTTCTTATCTATCCTATAATTTTGAATTCAAGTCTAGAAATCTTTTTTTCCTTCCTCCCTTCATTTCTCCTTTCCTTCCTCTTCCTCTTCCTTCCTCTTTCCCTTTCTCCCTCCCTTCCTTCCTCATTCCTTTCTCCCACCTTCTTCCTTCCCTTTCTTCCTCCTTTCCAAACTTCATTCCTTCCCTTTTTCCTTCTTTATCCATTTGTTTTTTTTCATTCATTGATTCCTTCCCTCTCTCCCTCTTCTTTCTCCTTGTTCTCCTTCTCCTCCTCCTTCTTCTTCTTCCTTTTTTTCTCTAGTCTCTGTCTCTGTCTTCTGTCTGTATCTCTGTCTTCATTTTCTGTCTCTGTCCCTCTTTGTCTCTGTCTCTGTCTTCTGTCTCTTCTCTTTCTTTCTGTTTCTCTCTCATTCTCATCTTTCTGGCTGAATGAGTTCTATTTCACTTAGAATAGAACAGAAATTTTAGAATGGTAGGTTAATCCTTCCTGTCTTCATGGACAACTGAGCAAATAGACCAGTATCAGTATAAAATTGTAATTCCAAAGATTAATGTTGTCTTTCCTGTTTGCTTTGAACTTGACCTCCTTGTCTTTTTTCTTTTCTTTTTCTTCCTTAGCTTCTGTCCAGGGTCCATGGGAGAGAGCAATCTCACCAAACAAAGTGCCATACTACATCAAGTAAGTCTGAAGACGAAAATGAAAAAGAGCTATTTAGTGTGGCTAATCTGTGTATTCAAATATGTTCCCATGAGCCAGACGTTGCTTGGTCTGCAACGTCCTTATTTCTAGCCTTCCTAAGGAAGCAACAAGGTAGTAAACTACATGCTAAAATTACCACAGTAAATTTGCTGATGCATTATGGAGGAGCCTTTAAGTGTGTGTGGAGAGGCGGGTAGGGGAGAGGAGAGGAGAAGAGGGGGAAGGAAGTGTGTATGTTGCTTTGTGATAAAGCCAAAGGAGTCTTTTATTCCAACAAAACAACTCTGCTTAGCTTCAGACTTCTTGGTTAGTCCTGGAAATGAATATTTGAAAGGATAATGCTAATTCTTTAAGGTTTTTCCCCTTCAGAATGAGAAGGAAGATTTCTAGGTCTGAATTCAAATCCTATCCTGGCTTTTTATTGCCTGTGTGACCTTGGGAAAATCATTTAACCTCATTTTCTTTATCTTAATGGTTCCTCTACTAAGAAAACAGTATTGTATTCCAATGGGAAAATCCAAAATCATGGGCACCTAAGGGAAAGTGGGTGACACATATAGATAGTGAAGTCAGAAAGATGAGTCTTCCTGAGTTCAAATGTGACCAGAGACACTTAGCTGTGTGACCCTGGGCAAGCCACTTAATCCTGTTTGTCTTAGTTTCCTCCTGTGTAAAAATAACCGAGAGAAGGAAATTACAAAATCATTCTAGTATCTTTGTAGAAAAAAATCCCAAATGGGGTCATGAAGAGTCAGATACAACTGGAATGACTGAAGAGAAACAACACAGATTGGTTCTGTCAGAGACTGATATTAACCAGTTAAGCATGTATAAAAGTATGGTGTTATCCAGAAACATTTGCACCACCAAGAGAAGTGGTAAGAGATGCCATTCAGAATAAGGACAGATAGTACACAAGAATATAAAAGTAAAGATATTATTTCAATGATTATGTTGCTAGCTGTTAGCTGCTTCACAGCAATCTAGAGCAAGGATTCTCAATCTAGGATCTATATACCTTGCCCCCAAGGGCTCTGTGAATGGATTTTAGAGGGTCTATAAGAACTTGAATGGGGGAAAAATACATCTATATTTCAATATAATTGATTTCCTTTGTAATCATATATATTTTATTTTAATTTAGTTTATTCATTTAAAAACACATCTGAAAGGGGGTTCATAAGCTTTATGAAACTGCCAAAGCAGTCCTTAATACAGAAAAAATGAAGAAGCCTGAACCATACCCCAGGTCTATTTATTTTTGAAAATTTCTCTCATCACCTAAACCTGGTTGTCTCAAGAAAATGTCCAGTCTTCCTATACTTCAAGTACAGAAGTTACTTTTGATATAGCATTGTCTCTTAGGATTTATTAAGTGAAATGCAATAGAAGGATCATTGCTCTCTGACCTAGGTAGGTCAGAATACTTGAGTATGAATGTCAGTTTTTGCAGTATTATCTTAGTTATTAAATTTTCTGGGCCTTGGTTTCCTTGTCTTTACAGTGGGTACAATAACTCTTATGCTGCCTACTTTGCCAGGTTGTTGTGAGGAAAATGCTTTGTAAATCTACATATACTATAAGAATGTGAGTCATGATGTCTTAATTATATATTCTCTTCTAAATTTACTTAACTTAACGGTAACATGAAAAAAATAATCGGCAAGGGTACAAAATTGGTCCAGATCAGCACAATTCCCCATTCAAATATGTTTAGTTAGCAAGGTGGGTTGGGGCAGATGTGTATGGTAACTTGCAATGAATTAAGACATAGTTAAAATCTGAGGTGTACTGACCTCTCATATACTGGCTTATTTATGCATTTTTATGCCCTTATGGCCAATACTAGAACCTTAGTCCCCCTGAACCAATTATCTGGTGATGACAGCTTCCCTGATTTTTTTCTTAAACCTTACCAATATTGTGTATTGGTTCTAAGGCAGAGGAGTGGTAAGGGTTAGGCAATAATAGTTAGGTGACTTATCCAGAGTCACTCAGTTAGAAGCATCTAAGGCCATTTTTGAACCCAGTACCTCCCATTTCTAGATCTGGCTCTCAATTCACTGCGCTACTTAGCTGCCCTCAACTTCCCTGATTTTTAAGGAAAAAAGCAAACCCCAGAATCTAATTGAGCTTACATTGCAGAGATCCTGGGAGATATTGTTCCTACCACACTTTCCAACTTTCTCAGGGCTTCTTTGAGAAAACAGTTTGTAAGCTGTAGAGTGTTTTGTAGAAGTAAGCTATTATTCTTGTTCAGAACCACATAATTTTGTGTATATAGAATTGTATACATTTATGATTGACTAGTACAGAAGTAACTGCGTAGGTAAATGATACAGCCTAAGGTGTCCACAACCGCACCTCCCCTAACAACTGGCATCCCAGGCTCCATGTGCCACAAACTTTGCGCCTCAGTCTTTGGACTCCAAAGCCACATGAGGGTACGTCAATAGATGATAATGCACAAAGACCATTGTCATTCTCCACCACCAAGAGACTACCACTACAGCCCAAGGGCCAAATGCTGCCCTCTGCCTGTTTTTTATAGGAGTTAAGTGGGTTTTACATTTTTATTTTTTATACATATTTTAATATATTTTTAAATACAGAAGAATTTTATTTTAAAATATAAAAAGATTCTTAGTTCACCAGGCACACTGACAGTAGTTTGCTGACCCCTGGACTGTATATAAGGTTCAGTGGAATGCATATAGTTTTATATCTTATTAATTTAGATTCCTTTTTTTGCCTGTGTATATAGACATAGATGTAGATATAGATATATGTATATGCATACGCACACATGTATGTATATACCCCAAAGTCCAATTGCAAAATCGGGGTTCTTCTTTGGCCATTTTCTTAATGCTATTATAATCTTCCTTCTTATTATAGAGATTAGAAGATCATCTGGATAATAAGAACCTCCTCTCCTATTACTACTTCCTGGATGTTTGTTTGATCAATTGGGCACTTATCCCTGAATTTTTAACTCATTACTAGCATCTTTCTCCCTAGACAGTAAATCAGGCATTGTTTTGTCTGCAACCTGAGCACCCTCTCATGTAACACTAAAAACCTTGATTTTGATACTTGAAACCTCATGTTTGTCTTGTTTATTAGTCTATAACATAGATCATTGTTACATTTTTCATATTCCTCTCCCTTGGGGCTTTCTTATTCCCTCCAGCATCTCTCTCATGTTATTTCATTGCAGTTTTCATTGCCCCTGAAAATATAATCACCAACAATGTTCAACCTGTTCTGAGTACTTTTTTTCCATTTGCTGCCATTTTGAAGTTTCTTAGCCTACTGACAATCTCATGAAAATTTCAATATAATGGCCTTTAAACAGATGCTGCATTCTGTTAGGATTTCTTTCACCTTTTTATTGTAGCATGCTCCCATATGGAGAAACCAAACTGAGCCAAAAGTTGTCTCTCTTGTTATCTTAATGAGTTGGAAAATTATTTGCTTTGGACTATCACAAGTAGAAGTTCCAAATGTCCATGAAGGATGTCCCTGTTGTAGAAAGAGAACCACCACGTTGGGTCAGACTAACATTCTGTCTCAGACAATGGCACCAAGGAACACGTTGGAAAAGGACATAGTTCTTTTGCTCCATTGTATCAGTCTCAAAAGGTTCTGAATAAACTACAATGATACTGAGCTCAGTAATCTGTCTAAGATTTATCATCCATGAATTTATCTAGCCTCTTAAATTAGTTTCCATCTTATTTAAAACTGTATTGTGAGGCAATAAACATCAAAAGTATTCTTTTCTGGGCAAGAAAGGACTTTCTTTTGTTTGCCTAATATTGCCCTTTTCAATAGACTTGTGTTAGTTCATATACCAGCAAATAACTGATGCATAAATTTGTCACACATCTGCCACATAGTGTTGTTAACGAGGCTCAAATGAGATGTGTGTAAAGTACTTTTTGAAATTTGATACATTATTTCCATTATCAGAAATGTTTTGATCTTGAGGCCAAAATCAATGTTAATCAAGGACAAAAGTCTCAATAAGTCCCTATGTATATTATTCTTCCTTCCTTGTTATAAAATGTTTTTCTAATATCCCCTTCCCTCAGTCCAAGTTCTTTTCATTAGGGAAGTTCAAATAGGCATTCAAACCAACTTCAGTGAGGTGACAGTACAGAGTATATTAGAAATATAGTTCTGTTTTACATTTTACCTAGTACTGTATAGTTAAACATTGTGAGTCATAAAATAATATTTTTAACATTTCTTGGCTTTTCAAGTAATTTTAAGATTATTGAAATTTTATTTTTTCATTATGATACTGGCAAACATACACACACACATATATATACACATATATGTATGTGTAAACAAATGTTTAAAGGCACCCCCTTTATAAAACTTCAAGGTCCAAACATGTTCTCAAGTGTTAGAATTTAGGGATTTCATTAAAAAGTCTAAGTTCATCCTATTCCTTCCTTTCATGTTTTTATACTGTAGATTTCACTCATATCCCCTAAAATTCTAATCTATTTTAGTTTCTTCTCATATGAAAGCTATTCTTTCTCTTGTTTGTTTTAGTTACTGTTCCTTTGACCTCCTCCAGTTCTGTCCTTGCTTGTGTGGTCCCAAGAACTGACTCTCAAGTTTGGTAGCATGGTCAGTAGTCTCTAGCATCCTTAAGATATAAATAAATGGTTCTCATTATGTTATCTCTAATAATGCAAGAATTAACAAACAAGTTCAGGATTTAACCGTGTACCACATTTTTCAGTTACATCTGAAGGCTGGTTGGGGAGCCATTATACTATGTGAAGATTTTTGAAGGATATGAAGGGGCCAGCTGAAAGATTTGCCCCTTATATTTCCATGAGATGGTTTGTAGTAGGATTTGATAGTAGGCAAAGAGAGAGATTCTTCCCCTTTTGAGGCACTGAGGTTGCATCATATTTATGGAGCATTGGGTCAATGAGTCTGGCCCATTTGATAGCAGTTAATTTTTTTCATGATTGCTTTTTAAAAAAGATATTTTATTTGACCAACTACATATAATAACAAATTTCCACATAAATTTTCTGATTATATGTTCCAAATTGCCTCCCGTCGCTTCCTTCCTGGAACTGATAAGCAACTGGATCTGGGTTATACAGGTATAATCATGCAAACTATATTTCCATATATTATCTCCTTTGATAGTCACAACTCTGTAACAGGTGCTTTTATTATCCTCTTTTTCCTGAGACAGAGTGATTTGCCCAGGGTGACACAACTAGTGTCTGTGGAAGGATTGATACTCAGATCTTCCTTACTCAATCCAACAACTCCATCCCCTACAAAACATAGATGCTTCAGTCTCTTCCAATTCTGAGATTTTGTGATTCTGATCTATAAAATGAAGATAAAGCTGATTCTATGTACCTCACCTTGTTATGAATATCAAATGATATAATAGCCCCTGCCTCCCAGGGTTGCTGTGGGAATCAAATGAGACAAGATTTGTAAAGCACTTAAGTTCAACCTGACTTAAGCCTATCACATAATAAGTGCTTAATAGATGCTGCTTTCCTTCCTTCCTAATTTATATTAGTGCCTTGTATAACTATAAGTCTGATATGAATTATATATATATTATATTCTATATTAATTTAGTTGCTTGTATATCTCAGGAGCCAGTCATTAATAAATCAATAAATATTTATTTAGTGCCTGCTATGTATGTGCTAAGCACTATAGTGAAGTGTGAGGGATGCAAACGCAAATTAAAACACAGTCTTTGCCTCCAAGAAGCTTACAGTCCAACAGGAGAAGAAAACACACAAGGAAACTCAAAAAGGAAATGGAGGCACAATGGAAAATTCCAGAGAAGTCCAAAAATAGCATAGCTAGGGAGAAAAATGTGCTTAGTACCTTTTTTTTTTTTTAAATAAAAACCCTTACCTTCCTTCTTGAAGTCAATACTGTGTATTGGCTCCAAGGCAGAAGAGTGGTAAGAGCTGGGCAATAGGGGTTAAGTGATTTGCCCAGGGTCACACAGCTGGGAAGTGTCTGAGGTTGAATTTGAACCCAGGACCTCCCATCTCTAGGTCTTGCTCTCAATCCTCTGAGCCATCCTTAGTACCATTTTTTAAGTGTCCTCCAGAGCTAGGGTGCAATCAGAAGTATGTAGGGTACTGATGAGATATGAGCTCTAGGCAGATTCAATACTGCAGCATAATGGGTTTCCCAAGGATGAGTTTCCTGGGGCATGATGGATCCAGCTGTGAGGATCCATCTTTATCTCTTCACTATTACCTCTCCCGTCTAGCCCTTGCTGCAGAGCCCTAAGATCTGTAAACTTTCTGACTGATGCACTGATGAGGGCTCTCGTTGCCCAGATTCTCTGCCTGCTTCTCACGGTTTTGGTATGTCTTCTAGTCTCTCCCATTCTGGAGTTTAGGATTCCAGGCTAGGGAGAGCTTTGTGGAGGCACCCCCTAAAGAGGAGAAGGAAAGGATTTTTCCCCTCCCCCTTCTATCAGCCATGCTAGGAGCTCCTAAGACCAGCAGTTGATTTTCTGCTTGGAGCAGAAATACACACACCTGAACCTCTCCTTTCTAGCCTTCATTTTGTAAATTTGTAAATTATATCTCTAATAATAATAAAAATATTATATTTTATGAGGTTTATTAAGGATCATTTTATAATCATCATCAACTTATAAATTATATCTCTAACAATAATAAAAATATTATATTTTATGAGGTTTATTAAGGATTAGAAATCAAGGAATAAAGAAGATACAAAATAAAAACCACATGCCCATGGCTGATTAGCCCATTTAGCTTAGCTTACACTTGCTACATCATTGCAAAGAAAGAGAGTGTGGTAGGTGTTACTGCCAGTTAAATACCAATAACGTGATCTTGCCAAGGTGGAGACTCAGGAGAGATTATAGGAAATTCTGGGAAAAACCCAGGACTTCTGGGGAATGAAGTCTAGGGTTCAAAATCCTCATGTATACAATTTCAAGATCTCCTGAATCCAATCTGCCAGGATTTATGATCATTCCTTTGTCCCATCCATCCATAGTTTGTCCTCATTTCTGTTTGCCTACCTGGTTTCTAACTTATAACTTGCCCTGATTTGTTATTTATAGAGAATAATTATCTATTAGGTAATATATGTAACTATCTATTTCTAGACTATACATATAGGTATATAGCTACATCTATTGATAGCAACATTTCACAATTTTATAAGTGCTTCCTGTTTGACCTTTCTTACGGAATGGGTGGGAAGGGAACAAAATTCCCATCTCCCAGCTTCCCTTTCCCCTCCCCCTGCCCAGGTATAACACAATCACAGAGAAGCCAGAATGGAATCACAAAGTAGGCATGAAGGAATTTTCCGACCATCCCACAACAATGGAGTCACACACGATTAGGTTTTCGTTATGTAAACACCAGGTGTTCGCCCCCTGCGATCCCTTTACGAGCTGTGAACCTCTCTGATGGAATCAGGAAGGGAAAACCTTGGGGTTTGCAGAGAAGATGAGTTGGGCCCCCTCGGGCCTTTAGGTAAAACTGGCCAGCCCATTCTGGAGTTTAGGATTCCAAGATGAGGAGAGCTTTGTGGAGGCAGCCACCGAAAGTAGAGGAAGAAAGGCTTCCGGTTTGTTTTTTCCCTCCTCCTTCTATGAGCCATGCTAGTGGAGCTAGTAAGACCAAGGTATCACGCCTACCTGAGGCTGGGCACCGATGCTGAGAAATAACCCCACCGGGAAGAAAGCTTTCAGGAATGTGACCCTCGCCATCTTGCCCCCTTGGACGCACCAAATACCTTCCCCTCCCCCCCCCAAGCATCCCCCAAGGACAGCTGGGTGAGCACTCCAAAAAGGGACAAAGAATGATCCTCTACCACACGTGTATCTAATAGGTGCGCCTCCTTGCCGCTGTAAGAAAATGAATGGTGGCTCTATCTGTGGGAGGATAACCTCCGGATGGAGGCAAGGGCGCGTTTTGAACCCACTAGTAGCCTTTAGTCCACGCACCCCCCAGCCCACCTCCATTCCCGCTGCCCTAGCCTCTTACAGCCAGCTAAGGACCTGCTCCTCTTCTCAATGCCCTGCATGATGCCCTTGGTTTTTAGTGCCTCTGTGCATCCTCCAGATTCACTGGTTCACCAGCGCAGTCTCATATAGCGCTTACCTATTCTCCTGTCCAGTTAAAATTTCTTTTTCATGTATGACCTTCTTCTTTCAGCCCTTTCAATTACCTGAGTCTTGATAACCCCGTTTTCTTGGCAGAGATGCTGGAATGGTTTGCTATTTCCTTCTCCGATTCATTTGACAGTTGGGGAAACTGAGGCAAAACAAGGTTAAGTGACTTGCCCAAAGGTCACCCAGCTAGAAATTGTCCCAAGGTTTTTCCTGACTCTAGGTCCTTGACAATATACAGAAGGTATATTGTCTCTGGAGTCCCAGGGTTCAAATACCACCCTCACATAAATGTAAAATAAAATAAAATAGAAATATATTTTTATATTTATTTTATAGAATTTATTTATTCATATTATTTATATAAATATTTATACATTTTATATGAATATCTATATTTACATATCTATATTTATATTATTTATATATTTATGTAAGATATATAAATAATATATATAATATAAATAAAATGTGTAGCCTTGGACAAATGACTTAACCTCCCTGAATGCCAGTTTCCTTAATTGGAAAATGAAAGGGTTTGACCAGATAACCTCTGAGGTCTTTTCCTATTCTAGACAGATGGTGCTCCTCTCAGTTCCTCCTTTTGCACCTTGATCTCTCTCATTGCCTGTCTGATGCCTGTGTTGATGTCACTGCCAGAGCCTTATTGAATATGGACATTATCTGTCACTGATTATATTAATGGCAGAGGATGAAAACAGCAGTAGGTCTCTTTGCTATAAAGATGATAAAATAACAACTTCGCACTGATAATTTTGATTTTCCTTCCTGCTGTCATTATTACCATCCCTATCAGTCTTTAAAATTATAATCTTGCTTTCTTGACGTGAATTTTTGCCTACATTTCCAGTTCTGCCTCACTGCACACAGCTTCAGCCAAGGTAGGCAACTAAAGTGAATTTTATTTCTCTGTCAGTGATGATCCTTTGAGTTGCCTGTTTAATTGGATGGGTAGAGATTGGTATGTGACTTATCACTGTGCCATCTTATTGTAAGCCAGTAATTCTAGGACATTTTTGTAAAGCTTTTCTGGTGAGTATGTGCTTCCAAGAACTCCTGAGGCAGCAGATTGTAGTGAAAAGAGCTCTAGACAGAGAGCCAGGAGGCCTGAACTCTACGTCTAACTCTTCCACTGACTAGCTCAGGGCGTTTTGAGCCTTGCTTTCCTCGTCTATAAAATGGTTGTGTTGGAATACAGGATCTCTTCTTCTGTCCAAACCCTAAAATTCTGTGATTCTGAAATAGAGGACTTCAAGGGAGAGGCTTTATAGTTTTGCAGAGAAGCAGAAATTAATCTTCACATTGCTTCTATTTGTGTTACCTCCTCATTGCCTCTTCAGAAAAGGGGCATCTAGAAAAGATCCCCCAAAAAGGAACATGACACTAAGTATTGTACTCATCTGTTGATTACCACTAATAATGAAGGTGAGTGATCAGAAATGGATTTGAGATGGAGCAAGGAGTCTGATTTATGCCATCAGTCTTTAATGCATTTGTTTGAAGATTATAGGATGGTTGAAATGGATACCATAGAGCTGGTCCACCAACTTTTCCCAGAGATTTGGATTTTTTTCCTCCCAAATTTTCATAGTCAAAAGCAAAGATAAAGTTGAGATCATTTTTCTCTCCTACTCTTTTTCTCAGTCTGACCGGATAGTTGAAAACATTATATTAATATTCATTAACTGTTTCCTAGGTGTTAGAGCCAGTCTGAGTAGTCTCAGTGACCACAGTAATAGTTAGCATATCATTCTCTCTGTGTAGTAGTTTACAAAGCAATTTTTGGCCCGTTATTTCATTTAAGCTTTTTAACCAGCCTAAAACAATAGATAAGGCAAGTAGCTTTATTACACTTAAATAATCTCAAGTAGTTTAAGCGACTTGTCCAAACTAACATAACAACAATAGCCAAAATTTCTATAACAGTTACTACATGCCAAGTACTGTGCTAAGCACTTTACAGTTATTATCTCATTTGATCCTCACAATAACCCTATGAAGTACGTGCTGTGATCATGCCTATTTTATGGATGAGCAAACCAAAGAGAGGCACACATCCAGCAAGTATGTGAAAACACATTTGAACTCAGGTCTTCCTCACTCCAGGCCCAGAGTTCTAGAAACAAGCAAAAGTAAAACTTAAATACAGGTCTTCTGAGTAATTGTGAGTACTGTTGTCTTGATGTAGCACACATTTGGAAAATTATTCAAATTAAAAATGAGCAAGGTATCACACTGCTTTGTTATAGCTAATCTTTTACTTTCTGGTATGCAGATCTAATTCCACCCATCATTTTTCATTTCAATTCAATTCAAAATTCAAGCATGTATTAATAGTCATTGAGTCAACAAGCATTTGGTAAATGCTCATT
This sequence comes from Monodelphis domestica, assembly GCF_027887165.1. Taxonomy (NCBI): domain Eukaryota; kingdom Metazoa; phylum Chordata; class Mammalia; order Didelphimorphia; family Didelphidae; genus Monodelphis; species Monodelphis domestica. Next base: position 32,591,792 of record NC_077230.1, read on the forward strand.
CTGTGTCAGCCATTGAGCTAAGGAAGGAAACTAACAAGTCCCTGCCCTCAAGGAGCTTATATTCTAACAGAAGAGTCAACATGACACAACATATAAATAACTTAAGTCCCTAAAAGATGTATTTAGAGTAGGTGGGAGGTCAGCTCAGAAGGGAAGGCACTAGCAGTACCTGAGAGAATAGAAAAAATGGAAAGTAGGATTTAATCTGAATCTTGAAGGCAGGTAAGGAAAGTAAGAGATTGAGTAAAGAGTGAGAGCATTCCAGGCTGATCATAGAAGAAAGGCAAGAAAAATGTAAGAAGCCTGGAAAGATAAAGGCAATCCAAGTTGTAGCTTGGCTTTAAAATGTGAAGAACTTTAAATGTGTCAGCAGCAGTATAGGAACTTGTATAGTGCCAAGGACCACCCCCATAAATGTCGAAACTGTGGTAAGCATTCCTTTATTCACATAAATCTTGTCTGGAAACAAAGGATAGTGTATATGGCATCTGTTCTCTTCTCCCAGAAAAATGGAATTATATTATTTCTGTTCTTTCTCTTTTTCCCTTTCCTCTTACAGTGTTATTAACCTCTTATTCTATATTGAATTTTTAATCCAGTTAGCCAGGCATTCACTAAGTCTTGACCCACTTCCTCTAGGTCCTAAATATATATCTTTTTTTAAATAATTTGTTTTCAGTCTTTAATTTTCTACATAATTTCTAGTATTTAGGAATTCCCAGACATTCCTAAGATGGCCCTTTGCCTTTCTCTTTGCTTCTAATCCTTTCCCTGGGGAAGCTGTTTCCTGTAGTCTTCATCTAGGTCATCAAGAGCCCAGGCCACATTTTTTTTTAAATAACTTAACTACAAATAAAAACACATTACTGCCTCTTCTCACTGACAACTTGCTTAATGTTAGCCTCTGGAACACTGACTTGATTGGTTAAACTGTGATTTTCTCAAAGAGAAAAAAAAATTGTCCTATTTAATTCCCCCACACACACATTGTGCTCTCCACTCCCTTAAAAAAAAAACAACCCTTAACAATTGCAAATTAAAAAATAAAAACTTTAAGCATTTTTCTGGCATTAGGAAGAGAAATCTATTTCTTCTCATTAAAAAAATTAAATATCCATTTCTGTCACATTACACATTTCTGGAACTTTCAATGTGAGATTAAAATGAATTTCTGTATTCTGCATATTGGAAACCTACTAGTATTAAGGAAAATGATTCCTGAGAACATATTCTGTAAAGAGTTTAGGACTCCGAGAATTGTCAGGACTCAGTGAATGATCTCACCTGTAGTGATTCTTTAGTTCCAGCTTGGATAAAACTAAGGAGTATTACACTCAGGAGCTACTCTTTCTCCTAAAATTCAGTTGTATTTTCAACCCTATTTTCCATTTTTTTGTTTCTGAACTCACCCACAATGTTATTGTTCCCAATTAGCACTGGGTGGCAAATAGTCAAAATTGCAACTTTAAATTTCTTTCTTGTTATGGGGTAATATTATGATTTTATTTATTTTTGCAAAAGGATTAATATTATACAGCAGTATCATTTTCTGCCAAGACTCATCTTATAATTAGACTTTTCCAAAAATGCCCTTCTTCCATTGAATAGAGAAGAGTTTTCCTATATGGCAAAAAGGGAATCCTCATCACACAGTGGCCAATCAAAGTAATCAAGATTAAATTAATTATTTAAATATAGTATGAGATTAAAAATTCACTCTCTATCTGATTTAAGGGGGTTTAGACTCTTTGGCCAATGTCTAACAATACATTTCCCATTTCACTCATTATTTTACCTTTTTTTTTTTGTAAACTCTGATGTTAATATGAAAGATGAGCTTTACTTATTTTTTTAAAACCCTTACCTTCTGTCTAAGAATCAGGTTTGTGTATTTGTTCCAACACAAAAGAACAGGCTAAGAAATGGGAGTTAAGTGATTTGCCCAGGATCACAAAGCTAGGAAGTATCTGAAGTCACATTTGAACCCAGGACCTTCTATCTCTAGGCCTGGCTCTCAATCATCTGAACCACCAACTGCCCATTTTACTTTACTTTTCCATTGTAGAAATCAGTCTATAGATTCTGGGCAGGAAGTAGTCATCAATAATCTTCCATGAATTTCAGACATAGTTTCTGACATTCTACCTTCCCCTGTCCCCAAACACAAAGTTCTGTATTTTCATTTTCTTCCAGTATCTTCACAGTAAAAATTCTGAAAATTTATAAAACTATAAAATCTATAAACCTTGCTGGAAGTTGTGCTACACAGCATTATATTTTCAGTGTTGTAATTTGTTCTACATAAATTGGAAGGAATAAAAAGAAACACTTAAATCCAATGTTTCAGGAATACTCTATGCTCAGTGTAAACATCCATTCGCTCTTGCCCTCAGCTCTTCTTGTTGCATCATCACTTGGTTGCTGAATGGTTCATTATTTATCCTTTGATAGCTTATTCTGCAGGAATATTGTTTGGTTTGTAAGATAATCACTTCAGGGCAAGGGGCTATATTTATTATTAAACTTTCTTCATATTTCTGCATGGTACCAAGAGTATCTGGGCATTTGTACTATTTGATAACAACGGTGATAAAGGAAAATTCATTATGTGCTTACTGCCAACTAATTAATTAAAGACAAATAGCCCTATCGGAAGTGAACCCCATTTTCCTTTTCCATTATTCTCCTCTAGAATCCTCTTTTATGGTAAAATTACAGTAAAAAAACTAATTTCGTTACAAGTTATTACTAATGCTAAAACTCCCTCAATGGTGGCAATGGCAAAATTAAGGACTGCCAACCAGACTGATATATAACAGGAATTTCATATGTCATTGGATGATTATGGTCATTGTTAAGGCTTAGCAAGAACCTTGAAACACTAGTGAATTGGGCTCTGGTGACACCACTGATTGAGTCAACAATCCAGACAATGTGATGGAACTGTTTACAGGAGTCAAAGAAATAGATGAAGAAGCATACAATTGCAGGCTGACCCTACTTGGAAATGATTATGACCACAGTTTAGCATGAAGGACAGAGGAACAGGCAGTACTATTTTGCGTTCTTGTGCCACAAGAAGGCAAGATAACTTGGAAAAAAGCAAGGCTACCCATATGCTTCACAAATAAGAAATAATTCAGAGCACATAGTTCTAGCCATTAAAGCAGGAAATACGTAAGTGTACATGACCCGGACTATAAGCATTAATGCTTTCATTATGTGCCAGTACTTTTTCAGAGCAAAATTTGAAGCATCTCAACCACCTGCAGTCAAGGGTTTGTTTGGGGTGGGGGTGGGGGTTGTTTTTGTTGTTGTTATCAATATTATATTCAATTCCAAGTCACATAGAACTATATTGCTAATTAATGGAAGGCAGTAATGATAAACAATCACATCACAGATTCTAGATAAGACAAAATTAGATGTGAAATTGAGAAATTGTTAACATCTAAGAACCTGAGGTCATTGGAAATGTTCGTTTTAATGCAAATTGCAGAAGTTCTAACTAATAATAAAACAAATTATAAAAATGGCACCACAATCTTAAATAATTTTGAAAAGGAGATGAGCACACTTAGATGGAAATTCTGAAAAGCATCTTAAAGTTTAATGGAATGAATCTAAGTAACAGACAAATATGCCAAAACAGAATAATTTTTCAAAGCTGGTATCTGTTGGTAATAATATGAATGAACATATTCACCCTTAATTTAAAAGAAAGAGTATAGACATGTCAACACCCACACATTAGTATATTGAATCAACCATTGCAGCAGTGAGACCATAACGTTATCAAGAAGTAACCCTAAGGACAGGAGTCAAAGTCACAACAGAAATGGCTTGCAAGAACTATTCAAGATCGACAGAAAGCAATTGGAAGATTACATCAATCTCTGGAGTCAGAAAAAGTAGTAAAAAAATATCTAAAGTAGAAAACTTGAACACCATATTGCCCAACTCAACACAACAACATTAGAGAAACATGCAAAAAGGAATCCTGTAAATAGAAGCATATACAAAAGTCTAGGTTGCCTTAGCCACACCAACTAAAAACAAAAGATAAAAGTGAAAGAAGTCAAAGCATCACCAGGAAAAATATAACAAATCAATATCAGCCAAAATGTTAAATGTACAGACTTGAAAAGTAAAGTAAAAAGAGGTGAAGGAGAACCTATAAAGTAAGAGGAGGTAGAAAATCATCTCGTCAGAAATCCAAGAAAGTGAAACTAAAAATTGGACTAAATCAAAAATAAATCATGCACACTAATAATAAAATGGAAAACAATTAAGTGAAGGTAATGACTGAAACTAAAGCCTCTCTGAAAAAAAATAGAAATCACTAAGTCTAGAAAAATTCTACGATTGGCCGAAGCCCTTCACAAATACATTAATTATTAGCAAGGTACTTTGCCAAGTTCCTCTAAGATAAAAGATTGATCTTGTATTTCTGTTGGTCATTAAGAATCTATTAAACACCTGCCATAAACCAGTCAGTCACTGTGCAAAATGCTAGGAATAAATAGAAAGGCAAAAGACAGCCCTTGCCCTCCAGAGTTCACAGTTTAAGGGGAGAGAGATAACATACAAACAAATATGTATGAACAAGCTATGTAAACAGGAAATAATTAACAGAGAAGGCACTCGAATTAAGAAAGATTGGGAATGTCTTCCTGTAGAAAGTGGAACTTGAAAGAATCCAAGGAATTAGGAGACAGAGGTAAGGAGGAAGAGCATATCAGACATGAGGGACAAACTAGAGAAATTACCTGAAACATAGGATGGAGTGGAAAGATTGTATAAAGGTTAAATCAACAGAACTTTGCAACAGATTGGATATAAGTGGAGAAATATAGGCAGAAGTCAAAGAAGACACCTAGGTTGTGAGTGCAGGAGACTGGGAAGATGATGGTTCCCTCGAAGTAACAAGATTTCTTAACAGAGATTTTCACCAAAAATAACGGCACTGGTGACCCCCCCAAATATAAGCCAATTATGTATTGAAGTATTTTATACAAAGTTTTTAGATTCTGCAAAAAATCCGCAAACACAGGAGAATATACTGTTTAAGAGCAAAATAAATAAATAAAAAAAATTATGCCAGTAAAAAGAACAACTTATTGTAAAATGATCAACTTACTGCTTTGACGATAATTGAGCCTGCTCCAAATTGGCATAACATTTGTACTAACTTTGTTGATTATAACAAAGTATTTACCTCAGTTCTTCATCCATAATTTATTTATTTACTACAAATATGTAAAGCGGACCCAAGTATAGTGAAAACACTAGAATATTTGATATTCATATAGAAAACTGTTCTCTATTTAAAACATGCTATCAGCATAAACATGTCAAGAACAATTGATATAAAATGAGGTATTTTCCAGGAAGACAATTTAATCTCATTATGGTTCTGCCTAGCCTTAAATCCATTATCATCCCTCCTAAATAGAACTATGTATGGCTTCCAACAAAGATGAAGTCAAACCAAAATATCTTAATCATTTGATATACCCAGATAACATCAAGCTATATGGTCCTACCAAAAATAATTAGTTATTTCATCTCTTGGACCAATGACATCAAAATGTCATTTAAACTTGATTAATGTACACCAAGGAAAGATAGATACAAAAACTCCAAGTTTAAGTTCAGAGGTCATGTTGAACCTTCGATGAGGGAATATCTGCAAATATCTTGGTGCCCAGACAAGATACATCAAACATAAAGATCACAAGGAGACTCCTAGAATTTTTAAATCAAAGCTAAGAAGGAACAGCATATTTAAAGCTATTAACATCTATGTAATACTTGTTTTAATGCAAACTTTTAGAATTATAAAATTGATTATTCCAGCATTTTTGCAAAGTGCCATCTGTACAAGATTAGCGCAAAGCCCATTATTTGAAGGCATCTTTAGAAAAATTATTAAATCCATTATCATTCCTTGCCAAAAAGGAGGAAAGAAATGCTAATATTCTTAGGGCAATACTTTTGGAAGAAGCAGGTATCATTTCACCAAGCAATAATAAGGGTCTGTAAAAGGAAGAAGGTTTTGGATTGGTTGATAACTGAAAGTGGTTTTCTTCTGACTAAAGCCTGATTCACTCAGATTCAAGAGGGGAATCAAAGGACCCTACATGGGTAACATCCACATGAACTCTGCTAACAATAAGTTGAAAAAGAAGTGTGGAATAAATGGTGGAGTCATGTGGATTTGTTTGTAGAAATGGAGAGATATGTGGTAGGAATTCAGGAACAGATCATTGCCACCAGAAATTATAGAATGGTTAAGAAGCCCAGACCAAATGACCAAAACAGAGTATGCAAGGAAATAATATGAGACTTCATGATATTACCTGCAAGCTTTAAAAATTTAGCACATTGGACTACTATGTGGCACAGTAGATAGAGCACAGAATTATTTTATCTACCTGATGTTAACAGTCTATAGTATATTGAATATAAAAGATAAGCAGGATAGCAACTTGTCAAAGAACTGTTTCTAACTGAACTCCATTGAACAAGATAAAAATAAAATAATAACAGCAATAAATTATTCCACAGATCCAATCTGTTGTGAAGTCCATAGTTTCTACCTTCTGTACTAGCAGGGATCAGGAACCAAAGTTTGACAGGTAACTGAAAAGGAAGGAAAGGATAAAGGGAAACACCACTTCCCTCCCAGGCAGAGCTGTCCCAGAGAAAATGGAGTTGGATCTCTGACCAGAGCTGAAGGGTAAAAGAAAATCCCTTTCAATCTCTGTTACTATTCTCTTCTTTAGCTGATTGTTATTTATGATCCCCTTAGTACGTTGAGGAAGATGACTGGTTCCTCAGTAAGTTAAAAGATCTATTTATTAGGGGATAGATTTGGTATAGGAGGTTAGGGAAGAGGGAACAGGAAGTCCTTAATCTATTTTCCACCTAGAGTTTCTTCAGGGGTTGAAGCTCAGGTCTGGGGACTAAGCCCAGAAGATCTTAAGATTTGTATTTAAGATGTGTATTCAAGATGATGTATTTTCTTGAGACAGAGATATAGCTTTTGAAGGAAATCTTCTGATGGATAGGCTATTTCCTTCCTGAAAGGAAAAAAGTCTCTATCCAACAACTATAAAGACAGATGTTTAGTCTGGATCTTTTCAGTTCAACGAGGGATTTGTGGCCAGATAAGCTCAGTGAGATAGCTCCTTTCCTCCTCAGTTCAGAAGGAAAAAGGGGCGTATCCCCAATTGATCACCTGCTTTTCTTAGCTGGAGATTCCATCCCCATTCTCCATTGGTAGCCAAAGTTCTTTCTCCTTTTGCATGAGATAACACTGCAAAATCCAGTCCTTATATTTCCTTCAGTATCTCTCTTCCACACTTCACAACATTTTTTGTATACATTCCCTTTTCTCCACTTGCAACAGCCTTTTCCCTGCCTCATATTTTTCCTATCTCTAGTCTACCATCCATTCAGCTGCCAAAAAATCTTTCTAAAGTTTTCTCCTTCTCAAATTTATAAGACTCTATTACCTCTAAAATCAATTATAAAATGTTCTCCTTGCAATTTAAAGCCCTTCACAACATTGGCCCCTCCTGATCTTTCCAGTCTTCTTGGTTTTTACTCCCTTCTGCATACTCTAGGATATAGGCAAACTTCATCTTGCTATTCCTCACTCATTGAGGAAAATAAAAATCAGAATAACTCAATCCTTAAGCCTAAATTGGGTAAGATAGCAGACAAAATCAAGTTGCTACTAAGAGGAGGGGAAATTCTAAGATTTTTGAGGTCACTAAAAATATTAGTAATAACAAGAATAGTAACACCGCATGTCCATGTAGTGCTTTAAGGAGGAAATTATAATGCCTCATAATGCCTTTAGCACATATTGGTTTATTTGGTCACATAGTGTTATCCCTATACTGTACATTCAAGGACAAATCCTACCTGTCCTTGAAGGACTAGTTAATGTTCCTCTGCCTGCAGGAAATTTTCCTAGATCACTCCGAACCAGAATGAAATTTCCTCAAAATTCAATATAGCCATTGTTAAAACTAATAAATGGAGGAAGTGCATCCGGTATCAAAGACTTAAGTCATTATGGTGTCTAATACCAATCTACTGTGCTTGTATTTTGTTTTAGCCAAGATGTAAAGGATGCAAAAAAAAAAATGAACAGACATCTCTTTTCTCTCTTTTCCACTCCAATGGAAAAACAAAAGAAAAAACAAACTTTTCATAACAAATATGCAGTCAAGCTAAATAAATTCCACCACTGACTCTATACACAAATATATGTCATATTCTATAAGTCCACCGATGCAACAATGTGCCTTTTTCCAGGCTATTCTTCATGAGAGTTAGGGATAAAAACAAAATGCCATGGTTTTAAACTTGGAAAATTGAGCAGATAAATATGCTACTACTAGAAATAATAAAATCAAAAGAAAGAAGTGTTGATAAAGAGATTGTAAACTGTGTTTTAGATGGGTCGAATTTGAGATAATATTAGGACAACCAGGTAGAGATAACCTGTGGATAGCTGGAGAAAATTTGAAGCAGAGGAGATTTATCTGACTTAAAAGTATGCAGCATTTTCTCCTTGGGATGGTTGAAATATGGAAGGGATTGAGATTGTAATGGAGGAGAATAGAGAAAAAGAAGAAAACTAAGGATAAGATATAGGGAATATTCCTCTTAAGGAGCCAGATACAGGACAAATCCAGAGGATCAGATACAACATGGAAAGATAACCAGAAAAGTATAATGTCTCATGATACCAAGAAATACTCAGAAGGTTGAAGTGGTCACAGTATTAAATGTTGCAACAAGGTCAAGAAGGAAAGGACTAGAAAAAATGCTATTGAATTTGGTGATTAGGAAGTAACTGATAGGTAACCTTTAAGAGAGCTGTTTCTGGATAGGGATGTTGATGGGAGCTTGATTACAAATAGCTGAGAAAAGATCATATGGAGAGAAAATGGTGGTATAGAATGTAGGTCATCTTTTCTAGAAATTTAATGAAGGGGTAGCTGGGTGACTGAGTGGATAAAATGCCCAACCTGAACACAAGGAGTCCTGGGTTCAAATCTAACTTCCAACACTTCCTAGCTGTGTGCCCTCGGGCAAGTCACTTAACCCCCAATTGCCTAGCCCTTACTGCTCTTCTGTCTTAGAAACCATCCTTCTGTCTTAGAACCAATGTATTGATCCCAAGATTGAAGATGAGGATTTTTTATTTTTTTTAAAAGAGATATTTAATGCTAAAGAGTTCCCAAACGTAGTAGAAAGTGGGTTTCTCCCATTCAAAGTACTCCCTGAGTTAACTCTAGCCCCTACCAGTATACTTACTTTCAATAGCCAACCAATACATATGGTTAGTTGAAAATAAAATCCTTGACTGAGATGCCATCACAAGAATTAAAGGAACCAAATTATTCTCCCCCATAAACCTGTGATGCTCTTCGTCAAAACTAAACAGTGTCAATGGGAAGTATAGGTACCTACCTAGGGTACACTAGTTGAGATGATCAGACAAGAGGAACACATGTGGCCCCAGTGTCATTTCCCTTCTGGAATCAGGGTTGACTCTTTGATGGTCATAGAGCTCACACTCCTCAGATCTGTCTCTTGCCTTAACTCAATGGACCCACTCCCTTTGGGGACTGTCTCCTACTATGTTCTCACCTTCTACTGGGTAGATCCACTTCAAGAAGTCAAGGCTAATAATGGGAAGGAAAAGGAGGAAGGAGAGAGAAATTACTTTCTTCCCAGATAGGAGAGACACAATTGACTCTGAAGAGCTGCGTTCTTCCTCCATAGATAACTTTTTTCTGGGCTTCAGAAGGTCACTCCCCTCAGATTAGTCTTCTGCAAAGCATGTATCCTTTTTTTTTTTTTAAGGACTACTAGAAGCATGGCAAAACCTTCAGACAGCCAATGGCTAACCATTTTCTAATTACATCATGGTTTACTGAATAATTCCTTCATAGCTCTTTAAGGGGTGAGCAAACTTTTAGCATATAAACCATATGGTTACCATGATATTTTTAAAAGAGGATTAAAATTAATTGTATTAACTGTATGTGCTGCTTCAACTTGGGAAAAGAGTTTGCCCAAATAGATGAGCTGCCCAAAAGCTTGGACAGTCAGACTATCAGCAACTTGGGAGCAGGCACTAGTTTTTTTGATGGGTTCTTTTTTTGCCATATCCCCAGATTTTAGCACAATGCCAACAAAGAAGTTGCTAAATAAAGTCTAACGACTGGCTGACATCATTTAGCCTTATTTCTACAGATAAAAATTACTACCTCAGTACCACCAACCCATAGCAGTCAAAATAAGGCACTAGATAATGAAAAGATCCTCCAGGAAAAATACCCACCTGACTCTTGGCTTCATTTGATCAATCAACAAAGTGTCTATTATGTAGCAGTCACTGGACCAGATGTTGGAGATGAAAAGTTTTATTCCAATGACTTAAAAAAAAAAAAAACCCAAACCACCCTTAGCTGGTTCCCCAATGTCTTTCTGGCCTACACTCTTATTTTTAATTTGAATATGAATATGTAATGAAAAATAATAGAATAAAAAGAGAATATTAAGCAATCCCAAATCAGACAGACTAATCAATCTGCTCTTCCCTATCAATCTCACACTCTTAAATTCAAATCAAATGAATCAGGAGCCAGTCCTATTACTCATTTCTCATCTTCTTGACAATAATCTTGACCTTTTTGTCCTAAGAAGATCCCAAAGTAGTCGTTTCTACCTCATGTTGGTTAAGGAAACATTAGAATGATTAGATTGCAGACTGGTAGATGCAAAATAAAAATATCTGATCAGGGAAGGGAAACGTTTCTTACAATAGGCTTCCAGAACAGTCATTTAAGAACTCCGACTTAGCTTCTGATTTGTGAGACTTCTCTTGACCTACCACTAAAATATAAGCTCCTTGATGTCTGAAATTGGATCAGTTTTGGTATTTGTACCTTTTGCAGACCCTCAAGTGATACAGACCTGAGTTCAAAAATGGCCTCAGACATTTACTAGCTGAATGACTGGGCAAACTTCCCTCACTCCCGGTCTCCTTATCAGTAAAATGGGGATAATAATAGCACCCACCTTTCAGAGTTCTTGTGAAAATCAAGTGAGATAACATATGTAAAGCACTTTGCAAACCTTAAAACATCATGCAAACATCAAAGAGTTAAATAATATTGCAAGATAATTTTTTTTTGGTAGCAGTATAATTAGTAGGAAAAACAGAAGAGGATAAACAGTGGTTAGAAGTCTGGACTTTGAATTAGGAAATTCATCTTCCTGAGTTCAAATCTGGTCTCAGACACTTAACAGCTGTGTGACCTTGGGCAAGTCATTTAACTCTGTTTGACTTAATTCCTCATCTATAAAATGACCTGGAGAAGAAAATGGTAAACTACTCTAGTATCTTTGCCAAGAAAACCCCAAATGGGATAATAAAGAGTCAGACATGACTGAAATGACTGAACAAAAACAAAAATCTATGAGGCTGGGCTAGCAGGCAATTCATGGAATACTAGAGCCATGTCCTGAAAGATTTTTGATAGATTAAGGATATGGGAAAGGCATTCCAAGTGGTAGTCAATGGGCAAAGTCTTAGAGTCAGTTTAAGAATGGACTGTTTGAGAGGTCAATAAAAAAGATAGTCACTTTAAATAGTACAGAGAGAGTTCACTGGAGATTGGTAAGAAATAAAGCTGAATAAATAGAATTTTGCTAAACTGTGAAGACCCCTTGAATGTGGCCAAAATGAGAGGGTTAGGATATCAACCTGCAGAATAGTAGCATCAAATTGAAATAGAAAGGGATGTCTGCAAGCCTCACATTGACTTGGAAAACCATAAATTAACCGTATGCATGTTTTATACAATCTATAGTAAATTGCTTGCTGTCTTGAGAGAACTGGAAAGACAAGAAGGGAAGGAGAGAATTTGGAACTCAAAATTATTAAAAAAATGAATTTTTTTTTACATGTAATTGGAAAAAACCTAAGTTAAAAACATTTTAAAAGACATCTTATCTGTTAGCTACCCCTTACATTTAGGAATTTCATCAACTGGGCTAGGGTGGGGTGGGGAGATTAATTATATATCCTAATCAATTCTTCCCCACCAGCATTACAAATATAATTATCAAATTTCTGTTGTAGAAATTATCTAATTCATAATACATTCTGGTTATGGAAGTATAGTTGGATCCATACATAAGAGTCCTCTTCCCCTAACAAAACTAAAAACATTTGAAAATTTCACCCTCTCTAGGGAGAAGTTTACTGAATACTCTGTGAAACTGAAAGGTACCCAAATTGTCAGAAAAGCTATTGAAGTTCTTGTGTCAGAAAAGTCTTAACTGGCAAGGATTCAGGGAAGTCTTCCTGGAAGAGGGGGCTTTGAATCAGGTTTTAATGGATTTTTAACTCATCATGAACTAATTACAAATAGTTTATGGCTTTCTCAAGATGTGATAATAGTTGAGAAGGGATTTGCTTCTTAAAATTTTTAAGAAATCTATAGCTGCTTATCATGCACACTACTCACCAAATCATTTTTTGTTTTACTGTAAACACTGGAAAGGAGTACATCATCTGGATCATGTGCAGTCTCCTTCAACGCCATTAAAATTGCCAATTATATTCCATGTCTTGAAATATGTTGTTTCAAATGAAGATATAAAAGTCAAAAGGGAGAAGAAAGCTCAATTCTGAGATAGAAGTTTGATCTTGTGCTGACTGGTTGTAGAAAACCTAATAATCTTGCTTTGACTTGTGAACTAGAAAGGAAATTAATATGAACAGATGGAGAATAAATGTGAAAACTCTAAAGCCATTTTTTGGGAGACTTTGTCTAACTGTAACTCAAGGTACATCAAAAGGTTCTGACCCAGAACCTTTTTTAATGTTAAAAAAAAAAGTCACATCTTCCAATTCGGTGTATCAAATAAGTATCTCAGGAGAATCTTGGACAAGCAATGGAGAGCTGGATAATACAAGTTGACAGTTTTTGCCAGCATTGCTATCGTTGCTGTGACTGAGGTCTGAGGACTGAGGAATTAATTCAATAAAACATCAGAAAACCCAACATCAGAAACGTAAAATATTCCAAAGGAAAAACATAAAATAAGAGGGTGGGGGCAGAACCCTCAGGCAAGTCAATATTACTTTGGTAAGAGTATGGACCTTGGCTTAGAAGTATGTGGATCTAAATAACCTCAACTTCACTATTCCACAAATACATTTTTATCAAGAGCTGAGAAAAGAAAATAATATTTTTATGCCTTTCAAGATGCATTTGCTTAAGAAAACCAGGTTTAGTATATAGTGCTTAGTGTGGGTGATTTGCTAGTGTTTGGTTATGTGCTGTTAAACTAAAGTTAGGTCTAGGATGTCAGTTTAGAAGGGTTTGGCTGACCTAGCCCCTGCAAAACTTCTAAAATGTGAAAAGAAAAAAGAGTTTAAAATAATAACAAAATAAAACAATAACAATAACAACAAAATTAATAATAAAATTAAAAACAATAAGAATATTAAAATAATAACAATATACTTAAAATAATAACATTACTGACAGTAGTAAGAAAATGATAGTATAAATGTCCCTAAAGAAACTTATAGAAAATTTAGGAGTAGATATAAATACTAAGAAAGTATAGATGCAAAATAACCTCAATCAGCAAAATGTTTTTGGACTTATAGCTTAGACAGATGACCAAAAAGAGGCAAATTCTTAAAAAGCTGCAGAATAATGTATTTTCATTTGCATGCTTTTCATTATCTGAGGGATTATTTCTCAAAGGAGAAGCAGAGATCTGAATCCTGATTTCAAAAGGTATAAGCAAAGTCAGAAATAATAACAACATTTGTGTTTTTAAATTAACCCAAAGGAGATATTTAAGCAAGTGGGCAAGTATTAGGTGTAATTATATCCAATTAGATATCCTTTCTTTCCATTTTCATAGCAAATCTTAGATAGACACTTAATCACCAAACCATTCATTTCTGGGTTGCTCTAGAGATTTTCCAATTTCCCAAATTTTAATTTCAGAAAAGTTGACTAAGTGCCCTAGTAGCTCCAACTTCATAATTATTACACTCTACTAATAATGAGACCTATTTGCATTTGGCCTACATCCTTGAGGGTAAAACCTTTGAAATTCAAGTCCTTCAATTGAACCACATTTGGGCCCCACCTTCTGGGACACTGTCTCTCTAACTCTCCATCTGCTCTCAACACATGCGTGTGGTCTTGATGAGGTACACTGCTGGGGAAAACTACCCTTAAATAAGGTGCAGAATCCTTTTCTTCTTCTCTTTGACTCGTTACACCACCTACTCCAATACTGCTCTACCCACCCATGGGGAAAGATTTCCTTAAAGTTCAGGTTTGGCTTCTCTGTAGAGTCAAACTAAAAGGAAGGAGTTAAAAAGGTGCTGATTGTTCAGTATGAATCAGACATGGAACAGGTATTTATTTCCTACAAACAAAAGAAATGCTTAACACAAAAGGCTCTTCTTGCAAGATCGCATTGACAAAAACTTAAACAAACAGCAATAATAACCTTTTGGAAGGCTGAGACTTAAACCTCAGACTATGAAGCAGTTTGTTTGACAGCTAAATAGGCATTTTATATTTTCATCTTGATTCTGCATTCTCTCCCTCAAAACCCCATTTTTTTGTCAAGCCTGGTCATCCAGGGGTTGGGGTTTTTCTGGTTGGTCATCTTCTCTGTGAAGCACTAGAATAGTTAATGGGGACTTTCCCTCCAAGTGCAGCCAAGCCAGCATTGCCTAAAGACCTAGTATGTCTCAATTCATAGGTTTAGTCTGGATGTAACCATCTTAGATGGGCTGTATATATACTTGCTATAGACAGGGAAAGAAACATAAAGCAGAAAAGGTAGCCAAGAGTCTCAAAAAGAGCTTGCTTTTTGGAAATAATCTTCATTTTTGTCAAGGTGGCAGAAAGGATCCCATACTAAACACTACTCATTGATTAGACTCAAACTTTACCTAGAAAAAAAGGGGGGACTAGTGAGGGAAGATCAGAACCCCTTAAAGATTATTGGCTTTTCCTGCTACGTGACTAATCATTCTCAAAGTGCTCAAGCCCTCCTATGATAAATCATTACATGGCAGAGTTGGCAGGGGGAGTGGAGGTGGACAACCCACCAAGGGTTCCATCATTTCCAAACTTCATAAGTTCTGATTTAGTACATGGGATCTGCTGGAAACAGGGAATATCCTGCTACACCCTTCCCTTTCTAGGGTTAAATGTTTGCTCTCTTCAGCAAAAAAAGCAATTTCTATGTCAGAGAAGTTTGACAAAAGAGAACTTTTGTCAATTTAGGCTGGTGCTTTGCATCCGTCCAAGGGTTGTTCACATCATAAAGATGTTGAGCAGGAGTCAAGAAAAACTTCATCATGGCTGCACTTTGGTGAGGCCATAGACAAGTGGCTTAACTTTTCCAGTGCTCCATGTCATTGTCTGTAAAATGAATTAGTTGGAGAATAATCTCTGAGACCTCTTACAACTCTGTCCTTCTATAATAATATCATTAATTTACCTAATGGAAAATATGGTATAGAAGGGATTTCTATTTGGGTATAAAGTGATATAGAAGATAACCTTAGAGACCCCAGTCAACTATGATGTCCTATGTGAATTCTTCCAAGTATTATTCCTTTGATTGGTATATATTGAGAGAGAGAGAGAGAGAGGAAAATACTAGATCCTTATATGTAAATATTATGAGAACATTAATTCTCATAATTAATTTGTTCACTTATTAATATTAATTAATATAATTAAATATGTATTTACATAGAATGTAAGAGTCTATAAAGTGTTTTCCTTATATCTGAAGTAATACAAAATACTATTAACTCTATTCTATAAATGAGGAAACTGAAACATTAAAGTGATTTACCCTTTATCATACAGCTTATAAATGTCAAAGCCATGATTTGATCCCAGTGTTCCTGATTCTGGATCAAGTCTATAAGAAATTATTAAGTTGTTGTAATGTGCCAGCCACTATGCTAAATTCTAAGAATACCAAGAAAAGCAAACAAATAATTCTCTCTATCAAGAAGATCACCGACTAACAAAGAGACAATATTCAAACAACAATGTACAAGCAAGATATGTACAGAATAGATTGGAAGGCACTAGCATTAAAGAGGACTAGAAAAGCTTTTTACAGGTAAGATTTTAGCTGAGGGTGCAGCTGGATGACTCAGTGGATTGAGTCAGACCCAGAGATGGGAGGTCTGGGGTTCAAATTTGGCCTCAGATACTTCCTAAGTTGTGTGACCCTGGGCAAGTCACTTAACCCCATTGCCTAGCCCTTACCACTCTTTTACCTTGGAGTCAATACCCAGCATTTATTCTAAGACGGAAGGTAAGGGTTTTTATTTAAAAAAAAAAAAGATTTTATCTGAGACTTGGAGAAAGCTAAGGAACCCAGGAGGCAAAGAGGGAAATCATTGCAGATGCAGGGGTCAGCCAGTCTTGCTTATGCAAGAATGAAAATCAGGAAGTGATTAGGGTTGGATAAATAGATCAGAGAATCATCAGCATAAAGATGAACATTGAATTTATAGGAATTGATAACATCACTAAACACAATTGTATAGAAGATGAAAAGAGGCCCCAGGACAGAGCCTTAAGGGAAATCCAAAGTTAGCAGGCACAACCTGCATGGAGATCTAGCAAAGAAAACTGAAGTCTCTTTCAGCAATGCCCTTTAAAGAGTAGAACTACAGTTCTAATTTTTAGAACAGAATTTTCTTCTGTATTAAAAAAATGTTGGATTACTTTATTTCTTTTGTGTTACTAGACTTTGGCATAGAAACACAAAAATAGACCAAAACTAATGAGTTTGTTTAGACCTGTCTAATATGCCAGAATGAAAGTATAAAAATGCAAAATATTATATTATTCATTAAGAAATAAAAGTTTTACAGGAGTGCCTAAGATCATTTTTGTTGGCATAAATGGCCAATTTCATCCATAATTAGCCAATTTAAATGGCATTTTTTTATTCTTGCCATTTTTTAAAATCTTAAGATAGTTATAGTTGCTTTAAAAAAAAGGACAAAATTAGTGACTCAAATTTTCATAACAACTGTTGTAAGATACAAAATTTGAATGTCCTTTATAAAATCTTGTTTGTACTTTTCCAGTAAATAACCTTCTTATAAAAAACTCTATAAATTATAGGAGAAAAGAACTTTAAAGTTTAAGTAGCTAGGTGGCACATTGGTTAGAGTATTGGGCCTGGAATCAGGAAGAATAAAGTTCAAATCCTGCCTCAGACATTAACTAGCTGTGTGACTTTGGGAAAATCACTTGAAACTTGCCTGCCTCTGTTTTCTCCTCTGTAACATGGATACAATAATAGCAATGTTGTTAATAAGGATAAAGTGAAATAATATTTATAAAAAGCCTTGGAAATCTTAAGATACAATATAAATGCTAGCTATTACAAAATTGAGTTTAAATTTTTTATTTATTTTAAAATTTTAGCTCAAAATATTCAATCTTAAGTGTGAAGTTCTCAATATATAGATGCATATGCAAACATAAAACAAATTAAATGAATGGATATCATGTCTGTAATTATTTTCCTGGAAAATGAAAGAATATTAAGGGAGAGAAAAATTAAGTAGAGTCAAAGAAGACACCTGGTTTAAGAGCCTGGGAGAGTGGGAATATGGTGGTACCTTTGTCTGTAATCTAAGCTATAAAAGGGCCGTCAAATAGTGTCAAGTCAAATTCAGCAAGTATTTAAGTATTTACTATGTACCAAGTACATATTAAGTACTGGGGATACAGAGCTGAAATATCAGAGAATCACAGTCAGTATCCTATAAGAGTTGGCAGCAACTACCATACAAGATATAGAATCTTAGAATGTACTACTCCAAAAATCAAAAGATAAAAAGCGTAGCTTGAAAGACTAACTACAATATTATAGGGGAAAATTTACCTTCAATGGAATGGAAGATTTTAAAGTATTCTGATAAAAAGATCACAGCTGAAACTTTTGAAACTTTTTATTGCAAACACACGAGTTGAGAAGACTACAAAAGATAAATGGTTATGAATAATTAAAAATGATTTTAAAAAATGAAGTGCTTAAAGCCTAATATGGAGAAAGAGACAGGTAACACTTCAGAAATCTGTCTGTGAAGGTCATAGAGGAACTGAAATAAAAGAAACAGAGTTAATGGGGATGATTTTGTTTTATGTTCATAGTCTTGAGGAAAGGAGTCAAAAGAGAATACAGTAGGGAAGAAATGAAGAAAAAGAAAGTTAACCTTATTATGTCTCATAATCTGGTGATAAATATTAATCATGTAAACATACTAACATGGAAGAAGGAGTAAAGAGGGGAGGTATTACATGAACCTCATGAGGTGCACACAAAAAAATAGTGTAGTAATCCTTTAGCTTAATATAGAAATAGAAAGGGACAGGGAAAGGAGAAAGATGGGTTTAAGAGGATAGAGTCAATAAGGCAATAGTCACAAGGAAAAAAACCCTTCAACTTCAGAGGATTTCATTAAAAGGGAGAGATTAAAAGGAAAGAAATTTCATATAAAAACTAGTGACTAGAATATTGGTGAAAGATATGAGGATGAGTAGAGTTGAAGCAAATTGCATCAGTTATAGATCACTAGTGTTCACATTCTTTTTATGTAGAGAGAGAAACAAGAAGCAAAGAAAGGAAAAAAATAGAAAAGGATATGATAGAGGTAAAGATAATTAACAAGCATAGATACAAATATAAATGGAATGGATACACATATAAAATGGAAGAGAATAGCAGACTGAATTAGAATGTAGAAAATCAACTTTTTTCTGATTATTTTTATTGATGATACTTTTTGTCACTTTGCCTTTTATGCTATTATTTTACTAAATATATTTGTTGTTTAAAATTTATTTTGATTAATTCTCTTGGGATTTCTAAATAAACTATCCTTATCCACAATTTTAAAAAGCTCTGCTTTTGGACAAATACAATCATTATATTGGTTAGTTGTGTTTGACTTTTACTTTTTTATAACACTAAAGAAGGGATATGAAGACAGGAAAAAGGAAGGGAAATGGTTATAATAGAAAAAAAAACATAGAAATTAAATCATATTAAGATGCCATTGATATTGGGGTTAACCAGGTGGCTCAGTGAATTGAGAGGCAGACCTAGAGACAAGAGGACCTGGGTTCAAATATGACCTCAACACTTCCTTCCTGTGTGACCCTGGGCAAATCACTTAAGTGCATAGTCTTTACCTCTCTTCTATCTTGTAACTATATTGTAATATCCTGTCTTGCTTCTAAGGTGGAAAATAAGAGTCTAAAAGAAAGATACCATTGAAAATAATTTGATAATTTCAGTAGAGAGGTAGGAATGGAAAACAGACTGAATGGAATTGAGTGTGGATTACCAAGAAGTTAAAGCACTGAATGTTCATTATAGGCTTCAGGGAAAGCAATGTGGCTGCTTTTAATATTGCTGGAAACTGTGGGATTAAAATGCTGGTTAGGTAGTTCAGGCAGACTAATAGTCAAGAAGATATGAGTTCAAATTCAGCCTCAAACAATTACTATCTGTGAAACCCTGAGTAACTTCCTGAAGTATTCTCAGCTTTAGTTTCCTAATCTGTAAAATGGGGGAGATATAGTACCTGCTTCACAAGGTTGTTGTGAAAATTAAATGAGATATTTGGGTTTTTTTGTTTGTTTGTTTTAAATCTTTACCTTCATTGGTTCAAAGGCAGAAGAGAAGTAAGGACTAGGCAATGGGGGTTAAGTGACTTGCCCAGGGAAATACAGTTAGGAAGTGTCTGAGGCCAAATTTGAACCCAGGCCTCCCATCTCTGGGCCTGGCTCTCGATTCACTGAGACACTTGGTTGCCCCCTAAATAAGATATTTGTATAGCACATTACAAACCTTAGAGTGTTATATAAATGCTATTATAACCATATTCCATTACCACCATATTGGGATGGGTTAAAGTTTGAGGTCCTTGGTGGTCTTCTGGAACAATGAGTGGTGGAAGAGAATGTAGGTAGACAATGAGGTAAGAAGTTCCAACTTGAAACTTGAATGGCATAGAGACAAACTTATACAAAATATTATCTACCAATTTCTGACATGTATTTTATATGAACGTGAATTTGCATCCTGGATATAATTTCTAACTTTTGCTCCCTTTTGCTCTGCAAACTTTTTTTTTTTTACATTTCTTTGGTGGGGAAATAGGTTATAAAATTATTATTAAGTTAGTCTTTAGGGGGAAAGAAAAGGATGGCAAAGGCTTTTCATTATCCTTTAAATCATCTAAGAAAAATTAGTGCTGGCTGAAGACTTGAGGGAAAGTAAGCAAAGCCTAGGTAAAATTAGGGAATGAAAAAAAATTTAATGAAAAATAGAAAGTTCATTTTTTTGTCAATCAATACTTAAAAAAAAAACTAATGTGGAGGTCCAGCAAATAAACAGAGGAGCAAAATTACAACCAATGAGAGGGGGGAAAGAAGGAAAAAATACAAGTAAGCAACAGAAAAAGAAAAAAAGAAATTACAGTTGACAGCTTCTATCCAGGTAGTGAACAAAGAGCAAATGGAACAGAGGAAGATCAAGCAACACCAAGCAAAAACACAGAAGTTTCAGCAAATTGGAAACAGGCTTTGGAAGACTCAAAACACAATTCAAAAAACAATTAAGAGAGGCCGAAGACAATTGGGAAAAGATCTTAAAAAGCAAAATAAGTCACAGAGGCACATGAACTAAAACAAGAAGATAGTGTCTTGAAAGTCAGAATTGACCAGCTTGAAAATGAGGCAAACCAAAGGGTGACAAAAGAATATCTACCCTTTGATCCAGCCATAGCACTGCTGGGTCTGTACCCCAAAGAGATAATGGACAAAAAGACTTGTACAAAAATATTCATAGCTGCGTTCTTTGTGGTGGCCAAAAATTGGAAAACGAGGGGATGCCCATCAATTGGGGAATGGCTGAGCAAATTGTGGTATATGTTGGTGATGGAATACTATTATGCTAAAAGGAATAATAAAGTGGATGAATTCCATGGAGACTGGAACAACCTCCAGGAAGTGATGCAGAGCGAGAGGAGCAGAACCAGGAGAACATTGTACACAGAAACTAATACACTGTGGTATAATCGAACGTAATGGACTTCTCCATTAGTGGCGGTGTAATGTCCCTGAACAATCTGCAGGGATCCAGCAGAAAAAACACCATTCATAAGCAGAGGATAAACTGTGGGAGCAGAAACACCGAGGAAAAGCAACTGCCTGACTACAGCGGTTGAGGGGACATGACAGAGGAGAGACTCTAAAGGAAACCCTAATGCAAATTATTAACAACATAGCAATGGGTTCGAATCAAGAACACATGTGGAATCAAGAACACCAGTGGAATAACACGTCGGCTATGGAGGGTGGGGGGAGGAAAAGAAAATGATCTTTGTCTTTAATGAATAATACTTGGAAATGATCAAATAAAATATTATAAAAGAAAATTAAAAAAAAAGAAAATGAGGCAAAGCAAGTGAAAGATAACCTACAAAGAAAATCAGACCAGAAGGAGAAGGATGACCAAAAAGCTAGGGATGAAATTCAGTCCTTAAAAATTGGAATCCAAGAACTAGAAGCAAATGACTTCACAAGGCAATAAGAATCTATAAAACAAAATCAAAAGAATGAAAAAATTAAGGAAAATATGAAAAACCTCATTGATAAAACTACAAATCTGGAAAATAGATATAGAAGAGATGATTTAAGCATTATGGGACTAATGGAAGTATCATGACAAAAGAAAAAGCCTGGACATTATTCTACAGGAAATTATCCAAGAAAACTATGCCAACATTCTTGATTAAGAGGGAAAAGTGGAGATTGAAAGAATCCACAGATAACCTCCTGCATTTAATTCCCAATTGACAACACCCAGAAATGTTAGAGTCAAATTCAAGAATGAACAGTCCAAGGAAAAGATACTACAAGCTGTGAAGAAGTCATTCAGATATAATGGAACCACAGTTGGGATAACATAGGATCTGGCTTCATCCACACTGAAGGACTAGAAGGCATGGAATATGATATTCCAGAAAGCAAGGGAACTGAGTCTACTACCAAGAATCATATACCCAGCAAAATAAAAAATATTCTTGCAGGGGAAAGTATGGTCATTTGATAAAATAGAAGACTTCCAAGCATTCATAAAGAAAAGATAGTACTTAAACAGAAAATTTGATTCCCAAATACAGAACTCAAGAGAATCACCAAAAGGTAATCAAGAAAGGGGTAAAAAATCCCCTTTTTTAAGGAACCCAATAAGTTCAAATGATTTGTATTCCTATAAGAAAAGATGATATTGGTAACTCTTAAAAATTGTTATTATCAGAGTAGCTAGAAGAAGTATACAGAGACAAAATGGGGTAAATTTACATTTCATAAAGAAGCACATGGGGGAGAGGGGGAAGAGCAATATAATGGAAGGGTGAAAGAAGTTAGAGAAGGGTAATAATTCTCATGTGCATTGAAATTGACTCAAAGAGGGAAGAACTATCAGATCCATTGAGACAGAGAATTGTATCATGCCCTATAGAGAAATAGAAATGGAAGGGTAAAAAACCGGGCTGGTGGGGAGGGAAGCAATACAAGGGAAATAGAGGGTGGGGGTAGTTTAAAAGGCACTATATTAAGAGGGGAATCAATAAGGGGGGGGTGCTGGGAAGGGTAGTAACATTAGGGAGGGGAAAGGGGGGAAACTGACTGGAAATGAAATTTTGGTGGGGAGAGTAAGAGGGATAAAAAGGCAGAACCTAAGGAACAAGTCAAAATGTAGGGAAATACACAGACAGTAATCATAACTGTGAATGTGAATAGGATGAACTCACCAATAAAAAGGAAGTGGATAGCTTAAACAAACAAACAAACTAATGTATATAATCATATAAAACACTTCCAAAAACTAAAGAGCCTACAATTATCTTTTTTCATGGATTTTTATACTTTTGTACTTTTTATTACATATATATGTATATACTTACATATATATGTCTGGTTTATACTTTTGCAGGAGAAACCTAAGGAAAAATCTGGTAAAAAAAAAGTATTAGAAACCACATTAAACATTAATACAAACAATTATAGGAGCAACTGTACATTCACATTAATTCATTTCCATTTCCTTTCATAAATTATCACAATACATTTTTAGTCCCATGATAGCTTAAAACCAGTACAGTATATGCAGAAGAGCTAAAAAGTCATGGTAGCAACTCCCAATTCACAGTGAATGAAATGATCCAAGGATATGAACAGTTTCAATAATGTAAATACAAAACATTAATAATGTCTAAAGAATTTATAAAGAGATACAAATTATAACAACTTTAAGGTTTCATACCCCTTCATACCCCTCAAAGAAAGAAATCTCTTCAAGGTAACACCCAACATTAATGAGACCAAACTTCTACAGGAAAAAAAAAATTATGAAAAAATAGAAGAAACCTTAAAAGCTATTGATTGATTATAGAGTCATTGAACTAGAACTAGGATTCTTATAGATAATCTAATTAAATGCCCTAATTTTATAGATGAGGAAACTGAAGCCCAGAGAAGTTAAATGTCTTGTCCAGGATCACACAGTAGTAGGATCCTACCTCACGTCCTGTTCTCCAGATCCAGTGCTCTTTCCAATATACAAGTTCCAAATATGAATGTTTATCTGACAGAGATTTCCAAGTCTCTGTGTTCTTGTCACTTAATATCTAATAGCTTGTAACTTTCCAATGGCTGCAGTTCTCCCTTCTCCCAGAAGGTGGCTTTATGTATTGCTCTCTGCTGCCCCTGCCCTGGTTTGTCTTGATATTACACTCTCAATTTTTAAATCAAGTGAGAAAAAACTTGTAAGAAGTCTTTGCTGTTCACCAGTATCCCCACCAAACAAGGCAAAAGGATAAAACCTAAATTGCTGTTTCAGCCTGGTAGGAATCATAGTTGTTCCAAACATCACTATCCTCTGTACCAGAAGCTTTGCCACTGTCGATTTTCATAGATGCCTAGCCCAGGGCTCCTTCATCTATTAGACTTCATTTTCCCAGAGTCCTGAGACTTTCTAGATCATTTTGTACATAAGGAACCTGAGGTTGAGAGAGATGAAGGGACTTTTGCAATATTATACAAGTGGTAAGTAGCTGAGATTCTCAGCCATACCCCCAGGGGATAGATAACAATGTTCTTTGCACCTCAGAGCCCCAATTCCATGTCCTTCACTTATTGGTCTCTTATTGGTCTCCCCCACCTTATGTCTTGTTCTGGGGGTCCAATTATTGGCTTATATTACAAACCCAATTATTGCTTAGAGACCTGCTTTATCCCTTTGGAAGTATTATTCAAATTAACCAAAGCTAGTAACAAGCCCCATCTCAGGTCTTAAAAAATGTGCACCCTCAGGCAAATACCATTGTTTTGGGTCATTTATTAGAACTGGGGTTTAAAGAAAGGAGACTAATCCAAACTCAGACTACCTGGAAAATGAAAGAAATAAAGTGGGGGGAAAAAGAAAGAAAAAAAGAGAGAGAGAAAGAGAGAGAGAGTGTGTGTGTGTGTGAGAGAGAGAGAGAGAGAGAGAGAGAGAGAGAGAGAGAGAGAGAGAGAGAGAGAGAGAGAGAGAGAGAGAGAGGGAGGGAGGAAGGAAGGAAGGAAGGAAGGAAGGAAGGAAGGAAGGAAGGAAGGAAGGAAGGAAGGAAGGAAGGAAGGAAGGAAGGAAGGAAGGAAGGAAGGAAGGAAGGAAGGAAGGAAGGAAGGAAGGAAGATTATTTAGCCCTTTGGAAAGTAGGAGGTCAGAGACTAAGAAGTTTTTTTTCTTTTTTTTCTTCTTTTTTTAATGTTTTTCTTCTGGCCCAGAACTATGAGGAAAGCAGCATTTTTTGTAAGATAAGAATTGCTCAATCCTCATAACCTTTCACCTGGATGTTCTGCCCACCCTTCTCCCTGAGTTCCCAACCTGGAGTTGCCTCAGTGATGGTCCAAATCCCTTCATTATTTGTTTCAGAAGTAATAAGAAATGGTTTCAAGGAGAAAGAAAAAGATGCCTGTTATAACCAATCTGGTGAAAACAGACCTATGTTTGTTTGGCTGCAACAATGACATAAATGAATTCACTGGCCAAGGGTTGCCTGAAAATGGGATTTTAGAACATTGAAAATAAAATTCCTCCAAGCTAATCTTTGGCAGCCAACAGCCTGAAAATGTTCTTAAAAGTTCACAATCTATATGCTTTATCTCATGAATTTTACAGGTTAAAAAAGTCACCCCTTTGCCTTAGGATAGTATATAATATTTCATTGCTCTACAATTTCCATTCATTTTAAATGTCTGCTGTGGTCAATTGTGTAATTAATTGAAATTACTGTCGAGATCAGGGTACTTGTTCCTTATATTTAGCACTATTTTTCTATTTTCCTTTTAAACATTTAATAACATTTTCCCTTTTCTAAAAACATTGTGTGTTTATTTGGCAACAGTGAAATTTATACTTCGCTTCCACTATAATTCCTCTTTAGCTAAATAATGCTTCACCCCTGGCTTTCACCTTTGCCATGCCTTTCTTTCATAATTGTTTCTTAGGTGCTAGACTCAAGAGAGGCATGTTCTTTTTCACCTTCAAATAAAATGGATTGAGTTTTTCAAATTCCTTTCAAGTCAAACTACAACTGTTCTATTCAGAAGCTTCCTTCAAAAAAAAAAAGAAAGAAAGAAAAAATGCCACAGAACCAAATCCTCATCCATGGTCATTAATTTTGACAGTGTGGGCTCTGTAGCGATTCACAAACCTGTACTTTGTGCATCAGCATTCCTTATTATTCTAATTAAAGTGGAACATTGTGCCCTCGCTAGTCATTAATGGGTTTTCATTTTGTAAATGACATTTGCAGAAGTTAAAACAGGGAGTTCATGTGAAGTCCACAGGCAACAGCGTTGAAATTAGCATCACCATAGCAACAGTCTTCCATCATTAGCATTCAGGGCAACAGGAGGTGTTTTTGTTGTGTTTTGTTTGCTAAAAAAAGAAAAAAAATTCATCAGGGGCATAGCCTACGGAAACATGCATAGTAGATATTTCTGTTTCTTAGTGTATGTGTACTGCATCGTCTATGCATAGTTTTAGAGTGTGTGTGTATTTTAACAGCAATGTGGCTCTTCCACTGCCCAGATTTGTGTTTTTCTGAGTACACAAGCTAAATTTCATGATCTCTACAGCTGTACATGTCTAACCTGCTGAGCAGTGTTTCCTCATTGCCAGCCCCGCTGCTCACCAATACGGTTTTCTATGATGGTTTCTATCTTGATATAAGGGAGTTTGCATGAAGTCAAATATCCCATTTATTCTAAAGGATTGCTTTGCACATTTATGGGTTTTATGTTTCATTCAAGGGGAGAATTTTTCTATTCTTAGTAATTACAAGGCTTATTTTTATATAGGTCCTTCACTAAGTTCAGATTTTACTGGGCCACCAGAAGAGTCTTGTAGTGGATATGGGTGAGATATTATCCCTATTTACAAATGACAAATAAGAAATCAAAGAGAACTCATGATGCTGCAGCCTCACAAAGTGAGATTACGATGCATCTTGCAAAGCATCCAGATCTGCTGATTATCCTTTGCTGTCTTGGGAAAAATGTTATCCTAAAATCTTAAAAAACTTCAATGGCAACAAAACTAGCATTGTTTTCTCAGCATATGATAAAAAGAACATTATAATGATCTACTTACTAGCTACTTCTGAACCAACAGTAGCTGACTCTGAAATTCACGTACAATTTTGTTTTTATTAAAATGTCTTTTTATTAAAATGTCACAATCTAAAACCTGCAAGTTTTGCCTCTAGCTTGAATACACAGTAGTGTGTACCCTTCATTTTTCAAATGAATCATAGACTCATCCACTACATGTAAGAGCTAGAAATTGCACATACCATCCAGGTGTCTAAAGGCATGCCTACACTAGCTAATACAAATAAAACGTAATGGAGCAGATGACATAGCCTTCATTTAGGGATGGTATCCTAAGTTAGTTTAGCCCTATAATTTATGAATCTGTATTTTGATTGAGCTACTCTGTCATGGACCAGCAGTTACCTAATTATACAACCTAGTGTCAAACGTCTACTCAGACACAAAGGTGATTTCCTAAAGCATGGGTCCAAATAAGCATATCACACACCCACACTACCTACTCAGTAAATTCCAGTGGTTCTCTATCACCTCCAGGATCCAATACAAAATGTTCTGTTGGGTATTCAAAGACCTTCATAACTATAAACTCCTCTTCCAGTCTTCCTACAGTTTTACTCCCCAACAGGTAACACTAGTTTCCTGGCTGATACTAGACATTCCATCCTGGAATTTTTCCTGGTTGTCCCTGGTTGTTCCTGGAATGCTCTCTTTCTCTTCTCTGCCCATTGGCTTTCCTAGCTTCCTTCATTTCCTACTAAAATCTCATCTTTTACCACAAGATTTTCCTAATCCTCTTAATTCTAGAGTCTTCCCTCTTAATTATTTCTTATCTCTCCTTTATATATTGCTTGTTGATACCTATTCTTTTCTTGTTGTCTCCCCCATTAGACTGTGAGTTCCCTGAGAGCAGGAACTATCTTTTGCCTTTTTTTTTTTTTTGGCTGGGGAAGGGGAGAGGGTCTCCAGTACTTAGAATAGGACCTAGCACATAGCAGACTCTTTATTTTATTTTAGTTTAGTTTTGGAAAATGTTATTTAATTAATTAATTTAGAATATTTTCCCATGATTACAAGATTCTTGTTCTTTCCCTCCCATACTCCCACCTCCCTCCCATAGTCGATGTATAATTCTACTGGGTTTTACATGTGTCACTGATCAAGACCTATTTCCATATTATTGATATTTGCACTAGGGTGATCATTTAGAGTCTACATCCCTAATCATATCTCCATCAACCCATGTGATCAAGGAGTTGTTTTTCTTCTGTGTTTCTATTCCCACAATTCTTCCTCTGAATGTGGATAGTGTTCTTCCTCATAGATCTCTCAGAATTGTCCTGGATCGTTGCATTGCAGCACATAGCAGGCTCTTAATAAATGTTTATTGACTGACTGAGATGAGTCATGGTGGTCCACATAACACCCCTGGTTCACAGATGGATAAGTAATATTCCTACTTTATCCTAAACTAACTTAGGATACCACCCCTAAATGATGACCTATGAAAAGGGGTATCTCCTCCTCTTCCTCTCCCCCCCCAACCCCAGGAACTTATTCTAAAACTTGTTTGGACTCCAAGAAGCATGGCACCATAAGAAGGGTGCTAGACATGACTTCAAGTAGACATGAAGTCAAATCCCTTTTCTGATACATTGTCTATGAGCAAAAGCAAGTCATTCCATTTCTAAGCCTCAGTTTTCTTATCTATAAGATTAGGATAATAGAGGCATTCCGTGGGACCTACTTCAGTGTTGTTGTAAGATTTTTTGCAAACCTTAAAGTCTCTATGTAAGTGACAGTTATGATTATTATAATTAATGGTACCCAGAATATCCACAGGCAACCCTAGAAGTCGAGTGAAGTGATTGTTGCCTGTTCTTCAATTATTAGTCTAGTTTTATTCTTGGAATTGTCAAATAGCAATCTGCTACCATAAGAGAACTTGTTTCTTGTTTTGTTTAGCTGCCATGATTCTTAGAAATAATCCATTCTCTGTGATGGGCAAAAGTTGACTTTTATGAATGAAATCAATCAATGGGGAAGGAAAACAAAGTGGCATTACGAAAAACCAATCAATTAATGATATATGCAATTTAGTCTATATGAGGAAAGCTGTTAGGTGGCTCAGTGGACAGAGTCCTAGAGCTAATGTCAGGGAGATCTAGATTTAAATCCTGTTTCAGACATTTATTACTAATCATGTGACCAGGGATAAATCATTTAGACCTTTGTCTACCTCTATTTTCTCATCTGTAAAATGAGGTGATAGCACCTATTCCCTCTGGGATTGTAAGGACAAAATGGCTTGATAGTTATAAAACTGTTTATAAATCTTTAAGTGCTTTATAAGTACTAGGTGTTATTAGAAAGTCATTCATTTGATAACACTATTAAAATAAACTTCACTAGTATTCCTTCAATTTCAATATTATTTTGCTTTCAAATCAATTATAGGATCATAGATTTAGAGCCAAGAAGGGTCCTCAAAAGTCATCTAATCTAGTTCCTTCATTTTACAGATGAGAAAGCTGGTAGCCAGAGACTGACATATCATACAGATTATTATCACATAGGCAATAAGTAGCAGAATCAGAATTTGAACTCAAGACCTAACTGAACCCAGAACTCATTCTATGGCACCACACATTTATTAAATATTTAGAGCTTTCCTGGGATTATTGCATGTAGGTACTAGAGATATGAATTCAGAAGTGAGATAGTTGCTGACTTCAAGAGGCTTTAAATTCTAAAGGGGAAAGATGTACACATACTTATAAGTAATGCAAGTTAATTGATTAAAAAAGCATTTACTACATGTTTACTAAGCGCCAAGGACTGTTCTAGAAGATCAGGACGCAAAAACAGAAGTCCCTTCTCTCAAGGAGTTTATGTTTTAGGTGAGTGTCACATAGCAAAAGGGAGTGGGGTGAACAAGAATATACAAGATTTTTACAAAATAAATCCAAGGAATTTTTATGAAAAGCATAGAAGATTCTAAGAGGCAGAGACGAGGAGGGAATATACTCCAAGCATAAGGAGCAGGCAATGCAAAGATATGGAAATGGAAGATGAAGTTTCATGTGTGAATGTATGAGGTAGCAATATTTAAAAGGAAGAGTAAGAAGATAAATTTGGGTGGACTATAGAATGTGCAAAGGTAACTAAAGGGTAATGAGGTTAGAAAGGGAGATCAGGGTCAGTTTATGAAGTACATTCAATGTCAAATAGAGGAATATGTATTTATTGTATAAGAAATAGGAAGTCACTACAGTTTATTGAATAAGAAAAGACTTGATCAGACCTGAGTTTCAGAAAATCACTTTAGCAGCTGTGTGGAGGATAGAGTAAAGGAGGGAGAAACTAGGGTGACCAGTTAGAAGTCTGTGGCAAAAGTCAGGCAAGAAGTGATAAGAATGTAAATTATGGTGGGGGCTATGAGAGTGGAGAAAAGAGGATAGATGTAAGAGATGTTATGAAAGTAGGAAGGACAAGATTTGGCAATTGATCAAATAAGTTGATGGATGAATCAATAAATGAATGAGCGAATGAATGGTATGATGGCTGGGACTAATAGTAGTTGGCTGGATAGGATGTAAAGGTGAAGGATGGACTGATGTAATAAGCAACCAACAGATCTATAGGACCAAGAATGCTAGTTGCATGATGATGCCTTTTTCAAAATTAACAAAGTCTTTCATCTTTTACAACTTTCCCTATAATTACTTCCACCCTCTGTCATTCACTGAGACCAGGATCCTTCTCCTTTCTGTCCTCCTTCCAACTCCCAAGTAGAAAGTGTACATCCCTAACCATACTTTCAATTATGGTACAAGAAGAGATGCCACTAATACTCACTAACTCATTGGTCATGTAAGGAAGACAAAACATGACTTGTTCTCCATTGCTACTTCCAGTCTCTGCAAACCATTGCCACCATCACTCAGAAAATCTCTTCTTTTGAGGCTCATGCAAGCCAAATTTATCACCCAGTCTAATTTCTGGTAGTTGGTAGTATTTTCTGATTGGATTTTCATAATTCTTTCTCCTTTCTTAGCCACTTCAATGTCTGGCTCACAGTCTTATCCATTCCAACTCATGCCTTCATTTTAGGGGATTTCAAACACATAAGTTGATGTTTCCTCCAATACCCTACTTTGCAATTCTTCAACCATCTACTTAATACTCATGACCTATTCTTCCCTTCTACTTCTCAACTGAAGGATGGACATGCCCATGATCCTGCTAGCATGTGCACTTGTTTCCATTTTTCATGTTCAAGAGTTGCAAGTTTCCTTGATTATATATTTTTTTTATTTTTAAACTTCTCTCTGTTGCTTACTTCTTCTAAGCCCACTCTTGATCCTCAATAGAAACTCTAATCCTTCCATCCCTCAGTACTTTTCCAGACTCTGGCTGTATTTTCTTCCCTTCTGTAAAAAATACACTTGAATCCAGGACTTCAATCCCCAGAAGCCCTTGATCTACTTCCCCAGAATGCTTTGTAAGCTCACTGAAAATCTCACCTGGCCAGAGAACAAGATGGGGTTTTTAACCTGATTGCAGAGGCTTTTGTGCCTCTTTTCTTCTCTGTTTTCCGCTGGCTCTTTTGATAATGTAGGTGAGGTTGTGTCTAGGCCTCTCTGTGGGCCTAGACATGTGTTTTCTTATTCTGTAATTTCTTTAATCCTCAACCTTTAATAAACCTCTAAAAAAATAATACTCCTTGCAGAGAGAAACTAATTTCTACCTGCCTCAGTTTTCTAAATTTTTAACTGTTACACTTCCCAATATTCACCCCTTGGTAGATTAGTTCAAATCTGTGTTGTCCTCTATTCTAATCCTTTGTTCCCTTTAACCATTGTCACCCTCATTTTGTTGTACCTCAACCATGGATTACTCCTACCATCCTTCTTCTTCATGCTTATATATGTGTTGCTGTACCAAATTGGAAGATAAAACCTTGTATTCATGAGTCTACTGTAAATTTATTCTAGCTAATCTCAACTATAAGCTCAAAGAAGCAAGGCACTCCTACTATTCCCCTTTCATTGATTCCCTCTCCCAATCACCATACCCTTCTTTTTTCTTCTCAAACCTCTCACAGCACTTCTTTCCTTTACTCTCTAAGCTAAAGAGTTTACCAATATTTCACTAAAAAAATTGAGGTGATTTGACAAGAACTCTCTCTTTTCCCTTCCTCCTCATCTCTCATCTCTCTGATGTCATCCCACATTCCCTTCTTCACTGTAGTCCTTTTTTTCTTTTTTTGCCAAGACAACCAGACTATATCTGTTTCTCCTGATCCCAGGTCTTTCTGTCTTCTCTAGCTGATTACCCCCCTTAATCATCCCTACTCTATCTAATCTTCATTTAATTTCTATTTGCCAGTTCCTTTCCTATTGATTATAAATATATTCAAGTGGCACCATCCTAATAATACCCCTCACCGAATCCTACCATATACACCAACTATTATCCTATATATCTCCTCTTATGAGCTAAATTCCTTTAAAAAGTCATCTATTCTTACTAACACCACTTCCTCTCCTCTTACTCTTCTAAACCCCTTGTAATCTGACTTCAACTGAACCAGACTCTCCAAGCAATGATCCCTTAATTGCCACAAATAATGGCCTTTTCTCTGTCCCTATTCTTCTTGACCTCTCTTCAGCATGTGACACTATTGCCCACTCTCTTTTCCTAGAGGTTTTCTCCTCCCTAGGTTTTGGAGACTTCTTTGTCTTGGTTCTCTTCTTATCTGTCCGTTTCTACTCAGTCCCCTTTGCTGAGTCATCGTACATGTCATATCCACTAATTGTGGGTGTCCTCCAAGGCTTTGTCCATAGTCCTCTTCTCTGAACCACAGAGAGCCAGCTAGGAACAATCATCCCCAAAACACTCAAGTGCTGAGCCAGCTCACATGATTGACTGGAAGTAGGCAAGACAGTTCTGTATGTACCCTCTTACCCAAGGAAATACAAAATAAATTCAAGGAGATCTCAGCTGGAAAGGACTTATGAAAGATGTAGCACTTGAACTTTAAAGAAAACAAGGGATTCTAAAAGTCAAAGGTGAGAAAGGAATGTAATTCATGCACAATGTTATAAAAAACTAAAAATCAGGGCATTTTTGGCTGGAAAGAAGCAGATAGGAAAGGGATTAGTGTTTTATCAGCCTAGAAAGATAAGCTGGAGCTGAATGTTAAGGCTTTAAATGTCAAACTGAGGAGTTTGCATTTTTATGCTAAAGACAATAGAGGGGTACCTAAGCTTCTTGAGCAGGGAAGTAATATGGTCAGGCCTTTGCCTTACAAATATCACATGTGGAGGAAGGATTAAAGAAGGGAGAGACCAAAATGAGGGAAACCAATTTGCCTTAATGACTAAATTTTAGACCTGCTCATTTAGTCAAGGAAATAAGATTAAGCAGAAAAAGACAATGAAGATACCACCATTAGTATCCTGTTGGATTCTTTGCCTCATCCTCTATCAATTTTGTTTTAGTTTAAAGACTGGTTTAGTGGCTAAAGCCAAATATGTAAGTGATGACAGCCTGATTTCAAGGCCTACCTCTTTACATATACTCTGTGATCTTGAGCAAATTACTGAATCTCTTTGAGGGCCCCTAAGAAACTCTAACTGCAGAACAGTTACTAATTTGCATTGTTGAAAGGAGTTTCCTCCCCAGGAGCTCCCTACAGCAATTAAATCTAAAATCTAGATTAAAGGGAAAAAAGGTTAGACTACCTTTCTCTATCTCTTAGTTTCCTGAGAAAGCAGTACTGAGCAGACCATCTGTCTTCAGGCAGAAGTTTTCTTTGTCTCATACACATCTCTTTTTGCTTTTCTTTTTCCTTTCAAATATCCCTTCCTTCCTTCCTTCCTTCCTTCCTTCCTTCCTTCCTTCCTTCCTTCCTTCCTTCCTTCCTTCCTTCCTTCCTTCCTTCCTTCCTTCCTTCCTTCCTTCCTTCCTTCCTTCCTTCCTTCCTTCCTTCCTTCCTTCCTTCCTTCCTTCCTTCCTTCCTTCCTTCCTTCCTTCCTTCCTTCCTTCTTTCCTTCCTTTCTCCCCCCCCCTTTCTTTCTTTCTATGAGTAAGTGCTGAGAAGTGAAAGGAAAGAAGTGCTTGTTAACTAAAAAACAAAATTAAATTAAATCTCTGGAATTAGTCAACATATTAGCAACTTCTCAAAACAATGCTCTCCAACTTCTATTATTAATTAACTCAGTTCTCTGTTCATTTACAGACTTCCCTTGACCTTTTTTCTTTATCCCCCAACTTCTCTTTCTTTCATTGCTAGCTGCCTGTCCTATCTTTTTCTCTTTCCCAAAATATTGCTCCATTTCCCCACTTAGCTCTTCCACTGCTACTGCTCTGTTAGTCAATTCACATTGTTAAATGCCCACATTTAAATTTCATATACCAAATACAGCTTACATTTACAGAAAAAAGGGATGGTATACAATGATGCTATACAATGTGATATCAGGATTTGTTATTTATATCAGGGGTTCTTAACCCCTGAACATTTTTAAACATATATAATATATATATATATTTTTTCAATATAATTGGTTTGTAATCCTATATATTTTAATACATTTTAAAACATTATTTTGACAAAGAATTCCCAAGTTTCACCAGATTGCCAAAGGAGCCTTTTAGAGGCTCTCTACTGGAAAGTGTGGTATTGTAGAAATATCTGTGGATTTGGAATCAGAAAACCTAAATTTAAATCTCACAATCTCCACTTCATAAATTAATAAATAAAAATTAATGAACCCTTATTTGAGTTCTTTAACCTTTGTATTGCTTAGTTTTGACTTTTATAAATAAGGCATTTAGACCAGATGTCTCTAAACTTTCTCCTCCAAATCCTGTATTGAAAGTTGTATAGTGCCTGGGAATCCTTAATAGTTTATAGATTTAGAAAGATTTGTATTGACCTCCAAGATTTTTTCCACCTATTTACATTACATGGGAAGAATGTGAGATATGAAGACCCATTAAAAGGCACTGAGCCTAGTAATCTAGTGTCAAAAAGGAAAGCTCAAGAAATTAGAGGAGATGTGAAGGCATTTATGACTTGGCACCTAGAGTATTATGTGAAAAATTGCTGTGAATGTTTGCATTTATGAGATTTATTTGCTCACACTACTCAGATAAAAGCTCTTTACTTTAGCAGAAAGTAACTTTTTAAAAGTTAGATACTCTTCTTGTCAATTGTCACTGTCATTCAGCACAAACCTTATAAAAACTATGTTCTGTCTCACTGATGCAGTAAAAGAATTAAGCGGGTTTTCCTCCCAGAATCTTTCTTATGGACTGTATATCTCCAACACGCCATCTAATCACTGATGAAATTAACTCTGCTGAAGTCATGAATAGAGAATTAGAGAAATTGGGGTCAAGTTTGATGCATAATTGCTGTATCACCCTGGGCAAGTCACTTAACTCCTCAGTCCTCTAGGCAACTTTCTAAAACTAAATTGCTGAGAAAGTACTGATTTGCAGTGGTAGGAAGGTATTCCTCATCCAGGAATTACAATTTCTTATCAAGTCAGAGGTGAAATCCCTATGCCTTTTGCTATTTAAAGATGAAAATTTAAAGACCTTGCCTGATCAATGAAACTTTCATTGAATTTTTGCATCTAAGAATCAGTGTTCAGTCTGAAAGGATGAAAAGAGAAAACTAGCAAAAGCGATTTATTTTTATATAAGAAAATGTCCAAGGAAAATTGCTTACAGTTGGAAAGGTGACTTAGAGGTATAGTTTCATCATTTAATCCATCATTAATGCATTATTTGATCCATTATAACTCACTGCACAGACTTTGATAACAATTACTTCTCCAAAGAAATTATCTTTGTTAAGCATAGATTTTAATTTTATTTTATATAAATCTTATAATGTAATATAACTATAATACCTATGATATATAATAATGTATAGATGAGAGAAACAAATTCTCAGATTAGCTATTTAAAAAATCCATTTGTCATTCTTTATTCCCCTCTGTCCTACCCCATACCCTCTCTCCAGGAAAGCAGATAATATTATATAGGTTGTACATATGTTATCATATAACATATATTTCCATTCATCATATTATGAGACAAGAGACATATTGCTTACACTGGAGAAAAATTCATGGAGGAAATAAAATGAAGAATGTTTTGTTTCAATTGGGATTACATTTGCATTCAGATTCTGTCTGTCCCTTCTATGGCAGTGGATATCCTTTTTCATCCAGAGTCCCTTGGAGTTGTCCTGAATTCTTGCTTTGTTAAATATAGTTGTCATTCACAATATTACTATGTACAATGTTCTCCTGGTTCTGCTCACTTGACTTTGAATCATTTTATGAGTCTTAACAGGATTTTTTTGTCATCATTTTGTTTGTCATTTCTCATGACACAATATTATTCCATTACAGTCATATACCACAACTTGTTCAGC
Source organism: Monodelphis domestica (assembly GCF_027887165.1). Taxonomy (NCBI): domain Eukaryota; kingdom Metazoa; phylum Chordata; class Mammalia; order Didelphimorphia; family Didelphidae; genus Monodelphis; species Monodelphis domestica. The sequence goes on from NC_077230.1 coordinate 32,628,053, forward strand.
CATTCCCCAATTGGTGAACCTCTTCAGTTTTTAGTTCTTTACACCATAAAATGAGCTGCTATAAATATTTTAGAACATATGATTTCTTTTCCTTTTTCTTTGATCACCTTGGGCAATATCCCTAATAGAGGTATTACTGAGTCAAAAATCATACACAGGCTACAAGAAATGATAAGCTAAATGATTTCAGAAAAAAACTGAAAAGATCTGCATGAACTTATGCAGAAGGAAATGATCAGAACTAGGAGAACATTGTTCACAGTAACTAATCCAAATATTGTATGATGATCATCTGTGAAAACTTGGCTGCTCTCAGCATTGCAATAATCTGGACAATCCTGAAAGACTTAAGATGGGGAATGCTCTCCACCTCCAGAGAAAGTACTGTTGGGAGTTGGATGGATGGTGATCAAAGCACGCTATTTTTCCCATCAGTGTATTTATGATTTTATTTGGGGCTTTTGGTTCTATATGAGAGTGCTCTTATAACAATGACTAATATGGAAGTGTGTTTTGCACGATTAAAAAAATGGTATACACAGTCTTATAATTCTTTGAGCATAATTCCAGATTGTTCTCCAAAATGGTTGGGTCAGTTTAATCCTAACTTTCAGAAACATTTTGTCTTTTCTTTGGACATATTATATGATCTTTCAGTTTGGGATACAAATTTCCTTTTTTGAAAACCTCTTGATATAATATGCCAGTTCTCTCCTCCCTCATACTCTACTCATCACTTTGTTAGTAAGCCATTCTTGCCTAGGGCCTTGATGCCTCCACAATGTCTCTTCAAATGTAGTTTCCAACTCTCATTTCTTTCTTAACTGACCTCTCTTGTCATTTGATAAAATATACCTTTTTGGCTGGTTTTTTTTTTTTTTGGCTGTGATATACCATCCAGGATGATCAAAACATTCTGTCTCCTAACAGTTTCTCTAACAGTTTTCTTATTTTTCTCACTATTCCTTTTACTCCGTTATCTATCAACAGCTCCCATGGATATTCCTGAGCTGCCTGTGAGAATTTCTTCCCCCCTCCCTTGTTTTAATATTCAGAGAAAAGAATTACTATAAAATCTATGGCACCATCTAGACAGACAAGTACTTCTTGATACCCTAAAATTATCTTTCAAATACCGAAATACACAAATCCTCAGTATTTCATAATTTAATTCAACAAATTGGTTGTCAGTTTCACGTCTCTTATACATTTAAATGTCTATGTGGATTAAGCACGTATAGTTTCTTTTTTCTTGATCACCTTAGGAAATAAACCTACTAGGCATTTTACTGGGACAGAAGTTATACACAGGCTGTAAGAAATAATAAGCAAGATGATTTGGCCTAGAATCAGGAAGATCTGAATTCAAGTGCAGTTTTAGATAATAAGTCATGGGGATAATAATTCAGAGAACTGTCCTGAGAATCAAATGAGAAAAAATGTTTTTTTTAATGCTTATCAAAGTATCTGGCATATAGTAGGCACTTAGTAAATATTTATTCCCTTTCTTTTAGGAATTAGATTTTTTTTTAAACCCTTACCTTCTGCCTTAGACTCAATACTGTACATCGACTCTAAGTCAGAAGAGTGATAAAGACTAGGCAATGGAGGTTAAGTGACCTGCCCAGGGTCACACAGCTAGGAAGTGTCTGAGGCCACATTTGAACCTAGGACCTCCATTTCTAGGCCTGGCTCTCAATCCACTGAGTCACCTACCTGCCCCCTAGGAATTAGATTTAAAAACAGATATCCAGATCTAAAAAGGATAATTTTCTAGATAAGGAAACTTGAGTTCCAGTGAGGAATTAATTGTATTTGCTCAAGATCACACAACTCCTAAATAGTGAAACTAGGATTCAAACCCAGGTGCTCTAACTCCAAATCTGAAGTTCTCTTCAGTGCACCATGCAGTTCTATTTTGAGCCAGAGTTCAGAACAAAAACTAGTAAGTAGAAATTAGAAGGGAAGCATATTTCTTTTCAATGTGATGAAAAATTTCTCAACAGAATTCTTCACAAAATAGAATGGTCCCCCTCATAGGACAGTACAATCTGTGGCAATAGGAATAGTTAAGTAGAGAATAATGATCCCTCACACAGAATACTGTAGTTCCTCATGATTTGGGTAGGACTTAGATTGGATGGCTTTTTAAAAAAACTCTTAACTTCTGTCTTGGAATTGATACTAAATATCTATTCTAAACCAGAAGGTAGGTGCTAGGCAATTGGGTTTAATTGACTTGTCCAGGGTCACAGAGCTAGGAAGTATCTGAATTTTTGAAATTTGAACATAGATTTGAACACAAGCCTGGTGCTTTCCCCACTGTGCTTAGCCATCCCTCTCTGATGACTTTTGAGGTATGTTAAATACCCTAAATTCTCTGATTCTTTGCCAAATGTCTCACTAAAATCCCATTAACCCTTCAAATTCAACTAAACCCATTGTGTGTAATATCCTCAGCGGGATCCTTTAACTTTGGTGGGGGATAATCAGATCCTTCATATATTTAACTCATAAAACATTGATTCAATTCCAACAGTATATAAGCACTGTATAGAAAATGCCTTCAAATGCATTATCTTATAGGAAAATTTCAGAGCATTAGTAAGTTCAGTAAGCCTCAGTTAATTCAATCCAACAGATAATAGCCAAATAATATTTATTTAGCTTTGGAACATTTTTTGTAACTTATATTTGAAGATGGGGATGCTTAATGCTCTTGTAGCTAAGAAAATTTAAAATTAAAAAAATTTTAAACAGTGAAGTCACACTGTGAGAAAGTATGCTATTTTCCCCTAAATGGCCCTAGAACAAGCAGTTTCTTCCTACTTCCCTCTCTGCAATAAGAATGGATTCAATACCTTCAGAGTATGGCACTGAACTTGTCTCACCTGAGCTCAGCTGAACTGCCCTCACTCTAAAATGTCATGGCTGTACCATACTTTCCTTTTCTCTAGAGAAAGGCTATAATTAAAGTGGTTTTGTTTGGAAAGAAAAATCACTCTGAACTGAGTACAAAAAAGGAATTCTCTCTCTCTCTCTCTCTCTCTCTCTCTCTCTCTCTTTGTCTTTCTCTTTCCCCCCTCCCTCCCTCCCTCCCTCTTCCTCCTCTCTCTGTCTCTGCCTCTCTCTCTTCCTCTTCTCTCTCTCTCCCTCTTCCATCTCTCTATGTCTCTATCTCTGTTTCCCTCTTCTCTCTTTCTGTCTCATTGTCTCTGCCTGCCTCTATTCTTCTTATGTAGTCAATAATGTTCTGATTAAAATTCAGTATCTAAACTGGTCTCATTAACAAATGAGTTAAGTAAATGTTAACAAAAGGGTTAAAGAAATAGAAGTGGTCCCAATGCCATCAAAGTAAAATGTCTCACTTAAAGAACCCTCAGGGAGAATATATGGATCTATTCATTTATTAAAGAGTATCTCATTATTCTTATATGGGCTGTCAGTTTTCCCCAAAGGTGACTTGTATACCTGAACATCGTCTATGTCTGTTATCTTTTTTCAATGTTTACATCTTTCTTTTTCACATTTTAGAAGTATATGTTATATTTATTTGGATTCATATTCAATTCATTAACAATTCAACCGACATGTATTAAGCACCCACAATCTGCAAGGCATTATGCTAGGAGCAAGAAGATGAAAAAAGCCACCGTCCTTGTCGTCTGGGGGCAAAAGCGTTCTGGGCAAAGCTCTCCAGGAAAATTGTAGGATGGAGTAATCACTTCCCCTTGGTGAATCAGAAAAGGCTTCATGGAAGCAATGAGACCTAAGCTGAGTCTTAACAAAAGAAGATGATTCCACCAGGGAGAAATGAAAAAGAAGTCTATAGCAGACGGTAGCAGGAGACTACAGACTGAGAAATAACTAGTGGTTTAATTTGGTCAAGCAAAATATATGAAATAAGCCACCTTGAAATAATCCTCATTCTTCAACTGACATGTATTAATGCAAGGCATTAAGCTATGTGCTAAGAACATAAAGATTAAAAAAAAAAAGCCCAGCAGCTAGATAACAGTGGATGGAAGGACCTGGCTTCCAATCTGGCCTCAGACACTTCCTAGCTGTGTGAACCTGGGCACATCGCTTAACTCAGCTAGCCTAGCTCTTGCCCTGCTGTCTCATAGTTGTTACTAAGAGGGAAATAAAGGTTTAAAAAACCTATACTTTTCCAACGAGAAGAAGAAAGATAGATAGATTGAGGACCTGAATTAAAGTGGTAATGGTGTGAATGGAGAGAAAGGATGAATGTGACATATATTAGAATAATTGACAAGACTTAAACATTAATGGGATATAGGGGAAGAATAAATGAGGGAAAAAGTCAATGATCACTAGAAGATTTCAAAGCTGAGCACCTTGAAGAATGGAATAGAAACAGATAATTTGGGATGAAGGACAGGTTTTGGAGGGAGATAGCAAGTTCAGTTCGGGACTTGTTTAGTTTGCAGTATCTGCATCCAGAAAGCATTTAGATATACAAAATTGGATTTCAGGAGAAAGAATCCAATTGAGACAAGATATATAGATTTGAGAGTCATCTACACAGAGGTGACACAGAGGTGATAATTGAACTGAGATGAACAGTGCACATAAAAAAAAAAAGAGGGCTTGAGAATAGAGTCTTGGGAAACATCCGTACTTATAGGAAGAGAATGAGTGGATCTATAAAAGAAACTGAGAAAGATTCATGAGATAGCAAGAAAAGCTCAGAGAGAGGCAGAAGAAAAAGAAGGAAGGAAATAAACATTTATTTAGTGTCTAGTACATGCTGGGCACTGTGCTAAGTGCTTTTACACATATTATCTCATCTGGTCATAAGTAATATTATTCTCATTTTATAGATAATGAAACAAAGACAGGCAGAGGTTAAATGTTTTGCCATGAGTAAGGATCTGAGGCTGCATTTGAACTGAGACTTCCTGACTCCAGGACCAGATTCTATCCACTGCACCACCTAGCTGCTTCCGTGGAAATCAAGAGAAGTAATACCATCTAAGAAGAGGGATCTAAAAGATACTTAGCCCTTGAAGAGAATGATTAGAGAGAAAGAAAGTAAATATGAGTAAAACTAAGTCCCTCAAGGAATTTATAATCCAATAAAAAAGATAAAACATAGTATAAACTTGGAAAAGTCAATTAATCTTTCTGGCCTCCATTTTCTCACCTATAAAATGAGGATACTGGACAAATCACTGATTCTCAAACTTTTTAGTCTTGGGATTCCTTTGCATTCTTAAAAATAGTTGAGGACCTCCTAAAGAGTTTTTGTTTATATGGGTTGGGTCTATAATTTTTGTAGTATCAGAAATTAAACATCTTAAAATTATCATGGAAACCATTTTAACCTCGTGAACCCTTTGTAAGGATGTTAGAGATCTCCAGGGATCCCAGGACAACACTCTGAGAACTGAGTGACTAGATGATCACTAAAGTGACTAGATGATCACTTCCGACTTTCAATCTGGCATCTCATGATCCTAGGAACAATAAGAGATACCAACTGTTAAATAGCACTCAAAGAAGAAAAAGATTACCTAACAGCTAATATATGTAGAGAAAGAGAGAAACTTCAGAAAGAAGGGGGTATTTGAAGAATGAATGGGATTTCTTCTTTGCAGTTTTTCCTTTTTGTTAAGAACCTAATAATCATTACTACAAACATCCCAATATACAAAGAAGAACAAGGTAAGATTTTAGGAAGCAAAGAATTTAGGATTCAAAGTGGAATGCTCCAGGAGAAAGAATTGCATAAGCAAAAGTAGTAAGGTATAGGATACATTCTAGAAATGATAAATAGTACAGTTTGGCTACAGTATAGCTTAAGAGAATGGGAATAGTGGAGGAAAGGTTAATTGAGGCCAGATTTTGGAGTGCCCTGAATGTCAGACAAGTTTGAATTAATTAAGTGTTGGGATCTATTCCTCAATAAATGATCAAAAGATATAAACAGTATTCAAAATAAATGCAAGTCATTAATGGATAGATGAAAAAGTATTCAAAACCTCTACTAATCAAATGAAATAGAAAATAAGTCAGGCACTACCCTACAACCACCAAATTATTAAAGAATGTTACATAAAATTAATTGTTGGCAAGACAATAGAAAAGATATGCACATTTATTTAGCTGAAGATAGAATTTAGAAATGTGGCAATTTTTTGAAATTCAATATTGAATTATATCAGAAGAACTAGTTTTTTTCTTTGTGTCTCCAGAGTATAGCATAGCCCTTTCCATACAGTAGGTGTTTAACAGACATCTGTAGAATTGAAATGTGGAATGGATTCAAGGCCTTGAAATATTCAACTTGACAATTCAATCATGGATTGGAGAAGGAACATCAAGGAAATTAATTAGGACGCTGCTTAAATAATCCAGAGGAGAGAGGTTGAGTTGAGGAAATTATAATGGAAATGGAAAACAATGCATAAAAGAAAAATAGTGTATCAAGAATCGCCAGGATTTGTGACTGATTGGGCATAGGAAACAAAGGAGTCAAAGATGAATCAGAAGGTTCAAGGTTGGTAGAGAATAATGATAAAAACAGTCAAAGTGGGGGAGGGAAAGGAACAACCTTGGGTAATAGCCTCACTTAGGTATATCTGGAAGAAGCAAAAAGAATGAAGGAAACATATAGAGTAGACTAAGAGGGAAATAAACAGGATTGGCATGATGTCATAGAAATCACCAGAAGGAAGAGTTCTGAGCATATGGAACATCACCTACAGTTTCAAATGTTGAAGGCAAGGAAGAGTAAGAACTCAGAAAAAGTCAAAATGTAAGTAATATTAATCAGTTAAAGATGATCTAGCAATATTGAAACAGTACAGGGCATGTCAGACTTAGGCAAACTACGAATCTAATCTCATTAAGCCCTAATTAATCACTCTGGAGGTAGCATGGTAGCCAAAGATATGATTTTGAAGTTGAACTTAGCTACTTCTACTATTGTATAAGGGAATGACAATTTATCCATTTCCATGTAAAAACTTTCCTTTTCTTATAGCTTGAGAGAAGGAAGTACATAAAGTTACTTAGTTCCCTTACTCTTTCCCTCATTTCCCACAAGCTGTATATTATTGTACCCAAGAATATAGGCACAACTAAGAGGGTAGAGCACTATACCGGGAGTCATGAAAACCCAAGTTCAAGTCTGGCTTCTGATACCTACTGCCTGTGTTTGACCCTAGGCACTCTAGTCACTTAAACCTGTTTGCCTCAGTTTATTCACCTGTAAAATTAGCTGGTAAAGGAAATGACAAACCACTTCAGTATTTTTAACAAGAAAATACCAAATGGGATCATAAAGAGTTGGATACAACTGAACAACAACAATAAAGAGGAGGCAACACTTAGGTAACCATTGTTCATATTCTTCTCCCAGTTACTATGTTTTACAATCTGATTATTCAGTCTGGGTGAGAGGTTCTTAAATTGGTATACACCATCTACTGGATCTGTGAATTTAGATGGGAAAAAAATTTACATCCTCATTTTTACTAACTTCTAACTGAAATTAATATTTCCTTCAATTATAAATGTAGGTCACAAACATGATTATGGAATCATGTCTTAAACACACAAAAAAGGTTAAGAACTCTCAACCTAGTGTAAGGGGGTCAAATTTAGGGGTTATTGACTGAATGTATTATACTAGTGGTCGCCAGGGATTAATTCAATCCCAATAAAATACTCAAATCAGTTTGAGAATTTTATGGTGGTTTAATTACAATAGAGGGAAGAAATTAAGAAGAAGAGAGAGACAAAAGAGATTTTAAACTGATCCAGCCCAGGCTGATCCAGGCAGGAGTTCAGATTCCTTGGCCAAGGGGCTTTCTTAAATTCTTATTTTCTTATTTGTCACTTGCTAGCACATGTCTGTCATAGGTCATCCTCCTCAACACTTAATTCTTAAGTAGGAGTGTATACATTCCTGGTTGCTAGATTTTAAAGACTAATTAGGGTGGAGATAATCACACTAGACAAGCCTAAAAAATACCCTGACCTTTCTGATATATAATTTCTATACCTATCCATATATACACATTTATTTTGAGGCATATAATCTGAAGGTGCTTGTAGAAAGAGAGATTAGAGCTGAATCTTGAAGGAAGCCAGGAGGTAAATATGAAGAACTAGTAAGAAGATATAGGGTCAGAAAATGGAGCAATAAGAAGAGACAGAAGGCCAGAGTCACTGGACCACAGAGTATGTTCAGGGGAGCAAAATTTAAGAAGATTGGAAAGGTATAAAGGAGTCAGATTATGAAGGACTTTAAAAGCCAAACAAAGGATGTCATATTTTATCCTAGAAGAGACAAGGAACCACTGAAATTTGAGTGATACAGTAATGCTTGTGTTTTAGAATAATCATTTTGGAAGCTGAGTAGAGGATCAAGTGGGAAGAGACTCGAGGTCAGAAGATCAACCAAAAGGCTATTACTACAGTAGTCCAGATGTGAGATGATAAGGGTCCATGCCAGGGCAGCAGCAGGACATAAACAACAAACTTGGCAACAGATTGGATATGGAGAGTAAGATAAAAGTGAGCAAGGTCATTTAGGTTGCAAGTCTGGGTGACCAAGAAGATGGGAATTTCAAAAGAGATGTGGGTTTTGAGAGGAAAGATAATAGTTGTGTATGAGGCATAATGTGTTTAAGAAGTCCATAAGACATCTGTTTGAGATTTCTAATAGACAATTGCAGATGTGAAACTGGAGATTAGAAAAGAGGTTAGTTCTAGAAATAAAGATCTGAGAATCATCTGCATAGGAATAATAATACAATCTGTGGGAGTTGATAAAATCACCAATAAAACTATAGAGAGAAAAAAGTAGAGAATCCAGGAGAGAATTCATCATTAGCAAATATGAGAGCTACTTATCTTTGATTAAATAGATATCCAAAATATACACAAAACAATTTATCTCATTAAAATTTCAATGTAGTTATTTTCATTAAAATATACATTAACATATGATGGTCTCATTTTTAAATGAATTTATACATGAATGCTTTAAAATTTTGTCCATTTAGATTTCTAATATGGCAAATATTGATAGCTATAACTAGTAATGTGCCAAATCTCTAGGAAAAAAAATATTTACAACACACTTTTAAGCTTGATCTTCATTTTTGATATCTTCCTCATCACTTTCTAAGTCTAGAAAAAACTCAACAAAAAAGTCAACAAAAAAATAAATTAAGCTCTGATTTGTAGAATTTTCTGATTTCCAGAAACGAAATCCTAAAGATCTCTGACTTAGAAAAACACATAGTAGCATTACTTTTGTTTTATTGCATTTTTAACAATTACATTTTAATTTTGTTTGAATCACCCTCAGGACTACTGTGAAAAGTATATTTGACACCTTTGGTGTAAAGTTGAGCTGATTCACAAAGAGTTTAAAAATAGGAGAGCGTGGAGATTATTGTGAACAGAGTGAAGACCTCACAAAGAATTGAGGGGTGGAGGGTGAAAGTCTCCAGGGGGATGAATTATAAAGTCAATAGTTGAAAGGCAGAGGGAAAGATAGAATGATAAAAAATTATGATCAGAAAAGGGAATTTCAGAGTTTATGAACATGAAAATTGAACACTTGTGGGAGATGACAATCATAAAAGTGATGATCTCTGATCATCAGAGGAGGATCCTTTGAGAAGTGTAGGAGCAGCTCATGGAAAATGAATGAACTGAGAAACTGGGAAATTAGAGTGAGACATTCATATAGACGTGAGAACATTAAATAAATTAAAGAAAAATTGGAAATACTAAGATAATTATAAGATCAAATTTTCAAAGGACTTGGTGAAATTTTTAATTATACACAAAATGAAAATGTTCAAAAAGAGAAAATATATTGAAATGATTAAGATAAACAACATATAAAATTGAAAACTCAAAAACAGTGCCTACAGAAGAACTAAAAGCAAGTTCATATGTAATACATAATTGCAGGCAGTGCAAAGAAGTTAGAAAAGCCAGCTCAATAATCATTGAATAATCCAAATTATGAGAAAACATAAATCCAAATAAGAGTCCTGAATAAATAAATTACGTCACAGCAATTACAGGATTACTGACATCTTAAATCACTTAGAAAAAAAAATAAAAGGATCTAGACATTATTTCAATAAAGAAAATTCCTCAGATTTGGTGACAATGATCAGTAAGATATAAATGGAGAGAATCAACAGGATACTGCCAAGAAAGGACCCAAGATTTGAGTCTCACAGGAATAACTATAAAACTACAACAGCATAATTAAAAGGAAAAATACTACAAGCTACCAGAAGTGCAGAAATCACTTACCATCGGACATTAAGACTCAAATCAGAATTTTCAAAGAGACTGGAGAGAATAGAAATAGAATTACAATAGTTATAAAATTAGAAATATGGAACTTTGGCTAGAATTATCTATAGATAGAAACTTAAAATATTCTATGAAGGCAAAATATAGCAAACATTTTTAAGAGTTTATGGGAAAATATGTCCAAGTTTTTTTCATAGTTTAACACTCAAAAAGATAATCAAGATAAAAGTTACTTTTTTTTAAATGGGAGCACCCTCCTAAGCATAGTTTTAGAAAAGTATTTAAGAGAAACTGAGAGATGGACATAAAAGGGAAAAACAAAAGAAAATTCAGAAACATAGTCCCAATGAAGTTCTAATCTTTAGTGAAAGGGAAGGGAAGAGTAAGATAGTCCTAAATTGAAGTTCCTACCTTTTAAAAAGAAGTCAAGGGGGCACTTGGGTAGCTCAGTGGGTTGAGTCAGGTCTAGGTTCAAATCTGGCCTCAGACACTTCTCAGCTGTGTGACCCTGGGCAAGTCACTTGACCCTCATTGCCTAGCCCTTACTACTCTTCTGCCTTGGAGCCAATACACAGTATTGACTCCAAGATGGAAGGTAAGGGTTTTAAAAAATAATAATAATAAAATAAATAAAAAATAAAAAGAAGTCAAAATTAGAATGACAGCAAATTGTTTGGTGTGTTTGTTAAATTTGGATTAGTAATATAAATAATGACTCAGAAAGCTTATATTCCTTTCAGATAGAATGCCTTAAAAAAAACAAATAGCAATTTTAATACTGTTTACAAATGGACTTCTCTGAAAAAAAAAATTTTAAACCATATAATCAATCAGAAAGTAGACTGCTATTTCCATTAAACTCATTAATCCAGAAAATCAAAGTAGTTTAAAAAATGAAAAGTTGCTCTAAAATTTACTATACTATTACCAAAGCACAAGAAAATGGAACAGGCACTAATAATACTGGACAAAACTAAATTTAAACAAAACATAAAAAATAAAGAGCACATTTTTGTAAGAGTAGTCTATGCAAAATAGAATATATCTTTTAAAATGAATATACACTTTAAAATCCTGCATCAAACTTCATTTAAAAATATTTCTTAATGAACAAAAATCTCTTTTCTCTCTCTCCCACTCCACCCCTTTAAGAAAAAGAAAAGGAAAAGAAAACTCTGGTAACAAATATACATACTCAAGCAAAACAAATTCCCATATTGGTCATGCCCCCCCAAAATATATGTCTCATTCTACACCCTGAATCCATCATCTTTCTCATGAGGAGGATAGTATATTTAATCACTAGTCTTCTAGAATTGTGTTTTGTTATTACATTGATTACAATTCTTAAATCTTTCCAAGTTGTTTGTTTTTATAATGCTGTTATTTTTTAAATTATGCTTGTGGTTCTGTTCACATCACTCTATATCAGTTAATGCAAAATATTTCCAGATCTCTCTTAAACTGTACCTTTTATTATTTCTGATAGCACATTCACATGCTATATAATTAGTTCAACTATTCCTCAATTAATGAACATTCTCTTAGTTTCCTGTTCTTTCCCACCACAAAAAAAGCTGTTATTCATATTTTCGTACATGTGAACCTTTTCCATTTTTCCTTTAATCTCTTGTAGATATAAGTTCAGCGATGTATTATCCTAGGCCAAAGGGAATGCATGATTTAGAACCTTTTGGGGGATGAATTCTAAATTGCTTAACAGAATGGCTGGACCAATCCACAACTCTACCACCGGTGAATTAATATGCCTTTTTTTTCCACCACAACCCCTTCAACATGCCATTTTCCCTTTTTGTTAACTTTGCTGTTCTGATGGATGTGACCTAGAATCTTGAGAGTCACCTTAATTCATGTTTCTCTAATTATTAGTGATTTGAAGCATTTATAACTATTGCTGGATTTTTTTTCATTAGAAAACTTTTTGTTCATATTTTTTGCCTGTTTGTTATTAGGGAATGATATTTATTCTTTAAAATTTAAATAAATTCCTTATAAATCTTTGAAATTAGATCTTCCTCAGAGAAATCTATCTATCTATCTATCTATCTATCTATCTATCTATCTATCTATCTATCTAATGCAAGCTTTATAATTTATTTATTTATTTAGAATATTTTTCCATGATTACATGATTTATGATCCCCTCCTTTCCTTCCCCCACCTCCGGGAACTGACAAGAAATTCCATTGAGTTATATATGTATCATTGTTCAAAACATATTTCCATGTTATTCATATTTGCAGTAGAGTGATCTTTTAATGCCAAAACCCTAATCATATCCCCATCGAACCATGTGATTGATCTTATGTTTTTCTTCTGTGTTTTTACTCTCACAGTTCTTTCTCTAGATGTGGGTAGCATTCTTTCTCATGAGTTCCTCTGGATTGTCCTAGATCATTTCATTGCAGTCGATTGTGCCACAGTGTATCTGTATCTGTGTACAATGTTCTGGTTCTGCTCCTTTTGCTCTTCATCAATTCCTGGAGGTTTTTCCAGTCCCCATGGAATTCCTCCAGTTCATTATTCCTTTTAGCATAATAGTATTTCATCACCAGCAGATATCACAATTTGTTCAGCCATTCCCGAATTGAAGGGCATCCCTTCATTTTCCAATTTTTTTGGCCCCATAAAAGAGTGCAGCTATGAATATTCTTGTGCAAGTCTTTTCCCTTATTATCTCTTTGGGGTACAAACCCAGCAGTGCTATGGCTGGATCAAAGGGCAGACAGTCTTTTAGCGCCCTTTGGGCATAATTCCAAATTGCCCTCCAGAATGGTTAGATTTAATGCAAGCTTTATAAAGAAAACTCTTACAACCTTGCAGGAATACTCTGATACTTCTAGATACCTGTGATCTCAATGATATGGGTTCTTCTTCTGATGATGAAGAAGAACATAGCTCATCATGCCTTCTTTACCTGTTCAACTCTTCTCCATAACCTCATGTATTTGAAGCCCCAAGCTAATATAATATAAACCATGAAGAAACATTAGAAGCTGAAAACTATCCCTTTACAAACAGAAATTGAATAAGGACATATGCTTTTCTAAATCCTATTTCATATGGTTTTATAAATCTATGAGTACCCCATCTAAGCTCAAACTCTTTCTTCAACTCATACTCTTATAAGTCATGGTGTCCCAGAGTGGCAACTGACATTCTAGGGTAACCCTTATGGGTGGCTCTAAAACTAACACTGTCTCTCCTGAGCCCTCACAAGTATGTTTTCCATAAATAATTACTCTCATTGGACTATATTTATATGCATATTAACAAAATTAAATCTCATTTGATTCTGAGAATAATAGTAAACATAAAAATATATACATTTTGCCTAGGACTGTCAGCACCAAAATCACTTCAAACCCTTAAAATAATTGTAATTGATTCTTCAGTTGTCTGAAAACATAGTATTACTCTATTTAGTCTCTCAAGAAATTAAATCTCTTCTCTTAAATCCTTCATAAGTTGCAGTTGCAAACAGCTTCCTCATAAAGGAACTCTTTGTCTCTTTCTTTCCTGTGTCTTCTTCAGCTTTTCTCTGGCAGTGACAGGAAATATCTTTCCAGCTCTCAAACTAATACTTTTAATATTCCCTCTGCAATTTTCTTCATAGATAAAAGGGGAAAAAAAACCCATGTTGTCTCTGCCTGACTCCATAGGGAAAGGCAGACATAGTACAAATTCTTCCTAGATCCTCATGGACCATAGATAAACACATCCTCTCTCTGACTCGATAGGGAGAGATATTTCACAGCAAGACATTTCTCCACTGTCACCTCCAACTAGCAATACTAATATCTGTAGTCTTTAAGACATAGACATTTGAAGCAATTGTTAGGTTAGCAGTGCCATAGGGAAAGAAAAAATAAAATAAAGGAATAGTCATTGCCACTGGACAAGTTAAATATCTGTATTTGTATACCATATGATAAATGATTCTATTAATATAGTGGAGTATAAAATAAAGATGCAGAAATAATTTGCATTTCTACCACCATATATACCACAAGATGAGAGAAATAGGAGATGGCAAGGTTCTAAGTCAGGAACTACTTATCAAGCAAGTAATAATTATTATTAATAATTGGTCTACTATTTGACAGGCACTGGTGGTACAGATTCCAAAGCAACACTTTTGAGGAATTTGAATTCTATCAAAGACATGAAATTTGTTTATAGAGAAGTAGATACAGGATATATATAGGATAAATATATAGTGATTGGGGAAACAGAGGAATAGCTAAAAGTCTCTTGAAGGAGGTAGTGTTTGGGCTAAGTCTTGACATTCCCTAAGGTAAAGGTAGGGAATTCTGGGTATAGGGCAAGGTTCAATTACACAGATGCCAGAAATGGAATGTCGTCTATGGAGAATAGCTAGTAGGCTAATTCTGCTCCAGTTTAAAATTGGGGAAAAAGGAAAATTTGTAATCAGAATGAAAAGATAAGTTGGAGTCGCATTGTGAAGGACTCTAAATACCAAACAGGAGGTGTTTTTATTTCATCTTGAAGGTAATTAGAAGCCAACAAGGCATCTTGAGCAGTGAAGTGACAGTCAAATGTACTTCACAAATATCCATTTAGCAGTTGTGTAGGGGGTGGATTCTAGAGGAAAGAGATGATATGGGAAAAGCAATTATTCTATCTGAGGGATAAAAAAAACTAGACCAGTATGGCTGTAGTGCAAGTGAGTTCAAGTTCTACTTCAGAAACATATTGGTTGGATGGATTGAGAGACAGGACTAGAGATAGGAGGTCCTGGGTTCCAATGTGACCTCAGACAGTTCCTAGCTATTTGCCTCACTTAACCCCCCTTGCCCAGCCCTGACTGTTCTTCTGCCTTAGAACCAATGCACAGTATTGATGCTAAAATGGAAGGTAAGGGTTGTTAAAAAAAAAAAGAAAGAAAAGGAAAAGAAACATACTGGTTTTGTGAGCAAGTTGTTTAACTTGGGTGCCTCACTCTACCTCTTTAAGACTATAAGTTCGCCATAGAAAAAACTGGTGGAATTTGAATGCAGACTGAAGCAAGCCATTCCCTTTATTTCCTTAGGGAGTTTTTTTCTTATATAAGCAATATGTGTTTGCTTTCCCAGCATGAACACAGAAATATGTATTACATGATAGTACATGTATAATCTATATCATATTACCTGCCATCGTGGGGAGGGGAAAGGAGAGGAACAATTATGAAAATCATATCTACGTGTAATCTGGGAAAAATAATTTTTTTTAAAAAACCTCTAGATTGTAGAAGATTTGTTGATCTTCCTTATTAAAGAGAGTTTACTCAATGAGAGTCCAAACCATGTATATGTGTACTGACACAAAATCAAGAAAACTACTAAAGAAACACCATTTACAATAATGATAGTATGTATGAAATATTTGGGCATTAATTTATCAAAACATAACAGACTGACAAAAGATTTAAAAATTTTTTGAAACATAGTAAAATAGTAATAATTCCCAAATTAACTTGCCAATATAATGTCATCCAATGAAAAGATGAGCAGATTATCTCATAGAATTAGTTGTAACAAATTAGCATGAAAAAAAATGGGCAAGAACATTACTAATTATGGAAAAGAAAATTGGCAAAAGTATCTCTACCAGATTTTAAAATGTACTATAATGCAAATATTTTAGAGTGTCTGATCTTGGGAGGGAAATAGAGAAAGCAGAGATAGGAATAACCTTTTTTTTAAAAAACTAATCACAGAGACCAATATTTATAAATCTATATATTTAATATTGGTGAATAGTATCATTCAAGAAAAAACTACTAGAAAACTGTCAAAAATAAGTTTGCAGTCATACCTCGCATCATATTTTTTTTAAACCTTTACCTTCCACCTTGGATCAATCAATACTGTGTATTGGTTCCAATGCAGAAGAATGGTAAGGGCTAAGCAATGGGAGTTAAGTGACTTGCCCAGGGTCACAAAGCTGGGAAGGGTCTGAGGTCAGATTTTAACCTAGAACCTCCTGTCTCTAGGCCTGGTTCTCAGTCCACTGAGCTACCCAGCTGCTCCCACCTCACATCATATTCTATAATTGACTCCAACTGGATCAGGAGTCTAAATATTGGGATACTAAACAAAACAACTTTGAGAAAAATGAATATTTTTTTTGGCTCAAATGTTGAAAAAGGAGGATAAGGGAAAGGTAGTGTGACATAGTGAATGAAGAATTAGCCATCAAGCTAGGAAAGCTGGATGGGTTCATGGCCTACCTCTGCACATGTACTGACTGTGTGACCCTGAATAAGTCACTTAATTTCTCAAAGCTCTAGGCATCACTCCAAAAGAATACATTTCAGAGTGTGTGCCAAATTGAAAGGGTAGAAACAAGAAGAGGTACTTTTATTCATTAAAGAAATATAAGAAATCATTGAATAAAAAATTTGTTGGGTTTAAGTGTACAAAAACAAAAGGATTTTGCCTAACAAAATGCAACATTTCAAATTAAAGGAAACACTAAGAAAAATATTTGCAATAAATATGGTAGATACAAGTCCAAATATCTATAATTCCTAAAAAACTGTCATATATATATTTATATGGATACTAATAAATACTCCAATGAACTAGTGATCAAAGAAAAGGAATAATTTAAAATGCAACTGTTAATTCATGAAAAATGCTCACATTCTCTAATAATCAGATATTAATCAAGAACATTTTTAAATACCACTTTTTAGCCTAAAGAATAGCAAAATGACCCTCCCCCCAAAAAATCCACAATTAAATAAAATATTGATGAAGATGAGGAGAAATTGGCACTCTATTGGTGCATCTAGACTAATGAGAGTTCTCATGTGGCAATATGTTTACGTGAAAGTCACAAACCTAATCATAATTTTAGACCCAGGAATTTTACCAGTTCTTATTTTGAAGTCATATAAAGAGCTGAGAACAATGACTTGGATGGGAATCAGGGAGATCCTCCAGTAAGGCATGGCACTTTTGAACTAAGGGACTCTGTGAAAGAGTGAGAACTACTCAGGGACGGGATTCCAGGCATGGGAGGCAATCCGTGAAAAGACCCAGAGAGTGGAGATGGGAATTTGCTTTCAGGAAACACCAAGTTTTTCAGTTTGGCAACAATTTAGACTAAGTGAAATCTAACTAGTCAAACAGAGAAGATAAACATTTTCTTGAGTTGCAGTTAAGGCCCAATTGAAATTAGCTAACTAAATTTTATGTGAATCCAGTCAGTACAATTGTGTCTTTCTCCTGTTGTTTTCAGTACCTGGTGTAGGAAAAGACAGGTAGCTAGTGGGGATAACCCAGATTTGTGGTTTGGCAAAACAGAGGCAGTAATGAAACAAGTGGGTAAGGAATTCAAGGGTAGAAGGCAGTGGCAAATTACCTTTGGAGCCAAGATTATGACGAAGGGAAGAGAAAGGGGCAAGAGGAGGAGGCGGAGGGAGGGGAGGGATGGAATGACTGAAGCTAGGGGCAGGGTAAAGGATGCTTTTAGAGGGATGCAGAAGGAGAAAAAGAAGGATGAGAGGCTGTGATCAGAGACAGTAATTTAGAGTTCTGTATCTAGTAGGTCAAAGTTATAAATGGTGGGTTAATAAAAAAAGTCTCATGGATTTAATCATTCTTAGGAAAGCTGAAAATGATGGTGTGGATGGTAGAATTTAAGGAAGGCAATGATCTGGTTGGTATTTGAGACAATGTTGCTTGGCAGAAGTCATATAAGTATCAGTTTTCACTTGAATCCAAGTTCCAAGATTGGTACTTTCCTTTTCTTTGTCCTTGTGAGTTTCCTTTTTATAAAAATAAATAAATAAAAACATTAATTATAAGTGAACAAAAATGAGATTTTTTTAGGACTCTTCTTTTGGATTTCCATTTTTTGGTTTGATTTGTTTGGGGTTATATCTGTGATCTTATTAGCATAGGAAATTCCAGGCAAGGACACTCTACCAGTACAGACCAGTAGCTATGCTGCAGTTTAAAGTCTGGGAATTTTCTAGATCACTGAGAGGTTAAATGACTTGTTCAGGTAACCAGTTTGGATCTGACATGGTACCTTGAATCCAGATCTTCCCGCCTAGAGGTGGGCTCACTGTCTGATGCACCAACTGCCTCTCATAGATTTCCTTTATCCCAAGAGAAGTACTTAATTGCACTATAATTTATTTTGCTACATTACATCAAATGAATGAACTAGATGAACACCGATGTTTCTTTTATATTATTTTCTTCCTGTAACATCTCTTCTAAAGATTGTATCTAACAATAATTCACTTTTACTTCCACAGTTAACACTTGAATATAAACCTAGCCTGCTAAAACCATACACTTAATTCAGATAAAATGAATTTAGTATACATAAAATCTGATTTTTAGCTTATCTTAATATCTATGGGCAGAGAATTGACTCTATTATTCAGATTCTTTGCCCCTTAACATTTAGACAGCCAGCTCTATACAGCTCTATACAGAATCTACCCCAATAGTGTAACTTATCTTAATGGGATTGCACCTGGTTATCTGATGAATCAATTGGCAACATACCCACATTTCTCCTCTTAACTACACTATATTCACTCTCAGCTCCCATTGAGCAGCTGACTGGCTTTATCTTCTAAGAATTTAAGGAAGAACTTTCTCAGCTGAATGTCAGGCTATGCAACTCTTTGTCTTAGTGGTTATAGGGGAGCTCAGGCTTCAGGACAAGGAAAAAGGTAAAAAGTATTCAGTTGTCCTACCCACCCTAATTAGATGATTCAGATTCCCTCAGATACCTACCTTGAATGTCTTGTTTAACATGCTCCAACCTGGAGAGGGATAAGTAAAGGAATATTTTTATTCTTCCCCCTCCCCAATTCTTTTTTCTTTCTCATTCCCTTTCTTCTCACCATTACCATTGCCCTCCTTCCTTTTTTCCTCTCTCACTTCAGTGAGTTGTTCTAATCTGTATAGTATATATATTTTATTTTTTAGAAATTATAGTTAATGAAAGTTTCCAAATAGGTTTATCCTCTGTGATTTTTTGGCAGGCTTTCCTAAAATACTGTTGATAGATATTAAAGAGATATGAATTTTATTTAGATTTTAGGTGACTTAATTTTTTTATCACAAAAAGGGAAATCTCCAAAATAAAAGAAGAAATTAAAAAATGAAAACCAAAAACACTGATAAATATAACTAGAATCTGTTTGTTTTTTTTTAAAAACAACTTATAAAGGGGGCAGCTGGGTGGCTCAGTGGATTGAGAGCCAAGCCTAGAGACAGGAGGTCCTAGGTTCAAATCTAGCCTCAGATACTTCCCAGCTGTGTGACCCTGGGCAAGTCACTTGATCCCCATTGCCTAGCCCTTACCACTCTTCTGCCTTGGAGCCAATACACAGTATTGACTCCAAGATGGAAGGTAAGGGTTTTTAATTAAAAAAAAAAAAACAGCTTATAAAATAGACAAACCATTTTGTCTATCTAAATCAAAAAGAGATGAAAAACACATCACTAATATAAGAAATGTAAAAGGATACCTCAATAAAGAAAGAGGAAACAAAGAAAATTATTGGAAATTAGTTTTAAATATGCCAACAAAATAATAATAATAATCAGTCTAAATGAAATAAATGTTTAGAAAACTGTAAAATAACTAGGTTGTTAGAACAACATTTAAGGAACTTGAATCAATCTATAAAAGAAGAGATTAACATATTATAAAAGGATTTCCTAAAAGGGGGAATGAGGGAAGGAACTAGGCACAGATGGATTTACAATTTAATTCTATCAGAATTTCAAAAAACAATTAATTCCAATTTTACGTGGTTTGCAAAAATAAGGAATGATGCCATCCTACCAATTTCCTTCTGCAAGATAAATAAGCCTTGATAAATAAATTAAGGAGAGTTAAGGCAAAGAAATAAAACTATATGCTAATATAGCTAATGAGTATTTATGAAAAAATATTGAATGAAATTTGTATGTAAAATTTACATTAAAATCTCTTTACCAAGATACACTCAGGTATGTGCAATTTCAAAACACTTTACTAAAATAAAGGAAGATTTAGATAATGGAAGAAAAATTAATTGATATGACCCAGTGATACTACTGCTAGATATTCTAGAGACTGGTAGATAAGCTAGATAGAATTTTAAAAAAAAGAGAGAGAAAGGATTCATACCTAAATTAAAAAAAAAACATATGATTAATCAGTGGGAGTAGAAATGCAGAAAAAAAAACAGATGATTGATCACATTGTTCAATGGGATGACTGGGGATGTTGACTTTAAATGATCACTCTACTGCAAATATTAATAGTATGGGAATAGGTGAATACATGTAAAATCCAGTGGAATTGCTCTTTGGCTCTGGGGGGGGGGCAAAGTGGGGAGGGGAGAGGAAGAACATGAATCTTGTAACCCTGGAAAAATATTCTAAATGAATTAATTAAATAAAAATTTCCACCATAGCTCTTTGTTGAATCAAAAAAACCACATAGACAAAACCTGAAACAAAATGGGTGACTACTAGGTGGGGAACCACCTAACAACTTTAGGTATATGAATGTCACAGAACATTGTATTAAATGAGATGACAAAGAGCCAGATTCCACATAATCAGAAATTACTTATATGAAGCAATCCATAAGGAAGTGAGCAGAACTAGGAGAACTATATGTTTAATTACTAAAAAATTTTAAAAATAAAAGACTTAGGGGGCAGCTGGGTAGCTCAGTGGATTAAGAGCCAGTCCTAGAGACGGGAGGTCCTAGGTTCAAATCTGGCCTCAGACACTTCCCAGCTGTGTGACCATGGGCAAGTCACTTGACCCCCATTGCCTAGCCCTTACCATTCTTCTGCCTTGGAGCCAATACACAGTATTGACTCCAAGATGGAAGGTAAGGGTTTAAAAAATAAATAAATAAATAAAAGACTTAATGACTGATCAATTTAATAATTAATCATGACTCCTGGAGACTGATGATAAGGAGTACTTGACACCTCTTTGTTAAAAAGTGATGGAATCTGACAGGTAAAGAATTAGCCAAACTTTTTCAGACATAACTAATGTGACATAAATTTATTTTGCTTGACTATACTTATTTGTTTCAAGGGAGAGATTTTTTTTAAAAAGGGTAACTTAAAGGAAGAGTAGCAATAGTCATATAAAAGAAAAGAGTGCTAATAAAGCATTCACAAATTATACATAGTAGTGCAGAAGGAAGTTTAAAAAGGAACACATAGCTGTATGACCATGGACAAATCACTTAAACCAAACTGCCTAGCCCTTGTCACTCTTACTGTCTTCTCAAGAATTGATACTAAGATAGAAAGTAAGGAGGGTTTTTTTGTTGTTGTTGTGGTTTCTTTGTTTTCGTTATTGAAAAAGGAACACAGATGAGCAGGTCAATGTTGGTACCATCATATTTACACAGTCCCATACCCATACAAACACATACAAGCTATGTGTAAGAAGAGATTCGTGGTTTTGTACAGAATCTTCTTTCAGATCTTCTAATTGTAGAAAAATACTTGTGGGTTGATGATTTTCATAATTAAAAAATTAAAGAACATAAACAAAAAAAATTAAGAACAAAATACACAAATAATTTTTTAAGCCCAAATTTTGTTTCAGAAAAGTTTTAATCAGACCGGGAAGTCAACTGCATAATGCTACAGGGAATTTTCTTGGTCAAAGTTTTGTTCATGATATATGAAGCTTTTTGACTTGCAAGATAGATAAGATAGAGGATTGACAAGCAGGTGGAAATTTTAAGTTCATGCTTCCAAAGGCTAATTTTATATTAAATGCTTTGGTACAGCTGTTCTTGGCAGATTCCAGCTGCAAGTTGAACAGGACAGGTGGTAATCCCTGTTCAGTACCTCATTATCACCAAGAGGCTTTGATCTGGCTAATGCATAATCAATCAGTTTCTGAATTTTAATCTCTTCCCCATTTTCATTTCACTTGTTTTACTTAAATTTATTTTTCAAAATCCCTTTATGATTTTGTTTTTTTAATAAGATTATTTTTGATCATTTATTTATTTTGACATAACTAGTCTTCTGACATGCCAGCTGGAGCTCATGATGCCCTTAAAACATAAGCATTATTATTCTTGCTATCCCCTAACAAGCTCCAAATGGCTGAATCCAACTATAAAGATTTAATGTGCATTATACCCAAAGCCGAAGTTACCGCTTTAGAACAGAGTATTTGGGAAAAGTCAGTATTTTAAAGTGCCCTATGAAGTTGCTAAGTCAATGTAGAACACAAGCAAGTATGCTAAATTTGGAGCAGAGGATCTGGGATCACTTGTATGAGCTCTGTGTAGCTTGTTGTACTTGCTGTAAAATGAAATGGGTTGGACTGAGTGATTTTTAAGATCTCTTCCAGTTCTAGAGCTATGATAATAGCTTCTGACTTTATTCCTATTCTCTTCTGCATTGTGATTTGTATCAGTTAAATATGTAGAACCACATATGACTTTATGAGAGGATTCATTGTGATTACCATATATATGAAAAAAAAAGTCTCTATAACCCTTTCAGTAAACATGCATTGATGAAGTACTAACTATACGCTAGGCACCATGCATGTATATACACACAAAAATCTATGTAATGTATACACACATGTCTGTATATATATATATGTTTATCAATATCTATAACCTAATAAGTCTATAACTCCAATGCTGACATGGATTTATGATCTCATCGATGTAGTACTCTTGCCACTGGGACAGAGGGCCACATCCAGGTTTTTATTCTGTGTAACTTTTCTTTGTTAGCAAATTATATTACCTATAATGTATACCCTTACTTCTTCAGAATTGAAGGTCCTAGTCAATAGAAGCCATTCACTGCTGCTTCAACAGACTAAGTGCCATTATCATGTGATGTCAGAAAGTTTAAAATTAATAGGCTGGACTCTCTAGGAGTACCAAATTTATTTATTTATTTATTTGAGAATTTTATTTAATTAATTAACTTAGAATATTTTCCCATGGTTACATGATTCTTTCCCTTTCCCCCTTCCCATAGTTAATGTGCAATTCCACTGGGTTTTACATGTGTCCTTGACCAAGACCTATTTCCATATTTGTACTAGAGCGATCCTGTAGAGTCTATATAGGAGTACCAAAATGATATTAAAAATATAGTTGTTTTGTTAGCTAATTTATAATGAAAACGAATCTCTCAGAAATAGTTTCCATCATATTGCTTTGGCCCTTTTCATTGGCATCCTTTTCTTATAGGTATGTGGACAATATAATGATTGTGTCTACCTAAATATGGGAAGTTTAAAAAACAGATGGCTTGAGGACATTTTGTTTATTATATTGTTGCTTTCAATGGCACAAGTATTTTTCTCCAATGACCCTTTTCATTTTTTGTGACATTACTGGCACGTTCTTTTAATATATAATCCATAACATTAACAAGAAAAATGCTTCTCAAATACTATTACTTTCTCCATCTGTGACCCAATGCTGAATATCATCATCTAATGATCATTCTTATTGCAGATGGCCATCTTATAAATGCTTCTGAATAGCATTTTAAAGACGTTTAGAATATTCCCTAAGTAGATTGACACACTGAATGACTTAACATCTAAAACCTGGGTCTACACGATCTAAAATAAATGACTGGAGATGTAAAATGTCATTTCTCAAATGATGCATTTGATACCAGCTCCTATACGGAAGTGGCTAGAGAGATAAAAGAGACTAGCCAATGAAATGAGATAAACAGAGAAGAGAAAGAGGAAGAAGGGGTAGCAAAATAGTTAAGAGACAAGAGGAGGAAAAATAGAAGGCAGGTATGGAGGGATGGAAGAGAAAGTACTAGGACATTAGAGAGAAATGTTGGAGTTGGGGAAAGTGAGGGAGGAAAAGAAGGTGTGAAAAAAATGGTGCCCAAAGAGATGAAGACTACAGCAGCCATGAGTCTACCTGTTGCAAGGAGCTAATTCCTCTACCTTCCCTTCAGCCACTAGGTTTGGGTCTTGTGAGTGGGACAAAGGGAGAGTAGAGCAGGTCCTCAATTATTTCTCAGGTTGAGGGCTCTCTTAATGGGGCTTTGACCCAGGGAGCCTTCGCCACCAACAGCCTTTTTCTTCCCCACTGCCTACTCCCCACATTCTGATGCCTCTCTTGGTGCTAGGTATCAGCCACATATCTGTGACATGATATAAAGTTAGTTGGAATTAGAATACCTCTATACATCAACCAATTCCTCTTTTCAGATTCATGCAGTTTGCTTGTTCTGGGGCAGAGAAGGAAGGATGTGTTCAGATGTAGAAATATGACTGTCTTGCCAATACTGATACTATATCAATATTATTCTATTTTATATATATTATGTAATATATATTATATATATATAGTATTTTGTTTACACTTTTATCTTAGATTTTCTATCATTTTATCTTTAAACTATATATTTTAGGATTCAAAATGTTGTCAGTATAAGAATAAATGGTAATGAAGTTGAGAGGAAGTTATCAGGTACTGTCATAAAACCCAAATGAAATGTGAGTTTTAGTTGACTTTAGCTAATTCCTAAAAAAAAAAAAAATTTATAATGATAGTTTGATAAGTGACAGTATTGCTTCAGAGAGCTAGCCTGGGAAAGTGTAAAGGCTATTTAGCATTAAAAAAATTTTTTTTTCTATGTTTCCTTCATTAGCAAGTGGAAAAGATTGTAGTTATGATGACAGAATACAAAAATATATCCTGAAAGTTTATCAACAGCCTCCTGGGTTGAATTAATTAATCTCTGAAAGGACATTGCTAGACTGAGAAAACAATCAAACACCCTGAGTAAAGATAGAGTCCTCGTGTGCTTTTGGAGCTCTGTGTTTGTGGGGCCTTTAGTTAATTGGACACTTTCAGGCTTTGCACTATCTTCTGTCTCACTAATGTAGCAACTGCCTCTAGTGGTATTAATTGAAACCCATCCATCCATTCTCAATCTCTGTGAATCTGATCCTTCTATTACCACAAATCCTCTGTTTCCTTAAACAACTTTTTATATTTTGTAGGTAGTAATAGAATACTCACAATCTACAGCCATTATACTTCACTCTCATTAGATAACTAAGCAATATTTTTTTTCTGAGTTTTACATTTCCTAGCTGATGTTCCTCTGGACTATCTGATGTGGATGTCTAATCACAGGAAATATGGTACAGACAAATACTCACAAGGCATAACTCTATTGTCCTTCATCTTATCCACTATTTTTATTCTTCAGAAATTGTTAATCTTCACGATTTTCAAACATATAGCATCACTGGAAGAAAATTAGTTTGAAAGACAGTGTTTTTTTCCCTATTAGGCAACAGCTTGAGATTGTGAAAAGCAACAAATAATTTCCTAAACATGAAACCATACACACTTTTATTTAGTTCCAAATCTATCAGTCTCCAAGAATTTATATAGCACCAGTTCCAGATAAGATGCTACGGATACAAGTATAAAGAATGCAGTAGTCTCTACTCACAAAAACATATTCTAATGGGAGAGAAAACAAGTACACATACAAATTTTTCAAGATAAATATAAAATTAAATACATATAAACACAAAGTTGTTACATATGAGGTGAAGGCACTAAAACTTGGGGGAATTTGGAAAGCCTTCAAGCAAAAGATGGTGCCTAAACTTCATCTTTTAGAAAGATGTGGCCTCAATAAAGTATAGATTAGAAGGGAAAGCATTCTAGGTATGGAGGACAGCAAGTAAAAAGACACAAAGACACAAAGACACAAAGACACAAAGACACAAAGACACAAAGACAAAAGATAGAATGCTGTATGTGAGGAACAAGTGCAGGAAGGAAAGCAATACAGAATGAATCTGGAATGATAGATTAACGCCAGACTATATAAGGCTTTAAGAGCTAAACAAGGAAGTTTATGTTTAATATCAAAGGTAATAGGAAGCCACTGACATTAGCTGAATAGGAGAGTCACATTTTCAGATCGTCACATAAGACTTTTTTGACAGAAATGTATAGGATGAACTATGTGTAATTAGAATCTGCTCCCCAGGACTCTCTCTCCCAGCATTCCATGTTCCTTTTCACATTATGTGCTAACATAGGGAAGATATAAGTTTCTTGTAGCTCTTTCCTGATCACAGCTGTGGAAGTGGGCTTTGGGAAGGCCGGAGAACTTACTCATATGATTTAATTTTTTTTAGATAATTAGGTTTGAACTTCCATTTCTTTTAGTTTATTTTCTTTCTACTTCAAGTGATTATTAATAAACTTTGTAAAATATAATACTTGAAGTTATTGCATATTAGTTTACATCTTACATTGTGGCGTCCAGAAGTCTGGCGTTTAGAACCCTTAATGCTCTCTAAGAGTGAATAGATCAAAACCACGTGAGTAAGTTCTCCTGCCTGCCCAAAACCTGCTTCCACAGCTGTGATCAGGGGGAAAGAGCAATGGGAGGGGCTACATAAAACTTATATCCTCCTTACATTAGCACATAATGTGAGAAAGAATATGGAATGCTGGGAGAGAGAGTCTTGGGGAGCAGATTCTAATTACACAACTATGTATAGAATGTATAGAATAATGTATAGAATGGTTAGAGACTAAGCATGGAGATTGATTAGGCAGTTGTGGCCATTATCCTGATAAGAAGTAATAAACTAAAATGGCAGCTATTTGAGTGGAGAGTAAGTAAGGGTCAAATGAAAGATTGTCGAAAAGGTAGAAACAGAAAGTTGGATTTTTTCAATTGACTGTAGGGCAAAGGAGAGAGAAGAGTCCAGGATAATGCCTTGATTTTGAAACGGAGACATTGGTAGAATGGAATTGTCTTCCTAAAAATAGAGAAGCTTGGAAGATGACAGTGTTTAAAATGAAAAATAAAAATCTTAGCTGATGATCTATCTGCAGTTTGTCTAAGATACATGAACATATTGATAAATTAACTCAGTGGGCTTCCAGTCCAACAGTATGTCATAGTCATGGCAAAAAGTACTTGTTTTTAACCTGTAGGGCTTTTTGAGCATTATTAGACTGATCTCTTTTGAGTGACTAATAAACAGACCATATAACATTCTGAAGCTTGAGATATAATCAGCACAATATCATCAGATAATATGAATATTTGGCACCTGTTGATAATCCCTCTCTCATTTGGACTTTTTACATAATATCCATTACGGTGGTGAATACCTTTGTCAAGGATATGTCTTCCTGATATATACCTTGCTTAAGCACTTAATCATTGATTGGTTGACAGGATAATAAGATTATTAAATGATTATTTCTGTGGCTTCAATTTATCAACACATCTTCTGTGATTTCAGCATGGAAATGAGAAATTCCTTATGGGCAATAAAACTTTTAGGCTACATTTTGCTATTTTGTTCTATTGAGTCAAATACATTTTTTTATTCAAGAAACAATAAACATAGCAGAGTGATTATTATCTATAAATTTCTCTCAGTTGTACGGCCATGAAGATATATTCAGCTATGGAATATAATTTGTGGAAGTCTTTCTCTTCTCATATGTTCATTAAGGCTTACTTCAACACACATATAGATCTTTCTTATAAAAATTTTATAAAGATGACATACAGGTCAACACTGATTACAGTTTTCTTGATTGCCTTTTCTGGGTAATAATATCATCTCTGAATTTTTTGGTTTATTCACTTTCCTGAATGTCATAATCAGTCACTAAGCAAGCACTTACTTTGTGCCAGCATAAAATCATAGATTTAGAGATAGAGATGGAAGAGACCTCTTTAGTCATCAAGTTCAACCCCTTCATCTTAAAGATTTCCAGGAAAGTTAAATGATTGTCCTAGGCAACAAAATAATGAATATCTGAGGACAAAGTGTTGGTCAGATAAAGTTCTAAAACACTAATTTTGTGGATGAGTTATTTTGATATTAAGAGAAAAAGAAACTATACAATCAGTTGTTTATGAAATTATCTTGTTCTGAACATTAATTAGAGTAATTGGTTTAAAGAAAATTTTTTTCCACTTAGAATAAATGTCCTCTTTTTAAAACATCTGACTTGTTATGTTCATATGGTACATATTTTTACGTTTTTCAATTAATAAAAAATATTATTTTCTCTTCCTTTTTTCCTCCTCTCCACTGAAAAACGAAAACAAAAACAAAACCCTTGTAACAAATATGCTTAGCCAAGCAAAACAAAATCCAGAATTCATCCTGTTTAAAAATAAATGTCTTATTCTGTACCTTGAATTCATTACCCGTCTATTAAGAGGTGGGTAGAATACTTCATCACTGATCATGAGAACATATATTAAGTCTATAATATAAATAGAAAAAATTGTAAAAGAAACATGACAAACAAAATGTACATTAGGATAATTTATCCTGGGATTTATATGTGTTACTGTTTCCATTTTCAAAGTAAAGCTTGATACTATAAAATTAGGAGAAGCAATTATATTTAATAGTTTTAAGATTGGAGTAAATATGCAAGTTGATTTATAGGACACATTTCTTAGATCTCTTTCTAAACATAATAGTAAAATTCCATTCAGATTCATAATCCAGACACTCCCTAAGTCTAGGCCTTTACTTCCCTTCAAGCTAAATTTTACATCCAACAATGAGAAGTTTTCTTAACATGACAAAATTTCATTCAAATAAGTTAATATCTGTTAGGGGAAAATGATACATACATAGTACAGCAGAGTAATCAGAAATATAAAAAAAATAGCAGAGAAAAGAGAAAAAAGGAAAAGAAACAAGGAAAAGGAAGGAAAGAGAAGGGAATGGAAAGGAAGAAAGTAGACATGCCAGTGGTTTCTAATAAAGGTGAACTTAATATCAAGCTCTATAATTGCATTTCATTTTCAATGGAGCTACAAAAAAAAAGCTCTTTTGGCCTTTTGCATTAATATTTTCTTATAAATATGTATATATTTGCTAGAGTACTACCTTTAGAAGTGTCTTATGGTTAGGATGATTCAAGTTGTGGATATCAAATGGTTTAGCAAATAATTTTGGAAATAATATGTAGCTCTTAGTTTTGTTATTTGGCTAGTAGAATAATATCCATTTTCTATGTAAAGAGGACCCTACTAATGTATCATCACTAACGATATCTTGAATTGTAGTGGTAATGATAGATACATATTAACTTCATGACAATCTCTTGCCCAGTTTTCATTTGGTCAACATTTGAATATCTGGTGTCTTTCTTACTAATATTTACCCCCTTTCCTTATCATCTATTCTCTTTGGTATTATGTTGGTATTAATCATCAAAAAATCATTGAACAATTATCCCTATTGTCACATATTTAAAGGTATCTTACACAATTTTAACATAACAGAAGACACCTTATTGGAGGTGCAGGTCAACTAAAAATTAACACCTAAGAAAGCTAAATTCTTTGTATATTTCAGCCATTTTGAGACTTGATATGGTCTGCTATAGAATATCCTTTGTGAAAACCAGACTATTCACTTTTTTATGCCTTTATTAAGGATGTTATCTATCTAGCTATCTAAAAATTATTCTCACAAAGATTTGGAAGAGATAGGAAAATTGTGAGTTCAAAATTATCAGTATTTTCTTAATTGATTTTTTTGGTATTAATACCATCCTTAATATTTTTAGGTCTTATGTTCTCTTTCAGATAATTTGAAAATAGACCCCTCAGTGTTCTAAAATATGTTTTTTCTCCAGTAAGGACCTTCCTATGTATACCTAACCATTTCTGGGAGATCTTGCAGTTTGTCTTTTTAATGTAATTTCTAATTCTTCATGTAATACACCAGAACTATGATACAGAAGTCCATAAGTACTCATGGTATAATCTGGCTTAAAATTGGCTCCAAAAGGGTCAAGCTTCTGTCAACTTGAAAATTCTCTCAATCGTGCATAAAAATATACAATAAAAATAGCAATAGTTATCATTTAAGACTACAAAGTTTTCTTAAAAATGTTAAAATGAAAATATCACACTTTTTTGAGGACTAGTCACCCTCCTCATAGTATGCAGAAGAACAGTGCTTAACAATGATATCACACAAATACTGTTACTGATATTATAACAGAAAAGCATTTCAATAACATGACAACTTGGTTCCTTGATCCCCATTTAAAGAATTACTTTGTTTGGGGCTAACAATAGTTCAAAAGCATTTTGGAAGAGGGTTGTTAGAAATATAAACATCAATTTGTTTCAGAAGAGCTAAATATAATAAAAATTCACATTAAAGAGCACTAACAAAGATCCCCCCCAAAATACTAAGATAAACTAAATTGAAAAGCATATGGAAAAAAAAAAGAATTTCCTCCTAAAAGCTCTTTTAACCTTCTGAACTGAGGGCAACTTATTGTTCTTTCTTGTTGCTGCAGTTTTGTTTTGAATTTGTGATTTCCAGTATCACCTAGCATGGAAAGGCATTTTAGTCTAGCCCTGTCTTTAGATTGACCCCAGAGCTTTGGCCAGTTTTGTTCCCAATTTGAATTGGTTTGCCTCTCCTCTGCTGGAAGACTCACTAGATTGGTGACCTAAGTGGTAAGGATGTACTAATGGCTTAGCACACTGCAGTTCAGAACTCCTGAGCTCAGCTTTCCCCAGTAATAGGGATTATAAATTTGTGCCACCACATCTGGTGACAATTTATTGTTCCTGAGCATCAGTAAGAGGTACGTTTTCTAGGTGCAAGATGAAACATAAAAGCTTGACACAAAGTGCCCTTATTTTAAGAAGATTAGTTTATGGATAGAGAACAGTTGAGAGAGGTTAATATTTTGAGAGAGAACTCTTAACACACCAGTAAATACAAGAGAAAAGGAATGAGACAAATAAAAAAAAAATGACTGATGAGCAAGATACAGCATATAACGCCTTTTAGTGCTCATTTCTTCACCAAAACAAAAATTTATTTTTACTGAATTTGGAGGAAGACAATTACCCCTCTCTTTTTTTTTGTTGATGGCCTAATAAAGGTCTGTTGATTACATAGTCATTTATTTTGTTTTGCTAACACAAGTTATTGACAGTATTATTATTTACCTTTTAACTTCTGAACAGGATGGGCATTAATGTGGTGCTACATATATATTCCTGCAAAAAATACACCCCCTTTCTGAAAATCCAGAGTAGCTCAGTTATTCCTTCTGTTTCATAAAAAAGTTTTATGGATGACTTCAATTTTTTATATTCCAATTATTTCTTGTTATACCTTTCCCCTGTTGAACCCTCCCTCATAAAAAAAAAGAAGAAAGAAAGTTAAGCAAAATTGATAGAACAAAGTTACCACATCTGAAAAACACCTTCAGTGTTCTACACATATAGACCCTTGCTTGTCTCTCAAGTAGAGGCAAATTTTTGTCATCTTCTGTTCTTCAGGTAAAAGATTGGTTATTGTAATTAATCCAAGTATAGCTGCCTATTACTTTGCTTTTCTTTACATCAGTGGTGTCAAAAACCAGGCCAGTGAATGAAAAAGAAAAACACTTTTCCCAAGCCAGATTAAAATGTAATTAGGAAATATTTAACAAAATAAATAAAAATAAAATAAATTAAAGCTATGTATAACTATATGAAAAATACTCTAAATCATCATTGATTAGAGAAATACAAATCAAAACAACTCTGAAATATCATCTCATGCCTATCAGATAAGCTAAAATGATAAAAAGGCAAAAAATGTTGGAGGGGATGTAGGAAAATGGGGATACCAAAAGACTGTTGGTGGAATTACAAACTGATCCAACCATTTTGGAGAGCAATCTGGAATTATGTACAAAGAATTATAAAACTGTGTATACCTTTTGACCCAGGATTACCACTATAAGATCTATTTCCTAAAGTGATCAAGGAAGATGGAAAAGAAGCTATGTGTTCCAAAATATTTATAGCAGCTCTGTTTGTGGAGGCAAAGAAGTGGAAATTAGAAGATGCCCATCAATTGGGGAATGGCTAAATAATGGCATATGTGATTGTGATGAAATAACTACTATATCATAAGAAATGACATACAGGTAAATTTTGGAAAAAAACATGGAAGAAGAAAAAAACATTATGAAGAGTGAAACAAGCATAACCAAGAGAACATTATATATAGCAACAGAAATTAAAGAATGATTTCTACATGTCCACCTCCAGAGAAAGAACTGATAAAGAGAAATAAGGAAGACGTAGTTTTATATATACATATATCTTTTGGTCAAATGATGTTTCCTTTAATGGGTGGAGGAGAGGAAGGTAGTTACTGGGTATTCAAATGTAACAAACAAATTAATTAAAAATAAAATGAAAGACCATAGAAAGCATTAATATGTAGTTTTCTAAGTCAATATACTGCATTGGTGCATCCTTGGGTTGTCTATTTCTCTTTAAGACCACTGGTTTACATTATTGAAGTCATATTGGGCTCCTTGTTCTACTTTCTTTGCTCTGAATCATTCCATGCAAGTTTCCCACATTTTTCTGGATTCCTTATTGTCATTTCTTATAGCAACACAATGTTTCATTATATTCATATACAACAGTTTGTTTTGTTGTTCCTGAGTTTATGGGTTTCTACTTTGCTGGAGTTGGGGTACAGTACCACAAAAATAGTGTGGCTGTGTACCGTAGGTAGTTGCATTCTGTTTTAGTGACTTGAAATATTATTATAATTGCTAACAAATTTACTATAGAATATAAGGTGGGCTTTTTCCTTACAGGGGAAAAGAACCACGGGATTTTAAAAGATAGATATTCCTTTTTTATGCCAACTCGTCCATCTCACTTCCAATGCCTTTGATGTCTCTTTACCATCCTTCTCCTAACCTTTAAATATTCAGAAGCATCATTGTGTGGGGTATCCCAAAATTATTGTGCCTATCTAGACATCTCTTTCATGGTCGTCTATCTTCAACACAGGCTCTCTCTATCAATTCCTTCTCTCTCTCTCTCTCTCTCTCTCTCTCTCTCTCTCTCTCTCTCTCTCTCTCTCTCTCTCTCTCTCTCTCTCTCCATCCCTCCCTTTTTCTCTCTCTCTCCCTCCCTCCCTCCCTCCCCCTTCACTGTCCCTCTGTCCCTTCCATTCCTTTTCTTTCCCTTCCACTTTATTCTCTACTATTCCTTTATTAATATTTGATTTTTAAATTACATAGAAAAACAATTTTTAACATTTTTTTCAGTTCCAAATTCTCTCCATTCCTTCCCCAATCCTTGAGAGGAAAAAAAATTTATATATGTTATATATGTATTGTCATACAAAATATATTTTCATCTACTGCTCCTCTACTAATAAATATATAATTAGTAAGGTGTTAATAGTTTTTAAATCCCATAAATATGGTACTGATTCCCAAGCCAGGAAGACCAAAAACAGAGAAAGAAAACTATAAACAAATCTCCTTTAATGAACATAGATGCAAAAATCTTAAATAAAATACTAGCAAAGAGACTACAGCAAGTTATCACAAGGATTATTCACTCTGACCAGGTGGGATGTATACCAGGAATGCAAGGCTAGTTTAATATTTGGAAAACCATCCCCATAAATGACCATATCAATAACCAAACTAACAGAAATTACATGATTCTTACTAGAGGCAAAAAAAAAAGACTTCCACAAAATACATCTATTAAAAACACTAGAAAGTATAGGAATAGAAGGGCTTTTCCTCAAAATAATAAATAGTATGTATTTAAAACCAATAGCAGTAATGGACTTCTCCATTAGTGGCAATGCAGTGATCCTGAACAACTTGGAGGGATTTATGAGAAAGAACACTATCCACATTCAGAGGAAAAACTGTGGGAGGAGAAACACAGAAGAAAAACAACCGCTTGATTACATGGGTTGAGGGGATATGACTGGGGATGGAGACTCTAAATGGTCATCCTAGTGCAGATACCAACAACATAGAAATAGGTTTTGACCAAGGACACATGTAAAACAGTGGAATTGAGGGTCAGCTACAGGAAGGGGTGGGGAGAGGGGAGGGAAAGAATATGATTCCTGTGACCAAGAAATAATGTTCTAAATTGACTAATTAAATAAAATGTTCAAAAAATGAAAATAAAACCAATAATAAATATCATCTGCAATGGGGTTAAGTTAGAGGCCTTTTCCAATAAGATCAGGAGTGAAATAAGGATGCCCATTATCACCTCTATTATTTAACATTGTACTAGAAACACTAGCAGTAGCAATTAGAGAAGAAAGAAATTAAAGATATTAAAGTAGTAAATGAGGAGACCAAGCTATCACTCTTTGCAGATGATATGATGGTCTACTTAGAGAATCTTAGAGCATAAACTAAAAGGCTAGTAGAAATCATTAATAATTTTAGCAAAGTTGCAGGATACAAAATAAATCCACATAAATCATCAGCACTTCTATATATTTCCAATAGTTGAAAAATGCTTACAATATTACCCCTTCTACGAATATTTGCATAGTATTGGTATTCCAGAACTCCCTAATGAATGCATCTAATATAATTTTATATGTCAAAAGAAGATATCAGAGTTATTTGTGGATGGCTTAGTGGTTTGAAGATATGAAAAAAATTCTCCAAAGAAACTATTAACTATATGGAAGAAATCTAGGCACTGAATCAAATGTTGTAGGTTTGAACTCACTCAAACCAGTCCGAATGTTCAGGTTCAGAACTGGAATGAAATGAGACAATTTTAGACTACCCAGAAATTAATAAAAGGAGATTTACTTAATCATATCATGGAAAGGATATTTAATGAGTGTATATCATTAATTTAGCTGGGCATTTGCCAAGGTTACAAGCTGGTGACAAGCCTGAGAGGAAAGTTCTTGAATCCTTTGTACACTGGGTTTTGTACTTAGGCCCCTAGTAAGTTGCATTCAAATCTATGATTTGAAAATCACTGAACCATTTTCTTCTATATAATTTCATTACTTTCTAGGGAAAAAAGCTGTAATAGTCTGCATGTTATAGAGATGACTCCTATTACATCATGGCTACAGAATGAGGTGTGGTTGATTATCTAGAAAAGAACATGCAGTTGGAATACACAAGAAAGGGTAGTGTTATGAAAACATGAGGGAGTAGAAGATCTACTAGGATTTTCTGGGGAAAGTAGATTATGACCAAGATCAGATGCAATAAAGGAAAAGAAGGATAAAGAAAAAATAAGGCCAGCTAAGGTCTTCTGAACCCAGATCTAATATTCTTTTCACTAACTATCTTGTTGGTAGTAATTCCAGAGAGAATCTTCTCACTGACTTTTACCAATCATCTCAAACTAATTATGTCAGACATACTCAATTTATTGACCTAGACACTATAACTAGAGCTTCAAATTAAGTCTGTTCTTAAAATGGAAATAGAAATGATTCACATCCATATTGAGAAATTCCTTTCCTCAAGAAAAATGCATTTTCTCCTCAGGTAAGCAGCTGAAGTACATTTAAGAACCATCCCTTCTACAGTGTTGGTAACATTTTTAAGTCATCACATGGAAGAGAAAAAGACACTGAACTACTTTGAGGATACTCAAAATAAAACATTCCATCCAGAGTTTCTCAGTTATTTGAGTTGATTGCATTAAAGTCAATACTAGATCCTAAAATGACCATGGGAGAGGTCTCCAAACTAGCAGTCAAAGGCTAATGAATTTATTGCATTTGCCCCAGCTCTGGGTCCATGCACCAGAAGTGGTAGTTCTGAATTCCCAAGTAAATCAGAAAATACTATTGGGAGGGGGAGAGCAGGAATAAATGGAAAAATTATTATTTTTAAATAAATTACAAATGATTGGGAGGTCTGTACCATGTGATCTCATGGAAATAAAATTGTATTGGTGATCAGAGGGGCTTAGATTCTGGTGCCATTTGTACCACTAATGAGTCATGAGACCTTGGGCAAATTACCTGTCTGGAACATTTTCCTCATTTCTATAAGGAGAGAGCTAAAGTGAATGATCTTTGTGGTCCCGTCAGTTCTAAAATTCTGTTTCTATATGCAACTAAAGACAAACTGACTTCCCTTCAACTCAGTTTTTATGTTAGTATGATGGTAATATTTTCTATCGAATATTCCCATTGAGATAATGAAATGCAATGAAGGCCAATTATTTTTTAATCATTAAAAAATAGTTCAATAAAAATCAGTATGGTAGTATAAATAATCAGCGATTTTGTATTTTTGTATATAGAGAGAGTGCAGTTAAATCACTAAACAAATTTAAGTACCATTTTCTAAGTAACTTTCTGAGATATTTATCAAAAGGCATTAGGCACAAATATAACAAAATCCCAGTAGTTTAAGCATAGTTTATTGTCAATCAAAATGCATTGACATGTTTATACATTATATATGCTCCTCTCAAAGTAATGGTGTCAAAGGTTCTTGAGTTTATGATTATAAAGATAAAGAAAAAGGCATAGAGACAAGTGATAACAATTTTAAGGAATTCCAAAATTGCTCCTGATTCTGTCCAAAATCATCAAAAGACTATAGCAATAGCAATGAAACTTTCACTCATTCATCAAATAAATGAATGGAAAGAAGATAGCAGCCAGTAGAATGTGGAAAATGATTGTATTTGGGGGACATGACTAATGAGATAGGTAATTATAATTTCAAAATTTTAAGCTTAGGTGACTGGAAGAATGTACTGACAGTAACAGAAGAAGGAAACTCAGGAAAAGAGGCTGCTTTCATGGAAAAGATGAGGTAAAATAATTAGGATCAGTGAGCTGCATTTTCTATATTCTTCACCCCAATCCTATCCAACTTCTTTGATTGTACAAAATATTATAACATTATTATAATAGTGTACAATATTGTCCCCAAATCCTTTATTTACAGTCTCTCTCCTCTTAGCAGTATTTTATTTCTCATCCATGACTGTGTAAGATCTTGATATTTTTTCATAATCTCCTCCAGTCCTGTCTTCCCCCAAACCATCTATATCTCATCCATGGATAGTCTGGGCCTCTTTATTTTTCCTCCTCCTCCTTCTTCTCTCTGTTTTCAGTCCTGTCCTTGAAGTTTTTTTTCAGCTCCTTAGGATCTTCCAGTTTGGTCTAGGATGACTTTGAGAAAACCAGGTTATCTCAATGACGTAATGAGGCTTGCCAGGATGACTTTAGTGGATGTTTTTATACTTAAGTATCAAAAAACAAAAACTTCATGGGAAAGTATTCCTCCAGGCTGATTGTTAAAGCAGAGGAGGGAATAAAATTCTTAGACTATCCATTATTCCTCTGACAACATTGCAAAAATGCAAATTTAAAGAGATTTTCTGAATTTCTTTCCTGCATTATAAATATAACAGTGCCATTCCACACAAAGGGTTGCATTATAAGGAGTTATACCTGTATTCTAAGCTCCTGTT
This sequence comes from Monodelphis domestica, assembly GCF_027887165.1. NCBI lineage: Eukaryota > Metazoa > Chordata > Mammalia > Didelphimorphia > Didelphidae > Monodelphis > Monodelphis domestica. Next base: position 32,665,722 of record NC_077230.1, read on the forward strand.
AGAATAAAGAGCTATAGTTATTGAAGATGAAGAAAGCTACATTTGCTAAAACAGTATAGCCGTAGGCATTATTCATCTAGAAGGGGGGGAAATTGGATTTTTCTATTCTCAAATAGTTGAATATTAACTTTTCTTCAGTCTGTTTCAGTTTATGAAGCCTTCCTTATCATTTCATTTACTGGTAATTTTTTGTTTGCTTTTATCCAAATCTCAAGAACTCTAAGTCATAAGTATTTTTAAAAGAAAGATTACATTGCCACTCAACATTTGATGGAATTTGAGTATTTCAGATAAGGACAATTCAAAAAGGAATGTATGTAGAATGTTGCATTTTAATTGAAAAAGACCCAAACTGAAAGGAGTCCCTGACAGTAAAAAATGACTACTTCTAAAAGCTACATTATTATTGAATATATGTTCCATATTTTCATGAGGATAACAAGACTTGCCACTTGTTTCAACAAAAATGACAGGACAAAAATAATTTTAAAAGACATATTTACATTTTTTAATCATAGACTCATAAATAAAACTGTGTTTTGAATTATTTCTCGAGAAGTAATTGACATAGTATAAGTAAATCACTCTAAAAACCATTACAGCCGTCTCATTTCTCTCTTGATGCTCAAAACAGAAATGTGTCCTTATCTGTGGAAGAATTCCTTTTGACATACACATTCACAAAATATGAAATATAGACTTTTTTCACTTCCTAAGGCCAAAACCTAGAGTTTAAAAAGAAAAAAAAAATTTTAATATATATAATATTCCCCAATTACCTCAATAAGATCATCAATTTTAAAAATACCCTATGAACCAGGGATATTCATTAATCATTCCTTAGATAATATTGGAATCCCTTTGTTTCTAGGGAAAAGAAAATTTATAATTTTTAGGTAGATCAAAAAAATCTGAAAGCCTTTTCAGAGCTGAAGAAAACAATAAAAACAGAAAAAATATTATCTAGACACCCAGATTATTAAATCAATGAGATTTATACTTTCCATACTCTATTCATTTTCCAGGGAATTTATTGCCATGATAAATGGTTTCACTAAGTATCTCAAAGGGTTAATTTACTTCTGAATGGAGAAATGACTTTTAGCAGTTATGTGTGCATTTTTTTAAAAGTGTAGCATGTGGGTGTAAGGTAGGAAGAGGCCCAGAGAATGACTTCACTAATTGGGGTTTTCACCTGCTGTGAGTCTAATGGAATACAATGCTTTATTTGTAGCTGAAGGAAAGGGGAGAATGTGGAAAGTGTCAGAATTTGAGATCAGTTTTAAAATTTTTATTACTTGTTACTATTGAATAAGGAAAAGAAAAATGAATGATAGATGGCAGCATCAGGCTGCTAAGATGGACCACAATATCTTTTGCTAATATAGATTTTAGTTTTCTGAATCAGATCTGCAATTTGGAAATGCTGTCTCTTTTTTTTATCTGTTTTGTAAAGCTGTAGGCTTAAGGCTAAATGTTATACCCAGCTCTGCTGCATGAAGAAGCAACTGGTCTATGGTGTTAATGAAGTGTGGATTTATTTTAGTGAAGATGATAAACTTCACATTTTTTTTTTAATAGGTAGCATTGTGAGGCAATGAGAAATCTCATTAAAATAAACCTGCATTAAAAAGTGAATTCTATAGAGTACAATTTTATTTATCTGGGCTCTCCCTCTCCAGATTTCTGGTGGGTCTGGCTAGGAGAACCCATCTTCTATTTCAAACCACAATTATCCCCCAATCCCAGCTCCCTTAGCAATTCTTCCTCTTCTCCAGCCCTGAACTGGAACCTACTGGCTAAGAGACCTGGAAGTAACTGTGTTGATCAGTCAATGTTTTGTTTGTAGAGCTTGATCATGGCTTCCTGTCTTTTAAAGCATGAGTTCCTAATACAAGGCTTGGAGTTTTTTTCTTTTAATATATATTTCGATGACTGTCTTTCAATGTAATGGGTTTCCTTTGTAATTCTTTTTATCTTGTTTTATGTTTAAAAACATTTTGAGAAGAGATCAATAAGTTTCACCAGATTGCCAAAGGGGTCTAAGATATAAAAAAGTTTAAGAACCCCTGCTATAAAAGATAAACTGTGCTAGCCCTGTTTTCTCATGCAGATTATGCCTCCAAAAGGTTTTACCCTATTATTTGATTAAATGCATTTAGCAGCCTTCCTAGATAGTTCACTTCAGAGGGACTATTTGTAGAACCAAGGGATCAGAAATAGAGGTTCAGAAGAAGACCTTAAAGGCCATCTAGTCTAATGCCCTCATTTTACATTTAAGAAAACTATGACCCAGAGAAGTTAAAAGATTTGTCCAAAGTCATACTTGTAGTAAATGACAGAGTTAAAACTCAATGCTTATCTAACAGCAAATCCTATGCTCCTTCAATTGCAATGTGCTGTCTCCATTTGTATCTTACTTCATACCCTAAAAATTTTAAAATATGTCTTTTACCACAATAATTTTTACTACTACTACTGTTATTATTATTATTATATACCTAATATTCTCATAGCACTTTTAGGATTGCAAAGCACTTAACATATATTAAGCTCACTGTAAAATGGAGATTTGAATCCTAGACTTCAAACCCCAGAAGTCCTTGGTATTTCCCAGAATTCCCTATAATTTCACCTGAGGCTCCACCTGGACAAGATCACAATGAGTATTTAACTGGCTCTCTGCCTCACAACACCCTACTCCGCCATTGCAAGATGTAGTAAGTAAGCTAAGTGCAGGCACTCTGAATAGGCTAATCAGCCCTAGGCACATGGTTTTCTTATTTTGTATTTCTTTATTCCTTGATTTCTAATAATCTTTAATAAACCTCATAAAATATAATATTTCTATTACTAGAGACTAATTTAATTTTTACATCACTGACTCAACCAATGCTGTAAAATTGAGTACTATTATTATCCCATTTTTAGAGCAGCTAGATGGCACAGTAGATGGAACACTGGGCTTGGAAACAGGAAGATTCATCTTCACAAGTTCAAATCCAGCCTCAGTCATTTACTAACTGTGTGACCCTGGACAAATCACTTAACTCTGCCTCAGTTCCTCATCTGTAAAATGAACTGGAAAGGGAAATGGCAAACTATTTCAGTATTTTTGCCAAGAAGAGTTGGACACAACCCAAACAACTGACCAACAACATTAACCCATTTTTATAGAGGAAGAAGCTGAAAAAGTTTGATATTTGTTTGTTGTCTCATTCATTGCACATGGTGACTCTAGAGGAAGTGTGGTGTTATGAAGAGTTTCTTCTGTAGGAAGAATCAAGAGAGATTTACATTTTAATTCATCCACTAGTATGAGTTGTATCATTATGTGCAAATCACTTCTTTTATTTTTATAAAAATAAGAATAGTATTTTCTCTTATTTTATCAAATCTGATTTTATAAAATAAGAATGATATTTTCTCTTATTTGATCTCAGTTTATAAAATTAGATTTTATAAAATGAGTAGTATTTTCTCTTATTTGATCTCTTAGTTTATAAAATCTTATTTTATAAAATAAGAATAGCATTTTCTTTTATTTTATAAAATAAGAATAGTAATATTCTTACTTCATAGAGTTGTTATTGGAATCTAATGTGTGATCTGGGTGACCAATTAATATTTACAAAGCAAAGTTCCTGGACCACAGTAGGCAATATATAAATTCTCATTCCCTTTCCATTCCCTATTCAGTCTTTATCCTACTCTTCCTGTGACAGCCAGACTTACTTTAATCTTGAGGACTTCTCTAATAGTCTCTTTAACTAATCATCCTCTACCAAGAATTCCAGAATCTGGTCCATGTCACTCAAGGGACCCCCCCCACCCCCCAGTCCTTTGTACGTACTAGGCTTCCAAAGCCAGAAAAAAAGAACAGAATTAATAAGAGGATGCAAAGAAGAGAGGAGGGACTCTAAATTCCTTTAGCAAAGTGTTAAGTCCCTCTCTGTTAACTCAGTTTCCCTTTCATCCACAAGGTTCAAATACAGGGCCCAAGCTTGATGTTTCCCATTTAGAGAGAACCTAGTACAAATCCAGAATTCTCTGGCTTCTCCTCATAGCCTTACTTAGCCTCTGATGCAGCTGGAGGCATCATGTGATGTGCTGCGGCTTCCTCACTCTTTCATCATTCCTTTCGGCACACTGTCTGTGTGGTCTTCTCACAAGGGTTATATACTTAGCTTTGGAAGATCTCAGTATTCTCCCATCAGCCTCTGGTGACTCCCTTTACCAGCTAGCCTTCCAGCCGGAAGACCCCTCATTCTTTCTGGATGCAGCCCCTTGGAACCCCTTGTTGAAAACATTTTATGTATTTCTGCCCAAAGGCTCTCTTTGCACCAGAACAGCAGGTTGAGGAGTGGCTGGCCTGACACCTTTCAGAACTGCTCAGAGTCTTCCAGCATGAATCCTTTTAGCATATGCCCACTTGGTGTGCAAAATGCTTTGTATATCTTAAAACATTCAATAAATGGCAGTCAGATTTTTTTTTTTTGCCAGTTAGTGTAAAAGAAGAGTTTCGGTGGCTTTCTAGCATATTTAAATATGGGGATTTTACTATAAATTCCATTTAATGCAGGAATTCCTATATTCTATACAAAATATATTTGGATAGATATTGAAATAGATATGGAAATAGATATTGACAGATATGGATATAGATATGAATGCAGATTACACATAGATGATTTACATCTAGAAATGCTTAGATGTGGATATAAATAGATATAGATAAACATATGGAATCACTGGACCAGAAATTCCTTCTTCTTGGGTGGTGAGGAATGGGGTGGAGATCATACAATGTACCATACATATCCTCTGCCATATACATATATATATATATATATATATATATATATATATATTTGCATGTGTGAAATCAAGTTTAACTTCAACAAACATTTATTGAAGAAAGCAACCTTGTGGCAACTAATGAGTTTTCTAGATTTGCTAGCCTATTAATTTAAGCTGTTAAATAACTAGGCTGGAATGCCATCACCTCCACTAGCCTTATTGTTAGCAATGTTTCCTAAGGCCCACTTGACTTCATTCTCCAGATGTCTGGCTCTAGGTCAATAACTACACCACCATGGTTGTCAGTGATGTTAAGATTTTTCTCAGTTTACTCATGTGTAAAATGGGAATTATATTTGCTCTACCCAATATACAGGATTGTGAAGTTAAGTCCTAGGGAAATGAGAAGTGTTATTTCAATATGCAGACATAAAAAGTTCTATAGACATATTTTATCATCAAGATGTGTATAAAACTTACAGTATGACTCAACTCTGTTTCTGTTTACTCTGCTAAATGATTTTTGGACTAAAAAGGACAGAATAAACAAAAAAGAAGTCAGAGATCACCTATTGCCTTTGATATGTTCAAGGTATGATTCAATAACAGGACATCTCAAGGTACTAAAAGAATTGTCAAATATGATTGCCTAGCTCTTGCCAGTGATTTTTGAAAGATCATGATGACTGATACAAATGCTGCAGAACTGGAAAAGGACAAATATGGAATTTTCAAAAAATAGGTAAAGAGTCAAATGTATAAATCAAAGGCCAATTGACCTGACTGATTCCTAACAAAATTCTAGGAAGCATTATTGAAAGATGGATTATAAATATCTAAAGGGAAAGAGTGGCCACAGAGAGCCAGAATAACTTCTTTGCTACCTTAAGGACATTCCAGAACAGATGATGCCAGACTCAACTAATTTCCACTTTTTTCAGAGTTATTTAATTGGATCACCTATATTTCTTTATCTATCTCACTCCCTCTCTTTTCAGTAAACCATCTCATATAATGAAGACATTTTTAAAGATAAGGGAAAAAAGGAAGGGAGGAATAAGGGAAGGAAGGAATGACTGATCAGCAAAAGAAATACATTTTTTAAAATCTGAAAATATATGCAGTGTTCTATACCCAGGGATTGGTATCTCCACAAAGGAAGAAGAGGCTAAAGGGGAGGCAGGAGGCAAGACTGAGAAGAAAGATGCATTCTCATATTTCTTCTTTAGGCCACACTTCTTCTCTGTGATTTTACATCTATTTTTGATTATTGGTGATCTTTCCCCTTAAATTGTTGTCATTGTGTATGCTGTTTTCTTGACTTTACTTCACTCTGTATCAGCCCAAGTAATTCTTTCCATGATTCTCTCAATTCATATTTGTTTTTTATAGTACAGTAATATTCCATTAAATTCATGTATCATAATTTGTTTATTCATTTTCCAGTTCATGTAGATATGTTATTTCCATTTCTTAGCTATGACAAAAAGTGCTAATAGATGTGTATCTAAACATTTTAGTAATTGTATTTGCATAATTCTAAATTCCTTTCACAATAGTTGTCCTTATTCTTATAACCTTTTCAATACTGACTGTTTATCTTTTGTCATCTTTAACAAATTTTTGACCATAAGATAAAAGTTCAGAATTTTTCAAATTTGTATTTCTCTTATTAGTGACTTGGAGAATTCCTTCACATTAATACTTAGCAATTCTGAGAATTGTTTTTCATATCTTTTGACTCTTTATCTATTGGGGAATAGCTTTTAGTCTCATGTGCATGCATATTGCAGTAGGTAGTTTGTGTGTATATATATATATATTAGTTGCTTAAATATATTGTATAAAAAGCCTTATCTGAGAAATTAGAATCAGATTTTTTTTTGTCATTCAAGCTCTTTCTTTCTGATCCTAAATGCATTAATTTTGTTTCTGGAAAAGCTTTTCAATTTCTTCAGCATTCTTCTCCAGGATGTGAATGAAGGCATAGATGGGATTGCATCAAATTTTCAAATGAGTCAAAGCTCAGAGGGAGAGCTATTATCTTTCCTAGCTCATTAAATGATTGATTAAGGATCTAAAAAATATAAAATGGCTAGAATGCTGGTATGAATCTAATACATCAAATCTGAAATATAGACATGTAAAATGCTAATAGAAGGATAATTACTATATAATAGTTCCTGTGAGAAGAACCTAGAATCTGAAATACTTTGTCTAAAACTGTGACAACTTAAACTATGACTATGACAATTTAGAAAGATATTGATAAATTGAAGAATTTGCATCTCAAGGTAACCAAAAAGGTCTAGACCATTCCACATAAGAAAAGGTTGATGGGACTAGGGAAATATAGCCAACAGAAGAAAGTCTGGGTTTGAGTGGAGGAGGTAAGAGTAGGTTTCTTAGATGGCTTAAGTTTTAGAAGAGCAGTAAAGTGGAACACTTGTTCTATTTGAACCCAGAGGTCAGAACTAAGACCTATTGATAGAAGCTGCAAAGAGGCAGATTTAGACTTGATGCAAGGCATAACTTTCTTTTTCTTAGTTTTTAAATTTAAAAAATTTTTATTGTCAAACAAAATGCATTTCCATATTGGTTATTGTTGTAAGAGCACGTTCAAACAGAACCAAACCCCAAAATAAAACCACAGATACACTGATGTGAAAGACAACTCAATCAGTTCTTTCTCTGGAGTTGGATGGCATTCCCCATCATAAATCTTTCAGGATTATCCCAGATCAGTGCATTGCTGAAAATAGCCAAATTTTCACAAATAATCATCTTAAAATATTTCTGTTACTGTGCACAAAGTCCTCCCAATTTGCTTATTTTTTCTCTGTATCAGTTACTGCAGATCTTTTCAGCTTTTTCTGAAATCATCTTGCTTATAGTTTCTTATAGCATAATAATATTTCATCACCAACATATACCACAATTTGTTCAGCCATTCCCCAACTAATGGACATCCCCTCAATTTCCAATTCTTTGTCACTAAAAAGGAGTTGCTACAAATATTTTTGTTCAAGTTGGTCTTTTCCCCTTTTTTATTATCTCTTTGGGATACAGACCCAGTAGTGGTATTATTGTATTAAAGAGTATGCACAGTTTTATAGACCTTTGGGCATAGTTCCAAATTACCCACCAGAATGGATGGATCAGTTCACAACTCCACAACAATGCATTGGTGTCCCAATTTTAGCACATCCTCTCCAACATTTACTACTTTCCTTTACTGCCATATTGGTCACTCTGATAGATATGAAGTGGTACCTCAGAGTTTTTAATTTGCATTTCTCTAATCTAGAGTGATTTAGAACATTTTTTCATATAACTATTGATAGTTTTGATATCTTCATCTGAAAATGGCTTGTTAATATCCTTTGATCATTTGTCAATTGGGGAATAGCTTATATTCTTATAAATTTTTGACTTAGTTCTCTATAAATTAAGGCATAGCTTTCTAAAAATTAAAGATATTAAAAATGGATTGGACTATTATCAAAGGTAGAGCCCCTCCCTTGCTAAATGTTATCAAGTGAAGGTGAGATAGCCCCTTGCTTGGGATGTATAGAGAAGATTCCTATTCAGATATAAGCTTGGCCCATTTTTATGCTTTAAAAAAAATTGTTTCTAAGCTAGACCCTAAGGAATATACAAAGATTGCATCTAATATGGTTCCTGCCATAATAGACCTCATAGTCTAGTAGGGAAATGAAAGTTTCAACAGTAAACAACAAAATTTATCCATTATTATTATCATCCACAATGTCCCCAAAGTCTTAGTTTCTTTCCATTAACACTAAAACTTCACTAATATCATTTGGGGACTCTTTATTTAATCATAGTTAGTATTTATATAGTGTTTAAAGGTTTGAAAAATGCTTTAGAAATATTATTTCACTTAATCTTCATATCAACCCCAGAAGGTAGGTATAAAATCCCCATTTTATAGATGAGAAAACAAGACAGAATTTAGGTGATTTGCCCAGACTCACAAAGCTTTTAAGAGCTTGAGGCTTTATTTGAAATTAGATCTTCCAGGTATAGCACTCTCTTTACTGTATAACCTTGGTGCATGAATTATGTGGTAATATATAAGAGGTTTCCAAAACCGAGAGATTCCAAGTATGAAAGGTCTTTCCCTTGTAAAGAGATTATAGCATAAGATAGCTTTTGCAAGAAGAAGCAAGAGATGGAATGTTGAATGAACTGTCAATCAACCAGTGAGAGAGAAGATTCCAAAAGAATCTGGACAGAAGGCAGTTAAGAAGCCCAGCAGCTGGAACTGGGACACTTCTTCCTGGATGACTCTTGGGAAGAAGCTGCCAGACAAACTTACTCTGAACTTCTGATTACCTGTTGCCTGAAATATTAAGATTGGGAGCTTAGCTCTGAAGAACTTTGTTAATTGTCATCCATATCTCCCCATAGAAAATTAACCCTGTTTCCTGAGTACAACACCTAGGGAGAATCCTTCAAAGTACAGGAAACCCTTAGAGATTAGGGAAACCTTATTCCCTTCTCAACTCCTCCATTTCCCTTCCTTACCTTACTTTAATAATAAAACCCCTTTTAGTAAAAACATAGATTGTGAGACTAGTCCTTGAGAACCCTCTTAAATCTTACCATTTGGAGGGAAGCCATTTGAAGTCAGCTGAGAGAGACAGGAAGTGGTGTGGGGGGAGGAGTGCAAAACCCAGCCTTTGCCCTAACATGTTTCCTGTGCCCCAGTCCTTGTTACCATAAATATCCTTGTAATAGCGTCTATTACACCCTTTCATTGGATCATTAATAATACTGGAGATCAGGAATAGTTTCATGATGGAGATGGACCTTGAGCTTTAAAGGATAGATAGGATTTCAGAAGGTAGATATTTGCTTGGGGCATAGGGGAGGTTTGTGCTGGCTTTGGAAGAAGAGCATTCTGAATCTGGAGAACAGAGAGAGTAAATGTTCACAGCATGGGATATGTATGAAAGACAACAAGTAATCCAAACTGGTTGGAAATGAGCAGAATAATGTTACTAAAGCTAGAGAGGTAGTGTAGTACCAGATTATAAAGAACCTTGAATGTCAAACTAAGTGATTTGAACTTTGTCTGGTAACAATTGTTATGTCATGAAAGACTTTAACAAGGGAGTGACATAGTCAAATCTATGCATAAGAAAGCTCAGCTAGGCATCATTATAAAAGATAATTTGGGGAAAGAGAATTGATGGGAAAAATATCAGTTAGGAGGCTACTGTAAGGATACTAGGGTCAGAAATGACAGATGGTTGTGGCAATAGAACCAGAGAGGAGAATATATTCAGGAGATAAAAGAGTTAGAAATGACAAGATTTGACAATTTATTTGATAGTAGGTGAGGAAGTTCAAGATAACTCCAAGAAATAGGGAAATTAGGAGAAGAATGTTTTGGGATATGTAAAGGTCAGAAATAGAGATGATGATTTAGGTATCACTTGCATAATGATGAGAGTTAAATAAGTGAGAATGAATGAGATCATTAAAAAGAAAATTAAGAATAACCTGAAAAAGGCACAAAAGAGCAATCTACATCCATACAGTCTGGAAGCAGAACATTGTGTCTTATTGGTTTGTATAATACTAATGGAAGATTATAGTCTAATGTAATATTTACTTATATCAGTGCTGGATCTCTCTTAATCATCTTCTCTACTGAACTATGATTTCATAATTGTCTTTTGGGGCTGAATCTGGCTGATGAAGATTTTAAAATGCCATCCAGTGATTTTTAAGTCATAGCCACAGGGAATTCATATTATGTTTTAAATATATAGTGAGGACTCTCTGGGCTCATTCTTCCAGAATGAATCCTACATTCCTCTTTCAGGGTTGCATAGGTGCCATGAAGGGTTCAGGTATTTCTTATTTACTTAGCTTGAGTTCCCACTGGTTATAGTTTCTCTAATTTTAGCCATCAGCAAATATTTAGTTCTCTTGTTCCATTTAACTACTTAACAAAGATGTTTTTATTTACTTTGAAGACATAATAAGAATGAACATATAAATGTTTCCCAAACCCAAACATTGGGAGTACATACTCCATTTATTTTGCTTTTGTCTAAGGAGAATGGGCACATTTTTTACACAACTTCTGTAAAGCCCTGAGTCCCACCAAGTTCATATCCAGATATGCCATGACTGCTAGATTCATCTCAGCTACCACTGGACTTGGTCCCAAAGGTCACTCCAGAAACTCCATTGATGCTTGATTGACTGTAAAACTCAAATTTGGGAAGCCCAAAGGTTTACTATCTTGACTTTTCTAAAACTTATGAAGTTGGATCTCTAATCCCTTCACTTAAAATGGAAAAGAACAAACAAAAGAAAATGGAAAAAATCCTACTTCACAAGGATGTTGGGACCCAGAAGGGAAAAGACCTAAAGTTCCCTCATCATATACCATGAGCAAAGGAGTTAAACCAAGAGAAGCAGCCAAAGAGAAACAGTCACAAAAAATTATTTGGAAAGTAAACCCTTCTTCCCTCCATTTCTCCCCAATTCTTGTTTTGTAACCAGCTAATCAAAAAGGATTCTCCTATGTGGTTAGCAAACTGGAATCAGTTATAGGATGTATAAGTTTCTATGTCTCTACAAGGAACTTCTATTGCATGACATCTAGGCTAGAAGTAAACTGTCCAGCCCTTCCACATGGGGAGATGCCATCACAAACTCTCAATGCATGTGCCACACCCTCCTTACAAATGGTATCCAAATTTTGAGTACAGGATAATTTTATAAAATTTCTTCCTTGATTCCACTTTATAGTCATCTTTTGTTCAGCCTATTAAGAGAGTTTATATTAATTTCTCCTTTTTTATATTTAAGAGGAAAAGAAGCAATAGTGTTTGTAAGAGACCCCCTGCTGTGCTGTTTGGCAGTTGGTAACAGGAAGGGTGTGGCTGAGTGGGATTTATAAATTGCAGACTGTTGGAAAGGGCTTTTTTCTCTGGGTCTCTGGGGAAAGGGTGTGTGACTTACTCTCTAGTTGGTGACAGAGAAAAGGAATTAAGGCCTTAATAGATTTATTGATTATTGATTAACTTGGGTAGATATGTAGGTAGATAGTGGTTATATTTAAGAAAGTGAGAGGAGAGTAGGCAAGGGCTTTGGCCTAACAGAAGATACTTCCCTCTAAGGCAGATAGATTTAGGGTTTTTTAGAGAAATTTAGTTAGGATTGGGATCTGGGATATAGGTACAAGCTATTATAAGATTACTTTCACTTTTCTCCTTTCTATTTCTTATCCATATTTCCTAATAATAAACTAAGTGTTTTGCATTTAATAAACTGCACACTGGCTTTTGTTCAAACTCATATACCAAAAATTTAACCCCTTACAACCCCCACTCTGCCTTCTACTTTGAGCTTACTTGACCTTTGATTACTATTAACTATATAGTGTATCATATGGCATATTCTTCTGGTAATGCTAAATGTATGGGAGTTGTGAAATAGCAGTCTTTGAAGAATAAAAGCAAAGAACAATGAAGAATTACTGGATATAACTAAGTGGAAACATATTAGCAATGAGGAATTTGCTTAGGAATGGTAGCATGAAGGATGATGCCATAAGAGATACTTGACCACAAAATGAAGGGAAAGGTTCTCATGAAACAGAGTACAAGGGATCATAGTCTACATACTCCATTGGTACTGTGAAAAGGGAATTTATCCTTTTCCCTTTTTCGACTATGGGTACCTGGTGTTAGTTTGAACTTGGACCAGAAGCAAAGTCTGTGTGAGGAATATCATTGGATAAATCTAGTCATGAGGGCAGAACAATAGCTAGAAAAATGGAGCAAGGCAGCCAAGAATATTGCAAGATAGCAAAGCAATTTCCTAGGCACTGCCCTCTGGGCAGCCCAGGCAAATTAGAAAACTATGGCTCCTGAGAAGTGATGTGTGAGAGTTAGTAGGCAGAGAAAAGACTTTATAAAAGCAAGGTGAGGAGGAATTAGGGACTTGGCTTGCCTGTCGATGATGCTGACCAAACCTGTGGTGAGAGCAAGGAGGCCCAAAAGGGCAGCCACAGATTAGTCAGATAAGTACCTTTTCTTTCTCTCTCATATTTTTCCCTCTTTTCCGATTACTTTTGATTTAATAAAATTATTATTCTAAGGACCAGTCTCTTAAATTTAATTCTTACAGTATTTATACGATGCCAAGTAATCTAGAGGAAGACCTCTAGCATGTTGGGTAAACCCCTTATGAAGAATTTAGATGAAGACATGAATGAATTACAGATGATGGGAAAACAATCAATATTTAAGTGCTTAAACTATGTTTCAGTAATTGCGTTGTGTTGTGAATACCATCAAAAGTTTGGAAAATAGTCTGTGCTCTCAGGAAACTCATTTTCTAATGAGGGAGGCAAAGTGCGTAAAAAGGCACATACAAGATACGTGGAGGTCAGATAGACTGTGATCTTAGAGATGCAGGTTATGGCAACTGAGAAAGATTCCTAAAGAAAGTGGCACTTGAGCTGAATCTTGAAGGAAGCTAGGGATTCTGAGGCAGAGGTTAAGAGAGAACTCATTCAATGTAGAGGAACAGCAAATGTAAAGGCCCAAAGATGGGAGATGCAGCATGATGAGTAAGGAACAGTAAGTAGAATTATATGGCAGCTCTACACAGTATATGCAAGAGAGTAATGTGTAGGAAGCCTGCCCAGGTTGGAAGGAGCTGGAATGGAAAGGTCTTTAAATGCCAAACATGGTTCTTTTTCTTTGATCCTAGACATAATGGGGAGCCATTGGAGCTTATTCCGTAGGGAGATGACATGTTCTGACTTATGCCCTTGGAAAATTGGTTTGGGCAGCCAAATGGAGGGTGGATTAAATGAAAAGACCTGAAGCAGAGGGTTCAGTTAATAGACTATTGCAAGACAAACAGACTAGGCAAGAGCAGAGAATGGCCTGAATTGTGGTATTTGTTAGTCATGTGAGTGGAGAGAAGATGAATATGAGATATGGTATGGAAAAAGAAATCAGAAGATGTGCCAAATGGTTAGATATGTGGGATGAACAACAGTAAGAAATTATGGATGAAGATGTAAACCTGGTTGATAAGAGAAATGGTAGTACCAGATACTAATAAAGAAATTTGGATGAGGAGTGGGTTTGGGGGAAAAGCTAATGAGTTCTGTCTTGAATATCTTGAGTATGAGATGCTTTGAGGCATCTAGTTTTTAATGTCCTATAGTTGGATATTTGCTAATTTAGGCTTGGATGCCAGGAGAAAGAAAAATCAATTGGGAGTCATTGGTAGAGAGATGAATTGAATCCTCAAGAGCTGAAAAGGTCATAAAATAAGAAGTTAGAAGAAAAAGAGAATAGGACTCAGCATAGAACTTTAGGAAGCATCAGCAATTGATGAGCATGACAAAGCTGGTGAAAGAGGAAGAGTAAAAAGGAATGGTCATGCAAATACAAGAAACATCAGATGGCACTATCATGAAAAACCAGGTAGGAGGGAATATCCAGGAGGAGAGAATGGTTAACAGTGGCAAATGCTATACATTGGTCAAGAAAAATAAAAATTGAGAAGTTATTAAACATTTTAGCCAATGAAGATTTTTGAAGACAGAAGTGACTATATAGTAGGAAGAATTACATAATTCTACAGTATGATCTGTAGCATACTATTTTTATTCAGTTCTAGAATCCTTTCCCAAACTGGCCCTCAGAATACTTTTGGATTTGAAATAGATGTTGGTCTAAGACATAAGTAGGGCAAAGTATAGAGTACTTCTGAGATAAATAGAAATCTGGAAATGCTGTAGCAGAATAAAATTATGAAAAATTTCCTTCTATAAAGTGCTTCTTAAAATTAGCATTTTGTAAATACTTAATCATATTTAATATTATAGAGGGAAAAACCTAATATTGACATTTTTTATAGAACTCTTATTAACATTATACATGCACTGTATAATACTTCCAATACCACTATTATATATGTATATAGTAGATAAAGGCATCAATTTACAGATATAGATAGTAAATGAAGACATATTGACTAATATATATGTAGTTGGTTTTTGCTGTTATTGTTTAGTGGTTTTTCAATCATGTCTGATTCTTCATGTCCTCATTTGGGGTTCTCTTAGCAAAGATACTGGAGTAATTTGCCATTTCTTTCTCCAGCTCATTTTACAGATTAGGAAATTTAGGCAAACAGGGTTAAGTGACTTGCCCAGGGTCACCCAGCTAGTAAGTGTCTGAGACCAGATATGTCTTCCTAAATCTGGGCCCTGCACTCTATCCATTATACCACCTACCAACTCCAGCTACTATAAATATAGTAGGTGAAGACATACCAATTACCTAAATTATTTTTCTCCATACCCAACCACAACAATAGCACAAACTGAAAAGAAGAAAATGTTTGTATTGATGTGGGTCTAATTCTTACTGATACTTTGAGTACTCACTAAAAAACTAACACCAAACCTTCAAAACATATTTTCATGTAAGAGAAGATAATTCTTTATGTGCATATATCTGTAGTTTAAAAAAATCCTAAAGAATTATTTTAAGGATAGCCATCTGTCAAATTTCAAAAGCTTAAAGAATATTTCCTTGTTATTTTTCACTTTTGAATTTTCTTTTTTGCAGCCCCAGGTATAATCTTTAATAGCTTTGCAAATGGGAATTTAGAAAATACACTTAAGTAATTTAAATCTCATGGAGATACCAGACTTCTTTAATCTGGAGATGATCATTGAGATAATTATTTTAAAGATAAAGATGACAAGATGTCATATCACACTATAGCTATAAACACCAAGTATCTCAGCTTCAAATATTTGCAAATCCTTATTCTTTATTAATATGCCTCTTCACTGAAATATATTTTCTAGATTGATAGATTCCAGGCACTGACTACTTGATATAGAGTATTGTGGTAGGGAAAAAAGTGCACTGTAATCTGCCAGGAAGATGGGTGTTAACATGCTGGTTCTGTGACTGTATAAACTTGGTTTCCTAATCTGTAAAATGAGGTGGTTGAACTATGTGATTTCTAAGCTCCCTTTCAGCTCTGCATGCTATGATGATATGATTCTAAATCATCCTTTCTCTATCACTGTCTCTTCTTCACTGTGGATATGGTAGAAGGGAACAACTTCCAGGCAGCAAACTCTCAAAATCAAGGCACCCCAAATGTAGACTTTATAGGCAAATCCACTCAGACTCCCTTCTCTAGATAGTTCTCTGGATATGAAGGTTGGCCTAGGGATAAGTTCAGGGAATTAATGTGATATATATCATGGCAAGAGTGCTGTTTCTGGTCGCAGAAGATTTAGGTTTTAATCCTGGTTTTACTGCTTCATCATCATATCTGTATTGCCTTATTCTTCATCTGTAAAATCCTGTAAGTGTATAATATGACTCAAGCAGCTTTCATTGTACAAACAAAGCCCTATTCAGAGCCTTTATGGTAGAGAGGTGAACCTGGGCTTTTGAATGCTATAAAAAGGTGAAAAGGAAAGAAAACCACAAAATAAGGAATTTGAAAGAAAAACTCGGTACTAAAATGCAAAAAGATGTCAAAAGCCTCTTTTTAAAGAGCATTTTTAAAATTAAAGCATTAAATTAGTTTACGTAGAGGAAATTATGAAAAAGAATGAGAGATTTTTGGACACAGCTAATGTGGAAATTTGTTTCTCAGGTATTTATATTTATTTATATTACATATTTATAAGAAATCATATGTATTATATTATTGTTAAATTACAGATTATACTGTTATGTATTTAAAAAATAAAAATAAATGGTAACTCACTAAAAAAATTTTTTTTTTCAAGACTCTCCTGGACTGAAGCAGGTGTTTTTTTTCCCCCTTCTATTTAAAATAAAAGCATCAGATGTAATAGACATTGTGGTTTAGAGAAATAAAGTTTACTCTTAGCTAGAAAGACCTGAGTTCAAATCTTCCATTAAGATACAAAGTGGTTGTATCACCCTGAGAAAATGTCTAAGTAACTCTCTTAAGTCTCTAAAATTTCCAGAAGGTACCCACCTCAATTCAAAAAGGGAATTCTAATAAAATTACAGGTCTCTATCAGTCTGCAAACTGTTTCTGTTTCTAAGACCCTGAAAAATAGCTTCACTTGATTTTTTCTAATAAAACCATTGTCTCAAAAATTAAAATATAAGAAATAAAGCCCACTATTTTTATTAGGTCAGCTATTACAGGTTCAGAAGCATAAAACTTCTTATAAACTAAAAATGTTTCTAAATTACAGTCAGGCCCCAGCCCTCAAAAAATTCAGAGTAGATTTTTAGTGAAATCTTTGGATTTCACTTCCTGATCTCACTTCCACTTTAATCTTTCATCTGAAAAAAGGGATGGAAAAAGTGTTGGGGGTTTCCCCCTTTCTTTAAAAAGAAAACACCCAAACCCACACACTTAATTTTGTGGAATGAGGTCATTTGCACCTAGGTCAGGAATTAAGGCAGTAGGCAACAAGTAGTCTAGTTGTGTTTTTAAGGGGATGCTTTCCGAGTGGCTATGTTGCTACATAGTTCCTGGTTCTACCTTAAATCTCCCTCCTTTTTTTTTTTTAGTTCCAACTGTTTTGTTTCTTTGAGTTCTTTAGTTATCAGGTTCAATAGGTGGGGGGAGGAGCAGAAGCTGTTAGCTCCACCCTGTCTAGCCTGCAGCTTTCCCTCCCCCTAATGCCCTTAGCCCAGTAACGTTAGTTTCACCGCAGTCCTATTCTCTGCTTTGGCGGTGCTCGAGTTTCCGTGAGCCAGGCTGAGTCTAGGAATCTCCAGTCCTTCCTTTCTCTCTCTCTCTCCCTCTCTCCCTTTCTTTCTCTTTCTCCCTTTCTCTCTTTCTTCCTTTCTCTCTCTCTCTTCCACCTCCTCCCCGCCCCCTTTCCCAATCGCTGATCTCTTGCAGCGATGAGGGAACAACTCAAAGGGTAAGTGAATTGCAGATCTGGACGTTTTCTCTCGCTAAAATCTTTGCACTTGTGGCTCTTCTCAGGCACGGGGAAATCCGGGGTGGTTAGAGGTGACTGAAAGTTGGGGAAGGCTTTTGTGGAAGGAGGTGGGGGCGGGAGGGGGCGTCGAGGAATCCTTTCTGCAGCCGGGCTTGCCTCCTTCCAGCTGTTGTCTCCCGGTCACCACTGCAGGTGCTTGGTTTGGCCGCGGGGAGCCGGGATTTAACCCTTTCCTCACGCTCTGGTGGGGGAAAAACCCTGCTCGCCTGGGTAAACCTATCCAGCTCCCCTTCCCCTGGCTTAGGGAGCTGTGTGGAGCGTGTTCGAATGGGTTCGGGGGTGGCGGGGCGGGGTTCCGAAATGGAAAACCAGGGGTTCGTGCGGTGCCAAGAAGTGGCAGCACTTCCCCGGCGGGCGCGGGCGTTTGAGCGATTGGAAGGAAGCGTTTCGCCTCTTTTTTTTTCTGAGGAGGGCTTGGGAGCTTTGAAGCTCTCAGTGTGTATTGGTAACTAACGCTGTAATTAAATCCTTTGCTTAAAGACCTTGCGGAGAGGGAAAGCGGGGCTACTTTCCATTGTATTCCGAGTGCTAAAAGGTCAACTTTCTGCCTGATTTCTTCCGAGGGATTCCAATGACATTTCATGCCCGTGCATTTTCTCTTCTGTGGGTTAGTTTCGGCGTTAATTGTCTCGTTGGGACACGTAAGACTTGCAGATGTGAATTAAATAAAAGCATTTAAAACCCTGAAGCTCAGCCCGGAAGTCAAGGACGTGCCAGAGATGGGATGGAGAGTTGTTTTTTTCCCGTTGGGGTTGGGTGGGAGATTGCTAGATTCACCCCCCCCCAACTCCTTTCCATTCCTGCTCCTCACCCCAGCCCTCACTTCCCCCATTCGTCTCCCAAGCTGACTGAACTAAAGTAAAGTTTAATACTTAAGTTTGGAGCCCGGCGTTCATTGAGGCGTGGAAAGATAAAATATATCATTGAAATTCTCTTTAAATTCCTAAAGTGGTTAAATTTTAATAAGTTGTGTGAAAGGAATGCTTAAAGGTGTTTACGGGCCATAGGAGCCATGTTTACATACGAAGTGTGCTTTTAAACAGTTGATTTCAGAGCTAGGAATCCCATGTAATGATTTTTTCAGTCATCCACCTTCTTCTAAAATCAACAGTTACTCCCCTCACCTGCCCATCTTCTCGGTCCCTTTCTTTTCACCCTGGTCTCCTTCACCTGGATGGACCTCTGTTTCAAACCCGTCTCCTGGGCTAAAGTTGTAGCTAACCCCTGGTGTAAAGCCAGAGAAGCTGGGGGATCCGAGGAGAAACCTAGTTCGGTGAGAGGTCTTTGACTCTTTAGCATTGTGGAATTGGTCGCAGTCCTCGTTGTTTGATCTTGGATTCGACCAGAGCCTGCAGTGAAATTGCTTTGGCCAAAGTAGAGGGGATGAGCTTTGAAAAGCAAATAGATCCGTGGAAGAAGAACCGCTGGAAAGGTTGGAGCTTTAACCACGGAGCAGTCAGCTTTGTCCCTGACTGAGGATACAAAATAAAATAAATGCTGGAGATCCTGGAGTGGGAAAGATGAGGCTAAACCTGACATTGCCCCTCCTCCCCACCCTCTACCCTCCATCAGCATTTAGTGCAAACTTTTCAGTATGTTTTCCTCTTGCTCCTCGGAATTCCAATAATACTTAGCTAGAGCCAATAAGGCATGCAGAAGCCAAGTTTTCTTTCACAAGCAGTCTGATCCCCAGATTAAAGGGAAATCATTTTTGTATGTGGATCAATGGGCTCTAGGTTTATATATGAAGACAAACTCTAATCCTCTGCCAACCACCAGAGAATGCTACCTTTTTCTATCACTGCATAATGATTAGTTTTCTCTCTGGGAAGTAGCAGAAAGATATAAAAAGGCAACTGTTTGAAATATTTTCAGCGCAATATGAGTGGAGGCAGAGAAATCTTATTTTAATTAGGTAACCGCCATTTCCCTACAACTAACAAAAAATTGTTACTTTTTAAAAGTGTTTAATGTCAGTTTTAAGAAACCAAAAGGACAATTCCAGTAAATAGGATTATTCCGGCACTGACAGCAGCTCTTGAAGCTGTTATAATAACCTTGCACACTACTTGAAACCAAAGAAGGTGAGAGAGAATCTAAATTGTGTGGTGGGAAATTAGGTCAGCTCTGTGCACTGTAGAGTAATACTTTAATTTCTAATTATTGGCAAGTAGGTGTCGCTGAAGTTTTTTGTCACATTAGATGATTTGCTCTTCTCATACACATCTGGTTTCCTCTTGCATACTTAAATAAAGGGGAAAGGAGATGGTTTCTTATACTGTATATTAAATGTAAATTAATAGGAGGAGGATGGGAAGAAACACCACAAAAGCACCTTGAAGCTTCAAGACTAAACTCAGTAACAATTATGAAAGGTTTAAATAATGAGAACAGTTATTTTAGAATTATTTATGGAGTCCCAGCCTAACATAGGGATGTTGGTGTGTCCCTAGTCTTGGCATCTCAAGGCTGAGGAAAGATAACTTTGAAGTAATTTTTAAAATACAGTAACATAGATTTTGGTGTTTCTTGGGTATTGATTAGTCAAAGTCTGTGGGAACATGGATGAGGATGAGAAATGGAGAACTGAGGCATTTGCCAAAATCAAGCATTTCATCTACTGAAAATATAGCATATACTTTTGTTCTTTATATATTTAAGGTGAAAATATGTTTCTTACTCGGATTACTCAGACCACTTACCTTGATTATGCACTTTTGTGCATGTGGATATGCTTTCAATCCTTAAGAAATACTGGGCTTTGGAATCTGTGGTCTCCAGAAAGGTATAGTTGTAGATAAGGCTAATGCAGGTTTAGATGGCAGCATCATTCAGTCCACTTTCTGTCTAAGGTATTAGTCTTGTCTTATTTTAGGATTAAATCCTCTGCAATGCCTTTTGCTCTCATAGGTTAAAAGGGGGGAGGGGGCAAGTAGGAAGTAAGGTAGAGATCACTCAAACTATCACTACAAAATAAAATGAATATTTACTTGACCACTAAATTGTTTCATTTTGTGCTGGGTAAACAGTAAGTCATTTCGCTTATGATCTTGATAAGTTATATCCAACCAGTTAGTGAATAAAGTCTGTTATTTCTCCTCTGGGTTACTTTGTGTCTACTTCTTTCTTTCTCACCTGTACCTGGAACTGAAACAATGAAACCCAAAATTTGTTTGGTTTTGTTATTTTTCTTGTTTTTATTTGGCATTTCTGCCCAAAGGTAGGGAATGAGGGGATACTCTAAGCAGTTTGACTGAATTGGGTTTGGGGATTCTTGAGGATTTCTTTATCTGATGTATATTATATTCCAGTTACCAGAGGTAACTAAGAATTGCTCATTGTCAAGAGTGATGTAAATGGGTTTTCCTTCCTTCTTTCCTTAGAAAAGGAAATGTAAATTCAACCAAAGGACGAATTTAAGTAAAACAAACTCCATTAAATTTTTTTTAACTTAAGATGACTTCCTTTAAGTGTTAAAATATTTCTGCTTTAGGGAATCCAGAGAAATTTAACATCTTAAAGGACTAACATGAGCTAAGTAATAATCCTGTGAATTATATTTGTCGACTTCTCTTTTGAAATTTGTAGCCTCTGAATATTTATTCCTATTTCTTTATATCCTTGGTGCTTTGGGGGGATTTGTTTTGTGGCTTTTTTTTTTTTTTTTGGTTCTTATTCCAGCTATTTCATTAATATGCCGTTATGCTGTTCGGGAACCTTCTTCCATTCTTTTTTGACTCTTTCTAAGACCATCATAAACTATTAGGTTTTTGAGGGATTTGTTTGCCAGCTTTATCAACTCTAGCAAACATTTCTCTGCAGATCCATTAAAGATGCTACAGTGTTCCCAAATGGACTTGAAATTGCACTGAATTGCTGAATTGACATTTTATTTCACATGATGTTCATAATAAGTGCCTATCTATAAAGACACATAGACATACATTTTTCTTTACCTGCTTCTCTCCTTCCCCCACCCCAGTGCTCACAATTATATTATGGCCTTTGGAAATGGCAGAGAGGCAGATGAAGTATAGTCTCAATGGAATCTAACCTTTCCTTGAGCTGCACTTGTCTATGGAATTGTTGATAACTTTCTGAGCTAAAATTGTTCAGGAACAGGCACCACTTTTTCGATGGAGTGAAATAGCTGCAGCCTTCTTGTGCTCTGCATATAAAGTACTACCAGAATCCACCCCTCTTCTTACAGATGGTCAACCTTTCCAGCATTCATAGCCACTGGGTTACCAGGCTTCCTCTAAGCAGAGTGCTTCACTTTAGACCCCTGGCTCTAGAGGCTCTAGAGCAGTGGTTCTCAACCTCTCTAATGCCGTAACCCCGCAATACAGATCCTCATGTTGCAGTGACCCCAAACC
Source organism: Monodelphis domestica (assembly GCF_027887165.1). Classification (NCBI taxonomy): domain Eukaryota; kingdom Metazoa; phylum Chordata; class Mammalia; order Didelphimorphia; family Didelphidae; genus Monodelphis; species Monodelphis domestica. The sequence goes on from NC_077230.1 coordinate 32,687,937, forward strand.
AAAAAATTATTTTGGTGGCTACTTCAAAACTGTAATTTTGCTACAGTTATGATTTGGAATGTAAATACCTGATGTGCATTATGTATTCTCATTACTACAAATTGAGAGGTTGAGAACCGCTGCTCTAGAGTGTTCTTTGAGACGTGATTTTTTCTGGCAGTAGCCCCTTCCATTACAGCAGTGGTGCTCTCTTATTTACCAAAGAGCATCTAAGGTTGAAAAACATCATAGGCTACCTCTTGCATTTCTCAGAACAGAATCAAAACACATCTTTAGAAACTGGGCTGTTTGGGACCACCCCCAAATTAGTTTGGCACTCTTGACTGGCGGATAAACGGCAACCAGAATACCGCAATTTCCAGTAAAAAAGATATAATATGGGGAGTTACAGAATCATAGGATTTTCGAGATGGAAAGGACCTTTCGGAGCCTCTTGTTCAACCCCCTTATTTTACTGCTAAGAAACCAAAAGTCTGAAATTGAAGTGACTCGTCTGAGGTCTTTGGAGTTGCTCACATTTGATCAGATCTCTATTTTTAGAAGAGTATTCCATTAAGAAGACCTGACTAAAGTTGTGGCTTTAGAGTTAAGTAACCACAAAAATTCATGTTTATTTTGCACACTTTGGGCAATGCAAGTGTTATTGGCTCCATTTTATAGATGAGGAAACTGAAGATCAGATCAGAGAGATTGTGACTTGCCCATGATTCTACAGGTAGAAGGTGCCTGGACTCTTCCACTTAGAAATGCTATTAAGTGGAAGATCTAGGGCTCAGATCCAGGTCTTTTGATACCAAATTCAGAACCTTTTTTCTACATACTACTGCTTCAATATCCCTTGTATTGAATTTTAGAACATTCTCCCATACATTATCTCATTTGCTGAAAGGCTTGTGTTAGACATCATTACATATAATTAGCTTACTACTATGTCTCTTGTGGAAGAGATTGACTGTAGGAGAGTAAGCTAAGCCTGGATTCAATATTGTATTAGCCAAAAGTCCACAAAGAAGCAGCAAGCGTTCTTTTAAGTTAAGGTAATTTCAGAGCTATGTAACTATCATTAGGCTTCTCCTCCTCTCTGAGAAGGCCTCATGTACTCTACTTGGACATGTCTCACATAAAGGCCCATATTTCAGGCTCTTGAAAAAGAGGGGCTGAGAGTGGGATCCTGGACAGATTGTATACACAAGGATGTCTTTATGCTACATTTTAGTTTATCATCCTCCATCATGTACTCCTAGGAAACTGGAAATATGACTCTGTGATGTTTTATATAAATGATCTAATCTGAGAAAAAATATATGTAGATAGCTGTCCCTGATTTATACATAGAATAGAATTCAAGAACAATGGAGTTTTGTCCTTTTCAGAGGCAGAAAATGATAGCCCACAACCAAAGTTAGCTAGCTAGAGTTCCAGGAATGGAAGAGAGCTGTGAATTCACCATTCATTTTCAAGGAGGCATGGGAAATGTGTAGTAATGGAAAACTGAGTTATAAAGACAGGTTCAGAGGGAGAAAAAGGAGGAAGTAGGAGAAATTTAGAATTTTAGAAGAATTTTTAGTCATTGATACTACTGAAATCCAGCTGAAATATAAAAATAACTGATTTGAAATCTGGATTTTCAGAAGAGAAGGAAAAGAAAAAAGTAGGTTGACTGTCTATGTAATGAGTCAAGGTTTAAATATTAGACTGTTATTCATATACCTGAAAGTTTTAAGCAGTAATCCATTGTTACTTGGGCTTATAAATTTAAAACTTGGGTTGGTATGACTCTATTCAGTTGGTGAGTACACCCAAGGTTCAGCCATTGAGTACAGAACAGAGTTTTGCTCTAAAGAGCAAGAGCCTACCTATTGTTTTGATTTTGGGGGGTTGGGGATGGTGGCACCAAAAAGTCACAGTTATGTTGTGGGAAAAGTGTCCTTTTAATTTCCAAGTACTTTCTCAGTTAGGGTTAAAATATACTTCTCTTTACTTCTGTTCCTAAGGTGGTAAACACCTCTCACTGAGTTGTACATATATTAAATATGAAAATTCTTTGAAGGAAAAAATGACAGATAGTTCCAAGACAAAAAATATTTTTTTCCTCTTTTCTTCTATCAATTGCAGTTATAAATTCTAAAATATTTCCTTCATGCTTTTTGTGTTTTAGCCATGAGACCCAAACAACCTGCTGGGATCATCCCAAAATGACTGAACTCTACCAGTCTCTAGGTAAGGAAAACCTTTACTTATATTTCCAAAGATTAAAATAGCAAATGAATTTTAAAGCTACCAGTTCTGACTTGGTAACTCTTGTACTGACCATCTAGTAATTAAATCTGAATGAAGTAAGGCATATTACAATACAAGGCTTGCAATTAAAACACATTCCAGGACATGTCTAATCCACTTCCTTGTTTTTCCCTTCAAATTATGTGAATAATTAATTTATTTTTAAAATCTGCTCTTCATCACCAATAAGTTAATGTGCCTGGTACATGCTATTTGAAGAACTGTTTTATGCCTAGAAGTTACCTAATACAAGTTTTTAAAAAGAAAAATATCCCCAAGTTGTTGTTGGTATTGAATTCTGAGCATGTGTAAACTAAATTCAAAACTTTTGCCAAATTGATAATAGTACTCTCTCATTCTTGTTTTAAATGCCACACAGACATAAAACCATAAAAAAAAAAAAAGAGCTGGATTCAAATTTTGGTTCTACCACTGAATAGCTATGCCACTATGGGCAAATCAGCTGACCTGTCTAAACTATCCTATTCATAATAGGATTATAAATTATCATGTATATTAAAACTGTTCTTAATCTAAAATGATGTTTGCTTGCAATCTCCTTGGACTGTGTCTACTCTATAGAACTACTCATTCATATGTTATATTTTAGCACCTAAGATATTCCTGTTTTTTTTTTTTCTGGATCCAAGAAGAATTTCAGATACTCGAAGACAACTTTAATGTCACCCTAACCAGTTTCTTCTTTTCTGGGTTAAACATCACTAGTTCTTTCTTCTCCTCCTCTCACTCCTACTACTGATAATAATGATGATGATGGTGATGATGATGATAGATAAGATTTGCAAAGCACTTTGCATGTATTATCTCAATTCTCGATTCGATTGGAATTACCTTCTGATTGTAACAGTTAAATTAGTTTCTCTACTAAAAGTATTATATTTTTAGAGCTTTATTAAAGATTATTAGAAATAAAGGATAAAGAAATACAAAATAAGAAAGCATGTGCCTAGGGCACATAGCCCATTCAATTTCATTTCCTACATCTTGAGAGACTCCTGTGCTTAGAAGTGGAAGCAGAGAGACCCAAGTAGGCGGTACAGTCGGTTTAAATACAATTTTTGTTCTCGGCCCAGGTGGGAATTCAGGTGAGATTATAGGCAATTCTGGGAACTGCCAAGGACTTCTGGGGATTCAAGTCTGGGGTTCAAATCTCCATTTTTACATGATGTAGCTAGTACAATCCCTACTTGTAAGGAACTGAAGTTAAGAAAGGTTTGGGCATCTAGATAAATTTAAATCCAGCCTCAGACACTGACTAGATTTTCTCATTGACAAATGAATTTTCACATAATACAAAATGATAGAACCATTAAGTCATGTCACAAAATATAATTCCTGAAACTCGTATACCAGGTGATTGTGGGTTAGTGGAAAGATCAGTTGATTGAAGTATAGTGTAAAGAGTGAGTCATAGCTAGCACCCCATGCTAAGGTCAAAAAGACTTTGGGAAAATGGGACAACCCAAGAAAGGACCAAGACTGTGCTTGTGATCAATGCTTCCATAATGAATGAGGAGGAGAAAACAGAACTGCTTGACTCTGATGTTGCTTCTGGTTTTTTGTTTGTTTTCCTTGCCAAAAAGGATGTGTCACGTATTGTATAAAGAATTGGCCTTAGAAACTAAAATGCCTGAATTAAATTTTCACTTCTGACCCACTCTGACTCAGTCACTCTGGGCAAATCATTTAACCTGCTAGGTAAGCTGTAGTTATGTTGATAGAGGGAGTTTCCTCATTGGGAGGAAAAAATGGGTCCAGTGTAATAACAAAATAAAATTTAAAAAAATCCTCCTTGGATTGGAGGTAGATGAATTATATAATTGGTCTATGAAATTATATAATTAGTTGATGAAATCCAGGATAGGTTGAAAGAGAATAAAGGTGCATGTAGTTACCCAAGTTGAGTTCATATCCCCAGTCTCAAATGAACTACATCCTAAATTATTAAAAGAGCTGGTTGATGTAATTACTAAGTTCTGTCATTGATCCCAGGAATCTTGATGGAAAATTGGAATAGAAAATAGAAATAAATAGAATAAATAGAAAATAAAAATATTTAAAAAAAAAAAGGAGTCCACAAACTATAGACCAATGAGTTTGACTTATATTTCTGTCAAAAATCCTAGGACATATAATTAAGAATGGTTAGTAAACATTTAGAAAAGGAAGCAGCAATGACAAAAACTCATTGTGACTTGAAGAAAAGGTCATGGCCGACTAATCTTATTTACTTTTTTTGCCCTGGTTACTAGCCTGGGTAGATCAGGGGATTGATATCCATAGCCAAGCTGGATTTTAGCATGAGAGGCTATTTTGTTCTTCTTGTGGATAAGGCAGAAACATGTGAATTTGGAACCTGCTGAATGGCTGTATCAAAAGAGTAGTCTTTGATCTTATTTTGGAAGGTTTTCAGTGTAGGGCTTCAGATCTGTTTAACAGTTTTAATTAGTGAACTTGGATTAAGGCATAGATGATATGCTCTCATTTTTGCAAGTTGTTCAGAAGAAGAAGGAATAGGTTGTATGACAGGGTCAAGATCTACAAATGTATCCGTAGTTTAAATCCTTGGTTACTAAGGCTGTCCTTCTGTTATTTATTCTCTATTTATCCTGACTAAAGCTCATTTGTACATCATCTTTCCCATTAGATTGTGAGCTCCTTAAGGGTAGGGGCTCTTCCCCCCCCCCTTTTTCTGTATCTCTACCACTTAGGACAGTGACTAGTGCATAGATTGTGTTTAATCAATATTTATTGACTGATTGAAACTAATAAGATGAAATTGCATTGGTTTAAATATAGTCTCACACCTCAAAAAAATCAGCCTCTCAAATACAGATGGAGGAGTCACGGGGATTTTAGTAGATTACAAGATCAGTCAGAATCAAGGTTGTAATGTAATAGCTAAACCATTTTGGTTCAGTCTGCCATCTTTGAGCATCCTGGTTCTACTGGAATCAAGAAGATACAGGTTGGGGCAGTGGGGTAGCTCAGTGGATAGAATGTGAGACCTGGAGAGAGGAGGTGCTGGGTTCAAATGTGACCTTAGCTTGATCTTGGATAAATTACTTAATTCCAACTGCCTAGCCATGATCACTCTTCTGTCTTTGAACCAATACTTGCATCAATATTATTTTCTTTACAATGTTGTTTCTGGTTTGGCTTATTTACTTCACATCACTTTATACAAATTTTAAGTCAGAATGTAATAGTATAAAAAATTTTCTTTTTTTTTTTAAAGAAACATGAATCAAGTCCTTTTCCAGTCATGTACTGATTGTATCACAGTAAGTCACTTAACCTCAGATTGTCTCAGGCAAATAGCTTAATACTGTAATTTGATGAAAATAGCAGTCAAGAGAGTCTACGGAACCCTTCCCCTTAGTCATCCTGTTATTTCTTCTCCTCTTTATAACCAAACTTTTAGAAAAAGCTGTCTACTTTTATGGCCCTCTTTTCTTCTCACTCACTTCTCACCTGTCTAACTCATATCTTGACCTCATTCATCACTCAACTGAAACTACATTCTCCAGAGTTACTAATGATCCCTTTATTTTTTATTCTGAATTTTACTAGCTCAAAAAAAGAGAAACTATTTCCTTACAAAAAATAGAATAGAAAAAAAGATTATATGTAAAAACACAAATCTATTATGTACAGCTTGCTTTTTAAAAAAAGTATATAATAAATTCACCTTGTTGTGTTTAAAGCTGTCATGCTTTTCTAAGTTTTCTTTTGAACTTCCTTTGTTTTTCTTCTGTGCATTTAAAGGAATACTTTAGTGCCTCTCCTTTCTTTTCTTTTGTTTGGCAACCCTGTCTCCCATCCCCTTCTGCCCTCTTTTCATAAAAATAGAAAAATAACAAAGCAAAAAAAAATCATACATTTGTATCATGCCCAGAAATATATGTTTTTTTCTGTACTTGAGTCTGTGGCCAGGAGTGGGTAGCGTGCTCCCTCATTAGACTTCTAGGACACTTAGTTGGATATGCAATGGTCAGAACTCTCATATCTTTCAATGTTATAACATTGTGCTCCTGGTTTGGCTTATTTGACTTCACACCACTTTATACAAATCTTCCCAGAATTCTCTTAAGGTATCCTTTTCATCATTTCTTAAGACATGCTAATAGTTCATCACATAATAATTTGTTCAGCCTTCTCTTAGTTTATAGGAAATCAGTGATTTCTTAATTTCTACATCTGAGAGCACAGTCTTCATCCTTCTTGATGTCACTGTTGTGCCCACTCCTTTCTGTGATACTCTCTCTTTTTGGGTGTTTGTCATCTTCCTCTCTTGGCCCTCCAACATCTCTGATTCTTCCTCCTCAGTCTTCTTTGCTGGGTTATCATCCATAGGATGTCCTTTAACTGTGGACATTCTCTAAGTCTTTACCATGATGGGCCCTCTTTCATTCCTGCACTCACTTGGCAACTTTATCAATCCCAGGGATTTAGTTATCATCTCTATCAATGATGACTCCCAGATCTACTTATGCAGCCCTTGTATCTCTTGGGAAGACCTTTATCAACAACTACCTATGTGCCATTTTGAATTGGAGGTTCAGTTGGCAAATAAAATTCAACCCTTTAAAAGCAGCTCATTATCTCCCCCACCTCCCTCCTCTGCCCACAACCTGTTTTTCTTCTAAACTTGTAGACTTTTATTTGAAAAAAATGTTTTTTAAATAAACCCTTACCTTCCATCTTGGAATCAATACTGTGTATTGGCTCCAAGGCAGAAGAGTGGTAAGAGCTGGGCAATAGGGGTTAAGTGATTTACCCAGAGTCACACAGCTGGGAAGTGTCTGAGGTCGGATTTGAACCTAAGACCTCCTATCTCTAGGTCTGGCTCTCAATCTACTGAGCTACCCAGCTGCCCCAAAACTTGTAGACTTTTAAATATTCTCCCTGCCTATTTTTCTCCTTCTTACCACTTACCACCCAACTGCCACTTGGACTTTCCCAAAGATATGTACCACTTCCTTTTCCAACTCATTTTATAGATGAGGAAACTGAGTCAAAGTTAAATGATTTGCCCAGGGTCTCACTGTAAGTGTCTGAGGCTGGATTTGAACTTGGGTCTTCTTGGCACTATCCACTGTGTCTAAGAGCAGAGGATGACCAAATCACCTCACCTTTCTAGGGGCCCTGGTCATTATAGCCTGTTTTCCCTTGCACAAGTCACTACCCCTATCTGGGCATCAGTTTCCTCATCTGTAAAATAAAGGGATCAGACCAGATGTGACCCCTGAGCTTCCTTCTAGATCCCAAGTCTGTGATCCTGTGCTATTTTGGGATTATTCACTTGGGATTCTTAACCATAGAAGAAACATTTTGTCTGATTCATGAGCTGAATTCCAGATTGAAATACTTTTCATTGAGCATTTTTACTAGTGCAATGTAAAGAGTGCTGTTCTAATCAGTTATCTGGGTGGTTTTAAAGACCGAAAGCTCTTCAAGCCTCCAAAGTACACATTATTTTGATTCAGTAAGTGTTATTTTTACAGATAGCTGTGATCCCTGGAATTTATCATGAAATATGAATGTAATATTGATTATGCAAAGCACTACTGTGTAATCCTGCCGTTTTCTCACGCGTAGGCCTATATATCCTAAAGTTTCTTATGATAGCTACACATAAGCACTTTTAAAAAATGGCTATTATATGTGTAGTTTAAAAAAAAGCACTTAAAATAATTCTTATCTGCCTTATTTGGCATCATAAATAGAGCATTTTCTCCTTTTTGTTCAATAGCCATATGGAAACAGGGAATTTGAAATATTAACGAGCACCGATAGGGTCCCTTCGATCTCTAAGTGTGAACAATGCACACAGAGAAGGAGCATCTATCTAGCCTTTCCCATATGCCCAGACTGGTGCTTAAGGCCTGGGGATGGAAATAGAAGCCAAAGGTAGTTCCTGCTTCCATTCTAATAAAAGAAGAACCCAAAGTGAAGGGTGCTGAGCAGAGTGCATGGAAGGGGGCAACAGAGTGGGGGTGAGGAGGGGTGTTAAAGTTTGGCCTGCCCAAGGCAAAACTAATCTGTAACCTTTAAATAGAAACCTACCTGTTTGTTGTGATTTCTGTAACTCTCCTTGCTTTATTGCTCTTTCCTGCCTGTGGTTTTCTCCTGTTTTCTCCCTTTTCCTGATGCTGTTTCCCTCATCCCCACACTAGCAGCATTTTGGCTCTGCCTAATAAGCTTCATAGCCACTAATACGCAGGGTTGAGGGCTTTGTTTTAAGTCATCAGATAGAGGCTTGTGCCACAACTTTCTGCTTTTTAAAAAATGGCTTGTGGGTCATTTTTTCAGAAATTCTTCGAAAGATGAAGAAGGAAAAAAAAAAGTCCATTGGCCTATAATTGATGGCATTTTGCCTATAGCTTTTTGCCAGGAAAGTGCTTCTGAGTATTGAAATAAAGGCCCAGGAGAGGCCTGTTATATCTTCACGGACTCAGTAATAGGATGTATAACTCTTTAGCATTTCTAGTAAGTGAGCATGTACAGTTGTACCCCCTCCTCCCCAAGCTCTCCGTTTCCCCCAGATAAGTAGCTTCACAAATAAGCAATTACAGCTGCAACATGCACACTTTAAATTCCCTCTTAGTTCAACTTGCCCCCCCCCCCAAGAATATGGGCAAAAACTTCCATCCCTTGTTAATGTTTGTTCATTTTCTCCTTGTAAAAAAAAAAGGCTCTTACATTCCATTATACATTCTTGCTTGATTATATTTTGTGATTAGATTCTGTAATGCTCTGTGGTGACACTTTATGAATTCTTTTTGCATTAAGGGCTTATTCCTAAAACACTTATTATCTTGGGGTTCATTTGAACATATCCTGGGAAATAGGCTGGTACTGTGTAAGCTACCACAACTAATTATGAACTTTAAGAGTAGAGATTTATGGTAGCAGAGAAGAGAATAAATAGTATTAAGCAGGGTTGATTTCAGGAGTCTCCTGAGATTTCACTTTAGGACTAGTGATTGTTGGGACCTACTTCCTTGACATTGGGGGTGACTTCTGAAGTAAGGCATGGTGGTTTCTGGAAATAATGTTGTCTTTTAAATCCCTGATGATTTCTCCTTGTTCTTTGTGGAATTACCAAGTATTATCCTCAACTATACATAATTGGGTTATGAAATTGAACAAAAAAAAACAGACCCTAAAAATCAATGGAGATATACATGATTTTTTAAATGTTCTATTTGAAGAAGGTAGGGAAATAAGTTTAAAAAGAAGTTAGGAACTTCCTAGCTGTGTGACCCTGGGCAAGTCACTTGACCCCCATTGCCTAGCCCTTACCACTCTTCTGCCTTGGAGCCAATACACAGTATTGACTCCAAGACGGAAGGTAAGGGTTTAAAAAAAAAAAAAGAAGTTAGGAGTTTTTATTCATGGTCAAATAGTAATTTTTGCAGAAAGGAGGTGTCTAGTTGCTACCTTTTATTTTACTCACATATTTTTAAAGAACAAACAAACCCCAAAATACTTATTATGAAACTTTTTTGGCTTATTTTGGAGACCCAATTGTAATTTCTTTTCCCAATTCAGAAATTCTTCTCCTAATTCAGGTTAGCAGGTCCTATAGCTAGTATATGTCAGAAGGAAGAATTGAACTTATATCTTTAATTATTTACTATACTGTGCCTTGTGTGTATGTTTTTTGCATTGTACATATGTGCATGTGTGTTTTTGTGTGACTCTTGATTTTTAAAATTTTTATATCATATGACCTTCTCTTTAGAACAAAAAGATAAGCACAACTACCCAGCAATGTAACTATGTCTCCCAGCATATGGGACATTCTGCATCAGCTGCATCCATAACTACCTATTCTCCTACTGAGGAGACAAAAGTGTATTTCATCATTTAATTCTTTAGGAACAAAATTGAACATTGCACTTCATCTGAATTTGACTGCCTATAGAAATACTTTCATATAAATTGATCCTTAATAGATCTTCCTCAATTTGGAAGAAGTACATATACTTTTAATTTTTCACTAAAAAGAGATTCTAATGGAATTTTTTTAAAAAAGTATTATGTTCATTTTCAAGCAAGTAAAAAAATTTTTAATTTCTTCTCTCAAAGGTACATAAACTAATTTCTAAAAAAGAATCTCTTTAAGATCTGTACTAGCATACAATTTAAAAGAGCTGCCAAATTATAGTTTGCCTGATTTAAATAAGGGGAACATTAAGGTTATACCTGCAGCTGTGAGAAAAATGCTGGATATGTATAATTTTAAGTCGCTAGGTCTACAAAAGGAGATTTTTGCAGATGTAGAAAGGGCATCTAAAAACTTGAGCCTACTTTTACCTAGACATTTACAATATTTTTCATTTTAAGCACACAAATCTGATTGTGTCTCTAAATCTCCAAGGAACAATAATTTCTCTGACAAGAGAATTAACAGTCAGAACATGCATTTTTTAAAAATTAGTTTAACAAAACCCTCCTTAATGCTTAACAGTAGGGTAAACATGACCGTAAAAAACCCCTGAAATAATGGATGGATATTTATGTTGGTTTTATAAATTAATGAAATGTAAACCTTTTCGTGTTTTACCATTCCAAAAACTTATGAAAAAAATAACAAAAGTGATCTTCCATGTCCCAGATAAATGGTAACCAAGGTAGTTAGTATGATTAAAAAAACTATGAATATGTAATTTGAATTTTTTTAAAAACTTTGATCATTAAGTATTGATTTTGTTAGAAAGTAGGTACGTTTATATTTACTTTGATGTGTTTCCAAACTGCCCCTTTCCAGAGCAATTTTGGGGAAGATATTTTTGAGCATAAATATCAATATAGGATCCAAGTATCATGTTATCTTTAGAGACAAATCAAAGCAACTAGAACATCCCCAAAGACTACTTACTTATTTATTGAATTTTATATTGTACAAAGAACTTAAGTTGGGTAAAATGTGGCTCAACCATGAATTTTCTATCTATTATTGTTCTTACACACCCCTAACATCAGTTAAAACTGAATAGTATAGAAGTCTCTAACAGGCTACCTGTTAAAAATAATAGAGCAATGGGTGAGAATAAAATTTAACTCTTAATATCCTTGTATTCCAATTCAGAGTTGGGATGGTAAAGTAAACTTGAAACTTCAAATTCAAAAAGTCAATGTATTCTCAAAAGATATAAATGAGACAGTACAGTGGAACATATAATCAGGATGTCAGTTTAAAAAAAAAAACATTTTTAAGCAAATATATTTATTCGACAGATGAGAAAACTGGTACAGAGTCATATATCTAATAAATTACTGAGGCAGAAATTGAACCCAAGTCTTCAAACTCCAATTCCAACCTTTTATCTACTAAACCAGGTCATCAAAAACAAATAAGCCAAATACTCCCCAAACCAAACTGCTACTGAATGGTTGCACATGGGCATCAGACCTGCTATTTCTTCTATCACTTCAATTAATTTCCATCCAGTATTCACAAGTTGATAGGTACAGTGGGCTTAGATTGTGGAGATTCTTGAATGCCAAGATGAGCTTTTTGAGTGTGATCTGTAAATAATGAGCAGCCAGTATAGCTTTGTAAATGGGAGTAGTATGATGAACCTTTAGGAAGATGGATGTGTTAGCAGTCTACAGACTAGGACAGATTTAGATGTATCCTCCAAGGACATGGATCACAAACTAACTAGACCTATCTAACCTTTGTGACTTTTGTCCAAATTCTACTGGAAGTTCACCAAAGAGAATCTTCCATGCTTTCTCTTCTTGATACTTGGAGTATTTCACTGGAATAGTCAGCCCTCTTACAGAATATTTCACTTTCTTGTCTCTTGGCCAGTTCCTGATGGTATCCTTTGGCCATCTCCCCTTCAAGTTTCATTATTTGTTTTATTTTGAAGTTTGTTTGTATCCATCAAGCATGTAAATAATTATAATTTATATAAATATATAGCATATAAATATAAATGTATAAAATATATAAATATGTAATAAATGGGATATAAATTATATAAATTATGTCTATAGATTATGATAAATACTATATAAAATAAATATAACAATATAAACACAAATGCAAATATCTAATATGTATTATTTTGTTAAGTATCAAATAAATGCACAAGAAATGAACTTGCAATTTGTTAGAAAAGCAATTTTGAGGGAGAGAGTTGGTCAGTCAACATTTCATGAATGAGAAAGTATTTGAGTTGGCTCTTGAAGGAGGGATTGGCTCTGAAGAAGCAGAAAATCAGAGAGAGACTATCCATAGGGAATGGGTGGGTAGGGATATGAAATTAGGAGAGAGAGTTATTTATAGAAAAATAGGATTATTTGGGTGGAGTGAACTCTGGGAACAAGTGGGATAGGTTTGGTTTCCAGTCTAAGTGATGGGCAAAATGGCAGTGCCACTTGAAATGCATTAATTGGTGAAAGTGACTGACTTAGGAGAGAAGATGGTGAATTAGATGGTCAGCCAAATGGAAACGTTCTGAAAGCAATTGGAAATGGGGTGGGGGGTAGAGGGAGTAAGGGAGATTCATTGGTATAGAAGGGATGATGGAAACTCTAATTTACAAGCTCCCAGAGAAGTGCAGAGGGGGAAAAAAAGCAGAGGGCTGATGTCTGAGAAGCATATTTTGGCACCTTATCAAAAATTTCATTGCTACTTCATTTTAACCTTCTTGGAAGCTTATTCTGAGTAATCTAACTTTGGTGGACTATGCATTAATAGTCTGCTTTACTTCCATGTTAGTATTTTTACACATTAAAAGTTCTGAGATGGTAAATAGAAAATTATTTTATATCTAGTGATTATTTAAATGATCCCTTTTGATTTAACTATCAGGAAAAGTTTTACATATGCTAAATGTTTCTCTTGTCACTGGAACATTAAAGTTAAAGAAAGAAAAAAGTAAGAGGTGTTTAACCTGGCACATTGAAGGGAGGAGTCAGTCCTTAGCTTTCCATTTCAGTCTGTTGACCTGCTGCTACCAAAAAAAGGAACATTTTCTTCCAGTGCTTCTTATTTTGACAAAATGGCATCGTTTACTCACTTCCTATCAATGGCAAACAACTGTGCGTTGGAGTATTTCAGGAGTAGTTGAATGTTAAGCTAAGAAAAAATGTCCCCCAAACTGGAAACTTTCCTTTGGAAAGGAAAATTAACCCTTGCTTCAAGCAGTGCATAGTTAACAAGTAATTTATTAACCTTTTACCACGTTTGAAGCACAATTTTAAGGGCTGAAGACAGGAAGAGGCAAAAAAACAAAGCCAACCCCCACCAAAACCCTACATCAGTTTCTGCACCAAAGGAGCTTACATTCTAATGGGGAGACAATGTGTTAAACCACTCAAAATATGTACAAGGTTGATAAATGGTAGGGGGATTTCCAAATATATTGAACAATAATATAGTACAGCAAAGAATGCAGTCTGTATTCATATTGGGAATTTTGATACTAAATAGATTTAATCCTATTGAATTAAAATTATGCAGCTAGGTGGCACAGTGGATAGGGTGCCAGGTTTGGAGTCAGGAAGACCTAAATTCAGATCTAGTATCAGATGCTACCTGTGTGACCCTGGGGGGAATGTGTGTCACATCATCTCTGTTTGCTTCCATTTCCTTACCTGTAAAATGGGGATAATCAAAACATCTATCTCCCAGGGTTGTTGTGAGGACCAAATAAGATAATATTTGTAAAGTACTTAGTATGTATCCTGGCACAAAAAAAAAAAAAACACTCTATAAATGTTAGCTATCATCAATTATTATTAACTGACATGTCTTTCTTGAGTATCCACTACGTGCAAGGATCTATATGGCCTGAAACCCAACTTATCGCCTTTTTTTAAACTTATTTTCTTTTTTAGCTTGTAAGTTTTATTTGTATTTAGTGCTTATTAAATATAGAAAGTGGATGTGTCAATTAAATTAAATGTCAAATTAATGATGTTAAATATGTCAAGATGAACTCCTAGGAGAAAGGTATAAGACCCTTCCCAATAGCCCCCCAAAGCTTTCAGAAAAGTTCCTGAATTTGAATCCATGTAGAGGAGAAACAATGCTTTATTAGCATTCTAAAGGCCCCACATATTTTTGATTTGATGAATGAGAATGATTTCTTAATAATTACCTCAGTTCCATAATTGTGTGTTCTACAAACACAATATTTGGCAAGAGAAAAGCTGCCCTGAGGCATTGTTCCTCATGAAAAGATAGGTAAGTTGGTCAATTTCGGAGGTTGCCATTATCAAATGAAAAGTCCCAGTCATTCACCACTCCTATAACAGCTACTGCTGCTTCTAAATGATCCCTCTTTTCAGTAAACCTTTTATTGGGCAGTTAGCTACCATCTTCAATGGATCTCCTGTCCAGAAAATTGGTGCCTACCTGGGAGAGTAAGACTTTCCTTCTTGTCAGGCATTTCATCTTTCGAGGATGCCAAGTAGGCTACAGCACGGGTAGTTGGCGTGTAGTTCTTCCGTGGGACTCCTGAGTATATGTTTCATATGGAAATCAGCATATTAGTTTCTTTGTGCTCCCAGACTTTAAAAAAATAGGCCTTGGATACTATTTTGTTCATATTAATCAAACATTTATATTTAAGGCCTTAATGATCCTCTTTCTTCCTCATCCCTTCCCCCTGCCCCCCAGCCACCAAAACCAAAACTTAAAATTTTTTTTCTCATGAAACTTCAGGTATTGAGCCAAAAATAATTTAAATGGATACTTTTATTTTGTGTCATTTCTAATTGGCTCCTTTAATTCGGATCATTTATTTTTACAGTGAATAGAGAGCTGCCTTCCATAACAGTTCCTGGGTTCAAGTATCTTCTCTGACATTTACTGTGATTGTGACTCTTGTCAAGTCACCTAAACTTACAGTGCCCTGGGCTAGTGGTCTTCAAAGTAGGGGCTGTGGAATGGTTCACAGGAAGCTGTGGTTTGAACCCAGGGAGATGTCCATCTTTGGGTTGTAGGGGGAAGGCTGGGAGGATGGAATGCATTGCAACTTTCTCCCCTTTAGCAAATCATAAACTGTCTCCTGCACAAGTGTAACTCATTTAATTCTTCTCCAGTTTGCCCCTTCCCTGACCTGAGGGGTAGTTAGAACCCAACCTGCAATAGGCTCCCACGGCTGTAACACCGGAAGAATCTCCTCCTACCCTTCTCTACTAGTAGCAATGCAGTGACCCAGGACAATTCTGAAGAATTTATGAGCAGGGATGCTATCCACATACAGAGAAAGAACTGTGGGAGTAGAAACACAGAAGAAAAAACTTCCTGATCACATGGGTCGATGGGGATAAGATTGGGGATGTAGACTCTAAATGATCACCATAATGCAATTATCAATAATATGGAAATGGGTCTTGATCAATGACACATGCAAAACCCAGTGGAATTGTGTATCGGCAATGGGGGGAGGCAGAAGGAGGGGAGGTAAAGAACATGAATCATGTAACCATGGAAAAATATTCTAAATTAATTAATTAAAGTTTTTGATAAAAAAAAGAATAACACTGATAGAGGCATTAAAAAAAACAAAAACACCTTACTTTCTGTCCTAATTCTAAAACAGAAGGGCAAGCATTAGGCAAATGAGGGTAAGGGGGTAAGGGATTTGCTTAGTCCTCCTTTAGGAAGTGTCTGAGGTCAAATTTGAACCTAAGGCCCCTCAATAGCCATTATCGGCTGTTCCATTAAACTGCCTCTATCAGGGATCTGTTAATTGCCAGATCTGGTGGCATTTTTTTAAGTACCCATCCATCTTGGCTTCTCTGCAGAGTTAGATCTTGTTGGACAATACCGTCTCCTGGAAAATTCCTTTCTGGATTGTCAAGACGTTGCTGCCTCTTGGATCCCTCTTACTTGTTTGATGGCTTCTTTTTAGTCTTACTTGCTGGATCTTACTTCCCTTCCCCCCTTTCCCTTCAGATTCCCTGTAGGGCTCTCTTCTTTTTTTTGATACTTTCTCCCTTTGTGACTTCATCTGCCTGGGTCTAGTCATCTCTCTGCAGATGATGCCCACAGCTGTATATCCAACTCTAATTCCACTTCTAATCCAGAGCCCCCTTCCCCCCCCCCCTCCCGTTTACCAACTGCCTATTGGACATTTTGAATTTGATGTCCTATAAGCATCTTTCACTCAGCATTTTCAAAGCAGAATTCCTTACCTTTCATCCCAAACCTGTCTCTTTGGAATTCCCCTATTTCTCTTGAGGGCACCACCATTCTTACAAGTTCTGCCATTATATCTTTGGGGTCCAGCTTGACCCATCACTCTTCCGTTATCTATCCCACATCTAATCTGTCACCCTATCTTAAAGCTTCTGCCTCTGCAGTCTTTCATATCCTGCCTCCTCTGTCTGATCACACAGCCACCCCCTTAACTCAGGCCTGACCTCTTTTTTTTTTCCCTATACTACTGCATGGTGGCTTTTTCATTGGTCCCCTTGCCTCAGGGCTTACCCCATTCCAATCTAGACTGCATAGCCATTGAAGTCATTTTCCTTAAGCAAAGATCTGACCACATCACTCCCCAACTCGGTAAATTCTAGCATCTTCTTTTTGAGTATAGGATCAAATGTTATTTTATCTTTATTTCAGTGTTTTTAATTTATGAGGTTTTTTGCTGTAAGTTTTATAGTGTATATAAGGGTTCAGTAGTATGTATATATCAAATGTTATTTTATGTTTATTTCAATATTTTTAATTTATGGGTTTTTTGCTGTAAGTTTTATAAGGGTGCAGTAGTATGTTTATATAATATGTAAAGAAATAAATATTCATATACTTTTAAATGGTTTCTATTTAAATTATTTAGATCTATAAATATTTATGACATTTATATGTATCATATATTTATTATAAATGTATATTAAATAAACATAAATGGAAACAAATTATTTAAATTTAAAATTATTTATTAATAGGAGTATGCAATCAAAAAAGTTTGATAAACATTGCCCTGGGCATGTCTTTTGGAACTTAAATTGCAAAGCAGTTGAGGATTCCCATTAGTGGAAGAAGAGGTTCTAGGAATTCTCTATACCAAGGAAATCGCAGATCTTGTTCCTTCATTCCCCTACCCTCACCCCTCTCTTAAAAAAAAAAAAAAGCTCCAGACTAATCCAAACCCATAGTTCTACTTCTCTAATCTAAAAGTTATTAGTTATTGAATGCTGAAACTCTCAGTCCCATCAAGAGAGAGAAACTAAGACTTCCATTTTTATTCTTACTTGCTATTTCACCATATTCCCCATATTAAGGAATCTTGTTTAAAGTTCAGAACTTCCTAACTAGTTTATTATGTAGATGTTTATCATAAAAGCAAATATTTCTTTTTTGTATCTGCATGAATATAACATTGAGTGAATGTTAGGAATGCTAGGAACATTCATAAATAAGAAAGCAACCAAAGAGAGATACCATATATAAATACAAGTGCACATGTGTTCAAATATTTATATGTAAGTATTGGTTTATATGCAGGATATTTACATATGCAAGATAAATGATTATTTGTACACTTGAAAATTAAATATGATTCCCTCAGTTGGAATAAATGAAATGAAAGCATACTACCTGTCTAGATAGCTCAGTGACTGAGTGGATAGAATGTTGGACTTGGAGTCAGAAGGAAATGAATTCAGATTCCACCGCAGACACTTAATAGCTGTGGGACTCTAGACAACTTAATTAACCTCTCAGATTCAATTTTCTCTTTGATAAAGTAGAGATAATAGTAGTACCTATCTCCCAGAGTTGTTGTGAGAATCAAATTACATAAATTCTCTAAAGTACTTTGTAAACTTTAAAGCATTATACAAACACTAGCTATCTTTTATCATCTTCAGTATTAACAGGTTGGTTTACACTGCTTCTTCCCAGCCACCCACCCTAAGGTTCTTCTTCTCTTTTGCACCAGATTACATTATCCTGGATAACTACGGACAGGAAAACTGACCTATAATTTTCTTCTTACTTTTTAAGAATATTGTTCCTCACCTTTTTTTTTTAATTCTACAACTCAGTTATATCTCAAATAATCTTTAATATCTTTGATATCTTCTTTTTCCACTTCTTTCCTAATTACCTCAGAAAAATCTTTGTTTTTCTCTACATCTTAGTTCCATTAAAAAAAAAGAAAGCAACCTGAATCATGACTAAGAAGTCTGAATTGGTAATACACCTTATATTAAAGGCAAAGGGAAGCCATTAAATTTCCAGTGGAAATTGAGACTATTAAAGACCTATCGCCATCAAAATCTAAATCCCTTGAAAGTGCTCAGAAATCCCCTTCAAAATCTGTTATATCTTGAAAGTAGGTCTTCCTTGAAGTTCTCCATTTTCAGAAAAGATAATGGGTTTTATGTCAGTAGTTTTAGTGATCATGGGTTATGGTAGAGGAAATCTAGGAAAGAGATTACAGCTTGTCACAATTGGGACAGGTTAATGGAGAACCAGGTGTATTTGTAGTGGATAACTTTTTACAGTTCTGAGACTTCAAACCCTCCTAAAAATGTATATAAAGGTTTTAAAGTCAGATAAAAAGTTGAAGGTCAGTAGTAGATCAAAAGCAATAGAAAAATAAGTTAAGTCCATTGTTAATGGCAGATGTTATTGTTTTGATGATAAAAACTCCAGGTAAGTAGAAGAAGGGAAAGCATAGACTTGGAAAATGATTAAAGAACAAATGAAAAGTTCCTGAAGTAGTCTGGCAGCAGCTACAGTTAGAGGTAGAGAATTGGAAGATGGCAGGTAAATTAGTTGCCATCAGAGTTAGAACTGTGAGTTCCTTGTCATTGGTGTCAGAAGTTACCTTGTTACATGGGATAAGGAGGAAAAATGAGGCAAAAATGAAGTAGGATGAAAGACTTTTCAAGGATACTTAAATGTTCTGCCTTGGGCCCTCTTCTCTTCAAAGCGCCTCACTTGATTTCGTCAGCTCCTATGGTTTTAATTATCTTCTCTACGACAGTGATGCTCGAGCTATTTATTCAGCCTTAGGTTAGTCTTTTTTCTGAGCTCCTCTTGTACATCACTAAATGCCCAATGGACGTTTGGAACTGGTTGTTTCACAGGCATCTCAAACTCGGTGTATCTAGAGCAGGACTCCTCATTTTCTCACCCAGATCTGTCATACATTTGAACTTCTTTAATTCTTCCTAGGGATTTACCATCCCTCTGGTCAACCAGGTTTATAACTAGTGGAGTCATCTTCAATTTCTCTCTCCTTCGTGCCACATATTTGGCCAGTTGCTAATAAATATTATCAGTTGTGCGTGCCTCCTCTGTCTCCCTCATATTTCTTTACCCCACTTTTACTACCATTCTAATTCAGGCCTTGAGCACCTTTTTTTAAAGGGCTATTTCTCTATCCTCCTATTTAGTTCTTCTGCTCCAAGTTGAGGAAATTGATTTTAATACTGCATTATTTGATTATTAATATTAAAATTTGTATTCATATTAAAATATGTATATAATATAATAATTCCCTATTAATATTAAATTGTATATTTAGTATTATATTATATATTAATTTATATATAAATATTAAATTAAAATTAAATGTTGTAATTTGTAGTATTCCCTTCTCTGTTTAAAAATTCCCACCTTTCAACTTAGCTTAGAGAGAGAAATCCCTCTCAGTCTAGCTAAGGAATGTGATCATATTCCAGCCCCCCTAACCACGATATAATAGGGAAGAACTGAAGACTCTTGAGAGATTTCTTTATTAAATCTCTCTCAATCAAATTTGCCTTTTCCTTGTCAAGAGAGGTCTCAATGATGTACTAGTGGAAGGAAGACACCTGTATTTAGATGACCCTGTAACTCTTCCTCAGGGCCTTTGGTCATTGAGAGAGACCACTGACCTCAATGTATTGGGTATTGTTGGGCTGGCTAATAAACTGATCTATCAATACCTGGAACTCTTTTCTCTCAGAATTTCACTCCTGACAAAGTCTTTCCCCTCTACCATCCATCTTGCACACAACTGCCAGGGTGATTTTCCAAAGCACAGATCAGCTCCCTCTTACCTTTAGGGCAAAATAGAAAATCTTCAGTTTTGGCATTTCAAGGCCTTCACAGCCTATCTCTAAACCTTTATTTCCAGCAGTGTTGCTGCTTCTCACATACGACATGCAGTCTCCCATCTCTATGACTTTAGTAAAGACTCTTCCCCTTGCCAAGAATGGTTACACTCCTCACATCTCTTCTTGGAATCTCTATTTTCTTTCAAGATGGAGTTTAAGCATACTATCTTCTGTTTTAAGGGTTCTTAATCTATATAATGTGAAGTTGTTTTTAAAATGTTTTAATAACTAGTTCAGCATAATTGGTTTCCTTTCTAGTCTTATGTATTTTATACAATAAAAAATCTTTTGGAGAAATGATTGACACACCTTTTTTTTTCTCTTTTATTTAATTTAATTTAGAATATTTTTCCATGATTCCATGATTCATGTTCTTTCCCTTCCCCCTCTTGGAGCCCATAAGCAATTCCACTGGGTTTTTCCTGTATCATTGTTCAAAACCTATTTCCATATTATTAATATTTGCAATAGAGTGATCATTTTAAGTCAACATCCCCAATCATATCTCGTTTGAACCATGTGATCAGGGATTGATACATTTTATTGGACTGACAAAGGGGTCCCTGGCACACAAAAAATGGCTTAAAATCTCTTTTACATGAATCTTTCCTGATTTCACCCAGTTGGTAATGTTTCTTCCCCAAATTATCTTGTATTTATTTCGTGTAAATATTCTGTATATATGAAACATCTGCTAAATATGTTCTATATATTCTATATCTATTTTGAAAATATTTTGTTATTATTCAGTCATATCTGATTCTTTGTGCCCCATTTGGGGTTTTCTTGACAGAGAAATCTTGACGGATTGGTTTGCCATTTCCTTCCTTGGCTCATTTTACTGATAAGGTAACTTGAGACAAACGGGGTTAAGTGACTTGCCCTGGGTCACTCAGCTACTAAAGATCTGAGACTAGATTTGAACTTGGCAAGATAATTCTTTCTGATTTTAGGCCTGGGACTGTGTCCACGAGCCACGTAGCTGCCCACGGGGTTCTGCAAAGGCATTTAAATCAAAACAGTCTACTCAGATAGAATGGAAGGTCCCAGGTGGCAGCTTTCATTCCTCCTAGGGTGCTGCTTCATTTTTGTCTTTTTCTCTACTATGCCTGGGCCATATGTAGTAGTTGCTTACTAAATTTGCCTGCTGATGTTTTGACTTATGTAAAGATTTGAGAAGAGGGAAAAATAAAGGGCATACAGTAAATAGTGTGATAAGTTCTGTCAATAAAATCTAG
Organism: Monodelphis domestica; assembly: GCF_027887165.1. Lineage (NCBI taxonomy): Eukaryota > Metazoa > Chordata > Mammalia > Didelphimorphia > Didelphidae > Monodelphis > Monodelphis domestica. The sequence continues at coordinate 32,709,572 of NC_077230.1, forward strand.
TCCAGATGAAGAATTCTAAGTTTTTTCTTCTTTTTTTCTTTTTTTAGAGAATGAGTCTGTAGTTACTGGAAATCTTGGTGAAAAGAAAGTTTCCCAGCATCATAGAGGGAGATATTTCCAATTTCTGATGATAACTTGTGTTTAGAAGATATTAAAATCCACAGCTATCTTAAAAAACTTTCTTTAACTTTCAGAAAGCTCTTCTTTAACAAACTTCCCTACTAGATCTCCCAACATATGATAGAATGTATTCATTTCTAATTTGACCTATTCTCCCTTCTTCAGAGTTAACATGAAAGGCTAGAATGAAAGCCTGGAAAAAAGTATTTATTAAGAAACTTACTATGTGCTAAAGCACTTACTATGCACTAGATTTACAAATAGAAAAAAACATGTAAAAGTCCAGCTCCTGTCTTCAGGAAGCTCATCCTTTAAGTGAGGCAGCATTCATGTAGAGGGAAAAGCTCAGGCCCTAAGTGGATAACCATAAAGCAGGAAAGATCTGGCTGCCAGTGTTGGGGAGGAAATGGGGTCCTACTGGGTGTCAGTTCAAGCTGGGGCCCTTCAGACCCACTGGGATGGTTGGGGGTATGGACATTGCCATTGGGGTTAGGCTGGTTATTTTTGCAGAGGAAAGGAAGAAAGAAACAAATAGCTTGGATCATGTTGAATTGTAAGCTCTTGGACAGGTATTTTTCCTTAGGTTGTTTCTGCTCTTCAATGTCTATCATGATTATACATAGTGCACAATCCACAGAATATATAACGAATCCTAAAAAACCCTAAATTGGCTGGAGTTTTTATTTCATGATTCAACTGGGAGTTTTTACAAATTTTATTGATCTAAGGCTAGAAGGGACCTCAGAGCCATGGAGTCAAATCCTGTCATTTTATAGATAAGAAATATCCGTTTTGTTTCTGGTTCTTTGCTGTGACAAAGCACTTCTTACAAATTTTATCAAACTCCTTTCCCAACTCCCATCTGATTCCTCTCTGGCTTTCAGCTCATTCCCTGCCAAGGCAATATCTTATGTTCCTACTATTTGGCTTTTCAAAAATCTCCAGATAAGTTACTAATGGAAAATAATGGAGCATTTTATCTCTGGAAACATTACTTGACAGTAATTCCAAACTAATTTCCTTTGGCTCTTGTATTTCATGTGATTGTGAATGCAATATTCCTATGTATTTTGGTGAGCATTTGGAGAGTTTTGTGTCTTTTTTCATTTTAAGATAAGACTATTGTAGTGATGAGATTTTAATGAGTTTAGTTGATGAAAATCTCAATATGTTTGAAAAAAAAACATCACAAAGGGTAATGTCTTTACATCCTTTCTTAATACCAATTCTATAAAAATGTCTTCCAGCATTTTTTTAAAATTTGCATGCTAAGATTTGCAAATTAAACTCTTTAAGTTCCAAAAATCTGAATATCTTGGTAAAGCAACACTTTATTAATTAGCCTTCAAGCCATATTAAGTGTTTTTGTTTAAATTACACAGTGTCTCTCAAATCACTGGGAGGCCTGTGGTTCTGTCAGTATTTTGTGTGGTGGGACTGGCAAAATGATACTGCAGAAGAGGACATAATTAGAATAAAACTATATAAAGAGTGGCAAGTAGGAAATCAATAATCAATTAACATTTTGAATTAAAATTATCTATTATTTATTTAGGCTATATACATAGGAGTTTGAGGTAAAGTTCCTACTTTGGAGAGGTGTGTGTTTTATTTTTGCATAGACCTAGATGTGGAATTGGGGGGGTTTAGGTTCAAATCCCAATTCAGATAGTCACTGGTCCCATGACTTTGGTCAAGTCACTTAATTCTTTTAAGCCTCAGTTTCCTCACTTGTAAAATGGGTGTATTACTAGCACCTACTACACAGATACTGAAAGAACTTTGCAAATCATAAAGTTTTTTAGACATACATATGTATGAAAACTCTCCATTACTTGTTATAATATTTGATCACTTAGCATTAGCATTCACATTCATTAGCTAATCCACTTTAACCTTCCCTCTGGCCTATTTCTACTTTGTAAGTTTCAAAAATGAAGCACTATCTTCAAAGATTTTCAATAAGCCATTGGAAAACTAAAATAGAAATGAAGGATTTTAAATTCTAGGCTTGACCTTGGTTCATAAACCTTCTTTTCTTGGTAATACTATCAAAAGGCTGAGACTAGCTGCTAAACTTGAAATGAAGTGTTTTAAATTTAAATTTTTATTGCTGTACTTTTTTAAATTTATTTTTTCTCATGGCTGAGAAGGTTGAGATATTTTCACTGTTTTAATCCTGGCATCTTAAAGTCCACACAAGTGGGACCAACTGCTACTGATTTTTGCTGAATTTCCATCTCCTTATTTCCCACTGTCTTCTGCTCATGTGGATGATAAAAAATTTTAAACCGAAATATTTACTGAATTCATGAGAACTTTTGGGACAAATGAAGACACACAGAAGTGTGTTAATTGCTTCATGGCTCAAAATTAAATCTGCATGGACCATGGATTTAATAGATGATTAATTAAATTTGAATGAGTTAGTGGTTTGGTATTTAGGGGAACAGAGACAATGGAGGTTTTGTTTGTGCGCCTATTACTCAGCTTTCTTTTCTGAGACTCATTCCAGCACTGAATAAAATAAAACATAATGAAGTGGGACTAAAGGTTCAGTATTTTCATTCCTGAACATTACTTTCTAAAAGCTGCTATGGAAACGTGAAACTCCCTCCCTGTTTTTCTCCCTTGGATGGTCTCACTTCTTCCCAAGTTCTGATTGTAAGAGCCAGTGAGTTCACTACAACTTGGACAGGATTCTTGGAAAGCCAGCTCCCTGGGAAGGCACAGAGAGGCAACCATCCCAGTGAGCTCACTTCATTTCTTCTTTTTATTCAGATCACTAGCTAGCTACCTGATTAGCTCAGGTTCAGTGTAGTACCAAGTCACATTGTTTGATGCTTCACTGTATCTTTAGGTTACTATGTACAGCCTACACAGGTTTTCACTGGCATTTATGCATTCCAGCTGTAAGCCAAAGGGAGGGGCGCTCCAGATCCCTAGCAACAGTTTGAGATTGAAAAACATAAGACACACACTTTAACTCTTACTCCTTCCTTCCTTCCTTCCTTCCTTCCTTCCTTCCTTCCTTCCTTCCTTCCTTCCTTCCTTCCTTCCTTCCTTCCTTCCTTCCTTCCTTTTTCTTTTCCTTCCTTCCTTCCTTCCTTCCTTCCTTCCTTCCTTCCTTCCTTCCTTCCTCCCTCCCTCCCTCCCTCCCTCCCTTCCTCTCTCTCTCTCCCTCTCTCTCTCTCCCTCTCTCTCTCTCCCTCTCTCTCTCTCCCTCTCTCTCTCTCTCTCTCTCTCTCTCTCTCTCTCTCTCTCTCTCTCTCTCTCTCTCTCTCTCTCTCTCTCTTTCTTTCTTTCTTTCTTTCTTTCTTTCTTTCTTTCTTTCTTTCTTTCTTTCTTTCTTTCTTTCTTTCTTTCTTTCTTTCTTTCTTTCTTTCTTTCTTTCTCTTGCCTCTTTGCCCCCCTTTTCCTCTCTATTTCTCCTCCCTTTCCTCCCATTTATTTTATATTCTCTCCTTTTCCCTCTTCTGCTTTCCCTCCCTCATACTTTCTCATCCCAGGCTTTACTTAGAGCAGAAAGAAGACTGCTGTGGAATGAAATTCACTGGTGCTTGCTAGGTAGAAATGTGCTTGTTTTAGATCACTTTTAAGTAAAAATTAGACCTTTTTCCTACTTCCTCATATGTGATATAATGGGCAAAGGGCACTAATGGGGTACATGCAAGCAGGATAGTTGGACTAGCAATCACTGAGCTGAGCTGACAGCAAAGCACTGACTAAGTACTGCAAAGGCATTTAAACTAGATTGAAAGCATGTCAGATATGATTAACTGTGGAGAGAAATTGGTTCAAAGTTTGAGAGAATTGAGAGGGAATTGTGAATTACTATGGGGAAGACATAAATGGAAGCAGGTGGGAAGGAGCTTTGGAATAGAATCTCAGAGTTGGAAAAGACCACTGAGATGAGTAGACTATAGACTTCTTGAGAACAAAAAAAAAAATCTCTTTTTTATGTTTTTTAATCCCCTATTCCCTATCAACTAGCATACTACCTGATCTACAATAATAATAAATGTTTACTGGTTGGTTGATTTCATTCTAACACCCTTAATTCAGCTACCTTTCTTTTGTAATTTATTAATTTATTGCCAATTAAGTACATGTAATAACAAATTTCCACATAAGTTTTTCAAAGTTATGTGATCATAAAAAATGTCTACCTTCCCTCCCCTGTCCTAGAGCTGGCAAGCAATTTAATCTGAGTTACACACATATTATCACACAAAACATATTTCCATATTGTTCATTTTTGTTAGCAAATAATCACATAAAACCAAAATCCCAAAACAAAAACCCACATAAACAGGTGAAAAATTGTATGCTTTCATCAGCGTTCTGATTCCAATAGTTCTTTCTCTGGAGGTGAATAGCATTCTTTGTCAAAAGCCCCCCAGAATTGTCCTATTAAATGCTATTCTTGCGTTGTTTCACTTCACACCTTGTCACTCCTCCACTCTTCTATAGCTTTCTATGTTCACTTAGATTCCGTACCTCTTCCACTGGAACTTCATTTTGGAGAGGCATGGTTATATTTGTAGGTAGCAGGGGAGCATCCAGTAGATGGGACAGATTGAAGAGTCAGAGATGATAGATGGAGTTATCAGCTGGACAAGATGGGATGGAATTGAACCACTGGTGCAGGTGGAGGGGTTTGCTTCCTTTCCTGGAATCTTCTAGGCTAGAGTTGTGAGGACATAGTAGATTTAGAAGTCATTTGGATCTATGAATGGAAACAGTGACGGTTGGGGAAAAAAATAATGAACTAAAGTGCTATCATATATGGTTTGTCAACAGCAGGAAGATGTTAAGGAACTCAAGAGGAATGTGAATTTAGGAGTTGGGTTCTGGGGCAAGGAAGAGAACTACTTCATAACCATTTTTTAACTTGTTTTTAATTTTTTCTAAGACTCTAGATCAAGCTTTGGTAGGTGGACCTATTGTTGGAAGTTATAGAAGTTGAAAGCCAGTGACCCTGGGAGGCCAAGTATTTGCTTCAGTAGCACAGTGCCTCTTATGTAATAGGCACTAAATAAATGTTGATTGATTTATCATAGAGGCAAAGCCACTCCAAGAAATATCAGATTCATTCAACAAAAAGTGTTAAAGCAGACTGGAGATAAGAAAACACTCATAACTCTGGCAATGGTAACTTTGGCAGCTAAGTGGAAGAGTGTGTAGAAAGAAGGTGGACTTTGGAATTAGGAATATGCCTTCTAGTTCATGAACTCTGAAATTCCTTTATCTGATCATGATTTATTGTCTCCACCTCTCCCTCTGCCTTCCAATATGAAACCCCCCCTCTTCACACATACCAATACCTTGACCCCTCAGTTGTCTCCCAAAGTGATTACCCCTGCATTAGGCACTATCTTTTCTTTTCTGCGCCTGATCCCTGTGCAAACTAATTCAACTGTACACTCTCCTAATTGTTATCATATCACTGATTATAGCTGACCAAGCATCAGCTTTGGATTGCTCCCAGTATCCACTGCCTTTGCTCCTAAACTCGTGATGCTGAATGAAGGTGGAAAAAATCAGAGTCCTTCTGATTGGGTCCACTACAGTTTTAGGTTTGATAATAGCAGTTGGTCCCTCTAGTGAGGGACTAGGAGAGCACTAGGTAATCCTTCCATACTTTCCTAATTAATTCACTTGCCCCCTCAGCTCTTCTAGACTTTTTCATCTCTCTTCAAACCTTCCATGTATCCTCTTTTCCCTAACCTTTCCACTGAGAACCCCATCTCATGTTTTATTGAAAAAGAATCTGAGCTCATTCAAGGACATTCTCCCAACTCCCAACATCATTCAGATGCTTTCAGTCACTAGTCCTTCCTTCAGAGGAAGCCTTCCTCCTTACCCAGGCAAACTCCTTTATGTGCATAAGCAAGCCCATCCCATCTTATCTTCTGCACAGATTGTCTTGTCATCCTCACTCTTTCCCTTACCTTTAATCTCCCTCTACTCTATGCTTTCCTACTGAGCCATGTCCTGGTCTCCCTCATCCTCAAAATACTCTCACTTGATCCTTCCTTTCTTGCTAACTGTCATCCCATGTCTCTTCTGCCTTTTGTGGCTAAATATTAATAATAATAAGTGCCTTTCCTTCTTCTCCCCTCTAAGTAGCTCCTTAACAATATAATCTGGCTCCTTACCTCATCACTCAACCAAATCTGCTCTCTCAAAATGACTGATGATCTCTTCATCCCAAGTCAAGGCCTTTTCTTGATCTTTGTCCTTTTTTGAGCTCCCTTCAGCCCTTGACTCTGTTGATCACCCTCTTCTTCCTTACACTATAACTCTATTCTCTAAGTTTTCTAGACTCTCCTCTTCTGGTTTTTTCTTTACTTATCTGATTACTCTTCAGCCTCCCTGGCTAGGCCCTCTTGTAGATCATATCCTTTATCTGTAGATATCCCTCAGGGTTCCATCCTGGGCTTTCTTCTCTCCACTCTCTATACTATACTTGGTTATCTTATCAGTTCTTGTGGTCTTAATTATTATCTCTATGTTAATGATTCTCAAATCTACTTATCTAGTCCTTTTCTCTCCACCAATCTCCAGGCTCAGATTTCCAATTACTTTTCAGACTATCTCAAACTGGTTTTCCACTCAATATCTATCTTAAACTCACCTACATTCAAAATTGAACTCATTATCCCTGCTCCTAAACTCCCCTGTTCATCCTCTCAGTCCCCCTAGGCTTATAACTGGGCATCCTAGACTTCCCTTTCTCTCCCCCTCCCTATCTAATCTATTGCCAGGCCCTCTTCATTTCACCTTTGCAATGTCTTTCTAATATGCTCTTTTTATATCCTTTGTAACTGCTACCACTCTGGTACAAGCCTGAACTCTTGCTGTTGCCTACTGGTTGTTCTGCACGCCTCTCCAGCCTCTTCATTATCCTCCATTCAGCCACCAAATGATCTTCCCAGAGCACAGATCTGACCAGATCTTTTGGCTACTTAGTAAACTTTAGTGGCTTCCTTTGATCCGCTACAAAATCTCATGTTTGATACTCAAAGCCCTTTCTAATATAGCCTGCCTTTCGGTTTTCTTTGATCTAGCTATGCTGGTTTCTTTGCTGTTTTACAAACTAGATAACTTCATCTCTCAAATGGGGGCATTTTCTCTGATTGCCTCCCATCCTCATCTTCCTCTCTGTCTCCCTGCTCCCCTATCTTCCTTTAAAGCCCTGCCACAATCTCTCTCCCCTTTTTTTGTTCAAGTCTTTCCCACTATTTATTATTTCCTATTCATCATGACTGAAACTTGTTTGTCTGTATTTGTTTTCTTGTTGCCTCCCTCTCCTTTTAGATTGGGACTTTCTCCAGGGCAAGGGTGGTCTTTTGCCTTTGTCTCTTCAGCCCTTAGCACAGAGCTTGGCACATACTTCATAAATGCATACTGACCAGTTGATCCAAGTTCAAATCTTTTCTCAGATGTTCACTTAACTGTTTTAACCCTGGGCAAATCACCTAACTTTTTGGAATCTCCATCTCTTCATCTCAAAAATGTGGATAATAATAGCCTCAGTTTCCTTGTATTAAAAAGAGAGATAACCCTACTTCCCAGGTTTATTGCAAGGATCAAATGATATTTATATTATCTGTATGAATATATCTGTGCAAAATATATAAATATTATATATAATGTTATGTTACATATATGGTATCTGACATGTAAGGATGCAGTTTTAAACTTCAATAGATTACATAATACTCATGTACATCAACACATACATATAATACATGTAGTGCTTTGTAAACCTTAAAGTACTTTAAATATGTTTATAATGGTGATGGTGATGGAGTGAGCAAAATTTAGGTGAAAGCAAGAACACCCTCCTCTGGCCTAGTTCTTCCCAAATACATCTACACCCCAAGTGAGCTACAAAAATTCCTAGCTATGCTCTAGTAAGGAAGAAAGATAAGGAATTCACTTTATTTACATTAATGCTATTAAACCAGAGATGGCACCACTAGTAAACACTACTGAGACTGGAGTCAGAAAAGGGGCTATCAGATATCTCCCTATATATCTCATCCTCTCTGATAAGAGAGAAAGAAAGATATTACAGAAATGCTCAATCTCATCCAGTCCACTTAAGGGAAAAAATTATCTCCTTAGCCTGTGGTTAGGTATATGCTAGGAAAAAAGTCTTACTATTAATATAATTCACTTAGGGGATAGTTAGAAACTTTGAAGATCTCATTCATTCCTCCAATTTAATTAATGCCTTTTGCCAGCAGGTATTTTTTGTTCCACAGATTCCCTAGAACTGAAGCTTTTGTCTAATTGATTATAATAATAATTCATTCATTCAGGACTTAAGTGCCTACAATATCTGAAAGGAGAGAGGGGGGAGGAAAAGGAACAAAGAAGGAGGGGAAGCTGAGAGAGAAGACTTTGCCTTAAGGAGCTTTTACACCCTAAATATAACTACATGAACAATGAGTACAATGTAACATTTTAAAATCATGGTTTAGACTTCATTCTATAGGAATTCATAGTCAGAAAATATTACACAATCGACTTCTGGGAGACAGTGTAAGGAGGGCTGTTGAAAACATTGGGAATTGCATTATTCCAAAATGAGTAATACTTTTTTCCCCTTAGGGTATAAATTTAAGCTTTGTTCTCCTTCCCAGTAAAATAATTCCTCTATTGAGGGAGGGAGAAAAACATTTATATAGCACCTACAACGTGCCAGGCATGGTACTAAGTGCTTTACAGATATCTCATGTTATTTTTGCAAGAGTATTGGGAGGTTGGTGGTGGTATCCCCATTTTATAGTTGAGAAACCTGAAGCAAACAAAGATTAAGTGACTTGCCCAGGATCACATAGTTGGTAATTGTCTAAGATTGGGCTTGAACTCAGATCTTCCTGACTCTAGGCTTAGTGTTCTAACCACTTTATCACCTAGTTGCCCTTTGAACTCTCCTCTCTAATCACAATTTACAATGACTCTAGGAATAAAGATGTTTGAGAAGGACATTTATTCACATTTATTAATTCATCTACTTGGCAAGCCAGTTTAGAGTCTACTTGTTTGTATCTGTGATTGAGAAGATATCCTGCTAATAAGGAGTTTACAAGACTGTAACTAGGCAAATGATAAACACATATATAAAAATAGAGCCAAACTGAGTGTGTAATATCCATAGCACCATGTAGTACCGATGGAAAACAAAGTAAGGGAATTAGGAGTAAGGGGGATAGTGAAGATTTTTACAGGTGATGACAATCAATCATTGAGTCTTGATTAAATGCCTATTAAAAACCAGGCACTAAGACGCAAGGACAAAGAAGGAAGTCATCTCTGTTTCAAAGAAACATTCTACTAGGGAAGGACCAAAAAAAACCCCATATATAAACATATATGTGTAACTATAAAAGGAATAACTACAAATATATACAAAGAAGTTAAATAATGCATTTGCTGTATGGATGGGAACAAACCATTGAATTATTGGCCAACTGGATATCGTTAAAATAGCTCTGTCTTGGTTGACTCCTAAGTCCTTTCTGTTAGCTAAAAAGAAAGATTTGTGTATTCTCCAGTTCAAGGACTTTTATTTATGTTTTCATATCTTCAGTACCTAGTAAACACAGTAAATGTTTGTTTACTTCCTTTTTACTTTGACACTACACTTGAGTTTTATAATCTAGAAAACTGTTCTTCCCCTTTGCCCCCTGACACATTATGTATACAATAGAGCTCTGTATCAGCTGGGGAGATATTTCAAGACTGAAGGTGGATGGCTGAAGCTGTGGATATGAGCAACTATTATATATATATGCTCTCCCTCCGCTTCTGCCCTTCCATTCTCACTCCATCGCTTCCTCACCCTACACACACACACACACACACACACACACACACACACACACACACACACACACACACACACACACACACACACCCTAAAAAGTGAAAATGGGAAAAAAAGACAGAAGAGGCCTTCCTGGATAACTGAAACCACAGAAAGAAAAATGAGGTCTCTGTATGTGTGCATATAAGTACCAAGCAGAATATACCCCTGTTTTCCTTCTTAGAAATTGCCTTTTCAGAAAAGGCAAAGCTGCATTTGAAAGGTTTGCCACTTTAATAACTAAAAGAATTTCTTCCTTCAAAGCCATTTCCTGGAGCAGAGACTTTATTATTCTTCAGCCCATTTTTTGTTAACAAAACGATTACTTCTTCATCACTGAACTTTTCTGTTAAAATAGTAAATAATCTTTTACCTTTTCTCCTTAGCTGACCTGAATAACGTCAGGTTCTCAGCGTATAGAACTGCCATGAAACTCCGAAGACTGCAGAAGGCCCTCTGCTGTGAGTATGAACTCTGTTGCTTAAAGATCTAGTTCTTTTTCCCTTGATGAAAAATGAAATGGGCACGGCCACCTTTGAAGAGAGGAGGAATAGCTGTCAGTTGGTTTATAACTTGGTATTGAATTTTTCAAACATTCCCTTGGCCTACTGCCGGTCTAGAATACTAATTCCACTCACATACTTTATCATCATTTCTCAGTTAGTGGATATAGATAATTTTCTATTTAGTAATTAATTATATGTACTTTTCTGGATTATGGGTTGAGTTGAAATTAATTTAATTAAACTTAAATGCCATGTCCCTTATATCGTCTATAAAAAGTGTCACAAAGTGTTTGTTTTTAGGATTAGAATTCTGTAAATGTCTTTTATGCAAGTGGAGATGAATAAATGTTCATTTCTTAGAACATTCAGCCCTAGTGAGCCTTGTAGTGAAGGTAAAGGGTTTAGGTAAAGTAGCCTGTAGACATAAAGGCTTAAATAATGTGTATGTAAATTTCTTTGGGCATATCAGGTAGACTATGAAGTAAACCTTAGGACACAGTTTGAGTCTAAATGACTTTCTTTTTAGCTCTGTGGGCTCTACTGCAGGAAAACTGATGTTATTCCCTTGGCTAGGGATTCCTTTAATGAGGGAAGCCTTTACCTGCAGGGTCTGAGAGCTAGTAGCCTCCTTATTCCTCCTAAAACCCCACCTCATTCCACACTAACTGATCCCTTTGCAGAAGGTTGTAATTAGGAACCCATTACTGTAATGAGTTGTAGAATCTTCCTTTGGAGACCATCAGGGTTAGGAAGAGATTGTTATCAGTCCCAAGGATCGATAGCTGGAGTCCTAAAGGTGTGCTAGAAATCTGAAGAGGGTCGTTCTCAATTCTTCTCCATTTCAGTTTGACTGGTTGTAGAGATCAGCCACATACCTCCTGTCTAAATGCATTCAGAGATCATTGCATTCACATATAATTGTGCTTTTGTTTCCATCATGTTCCCCTTCAAGTAAAATTTCAGAGAGACCATATGGGAAAAAAAGTTGGCATTTTGACATAACTGAATGAAATGTAATAATATTTAAACTGTCTATGTGGGATTTTCCCTTCAACTTCTCTGACCAATATGAAAATGAAAACATCTCCTTTCCAGGTATGAATGCTAATTTTATCACACTTTTTTAGATGGATCTGTTCTAAATAGAAACACTCCACTTTGAAATGTGGAACGAAGGGACCCTAAAGCCTTTTCTTTTCCCAGGCTTCTTTCCTAACTTAAAACAATCCTAGAGAGCTGCTGATTGTATGAATGAGGTCAACAGTTTTACTCATGGAAAACTCTCCCCAAACTTCTTTTCTAAAAGGAAATGCACACATTTTATTATGGGAAAATATATGCTTTCCTACTAGTTTTCATAAAAAAAAAGGTTAAAGGCTGTTTTACTTAATTGTAATAACAAAAATTTCTACATTTGGGGGGCTTTTTCAGCCAAGCTAGGCATTTGAGGGCTACTGTTCATTGACCCTTAGTACCTGTTACTTCTCAAATTCTTATTTAATATTTTATCTTATCTACCAATTAAGGCTTTTTAAAATTCTTTAGTTGGCGAGTTTATACCTGTATTAATATCTGAGCAAGGTTCTTACTCAGCCATTTAGTCAACTAAGCATTTATTAAGCTTTTAGATGTTCCAGGAACTACTCTTAAGAGCTGAGGATACAGAAGAAAGGCAATATTAAGGTTCAACATTGGAGAAACTTTGTTCAGCATACTTTATTGCAAGTACACAAGAGACCATCAAAACTTATGGATCTGCTTATTGCTGTCATCATACTCTTCTGTCTTTCAGGCACTTATAGATAGAAATTCAATTTAGTAGCTAATTACATCAGTACAAAATACCAGTAAAGAATATGTAACCGAGATTAGTTTCTTGCAGCATTTGTCCAGTTTTATCTTCTCTCAAAAGACAGTCTAGACATTTTGGTTATTTTTTCATTTTTTTCTCATGTTAGCCATAACATAGGTGACCTCAAAATGTGAAATAGACTTCCTCTTTACTAAGTGGCAGAAATAAAAATGCACTTAACAAATCAAGTGTATTTGGCATATTACTTACTATGTGTGGTTGATTAAAGTGAGACCAAGCTGTAGGAATTAATATACTACAGTTGATAAATGTGAATAAAAAAAATACTCTGAAATCAACAAGAAATAGGGAACAATTTGTTAATGTTCAGCAACTAAATTACAGAGTACAGAGATTTTTTTTGCAGCCTGGTTGTTATCTAGATAAAGGCACAGCTGTGGCACTAGCCACCCACCACTGCAAGCTAGGTGAAAAACTTGCTCTTTTGTTTTTAAATGTACCTTACCTTTTTTGATATTCACATCAAAGCCTATAGATTTGCTTACTTTGTGTAGATTTGCTTTTAAAATACCTCAGCTCCAAGTGCAGACTGCATTTGAACAGTATGATGTCAATAACAATCTACTTTGCCCACAGTTTCCTTCTGCAGTTCTGGCAAGAAGAAACTCGAAATACACAGCAGTTTCTCTACCAATTATCCCCTCTTTCTCTGCCTGTGCTAATTAGATTAAAGGATTATTTATATATCCACATGAAGCATCCAGGTTTACTCTTGGAATGAGCTTACAACAGGACTTTTTTTTCCCCCATCATTAATCAACTTTCACAGCTAATTAGTAATTTCTTCCCCCCTCCCCCCATGTAAATAATTTTCATGAGATGAGTATATTTTATGGAAGTTTCCTTTCTATAAAGTCAATAACTATACCTCACACTCTAGTTCTCCAGACTACTCTGCAACATACCTGTGATGGAAAGATAACAAGCATAGTTGAATAAAAAACCTGAGTTCGACTAATGTCTCTGCCCCCCATGAGCCAGGTTACCTTGGAGGAGTCATTTAATTTTTCTGAGTTTCTGTTTTCTTCTCTGTAAAATGAGGGGATTGGGCTCAGTGATCTCTGGGGTTTCTCTGAAAATTCTGTGATTCTGAGACACCATTGATAAAACATCCATAAAAGTTGTTCATTTGTATCCAGGAGATGAAAAAGTGTAAATGAGAAAGGAGACAGGTAGAATAACCATAGACTCTTTTTATGAGGACCAGGAAGAGTATTCTGTAGGTGACTCAAACTCCTTACAAGATAATTGAGCCCCATCTTTCTTATTTACTGTTAACCTTTACTGAGCAGAGTCCAGCCTAGAGACACATAGGTGCTTTTCACTAAGTTCCACTTTCCCTTCTTTCCAGTTCCATAGTGACTAAAGTTACCCAGCTCTAGGATTAAACCTATTTCTTCAAGGTTAATAAATAGCATCCTTGTCTCTAATATATTTTGAGAACAAGGATATGTCAGAACATGGGAAAGTTTTTATATAACCCATAATTGTGCTACTTAGTAGGTGAACAAAACTGAAAAAATGAAAGTTAATTGCTTGAGGTGAAAGAGTGGTTTCCTAATTCATGTTTGCTTTTTGAGGTTCCCAGAATTACTCTTAGTATTTCATTTAAAATAAAAACAAAACAAAACCTTGGAATAAACATTTCAAGGTGCTTGTTTGAGGAAGAATACATTTTTAAAATAACTGCATTACAAATAAATTGTTCATCATTCCTTTCCCTTTTCAAATGACTAGTATGAGCCACAAGTACTTTCTGAATCTGCTGTGAAACGGGAGTTCTATTTTATGAGTTTGTTTTGGGATATGTGTTTTGTAATCTTCCATGATGGATTGCCCTCTTGCTTAATCACATCTGGTTTTAGCAGAGCACACTGTACAATATTTCTCTCCTAACTATTCTGTGTTCTGCCTTTGTTATCACAGAGCAATTGCTTTTGCTCCCCACTGGAGCTGTTTATATTCCAGAAATTCCTTCGGTACTGCTACCTATTCACCTGTACCGAGAAAGGAAATGTAGGTCCTTAGAAAATGAAATTAAAGTATTTTTGCTTCTTATCATCAGCTCACTGGGGTTAATTCAACTCATAATGAAAAATGATTTCAGAGATGCAAAAGTTTGCTTTGCTTAAAGGGGAACCTGAATTTTTTTACTTAGTAGCTGCTATTTCTTTCTTAACAAAACCAAATCCTAAAAGAAGCCATAAACTTAGTTTCTGATTTCCTTTAAAGCGTAAAGGAAGAGGTGTTGGTGCCACTGGTGCTGGAAAAAAATGATTCCTCTCTTTCCCATGATGACAATTTTTGGAATCCTTGTCCCTATTACTGAAAAATTTGTCAGTGAAAGTCCTTTTTTAATAATTTCATTTAGAAAATAAGATCATCCCATTTATTTGAAACACGACAAAGAAAATTAAATGACATTTTTATAAATATTAGTCTTTTATTCTACATGCTCATCCATGATCATCTAAAAACATGCCCAATTTTTTTAATGCTCAATCAACTTTTAAAAACTCAAATCTGCTATTTATCCCCAAAAAAGTGTCTACCTGCAAGCATCTTACATCCTACTGGGAATTACATGTAGAATAGATCATTTGAGGAGAGGTATACAACGAGGAGAATCAGGAGCCCTTGAAGGAAGCTAAGATTCTAAGTGGCAAAGAATTGAGAAAGGCTATTGCAAGCTTTGGGAAACAGCACATACCAAGGCATACAGGTGGGAAATAGAATGCCAAAGGCATAAAAGTCAGAGAAGTTTATTGTGAATTAAATTAAGCCCAGAAAGAAATGTTAGAGATAAACTGTACATGGTTTTAAATTCCAATTTAAAGGAGTTTGAGTTTTATCCTAGAGGCAATAGGGAGATGCTGAAGATTTTTGAGCAACTCTGGCATTGGAACATCATCCCAAATTCAAGATTATTTTGGCAACTATATGGAAGATGAATTGGGGGAGGGGGAAGAGGCTGGAAACTGAGAAAGCAATAAGGAAAGTACTGTAACAGCCTAGGCAAAAGATTATGAAGACATGAATAAGTATAGTGTCTATGTGAAGAAGGGATGTAAGAGATCAAATCAGTGATCATTTAATAAACATTTACTAAGCCACCTGCAATGTGTGAGGCATTGTCCTAAGCATGGAAGATAAGAAGCAAAAGATGAGCCTTTCTCTCAAGGAATCAGGTAGCAAATCAATGAGAAAGTACTTGTGAGGAGGGACTAGTCAACAGAATCAAAAGATTCTGAGAGGTAGAGAAGATTGAGAACTGAGAAGAAACCTTGGGACTTTTTGGAGAGCGTGGTTTCTGCTGAGTGGTAGAGTTGGAAACCAGATGGGAGGTAAAGAATTGGAGGTCCTGTGTGTGTAGATTTTTTTTTCTTTTTCTAGAAATTTGGCTGGAGTTCTAAGATGATAGCTTGAGGATATAGAAAGATTGACTGAAGGGTTTTTGTTTGTTTCCTTCTTCAAGAATGGTGGACACTTGGGCATGTTTATAAGGAGCAGGGAAAGAACTAATGCTTAAGGAGAGATTGAAGATGAATAAGGAATGATGGGGAAAAAATGGGAAAATGAATGGGGGTAGAAGGTAAAGACACAAGCAGAGGAATTGGCTTTTATAGGAAGGACCATCTCTTCATCAGAGATTGGTGAAAAGAAGAGGATAAAGGATGCCAAAGAAGGATTTTGAAGAATAATAGGGGAGAAAGGCTCATGATACATAGCTTGGCTTTTCTCAGTATCAAAGGAGGCAAGACCTTTGTTAGAGAAAGTTGGATAGGAGAAGCAGAGATCTAGAAAAGCAGCGGTGGGAAATGTGATAGTCAATCAAAGAAAAAGGGTTTGCCTTTTATTCAAGGGGCAAGAAATTCAAAGGCAGAGTATTATGTACAGTTTAATTAGTTAAGTAGAGGTTTAAAATTGAGAAGGGAGAAAAGAATCTAAAAGTGAGAGTGACTGGCAGAATGATGAAAGCATCTTCAGTCATGAAGCCTTCCTAAAATAATGTGATGGAAAAATGTACTTGGAAATATTGTATGCCATTTTAGAGAAATTAGTGCATGGAAGTAGTTATCTTTCTTAAAGAAGAAATAAAGGGGAGGGGGGTGGAATCAACTGCCAATTCTACAATCAGAAACAGTCTCCTGGGAAACCTGTATTCTAAACCTTGATGTGTGTGTGTGTGTGTGTGTGTGTGTGACTTTGGGAGAAGTCAATTTAAGGCCTTGTGGCCTCAATTTCCTCACCTCTAAAATGAAAGAATTTGAAAGCCCCATCCATCTCTGAAATTCTATGACTATGGTAGAGATTTTACCATATTTTTAAATGAATCTAGATATTTAAAAAAAAAATCTAGGCGTTTGGTCATAATCACAACACTTAGATTTGTAAAGCAATTCATGTAATATTATCTCATTTAATCATGATCGACCCTCATATTTTCCTGTCTCCTTTTGGTTTCCAAAAAAAGGAAGCCACTTTTCTACCATTTTTTCCCGTTAATTTAATTTCACTCATTAGGTCCAGCACATTACTAAAAGGCTGATGGGGCTTAGTAGTAGGAAAACCTGTTAACGGACTGGGAGAACCCATGCTTATGTGGAGATGCATTTATAATTAAACTGCCACCTAAGACACTTGAAGAGTTCTCTTAATTACCATTGATTCACCATCTCTAAGGAACTGAGCCTTCAACCTAATGCTGTAGAGTTAAAGGTGTTAAAAAAAACAACCCAATCCTGCTGCAGTTCCAATTTGGCTAATAAATTGGTATTAGAGGAAAGCATCTTTCATGGCCCCAAGGAATAGAGCTGATAAATAGGTTGTGGATTTGCTGATGCTGGACAAGGCACATATTTTAGCTTAGTTAAATTTTCTGATCTGTCAGCATGTTATTAGCTCCCATCCCAAGTTAAGGCTAAAAACTTTACTAAGCTTTAACAGATTTTCCAATTGAATGAAAGGTAGAGGAAGGGCTTGGATTCAGGAAGACTTGACTTCCTCAATAACCTTAGACATCTACTAACTGCATGATCCTGAGCAAGTCACTCAACCTCAGTTTATCCTAGTTTCCTCACGTGTAAATTGAGGACTAGCAATAGCAATAACTGTTCAGGATTCTTTTGAGAATCAAACAAGAATATAGTTATAAAGTGATTGATATAATGACTGACACATAGGAAGCACTAGATAAATGTTAGCTGTTACTACTGCTATCTAAAAATAACATTGAGGAATTTATTATTGATATATTGATATATTAAAAATACCATTGAAGAATTTATTATTGATATAATGATAATATGAGAATCATATTATCTTCCTGGTAATATAGTATAGTTAATTTAGTTGTTTACCCCGTTATCTTCAGGGAAGTTAGTATAGAGTTTTGTTTTGTTTTTCCTTTTCTTGCAAAAGAAAAATAGTCAGATTTCTAGGAAGTTTGGTAATGTTCCAGGAAGGGGGAAAAAAAAAACCCAACCTAATAGTTATAAATGTATAACCAGAAGGAAGTATTTGTATTCCTCTATTATACAGATTCATCTAGCTGATACACCTTAATAACTGTAAGATGGTATTGTCAATACCCATTTGAAAACCTCTAACAAGAACTGTTCTATTCTTAATCAGCTGGAAGCTGTTCTGTTTATTTCGAGACCTCACCCCTTAAGTCTTAAACTCTTGTCATTTTTGAAGGATAAGAGCCCCACCTCTTATCCCCTCCTCCCACACACACATCCCTGCCTCATCTAACCTCAGTCTCAACTGGGTGTCTGCTGAAAAGCCTCCAGAGCAGTGTGTGACCCTGAGTATTTGGCAGAATTAAAAGAACTTGGGCTTGAGGAGTAGACCTGCTGCCCTGGGGAGAACAGAAATGCCTTTTAAAGTGGGTGTTTTTTACTTTTAATTACTGGAGAACATTTTTAGTCCTGGTGGGATTTTTCTAAAGAGAAAGAAGTCGTTGTTAAGAAAAAGGCTATTCTTAAATAATTGGATTTTTGCTTTGTTTTTTTTTTTAACTCTCTTCATTTCACCCAGTGGATCTCCTGAGTCTGTCTGCTGCATGTGATGCCTTGGACCAGCACAACCTCAAACAAAACGACCAGCCCATGGACATCCTACAGATCATTAACTGTTTGACCACTATTTATGATCGCCTGGAACAAGAGCACAATAACCTGGTCAACGTTCCTCTCTGCGTGGACATGTGCCTCAACTGGCTACTGAATGTTTATGATACGTAAGTGCAGCTAGCTTTTATTTCCTCCCTTACAGAAGGTTTCCATGCCCTGCCCACGCCAGCAGCAATTACCAGTCTTCATCCTTACACACAGAGCATGTAGCTAAGACCACAAGGAGGTATGGATGCTTCTTACTTAGAGCTGACAGCTTACTGCTGCCCTTAGTTCAGCCACTGGTTGAAAATAGGTACTCTGCTCTTTTACAAAAACGAATACTATGGAAATGGGTTTGAGTGATTTTATATATATGTATTTTAATATATTTTTTATTTTTCTATATCATATCATATGTCATATCACATATCATATCATATATCATATTATTTTATTTTATATTATATATAACCCAGTGGAATGCTTGTCAACTCAAGAAGCGGGGAGGGATGAGGGGAGCGAGAAAACATAAATCATGTAATCATGGAAAAAAAATTTTAATTAAAAAATTTTAATTAAAAAAAGAAAATAGATAATCTTTTTTAAAAATTAAAAAAAAATTTATATCCTTACCTTCCATCCTAGAATCAATACTGGATATTGGTTCTAAGACAGAAGAGTGGTAAGGGCTAGGCAATGGGGGTTAAGTGACTTGCCCAGGGTCACACAGCTGGGAAGAGTCAGAGGCCAGATTAGAACCTAGGACCTCCAGTCTATAGGCCTGACTCTCAATCCACTGAGCTACCTAGATTCCCCCTTCTCTTTTTATTTTTAAGCTAAGTTTTGGAGTCTTGCATTCTTGTAAACGGTATCCTTCCATATGTCCATGTTGTTGGTATTCACCCTTTCTTCAGCAGCTACAACAAATAAAATATTGGATACTAATGTTGTTCTTCGGGAGTTGTGTTCTTACATAAGCTTTCTATTATATTTATTGTGACTGAACCATGTAATTTTCTTAACCCTAAGTGGAAAATGTAATGACAGCAAGGTAGCTTTAAAGAACAAAGCAGCTGCTGTGACCATTAACTTGTGCCTTTATAAATAAAAAACCAAAGGAAACTCAGGTTCCAGAGGCCACTCTCCCAGCAATTACCTTAGAACTAAGGTTTCCTGTATGACCTGCTGTTGAATCTCCACCTATCAATGAAAAGAGGTTTTCCCCTTCCTGTTGAAACTTACATAGTTACTTTTATAATTCAGATAAAGGCATCTCGATGAATTCTGTCCAAATGTGTGCTTCAACATTGAAAGGCTTGCGCTGGACAGTTTGTATTTGCTTTTATCCACTGAGTTCTGTCCTATCAGCTGGCAGTAGCTGAGGAGCACCAAAATATTTGATTAGGAATGCTAATTAGATGTTGTTGGATAGAAATTCCTGGGATTAAGATGTGTATAATTTTTATTTCTTAAGGAGAAATCAAAGAGTTGGCATTAAGCTATGAGAATAGTATCAATAATTGTTGATTTTGTTTGTTCGTTTCCCTATATTAGGGGTCGCACAGGAAGAATCCGTGTCCTATCATTTAAAACTGGTGTTATTTCCCTGTGTAAAGCACATTTGGAAGACAAGTACAGATGTAAGTTGATGTATATTAAATTATGTGTATATTCTTATAGTTGATTAATTTTGGGCTAATTACACTCCTAGTTCCCTGATGAGAACTTAATAACGCCACTGTTTCTTTTTCACAAAGGGATCCACACATACCCTCAGTGAGTGTTTTTTCTAGACCTCTTTTCCATTCCTCACAGGGTAGAGCCCGCACCATTTCCCTATAGATATGAGAAGTTTTTCCAAAGAGAGAGAAAATCACTCAGGAAGGATTAGCTGCTCCTTCAATATGAGCATTGTTGAACAACAAATTGAATGTTTCTGAATAAAACAGATTTTTCTGGGCTGAATACTGTGATTTCCTGACCTAGTGGAAGTCAGAAAAATAGATTTGAAGGTTTAGTCTGTGTAACTCCCTAGTCTTAGCATTCATTGTTAATATGCATTCTATAAGATTTGGCATTTGTGTTCAAGACACATCAGTTATTTTGTGACTTAGTACAATGTTTCTTAAGAGGCAACATGGTTATAATGGAAGAAGACTGCATTTGGAATCAAACCCAAATTTTGAATTCTGACTTTGCTATTTATTACTTATGTGACCTTGGATCTCAATTTCCTTATCTGTAAAAATGAGGAACTCGAAATTTATTGTCTATGATGATGTTAATTCAAATCCTGTCCCTAAATATTAACTCCATTAAATTATTAGGATTTTATCATCAGAGAGGATAATTTTATTTTTAGTTATTAAAATTTTTATTGGTGCTTTTTTCTTTTTTACATCATTGTTTCTTCCTAATGATTACTTTCTGTTCTAATCAAACAAAATATATTGCTTCATTGATCTTATCTAAAAATGAATACCTCCTTCCACATCCATAGTTCCCTGCCTCTCTCCCAAGAGGCAGGAAACATGTTTCATCACAGAGGCTTCTTGAATTATGATTGAGCACTGCATTGTTTCAGAATTCTGAATTTTTTCAATTTTTTTTTCTTTATATTATTGTAGCCATTGTGTAAACTGTTCTCTAGGCTCTGCTTACTTAATTCTGCATTAATGCATACAAGTCTTCAGGAATTTCTCTGAATTATTCATATTCATCGTTTCTTATGGCACAGTAATATTCCATTAGTCAAATACCATAATTTGTTCAATTGATGGGCCCCCATTTTTCTTTGCTACCACCAAAACTGCTGCTATTAACTTGTTTTGTGTAGATAAGGCCTTTTTGTCTGTCTTTGGCCTGAGTGGAGTTTATGAAAAGTAAGGATGTTGCTGGACCAAATGGTATATATAACTTTTTTTGAATAATTCCACATTGTTTTTTTTCATAACTGTTACCCCAGGATTGTGCTACTATATTGGTCTTCTCTCAGATTTCCCACCTTCCCCAGTTTGTTTGGTCACCCTTTACTCTCTGATGAGTGTGAGGTGAAACTCCAGAGTTTTGAGCTTCACGTTTCTCTTGGTGATTTGGAGGCACCAAGAAAGCAACATTTTATATATCTTTTAAACACCAATCCTACATTCTGTTGGTTTTGACCAACAATTGGATTGTTCCTAAAAATAAAATATAATGGCAATGAGAATTAAAATTGTTGACATGTTCCCTTTTTTCCTCCCAGTAGTTTGAGAACACAGAAACAAGCACTTAGCTTGTGTGAAGTCCATTTTTTAAAAGAAAAAAAAAATCCTTGATACTTGTTTGTAGATGGGATTGCTGTGTATATGTAGGTGTAGACGCACCTACCCAGGGAAGAAATAAAGGAAAATGAATCAGGTGGAGCTTTCAGACATAATACAGTAGCTCTAGGAATGGATAGGAGAGAAAACTGAGAATGAATTGACCCATCTCCAGCATATGTTCAGCTGCCCATCTCCCCTTTTGAAATTAACCTAAAAAAATCCACATACTTCCAGTATCTGAGAGGAGAGAGAGATCACTAAGAGGCTGTGCTCTGCACTTAGCACTTTGGATAATAATATGAATAACTGGCATTAAGATAGCATTTTGAAATTTTAGAATGCTTTATTAATATGATATCATTTGAGCCTCATCACCACACTATGGTGTTAAGTACTATCATATTATTTTATGTTATAAAATAATACTATAATTTTACAGATGAGGAAACTGAGGCTAGGAGAAGAAAGATCACTTTCCCATGGTCATACAGTTAGTATATGTCTGCAATTTGATTTGAACTCAAGTCTTTCTGATTCTAGGTCCACTACTCTTATCCCTGGGCTGCCTCTCAGCTAGCTAGTTCTCAAAGTCTATGACTTTACCTGCCTTCAAGGTCTTTTAAACTTGTCACTACTTGCTAGACTGTGACAGAGAAGACAATTCTTTAAGAACCAAGGGTTAAGGGGCCAGCGGGGTGGCTACAGGATGACCTGGGTTCAAATGTGGCCTCAGACACTTCCTAGTTATATGACCCTGGGCAAGTCACTTAATCCCCATTGTCTAGCCCTTACTGTTCTTCTGCCTTGGGACCAATACTCAATATTAATTCTAAGACAGAAGTTGAGTTAAAAAAAGGAAAAGAACCAAGGGATAAAGCTCGGCCAAAGAGAATGTATGAGAAAATTCACCTTCTTCCTTTCAAATGCAGTTGTACAATTTGCATATACTTTCAGATATTGCCATTGTGTTGGTTAGTTTTGCTAAACTTAAAAAAAAAAACATTTTTGGCATTAAGGAAGGCTCAGTGAATGTGGGGAAGGAATGTATTCTGGAATGAATATGGTACAAAACAAAAGAAATCAATAAAAAAAGCTTTAATTTTAAATGAATACTTCTATATCATGATGAGCCATCATATTGTTATCGTATGACTTTATTGCAAGTCCCCTGACCCTAAGGTATTCTAATCCTAAACATTTTCTTTACTTGATGTACTTGAGTGACATAAGTAGACAAACAACTGTTCATGGCCTAAATTTTCTTATTACTATGTTGGAAATACCCTTAGAGAATATCTTAATACAACTAGTTCCTTTAAATGGAATTGCATTGATAGTAGTAAGAGTTTGATTTCATCCTTTGAAGCTTTTTTTTTGGTTTCTTTCATTATTTTAAAGAATAGCAAATCTATTTCATTTCTGAAAATAACAGAAACAAATGTTCCCAAATTTTATATTTCTTAAGATATTTTTCAGATTCCAAACATGGAAGGTATTTTTTAAGCAATTTTAAAAGGAATTTCGCAAAAAAAAAAATTCACAACTAACATGAAAACTTTTATCCCCAATAATGCTTATATATACACAAGTTCACAAAGTTCACAAAAGATTGTGTTTTGAGCTCAGAATTCTCACTAATTATCAACCCTGTGATATAAAGTTCTCAAGATTTTACTTTAATTCAACATTATATAGTTTAATTTACACAACTTTGATTAATCCAGTTCATGAATGGACCATTGGCCAAACTAGTATATGGTAGAGAGATGCTCTTCTACCATGTGATTATTTGTCACCATTAAGTTTCTTTAAAAAATTTTTCTGCATGCAGTCATTTTACTATTTGTATTTCCTCTCCTCCTTGTAGATCTTTTTAAGCAGGTGGCAAGTTCTATGGGATTTTGTGACCAGCGCAGGTTGGGTCTCCTTCTGCATGATTCGATCCAAATCCCAAGGCAGCTGGGTGAAGTTGCCTCCTTTGGAGGCAGCAACATTGAGCCAAGTGTCAGGAGCTGCTTCCAATTCGTAAGTTGCTTACATTATTTTTATCAACATCTTGTCCTGGGCTTCATTTTTTGGTTTGAGTATAAGAGGGAAGCTTCTAACATAACCTCAAATGATCAATCATTCCATGAATGAGAAGAGACCACAGAATATAAGAAGAATAATTAATGATAATAATTTAATATTCATCATCACTGTTTTAAATACTGTATTAAGCTCTTTACAATTATTATCTCACGTGATCCTTACAACCATCCTAGGAAATTGATGCATTTTTTATTATCCTCATTTTACAGATGAAGAAACTGAGGCAAATAGAGGCTAAGGGATTTTCCCAAAGTCCCACAGCTTAAATAAGTATCTGAAGCTTCATTTGGATTCAGGTCTTCCTGACTTCAAACTAATACTCTCTCAAGAAGTCACTTGACCCCCATTGCCTAGCTCTTACCACTCTTCTGCCTTGGAACCAATACACAGTATTGACTCCAAGATGGAAGGTAGGGGTTAAAAAAAAAGAAGACTAAA
The DNA here is from genome assembly GCF_027887165.1 of Monodelphis domestica. Lineage (NCBI taxonomy): Eukaryota > Metazoa > Chordata > Mammalia > Didelphimorphia > Didelphidae > Monodelphis > Monodelphis domestica. Next base: position 32,733,907 of record NC_077230.1, read on the forward strand.
TATGCTTTACAGAAGAGCTACTCAAATCAACAAGCATTTGTTACTTTAATAAATTAGCATTTATTAAACATAAATTTAAACATTTATTACATAAACAATAAGATAAGTCCTAAGGGATAGAAGGAAAAGCAAAAACCAAGAAGGCCTGACCTGAAGGAGCTTACATTCTAATGTGGGAGATAAAATACCAATAGCTAGATACGTGCAAAATCCCTACAAAGAAGATGCAAGGGGCAATAGACAGATGGATGGACTCCCTGAAGCAGTGTGGAATCTGCTACACAAACCCAAAGGTAGAAGAGAGGGGTCAGAGCATCCCAGGTTTGGAGGAGGAACACACACACCTGAGCTGGGACCTGGAGTATCATTTTTGAGAAAGTGCAGGTTGGCTGAGGAACTTGGATCATATAGTTGGAGGGAAGAAGAGCATCTGAAGCTTGGCAGGGTAGGAAGGAGCCAGGTTGTTGAAGAGCTCTAAAAGCCAAACAGATGAGTTTAGATTTGATCTTGGGGACGAAATGGAGCTGGTGGAGCTCGTGGAATGGGTTATGGATGGGTGCCATCGAAAAATTACCTTGGCAGCCAAAAGTGGAAGATGGAATTGATGAGTGGGGAGAGACTTGAGGATAGGAATTAGTAAACACTTTTTATTGAAATTTCATCCCAAGTTTTTGAATGACCTCTATCAATAAGGTATTTAGGCATGCAGGTTCTTAGTTAATGAGGATATACTACCGAGGAACTAAAATAAAGAATCTTCTAAAGGTTGTTATGCTTCAGTTGAATTTGACTATAGGAAACAGAATGCAAAGTTAAATATGACATTTTTTTTCTTCTGCATTTGATCATTTTTTTTATCCCAAAATAAAGGGAGTTATTAAAGTTAGGTTCTTGGGACCCATTTATTGAAATTTAAATGCAAATAAACCATAAAAACATATGTAGGATATTCAGATAGTCAGTTTTGACAGATAGTAGAAATAAACCTTATAGAGGAATATTAATTTTATTATAAAGTGTACAACTAAAATGAGTGGATTTGTTAGGTAGCTTATCTCATTTTATTATTTCTAGCTTCTTAGTTGTTTACTCAGAGGCAGCTTAGAGGGCACAATAAATGGAACACGACTTGGAGGCAGAAAGACTTGAGTTCAAGTGTGGCTTTAGACACATATTTGCACTGTGACCCTGGGCTAGTGACTTAATTTCATTTGTTTCAATTAACAAATATTTACTATTTGCTCTCTTCTACATTTCTCTATCTCTCCCTATAAAAAACTTTTTTAAACTCTCAATTAAATTTTCTTTTTTCCCCAAATTATATGAGAAAATGAGTTTAAAAATTCATTTTCTAAAATTTTGAGTTCCAGATTTTATGACTTCCCTTCCCCCTTCCCTGAGATGGTAAGCAATTTGATATAGGTTATACATGTTTAATCACATATAACCTTTTCATATTGGTCATGTTATAGAAAAAGGCATATTAAAAATATAAAGAAAATCAAGTGGAAAAACTATGCTTTGATCCACATTCTGACTCTATTAAGTTCTTTCTATGGTGATGGATAATGTTTTTCATTATGAGTCCTTAAGAATTGTCTTAGATCATTGTATTGCTGAAAATAGTTGTCATCCACAGGTGAAAATGATAAAATATTGCTATTAATTTTTCCCCCCTGGTTCTGTTCACTTCACTTTGTATGAGTTCATGGAGATCTCTTCATATAAGACTTTCCAAGTTTATCTGAAATCCTCTCCTTTGTTGTTTCTTAGGTCACAACAGTATTTCTTTCCGTTCATTTTCCAGAATTTGTATGCTGTACCAGTAGCTAAATATTTATTTCCCAATTGATGGTCATCCCTTTAGTGTTTAGTTTTTTGCTACCACAAAAAAGAGCTGTTCTCAATCTTTTTGCATACATAGAACTTTTTTATTTCTTTGATGTCATTTGGCTATAAACTTGCTAGTGGTATCACTGGGTTAAAGAGTTTGCACAGTTTAGGAACTTTGGGGGCATAGTTGAAAATTTGCTTTCTTATATGCATTGGCCATTTCACAGCTTCCCTAACAGTGCATTAATGTATCTATTTTCTGATAACCCCTTCAGCATTTGTCATTTTTCCATTTTGTTTGCCAAACTAATGGGTGTAAGTTACAACCTCAGAGTTCCTTAATTTATATTTACTTAATTAGTTACTTGGACTTCTTAAAAATAGTAATTGTGAATAGTATGGATTTGTTCTGATGAGGCTGCAACCATTTATCAGTTGAAGATATAAGAATTAAAATGGGTTTTGGTCAAATTAAGAGTTATAAAAAGTTGTGGTTGCCATTTATAATAATTAAATATTAAGTCAAAAGGCTGTTAGTAGCTTTATTATAGCAAGGTAGTGATAGTAAAGAGGGAAATGTAGGAAGGATGTAGAAAATATTGCCTAGCTAAATACCTTAAGTCTAGATCCAAGTGCCTCCAGACTGTGAGTGTGAATCTTAATGAGAATCTCACTAGCCCATGAGAGTGTCTCCAGACAAGCCTTTCACCAACCAAAAAAGAGTCTGATGCCAACAAAGATAGTCTCATTGAAGAGAGCAACCCACCAAAGACAGAAGAGCCAAAAAGGCAGTGTCTCTGGCCAGGGTCTCCTCAACCCAGGAGAGTCACCAAAGTTGAACTCCTTGAGCTACCAATGCAGAATCCCTCTTTCAGCAAGAGCTACCAATACAGAATGAATTCCCATGCAGAATCCTCTTTTAGCCTCAGTTGCCAATGCAGAATCTCCAAAGCTGAATGAATTCCAACTCTTTGCTCTCACCTTTTATAAGCTCTTTTCCCACATCACTTCCTGTGTCTCTGGTTCCTACTTCCTTTCACTGTGGGCTGGTTTATCTCTGCAAGTCTTAGGAACCAATCATAGTTTCTTAATTTTCCTGGCATTGCACAGAGGACAGTGCCTGTGGGATCCACTTCCTGTCTCTTGAGAGTGAGAACTTCCTTTCTCTGAGTGTGTGAACTTTCTTATAAAAGGATCTTTGAGTGTCTGACTAAGTGTGAAAGGAGGGGCAGTCCAAGTTCTTGATTGATTAAGTTAAAATAAACAAAGGGAGTTTTAAATTCCATTTCACAGAGAAATGGCTCTTTTTTGTTTTTAAAATAAATTTTAATAAGTTTCTTATATGTTTACAGGGACTTCTTGACTAACAAAGTTTTTCTTTCCATTATTAATTCCAAATTAATTATATCAAGGCTGACCTTTGTCAGGTGTATTTTAGTTACTATTGTTGTTGTTCAGTAGTTTCCAATTCTTCCTATTTGAGATTTTCTTGAAAAAGATACTAGGGTAGTTTATCATTTCCTTCTCCAGCTTATTTTATAGATAAGGGAACCAGAGGCAAACTGGGTTCAGTAACTTACTCAAGGTCACATAGCTACTAAGTGTCTGAACTCAGATTTGAACTTGGGAAGATGAGTCTTCTTGACTCTACAACTAGCATTCTATCCATTGTACCACCTAGCTGCCCAAGTTATTAGATCACTCAAGTTTTAGAATTCTAAGGAATTATTTTTCCAGATAAGTTGTCCTAAATTAAAAGAACTTCTGTTGCTTATCCATGATAGCTTGAATTTCTAGTAGGGGAGTAGCAGTTTTTTGGTATTCATCATTCCTTGCTTGTTTAGACAAGAAGTAGAATTATGGTTATGTAAGCTTGTTGATTTTTTTTAAGTCAATGATATAAACAAGGGGAAAAAATGTAGCCTTTTCCAAAAACTGTTAGTAGTTTCAGGATAGAAAGAAAACCAAAAATAATTGTACATGAAAATTTAAACTTATGTACATTTGAAAAAACAATTCAATTATAACATCTTGGTTCCAACACTGCCCAGCTTTTCTGTTACTTTATGAACTTTCATCTACTTCTGTTTATTTTTAATGACTTGTTAATAGTCTTTTTTTCCCTTCATTTTCCTTATGTTTTTACTCTCACTACCCCTTTTCCACTCTCTCCAAAGACAACTGTTTCTTCTTAAGGGAAAACTAAAATCCCTCTTGTAATAAATGAGTATGATTATGAAAAAAAAATCACATATTGGCTCTCTTTGAAAATATATATCTGTTTATCTGTAGTCTATCATCCCTATGCCAAGATATGAGAAGCATAGCTTATCAGGCTTCTAAAATCTTAATTGGCCATTGCATTGATAATCTTTCTAAGTATTTTTTGTTATTTTGTTTTTCTTTATAATCTTGGACTTACTATATACATTGTTCTCCTAATTCTCAGTATCTCTTTTTTTACATCTAGAGATGGCATTTTCTGTCTTCAGTTTTAGCAAATAAACAATATGATTCTTAGAAGATATACCTAAACTTTTCAGTAAACTTCATTTATATAAGATCTCATCTGTAGTACAACCTTTGATAGTGACAGTGGCAACAGGTATATTTTATATATGATAATCTATTTCCTCCAATTTTTACCAATTTCTCTGGGAAGAATCTTGAGAATAGTTTTCAGATTTCTACTGTCCTTAAATTTTCCCTTATCCTAACTTTCTATTTTATCTCTTTTTAATTATTTATTTTATAGCCTCTTAGGCTCTATTCATCCCTTTCATGTGCTATTAGTACAATCTATAGTTTACAAATGGATAGTGTTACTCAAGTTATTAAGTCAGTTTTTAGAAGTTTGATTATTTGCTTAATATTAGGAACAGGGAATTCTCCCTCCCTTTTATTATGTTTGCCAAAGCAGTTAAATAAGAATTCCTAGAGGTTCTTAGCTGCATGATCCCTTGAAACTAAAGGAAAGTGAGAGTTGTAAGGAAAACATCTTGGTTTAGGGGTTGGCCATCAGGGATAGAATCAGGAAAATGGCCTCCTTTAGGGGTTGACCATCAGAGATGGAATCAGGTTTTTATTGGTGGTTAGTAAGCATACAGGTCTTTTTTTCCCCTATAATAAAAATACCTTTTTATTGTCTTGCTTTGGACCTCAGAATTTATAAGTACAGGCGATAATTTCTTTATTCTATGTAATATCTGCCACATTATGGACTTTCAGACATTCAACACATTTCTAGTGCCCCAAACAATCTTCACTCTCTGTATAATGAGCTATTCAGTGAGAAAATTATATTTTAATGAATTAATTAAATTATCAACATTAAAAATCAATCTATTGCCAAATAGACTTAAATTAGCCACAAGGCTAAAAAATATTGCCAATAAGTGTATAAACATCAACTTACAGTTGGAAAGTACCCATGAATTCAACTAATTTACCCGTTAGTCAAATCATGGATCTTGCCTATGCTACTGCAAAAAGTATTTGTCCGGTTGTTGCCTCCCAATAATGTGGAACAAACACTGTCCCACAAGGTAACCCAGCCTGGTAACTAATGCATAATTAATGGGTCTTAAGCAAATGGCCCACTTTGTTGGTGGGTGATGGTAAAGAGGGTTCAAATCTTTCATAATAGATAATCACTTTAGTGCTCTGGAGTTCCCGAGGCCTGATTGAAAAGAAAGAAGAAGGGGGGGGGGGGGGAAGGATGTGGTTGGAGACAATATCCTTGAGATAGACGCAGAATGAATGGTTTCTCAGTAAAACTGGGAGTTTCTGGGCTGAGTAATTCTCATGAGTTGGACCTTTGGAAGTAAATATGGCTGTTTGTAAGCCAGGCATTTTAAATGTAGGAAGGGCACTGTTTTTACCAGCTTTCTCCCAGTATTCTTCCAGCTTGCTGGCTTCATCCCCTCGCCTTGTGCTCAAACACCACTGGCAAAGTAGTCTTCTCTACTGATTGCCTTTACCAGAACTAAGATTCTCCTCTGTCTGATTCAAGAACCTTCATCACCAAACACTACTTGTATTTTCCAACTCCTCTGTCTCTGGGTTCTTTCTGCCTCTTTCCTGTTTCTTTTAGAGTACCAGACTTGAAGACAGAAAGACCAAAGTTCATATGCTACCTCTGACATTGACTAGCCCTGTGCCACAGGGCAAATCAGTTAGCCTCCTTCCGTCTCATCTTCCTTCTCTCTAAAATGAGGGTGGTAATAATAGCCCCTGCCCTACACAGCTGTGAAGACTGAATGTGATAACCTGTGCCTTATAAATCTTTAAAAGCTCTAAAAATGTTAGCTGTTGTTATTATTTCTCCTTTGCTCATTTATCATATTAATGTTTCTGAGTTTGTTTGTTTTTTTTGAGGCATGTTTGGCATCTGAAATAATTTATTCTCTGCTAGCCAGATGTTCTCTCTCCCTTAAGTACTTTAGTAGACCATAATATCTCATGATTCCCCAGAGACCTTTCCCAACGAACTAAAATAAAGATCAGGATCTCTTCTATTTCCACTATACTCTGCATAATTCTCTTGAGCCTCTTGCTTTGTCTCACAGAATATATTTTCCACTGTACCAATCAATAATGTCAGTGCTTTTAATTTGGGTAATAAACATATCCGTCATGAACATTGTTGACCATGACTTTGTTTCCACACATCAGTGTCTGTTTTAAGTGGAAAATCCATATAGGGCAGGGGTCTTTGTTTCCTAGCTTTCTTTGGCATTCAACAGTGCCTCCTTCTACTGAGTCTTCAGCGATAGTAAGAATATCTGAATGGAGGAGAGGAATGAATTTTAATATCCACTTTGGATTCTTAGGGATGCCAAACTTCCTTAGTTTGGAAATAGAATGGAAACTTTTATCAATTTCTCACTTATAATCTTAACACTATGGTTAATTAAGAAAGTCTGTGAGTGACTTAAATTTATGTAGTACTTTCATATATTTTTTAAGCCCTTACCTGACTTCTTAGAATCAATATTATGTAGTCAGGGCTAGACAGGGAGATATAAACGATTTGCCCAGGGTCACATAGCTGGGTAGTGTCTGAGATCAGATTTGAACCCCAAACCTTCCATCTCCAGGCTTGGATCTAAATCCATTGAGCCACTCTATCATAATTGATTTTTTAAAAAATTAAACCTACTACACAAATAATGGGAATGCTTATAAGCAGTGGGATCCAACCTAAAGAGTCTAATATTATTGGACATTAAATAGATACTTAGATTAGAATGGTCATAGAAATACATATAATTCCTTATTTAATACTAAAGTTACATTTCACTTGATCATACCATATCTAATCAATATATTTAGTTTCTGTTTTTTTTTGCATAATGCTTTGCAATTTTTCTGTTCTAGAATATGAAAAGCATAACAACTTCTATAAAACTTAAATATATGAAAAGATATATCATTTAATCTGGGTTCTCCCATAGCTGAGGAGATTACAGCTTCACTATGCCTGTTCATTGAGACAAAGAGGTGCACTGATGATGGGCTTGGAGGAATACCTAGGTATAAATCCGATCTATGACACTTTATTTATTTATTATTTACAGTTATCCAGTTCATTTCCTCCTCTGTAAAATCGTGATTAATCCACTCATTCTGTATTTATTAAATGCTAGTCTCTTTACTATGTGGTGGCTTTACAAAGACAAAATTTTTAAAGCTCTGCCCTCACAGCCTATTCATAATTTTATACCTCACCCTTATTGTGAAGTTCAATAAAGTAGCTATACATATGTTTCATATATAGGCATGTACATATATATATATACAAAACATTAAATATTAATAAATTAAATATATTTATTATGATAGAATTATTTAATAAATTAATAAAAATAAATGAATGGAAATTAATGAAATAAGTTTATTATAATAAATTTAATAAAACAGCTGATTTGAGAAAGTTTTATATATGTCATTTATATTTTATATCATTGATATTTTACACATGAATTGTATGAATATAGAATTTATATATAAACCTATCACTTTCTATACATCAACTATGTTTACTTTTTTTACTTAGATTATGATTTGATATGTTGTTTTCTCACAAAGAAACATATGGGACTTATTGATATTATTATCACACTCTAGGTTAGGATCCGCCATGCTGTTCTGAAGGATCAGCCTTCACACTGCAAGCACTTGGGAATTTACCTGAGCCGATTCCCCTCATGACAGACATAGTCTTTACCTATGGGTAAAGCCTTCCCGGCTTGATAGGACCTACCAGCAAAGCCTTCCAGAACTCACGGTCATTTCTATGCCCCAATGAGACGTTAGGGTAGAACTATAATAGATAAACTTTTGTGAGCAGAACATTAGTTATTACAAATATAGATTTTTTAAATTTAAAAATACAGTTGCAGAATAGGCTTCCTATTTTATTGGAGAAAGGGAATATTGACTATTTTTAAGCTTCTCTTAGTCCTTTCAAGCCTTGGCAGTGAAAAACTTTTTTTAAGGGCTTTTTTTTTTTTAAATTGAGAACTGAACATTTAGCTGCTTTCTTTTAGATGTTATTCATTTTCCTCAAAACAGTTTTCCTTCATTTTGGATGACAGCAGGAATTAAGGTACAATACTGGCCATACTCAGGCATCTGCTTCTCCTAATGGATGAACCTGTGCTTGTTCTAAGCCTGCCCACATCCGGTCCTCTCTAGTTAGTGCCTCATAGGCTTACGGATGTATTTATATCAGAAACACCTTAACTCAACTATCTGTAGACCCAAAGACTCTCAGATTTGACCTGGCTTGGTTGACAATTGGGAAAACAGTAGTAGAGTACCTTTCACAAAAGACAACTTTGCTATTTATTCCAAATCCTTTTTTTCCCTACTTACCTTTTTCTTATCTGTTATTTAATTTAATATTTAAAATTGCAAAAGATTTAGATAAGAGAAAAGGATCTTTATATCCACCAAACTAGATACTGTAGAAATAACCCCTAACTAAAATAAGAAAAATAGGAAAGACCAGGAGACAAAGTTGAAGAAAGGATATGGCGGTAAACCATTGGCTTTAGATGTCTGTTTCCATGTGTACAAAGTATGACTAATAAACTGGATGAACTAGAAATGTAAGGAAGCACATTTGACCTTATAGATAACTCTTTCACTGGATGGGATGGCACTCATCATTGAAATATCACTTGGAAGTGTATATCCCATTCACAAAGAGCAGAGTAGACAGGGCTGGAGGTAGAGGTAACATTGCATATTAAGAAATATACTCAAGGGGCAGCTAGGTAGGATGGTGGATAGAGTGCCAGACCTACAATAGGGTTGGCCTGGGTTCAAATCTGACCTCTGACCCTGGCTAAGTCATTTAACCCTAACCCCAATGGCCTGGATTTTGACATTCTTTTGTCTTAGAATTGATATTAAGAAATAAAGTAAGAGTTTTCAAGAAAAAAGAAAAGCAATATACTCATGAGAAAATTGAGGAATCAGGGCAAAGGGACTAAGTTGGGAAACATTTGGGGAATAATCCGTATATTCAGATAGAAGCAGTGTTGCCAGGAGGTTTTATTATTGACTACCTGGACCAAAGGAAAGAGTTCAGGGAATAGATCAAAAAGAGATCACAGTGGCATGAGATAATTGGGGGGGGGGGGTACATTTATGTATTAATTCAGTGATAATTTCAGTTTTCTTTTTTTTTTTAAACCCTTACCTTCTGTCTTGGAGTCAATACTGTGTATTGGCTCCAAGGCAGAAGAGTGGTAAGGGCTAGGCAATGGGGATGATCAAGTGACTTGCCCAGGGTCACACAACTGGGAAGTGTCTGAGGTTGGATTTGAACCTAGGACCTCCCGTCTCTAGGCCTAGCTCTCAACACACTGAGCTACCCAGCTGCCCCTGATAATTTCAGTTTTCTAAAGCCTACATTAGTAACAAGGATAATTGCTTATCCTAGAAGTGTTCTAATGAATAAGTGAAAACTATTTGCTGAAATAGAAACAATGTGAACCTTGTAGAGAATCTTAGAATTTGGGTAGAAGACCCTAGGTATAATTTAACATGTACCCTACTTTAGTGATAATTGAATGCAAAAGTTTCAGAGAAAAGATAGACTGAATTCCTTGAGCTAAAGTTCTGCAGGGAAAAAAGCTCCAAAAGAATGAGAAGCTCTCAAGAGTAAAATCTGATGACATTTTTAGAAATAATTATGGCAAGAAAGAAAATGGAGAGGTTTCTAAAGAGAACTAAGAAACAAGGAACTCATTGAGTAACTTATATTTTAGACATATTTGGAAGATGGAAGAAAAAGAAAAAACAATGCAGGATGAATGCAAGAGTAGCAACGTCCTATAAGGATAGTAGTAGCAACATAAAAGCTCAGGAGGTGCTAACACCCAATAGAAAGAAGAAAGGATTTCTTTTTATATGGGATCAGAAAAAGAAAAGAAGCAAAAGATGCAAGGAACTACTACTCCGGATGGAATGATGAGAAGAGATGATGGAGAACAGGCAGAATTACTTAAGTGTTCATTTTCCTGTTTTCTCTCCCGAGGAGAGTGATTTTCTGACTAGAAAATATATATTAACCATAAAAATGCTTACTGAAGCTAATTCTGACTAGAAAGTATGTATTAACCATAAAAATGCTTACTGAAGCTAAAATCCAAGTAAGGGGGTTATCATAAAGACTATCTACCTGTCTCCAATAAGTTCACATCACTGGGTTCAGATGAATTACGCTGCAGGGAACTTGAAAGAATGGGCAGATCCTTGCTTTAGGTCATTTATCTTGATTTGACTTCCTGGCAAAATTCTAAAACATATTATTAAAGATTTGTGAATACCTAGAAAGTAGAGTTGATCAGTGAAAGCCAGCAATGGTTTCATCAAGGACCATTCATATCAGGTTACCTTTGTTTCTTTTCTTTCTCTCTTTTCTTTCTCTCTTTTCTTTCTTTCTTTCTTTCTTTCTTTCTTTCTTTCTTTCTTTCTTTCTTTCTTTCTTTCTTTCTTTCTTTCTTTCTTTCTTTCTTTCTTTCTTTCTTTCTTTCTTTCTTTCTTTCTTTCTTTCTTTCTTTCTTTCTTTCTTTCTTTCTTTCTTTCTTTCTTTCTTTCTTTCTTTCTTTCTTTCTTTCTTTCTTTCTTTCTTTCTTTCTGTCATTAGCTTGATATATCTAGGGAATGGCATAGACATAGTTCATTTATATTTCAGCCAATCATTTGATTCTGTATATTATATTGTATATTCTATCACTTTTTATTTTAGTTTCATGTCTTATTCTATGTCTCTCGTGCTGTTTTAATGGCCAAGATGAAGAAACGTGAATGAGATGATGATGAATTTAATTGAATCCAGAACTGGTTAAATAAATTGGTTCTAAAGAATGGATGATTTTAACTTGGAGGAAGATCTGTAGTACTCAAGATCTTTCTTTGGTTCTATCTTCATTATATTTATCAATGATTAGATGAGTGATAGATGGCTCATCTTATAGATTTAGCAAATTGCCAGAGGATATAAAGTTGAAAGGGAAAACAAACATGTTGAATCATAGGTTCAAAAAGATCTTGGCAGGCAAAACCAGTGATCCAGGGCAAATGGAGAAAAACAAAATTTAAGACAGTATCATAAATTCAGTGCTGGAAGTGACTTTGGGGAATTTCTACTCCAACCACATCATTTTACAGATGAGATATTAAAGCCAATGTCATTATAAAAAAATTAATCAAGGTAATTCTATATTTGTATATGTGTATGGTAATGCTTAATTACAGAAATCTCTCAGCTGTATGCCAACTGCATTAGCTATATCACTGAAACTTTCAGGTCCTGAGTTTAATCAAGGATTTAACAGTTTGGGAATAATCAATCATTTAATGGTTTAAAACTACTATTTACTTCAATCAACCATATAGAAATCTCTCTCTCCCTCTCTCCTCTCTCTGTCACTCTATCACTCTGTCTCTGTCCCTCTCTGTCTCTTTTTCTCCCCCTCTCTCCTTCTCTCTCTCCTCTCTGTCACTCTATCATTCTGTCTCTGTTTCTTTTTCTCCCTCTCTCTCTCTCTCCCTCTCTCCTTCTCTCTCTGTCACTCCATTACTCTGTCTCTGTCCCTCTCTCTCTGTCTCTTTTTCTCCCCCTCTCTCCTTCTCTCTCTCCTCTCTGTCACTCTATCACTCTACCACTCTGTCTCTGTCCCTCTCTCTCTGTCTCTTTTTCTCCCCCTCTCTCCTTCTCTCTCTCCTCTCTGTCACTCTATCACTCTGTTTCTTTTTCTCCCTCTCTCTCTCTCTCCCTCTCTCCTTCTCTCTCTGTCACTCCATTACTCTGTCTCTGTCCCTCTCTCTCTGTCTCTTTTTCTCCCCCTCTCTCCTTCTCTCTCTCCTCTCTGTCACTCTATCACTCTACCACTCTGTCTCTGTCCCTCTCTCTCTGTCTCTTTTTCTCCCCCTCTCTCCTTCTCTCTCTCCTCTCTGTCACTCTATCACTCTATCACTCTGTCTCTGTCCCTCTCTCTCTGTCTCTCTGTCTCTTTTTCTCCCTCTCTCTCTGAGGCAGCAGAGATTGTAGGAATTGCAGAGAGGGAAAGGTATATGGGTTATAGTGATAGATAGAGCTTTTTAGAAAACCCAGGATTAGAGCCCTCCTTTGAAGAATGAGTGAAGCATTGAATAGCGTAGGGAGGGTTGGGTGGGAAATCTAGCAGGGGCAAAGGCATGAAGATTTTTCACTGTTTCTTCCCTTTAGTTATGCCTCTTTCCATGCATCATACTTTCCTGGTTAGGTGGCATGTGGTTTGCTTTTCCCCAGGATGCTTTCCCTTGATTAATAATCTCATGCAAGGTATATCTTTTTTGTTCAGCGTTCAGCACTAAACATACCTGTTCTTTATTCATAATCGAGACGGAATTCAGAGAGGCTTACATTATTTGAATTTAATACAGTTTTCAGAAGCCTGATAAACTTTGCAATAATTTGCAATCCCAGTGGAGAGTTGGCACTAAAGGTGAACTTTAGAATCTGCTTCCCCAGCTCTGGATTTTTCAGTCAGGTACCCTGGCAACCACTTGTCTTGTGTGTGCAGCATGCATGAAAATGGGATGTTTACTCTAGCAAAAGATAACAGAGAAGGAGAAATCCCCTTTGCTCTTTGTTTGAAGTGTAAGACCTTGGGGATGGGAGGAGGCTGGTTCCTTTCTGTCAACATGCCCCATGTGTTTCTAAAGGCCATTTTTCTAATAGCAAGGACAAATGGTAATAAAATGTTTAAGTGTTTCCTCCAAGCAGTTCCATAAGCATTCCTTGTTCTGGAGAAAAAGCAGCTTTTTTGACTTCAGTTGATGGATCTTTCATTTTATTCTTTTTTTCCCCCCACCCCATCCTTACTCCCTACCTTAGGGAAACCTGCTCTTCCAATTCAGCCTGGTCACGAGTCTGAATGTGTAATACCCTGAGGATATCTGTGTGTGTGTGTGTGTGTGTGTGTGTGTGTGTGTGTGTGTGTAAATCTGCCCCTCCTCTTTTATAAAATAAATGTAAACATTTTTGGAATTTTCTCTGCCTCAGCTCTTACATGTGCTCTCCCACCCAGGCTTATATAATATCATATGTTTAGGTATCCTAAAAGATTTTACTCTACCTTAAAAAAATTCCCTTTGTTAGAGTAACATTTCAAAAACTAAACGAAAGCAAAGGGGATAGTATCCCTCTTTCAGACTAAATTGTAGTCAACAATTGAGGGAGAAATGGATTCTTTAATGTGGAAGAAAAATATAATTTGGCCAAGTTTAGATTTTTTAAATGCCGTGTATAAAATGAGGCTGCATCAAGGTGAATATTTCCAAGCATTTGAAATCTGTGGCTAAATAATATTTTATATCAGAGGAGATAACCTATCTTTTTAAAGTCCTGGTCCCCAGAATGGAATGAGGTGAAGTGATGAGAACGTTTCTGGGAATTGTCAACCTTGGAAAAACATAGAACCAACTGAAGCAGTTACAAAGAACAAAATTTTAATCAGGGCAAGGGAGACAGAGAGCCAAGCTCTGGAACCCGAGGAACAATGTCCCTGGGAGAATGGGAATCTCCAAATCATGGGGAATTTCCAGTAGGACCAAAGGACTTGGGGTCTTTTATACCCTTTGGAAAAAAAAGGAAAGGAAGGACCACTGACTGGCTTACATGGAGGCTAGGGAAGGAGGATCTGTACTACCTGGGAGAGGCTTAGATACATATCCTGGGAGAACCTCCTAAGACAAAAAGGTATTTAAGATTAGATTATAACTGCTACCATCTAGGCTGAGATCTTCAGTACTTGAAAATTTATTGTTCAGTCTAGCACAAACCTGCTAATCCCATCTAGGGTGATTCCTGGGAGCCTGAGGGTTTTAGAAAACAACTTGTCAGGATTCAGGTTTTGTTTTATTTGTAAAAGCCAGTTTGGGATTACTAATGGTAACTCAATAACTAATCTTTGTAATCCATGATTAATTAGGAATCTCATTTTAGCTGTCTTTTTTAGCTACATGCCAAGATAAAAGTCACTTTTTTTTTTCAAAAAAACTTTTACCTTCCTTCTTAAGGACAAGGTGATGTGGATTTAAATGACTTGTCCAAGGTCACAGAGCTAGAAAGTGTCCACATTTGAACCCAGGACCTCCCATCTCTAGTTCTGGTTTTCAATTCACTAAGCCCAAAAGTCACTTTCTTTTAAACTAAGATAATGGCTCTAAAAAGTGGTAAAATGTCCAATATTAGATGGCAATGAGGGAAAAAAATCACTAGAAAAATTTCAAAATACAGGTAGTTTTGATTTAGTAGGAAGAACTGGAGCATCTGGCCTAGCTGAGTGGCCTAGTGGCCCTCACTAGTTCCTTTCCCTCCTTTTTTTCTTCCCTTCCTCCCTTATCCCTTTGCTGTCCTAGGCTATGTTTGCATGTGAGAAGACTAGATCTAATGAGAAGTTAGATTGTAGGATGTTAAATTGAGAGCTCTAAGGATAATCTGGAGATCATTTTACATTTCCCTCATTTTATCAAGAAGGAAATTAGAGGTGAATTGCCTTGTTTACCTATCACCACTCAGATAAGTAAGAATCAGAAGGAAGAGCAAGACTTAGAAGCCTTGTTTTGTGGCTAAATCCAACAGTCTTTCCACTGTGCTAGTACTATAAAACTATCGCGGCACCCACCTTTCTCCTTCACTACAAGCTCCCTTTAGGTCATTTGACCATCATTATAATAACATCAAAAGTATAGTTCCTATGTAATCCTTACACCAGAAAGATTGTAAGGAAGTTGAACAGAATACTTGCCCACATTTTTGTCTGTTCTCTCCAGGCTAGGCTCCTTCCAGTTAACTGAGCATGCCATTCCATCTTCCCTCTCTCACTTCTGCTCCTTTGCATAGACTGTCCCTCCTTAATTCTTCTGCCTCTTCAGAATTTTTAGCTACTTTAAAAGGTTAGCTCAAGTGCTACTGGTAACAAGAGACCTTTCTTGCGTCCCCTTGCCCTTCATGTTCCTCAACCCCATGAAAATGACTTTATATTTGTTTTATAAATTGGGTTTTTTAAAAACCTGTATTATTTCCCTCACACGCGTCCCCAAACCATTAGAATGTAAATCTGTTAAGGTCAGGGATTATTTAATTTTGGTTTTTCTTTACTAGTCTATAGCATAGAGCTTAGTACTGTTTAGACTTAAGTTACTGGATGGCCAGCACAACTTAAGGCCTGGGAATTGTAGAGTAAGCTCAGGAAAGAGCTTTTTATTCATCAATCACCAGACACTTAATAATTGCCTGGCACAATACAAGGTCTTATAAATGCATTCAATGAATGATATATTCCTTACTCAAAAGGCATTTGCATTATGATGAGGTAGCCAACCAATATATACACGTATAGCATTTCTATGTTTATATAAATAATTATATATTCTATATACATTATATATAATCTATATATTTAGTGTCTCTCTCTATACCCACATATGTCTATGTATGTACAGTAAGCAGGTAGGTGGCACAGTAGATAGAATGCTGGGCTTGGAGTCATTTTCCTGAGTTCAAATCTGACCTTGGACACTTATTAACTGTGTAACCTCAGGCAAGTCATTTGACTCTGCCTCAGTTTCCTCATCTGTAAAATGAGCTGGAGAGGGAAATGAGAAACCACTCTAGTATCTTTGCCAAGAAAAGCCCAAATGGAGTCATAATAAGTGAGACATGACTGAAATGTCTGCACAACAACATGTACACAATAAATATAAAAGAAATAAATATAAAACAATTACATAGAAAGGCATTTGAGAGAGAGAGTTTTAGCCCTTGAGAAGACCAGGAAAGGCTTCTTCCCGTAGAATGTATGCTTGAACATTGAAGGAAAGGAAGGATTCTGTC
Organism: Monodelphis domestica; assembly: GCF_027887165.1. Lineage (NCBI taxonomy): Eukaryota > Metazoa > Chordata > Mammalia > Didelphimorphia > Didelphidae > Monodelphis > Monodelphis domestica. Next base: position 32,750,141 of record NC_077230.1, read on the forward strand.
AGGTGGAGAGAGGGAAAGAAAGGATATATTCCAATTGGGAGGGGCAGATAGCTGGTGCAGATATGGCACTAGGAGAAAGGAGAGCAATGGGTAAGGGATGGACAGGCCAGTGTAGGTGGGTTTCAGTTTGCAGCAGATTCAGAAACATTGTTCACTGAGGCTGGAAAAAGTGTATTGGGCTAAATTATACAGTGCAGTAAAAACCAAACAAAGTAGTTTCTATTTGATTCAGAGGCAATGTAAATCCATTGTATTTTGAGTAAGGGATTGACATTGTTTAGGTCTGTGCTTTAGGAAAATTCCCTATTGCAGTGGTGGAGAAGGCGGGGCTTGAGGCAGAGAGACCAATGAGGGGGATGGACTAGTAGAAATTGACATAGAAATTGATAAAAGACCGAGAGGAGCATGGTGAATAGAGGAGAGGGATTGGATCTGTCACAAGTGAAGGTGGAAACCGCAAGATCTGGCAAATGCTAAGACACGGGGAGGGGAGAGACAATGTGAGGAATTGAGGATGACTCTCAGGATATGGACCTCGAAGATTGGAAGATTAAGCATGCCAGCAATGGAAAGAGGGAAGTATAGAAGGTGGATTGGTTTGGAGAATGAGTTCTGTTGAGATGTTTGAAATGTCTGATAAGCAATTGATGATGGATACAGAATGGAAAATCAAGGGAGAGAGGAAGCTAAGTAGAAGAATGGATTGAGAAAGAGTGGAAAGGGAAGTCCTAGATTCATATATGGCCTCAGGCACTTCCTAGCAGTATGACCCTGGGCAAGTCACTTAACCCCATTTTGCCTACCCTTTACAAAAGCTCTCTTCTCTCTTGAAATCAATACTTAGTATTGATTCTAAGACAGAAGGTAAAAGTTCTCCCCACCCCCCCAAAAGTCAAAAGGGGGCCTGATATATAGAAGTATGAGTTATCTAGATATGGTAATTAAACCTATAGGAGCTGATGAAGTCACCAAGGGAACAATAGAAAGAAAAAGAGGATCCACAGAGTATCTTGGAGCCCTGCCCTTTAGGACAGAGATGTTCCTAGGATTGCACACTGAAATTTTAAATATATATTTTAAAATTGCAACTTTGTTATACAGGATGGTTAAATTTTCTATTAGTACAGAGCATAAAATTTCAGAACTTACAAAAAGTGAGCTAGCCATGGGATCCCAACCACCATATATGTTATTGTTTTGTTAGTAATGACTTCAGAATTACAAATAACTAATATACATGGACACCTTAAACTGGGGCCTTTCTCTACAATAATCAGAGTAATTTTAGGCAGGGTTATTAGAGTATTTTTTCAAAATTTGATCTTAGTGAAATCTTTCTAATTCCTAGCCAAAACACCTTTTCCTAAGGGTCTGTCATCATCTGCCAAATAATGCATATTAAAATGTTGTTAAAGAATGATGTCAAATTGATAGGCTTGAATTTTCAGAATCTCTCCCCTTTTCTTTATTTCTTCTTCCAGTGTATCATTAAATTCTTTTAAATAAGATTTGGAAAGTCCTGTGCCAGAATATTTCCTTGATACTGATGGGAGAAGTGGGTTTTCTTCTGTGACTCTGGCTTTTATTTTCCTATAAACATTTTTATAGGCTTTATTGTTTAAGCATTGTCAAGGGTATCAATTCATATTCATTATGTTCCACCTAAAGAAATCTCTGTGTATAAATCTTTATTTGTATTTTTTTTACATCTCCTTTCTACTTCTTTTTGCATTCATACATACACAATGAAAAGGACGCTTCTTCATCTGTCATCTGAATATTTATGTTCAGATTGTAGAAATGATCATCTTTCCATAGCCTTGTCAATCTTGAAGAAAAGAGAAAACAAATTTGAAGAGGAATTTCGATATAAACTATTGGAGGAGTGTAATATACATTATTTTAGTAGAGAAATAGTAAATCATTCTAGAATATCTGATCTATATCACAAGTCCATCTAAGGATACTATTCTAAGTATTGTACTTGTCTTATTAAAATTAAGATTTTAAAGTTCTGCATTGATAATTTAAATAATTTCCTTGTGAAAATAAATTATCACTGGAATTACTTCCTCATTAGGATTTTTTTTTTAATTCAGTCATTTCAGCCATGTCCAACTCTTCATGGTTCCATTTGGAGTTTTCTTGGCAAGGATACTAGAATAGTTTGCCATTTCCTTCTCTGGCTTATTTTATAGATGAGGAAACTCAAGCAAACAAGGTTAAGTGCCCTCCCCAGGTCACATACCTACTAAGTGTCTAAGGTTGGATTTGAACTTGGATCTTCCCGATTCCAGGACTGGTGCTCTTATCCACTGCACCATGTTGGTGCTCCGTTGGAGTTTTAGAGAGTTTATGAAGTCCTGATTCTTCTATGAGTTGTCTCAATCTCTTAGACTGTATTCCTTATCTCAGTTTTCATGCTTCCTTTCTCTCATTAATAAAATAGCTTTGTAGTTCCATTTCCTTTTCAAGGCTTCTCAGATGGTGAATAACAGTCGTTAATTAATTAAATGTTTAGATAGTTGAGCATCAGTTTATCATTTTCATATTTACTTTAGGATTCGAAATGAGAAGTTCAGAATCAGGCATCTTTTTTAAAAACGCTTTTTATTAGGCATCCAACTAGTTCAGTAGATAGAGTGCTGAACCTGAAGACAGGAATATTTGAATTCAAATCCAGCATAATAAACTGATCCCTGATCCAGCTACACTACTTTTAACAGGGTTGGTATAAGGATAAAATGAGATAATATTCATGAAGTGCTTTACAAATTTTAAAAGTGCTACATAATTTATGTATAACTCAGTGGAATTACTTGTCAACTTCCAGAGAGGAGAGGGAGAAAACATGAATCATATGATGATGGAAAAACAATTTTTAAGTGCTGTATAAACATTAGCTATTATTATTATTGTTACCCTGCTTTGCCCTATAGAATGGATAATTAATTTCTAATGAAGTGTTTCATGATGAGAAAATTATTTACAAACTTAAAATTCTGTTTTTCATTTATAATACGACTAATTTCTCTGTGGCTGTATGTACATTTACAACACTTCTGCCATACTCATAAGCAATTTTTTTTTACTACAGTGAGTTTGATGTTTTAAAATTGTTTATTATTTGGGAGCAGTATGTTAATTAGCTTATTATTAGTCAGGGATAGCAGAAAGATTAGAGTCAGAATAGTTGACCTTGAAAATGCAAATGAATGCCACACAATCACCTTCTGTTATTATTTGGGTTGATTTTTATCTTTAATTGGCAATGCAGATTTTTTTATTAAAATTTAGAATAGTGAACCTTGGCCTCCCACTTCCCTCATTATCTTCAGAATATTAGAGGAAATCCTGAAATTCTGAGAGAGCTTTTGGGACAGAAAAATGTTAGATTTCTTCTAGTCCTTCACTGACAGATTTTGGCCTCCTGGGCCTTATTTCAAACAAAAAATTTTTCTCTCCTGGGGATGTATGGCTACTCTTAGAATCTCTGGGCATATTCCTGAGGTAGCAGCAACACATATAACTAGCTGTGGAAATTGTGTCTGAGCGGAATATTTGAGAAGATATTTGTGTTCGATAGAGAAATGTCAGCCAACCTAAGGGGGAGAGAGCTCTGGGTTAAGTTTCAGATATTCAGGCATGCCTCCTGGGTCTCACTGCTTTTTCTTCCTCCTCAATAGTATTGGGTTTTTTAGGTTTATTCACCTAAACTCTGTTCTGGACCAGTGGGAACACTCCCTGCCTCCATCCAGAGTGACTTTGTCTTTTCTAAGGGCAGGTTCTCCACTCTCTTCACCCCTTCCCAAGGTTGAAGAGAAATGTAGTTGTAGTTCTTAGCATGGCTCTCTCCCCTCTAGTGCATGCCAGCTGAATAGCAGGGAATTTACTTGTACTTGTTCTGAACTCTGCCCCTCTATAAAACAAGTTAGAGAATGGAAAGATTTATGAAGTCAGCTCCTCTTTCCCTAAGGCAGAGAAGTGTTCCCTGCCTCCCTGCCCTCCTGCTCCCTTCTCTAAGGCCCAGTGTTCTGTCCTTGTCTAGTCTTGAAGAGATCTGTTTACAGTTTCACCTACCTATAAAAATAAAATGAACGAACATCTCAGACAAGTCAGTTAACCTCTCGGGGTCTTGCACCCTTTTCCTGTGACATAGAGACAGTAAATTAGAGGATTTCCAAGGTTCCTCACAACTCTGACATTCTATGGTTATGACATTCATGGAAGAGAGGGAAAGTTTTTTTTTTAACTGTAATCAGTGGCAAACCTACCTAACACGAGAAAAGTAGTTTATCTCACTAGATAATAGATTATGGGAACTCTACATTACAACATACTGTAAAAAATGCCATGTATGTCCCCGAATTATAAACACTAGAATGCAGCTTTTTAAAAATAAACAAAGAATGAATTATTTCCTTTTGAGTGAATTTAAAAGAATTTTTGGTTTGATGCATTGACTAAATTTGTTATGTTAAAAGAAAACCATTTCTGCCCTCATGGAACTTACATTTTACTAGGGGAATAAATATGGCAGATACACAGAGAAGGAAATAAAAGATAATTGAAGAGGGCAAAGTATAAGAAGAAGTATGTTGGAGAAAGCAGAGCATGAACTGAATCTTGAGAGAAGGGAAGGATTCGAAGAGACCAAATGAAGACAGAAAACCTCCTAGGCTTGGTGGATGTCTTTTCTGAATGGCATACCACAAGAGAGAGAATGCCAAACTTTACTTTGGCATAAAGTTAATTAAGGTGAATGATATCCAAATTGTGAAGAGCCTGGATAGCCTGAAGACTTTGTCTTTTATGCTTGTGGCAACCACTAAAGAGAGGAATGATCACAGCTGTGCTGTTGTTCAGATTTGTCCTTTGTGTCTGACTCTTTGTGATTCCATTTGGGGTTTTCTTGGAAAAAAAATACTGAAGCCACTTGCCAGTTCCTTCTCTGGTTCATTTTGCAGACAAGGAAACTGAGGCAGAGTTGAGTGACTTGTCCAGAAACACATAGCTAATACGTTTCTGAAGCCAGATTTGAACTTAAGTCTTCCTGATTATACCTTGTGCCCCCCTTGCTGCCATCCTGTGCAGAAGGTTTATTATTTTGGCAGCTCTGGAGGATTGGAGCTTGGGGGCTACAAAACCAGAACATTACAAAGAAGCAGGAGGTGAGGAATGACTTTTGAGGATAAAACATAGGTCAACAGACAGAAGAAAGTTTGAAAGAGGAACGTGTTTGGGAGGAAAGCTATTAAATTCTCTTTTAGACTTGTAAAGATGTCCGAAGTACATGGAAGCATCCCATATTGATTACTGCCTATCAAACTTGTATGTGTGTGAGTAGAGAGAAAAAGTAAAGAGATTTAATTGTTTCTGCAATTTTCTATGGCTCTATACATGTCTAAACATTTACATATGTGTTTAACCTCTAGACTCTAGAGCATCAATGTGTCTGTACATTTGGGGATCATCCGAATGCAGGGAAAGAGTCTAGAAAAATAAGAGTATGAAGAAACAAAACTTAAGGAACACTCCTGCTAAAGGGATGGGAGAGATGGATAATAAATCAGCAAAGGAACCTAAAAAAAGTGATAGGCACACTGGGAATGACTTGTGGCAGTCTACCCAGATCTCCCTCTTGATAAAAGCGAGCAGCTGATAAATTATTTTTTTAATGATTCATTATAAACAATGATCAAATTCTGATTCAGCCAATTAAACTTTCTTAATTTACATTTAAATGCATTAAGTTCCTTTTTTAAAATAAAGATATTATATATATATATAAAATAAAAATATAAGTAGGAGGAGAACCAGAATTCAGGGAAGCCAAGGGAAGAGAGAGGAGTAAATAGTGTCAGAAAGTGGGGATACCAAGAAGAAATGAAAACATAGATGCTACCATCAAGGAGCTCAGATTCCAATAAGAAGCTTTAGCAGAGAAGAGGACAAAAGATGGCTTATTTTTGGTATCTGGGGTGTCTGGATCGAGTGAGGGATTTTAAAGATCAGAGAGATACAGACGTATTTGTGGACAGCAGTTAAGAAGAAAGTAGCTAGGAAAAGACTGGAGACAGAACAGAGAAGATGGTCAGTCTTTTGGGGAAGACTTGTGGAATGGGAGCAAAGGATCCCAAAGAGGGCTTCATCTAGATGAGAGGAAAAGCCACCTCTTCGTAAGAGGCAAGGATGAAGGAGGACATTCTGGGGGAAGATGTCTTGAGAGATCTGGAATGAGGGTAGGAGAAGGCAAAGAACCCTCATTTTTTTTTTCATTAAAGTAGGAGGTAAGATTATCAGAAGAGAGAATGGGTGGCTCGAGGGGTTGAGGATCAGAAAAGTTTGGAATATCTGTGGCTAGTAGGAGAATCAGCTTGAGAGGTGGAGAGGCTGATGCCCTTGATGCAGTGAGGACCCAGTGGAGATTATGTAGCATAATTTTGGGTTGGATTTAGCCAGCTCTTTTTAGCAGCAAGAATGAAAAGGAAAGATGACAGGCGTAATCCAGAGTTGGGGTTTGACAAAGTTTGATCAGCGATGGGAGAAGGGCAAGGAATTTGAGAGCAGTGCTTAGTAAAGTCCTGTTTCCTTAATATTTTAGGGAAGGGGGCAAATCAAAGGCAAAACTAAATGCCTTCTATCTCAAAAACTAAACCAAACCAGGAATGCCTCCTTTTGTTTGAATTTATAAGATTTCAAGAATACAGTTTTGTGGCTTTTGTGTTATTCCTAAATTTCATCATTATTAAAACTGGGACTGTTTAGATGAAAAGATTCATTAAGATTCTTTACAACTTATCCTTGTTACTACTTTTATGTTGTATATGAATGAAGATTTCTCTCATGTGAAATATTCCACTGGTGCTTTTACTGGATTTAGAGGTCATTAAAGAAAATGTAATTGCAGCTCAGGGAACAACTTGAGAGCTGTCTGTCCTAGACTGTCTGACCCTGACCAGCTAATTCCTTGTAGTTTTAAATCTTCCTGTGTGAAGGCTCTAAATCAAAAATGGTTTTGATGAATTTAAATGCTGCTAATCTTTCCAAGTACTGGGCCTTTACAGAAGCATTCTGTAGAGTGGTTAGATTGTCTACTGACAATGTTAGCTGGCAGTAAAACCTAAAAATATGAAATGGATGTTATCGTTTATTAAAGCTATTTTCCACAAATACAACACTATATATTTTTATGATTAGGAAAGGTTAGAATTGTTGTTTAAACAGCTCATTTCATTTTGGTTTATGATTTGAATTCAGTATATTTTTCTATAGAATTCTATCTTGAGGAATATATGCTATAGATTGCTTAGGCATTGTTATAAAAGCAATTTTTCTCTCTAGGGAACTGGAGATCTACTGAATAAAAAGTTTCAATATATTCATGTATACTTGTTAATAAGGTTTGACGTTTAGTTTATGGTAGTTCAAAGCATGATATCAAGCCTAGCAATAGGTTATTTATTTTTTATTACTTCTTTCCTCCTTTGTTCTCAACTAAAAACTCGGCCTTTATGTTATTATACAGAATATTCATTTTGTCTTGTTTTAAATTGTCTCAGATGTCCTTGCTATTTCACTCCCTGCATATAACAAGGTGCCACTTTAAATTTCTCTTTAAAATATTAGAAGACTGCCCAACTGATTTCTCCTCACTTCAAAGCTAAATATTCCACCACCAGTTTTCCAACTATTTGTAGCTCGGGCTTCTGTGCTGATCTAGAGATAGACCCTCCCAATAAAAGTTTTGAAATCAGAGACTAATTATTTTGTCCCTGCATTCCCGATGTCTAGAATAGTGCCTTGTGGTACATAACATATTTTTACTACATTTGGATTGATTGGATTGAATGTCATGAGAGACTCCAAATAGTACTTCACCCTGAAGGAAGATTCCAAAGCTTATCAAATAATGGACCTGGCATTATTTCCATTATATTCTCCAGAAGTTCCATTCTTTTAAGAATCCAATGTATAGCACAGTACTTGGCACATAAGAGACACTTAATAAATTGATTGATTGAAATACATTTGTCTCTTCTTAACTTACTGGTTTATCATAAATGGTGAGGAGAATTTCCTCTCAGCTGTGTGGTGGAGGGCCCCTGAAGTTTTCTCATTCCCATCTTAGCTTCTTCCTTGATGTCTAGATATTCTCCCTGGAGAAGAAGAAATACCATCTAAATAAAAGTGACAATTTGTGGTTCCTTCCCTTTGTGAGTTGTGGCCTTTCTGAAATTCGCAGTTGGCACAGAGCTCTTAGAAAGACACACAGTGTCACCCTATTCTCCATCACCCCTCAGTGAAAGAAGGGAGAAAAATGTAGCAAAAATGATCTACAAAAAAAGAACCTGGATGTCGTCATGTGGGTAAAAGTGACACTACACTCTGCCATAAAAATGGATATTGGATGGCTTGAGAATTTGGACAGGCCATGACTCAGGAGATTATATAGTATAATATTTTGCATTGTTTTTATCAGAAAATAGGGTTCCTTTATTTTTCTCTTAGGGAGGACTTTTTATGTCTCCTTTCTTTCATGATATACTGTAAAATAATCATAATTTAGTTCAAAGTAGTTAACTTTTTTTGTTTTGTTTTGTTTTTGGTCTCATTTCCCTTAAGCTTGCTTCAAAATATGTCTGTTTTTCAAATTTCTATTACTATCAAAGAAAGAAAGAAATGGTCTTATATTCTACCAGATAATTTTAGTAGAATGAAAGAAAAAAGAAAGGTGATCTCCAAAGGGTCAGTTCATTACTGTGTGTCAACAAATAGTTTTGAATAGTTGGTATCTTTTTATGTTGGCCTAATGCCAAACTGGATTTTGAGAAGTTTACCATCTTCCCTTTGGGCAGAATACAAAACTGCACCATCAGAAGTAAGTGGGAATCTTCTAGTTCTCCTGAGAAGATTCCACAATTCTCTTCAGTAAATCATTCTAATGTTTAACAACCTTTAGTGTCAGGAAATTATTTATGGATAACAACTGAAATTCCTCATGCTGCAACTTAAGCCTGTTTCTTCTTGTTCTGTCCTCAGTGGAGAAATATAACAGCTGGTTACCATCCGCTCCATAAGAGACAGTCACATAACTGAAAAATGTGATTAAGTTTCTCCTTCTGCCATTCTTTTCTCTCTTGTACCTTTGGCTTAATGGTCCATTTCTTAATTTTTTTTTAATAGGTATTCTTTCTAACCTTTTAGCTATCTTTGTATCAACAGAATTTTCTCTAATTGTAAACAACCAAGCCAGCAAAGGTTTGATCTACCCTGAATGTGAGAAAGGATTATTTCATCATGCTTACAATCATACCAATTTATAGTCTAGGAGCCAGGATGCTCCTGTAGGGGACTCGTGTCCCTGAAGTGTTGTCACTTTGATCTTTCTTTTGATCAGACAAATCTAGTAGCATAGGTAGGTGGCTTTTACCACCTGTAGGCCAAAGTGTAAATCAATGTTTGTGCTATTTCATAAATGCGTTTAGTAGAGAAGAAGTAAAATACATAATATATATATATGTATATCACATAGTAACTTTTTTGTAAAAAAAAAATCTTACCAAAAACTATTGAAAAATATGAGATAAAAGAGAAATGGAATTAAAACCTTAGAAATACAGATTTAGAGCAGAGAGGAACTTTGGAGAATTTGAATTCAACATCCTTATTCTATAGAATAAAGAAAGACTGAGAGAGCAAATGGCTTGTTAAAGTCACATTTAATAGGTTTTTGAAACAAAATTTGAATGCAAGCCTGTCTTACACCTAAGTCTAAAGTTCTATTCTTTGCTTCAGCTTGTGTGAAAATGAACAAGATACCTTAAATAACTAATTATTTAATATAAGACTAGAGTATAAAGTACTTGCCCTAAATGCTAATATATTAATAGAAGTTTAGTGCCCAGAACAATGGAAATGATAGCTTCCCTGTCAATATTGTTTAGCTCTGGGTACCAGATTTTAAGATGGTTATTTGCAAGTTTGCATGGTGCCAGAAGATAGTAGCTGAAATGGTAAACCGTCTGGAAGATATACCATGTTTGTTGCTTTTTTTTTTGCAAAAGTGAATTTATTTTGCTTTGAAATCTTTTTGCAACACTCTTAAATCAGCAGATCCAAGCCTAAGCTTTACCACTATAAGTTTTTAAAAAAATACATTGATATCCATTGGTTTTGAATTATCTTCACTCGCAAATAAATCCTTCTATCCTCCACTACCCAGAAATCTGTCCCTTTTAACCAAATCCATTCTTTTCCAGTGAAGTCTGCTGTTTAGTGTTGCAGAGTCATAGGGACTCCCTCCATCTCTGCAAAGGGAATATTTAAGGGATAGGAATTAGCAACTATTAACTTCCCCCATGCACTTTATAAATATTATCTCATGTGATCCTTATAAAAAACCCTTGGAGATTGGTGTTGTTATAATTATTATTAAATTGGGGGTTTATTACGAGGATTATTATCCCCATTTTATAGGTTTTTTAACTGAGGTAGGCAGAAGTCAAGGGAAATTGTGCAGGGTCACATTAGCAAGTAAATGTTTGAAGCCACATTTGAACTCAGGGTTTCCTGATTCCAGATCCAGCATCCTATCCACTGCTGACCACTGAACTCCCTCTGGAAAGAAAGGATATCTTCTCTCCTCTAATTATACAGTATTCACTCTTATTTTGTCCTTTGCAGTATTTTATTCATTGTGTAAATTTTTTTTCTGGTTCTGTTCACTTCATTCTGAATCAGTTCATAGGAATTCTTCATATTCAACATTTTCTATGGTACAGGGATATTCCATTATTTTTATATACTATAGTTTGTTTTGCCATCCCCCATTAGGTGGCACAGTGGATAGATCTCTGAGCCAGGAATTAGGAAGGCCAGAATTCAGATCTGGTCTCAGATGCTTCATCAACTACATGACCCTGCATAGGTCCCTTAACCTCTATCTGCCTTACTTTCTATAGTATTGTAAAATGGAGATGATAATAGCATTTATTTCTCCAGTGTTGTTATAGGTTCAAATGAGATAATATTTGTAGAAAACTCCCATATTAAAAAAAAACAACTCTTTCTTTTCATTTATGTAGGAGATTTCTAGTTTTGACACCTTTGGGATATATGTGACATGCCTTATATTGAAGGAATAAGGGATCTCTTAACCTAAGGAAAAGAAAACATGGATGATTCAAAGCCAATTTTAGATATTGCTCGTGGAGCTGAAACCATTCCTGCAAAAGAAGGCTTAGATTTGTTTTATGTGTTTTTAGAAGGAAGAATGAGGACAGGACATTTTGGAAGTCTGAGGGAAGCATTTTATTTTGGTATAAATATAGAGGAGGTTGAATTGGCCAATAGGAGGCACATCTTGGTACTTGCTACTGTAGTGTGATGCAGTCCTGGAAAGGACCGAGGGACCACTCAGCATCTTCTGTTTCCTATCAAAGGGATAAGGCTTTTCAGTCAACAGACGGCATCCTCAAAGCTTCCTCCTTCCCAATGGACCCAAGCACTGAGTTAAAAGATATTGGGGGGGGGGGGGGAGCAGCTGGGTAGCTCAGTGGATGGAGAGTCAGGCCTAGAGATGGGAGGTCCTAGGTTCAAATCTGGCCTCAGACACTTCCCAGCTGTGTGACCCTGGGCAAGTCCCTTAACCCCCATTGCCTAGCCCTTACCACTCTTCTGCCTTGGAGCCAATACACAGTATTGACTCCAAGACAAAAGGTAAGGGTTTAAAAAAAAAAAAAAGATATTTGGCATCCATCCCCAAATTTTTTTTTTAGTGTAACTTCCACGCCTTAGAATGACTTCTGTAGGTCATTTTAAACTTTTAGGGGAGGAACTTTCTGATCATTCAGAATTGTAAAAAATCAAATGTATTCTAAATGCCCTCTGCCCTTGCTCCCTGCCTCCCACCAACTTTTAGAGTAAGAACCTCTAGATAGCAACTTGGATACTTTATGATGTGAATTTTTGGTTCCATTTTATTCATCACCCCTGCTCTATGACCCACTTATTGAGTGAGCTAGCACCCATTGAAAGACGTAGACTTATTTGTTCTTTCTTTCCAGAGACTTATATAACATAAAACACCCTCAAGAACAGAAACAGATCTCGTCCTTTTTTGTTCCCTTGTCCTTCCCCCTTCACTACCCCCCCCCTCCCTTTTTTGTCTCTATACTAGACAGATCCAGTTTTTACCCAGGGTCAAATTTCTTTACAGAAATGCAGTTTCCAACTCATTTAGTGGGCCCTGGTCAGCTATATGATTCTTAAGAATAAGCTTCCCTGACTGCAGGTAGGCTGTGCAAACACTGTGAATAAACTTCTGGCTTATCTCTTATCTCTGATTCAAGCTGTTTTCTACTCCAAATTCCTACCCACATTCCCACCCCTGGGAGTTTATAACCCTTATCACCCTTCAATACTTACAGTCTCCTTATTTGTTTGAAGGAATGTTTATTCCATCCTAAGAGAATGGGCTGCCTTTTTAGGTAGCAAATTCCTTGTCCCTTCAGGTCTTTGAGTAGAGCAAGACAATGAGGCATATGAGGCAACTGGAATTCCAGCATTACTTGGGAAATTGGCTCAGTTTTTTTAGGGATTTAGATTTTTAAAAAAACACTGATTTTGCACTAAAAGTAGGTAACAGTGCTTTGAGAATGTGTTCAATAAATACTTTTAAACTAGAACTTGACACAAAGAAATCTGGAAAAACTTCTATGAAGAGATGCAAAGTGAAGTGAGCAGAACCAGGAGGCTGTTGTCCATAGTAACAGTAACAGCAATAGTGTATGATGTGAACCACTTATTCTGTGATAAAGAAGAAACATAGGTAGGGTAAAAAAAAATAGTTTTATGATGATCGTCTGTGAATGGCTCAACAATGCAAGGATCAGGGAGGGGATTCATGATGAAAAAAGGCTGTCCACTGGCAGAGAAGAACTACTGGGTCATCTGAATGGAGATAATTAATAATAGCATGCCATTCTTCACTTTATTTCCTCCATGGATTTTCTCTTGTATTAAGTGATATGCATTTTCTTACACATGACATGTGGAAATATGTTTTGTATGACAACACATGTACAACCTATGCCTGCATGGGTGCAGGGGTATAAAGGAGGAGAGGGAACATGCATCTCAAAATGGTAGAAAATAATTGTTGAAAATTGTATCAACATGTCATCTGGAAAACATTTTTTAAAAATTAGGACTTGATATTATTATCATTTTGTATAACAAAAAATTAAAATGGCTTTTTTACATCATGTTGCTGTTTTATCAGACATCATCAATGAGCCCTAGAATACTATAAAGGTGTGCCTAGTTGCATCCTGGATATCTCACTCTTGGCTTATTCAGATTTGAGTAGCCCCTTGATTATTCAGCTACATTTGAATTATTTTACTTTCCATGAAGGAAGAGAATATTACAAAAGTAATGGGCTGGTTTTCATCATAAGATTATTCATTTAGAACTGGTAGTTTTCATTGTTCAAAGCTTCACATTTCATTGATCTGTTTCTTTAGCTGTTTAATGAATACGTAAATTGTCTGCCTCTGTTATCAACTCAGTGCACTGGAAACAAATCATTTCAGTTTCAAAAAAATGTTTATCTATGTAAAGACACTGGGGGACTTCTATAAAATTTAGGTTTTGCAACAATAATGGCAACAAATTGAGTTGTTGCCATTATTGAGCATAGAATTATAATATATGTAGAGATTCCATTATTAACATATAGAAGCATAAATTTTAGAGCTAGAAGGGACCTTAGGGACGTTAAAGGTCATGTAGCCCAATATTTTAATGAATTATTTAGTATAATTAATTTAGAATACTTTGACATGGTTATATGATTCATGTTCTTTTCTTCCCCTCCTCCCTCCTCCCTGCTGTAGCCAACAAGCAATTTCACTAGGTTTTACATGTATCACTGTTCAAAACCTATTTCCACATTATTGATATTTGCAATAGAGGGATCATTTAGAGTCTATATCAAACCATGTGATTAAGGAAATATTTTTTCTTCTGCATTTCTGCTTTCACAGTTCTTTTTCTGGATGTGGATAGCATTCTTTCCCAATTTCTTAATTTTATTGATGAAGAAAAGGAAGCTTATAAGGAGGAATTGACTTATAGGTCACAAAAAGTAGGAAATAGGCTAAGACACACATGGGTATCTGCAGTACAAATTTATTAACTTTAACAAAAACAGTTATATATTTTGTACAAGGTAAAGGGTATAGAGGATATAGACTCAGAAAGTTCTAGATATTTAAGCCTTGCTTCTGACACTTGACAGATGTGTGACTAATATGATCTGAACTTCCATGCCAGGAACTCCTCCTACCCTCCAAAATAAACTAATGGATACTTCAGATACAAGGACAAAAATGATTTTGTCTCTGTCCTCAAGAGGCTTATAATCTACTAACTACACACAGGAGTAAAAACAAAGTATAGAAGGGAAGCAAAAGAGAGGGAAAATATAAGAAAAGACTTCCTAGGGGCAATGAGGTGGTTCAGTGGATTATTGTGTGACCCTGAGCAAGTCACTTAATCCAGTTGCTTAGCCTTTAATGCTCTTCTGCCTTGGAACTGATAACTTAGAACGGATTTTAAGACAAAAGGTAAGGGATTTTTTTAAAAAGGCTTTCCTTGAAGAAACAGCATTGACTTGGTCCATTTTATAGTAGCAGAGAATGCCTAAAGAAATTTGTTGATCAAATAATGTATGGAGAAAATGTTGTTCTACCATATGTTTTATGGGAAGTTACTATGTTGAGAAAGCAAAATTATTTGTATATACTTCTGTAAAAGAAAAAACAATTTCCCTGTAACTGTCTTCTTCCTTCCTCTCCTCATCCTTTCTCCTTCCTTCTTTTCTCCTCCTCTTACAGGCTAACAATAAGCCAGAAATAGAAGCAGCCCTTTTCTTGGATTGGATGAGGCTGGAACCCCAATCGATGGTGTGGCTGCCTGTGCTACATAGGGTGGCCGCTGCAGAAACTGCCAAGCACCAGGCAAAGTGTAACATCTGTAAAGAGTGTCCCATCATTGGATTCAGGTATAGGACCAACCCATCCCAAATCCTCTCTTTCAGTGTATGTTTTGGCATCATAAGATTTTGTGTTTTCCCTAGCAGAAACTGTTAGTTTTCTAGTAACTAAAGTGGACATAGAGGAATTTTAACAGGGGCAATGTAATCAACACTGATCAGATATGGATGGAGGTATTTTCTTCCTCCATGTTCATTTCCAAACCTCACTCAGTAGAAAGTCACACATATTTGTTCCTCCCCTAGAACTACCAAACAAAATTCCAACACCCATATATAAGAAAATGTAAGATGGTCTCAAAAATTCCAGCCACAAAAGAAAAAAAAACAAAAAAAGAGTCCCTCCCTGAGTCTAATCTAAGACCTCTTTCCAAAATTTCAGAGTCAGGAGATGGTTCTAATACCAGGAAACCAGGCTGAGTAAAAGAGCTGTCATGTCAGTTCAGCGTCCTCAATTTCTTTTTTCTTCCTTTCACCCCACTGTTCACACCAGGACTTGTTCCCCTAATCACAGAATTTTATTCTTCAAATGTAAAATACCTGATTAGCCTCCCCAGATAGTATCTTAATGAATTGCTGTCCAGGAGGACATAAAGTATGTAAATGAATGGTAAATTTACCCTGAGACTTGAAAACCAAGAGTCTTTTATTTCAAAGTGTGTGTGGGGGGGGGGAGGGGGGAGAATGAATAATAAAATGTTAACACTAGAAAGGGGCCTTGGAGTCTAGGGTAATGCTTTTCTTTTACAGTTGAGAAAAACAAGGTCTGGAAAGGTTAAGTGATTTGCCCCAAGGTGACACAGCTAGGAAAGGAACAGCTCTTGGAAGCCTGATGTGCTTTAAAAAGAGCAAAATTTCTGTCTTTAAACTCTAGCCATTTGACCCTTTTGTATGTGTGTTCTTTCTTTAAATGAATGTGTTATTTGATAATAATCCTCACTCCTTAATTCAGAAAATTGTTGATCTGCTTTAACATCTGGATCAGCAGCATGGTTTCCATAGCAATGAATAAGCTACTGTGTTGTAAAATAGCTATATATTGGTATGCCTGTTCAGAATCCACTTAACAGCTAAGTAAATACTCCCTTTCAATTATGGTTAGACTTGTTTTATCACTTTGTTCCTTAATAGCTACTTTGTGTGGTTTGGTGTGCTCTTTATTCATGGTGTTCTTTTACCATTGCTATTTATCCTTCTGCATATCATGCTGTTTACCAAGAGGCTTTACAAAAGCTTTCTAAGGCCTAGCTAGGCTGCCCTAGCACAAAGACACCCTTATTTTGTCCTGGTTTCTGACAGGTATGAATGATGACTTCAGGTGGGGATGCAGCAGGAGACTGCATTACATTTCTTACTTTTTCTTTCTCTACCAGTCAGAGAGAAATATGGAGAGAGCATTTATAAAGAAAGTGTAAGAGAAATGCTTTTAAAAATATATATATACTTCAAAGAACAGTGGTACATTTCTCCCATTCCTCCATTGGAATATATCATTTAGAAATCCTCATTTTGCTTTACTCCCAAATGGAATATTGGAGTGTGAAAGAGATGTGTGTTATTTTTCAATAAAATGACACTTGAGTTTTCCTATTCATTTTGCAAAATGTAATTGGTTTTCTTGATTTGACTAAGCTCTTCTGATCTGAGAAAGCAACTTAAAATATAGTAGGTAAGGGGAAAAGATCATCACTTAAGAATTTAAAATGATAACTATTCCAACCTAGTACAAGTTTAGCCTTTTCTTGGAGTTTGGTCTGCTATTGGGAAACAGAGGGTATAATAAAAGTAGAAAGTAGCAAAATTATTATTTGGAAGATGAGTCATGAATCAGTCAGAAAACATGATTAAAGTATGTCCCTGTTTTGACAGGTTTTCTTTTAACTTTTGCCATTAGCATTTCTTTATTTTTCTTTACCTTTTTGGAAAATAATTGCTTTAGTGAATTGTTTCCTCTAAAAATAGAAAGTGTGTATCCTAAAAATTCTAGTTTGATGTTAATAGACTGGATGTTTGCCAGTAACTTTTCACTGCACCAAAAATATTTCCAAAACTCCCAAAATTTGAAGTAAAAACTGATTCCTTCAATATGTTCACAGAATGATATATTGATTATAAAATCTTTGTGCAGAATTTTGGATAAGATATAAGAATCCTGGGACACTGTTATAGAAACCACACCAGATTAGAAGTCACCTTGGGCCTAGTCCCAGCTCTGTCATTGAAACACTTGTGTCACGCCATGCTGGGAGTGAACTCTACCTCTCTGGACCTCAGTTTTCATCATCTATAAAAATGGTTTTATGAGATATTTTAGTTTTCTTGGAATTTCAGTATTTCCTCTGTAATACTATTAAGTTTAGTGTTTTGGTTTAGAAAAAAAGTTTTATCAAGACCATGGTCCTCACTAGTTATTTTTAAGGTAAAATTTGAAGAAAATCTTTTTTTTTTCCCCCTTTCTTCCCTAACCAGGTACAGGAGCTTAAAGCACTTTAACTATGACATCTGCCAAAGCTGCTTCTTTTCTGGCCGAGTCGCAAAAGGCCATAAAATGCATTACCCCATGGTGGAATACTGCACGCCAGTAAGTTATGTGACTGTAACTCAGGAGAGCTTTCGTTCATGAAATACCTGTAATGTTTGGGTCTGCAAATTACTTTCAATTTTCCCAGATTTGAGAGCCAGTGTTTCTTAATGGGACTAGAGACCAAAATTTATTGGGTATTGTATGTGTTGTGCATGTGCACTCATTTATCTGCAATATTAATTACAAGGGTTCTTTCTGGCTTTAAATTGCTGATCTTCGATAATATGCTAAACGTTAAAAGTATTGATTTTGGTTGTTCTTATTCAAAATCTATGATTTAAGGAATTGTGTGATGAAATCCTGTAACTATAATTCCCTTTAAATGAGGAACCATATTTATTTTTATGCATATATTTTATTATTTAAAGTAGTTTAGAATGGCAAATTGGATCTTGGTTCTCTTGTCATTAGAAAAACCCAGAATTCTTTTGATGGAAATGGAATTTATTTGGTTTGAAAGATCCATGCCTGATAAAAGCAGAATCTCTGGAATCATTGGAATATTTATTTCAGATTCTGAATCAAACAGATGGTCTATTCAGCTCACAGGATCTGAGAATGCATATAGCCTGGAGCAGAAAAGACACTGGGGGGGGGGGGGCGGCACAATACCTCTCTTTAGATATTTTGAGGGCTGTCACATGGAAGATAGATTGTACCTGTTCTGCTTCTTCCCAAGAAGGCAACTTTCAATTGAACATAAAAGAAAAAAATTCTGAGTGGTTAGAATGGTTCAAATAATGAAATGGATTAACCTAGAAGGTAGTGAGTTTCTCATCACTAGAGGTTTCAAGCAAAAGCTAGATAATTACTTATTGCAGAGATAATCATGAGGGAATTAGAACTAAATATCTTCCTATTCAGCTTTGAGATTGTATGAATCATTCTCATCTTTTATATTTTTCACTTGGCTCACCTTCATGAAAGGAGTTCAAGAAAGATTACCAGGCAGGCATTGTAATGCCTCATTATTATTCTTTTGATAAAGACAAAATGTTCATTAACATTAAAAATTAGAGCAGTATCTTGTGAAATATTTATTCAGACTCTTGGACACCTAGGTCTATTGACTGCTTCTAGACCCGGAAGCCCTTTGCATTGGCTGTATAAGGAGAAATTGATGCTTCTTGTTTAGTTAAATCCAATTTTACCCTTATGTTGCTTTCAGACAACGTCAGGGGAAGATGTTCGAGACTTTGCCAAGGTACTAAAAAACAAATTTCGAACAAAAAGGTATTTTGCGAAGCATCCACGAATGGGGTATCTGCCTGTGCAAACTGTCTTAGAGGGGGACAACATGGAAACGTGAGTACCAGTGAAGGCAAACCTGAGCTTTATTTGAAACACACTTGAGCTTACCTCTCTTCACTTCCTAACTGCTTTTCCATTTCTTTCATCTGATTTATTTTAGCTGGGTGACACAAGCTGACAACACAATTGCCATTTCTCTTGCTTCTTTAAGCCCATTTTTTCCTCATGACCTAACCTCAATGTACAACAGAATAATATATCTGCTTCTGATAATTGCCTTGCAAGGTTTTATAAAAGATGTGGCAATTTGGAAATTAGAAAAATTAATATTTAATGGAGACCCTCATTCCAAAAAGATTTTTTTTCTTCCTGTCTTATCTGGTTGCTCTTATAAATTTCCTGTTGCTGGATTTTATTTTTCCTTTCAAACAAAATATTGGCATATGAAATTTTTGGAAAATAATCAGTAAAGATGTTCATGAACCCTCCCTTCAACTTTACTTCTATTTTTTTAATAACTCTTTAATGGCAATCACACAGCAGCTTGGTTGATCTTATTTTCACACCTTTCCATGTTTTTGTTTTTGTTTTTGGCTGCTTCTTTTCATGGTTGTTCATGTTGGTCAGATGGATTTAATTTATTTTTACCTTCTGTAATTATTTGTTTATTTTGCTGCTCAGTTTTTCTGCCTTTCTCTTCACCTCCCCATTTTTTTGTCTTGCAGTCCTGTTACTCTGATCAACTTCTGGCCAGTAGATTCTGCGTGAGTACTTTTGCTAAAGTCTGCTGCTGCTACATCCCCTTGCTTTATTTATTTATTTTTAGACATATATTCATCTCCCTCTTTCTTTATGATTAATTTTTTTTAAGTGTGTGAGAGTCCTATCCACAACAATACTGGTGAATCACAAAAGAGTTTTCTAGTCACCAATCTGGTGAAATCCTGTGTGAAGCACAAAGGATTAGAGTTTAATAAGGAGTCATTGAGGCCAGAAGAACCTGCTGATTACAGAATAAGTTTCTTTCACCACATCATTTAAGTTTGAAGATTATAGAAATTTGGGAAGGATATCAGCTGCATTTCTTAGGTCTATAATTCAGAATCAGCAGGATTTGTTTTAGTACTCCAGGTTAATGAGGTAGAGAGGTGATTTCATTTTGAGAGGTATTTTGGAAATATTAGGTAAAAAGTGTTCATATAGGTATACTGTTAGAATTCTCAGCTTTGACACACGCTTTACCCCCACCCCCAAGTGAGAGAGGATCTTACGTATGGAAGCTTATGTACACCAGGACAATTATCATTCTGGGAAATTGTTTGAAGTAGTTGAGAGATGCAGTCTTCATTAGAGCTCTCATATTTGTGTTCAACTTATTGAAGTTTGGCGCTACACGCAACTTAATTTAGCTCCTCAGGTAATGATTGAAATAGAACTCAAACCATAGTTTATTCTTTTATTAGAAAATATTGCCTGGCCTCTATACAGATTGTAAAATGCTGATGTTTAAATGGCAACAAAGTAATATTGTGTTTGAAAAAGACTTTTAAATTAAAACAAGTTACATTTTTCAAGTTGCTTTTTCCAAGGATTTGCTTTAGATAGAAGCACAAAACAATTAACTTTGAAAAGAGTCTTCATTTTTATTAGGGTCTTTATGGCTTTTCAAGATAAATATATTTTAAATGAATTTTCTTTTGTCTTGATAATAATAAGCTTCAAATCATCCATTGTGGCTTTATATTAAGTAGATCTTCATTAACCTAAAATAAATGGAAAGTTTACCTGTATCTATGGAAACTGTTATTCAGCCACTTCATTTCAAGTGGTTCTGTCCTTGGCCTTCTTCCTTCTGTCTCTTGGATCTTCTCTTCCTTGTATCATTTCTCACCTCTATGCAAATGAATGCCAAATTTTTGTTTCTACCCTCCTCCCAACCTCATTCCAAGGCTTTTATTCTGTATTTCCTTCTCTATCACATCTCATTCACCCCAGGGACACAAAACCCTGGAGCTATCTTTGACTCTTCTTTTCCTTTATCTCCTAAATCCCATCAATCTCCACCTTCTGACTGTTCTCTCTTGGAATCCTCCTTAAGTTTGTCCCCTACTTTCCCCTCCCAGGGTAGTTTAGATCCTCATTACCTCTCTTGAACCCTGTTGGAAAAGTTTCTTGATTGGCCTTCCCACCGCTATTTTATCTCCACTTGAATCCATCCTTTAGACTATCACTGCAGTAGTTGCCCAACCTTCTGATTGTGGCATGCCTTCCCTCCTCTTTACAAAAGAGGTAAGAAGTAAATGGAGTATATACTATTTGATCCTCAGTTTTATTCCAGATGACCTTGCTATCCTCAGTACTCCCCTCTTCATATACTCTCTTACAAGCAAACTGGACCATTTTCTGATGGAGAGAGTTCTGCCTGGAACGAACTTGAACACCTCACACCCTCCCCTGGCCCATTGTAGAGGCTAAAGTGTCCCTTCCTCCAAGGCCCAACTCTGATGCACTTACTCTAGCCCCCTCCTATCTGAAAATAATCTCTCAAATTTCCCAGAATCTTGCCCAGATTTCACCCTTACCCACTGCTTTCTTTTTTTTAAATCATAGTTGTTTATGTGCACATTATCCTTCCCCACCCACAATCAGATTATAAGCACCTTTGTTAGATGTGACTCTTTACCTCCCTCATCTAGCACAACACCTTAATGTTTGTTGAATTTAATTGATTGATGACCTCCACAACCTGGTCTAATTTCATTTATACAATGAAATTCTCCGTAGGTCCTCAAATCCAGTTGTTATATTTCCCCTCATATCTGCATTATAACTCTCGTCTAAACTTTATTAGGTCCTGATAAAAACTGTAGTCAGAGCTAATTCTAACAAAATAACCTAACCCACAATTAAACACTTTTGAAAAGCACCAGGACATCTTGAAGACAACTCTTTTAAACATAGAATAGCTGGTATTCACCTTATTGGAGGGAAAAGAACAGAAGAAATAATATTTATTTCAGTAAAAATATGAGAAATAAATATTTCTTATTTTTTAATCAACTCACCCCAAAGCAGACTTGGATATCTTTTTACTATGAAAGAAATTAACTTCTTCAGTAAGTTGGGATTTGTCTAGTTAATGTTAGGAATAACTTTATGACCTCTGAGTATTATAATTCCTTTATAGAAAAAATTATTTTTTAACCTACCAGCTTGTAAGATGTTAAGAATATTCAAAGGTCTTTAAGGTTTAAGAGATAGTTACAGGATCAAATTCATTGCTGCTTGAATTCTAAATGGATTTCGAAGGGGCTTAATTAGTAAATGGTGTTTTATGTCAATTTAAAGATTGTTAAGTACAGGTTTGGAAATCTTATAGAAATTCATGACTAGATTTTTTAGCATTAAGCCTTTAAATTCAATGAAGTTTAATTTTTCAGGATGCTATCTGATGTGGGCCTGCATGTAGCAGTTGAAAAAGTATGGTTTCTGGGATCAAATCCTACTCCTAATAATATCCTTGGGCAAATCAGGTAGCAGACACAAGACCTTAGTAACTTCACATATAAAATAAGGGTTCTGGGCTAGATTGCTTCCAAGTCCTCTTCTAGCTCTTTATTTTAGATCCTAGGATGATAATAAATTTTGAGATCCTGGTATCTCTTCAGTCAAAATCACACAGTGCAAAAGTTTGTTTTTGTTAGTTTAGACCCTTCTTCTTTTGACAAAACCCAACCTTTAACCCTGTGGCAGAAGCTCATTTTCCTCAGGACTTTAAAGGTAAAAGGTTTCAGCAATGTGGCTTCTTCCTAAATGGTGTGGATGGCACATCCATTTCCCTTTGATAGCTACTCCTCAAGGGTGGCCATTGTTGAAAAACACTGACCACAGTGCAGGCGTCATTCTGGTGACCAACCCTTCTGCCTGGAACAGGCACGTACAGTCTCCAGCTTTCTGGTTGAACTGGTTCTTAGATTATTGTAAACCTGACCTAAGACTTTCCTGTGTCCTTTCATAGGACAATTAAACAGTTACAAATCCAGTCTAGTTTTCTGAAGCAGGGTCCTTGGGCTTTAGGAGGAAAGAGCTTCTGTTAGAGGAGAAACATATTCCACTTTAAGTGGGAAAAAGGTCTCAGTTGTACCTTTTCATCGAGAAGTGAAAAATTTTAGACTCTTAACAGAATTTTGAATTCACTTCCCTCTCCCCAACCCTCACAAATAATGCTGCTCTCCTTTCATCATTTTCTTATTTAGTCTAAGTGCCTATTTCTTTAGGCTACTGGTTTATAAACTCTTGACTTCTTGTTATTTATAATGTTGTACAAAACTCTGGACAGGCTATGTAAGCCCATGAGGACAAAATATTATATACCATCATCTACTGTGGAAAATACACATTACCATTGTGGTTTAGATATTCTTGATTTGAAATATGAATTGCTTTGGTAAGAATTCTCATGAAAAGGTTTCAGGTTTTTTTGTCCATCATTTACCAAAATTGCTAAGTGGCTAAGGTAGTAAAATAGGCAAATAACTGATACATTTACTCTCTAAAATGTATGTCATGAGTAAGATTTAAAAATAAAATTTGACAGCATATTCCAGAAGAAAATGAAATGGACTCATGGCTTAACCTAGGAAGCAAAATATCAAATTGTCTGTCAAGAGTATGGAGTTAAAAAATACTTTTGGACTATGTTTATTTGGAATTCTTCTAGTTCCAAATTGTCCTAAATAATATTTTTGAGAAATCAACTGACTTATTCATTCCCCAAGGATTTTTTAAAATGCCTCCTACATGATAAGGAATGGGAAGCTAAGAAGAAAGCAAAAAACAGCCACTGTCCTTGAGGAGCGTGAATCCTCTTGGAGAGTACTAAACTTACACAGACAAATACATACAAAAGAATTTGAGGGGAGAGAAAGCATCAGCACCAGGGTACAGCATTCTCCATTGCCGAATGTGGATGGTTGTCTTTTGAGGAGTCCTTAAATTTCTTTATAGTTAACCCTGTTATGTTTTCCCATTCAAATCTTGGTTAGGATGGTTGACCTAGAAGCTGCCATTAATTTCACAACTAATAGGTTGGTCAAGAGAAAATAGTTCCAAGCCATTTGTTATTGGTTATTTTATACTCACACACACAAACACAGATTTATAGACAGATCGATAGATAGATAGACAGACAGACAGACAGACAAGTAAGATAGATGATTAGATAGATAAATAGATAGATAGATAAATAGATAGATAGATAGATAGATAGATAGATAGATAGATAGATAGATAGATAGATAGATAGATAGATAGACATATGTGTGTGGTTTTTAGTAAATATTTTATGAAAATATCTCTTCATTCAGGAGAATTCAATTTTTATTCCATTCAGCAAACATTTTTTGAGTATCTGCTAGTGAAAAATACTACATTCATCTCTGAGAAAGACATAAATCTCAAGACTAGGCTCATATGTTCAATAACCTTACTATGTGGGGACTTGGGGCATTTTATAACCATAATGAAGATAGAACCTAGACACATGATTTCACTGACATGAGGATCATCTGATTGGGGAAACTCCTACAAACATAGTTCATATTTTCTCTGAAACTTAAAGTCTTAAAATTGCCTAGAGCAGTGGTGTCAAACTCAAATAGAAACAGATCTCTGCATGCCATATATTGACT
The DNA here is from genome assembly GCF_027887165.1 of Monodelphis domestica. Classification (NCBI taxonomy): domain Eukaryota; kingdom Metazoa; phylum Chordata; class Mammalia; order Didelphimorphia; family Didelphidae; genus Monodelphis; species Monodelphis domestica. Next base: position 32,774,727 of record NC_077230.1, read on the forward strand.
TAGAAAACCACAAAATAATATCTTCTGTGTTTTCTTATTTTTTAATTATTATATGGTCACCAATGATATTTTAATCAAATTCAAGCCATACTTAGGAATTTTGCTGGCCACATGAGTTCTACAGCTCTGGCCTAGAAAACGGAAAGGTTTTGCCCGGGTTAACAGAGCTAGTATATGGAGAGGTAGGATTTGCTTCCTCTCTAACAAACTAAAATACAATGTACATAAATGATTTATCAATAAAATTCACAAGTATTTCAAGAAGGGAGAGATCACTTCCACTGGGAAAAATCAGGGCAGTCCTTTTTAAGGACGTGACATGATCTGAGCTATGAAATAGCATTTCTGCAGATAGAATTAGGAAATACATTCCAGATTTAGTTGATGTGAGCAATGGCAGGATTTTTTTTTTTTGAGATGGATCCTGGAGAAATTCAGGTGTGATTCTATGCATATAGGCACAAAGTATCTTTTTCCAGTTTATTCTGAACACAGATGGTATGGGATCTCTTTCCTAAGGCTCTTTTTAGGTCTGTGAAATGAAGCTTGGACATTAACTAAATTAGGATACTTTAAAAAAATATATATGTTGCTGTAGATTTTTTTGATGCAGGAATATGGTCTGCCATGTATAGGACTGGACTTTAAGAATTTGCTTTTTACTTGTTTAAAAAACATTTAAAAAAAAGTTTCATCTTCAAGGCTCTCTTTGTGAGTCACACTGGGGAAGTAGAAAGTATGTTGACCTTGCCAAAAATCTACCCTGTCATGCATAGAAATATTATAGATCCAAGAATTCTATGTACATTTCACTCTAACTTTCTTACATACAGACACACCACACACAGAGCAAAATTCCTTTGAATGTTAGGTGCCTGGGCATCCCTGATTTTCATAGCAAAGTACATAATACAAAGTATGGACATTTATATGTTCCTTTTCTGCTCTAAAATTTCTATATTCTATGAAATTCTATATGAAATCTCATATATATACCCATATAATGTCATAGATTTCTAGATTGGCTTTCCTGTAGGCAAAATTTCCTGCCAATAAATGGTACAATCTTAAGCAAACAATATAGGAAAGAAGAAAAAAATGTATGACCCACTTGTACAAACTATTTGTTTTCATCCCTTTGAATTGTATACAGTGCTGAAACTTTGAAGCCATGGGATATGAAGAAGTGGTAGGTAGGGAATATCGTTTATCTTAACATTTGCTACAGTAGACACATATCAGAGTCGTTTTGTGTTCTTTTGTGACTTCTGAGGGAAAACAAACAAATGTAAGGTATAAGAAAGAATTCTTTGGAATGCACCTTTAATAAATGCTTGCATTTTAGAATCGCGGATGTCTAGCATAAGGGAAAAGTAGGTCATGTAAAGCACCAATTTGAATTAGTAAATTCAAGGCCGTGTTTATAAAGAACTGTGTGTTTTTCGAGCTTGACGGATGGTGTCTGTGACTAATCACATTTTCTGCCTTGTAGGCCTGCCTCATCCCCTCAGCTTTCACATGATGATACTCACTCACGCATTGAACATTATGCTAGCAGGTATGAGACCAGTTGAATGCCAGAAAAATACTTCATTGAAACAACTAATCCAAAGAAACTAGATTAAACACTTGAAATTATTTTTATTTTGTTTCCAGGACTTTTCTGCTAATCAGATTCCCCTTTAACCTGCATGTCCTACCACTGCATGATGTTTGTGGACACAAAAGCCATTAGTACAGAGCAAAGTGGCCCAAACATGGGCCTATCAATTTGTATTCTCATTCTATTTTTGCTTATACCAACTATTCTTAAAAACAAAATGGTTATAAAGCCTGAAGGCAATCACATCACTAGGCAGCAATCTCCTAAGACTCTGGAGACATTAATAGATGCCTCAGTTGTCCCCATATCTCACTCGGGTGACAAAAACATTGGCTTTCCATACAGAATGTTAATTTTTCAATAAGATGCTGAGAAAGATAGAGTTGACAGTGGTTCACTTAACCCTTGACCCTTGCTGGCTGTTTTAGCTCATTTTGATATGTATGATCGGATATATTTAATTGGTTAAGAAAATTATAATTGGCTAGTTTTTCTCTGAGATGTGCACTGCTCTGGGATGTTAACCTTTCCTCTCTTCCCTTCTTGTTAGGGGGCTGTTTATTATTTTTTGAGATGGAGGGACTCAATAAAAGGTGTAAATACTTAGGAAAGGAATGACATTTCCCAGGAAGCTAAAGACAGACTGTTGACACTTACGGTGTCTTTCATCGTCGAGCCAGCCTAATGGTTTCTTTAATAAGTATCTAATTGGCCAAAATATTTTAACATCAGAAGGTCAGCCAGAGGAAAAAATCTGATTTGTCTCTCATGTCTTAACAAATGCTCCCCAGAGGATTTTCCTCTGCATGGAATATTTTGGGAACTTTTGTGTGAGGACAAAGGACTGACGTTTTTTCCCTCCCTACTCTTACTCTCTTGAAAAGGGAAAACAAAACCTGAGTCCATTTAGAACTCACCATTTGAGCTGGCAGTTCACCATTAGTTAACTTCTGTTACGTGTTTCCTTAAGAGGATCAGTCAGTGTTAAAATCACTTGAAATAATCATCATTTGTACTTTGATAGGGAGGATCATTTCTCTTCATTGAATGATTTATCTTTTATGTTTTCAGCAATGTTAGAACAGGTCTTGAATAGATTCTAGTAAGTCATGTAAGTTTTAATGAGCTTTTACGTTTTTCATCAGGCTAGCAGAAATGGAAAACAGCAATGGATCTTATCTAAATGATAGCATTTCTCCTAATGAGAGCATGTAAGTATCCTGTCTCTTTTCATAAAATGTTCCTGACAATGAAATTGCTTATGAGAGAGAGATACCACAGTTAAAAAAAAATCAATCAGGAAAGCATGTTCTTGCTTTCTGGGATTTGCATATGAACCCCCCCCCCCTTTTAACCATAACCATCTTTCATGGGATTGGCCCATGTACTTCCTGCTACCTTCAGTCAAAGTAGACAAACAATTCACATTTTTTAGTAACATTAAATGGAATTCTTTTAAAAGCAGTATATATTTTAAGGGATTCAGCATCAGCTTAGAACATTATTCCTCTATAGCCTTTCTAGCTATGGAAAATGGAAACGAGCTGTCGTCTCTAGAAAACCACATTATTTTAGTTAACCTTGAAATTTTATCATTACTCAGTTTTGGGGTTTTTTTTGGTGGAACCAAATTGAATATTTTCTTTCAGAGATTCAAGGGTATTCATATAAACATTCACATGATTCATTATCAGCCTTAGGAGTTGAAGAAAATAAGAGATATTAAAACAGAAGGTGAAGATTATTTTCCCTGTAAAAGAGAGAAGCTATTGTTAAGTGTCAAGGGAGGGGATATAGGATGGTAAAAGACTGTTATATCGAAGATACTAAAGGGATAGTGGTACAAAAGAGGAGGTTATAGTAGTGGTCTGAAAAAGAGTATATCAGAGCTTGGCCTGATGGATAAAATGAAAAAAAAAAAACAGATCAGAGAGATCATTATGCAAAAACAGATTTCAACTGGTATGGAGAAAAAGTAGAGTAGAGAATGGTGGCAAGTCAAAATGAACTGAGATCTCCAGTTTGGTCAGGTCAGTGATGTAGCACCGGTAGATGCTTTGAAAAAGGCAGAGACAGGTTGTATGCCCACCATACTTTGTGCCGCAACAACGAAGCATCCAGTTCAAGACAACATGTAGAAAGAATAATATTTGGAAAAATTCAAGAGTTTATGAGCATTTTTTGATTCATTCATATTAATTAAAACCCTGAAAATAGTTTAAATCACTTGGTATCTATAGGAGAGTATCAGAAGAACCAAATATAAATCTAAATCCATAGCTTTCTCCATTTTCAGTAGACACAATTATCAATCATCCATAGGTACATTACCCACTTAAAATTTTTAATCTTGTCTCACTCCTACCACCGCTTCAACAAAGTTTATTCTTGGATGCTTCCTCCCACCATGTGGCTCAGGGAATATGAACCGATCTTAATATTATCCTAATCAAAACCTAATTAGGAAGGAAAATCAACTGCCAGGGAATCATTTAATGCATTACAGAGCTAAATTAAAATTACTTTAGCATTATCTGCTGTTTGGGTCATCTATGATGCTTTGGGAATACATCTACCATTCAAACAAATTCAAGCTATGACTACGTGCTTAGTGTAGATGATTGAGAATTAACTGTGTTTAAAATTTTGTTGGAAATGATTCATTTAGGTGCCTTTGGAACTGGTTGAATTATCTGAACTAAAGACAGTTGGGTAATGAATCAGTGTCAGCCTAAAGGGAGGTCTTTATAGAGTTCTAGTCATGGAGTTGCTCTGTTTAAAATTCTTCTCAATCCATGACCTTGGCAGGTGACAAAAGCTAGGGAGAGAGATATTGAATGCTTAAAATTAAATTCAAAATTATGTTACCAGACTAAAACAATAGGCTGAATCTAATAAAATGAAATTTAGTAGAACTAAAATTTTGCACTTGGGTTTGAAAGAACATAAATAAGGTGGAGAAGTTGTCAGTCAATCAAGCCAGTGGCTGGATTCTTAGTTCACTGGAAGCAACAATGTGAACAAGCAAATGGCCAGTTTCCAAAATGAGAAAAGTGAAAAATTCACTCAAGAACACAATATGATTATTATAAAAGGTTGTATGTGCTAAAATTTGAGACTATAGCTCATTTACAAGTACAAAAATACCAAGGAAAAATAAATGATGCCATATAAGGATTTGTTGAAGGATTTAAAGAAATTTAGGTTAGAAGAGGTAGGAATTAGGGGAGATGGGTGGATATATTAGTTGCAGCTGTCTTCACCAATCATAATATAGAACAGATTTTACTTGTTCTGTATGACTTCAGAGCTTAGAAGTAAGACCAATGGAAAGCATAAGGCAAGCCTTCCTAATAATTAAATCAGCCTCCTAAAGTAACAAGTTTCACGTCACTGAAGATCTATGAGGTTCCCTCCAACTCTAAGATTCTTTAATATTTCTAGCTATTTAGAGGGAAAAAATAATCCAAATTGCTAAATTTTTTAACATTCATTTTAATATTAATTATATTATTATATATAATTAGGTAATTATATATAATAAAATAATATATAATAAATAATATATAATAATAATAAATATATATTATATATATAATAGGTCTTGGTAGTAGTGAGTAAACAAGAATCTTGGAATGAGGCTAAATTCAAACTAGTATAAATCTTATCTACATATCATTCTACCTATGCCATCTACAAGTTATTTGTGCAAAACTCTTTTTTTGTTGTTTAACTTTTAAAATAAAAGGTATCTTACATAGAGTACTTGGAAAATAATGTAATGAGACAGAGATCATGACCCATCCACATCTCATCCTGTGAGGTTCTTGTCCATGTCTCTTATAAATCTTCCACATGGGCTAGCCACCATCATATTGTGGAGTTTCCTCTAGATGAGTATTCTCAAAAGTGGGGACCAGTGTTTAATAAACCGGTAGGGAGGTGTGAAGATGAGTTGAATTCTAGGTTTGCTTGCACTTATTGTCTTTGGTTGGTTTGCCTTCAGCACAGCCACACCTGCCTTACTCTTCTCCTTCCATTACCCTTCTGCTGGGAAAACTCCCCTCCTTCTCTCCTCCCCCCCCCCAGGAGCTGGGTGTCAGCCCCTCAGAGCAGTTATAACTTAAGCACTACCTGGGCATACACACAGGTGTTAGCATGAAAATTACACCTCCCTTCCCATCCTACCCACTCCTTGCTCTCCAGATCCTCTTGTAAGTGTGGCCCTTAGAGGGCAGGGGTGGTGAGTTCTTCCTTTTTCATTTTGAGTAAGTCACATGGGAAGAATAGACATGTATGGGTGATGAACATCACAGATCTCATTACATTATCTTCCCCCCTCCCCCAAATCCTCCACTTTGCCAGCCTTCCTTGTTACTGTCAGAGATTCCCCACCTCCCCCTAGTCATTCACAGTTCTTCTAGCATTGGTAGTGAGATGGTGGTGTTGGCATGGAGCCCTCATGTCACATATCTAATAAACTGACAGAATCTTCACAACTCCTATGTTCAGGAGCCCTTACCACCTCTTGCCTGGACAGTTGCAATAACTTTCTCATTGATCTCCCTGACTCAAGTCTCTCCCCATGCCAGTGCCAACACAGATCCCAAACTGATCTTCCTAAGGAGTTTCATCATGGTCCCTCCCACCCCTGTGGGAGTCTAGGATTAAATAATATTTCATTTTTTAAAAATTCATATTTTGTGCAAGTTTTACAACATATAGTTATTCATGTGATAGACCATGTATATATTTTTAAAATTAAATGAAGGTAGATGCTCAGAATTTTTTATTTTCTGAATGGATGCATGATCAAGAAAGTTTGGAGATCACTGTTCTACATCTCTTGACATTATGTTGATGTTAATCCCCTTCCTCTTTATGCCATTGTAGATCATATATGTGTGTGTGTGTCTGTATAATTTATAATTAAATAAAGGTATATGCTCAGAATTTATTTTTATTTTCTGAATGGATACATGATCAAGGAAGTTTGGAGATCACTATTCTAGGTCTCTTTGCCATTATATGAATGTTACTCCCCTTCCTCTTTATGCCATTGTAGATGACACACACACACACGCACACACACACACATACATACACACATATATAATTTATAATTTAATAAGGGTATGTGCTCAGAATTTATTTTTATTTTTTATTTTCTGAACAAATGCATAATCAAAGAAGTTTGAAGATCACTGTTCTAGGTCTCTTGACATTATGTGGATGTTAATTCCTTCCTCTTTTTATGCCATTTTCGATTCTTCATTGGTGATTCGATATAGTCTTTTTACACCCACAGTGCACCTCTTCATTGCCCTTCAAGTGACCCACAGTTTTAATTCTCTGGTTAACTAAATGCTTCATAGCTATATGGCAGCATCAGAAGAATATCGGTTTTAAATATAAGGCCCTTTGTTACAGGAAGGAACTCAGTCAGGATCCCTAAAATCACTACATGCTTTCCCAAAGGTATGTAGGAAATTGTGCAGCAAATATAATTTTAAAAATATTCTTAGGCTTCGTCTAAGCAAGTAAACCAATTTGAATTTGAGGAAAGGAAGATGAATTAAATGGCCAGGGTCACCAAGTAACTTCTTTTTAGCAGCCTTTTTATTTTGCAAATGACTATCTTGAATAATATTATGAATATTAACCAATTCACTAAATATGTGTGTGTGTGTGCGTGCGTGTGTGTGTGTGTGTGTGTGTGTGTGTGTGTGTGTGTGTGTGTATGTGATCTACAATGGCATAAAGAGGAAGGGGAGTAACATTCACATAATGGCAAAGAGACCTAGAATAGTGATCTCCAAACTTCTTTCCATAACAGGTTAATGTAACCTTATCATTTTACATTTTTTTCTTCCTTTATTATGGAAAGAATGTTTAGCTCTACTCAGGATATCACTTGAATCTTTCTTCAAATAAGAAAAAAATGAAAATTGATAAGGAAAAGTGTTTAAAACTTTGAGTTGGAGTGAAAATATTTAAACAGCATCTAGCCTGAAACAGCAGGTCTCGACCTCCTAGTGAGATGAAGTATCTATTTATTAAATTATTTCTGTCAGTATACTAAATAATGTCTAGTTCCTAGAAATAAGCCAACACTTAAAGACCTACTTAAAAGATTAAAATGTATAAATTGTTTTGAAATCTCTGTTGCTGAATCTTTATATCCAATCAGCTAGAATTTTTTTCTTTCTCCCATCCATTTACTTTCACATCACACAGCAATTGGATAATATATATATATATATATATATATATATATATATATAAAGAATAAATTGACAATGGGGCACTCCTAGCTTATATAGTTTTTAAATGGGAAAAAAAGATCCTTGTGCAGTGGTTTATTTTAACTCAAAAAATATTAAAGTGACTTTCACTGTTCACTTAGAAATTAGACACATTATATATATGGTATAGTAGATTTAAGAAAACTTGTGTTCAAGTAGCCAGTACAAGAATTTGTTTTGTTTGACTATGCATATTTGTTCCAAGGGTTTTCTTAAATATTTGTTAAAAGAAATAAAAGTTAATTTAAAAAATACACATAGCTAGGTTCAAGTCCCACTTGTGACATATAGTGAGTGTGTAACCAATAGGGTAAGTTACTTAAGATACTTCTCTGAAAATCAAAGTTGCCAAACATTGGTAGAAGGAATTTACTTAGTAGGAGAGATATTGATGAAATCACAGATCAAGTCCAATAAAAAAAAAGAGAGAGAGAGAGAGAGAGAGAGAGAGAAACCCAGGACAGATTTATTCAGATTAATTAGGCCTTTCTTGACATGTCCTGAAATTGGCATATTTTTGGAGTTACCATCACAAAATTACAGTAATACTAATAGATAGCTCTAAATTCTGAGTTCTAATGCCATGCAAAGATCCAAAGGCTTATTATCACTGTCAGTAAAAGTTTACATGATTTAGTCACCAAATAAATTATCAGGGACCTGAATTAATTTGAAATTTCCTTGAAAGCAGAAGCAGAAGTCCAGTTAATTCTTTTAAAATAATATTCATCTCTTCATTGCACATATAGAAACCAAGTCATTACCCTGTACCTTCTTCACAAGTGTTAGTGGTTTGCTATCACTTGCTATCATTTCCTATCAGGGCAAAAAATGGGGAAAAAAAAACAAAACAAAACCTTTTTCAATTGTATTTTCCAGAGATGATGAACACTTGTTAATCCAGCATTACTGCCAAAGTTTGAACCAGGAGTCCCCCCTGAGCCAGCCTCGTAGTCCTGCTCAGATCTTGATTTCCTTAGAAAGTGAGGAAAGAGGGGAGCTAGAGAGAATTCTAGCAGATCTTGAGGAAGAAAACAGGTGAGTTCTCTCTCTAGTCTTACTTTGACACAAATACATATGTGTGTATGTGTGTGTGTGTATATAGACATATATACACACATACATATTTTGATTTGTAAATATATATATTTATATATATAGAAAGTCAGAAATTAGACTGGGAAATCCATAAGCCAAATTATTTTATTTTGAATTGGTTTACTCTGTTTACTTCCATTCATAGTTTCTTTTCTATTCTGGCATTTTGAGAAAGGAAGTATATGCCATGGTAGCTTTTAGATAGTCATGTTAAAGGTATCAAAGGGATTATTCCGGACGAAGCATGGGATTTTATATACTTTGACTTCATAGCAATTAAGGATAATGTGAAAATGTCGGTAACTTAATGCTTAATGTTTGGGCTATGCATTTTGTAAGAATTTTTTCACCAATGTTTTGTAAATTCTAATATTCTTGGGATAGTGAATAGAAAGGATTTGGGGCTACCTTATTTAATTTTAATTCTATTTTTCATTGTTAAGTGCATAAATCATACATGGTAACTTAGCTGATTGGTTGAGGTATACAAACTCATTTACATATACTCATTTCTAACCTCAATCAACTTTGTTAAAAAGGGTCTTCCTAGAGAATTTTTTACAAATAATATTCTCAAAATGATTACTTATTATCTTTTTATAGTCTCCATTTTCTCTGCTGCCTTTTTAAAATTTTAAATAAGTTGTATCTTATTCTTGCTCTCTTTGCTTTTTTTTAAATTTCCAAATATAGTTTTCCTTTCTCCCTACCAAAGAACCTTCACTTCTAACAGACTTTTCCTCTTTTAATGATGATAGTTCAACAAATTTAGTCATTTTATTGACTGTCTGACAGCATATATAATATACTCCCATAGTTCCCCGCTTTTGCATTGAAGGGATGAGACACCAAGACATATTATTCCAGGAAATTCATTTGCCTTCAAAGTGACCCCCAACACAGCTGAAAAACAGCTCTACTAGAGATGTTATTAGAATGAAAAGGCAAGATGTCTTTATTCCCATTTATGAAAAATGAGTAATAGCATTCAAAGGTTTTTATTTTTAGGATTGTAATCACAACTGTATTTCTAGTAGTCTTTGTTTTCTTTGTCAGCCTTCTTGGTAAAAAACATCTTATGAAAATTTGTTTTGGCTGAAAAAAAATCACCCACAGGGACATGTTCATGCCAAAGATTTTGCTCTAGAGCAAGGGAACTTAATTGTTTTTGTGTCATGGATCTTTTCCCTGAATGAAATATTTAAAGAAATAAATTAAAATTCAGAGGATTACAAAGGAAATGGTTTATATTGAAATACAGTTAATATTTTTTTTTAAAGTCTCAGACCCCAAAGTTAAGAACCCCTGCTAGAGGCCAGCCTAAATTTAAAATCAGTTATAAAAATGTGATTGTATTATAACCTTGGAGGACTTTAAAATACCCATGATTTTGACTGGGATGGATACTCCTCACCAACACAGATCGCTACCCTTCTCCAGCTTAATAGACAGTCTTGTTGGACTGTTTGTTGTGACCACAAAAATCATAACCCCATAGTCAGCCTTATGGTCATATGCTTTTATGAGCTTAGCTTGGCTAGTCTTTAGGCTATGGACACAAAGTTTGCTACTGGTCCAATACTTGATATTTTAATATGGATCTTTCTTTGACCTTTGACCTTTGACCCTAGGGTTGCCTCCATGCCATTATAAGACTTCAAAATAGGACTTCAGTAATCCAGGAATAGACATTTTCACAGGTCACACTGTGGGTTATTTATTTTTATTGAAAGTAAAGCTCCTTTTACTAAAATAAGGCAAGGGGGATATTATTCTCTCCCATTCAGAACATGTAGAATTGAAAATTAAGTGAGAAATGGCTCTGTATGGTAGAAGAAATTTGGCAGTAGTTTAAAATTAAGGGAGGAAATGCTACATGGAAATGAGCCTAGATAGGGTAAAAGTCATCAAGCAATTGAGATCTATGACTAAACAGTATGTTATATCAGATGACAAGTTAGATTTTTAAGAAGTCTGGCAAGAGCTCTAGAGGTCGTGGGCTCAGATACTAGAGCTCCAACTTGTCTCTTTGGCTTTAGGCAAGTCACCCTCTCAGGGCCTCACTTTCTTGATCTCTAAAAATGATGGAATTGAGTGAGATGACCTTTGAAGGCCTTTCCAGTTCTAAATCTTTGAACCTTTTATCCTCTATCTTAAGTTTCTCTTTAAACTATTTTAATGTGATTTCTTTTTTTGAATCCTTACTTTCCATTTAAGAATTGGCAGCTAGGTAGCTCAGTGATTGAGAGTCAAGTCTCGAAAGGGGAGGTCCTAGGTTCAAATGTGGCTTCTAGATACTTTCCAGTTGTGTGACCCTGGGCAAGTCACTTAACCCCCATTGCCTAGCATTTACCACTCTTCTGCCTTGGAACCAATGCACAGTATTGATTCTAAAATTAAAGGTAAGGGTTTAAAAAAATTGACACTGAGTAACAGTAACAGGAGGCAGTGCTTGGGGGGTAAGTCCCCCCTGACTCACTCTCTTCAAGCCAGGCTGACTTCATCTCTCCCTTCTGGGTTCCAGGGGAATCCCTAGAGCTTCTCGGTGCCTTTCCTCTAACGCTGTCAGCTCAGGGCCTGTAGGTTATATTCCCTTGCTGTTAGCTAACAGTGACTAACACAAGCACTCTGCTTCCATTGAACTAATTAACAAAGTAAATGCATAGTAACAAAAAATAAATAAAAGTAACAAAATTAAAAAAATATTTCAAAGATGGAGCCAAGGATAAATATTCTTTTCCCCTGAATTCCTCAGGGCCACACTCTTCCCTACTCTACCTTGGTCTCTGGGCTCAAATTTAGCATAGCTTCTCCTCTACTGCATTGGTCTCATCAAAATTCACATTCAAATGAATGATTCAGGTAAATCCTTGTCTAAACTGCCAGCTGCTGGGCTGCTGCTCCTTAGGACATTGCTGTTGGCTAAGCTGGCTTGTAAAACATGAACTTGGGAATGCCGTAGCCTTGCTTGCTCTTCTGACCATTCAAAACTCACAGGATCAGAGCCTTGAACCCTTTCCCCTCTGACTGAATAAATGCCCAGGCCAGAGACTGAGATCCATTTCATCATTTTCATTGAGGAAAGGCTAGGGTTCTAGTCATGTAAAAAAATCTGAGCGGCCAAAAAGAGTGATATAGTGGAGAGAAAAAATGGCTGAGAAAATAAGCACCCCCAGTTATCCCTCTGCAACCAGTCCACAATACGTCTCCCAACCACGAGGTTATGGAATGTCAGGCTGCATGTCCAAAGACACTTCCATTACATACTGCAGCTCTTGCAGTAGCAGGCAGGCATCGTCAGGGTTGTCCTGCCTGTGTCCCCATGATTTCGGTAAGTCTCAAAGTAATATGTGTGAGTTATTATTTCTTCTGTCCATATTTTAAATAGTTTTATTTTACAAGCTTATGGAATGAATATTGAGCATTGCTCCATATGAACAGGGCAAATATACAGTCCCTCCAGTCCCAAAGGCAAGTGACTGTTTTTTGCCAGTGGCAGTTAAATGGTAGGTTAACATCTTTAATACAAGGTAGACCATGGTGTATAAAGGAGGCTAAATTCAATTTAAGAGCTTTTAGTGCTCATTAGAAACTATTACCAGTTGGGTAACGGGTGGAGTTTTCAGGTTATCTAACAGATTTCAGTTATCCATTCTGACCTAGTCTTCTATTACCCAAAGGTTGAAAATCCACAGAACAATTAAATAAATGTTGGGAAGATTACTAGACTCTGTCAGCAATCTTTTCTTCTCTTTTTAGGGAATGACAGACCTTTATTTCTCTTTGGGGTATAGAAGTTGTACTATGTTTTTTATTGCTGTTGTTTTTGTTTGTTTGTTTGTTTTTATCTATAGTGACTTGTTTCCTTGAGTTTTTATTCATATTTCCTAAAAGAAAAGTCAGGAGACTAAAGAAATGGATCTGAACAGTGACATCACTACCTCCATAGGAAACATTTTTTTCCTTGTCCATGAAAGGGATGGGAAATGCAAATCTGGATTCACTTGAATACTGGGAAGTTTAAAGCTAAGATTTATTTTTCCAGGCTTAATTCAGTAACAGGATCATCTGTGGATTTCTGATACTTCCTTAAAGACCTGATTGTTCTTCACTGACCAAGCATTATAGTCTGTTACTTGCGTTCCTGGATTAAATTTGCTAGAAATTGTTAGAAGGTTGCTTCATCTGGTAAATAATCGTGAGGTTAGATCAGTCAAGTAGAAGCTGCCAATTCCCATAGCTTTGGGGTGCCAGTAATATATGCACAGTGAGTACTTTAGGCTTTTGTGTGAGGCTAGAGTTCGTGAGAATTCCAAGTACATTTCCCATTGGTAATGATCTTGTTTAATGGCTTATTCTACTAAATCTTGGCTGTCTCTGTCCATCACACTCCCCACCCACACATACTCTGTTCTCCATTTTCTTTCCCTGGCTATTTGAGAAATTGTAGAATTTACTTTTGACTCTGAACTCCTTTGTAATATTTGTTTAAAATTGTAAATTAGCCCAGAGAAGAATTCATTTCACTATTTGTCTTTCAGACTTTGTCCACTTCATACCTTGAACTGTTAAATAATTAACCAGCACAGGCTTTTAAAAGCATCCTCTTTAGTGAAAATTGAAGCCCCTTGAGTTTTTAACTTTAGACACCAGATACTTAGTTTCTGAACAGAATCAGAGAGAGAGAGAGATTATATTAGTTTTTACCTGAATAGCAAAGAAGAGGTAGAAGTAGTTTGTCTTCTTGGTATTGTGGGATTTTGACCTGACCTCTGGTCATTCAGTCATAATGTTTAATCAAAGTAATGTAAGTGGAGCATTTTGCAAAAATTAAAATGCTGTGTAAATGTCAGCTATCTTCATTATTATCATCAGTCCCTATGATGGAGATTATTGAGAAAGTATTTTGTCATTGAGAATGTCCCGGAGATAAAGGACCTGGTATGACTTTTGGTTCTGACATGACCAAATTATTTTTTTTCTTTCTGAACCTCAGTTTCCACATTTGTATATAGGGAGGTAATACCACCTGCTTTGACAGATCATATTTCAGCTCTGAAGAAATAATAATCTTAGCTAATACTTGTAAAGCACTTTAAAATTTGCCAAGTATTTTAAATATGTCATTTGAGCCTCACAGCAATCCCGATTTAATTATTATGGGTAGCATTATTCTGGTTTTCAAAAAGGGAAACTGAGGCTCAGATAGACCATGTGATTTGCTTAGGGACTCAGAGCAAGAGGTAGAGCAGCAAGATAGCATAAAGGATAGAATGCTGACCCTGAAGTCGAGGACTTGAGTTCAAATGTGGCCTTAGACACTTAGTAGCTCTGTGACCTTGGACAAGTCACTGTGAGTTTGTCTTGCTTTCCTTATCTGTCAAATGAGCTGGAGAAAGAAACATCAAACCACTCCAGTATCTTTGCCAAGAAAACTTCAAAAAAGCGAAGTCACAAAAAATTGCACAGGATGGAAAAATGACAAAACAACAAACTTCCTGACTCCCTCAGCCAGCACTGTATTCTGCAGAGACACCTGGGTGTTAAATCAACAAGAATTTATAAAGCTCCTATAATGTGCTAAACTCTGAGGATATAAAGAGAGGGAAAAACAAGCAAACAAAAAGAAAAACACAACAGTCCTTGCCTTCAAGTGAATAGAGAAGACAAGATAAAAACAACTATGTATAAAAAAGATCTATAAACAGGATAACCCAAAGATAATAAATGGAAACAGGATAGTAACATTAAGGAGGACCAAGAAAGGCTTCTTGCAGAAAATAGGGCTTTAACTGAGGCATGAAAGAAGCAAAGGAAGACAAGAGGCAGAGATAAGGAGGTAGAGAGTTCAAAGCCTGGAAGACAAGTCAGTGAAAAGGTCTAAAACAGGGTGATGAAGTGCCTTGTCTGTGAGGAGGAGCAGTAAGACTGCTGACACTGGATGGCTGAATGCATGGGTAATATGGTGTAAGAAGACTGGAAAGACAGGAAAGAGACCATTGTGAAGGTCTTAAAATTTTATTTTTTATTTCATTTTTGATCTTGGAAATAAGAGAGTCTCTGAAGTTTAATGATGAGGAGGGTGACTTGGCCTGAGTTTTAGGAATATCCATTTGACAGGAGATTGGAGAAAGGAGAGAATCAAGGGAAAGAGACTAAAAAATAATGTATAGCTATTGCAAAAATCCAAGCATAGTAGATTCAACAACTAAATGATCAGTTGTGGGGGGAGGGAGAAGGATTAAGAGAAAGTGGGGAGTTGAGGATGACCCAGAGATATCACAGGTCTGGGTAATAAGATTCAATGTTGTGAGGTTCAAATGGGATTCTCTGGATAATGCTTTGCCAGCTTAAAGTGTTATATAAATGCTAGTTATTATTATTGTTGCGTATTCAACTGGGGACAGTTCTGACCACCCAAAAGTCACTTGGGGGCAATGACCTAGGCTGATGAACTGTGCATTGCCTAGTGTGGGAAGAGGCTGAGGTACTTTGAGGTGTAACCCCCAAAGAAACAACCATCTGAAAAGACAAAGTCAGAAAGTGAATAGGGGGAAAATTTTTTTAAAAGATTGAAATCACCAAGGATCTCAGGAAGAAAAAAAGCTCATAGACCTTGAACAGAAGCAGATAAATCAACAGGGAAAACATGAACAACAGAAAGAAATATGGCCTCCAGATCTAGTAAACAAGCTTAGGCATTTATGAATAAATGCTTCTAAATACAAAGGAAAATGATCCACTCTCGATAGATAGAGGACCCTGTGGAATGTGAGAAGAACACTGAACCACAACATGTTCCTGAGGGATTCCAAAGAGAAATGAGAATTATGAGAGCAGAATTTACATCTTGCACAACAAAAATAATGAGCAGAGGAGAAAAATTGGAATCTTTTCAATTTCCAAAAAGAAAAGCAAAAAACAATGTCATTAAAAGAAAATATGACACTCTATAAGCAAACAGGAGACAAACCTTCAAATACTAATGAAAGGAAATTCAAATAAAACAAGACTATTCTGCTCCTGGGCAGCTACGTAGGAGGCATAGTGAATAGAGTGCTGGACCTGGAGTCAGAAAGACCTGAGTTGAAATGTGGCCTCAGTTGTGTGATCCAGGGCAAGTCTCTTAACCCTGTTTGTCCCAGTTTCCACATCTATAGAATGAGCTTGAGAAGAAAATGGCAAACCACTTCAGTTATCCTTGACCAGAACAAATGGGATCACAGAGAGTTGAATATAACTAAAATGACTGAACAACAACAATTCTGCACCTACCAAAAGATATAAGATGGAATGTAATCATGTGTTCTGTAAGGGTAATTTTAGGGTTGTGACTTAATCTAAATTAATTTGGTTGCCAGGGAATACCCCAAATAAAATACCCAAGTCAGTTTGGAAATTTTATGGTGGTTTAATTAATATAGAGGGAAGGAATTAAGGAGAAGAGAGAGGGAGAGGGTATAGGATTTCTCCCACCTAGCCTGTGCTAGGGGGAGTTCAAAGACCTCTGCCTCAAAATCTTTGAAGAAGATTAGAGACTTTCCTAAGAGGATAATGTTTGGAAGGTAAAGGAGAAAAGAATCAGCCTAAACTCCGAGAGAGCTCAGTGAGTGCCTCACCTGAATTAGGCTACTAAGCTTCTCCCAGTATTGTATCAAGGAAACTCACCGCCAAACCCAGACAATAGCTACTGCCAGGCCAAGATGCCAAGACGCTCACTACGCTGCCTCCAGAGCCACCTCTCTGCGAAAAAAGGCCCGAGAGAGGAAGTGATGCGAAATATATAGAATGTTTTTACATCATTTTCCTGTGTCTCACATGTACCAATGGTAGCTTAAGCTTGACTTAGGACAGCCCAGAGGTCTGTCAGTTGTTTCTGATTTGTCATTTGCTAGCACAGGTCTGTCATAGGCCATCCCCCTCAACATTTAATCCTTAAGTAAGGGTGTAGACATTCCTGTTTTGTTAGACTAAGTAGGGTGGAGTAGATCTAAAATTCACAGTTCAAAGAGCAGTTGAGCTCAGCTTTTAGTTTAGAGTGATGTCACCTTACTCTATAATTCTAAGTTTAACTTTATATGTGAAACAAGATGGGCATCCAATAAAAGGAATGTTTGAAAAAATTTAGGAAACAAAAAGCAGAAATGGAGAGATTATTTGTTTCTTAATCACCTCCAAACAATGCAGTGGTCAAGAATGGTAACAGAGAGACTCTACAGAAACTTCTAAATGTACACCAGGAAGCAGGGATGAGGGCAGAAGCCTACTAATAGTGAAGAGTTGAACATGGGGCATTATGGACACAACCTGGCAGCATCTTTCCTGTAAGTGAATCAGTATTATTTGTGGAACTACATTTCAGCTTGGGAGAGTACATGAAAGGGAGAAAGGAGTAGAAGAAAGGGATAGAGAGGAATGTGTGATGTGCAGAGATCAAATCAAGGGCCAGCAGTGAGGGAAAATTAATCTCTGTGGTCTTCGGAAGAGAAGAACCTACAGGAGAGTGGGTGAGAAGGGAATTGGGAAATGAGAGTGGTTTTGGTGGTGAGAAGGGGTTCCACTGATGAATACTCCCAAGGGAAAAACAAACTCTTCAGAGAAGGGAGATGGGGACCTTGTGCTGGGGCTGGCCCAGGAGATGTGGAATTTAATAAGTTCTACTTGTCCTACTTTGGAAGGAACCACAGGAGCCACAGGCACCTGGCAGAATAAGAGAGCATGGACCCAGAGAGGAGATTTTGAGGCAAATGCTATGACTAATCCCTTTGTGCTCAGCCCTTCCAAGCTGAGGTGTACACAATTGTTCTGGATTGCTGGATCTATAAACACCAAACTTTCCTGCCTAAGTAAGATGCTGCCAGAACCTTCATTTGGTGTTACCTTCACAAATCCAGAATCCCCTCCCTACCATCATTAGGCATAAAAGTTTACATAATGGTAGGCAAACTATAATACTATAGTTGTCATTTAAAGGAAAGAGGAATAGAGTTTTCAAAATCCATTAGAACACATTGAAATCAAAGTATCCTCTTTTATAGAGGTTTGCAGTGAGATTTTTCACTGAGTGGTGGGGGATGGGAGAGCACCAATGAGCAGAAAGGTCATTTGCAAGAAATGTTATGGCGTCATTTGCTTACACTAGTTCTTTTTATCAAGAGCAAAGGAACCTTTCTGAATAGATGGAACAAATTTGGCTGTATAAAACAAATAGTATTGTAGCCTTTTATGAAAAGGAAGAAAAGCTTAGTTTGTGCATATGAACACTAAAGAAATGCATTTTGATTATTCAGGCATTATTGCTTATTGCCACAAAGTAAATATCTTAGAGTTAATGACCCGTGGTTGTAGTCTTACCAGGTGTCTTAATTCCTGGTTTACTCACATTAGTACAATGCTTGTTACTATATCACTGCTAAGTTATACCCAAAGCATATACTTTCTGTCCTGGCTTTATACCCCTGTACGTCTTTTCCCTGAAGTTTTGGTTTTTTAACAATCTTCATGTTTCCATTCGATATTAATTCCCTCCCATTGCTCAGTCCTTAATGTGACTATTATTCCTTTGTATATTTACTGAGCTTCCTTAGACCGATACCCCCTCTTCCTAAGACATAAAAGAAATCTCTTGGCTTTCGGGTTCTGTTCTGCCTTGCTCAGGGCATATCATTAGCATCTCTCCTAGGCTGACTTGTTGGTTTGGTTGATTGGTTATGTTTCTTTGTGGGGTTTTCCCCCCCACATTGTTTTTGAAACTCACCTCAGGTGCTGGGATAGATGGTTAAAAGATTATTGTCTTTACTAGGGTAATATTTATGCTGTGAGGAATCAGATTTTGACTTTGATTTTTTTTTCCCAAAGATTATTCAGCCTCACTTCTTCATTGTAATTCAGTCAGTGCTGGGACCAAATGCAGCAGAAGTATGAACTAATTCATTACAAATTCTGAATAAATAACTCACGTTCATTTGACTCGAGGTCAGGAAGAGATAAATATGAAATCATACTGAATTTGCTGAGCTTATTTAACAAGAGAGATTATTATAACCATCTATAAAGGAATCTCCATGATACAGAGAGACACTAACATTTCAATAACACATCTCATAAATAGTATCATAGAACTCTACTGATCACAGGTGGCAAGGATTTCTGGCTTACTTGCCAGTGAACAAAAAAGCAAAATTTTTTTCTGGGAATTAGAACCAAAGCAAGAGCCCAGGTACTATTTCAGGATTGACATGCTCAATTCATTTTTTTCTTATAGAAGAAATTACAGAATGTCTTATTAGAAACCTCGTAGACTGAGTAAGATATTAAACAAAATGAATCAATCTGCAGTTCCTTCATCTTAAAAAAAAAAAAAAGACACTAGGAATGATAATTGGGGGGGGGGGGAGGGCAACTGGGTGGCTCAGTGGATTGAGAGCCAGGCCCAGAGATGGGAAATTCTGGATTCAAATTTGAACTCAGATACTTCCCAGCTATGTGACCCTGGGCCAGTCACTTAACCCCATTGCCTAGCCTTTACCACTCTTGTCTTGATTCTAAGATAAGGTAAGGGTTTCCAAAAGAAAAAAGGAATAATCATTGGTATTTATATTTCTTTAATATTTGCAAATCATTTTGTATACATTACTTCATGCAAGCCTTATGACAACCTAGGAGGGAATGGTATGATCTTTATTTACAGAATGGAAAACTGAGATCTATATGACTTACCTATTGTCAAAAAATTTTTTCCCCATTGGCTGCATTTGAACTTGGGTTTTCCTTTTTTCTAGCCCAGAACCTATCTAGTCTGCCTGTTCTTTACTGGTTTACCCAACTACTTCTCACATATTGCTATCAGGAAATGATAAAATTAATTCTGAAAGATGGAACTTAAAAGTTTAGAAGAGGAATAATATTACATTGATGTAATTATTGTTAATGTGTGTAAATTTATAATCTATATGTAATATAAATACAAAGGTATGATATAAAACTATAATGTATATAAAATTATAATTACTCTATGATGATGATTCAGATATACCTCTCCTGCCCTAACCTCTCTGACCTCCAGCCTCACATGGCCAGTAGGCATTTTACTAATTTTTCCCTAAATTCTCTCCCACTCCAAACTTCTCTGTTACTGTTGAAGGCACCATCATCCATCCAGATCTACCAAATACAAAACAAGTGTTATCCTCAATTCCTTTCTATCTCTCACCACCCCCTCATATCCAATCTATTACTAAGGTCTCTCAATTCATCTGTATAACATCTTTTAAATGTGTCTCCCTTTCTCCTCTGATACTTATATCACTCTACTGCAGGCTCTTCTCTTATGCCTCAACTGTTTTAATCTCTTGTTGGTAGGTCTTCAAGTCTCTCCTCATGCCAATCCATCCTAAATTCAACCAAAAAGTGATTTTCCTAAATCATAGGTTTGACCATACGACCATATCTTTGTCATACAGACTGACTCTGTCCCTCTCCCTCTCCCTCTCCCTCTCCCTCTCCCTCTCCCTCTCCCTCTCCCTCTCCCTCTCCCTCTCCCTCTCCCTCTCCCTCTCCCTTTCCCTCTCTCTCTCTCTCCTCACCTCACTAAACTCCAGTGACTCCCTATCACCCTCAGGATCAAGTACAAAATTCACTGTTTTATCCTCTAAATCCTTTATAACCTAACTCCATCACTGCCACCTTTCCTTTTATTCTTATACCTAACTTGCTGCCATTTACTCTTCAGACCAGTGGCACTGGCCTCCTTTTCTCCCTCAAATAAAACACTCCATCTCAGGAATCTGGGCACTTTCTCTCCCATTCCTGGAATGTTCTTTCCTCATCTTTGCCCCTTGGCTTCCTTTAAGTCCCAGCTAAAATCCCTTTTTCTACAGGAAGTCTTTCCCAAACTCTCTTAATTCTAGTGTCTTCCTTCTTAACTATTTCCAATTTATCCTATACACAAATTGTTTGTACATAATTTGTTTATTTTGTCCACCTTTATATTATGCCATCCTTGAGGGCAAGATAGCACTTAAGATAGTACTCAGAACATAGTAGATGCTTAATAAAAATTTATCAACTGACAGTATATAAGAAATTCTGATTATTTCACAAAAAGAAAAAGAAAAAAATGGTCCATCTTCAAAGCTCTTTAAAAAAACTAGAAAGAAATTGTATTATGGGCAAATATATAGATCTGACTAATGATTAGGATTTGTTTAATTATTATGTTGTAATCTTAAAAAAAAAACAAATTCAAGTAATTATGTAACTTTTCTAAGGATTGGACTGGTAACGGAAACTCTGGAATCATCCCAGGGCAAGAGTTCTTAACCATTTCATTATAATTGATTTTCTTGATAATCCTGAGTATTTTCTTTTATGCATTTAAAAACATTATTCTGAGGAGGGGGATCCATAGGCTTCACCAGACTGCCAGGTGGGTCCATGTCACAAAAAAAAGGTTAAGAACTTATAGTCTAGTTTTGTCTCAATGTGATAGGATTGTCCTGGCCAATTGTGGTAACAAACCAAGAGGCAACAGAGTAAAAGATCATGGGGGAAACTGTTATCATTATAATATAATATAATATAATATAATATAATATAATAATATAAACTAACTTATAATGTAACTAACTTAGAGGGAAATCCTTGCTTTTCAAAAGCAATACTCAAAATCAACACATTCAATAATAAATCAACTTTCAAATACAATTTCAAAGCTTTAAAAACCAAGATTTAATCTGTCACAACTTCAATAAGTGCTATTGGATTGGAGATGATCTGTTTTCTGTTAGAAAAATCCAACACTTTACTTTGATATGGAGCGTTGGGCCACCCTAAGGCTCCAGCCCCTAACAGCAATTAACCCAGTATATAAGGGACCTTCTGGTTAGAGTTTCATAGATACTCTAAAAACCTTCCTGTCTGCTAAAATATCTCTTCTACCTGCTTAGTCTTGAAATTTCCCTAAAAAGAATCAAGGCATTCTATTCTGTGTTTCAATATGAAGTTTAAAATGCATATGGCCCTGGAAGAAATAACATTGACTTAAATTCACACTAAGGCATAAATCACTTCTCTCCTGCATGGAAAAATAGGTTTTGATTAGGGAACAGAGATAGAGAATATGGATTGGAGAGGAATGAACATAAATTAAACAGGAAATTTTTTGAGTTGAGATATTTAAAAATTTTGTCTACAGACAAAAAGTATGACTTCTACCTCACCCCATGTTTCCAGTTAATGAAATGTGTTCATGACAAAACATTTGTTTTGTCCAGTATATTAAGCCTTGCTTCTTTGTATGGTATGTTAAGAACATTTTTATGCTTTTAGAAAAGTGCATTTCTGATCCTTTTTTATTGTAGTTGATATTCAATCTATATATTTTCAAGTTCTTAAATTATTTGCTCTATTTTTCCTATCTTGATCAGTAGATTATATTCAGCAAGTATTTACTAAAAAGCTTCCATAAACAAATAAAAGCTGGGCCTTCTAGGATTTCACAATCTAGTAGAGATAAGACTTTATACCCATATGAATATAGTAAGTGCTTATAGACAGGAATTGCAAAGAAAATACTATGAGGAGTCTGGGAAGAAAGATAATTTCTAGTGAGGGGAGATCAGGAAAGACTTTAGTAAGTGGAAGCAGTGGAACCTGAGTCTTGTTTTAAATGGTGAGAATGATACTAGCAGGCAAAAATGGCAAGGAGTAGAGAGAGAGGGCATAAAGAATGAGAAAGCAACATAGTGGATCCTTGGGAGAAAATGGTTAGAGGAGGGAAACATATTTGGAAAACAGAAAATAGATGTGGCAAGAACAGAATATGGGCAAGGCCATATAAGATAATGGGGAGTTGGAGGAAGATTGCTGAGATCTTTGAATGCCAGGATAAGGCATATATAGTTATAAACTTTCTATGTGGACATGTATATTACATATAATAAATACTCTATCTTCAAGTCACTTCTGGAAAGTACATTTTATACCTATATTTCAGTGACAATGGAGTTCTATGTTATAAGAAATGATGAGGAAATTCTAGTTTGGAAATTAGATCATCTATCTTTAGGTTAATTGGTAGCCATAAACCACCCAGAGCTCACCCAAATGTTTCAAGACTATTGTAATAATACTCCTTAGTAATAAAATTCTAGATGGATTCTCTAATCCTCCTTTCTCCAGCTTTCTTTACACCTAAAGGGAAAATGACTACGTTTGCTTCTTTGTCTTCTTTTTACCTTGCTTCTTTCAACAATTTTATAGTTCATTTCATTCCTTACATCCATTAATTATTTGGGAATTAAAAAATAATAATTTTCTTTATCTGGATGGCTACATTCATATACTTGATAATACAACAGTAATCGGATACATCTACCTAATTGTAGAAAGAGAGGAGGTTTTTTTCTTAGCTTTGTGGAAAGCAATAAACTAATAATGAATAGGGAATGTTCTTTTCTAGGATGACTGCTTGCAGGAAGAAATTGTGGTGACAGAATACATGAAGAGTGAATTTGAATTAGTGTCCTTTAGGGAACTACCATAGAAATATAATTTATAAGATAATCAAGAATGTAAATAGATTCTCTATGGATTTCTCTTCTGATTGCTAACAAACATTCATCTATTTTTTTAAAATCATGAATATATTTCCAACAGAGAATCATTAGAGATTAGATAATAGGCATATAATGTCAAAGAAAGAGAAATAAAATATTTGTTTCAATGATAGCATGTTAACAGCCAAATGAAATTTACCTTGTACTTTCTTATCTTAAGAAGGCATCGTGCCATAGTAGGTCCCTAACTAAAATACATTTTGAAATATCAATAATACAGTTTTTCATTACAAATCATAAAAAATGACAGAAGCATCTTCTGTGTGCTAAGTGTCGGAGGAAATATAAATGCTGATCTTAAGAAGTTTACTTTCTAGAAGATCACTTATGAATTATAGATGATGATGAAACTGTACCAGTTAAATGTCTACAGGATGAAGGCTTATATTTTAAAGATATTACTTCTTAAAACATAATAGTTCTTATGTGTACAACTAGTTTCAAAAACTTGCCCTGAGGCCAAACTTTTAACCCCCCCCTCCCCCTCCTGCCTTGGAACCAATACTGTGTATTGGTTCCAAGGCAGAAGAGCAGTGAGGGCTAGGCAATGGGGGTTAAGTGACTTACCCAGGGCCACACAACTGGGAAATATCTGAGGTCAAATTTGAACCCAGGACCTCCCATCTCTAGGCCTGGCTCTCAATCCACTGAGCTACCCAGCTGCCCCTCAAACTTTTTGATAATAATTACATTCTCTGTCCCTTTCCCTTAAAAATCTAATAGGACAATAATAGACATCAGCCATTAGTAAGTAATGTGTAACTTTCAACCTTCATCATAAAAGTAATTATTCTACTTCAAAGCCTTAGTGAAAAAGATACAGAATGTTTCTTAAGAGAAAAGGACACACACTTTTAAATGGTAATTAAATCCCTGGGGGTTGTTTTCATTGGGTTGTTGGCGTGTGTGTATGTGTGTGTGTGTGTGTGTGTGTGTGTGTGTGTGTGTTTAACCATTGCTGGTTTCTTAAAGTCTTTGACCCAACTTCTAGCCCTAACCCAAGGGTTATAGAAAAAAGATGAAGCTTTAGAATAAGCTGGAAGGTTCATGCCAACCAATTTTTTTTGTGGTGGAGGGAGTAGATATTCAGGGTTTCTGGTTCATTTAATTCAGGTCTTCTGAGTTTAGGTTTTGATTAATTTAGGAGGGGAGCCCTAAATATGTCTGGAAAATAATAATTGTGTTTTTATGCATGTTTTTATTTAAGTGTAATCACTTATTATGAGGAAATTTTCAAGTGATTTTTTTGGGGGGAGGCTTGGAAATGTATCAGTTTATTTTGCTGCTTTCCTATCTGAACATGATATCCATAAGGCTTTTGGTAAGACATAAAAAATTGGAAAACAGCCCATTCTTATTAGGCAAATGGTAGGCTAAAATTTATCTTCTACTCCAGTCCTTTAGCATTGATAATTTCATCTTAATGGGAACCACTCTCAGGTATTTTTCAGAATGACTTCTCCATTACTGCCTGTAAAATTTGCTGAAGATTCTAAAGATTTGTGATTTATTTCTTGCCAACAGGAATCTACAAGCAGAATATGACCGACTGAAGCAGCAGCATGAACACAAAGGCCTGTCCCCACTGCCATCCCCTCCTGAGATGATGCCCATCTCTCCCCAGAGCCCCCGGGATGCTGAGCTCATTGCAGAAGCCAAGCTCCTGCGCCAACACAAAGGCCGCCTGGAAGCCAGGATGCAGATCCTGGAGGACCACAATAAGCAGCTGGAGTCACAGCTGCATAGACTTAGACAGCTCCTGGAACAAGTGAGACCCAAATCTAATACTTAGAATTTTTATGGAGTCTTTTTCCCCCTTTACCAAACAAAGCTAAAAATTGGATATACATGGCTTCGTTTATAAACTAAGCCAGCCAAGGAATACTTTTTGAACACCTTTTATGTGTCTAGCTCTATGGGCTACTGAAGTGTAAGACACATTCCATTTATTTCCACAAGGAGCTTAAACTCATAGTTGAAGAATAAGGTGTGTATGTGCATGAAGTAAGCTATGAACAAGATGGTATGTAATTAAAGTCCAGTAAAGAAAATGAGTACTCATTATTATTTGGATTAGTCAAGAAAAATCATGAGGAGGTAGTACAGAACTTGTGTCAGCCCATGAGTGATGAGAAAAATACTTGTAGGTAGAGATGAAGGAGACAACGTGATGGCAGAAATTGACAGGTTAAAGGAGACAACACCATGGTGGAAATTGACAGGTTAGAGAAAGAGACAACACCATGGTGGAAATTGACAGGTTAGAGAAGGAGACCATCCTGAATGGGTCAGTGGTGGTTATTAATATTTCTTAACTAATCACTGTGCACTCCAATGAGTTCACTTACAAGAGCCTAAATCTCCCATAAGGTCTATCCCCATCTGACAACCAAACTCTCAGTGAGATCAGAGGTTTGTGAGTGTGAAGATGAAAGTATTAATCACAAAAACTTTTCATGCATTTCTTAGACCACATCAGTATTGTAGTCAAGTTTGAAATGTATCTGGTATGAAGGGTTTTGATTCTGACCTGATAGCTTAACCCCTGGATAGGATAGTATTTATTCCTAAGCTTTATTCTTTTGTATGTATGTTTTCTTGCCCTTTCTATCATCTTGGTCCCTAAAGAAAGAGAAATTTAAAAAATATATCCCCAGACAACACATATTGAACATCTAGCAGCATATAATCCTTGATCTTTAGGGACTTTAAACCCAAAATAGCCTTGCAGATGAAACCAACCTAGATTATCAGTGGACAAAATAGGCAATACCACTATCATATTTTTCATTTTATTGTGTCCCTTTTTGGGTCTTCAAGACTTCTGGTCCATACTGGTTTACATAATGTATTCCTTTTTACCTTTACACATAATTGTTTTTGCATATTCCATGTACAATTTTCCTTAATTTTTCTGATAGAAAAATCCTTGTAACAGAAGATCTTGAAGTCTTTTACACCTGGGATAAAAATAAAACTTGAGATTAATTTTTATAGTTCCTTCATAAAAATATTGTTCCTTTTCAAAATGTAGTTTGCTCTCCCTTCAAAGTAGAAAATCTTATTATTTGTTCATTGCTGTAAAATAAAGTTTCTTTCATTCTAATGCTTCAGCCCCAGGCAGAAGCCAAGGTGAATGGTACAACAGTATCCTCTCCTTCCACCTCTTTACAGAGGTCAGATAGCAGTCAACCAATGCTGCTCCGAGTGGTTGGCAGTCAAACTTCAGAAACCATGGGTAAGTACAAACAGGTGTGTGTGTGTGTGTGTGTGTGTGTGTGAGAGAGAGAGAGAGATAATATCTATTGAAATCAGGATAGAGGCAACTAGGTAGCTCAGTGGGTAGAGAGCCAAGTCATCTTGGGGTTCAAATCTGGCCTCAGACACTTGCTAGCTATGTGACTCTGAGCAAGTCCCTCAATCCCAAAGGCTTATCCCTTAACCCTCTTCTGCTTAGGAACCAATACTTAGTATTGATTCTAAATGAAAGTTAAGAGTTTTTTAAAAAATCAGGCTTCATTCAAAATGGTAAAATACTGAGTTTTCCCATTTTAATGACTTCTAATGAGAGACATTTTCCACAAAGCAACTTGACTTGGAAAAAACATAAAATCTTAAAGAGAACAAGGACCTTGTCTAGTATAACCACCCATTTGATAGCCTGAAGATTCTGCATCTCAGAATGGTTTGGCAGCTTGCTTCAAGTCACACAGTTCGGTAGTAATGCAGACAGTATGAGGACTTGGCTCCTTGGCTTCCATGCCTTCCTGTCCTCTTTTCCTCTTTATCTCACTATCCACTTCTTTAGGAAATGACATCTCCCTCAGACACTTCCCAGCTGTGTGACCCTGGGCAAGTCACTTGACCCCCATTGCCTAGCCCTTACCACTCTTCTGCCTTGAAGCCAATACACAGTATTGACTCCAAGACAGAAGGTAAGGGTTTTAAAAAAAAAGGAAATGACATCTCATTAATTTTGATGTGATGGAGGCTCTTTCTGTGCCTTTGCTTTGTATCTAATGTGTGTACAAACCCGGGCAAGTTTTTGTCTCAGATACCAGTTTTGGTTTTTTTTTTTTCCACATGCAGCACCATAAACTTAACCCAGACTTTCATTCAGGGGCAGTAGAGGAGACCAAACCTGTAATTTTATTGACTAGGGAATTATTGACTAGTTTCCTCATTGGGAAACTCCTTCCACCAGTGCAGATGGAGAATTTTCTGGTGTATTTGAGAGATTAAATCTGCTAAGTGGTATCACTTATCTTCAGGCCCTTCCTGAAGGTACTCACTATGTGAACAAGTATAGACCAACTGTGCAACTCTTTGGGCTCTGAGCAACTCTCTGAGGATACCTCCTTGGAGGGGAATTTCCTGAGCTAATGAGCTTATTCTGCAAAAACAATTTTTTATATTTGAAATAAAGTTTTTACTATGTAGCATATTTCACAAGTGGTATTCAGGGTGCTCAGAAACATGAATTATTTAACCCTGATGGCAATAAGGGGAAAGGAGACGCTGGTTGGAGGCCACAAATTAGAAGTTGGAGGTATCAGGGTTTTCGGGAAGTTTCCTTTATACAACCAATGGAGGAATGGCAGAATTTAAAATGAATACAAAAGGAAAGTAAAGTTTAAATTTATATTGTCTTATAGGTTACCAAGTCTTTTATTTCATCATCATCAACATCATCGTCATAGCTGACATTTGCAGAGCTCTTTAAGATCTGTAGATCACCCTGAAAAAGTTACATTATTTCACAGAATAATTTAATTCTGGGTGAAGATTTATTTTGATCCTTACAACAATCCTGTGAGGTGATGAGAAGGAAACTAAAGCTCAAAAAAGGTTTTAAGTGTCCTATCCAAAGTAACACAACTTGTAAGACTCGAGAAGGGATTCACCTGTGCTACTGTGCCAGGTGTGAAGCAATGTACCACCATATACAAGCTGAATTTTACAGGTCCATACAGGTAGTAAAATTGTCTTGTATGATCAAAAAAGAACAAGAGGCCAAATGAAATGCCAACATGAATGGTAGGCTTGGGATTCAAAGTATTGGCTTCTGGCTTCAAGTCCTAATCTTAAGAATTGTATTTGTGGGCTTAGTGTATTGAGGGCCAGGCCTAGAGATGGAAGGTCCAGGGTTCAAATCTGGCCTGAGACACCTGCTAGCTGTGCAAATCACGTAACCCCCATTGCCTAGCCCTTACCACTCTTCTGCCTTGGAGTATTGATTCTAAGACAGAAGGTACAGATTTTTTTAAAATTGTATTTGTCATGTTATTTCTTATTGGTAAAGTGATTTTTATCCCATTTTATAGTTCACAAATATTTTAATTTGGACTCCAAGCTTAAATCAGTAGCCTGGACTGCATTAGGCTCTTTCTATTTATAGCTATCCTGTGCTAGGGATACCACGTCAGCTTAACATTCAATTGATATATATTTATGTTTCCTTGAAGGAAAAACTGGATGTTGGCTATTTTTCCAAGTTCCCCATATAATCTTGGTCCTTATCTAAGGAAGAATGTGAACAAGTAAATAAATGAAATTAATGTTATTTGTTCTGGGGAATGGTTTTCACAATGCTGGGATTTGCTGTTCTGTACCCTTAATGTAGACTAAGCAGTCCTAAATATATTTCTCAAGTGTAAAGAAATTGTATTCATAATGCCATGTAATGTAATGAAATAGACTGGTCTCCATCAGTGCATGGGCGTGTGTACAGACCACATGCTTAAGAAGTTTTAAAATCCATTCCAAGATCATGTTCAATAGTGCATCATGGCAGTCCAGTTATCAGTTCCGGGTTCTTTCCCTGCTATTTGAGAAATGGCCACCTGGTATTTAGCAGCATGAGTAGGCACTGTAATAGATTTCAGAATCCATTGAGTGTATATAGGTATAAAATACTTCCTCCTAAAATTCTGATTTAAAAAATTGTAATTGAAGCTAAAGAATGTTTTCTGGAGAAGTCAATGATAAGGTAATAGCATCCCAAGGATAAAATGGGTTATGAACATAATATGTGATCCAAAGGAATAGAAATTGTGGGCTTAATCACTCCAAGACAGATTTAATTATTTGCTCATAGACATCTTTTTTCCCCAGAAAATAATTTGCTTAGGCACAGATTTTTTTTTTTTGGTAGAGGGGTATAGCACTCAGCAAAACTCCTTTTGTATCTGAATTAAATGTAGTCAATGATTACTTTGGGAGAAGGTGAATAAAGGCAGGCATGGTACTTCCCTTCAGCTTGGCCTGAAGCCATTTCATCTTTGAGGAGCCTTACCTAAAACGATTTTCCCTATTGGCAGTCTGTCCCACTTTCTTTTTCTCTTACTTCAAACACTGTCATTCTCTATCAAATTATTAGCTAACATTTAAACTTGTATTTCATAATTTAGAAACATTTCTCTTTTAACAATTTCATTGTGGAAGTCTTCATTAGAACAAGTTGGTGAGAGAGGGATATTTTTTAGTAGAATCATCTGGAGATTTTAATAAAGAAGGTGCCCTGGCATGACTGGACAGCTGGATTTGGAATTAAGTAGATGTGGGCTCAAGAGCTTAAATGATCCTACGTTGCTCTCTAAGAAAAATCTGGTCTACACTGGAAGAAGAAACTTTCTCATCTGAGAGGACTCACAGGTTCAGTCCCTGTCCCTTTATGCCTATTCTATTTAACATGTACCCAGGTACAATGGATAGAGTGCCAGACCTGAAGTAAGGGATATTCATCTTGAAATCAAACCTTAGACACTAGCTAGGTGACCCTGGAGAAGTCACTTAACTTTGCCTCAGTTCCTCATCTGTAAAATGAGCTGGAGAAGGAAATGGCAAACTATTCTAGTATCTTTGCCAAGAAAACCCAAATGGAGTGCCAAAGAGTCAGACATGACTGAAAAATGACTGAACAACAATAATGTGCACCCAAGTGATGTGCAGCCTTAAAGATTTCACTTTCTTTAATATTAATCAAATACCTGCTACTCCCTCTGTGGCAATAATTTCCTCCATTTCCCCTAACTAATCCTTCAAAGTTTTGGTCATATGATCATAGATTCAGAGTTAGAAGAGACCTTGGGGGTACCTTGCAGTCCCCATAATACTATTATCTGGCCTACTTATGAAACCTTAGGACCTTTGGACTTTGCCTTCTACTTTGTTGCTTCCAGAAGGGAGATGGTTTCAGTTCTTTTCCTATCCCTAAGTAATTAGTAAATGCCTTTTAATATTTCAGTACTGGATATCAATTCAAAACTGATTCATGATAGCGAAGGTCAGAAAGAAGCAAGAAGTGAGCACAGATGTGTATGTGTATAGTTAACCTATGAATTCCCAAGAATGTTAAAGAAATTTGGAAAAACTGATGATTTATAAATTTTTAATTTTTTTTTTTAACCCAGGAAGCATCTGGGGTCAGATTTGAACTTAGGACCTCCCGGCTCTAGGCCTGGCTCTCAATCCTCTGAGCCACCCAGCTACCCTGAAACTTTTAATTTTTAAAGCATTTTCAGTTCATTGAATATGTTCAGAATAGGTTGTTTTTTTTTTGTCCCAAGCTATTATTTTCTCCTTATAGAAATAGAATTTTTGAGAACTGACCTTTGTTTTGTGAAATGGTAGGAGTTATTTTTGTGACTCCCTGGTCCCAAACTTGCAGCTATGAAATATGTCTTGTGGATATGGTAATTCTAGGCCATACCTGGTAAAGCCTAGGTTCAAGAATAAGTTTAGAACAAAATGAAATATTCATATTCTATCTACCAGTTAAGAGAAATAAGTTTAATTGTGGCATAGAAAAGATGTTCAATAAGGAGACAATGGTGATGCTAGGAGGGTAGGATGTCAAACCTGAAGGAATCGTTGACTCTGTGTGGTGACTTTTGTGCTTAGGTCACCACTAAGTTAAGTCACTGGTTCTCTGGACCAATTAGGTCTTGATAATAGTTTCATTCACTTTAAAGGAAAAATAAGCCTACCCTGTCCTTATGACAGTGATTTTGATGAAAAATTATATTTGGGGACTAAACCAGATTTAAATCTAGAACTTACAGTTTACTGAGTTCATTCTTTAGACTTTACAGATGAAGAAACTGAGGACCAGTGGTCAGGTATTGATTTTTCTGATGCACTAAAATAGAATTTTGTGTTAACAAATAGATATTATAGTACAAGACAGGTGGGATTTTAATTTGTGCTTTATATGTCCTGATAAAATATTTAGAAGATATCCAATGATAGAAATGTCTCCAGAAAGTGTTCTATATATTTTTTAATTTAGGAAGAAACAATAATAGCTGAGATTAATAAGGGACTTTAAAGTTTCTAAAGCACTTCCCATCCATCTTCTCATTCGGCATGCAACCCCCACCCCCACCCCCCACCTCCCAAGGTATCACTCTAGTAAGTTTACTGGTGAAATTGGCACAGGCTGTGAACACAGAGCTAAAAGCATGTTTAGTCAGAGAGAGGAGAAGATTGTGTGTATGTTTTCACCATTTTGTCATCATTTTGAAATGTGTAAGATGCCAAATTTGTGCAATTACTTCACAGTTGTCTCTCTACTCTTAGTGTTGTAGAAATAAATGTCCATTGGGGGCAACTATGCCTAGAGAAAGGAAGTCCTGGGTTCAAATGTGACCTCAGATACTTCCTGGCTATGTGATTCTGGGCAAGTCACTTAACCCCTAGCCCTTACCACTCCTCTGCCTTGGAACCAATATACAGTATGGAGTTTAAGATGGAAGGTAATTGTTTAAAAAAAAGAAAAAGAAATGTGATTGTTTCCTACTTATCATAAAATACATAAAATCTCATACAAAATAGGAAGAAAATTCTGATAAATTGATGAGCTTTGTCGCTTATTCATTCATGCACAAGTCATTCCTAGGATTTGGGAGAGATTTCTGGGGTAAAATAGGGTCTACAGAGTTGAGTTGAAAGAGAAAATTGAAATGGAGGAGAATGAAATTGTTACATCAAATACCCAACATGTAGCTTTAAATGATCTCTGAATCTTGTAGGATCTTCACTGCATCTCGGCTTTCAGTTCATAATTCTTAATGCATTATTTCTTTAACAAATTGAAATTTTTAAAATTTCTAGTTTGGGTTCTTTTATTTTTGTGTTTGTCATTTTTTAGCAGAGGTAGGGGTATAATATTGGACATTTGCATAGATAAGTTTGACAAAGATATTCAATTTAGCAACCAGTCAGTACCAAAAGTAACTAATGGCATTATCCTTGGGGACATTTTTCTCTCCTTTGAAAAGGAGGCCTTTCTATTGAATTGTAAAATTTGAAAATACTAAAAAAAAAAGTCTATAAAGATAAAATTATTTGATGTTGGTAAGATTATACTTCATGATCCATTTGTAGTGATTATTCAGGGGATCATGTCACTGTGTTGAACTGCATCTGAATCTATCTTACAAGCATTCCTGGAGCTCTAACTTGGTGTAATTAAACTGTCAGAAACATTAATATTGATGCTGATGAGTGTCTCCATTGGTTCTGATTTACTCTGTAAGGCACACTATCACTAACAGGGATTTGCCTCCATTAAAGGAAGCCACATGTTGCCTATTACAGCCAAAATTTGCATCATTAATGGAACAGAAAACCTGATAACCAACAGAGCTTTCAGGCGCTCTAATCACTTTAACAGTATTTTATCTCTTTTATTTATTCCTTGCAGATAAGTTTAATTTAGTTTAAATCAAACACCTTTTTTACATCCACCCCCCCCCAAATCACCATTAATGTTTATCCTTTTTAAAAATACTCTAGCAACTTTTAAATAAGGAATGTTGGCATGAAAGCATGAATTTGGCTCCCAAGTTTTCCATGTGGAGTGTACATTCTTTAATCTCTCAGTGGTTTTTGACAATAGCAATTAATTTGAGGGCAAATTACAAGAGTGAACAGTGCAATTGATATATTAGATAGTTTTGCTTTTTCTGAACTTTTATTAAATAAAAGGCATTATGATAGAGAGCTTTTTATTGGGAAATGATTGTATTAATGAAAAACAATAAAATATATTCTATAATTCTCAGGGGGAAAAGGAAATAAATTTGATATTTCATAGATTTTCAGGTGAGATTTATTAACCTGGTTACCCACAAAATAATGCTTTAAGATTTGTAAAACATTGTCTTCACAATATTCCTCAATAGATGATTTGAGAATTTTTATTCCTTTTTCCAGATGAAAAAACAGCCTCAAAGAAGCTAAGTGACTTGGCTCAAGAGTTTTTGGTTGTTCCGTTGTTTTTCAGTCATGTCTCTTTCATGACCCCATCAGGGTTTTTTTTGGCAAAAGTACTGGAGTGGTTTGTGGTTTCCTTCTCTAGCTCTTTTTACAAAGAAGGAAACTAAGGCAAATGGAGTTAAGAGACTTGCACAGTATCTGAGGCTAGTTTTGAATGCCTGATACAGGCCCAACCATCTCCCAGTTACATAACTAATAAGAATCAGTACTGAAATTGGAAACATCTTTAATGTTAGACCCCATCTATTATCTTTCTACTATTTGATTCATTGTAGTCATTTCTTAAGCTTAATTAGGATATCTTCATGGGATCTTTATATCCAGTACCATAAATGGATGTGAGAATGAGAATCATTCTCTGCACCTCAAACCATTTATATGATGTGCATCTTGCCTTGTACCCAGGAGAATCAGGATGTCTGAAAGAATATCTGTCGCTTGTGGATGACAGAAATAAGGTCTTTATTTAAATGGAAGTTTAATGACATCATTTGAAATTTTTTAGAAAGTTTTTTTTTCTATCCAAAAGTGGGGCTGTCTAAAAATAATGAGTTTTAAAGACTCTAGAGGTAGGTGGTTTTCATTAAACTTACATTTTGAATTTTATTATCTTATGAAGGACTCTGACCTTTCCTATACTACAATCCAATATACTTCACAGTACTAAGTGCCCTTTTTTATACTGAAGATGTACCTAATCCACACAAGTGATCTTCTAAATCCACAAATCTAGCTCCTTGCATCTTTACATTTTAATGTTTAATTTTTCACTTCACTTAAACAGAAAAATCCTCCCAGACTTAACTCCCTTTACTGCCTCTTTGCAGCTTTACTCCAATGCCATCATTATCAACCATTAAATAATCATGAAAGGGCAGCCCTCGGTGTGTTTAACACCTGTAGACCATAGTGTCTGCTGTGTTGACACTATAACAGTACAAAATCTCAGCGTGCCTTTTACTCCCTAGTCTGGGCTTTCTTTTTATTGTTAAATATCAAAGGAGAGAGGGAAAGATATACTACTACCATATTTGTTCCCCACTTTCCAAAAAGAAATAACAAAATGTCAGAGATTCATCTTTTTTTAAAGGCATGAACAATTACCACTGTATTAAGGAATGGTTTAGGAGAGGTATTTTTAAATCTCTCTAATTGTGAAAGCAATTTTATGTTTTGTTTCTTTTATTTACTGCTGGTGCAGTCAGGTAATTCTGCCATTCTAGGTATGAGTTCCTTTGTCCCCAAATTGGAAGAATTGAACTACCTAATTCTAAGCTCCCTTTTGCCTCTTAAGTCTATGATCTTGCAATTACTGTTTCTTTTCATTATATTCAAATCTGAATTTCAGTAGAGTAGAACTTACCAACATGTTTTAATTCTCCTTCACTTGAGATATTGAAAAGGTTCATGGATTTTTCAGAAACACTAACGAAGTGTAAAATGGCTGGTTGATATACCTAAAACCTTTTCAATGCTCATATAGTTTTTCTCCAAGGGTAATGCCATATAGAACTTTATTCTTGACTTCAAGGAATTATTATTACTTCATAATTTTGTATTCTGGACTTTAAGAAATTATTATTACTTTATAATGATTTATCCTTGATTTTAAGGAATTATCACTTTATAATTAACGAGCACAGAGAAATCTTTTTTCCATCATTACTATGCAAGTAAAAATTGATATAGATCATCTTTTTAAAAATGTAATTTTGTGTAACTGCAAATAGAATCATGTTTATGTGGTTGAGGCATTTTCTAATTATTCTTGGCTATTTTTTTTAGGTGAGGATGACCTACTCAGTCCTCCTCCTCAGGACACAAGCACAGGGTTAGAAGAAGTAATGGAACAGCTTAATAACTCCTTTCCAAGTACAAGAGGTGAGCTCTAGCACTTGGCCAAAAATCAGTTATTTGGATAAATGCGAATACATATTTCCATGTCAAATTGGTGTAGGTTTTTTTCAGATGGATATAATGCTAATATGGAGCATATGGATAAAATGCTCAGCTCATCTTCTAATGTCGAT
The DNA here is from genome assembly GCF_027887165.1 of Monodelphis domestica. NCBI lineage: Eukaryota > Metazoa > Chordata > Mammalia > Didelphimorphia > Didelphidae > Monodelphis > Monodelphis domestica. Next base: position 32,810,662 of record NC_077230.1, read on the forward strand.
AGACATTTTATTTTTAAATCTGAATTTGTGGGGGGTTATATATTATATATATTTATATTGTTATATATATTAACAGGTATATCACTATTGATACTTATAATAAGTCATGTAGTGTGAGTAGAAGACAGGAACTCTATACAATCCCTTTACTGCACTTTGTCAATTCAAGATTTAATGAAATCTTCCTTGCTAGTTTGTCCTCGATCTTTTTTACTCCCTTTCAAGTAAAAAGAGTTCATAGAAAAGAGAAGCATGTTATTTTAAAACATAGACTTTGCTTTTCTTTCTGGCATTTGATGAAGTTGCTCACTTGTGGCATAGACCTATTTTGCTAGAATACATGTTGGATTAGTTCCTGGTACACGGTTTGTACAACGTGACAACAATAGCTTCACACAGATGTAGAGGCTCATGGGAGGGTTTTTTATTATTATTATTATTAATAATTTGGCTTAAAGTCAAAGAAAGCCAGTGGCCCTTACCTCCCCATGATACGTTGTTTTTTAAAAACAGGATATAAATCACTGCCTTTTATGAAAAATCTAAGAATGCAGAAGCAGAAAAAAATGTAGGATAAAATAATGATCCGGGAGGTTTGGTAGCTTGAATGGAAGACGGAGTGAGAAAATCTGTGCTTTCCCCGCTCTACAAGGGCAATGAGGAGACCATTTTTAGCATTATGTTTTCCTATCTTTTTGTTCAGTGTCAGTGAACAATGACCATTTCCTGGCTCTTTGATGTATGAGTGAGCGTTGAGCAGCACCATCTTGTACTGATAGAGGGTTGCTAAGGAACAGTCAGTGTAAGCTAATTTTAAGTGTTTGTACCAGCCAGCTATTCACTATTGAGGGCCACTGAATGCATTCATTTGAATTGGTAAAGCCTTGTCCTTCTCCTTTTTTTTTTCTCTTTCAGGGGCAGATGGGGGTGGGGGTTAGGGGAGATAATTTCATTTTTAGCTTAACTACCCTAAGTATACCTTCTCCTTAGAGACCACATCTGAGATGAGTTTGCTGGTAGCCAATAAAAGCCATTTTTCATGAAGTTCTCTTTTCTGTCAGGTCTAACACACCCTATTTTTAAGCTAATGAACTAAAAAATTAAATTGTATATATTGACTGCAACTGCTTTTGCATAGATTAAGATGCTGGCCCTCCGTTTATGTTTCTGTCTCCATAGAGAAAAGAATATTCTCTTAGAGCAGATTTTGCCCTTTAATTCGCCACACTTTCATCCTGTCTTAAAACCTGTCGTGGCATTGGAAATGTCAGCTATTTGGGGCCAGAAGTATAAGACTGATCATAGGTAGTCCTTTTAAAAACACTTCATCGATTTTTATGTGTATGTTTTTATACCACTTTCAATTCCCAGTGGTTCCCTCCCTCTGAACAAAGAAAAACCAGTTAGATATATTTTATTGTGAGTTTATCGGGTGGCACAAGTGGATAGAGCACCAGACCTAGAGTCAGGAAGACCCCAAGTCTAATCCAGCCTTACTAGCTGTGTGATCCTGGGCAGGTCACTTCACCTTTTCTGCCTCAGGTTCCTCAGCTGTAAAATGGAGAGAATAGCACTTACCTCCTAGAATCAAATCTGCTTAGCACATAGCACTGCATCATTGTTAGTTATTATTATTATTATTTTGCTTGTGTATGTGATGTATTCAGCACTCTACCTCAACAATCCAGTACCTGCTTATTAACAGTTGAGATATTTCATCATCATTCATGGATAGTTGTGAAGAAAACTCCCCCCACCCTGAGAAAACAAGGATTTTGTGACTATTATCTCTGTAGTCATTGCTTTTTATTATTTTGTTTTCGTCCCCTTGCATGTCATGGAAATAATTTGAGCATATTTTTCCATGCCAAATTTTAATTCATAATACAGTTTACAGTATATCTTAGTAGTTATTAATGATAACTTAGTAATTCCAGTTAAATTCCCTAAAGCAACTTTGAGCTGTTCTCACTTTGAGAGGTTCATTTCTATACAATTCATGGCACATAATATTAATTATTTTATTATATAAATAGTTAAATAGTTAAAATAAAAATTAAATATGAAATAATTAATTTAATATTAAGGTCTACAAAAGTGAGGTAGTATACATATCATTATCCCTATTTCACAGAGAAGAAAACCAAGGAGTTAAATAAGTTGCCCATAATAAGTGTTAGAATTAAGGTTCTGAATTCAGATCTTCCAGTTCCCAGGCTTGTACTCCTTACATACACTTACATACACAATGTGTCAGTGACTTTGGTGTTTTATGAGTCACTTTATTCCATGGATAAGTTTTCATTCTAATTCTGAAACAGTCACATATTTAAAGTCTCCCCAACCCAAAATCTAATCATTCATACTTGAGTCATCAGTGACCAGTTTAGCTTGGGAAATTTTACTTTTTTTCCTAAACTGAAATGCCTCTCTCTTTAGAATTCATTGAACATGGAATAACAGTTTTAAGGATGAAACTCTCAGTTGAGACTACGACTACTTTTTTGAAGTGCTCTCCTGTTTAAAATGGATGTAGAATAAATAGTTCAGGAATATGTAGCCAAATGGACCGATTGTGTTGACAACTGAATAAAATATCAGTGATTCGTGAGAATTTGCACGCTCTAGAAGATTTCAGTTCTCCTTCCCTAAAGGAAAGTCTGTGTTGTAAGTCGTTAAATTTCCAAGGTAGTCATTTCTGCTAAATTCGTGAGTGTGTCCAAGAATAATTTTTTTCCTAACTTTCAATCTAAGAAGAGATTCTATCCTTGTTACCACTGCTATGTTAACACATGAGAAATTCACATTTGATGCCATGACTTCAGACAGCTGTTTCAATAACTCAAAACAGATGTTGGAACCAGAGGTCTGACATTTAGTGGCAATGTACCACCCTGGTGTTTTACTTAACCCTACTTGATGACGGCCCAGATGGGGGGGAGGGGATTTTGTATCAGACTTGTGAACAAATTGTCAAATCTCAAGGGACGTAATTTGTGACCTGTGCTGTGCCTCCTGAAACAACAATAGAACACACACATTTTTTATCAAACTCAACTAGTTGGCCAAATTTGGTGATTAAATAAATGGAAGTATGCACTATGTAGGTAAAAAAAAAATTGTTTTTAAGACAAAACCATAAAAATCTTTTAACTGTGGCCAAAATTTTAATACATGAGGGTTCTCATGTGAGTCAAAGCTAGAAATTACCTTTGCCCAATGATATAACTTTTTTTGCTGGCAGATCTCAGTTCCTTAAGTCTCTCATTTTCTTCCATTTTGCCCACACTCTCCCTATTCCACAAATGTAATTCTGAGGAAGTCTCTTTTAATTTATTAATTATTTTTAAATTCAGGATCCAAAGTTGGTTTCTCAATGTCACCTAAATAATAACATGCATATCTACCAAACTTTAAAGTTTACAAAACATTCCTCACCAAAACTCTATGATTGTTATTAACAAACTGTCTTTTATCCCCAAAAGATTAACCCCTTTTTTGTATGTGTTTATATAATCACCAATGGTCAGTGGACCATTAGTCTAAGATTGGCCTAACAGTAAATGTAAACCAAGACACCCTTAAGGATTGAATATACCTTTAAAAACTACATGTACCTTTCCTGATTGATCTAATAATTTAAAGTGTTCACAAATTGGTGGCGGATTTTTGTTTTAATTTACTTTAAGCAGAACCCATAAGACAATTCCTCTAGGTAATAATATTTTATGTTAGCTACACAAATACATGTGTATAGCTCTCTAAATGTTACATATAGTAACATTATCTGAAACGGTTCTTTCCATATCCTAGCCAATAACTGAAATTATTAACATTAAATTAATAATGTAGGTAATAGTGAATTCTCTGAAAGGACAGATTTTTAATGGAGCTCCCATCTCTATATATCATAAGCATGTTTAATAAAGATGTTTTATTATGTGTGTGTAAGAAAATGTTAAGGAAAGCTTCCTAACCAGTCTATAAACCAATCAACTTAAGTTTCAAAGACAAGCCAAAATTTTGTTAAGTATCTAAACTGAGCTTATAGATGGCAGTTCACAAACAAATTATTAGTCTTTTTCAGGTGCTTATCTTACCCTACAAAATATTCTATCTATTACAAAAATATTTATATTGTTAATTTTATATTACACACCACTTAGGGTGTTTAGAACTAGAAAAGAAATACAAAACTGATTATCTAATCCAATTCCTTTAATTTGCATCTGAGAAAGCCAAAGCCAAAAAGTGACTTTTCCCAAGGTCATAGCATGGAGTGGGCCTGCAATTCAACATCTCTCCTTCCAGTATACTTTACCGCCTCTCTTTGTATATGTCACCCCTCCTAACCAATGAGCTTCTTCAGGACGAGAACTGCACTTTGTCTGAATTTTATGTCTCCTCAACCATGAAAGGAACTTACTAAATATGTGTTGAACTAGTCTCCAGTAAAAGAAAGTATTCTTTTGAATACAAACACACACTTTTTCTTTTATTAATATCTTTTGCCTCTACATCAAAGACATTTTCCATCCCACAAGCTGAACCTTCAGTTCTTGTACTGAATTGACACATTTTTGTACTATAGTAACTTTTTATAAATTGGGATCATCATATAGTAGCCTAAATATAGCAATAGGAGAAAGGACAGATGAAGGCCTGGCAGTCTTTCTATTCTTTTAAACACCATCACTTTGGAGCTAGCCTTGTCATTGTTTTTTTTTCCACAAACACTATGTGTGACTAGTATTTGTTTTATGTACATTCCTTTGATTTCTCCATGGAGCCATGATCTCATCAGCATGGGAATCCCCTCTACCAATGCCATGTCTTTCTAGAGTTCCCTCGGATGAGATACCTAATGTGTTCTCTTTGTCTTTTAATTAATGTGAAAAAAAATTTAAACTGTTACTCCCTTTGTATTACACACATGCGCACACACACAACTATCTAAACAGAAATAGTCTGGATATTTGACAGAGTATGTAACATGTAATATGTTTAGCCAGGTATACACACACAAAAGTTAAAGTGTACCCTGTTAAATTGTATTCAGTAAAAAATGAATAAAGAGTCAGATATGGCATTATTTTTTCTTTCATTGTAAAGAGTTATTGAACAAACTTTTACAATTACTAAGAATTTTTAGGATCATACACCTTGCCAGAGAGCTTAGCCTTCTGGACAAAGAAATGTGAAACAATAACTTTTTGTCAATAATGTCAATAATTTCACAAAGGGAAGTTGGTCATTTCTTGGTGGTTCTCAAAATTTCACCATGACTTTTATTCAGAACCAAAAAAACAATCCTGCAAAATCTCATGGTTCCCAGAAAAAAGTTTTCTGTTTTCACTTATTTCACATTCTAACACTTAATAGAGCCTTTGTTGGTCTGAGGTAGCTTACTTTAAGACATCATGCTTATAAAACATCATCTGGTTTTTACTTTTTTTTAAATTTATTTACTTTTTTTTTTTTAGTTTAGAAATTCAAAGAAAAAAATGTGGCTACCAGTTAGCTTTTTTGTTTGTTTGTTTCACAGACTTATAGAAACATATAGGAATGTTTCAGCAATAGGAAAAAAAATACGTAGAATATACTCACACATGAGATAAAGATCTTTGATCTTTGAATGGTACATTTTTTCCAAAAATAAGGGCTATTTGTATTTATGGCTTTGAAAGTATTTGCTCAGTGTCAAGCAAACATGTACATTGGACTGGTCGGTTTGTGGCTAGATCAAGAAGTTGGTGGATATTATTAGGTATGGGGGAAAAACTAATTTTTATGAGTTTTAATTGCTAATTAAAATTTAACAGTCTCTCTTATATAAAAAATTATTCTGAGAGTTCATAGGCTTCACCAGACCAACAAAAAGGGCCTAGGATACCAAAAAAGCAAACAAAAAAAAAAACCTGGTCTAGAATATTAAAGGAGAGTCTTTAAAGGAGTATAAAAAAGATAGTTTGAAAAGGTCTATAAGACCATGCCATGTGAGGATCAGTTGAAAGAACAGCATATTTAGACTAAAGTAGGGCAGGAAGATTTCTGGCTTTGGTGAATTAAGATGTAATAATATCTGTCTTCAAGTATTTGATAAAGATATATATATATAGACTGGACTTGGTCTTAGAACCAGAATTTAGGCACAATAGATGGAAGAAGCAGATTTAGTTAGGAATGGCATGTGGGAAATTATCCTTAGATATCCTTAGAATTATCTAACATTGGAATGAGCTAGCTTGCAAAAAAAAAAAGATTTCCCCTTCTCTAGAAGTCTTCAGACATTTTCTGGATAAATCCTTCTTGGTAATGTTGTAAATGGTAATCTAGTACAAGTATAAATTGAATTCTTTGACAAAGCTACGCATGCTTTTTTTGTTCTATTTTTAATTCAGTCTTTATATTCCAGGACTTAAATTATATTCTTAAACTAAAATGGAGTGCATTTTAGTAAATGTTTCCTCCCTAAATAATAGTCTTAAATAGATCAAAAAGTATGAGCCAGGGCTTGGCACTTCCTAGTAAACTTGCCAGAGAGAGGTTGATGAAACTAGGCCAAGCAGTCTACTAGCAAAACCACCTCCTGGGCCTAGCTCAGTGCTGTGACCTCAGTGGTTGCCATTTCTTACTTTCCCTGTTCCTGTGGCTCTAATCAGACAGCAGGAATGAGCAGTCACTCATTTTTATTTCCTCTATTCTTGGCAGGTTGGGCATTGACCCTGATAGTGCCAAACTTAGAATCTTTACTAAATGTTTATGTTCACTCTGGCCAACCTCAGAAAATTCCAAGAGTAGTTTTGGGATTCTGAATTAAAGTAGAAAAGAACTCCTAAAGGCCTTTTTTAGTACATGTTGCAGGCAGGAAGCATTGGAGATAAAAAGAAATACTATGCACGTGTCAAATATAGTTAAAGGTGCCCATTTTTCTGTCCAATACTACATGTTAGTGTCAATTTCTCTGTGACTAGTTTTGTTCTTTTTTGTTTGTTTGTTTGTTTGAAATCATTCCATACAAGACACTGGGCCCTATAAAACTAGCAAGGCCAATGATCCCCCTAGTGATTGACTATTGATCCATACTGTGTGGATCATTGAATCATTAGGAGGGAATTGGAGGTAGGTGCTCATTCTGACTCCATGGGGTGGGGGGTGGGGGTCTGTTCCTCCTTCTTGCCTGGTATGCCTCTTTCTGTATCTGCCCTTTATTTGTCTCTGTTTTTTATTTTCACCTAATGCATGAAATCCATTTATTGAGAAGTGAATCCACTTTCAGTGCCAGGTACCAACTTCTGTTTGGTGACACAGGAAGCTGGAAAGTGGGTTTTATGTTTAAAATTATTGATTATCTAGTCGGGTAAGAGACATAAATACTGAATGAGTATTACATCGTAGCTCTTGAAATTAATGGCATGAAGCTTCACTTTCGATTAGTAGATTTAAATTGTGCCATTTTTATCACAGTTAATACCCTGATTTCTATGAATGCTTTGCTCTCTATTTGCTTTTTGGGTCTCAAATAGAAATATACTCTGCCAGTGACTGGGTTACCTTTCTATTCTTACTGCTTTTAAGGGTACATAAAACTTTGAGTTTCTTTTATATTTGGAGGTGATGGGGGGGGGAACTTTGCTTAACTTTACCTTTGTTTCCAAAGTGAAACACTTTACTGATTAACTGTATTGAAACGTGGTTTTGTTTCTCTTTTCTGATATCTCTGCCTCTTCCCCTCTCTGTTATTAAAGGAAGAAATGCCCCTGGAAAGCCAATGAGAGAGGTTAGTGAGATTCAGGCTCACTGCCATGGCTTCATGTCTGTCCCATCCTGCTTTCTGTGTTTGGCATTTGTGCCGTCACTGTGCATGTGTGTTTGTGTGCCCAAGTGCATTCCTCACCGAAGACATTTGATGCTACTGAACTCTCAGCCCACAAGGAACTTCCTGATTGTTTGCCATAGTTGCCATCACCAGGAAGATGGTGGGAGAGAGGAGGAAACTTAAAATGACAACCTTTTGTGGTCCGCAGGTTGGAATCGTAATATTTGTCTTTGCTGCTCCTCTCACAGCCTGAACATAAGTGATCATCTCAAAACACATCTAGCCTCAAACTACCTTCTTCTTTTTTTTTTCCTTTTTTAAACCAATAACAGAACTTCATTCTGGGCCAGAGATGGTGCTGTTCCCTCTTATTGCTTAATGTACTATTTCCCTTTCAGGGTCAGAAAGTGAACCTTTTAGAAACTGAAGAACAAACGGCATCTTTTATTTTAGGATAAGATCTATTGAATCAAAGCCATTACTGCCCATGGGATGATTCATAATTCGAAGCGTAAATTAAGAAATGAAAAGGAAGGTATTTGATGTTTGACATGTTCAGATTTGTGTAAAAAATGGATTTTAGCATCTGATGGGGTTATTTTTAATCCCCATAAGTGAGAATAAGATATAATTCATGGCATTATCATTAAATATGGTCTCCAGGTTTCCATTGCAGCTGCTCTGAGCCTTTCCATACATTTTGTGAAAGATGAATTACGGTACCCAATCAAGAGACTATTGAAAGAGAAGGTGTTTCGAGACTACCTGTCTGCTATTTATCATAGTATTTTTTTCCTTACCTAAGATTTAGGATAAATGAGGTGATAACTGACATTCTGTAAGGAATACTTTTCCCCCTCCCCCCAATTATACCTATAGCCTGGGGGCGAGGGAGGGGATACTTTGTATAAAACATATTTGAGGAAACATTCATTTCTCAGCCATTACAGAAATGATGAGTGTGTATAATACACACACACACACACATATATATATATACATTACATTTATGTACATTAATGTACCCCCCCCCAATTTTTTTTCATTTATTGTAACCATTCTTAATTGCATCTAAACCAAAGTTCACACCTAGAATATATGAGGTGACTTTATGGAGGGGATAAAAGGAAGGAATAAATTCTAACTTGGAAAGACTAAAAGAGTTGCACGATGGTCTCACAAACATCTGTTTATCTGCTGAGCTTTTTTTTTTTTTTAAAGACCAACAAATTAAATTAAGGAGTTGGTAGAAATGGATCTCCCTCTTTGTATGAACTCCCTTCCCAGTAGCTATCCCATTATGGTTTCCATCCTAATAAAATTATGCTTGTTTCTTTTTAGGAAAAAAAAAGGCATATGTCAAGTCTGGGATGACCAAATAGAACCTGGTCATATTATAAATTCCATCCATTCTTACTAGGTATAATTTAGTGTGCTAACTACTGGAAGTAGCTAAAACTGAACTTGCCTTACTCTCTGAGTCTGGGCCCTCGAGATGGTGCAGGCATTTCCTAACCAATGGCACAGACATCTTCAAAGCAGTTACATCAAAGCATGGATCTGTTTAGATGAAGATTGGAAGGTCTTCCAGTGTTCATATACAGATCGCTTTTCCAGACCATTTGTATGGCCATGCTGATGCAGGCTACATAAAAGAGGCATACATTCTTTATTTCTGGAAATAGAGTAACAGTTATATTTTGGTGGCCAATAAAAAATGGAGGATTAGCCTATATTCTGTTTCATAAAGTGACTTGAGATGTATGTCAGAAGGGTGGTGCCACACTATAGTTTGCACAAAGCAACTATTGACTTTTTAAATAATATTCTATGTTCATAAGGATGCTTATGAATAGGAAAAATCTCCCTAATGTTTTCAGAAACCAAGTTACTGTGACAGATTATAAATGGAAAATAACTCATCTGGACAATCAATCAGACTTTTCAAAAATTAAAAGATAAGCAATCTGATGCCATTCATTTACTGGGGAATTTTATTTTTGTGAAAATTTGATGTATTTGGATTGTGGTTTAGTTACTGGCTTTTTGCCAGGAAATCTCCATTCCAGTCACATGAAAAACAGCCTCCTCTGACATTTATGGTGTATGGGAGACTAAATATGTCACTGTTAGCACCAAATTGGAAAAGCAGAGAACTGACCTAATATAATAAAAGTTCAATATATGTTATATTTGTGTTCAACAATACCTACTTAAGAGTCGATTAAATTAATGCCTTCTATAGATATATTTTTATGTCAGTTTATGCCTAAAGCTGATTACAAAGGTCTGAATAACAACTCTCTTCATTGCCTACTATACTAATGGCATGAAATTTTTATTTCACTTTTATAAAAATTTGTCAGGTGAAATGTATGACATCATTAATGCTATAATCACATATGGCATAATAGAAGCAAGATACAAATTTGTTTATGTCCTATTACAATAGACTTTTTGCTCTCAAATGGATTTGTGTTTATATCTCCTGGGTAGCAATTTCTCAAAGATAGGGATTTTTCCCTTGCTTCAGTTCAGATTCCCTTCATGCCTCCAGGTCTGTAAAGTTGAAAGACCTGACCTATGACATAGCTCAGTACTCAGAATATAGGATCCTGAGAGCTGGAAGGAACCTAGGAGACCATCTGTTCCAACCCTGCATTTTTTCAGATGAGGAAACCAGGTCCTAGGGAAGTTTAAGAGTATTACTGAAGGCTCTGCATTGCGGATATCTGAAAATGGCTGAATTTTTCCCAGTTTTGAAAAGATAAAAGAAATCACAGAGGTCATCTATGAAATACACCAGGAACATTAGCTCATCTTATACTGAGCACAGTAATGGACATCCAGACTTTGGTGGATCCATATTTATTCCTTTTAAGAATAATGAACATCAATTTCAGATAGCATACTCTAATTACAGATTATGGCCATATTTATTCCATGCCGTTATGTGGAATAAAGATGTTTCCCTGTCAGTTATTTAAAATTTAACTCATGTTTGTAATAACTGAAAATCATTGCAGAGATACAGAGCCACTGTTTGCCTATATGTCAAATGCAATATGTCTGACTATTTTTACTTTTGAGCTGATACCTACATCACAAAGCTCACCTGCCAAAATGAGTACTTTTTTAGTTTCTACAAACACAAAGACCAAGACTAGAATAAAATACTGAACGATTCCATTTCTCTCAAGATGTTTCCTGTTCTGCATTTTGTAATATATCTAGAAAAGGCAATATGAACTGTATTAATTTTCAACTGCAAAAGTCAGGTTGTAAGAATCTTAGGTTTTATGGTTTGCATTTCCTCTTCATAGGGATATTTTTCTAACAGTTAAAAGTGATAAAGCAAAATGGCCATAATCACTGCATCCTCTCTCTATTGTCTGTGAATGGGTTATACACAAATAAGATTGCTCCGGGGTATACTGCTGGGAAACAGTCAGGAATTATGTCCAGGGTACCAGTGGCACCAATTGACATCTGCTCTGGTCTACAGGGAGCAGCAAATGGCCTGTTGTGTTTCCCTGTGATTTTTATAACTTAGAGCATAGGGCTATTATTGAAGTGGTCACTAGGGGATTGCCAAGCCATTGGCCATATTCATGAAATATAGTGCACATGCTTTGGTAGATTCTCAGCCAAAAATAAGTGGTTTTTAAAATAAAATTTTTCTACATAGCAAGTTCAAAGAAATTTACTAACTTTGCAACCTTGTTAAATGGTAATAATAGTTAATATGATATTAAGAGTTAAATGGTATTAAACTTTTAATAAACCCCAACTAGAACAGGGGCCATCAACAGTCAAGTGCTTTGTTCCACGAGGTCTCTCAAATTCTCTCTCTCTCTCTTGTTTAAAAAAAGCAAACAAATGTAACTATAGATATTTATCAAAATAAATTCTAGAATAGACTATATTATCCTTATATGGTCTGCACTTAAATTTTATTGAGCTATTTAGCAAAATGATTATGGGAATATATGAAATGGATATATTCTGATCTAATAACTCAGTAAAGCATTCAGAAGTCAGGATGTACATCGTGGATAATTTACTGAAATTCCTTGCTATAGGAGAGGTTATTGATTACTATCATAGATGGGATTTGACTTAAATCTACATAATATCAAATTCCACGCCGTAATGTTTCTTTCATGTTATCCCTAGTCTCCAGTGTGATTAGACATTAAAAGTGATTTCCATCCTGAAGGTCTCCAATTTCAATATTTGTACTATACCCAAGAGATAAATAATTTCAGATGTTTATTTTTCCCTTCAAATGAGAAAACTGAGGAAGGAAATTCTTTCTATATGAGCCTCAGCAACAAAAAGCTCCTGAAGATTTCATGGTTAGGTAGCTTTCACTAAAAATGTATTATTCTCATTAACAGTTGCAAAGAAGAAAAAAAATGCAATGTTTTATGGAAAGATCTTAAATTGGGGATCCAGATAAATTTCTCATCTCTCAATTCATGTCACTAAGTGACACAAAACACAGGAGTGTTTTGAAGGATCCTCTGGAAAGACTCAGACAAGTAGCTGTGCAAAGTTGACCCAAAGTACTTTCTGGGTCCCATGAGGGCAGGATGAAGTCCTAGTTCCCCAGTTAGTGGCCAGTGGACTCTTCCCCTCCCTGGAGTGCATGCATGAATTCAAGTTGGAACCAGAACGAGTCTGGAAGCAGCTAAAAACCCAAAATTGAAATTCCCATCAGGTGATGTTTTCTAATACTTTGGATATCCTTTCAAAGGAAAACTCTAGCTTACAGGAATCAGAAGAGCAATGTATATTTGTGCAGCTTGGGGAAGGATTATGGTTTCAATTCATCCCCATAGCAAGCTATCATTTCTTATGTCCTGAAATGCAATGTTTGAAGTTTTTCCATTTAAATTTTATTCTAATGGGAATGCTAACTTGATTTCACGTTTATACTAACAGGTGTCGTGTCTATAATGTGGCTTTGCTTCTCACTAGGAATGGGTAGAAACCAAACTGTAAGCAGCTTCTGTGTTGCCTGCGCACACACACAAAATACATGTATGATTTCCAAATGGCTTGATGTTGATGTGTTGATTTCTTATGTCATTTGAAAACATTTCTCTCTCTTTCTTTGTTTTTCAGGACACAATGTAGGAAACCTTTTCCACATGGCAGATGATTTGGGCAGAGCGATGGAAACCTTAGTTACAGTCATGACTGACGAAGGGTTAGAATAGATGTTTTACAACTCCTGATGTCCCGCATGGTTTTTATAATATTCATACAACAAAGAGGATTAGACAGTAAGAGTTTACAAGAAAAAAAAATCTATATTTTTGTGAAGGGTAGTGGTACTATACTGTAGATTTCAGTAGTTTCCTAAGTCTGTTATTGTTTTGTTAACAATGGCAGGTATTACACGTCTATGCAATTGTACAAAAAAGTTGTAAGAAAACTACATGTAAAATCTTGATAGCTAAATAACTTGCCATTTCTTTATATGGAACGCATTTCGGGTTGTTTAAAAAAATTTATAACAGTTATAAAGAAAGATTGTAAACTACAGTGTGCTTTATAAAAAAAAATGTTGTTTATAAAAACCCCTAAAAACAAACAAACAAAAAAAAAACACCTTTGAGGCAGTGCATTGTTTTGCATCCTTTTAGCTCTGTCCATATAAGAGATTCATGTTTTGTGTTCTTTTTCCTTGCATATTAAAGAGAGTAGATCCTGTAATAGCACCAACATGACTGCTTTATCTTGCTCTTTTTTTATTGTTGTCTGGGTGGGACTAGCCAAGGGGTTTTCATACATGTACGTGTGTATATTATATATTTCATATATAACAGATATACACACATATACTTTAAAAGGGGGGAAAAAAACTGAACTTGCATTGCAGTTCAATGAAGCTCCCACCACTCTGTAAGTAAAAGACAGCTGCTTACAGCTGCCCTGGCTGATGTGCCTAGACTAAGATGGGTTCTCACGGGACCCTGGAGCTGGGAGGAGCCTCCCACATTATTAAGTCATTGTCCAGGGCTCCAGGTGCTAATTCAAGCTTTTCCCACTGGCAACTCGACACTAAAGGTTTGTTTTGTTTCTTAGATTCTTTTTTAAAGAATACACGAATACATACATAGGACCTGTTCTACCAGATGACTACATTGGTTAATGTAGGCAACATTCTGGCCCAGGAGAGAATCACCCTTCATTTAATAATCCCTCCTCAAAAGGAAGGCAAAACATCATGATGCACTTTTTTTCCCACCACAGTAAGTTGTAAGAGGACAGGGAGAGGGTCTAGGAAAACAGGGATTTTACAGGGCAAAGCGAGGGATGGGACTGTTTGCAAATAAGGGCCACCCAGTGCACTCTCCGGGAAGTTAAGTCACAGTGGTGCTTCCAACATTTTCCCATTACAACGAGGTCTAAAAAGCTGCACTTTTTAGTGGAAAGAAATCCTATGGAAATTGTGAGTGAGCCCTTTCCTGGGGCCAGTTGAGAAAGCAGCCACATGACAATCAGGAAACTGTTCATAATTAATTGAGACACCCAAATCATCTGTCTTTTCCTCCCTTGCCAGTCTCTGCAAATAATACCGCACAAGTAAGGATGACTTGCAGCTGGGAAGACAGAAGACCAATTCAATTGTTTAAAATAAATAAGCCCAGAAGAGAAAAGAAAGACTGGTAGTAAAAGCTTTAGAATTTTTACGTCATTTTTACTAGTCTATGATTTCATCATTCAGTAAATAGGAACTCAGTGTGTGACCTGTTAATTTTGCAAATTTGTTACCTCTTATATGAAGTGTAATTAATCTTGGGAGAGTGGGTTTTGTTCATTATTTTTAATGATAATTAACATCCAACATGGCTTGTCATGCTATTTCTACCTCACTTTGGTTTTGTGGTGTTCCTGACAATTATGTACAGATGATTTCACATCATCACCACTTGTCCATTGTGTGAACTGATCTCTTCATTTTAAGTCTATTTTTTTCTTTTTTTACAGAAAACCCAAAGCTCAAGTATGGAGTAAATTCTGATTCATTTTTGCCTCTTGTTTTCCTTCTCATTGATGGCCTAATTTGGCTCAGGCCTTCCCTATACCCTCTCCTTCCAACTTCCCAGAAAAGTTATCATTAAAAAAAATTTTTTTTTTTTTAGGAAAGGGGTTTCATTACTTTCTGATAATAAGTTTGAATTTCTTTCTAAAATCAAAAGCAAAGGGATTGCACGGTTTTGTTTTCATCTTTTGTCTTTTGTTTTCTCTTTTAGACATTAGTTTTGGAGTGTGTCAAAATATTTAAATAAAAGTTGAGAGCTTTATTGCTGCTTTTTAAGCATAATTTGGACATTACTTCATGTTCCTTATAACCACAGAGTATTAAACTGTAAAACATAATCAATGTAACTGAAACACAAACATCATATGGCATGTGACATCATTGTTATCCAGTACTGCTTTCTTACTTGGGTATCATGATATATTGTGTTTTAACACCAACACTGTAACATTTATTAATTATTTTTTTAAATCTCAGTTTTACTGCATTTTCACAACATATCAGATTTCACCAAATATATGCCTTACTATTGTATTATATACTGCTTTACTGTGTATCTCAATAAAGCACGCAATTATGTTATAAAAAAAGCATTTTGTTAACTACAGTATCTTTTATGGGGTGTTGGATTTGGGAGATGCTCCAGAGTATATATTCTATCGCAGAGTCAGTCTCACTATTTTCTCAACAGAATCTTAGTTATTATAAATGGTTTAGAAACTGAGTAAGGAGCAACATAGAAGGGCTTTGAGAAATTAATTTACTGTCTCAAAATGATTTTGGCATAAGCTAAGAAAAACTAAACTCAACCTGTAGTTCAGCCACTGGTACCCCCCTCCAATGAAATAAGTGCAAAGAGCATAAAAATTTATAAAGAGTGTGTTCTGGCTAAATTTAAAATTACTTGCCCCATTAAACAAGCCCCAAATCACCATTCCTAACATTAAATTGCCCATCAATTTCTCCTACTTTTTCTCCTGTTCATTTGCCATGGAACCCCTCCTCTGCCTTAGCTAGAAGTAGACACCATTCTTCTTGAAGAAAGGAAACAAAGATGAGAATCGGTCCATAGGCAGTCTGGAATGCCTAGAATTACCAGGAAATACCTGGAGTGAAAACCAGAAAATACCAAGAATATAGTTGGGGGAAATGAAATGAGAAGTTGCTAATTCTTGAACATTCACTACATGAGATTTAGTGGCACAGATTATCATAGACTAAATTGTTCCATTTCTCATTTCTGTGGTGACTTTGAGGAGGGAAAAGTTAGATTTCTGTGACAATTCCAAGTGCTTTGGCTGAAGACTGACAAACCTGTATTCTTGTTTTCTGAGGTTTCCATTTGCTAATCTGAGAGTTACAACTCTGGAGCCAGACATTGCAAGAATCAGGGATTTAGAGCTAGAAAAGATCTTGGGGGTATCTAAGCCAACTCTCTTGTTTTACAGAGGAAGAAGTGGAGAATTAGAGTCTCATAAGAGAGTGAGTGGCAGAGGCAGGATTGGAAGTCAATCCTCTGGCTCCAAACTAGGACTTTTCCCACTATACCAGTTCTCACAATCTGTTTGATTTTAGTTCCTCTTAGAGTTTCAGAAAGGTTTATTTGAAAGGTGTGTGCATCATTCTTGGAAGGGAGCACGAGTCAGTGGTTACAATATGAAGAACTAAATCAGATTTATCCCAGCCATTTGGAGAAGAAAAGGAAGGAGACACTATTAAAAGGCTGGGAAGTATTGATAAATTCAGATAAGGTTCATACAAACTTTTTGGAAAGCTTTCACATAAAAGTTCTGGCAAGCACCAACTAAAAAAACCTAGGTGGTATGAGTCTACTTTTACAGGGTTGGCAAAGATTTTAAAGATCTCAACCCTTAACTTGACAGGGAAGTGGCTGTTCAGTTGATTCATGAAAGTGGTCATCCAGCTTCTGCTTAAGTAATTACACTAATGAAGAACTCTTCCCACATGAGGCAGCCTACTTCAGTTTGCCAACAGCTCAGATTATTACTCCTTTCTGATTGTATTAGAGAGAAAAAATAAACCTAAACATTCACTTCAATCTTCCAAACCTATAGTTTTGGCTCTCCAAGCAATGAGAATTGCCTATATATATATAACATGTAGATAGATAGAAGGGTAGATGGACGGACGGATGGATGGATAATTAGATAGATAGACAGACAGCTCATTTTATATATATATATGTATGTACATATATATATATGTGTATATAAAAGTATCTGCATATTTTTTTTTTCTTTTCATTTCTAATAAGCCTCCTTTACTGGGATTTTATTGAATGAAACAACCTGAGAGGGAGAAACTACCTGGAAGCCAAGGAGAACCTCAAGCAATCTTTTAACCACTAGAAACTTTTAGCCTTCCATATTTCATTTCTAATTGACTCACCATAACAAATGCCAGGAAGAGTAGAATCTTTTGGCATATGAAATATGTGCATTTATAATAATATTAAAAGGAGCCTTTTTTAGAGCTCTGCTGCATGTTGTAGCCTCAGCAACCACGTCCTTTGTCCTCCCCTCAATTCCATTTACCAGTTCATTTCATAATCCTCCAATTGTGTAAAACAAGAAAGAGATTTCTTTTTTAAAAGGTTTTGTTCAAATCTGGCATCAGATATTTCTTAACTGTGTGACCCTGGGCAAGTCACTGAATCTCCCTCCCCCCTTCCCCCATTGCCTAGCTCTTACCACTTTTCTGCCTTGGAACCAATATATACAATACTGATTCTAAGATGGAAGGTAAGGGTTGAAAAAAAAAAAGATTTTGTTCTTTAATTTTTCAAAACATAACTGTCACTTTGAAATGTTCGCAGTCTTTCTTCCTCCCCTCCTTAATAGAAAGCCCTCTCACAACAAGGGAATGTAAGGATGCAAAACTTGGAATCAAAGAGACCACTTTTGATTCTGTACCTGTAATCAATATATATTCTTTTTTAAAATCCATGCCCTCAGGGAACTTACATTCTCCATTGAGTGCAGAGTTGAATTGCCATGAACTTGATAAAATTTTAAGATAACATCTTAAAATGTTGATTTCATGAAATAAGAAGCGAATATTTAGTGAAAGACTGGGTTAACGAATCTTTTTTCTGCATGGTTACTCTCTCTCTGATGTTCCTGAATACAAAACAAGAAATTCTAACCAATTTAGGTTAGACCAAAAGGTCTGTGGGAAAATACAATTTCAGTTAGTTCTCCCCCTCGCTCTGTCTCCCCCTCTGTCTCCATCCATCCCTCCCTCTCTCTCTCTCTTTCTCTCCCCCCTCTCCTCCTCTCCATCCCTCCCTCTCTCTTCTCTCTTCCTCTCTCCCCTTCTCCCTCTCTATCCCTCCCTCTTTCACGCATACATACAGGTACTCTCTTCTCCAGTCTTGAAAGAGCCAACGTATGTTAAGTGTGTGTGTTTTCCAGGCTTTAAATAGACAGTTTGGCATCTAAATTCATCAAATAGCTAAGGATTCCTCCATCCTCAATACATCTAAGACAGCCATCTTTGGCTCTGAAAAGGTAATTTGACTTTTTCCTCTACAGTTTGGCAGAGGTAGTAGTGAAGGGAATAATTACAGCCAGTAATTAGAATAGCTCAAGTGCACACAGGTTGTTTGTACATTGGTAAAGAGAATGTGTTTGGGGACAAGCTGCCACCACAGCATGTTTTCTATGAAGTCATGGCATCCATTTTCAGAAGGTGGGGTTGTTGGAGTGAGGTAAAAAGCCTTGTATCTTTCTCTAGAGAAGCTGCTCTCTCAACTTCAGCTAGGAAGGAAAGATAGGAACCAAACCTTCTCCCACGATAGCTAAATCACCAGAAAATTTAGTTAGTGAGGAAAAAAAATCTGAAACAAATTATTCACTACTTCATCATTTCCTAGTATGCATTGCACAGTGACCATATAATTTGGTTTGGCAGCAACTGGAGTCAGGCTTTGAACAATAAATTATACTTCCTAAAGTAAAGATGTTTACTGGGTCAAAACACTGCTAAGCATGTAAGGAGTGTACTTTATACTCACTCAGATGGAGAAAAAAAATTATTAAAAATTGTTTTAAATCAAACCATTCCTTCTTATTTACATCTCTTAAAAAAATGAAGCAACCATTGCTGGCAATTTCTAGATCTTGCCCATTTATTTTTAGCTTGTACATATTGGAGGGATAACCACTGAAAATTCTGGAGAGACTATTTCTTGATTTTAAATTAATTCATTAATTGACTGGTCAAAACATTCTAACCTGGTCAGTTGACTCTCTCCACAATCCACAAAAGGGTATCAGTGCTTCCCTTCTCTGGTATGGTTTTGTATACCACTTGTGAACTCACCACTCAGTCCCTCCCCTCCACAGCCCAAGATATCTCTGATTGATAAATAGGCCCTGAAGAAATGGACTTTGATACCTCAATACTTCATTACAAGAAGGGAGTGTCTTTGCTTAACCTGAAAGATGCCAACTCATTCAGCCATGTGGAGTCCATCATGGCTGCTAGTTTCCTAACTTCTTTTAATCAGGGTTCACCTTGGATACTCAGCCCTGCTCTTAATCCTTTTATCATTAAAGATAAAAGATCCAATGCAGCTGAGGAAGTCTCCAGGTGTAACTACTTTTTTCGTGCCACTGGACCCAGGCTTCCAATGCCGAGAGAGTGGGACTGTCTCTGTGCATCGACTTTTCCACTTAAATCTCCTTCACACACAAGTATCTTTGTGCACACTCATCTACATCACAGATGAAAACACACAAAGACAATTGTCATCCTTAGTTACCGAGAGACTACTACTACATACATAAAAGATCCTAATTTTTGATTGTTTGGGGGGAGAAACTGGGTACAGCCTTAGCTTAGTGGGGGGGGGGTAGGGAGAAAGGTTGAAATGATTTCCCAATTCAATATTAATTTTCCACATTGTAAGGAATTCCCAATGGGGAAATTTCTTCCACCAATATTAGACCTCCCATCTGGTACCATTTAGAGTCTTGAAAGTGTTTTCCAGAACTAAAGTCAAATAGCTTTTCCATGGTTACAAAATCAGGCTATAGATTTGAACCCAGCTGACTCTAGATGCCATACTGTCTCTTGACCCATTTTATTACTATGAGGAAATGTATAATATGTACTTAATCCATTTGAGGGCATCATGATACAGCTAAACTCCATGGCAGATGGGAGGGGGGACTGTATCAACCAAGGGATCCAGGTGGAGCCATTGCGAATTTCTAGCTCTACTTCTCAGAGAACTTAGCTTGGGGCCAGAGAACATATCTCCCTGGAAATTACCTGAGCACGGACAAAGATTTAGGAGAAATACTCCAAATACAATGCCCTGAACGAAATAGTAGAATAAGAAGAAATCTCCTGATGTCAAGTCAAGTCCAATTCTTCTTTCTTTCTATGTGTTTATCTTTCAAATAGATAAATCCAAAATGAAAAAGCCAAGTAGGAAAATAATTTCAATAAAGAGGCAGTGTAGACAAGCCCCAAGTTACAAACAGGTTGTCACATAAATTAATTTCCATGCTGGTTATTTGGATATTGGTTTCTCCCAGAACAGGATGGCCATCCTCATGCCTGGAATTGCCTCCCTCATCAGCTCTTATAATCCCTAGTTTTCTTTAAATCTTTAAATCTTATACTTCAATTGCAACTTCTACACAAGACCTTTCTTGAACTCCACAGTCCAGTGCCCAGCTCCTTTATTTTATATATACATATGCATAGGCATATTTTTTCATTTTATTTAATCAATTTAGAACATTATTCCTTGGTTATAAGAATCATATTCTTTCCCTCCCTTCCCCCTCCCCTTCCCATAGCTGACCCGAAATTCCCCTGGGTTTTACATGTGTCCTTGATCAGAACCCATTTCCATGTTGTTGATGTTTGCACTAGGATGTTCATTTAGAGAAGTATAGACATGTGTGTTTGTGTGTCTTTTTATGAACGTGTAGTCAGCTAAGTGATGCAGTAGATGGAGTGTTGGGGTGACAATGGACAAATGATTTAACCTTTGTCTGTTTTTCCATCTGTAAATAAAGATGATAGCACATACCTTCCAGAAACATGGTGAGGATAAAATGAGGGAATATTTGTAAAATCCTTCATAAACCATAAATATGTCAAATATAACAAAGTCATCATCATTATTGTTAAATTTTGTTCTTTTCACTCAGTCTTGTCTGGTTCTTCATGACCCCATGGACCATAGCTATCTATGGAGTTTTCTTGTCAAGGATACTGAAGTGGTTTACCAATCAGACTTGTATGCAAGGATGGACTTTGAACTCAGATCTTCTCCCTGACTCCAATCCCAGCACTTTATCCACTGAGCCACTTAGCTGCCTCCTGGGCATACAGAAATTGAGTGACTTGCCCAAGGTTGAACTGCTAGGAAGTCTTTGATTTGAACTCAAGTCCTCCTTGTAAGCCACAGTGGCCTCTTTATTATTATATACACAGACAAAATTTTTCTTCCCCTTTCCTTAATGGCAGAATCTGCCCTTTTTTAACTCTATATTTTCAGTACATTAACAATGACTTATATAAGGGACAGCTGGGTGGTTCAGTGGATAGAACATCAGGTCTGGAATCAGAAGGACCTCACACTCAAACACTTCCAAGCTGTGTGACCAAAGGCAAATCTCTCAACACTATTTGCCTAGCCTCAGAGTTGTTACTCAGAGAAAATAAAGATTTTTTTAAAAAAAGAGGAATTGGCACATATTAAGAGCTTAAAAGCTTGTAGATTATGTTCCCAAGAGAGACACCAAAAACCTATTTAGTCCCTAATATAACTGAAATAGTTAGCAATATAGAGGTTGACCAAGATCTTTCCCTCGTCATCTTGATGTGCGTATAATAAAGGATGTGTAAGCTTTGAGGACTTTATATCTTTTATGAACAGTTGACCCCTAATGGTATTTACTTAAGTATGCCTCATTAAAAATGAAGACATCTCCTTAAGTCTCATCATGGATTGATGAATTGGTTGGCTCACTTTTAGGGGCCAGAGCTGTTCCTTTATTTGGGGTTTATCAAAGAGGGGTGGGGGGACTCCCTCCTTCCTCTGGGAGAATTCTAGAGAGAGTTGAGCGCAGATATGAGATCTCCACCAGAGATAAAACTATTATTCCCTCTTCTTTCCCTGCTTTTATTTATTTTATTTTTCAAAGTTGGTGAGAGAGAGAGCATTTTATTAATTTTTCACATTATTATTATTTTTTAGAATGTTTCTTCCTACTTTAAAAAAAAAAGCACTTCCTCAATCCAAGAAAATATAACAATTGAAATTCTCTGGAGGCTAGATTTTTAGTTTTAAATATTAATTGCTTAATTTGCCACTCAAGACAATCTAACTAGCCAGTGGACTCCTTCACAGTCTGAAAAGACACCCCAGAACTCAGCCTGGGCCAGAGAGAGAACAAAGGTAACTAGGCAGGCAGATTTCTTGCTGTGCAAAGCAATATAAATCCCTTCTCAACTCATGCCCTCAGTAGGCCATCTCTGATTGGATAACAATCATACAGGAAATGAACTCAGACCTCAATCACAAGAAGAAGTCAGTCTTCAGGACACCAAGAGGTCCTCTTCCTCCCTGCCATGCAGCTACCAGAATGGCTGTGCAGCATATGCTTCCCAATATGGCGCCTTCCTTGTTGATTCAAATTACCTAATCAAGTTCTTTTTAATAGATAAATAGGGAACAGGTCTCTACCTTGCTTGTAAAAGATCTAGACAAAAGAAGGGAGGACCCAATCCAGTTTCACAGCCTAGAAGAGAGATGGTTTTGTAGCTTTAAAATCAAACTGCTTTAGGGACCAAAGGGAGAACTATTTTTCAAAAAAAAAAAAAATCCCAATTTGATATTAATTTTCCATAAAATGAAACAGCTAGAGTCCATAGCTAGCTTTCCTAAACCTACCCATGAAGAGACAGAAGCAGTAACACTACAATTATACTTCTTTTTTTTTTTTAACCCTTACCTTCCATCTTAGAATCAATACTGGGTATGGGTTCTAAGGCAGAAGAGTGGTAGGGCTAAGCAATGGGGGTTAAGTGACTTGCCCAGGGTCACACAGCTGGGAAGTGTCTGAGGCCAGATTTGAACCTAGGACCTCCCATCTCTAGGCCTGGTTCTCAATCCACTGAGCCACCCAGCTGCCCCGGGTTATACTTGTTTTCAACCATGTTGTGGGAGCGCTCCTTAAGTGCCTGTTTTTTGGAAGATTGTCTCAAGTTCCTGAATGCCAGCTTCTAGCATAAAGGAATAGGATATTCCTATAAAGTGGAGTATTCATAGATCCAGCCATTTAAGAAAGCGAAAGAAGGTGGGGTTTTTTCTTTTAATTTCCAGGTAGAACCAGTCTTAGAGAGCTGTCTAAGAACCCAGAATGGAGAATTCTGAAACATTGCCTTCTGGAAAGAGGAGAAGATTGCTTACACCCTAATGGCAAGAAAAGAATTGTACACATGGTGCTTCATAACAGTGTAATAACTTACATTTTAAGTAGTCATTTAGAGCAAGAAAAGTTAAAGTATATTCACTCTTTTTAAGAAAACAGGAATGTATGATTTATTGCAGAATATTTGCAACTTTTTTTTTTTTAGTTTGGATGCTAAGAAGGTACTTACTTGGAATTCACTCATCTGCAACAACCTCATTCCCTGATGTAGCTGAATAAATGAAGCCTTACTGGAGAATCATAGCATGTTAGCCCTGGAAGGGACCTTAGAGATCATTTAATCCAAGCACCTCATTTTATAGGTGATAAAACTAAGATTCAGAGAGTTGTAATAACTTCCAGAAGGTCACAGAGCAGAGCAAAGACTAAGACTGGGATTCTAAACCTTTGTTGTATCCAAGGTCTCCTTCGGCACTCTAGTGAAACCTACAGACTCTGAAGAATAATATTTGCTTTAAAAGTGAAAAATAAAATACATAAGAACACAAGGGAAACTGATCATACTGAATTATGAAATAGTTTAGTTTTTTGTTTTTATTCTGATAAGTTCACATATCCCTAGTAAAGAACCCTGGCCTGGGACTTAATGAATGTTTGCTGAATTTAATTAATTAATGCCTAATTAATTAAGCAAGGTACCTGCCTTCTCTAGAAACACAGTGTAGGAGCCAGATTGTAGAGATCATTCAGTCTAAATCATCCTCCTTTTTACAAAAGGGAAAAGCGAGACCCAAAATGTTTAAGTGACTTGCTTAAGATGACACAAGTAGTTAATTAAGTAGCAAAGGCAGGATTCGAAATTTCTCAAGCTACATTTGTAACAACACTAGCTCTTTTTCACTAACCACAACCATAATTATAATAGCAGTTTCTTAGCATGTGTAGAACACTTTAAAATGTGCAAAGCACTTTTACATCTATTATTCATTTCATTCTCACGGTAGCTCTCAGATGAGGAAATTGAGGCACAAAGAATTGCCCAGGCTCACACCTCTGAGACAGGATTCTAACTCGGATCTCCCCGATTCCAACTCTAGTATTCAACTGCACAATAGAGCTACCTATACCATGCTACTGTTCTTTGAAAAGTATCATTTCAATGACCCCTAAACACTATTTCTTATATTGTTCCCATGGGGGAAATACATTCTAAGTTCCAAGCTATTATAGGTGCTTTATAGATGGAAGATGAAAAGAAGATAGATATCACAGAAAGGCAGCTAGATGTAATATTAAAAGGTCACTCATTGATCTGGGAATCAGGTGGTAATTCCTGCTTATAATATTATAAGAGCACTTAGAGAGGCAGAGACAGAGACAGACAGACAGAGCTGTCTCTGTCTGTCTCTCTCTCTGCCTCTCTAAGAGACAGAGACAGAGACAGAGACGGACAGAGACAGAGACAGACAGAGACAGAGACAGACAGAGACAGACAGAGACAGACAGAGACAGACAGAGACAGACAAAGACAGACAGAGACAGACAGAGACAGAGACAGAAATAGAGAGAGATGGAGAGAGACAGACAGAAAGCAAGACATAGAGGTGGAAGGAACGCTGACAGGCCTTGAAGTTAGGTCACAGACTGACTTATTGGGGAGAAATTTATTTTTAAGCTGGAAAGAACATAGTTTAAATCTTGCTTATAAGTCATAGTAGGTGAGTACTAAAAGTATCATATTCATTTTACAGATCAGGAGAGATCCATGTTTTGGCCAGAATTACAAAATTAGTCAATGGAAAATGAGATAAAGACCCCATGGAGTCCATGGAGACCCAGATTTGAGTGAAGCTCAAGAATGATGGTAGTACCTGTGATATCAATGATGTGGATGTCAAAGCCACAAGTTTTGTTTTTTTTTAAGTCCTTACTATTTATCAAGGATTACAAGCAGAAAGGAAGTATATACCCTCATGAAACCTACATTCTAATCCAGTAATATAACAACAACAACAACAACAAAAACAAACAAGAGAAGTGAAGGAGGGGGAAGGCAGAAAGGAGATAGTTAAAGGCACCTAGTACTGGGGCACTTTAAAGAAAGTTCAAGAGTACAGCTTGGAGAGGCATGAAAATAGGGTTAGTCTGTGATTCCTCTTTAAAATGGAAGTTCTTTGATAAACCAGTCAATGAGAGGGGGAAGACTAGTGAAAAATACTTTTTTGTTGTTATATCTTTTTAATTTTTTCTGTTAAATGTAGAAACAATTTTTGACATTTAAAAATTCAGATTTTTCTCCCTCCCTCCTTTTCCCATCCCCAGGCGAAGAATAGTCTGATATGCCCAAACTTTTATGTAATACATATTCCCATATTGCTCATGTCCTGATAGAAGACATATCCTATATTATAACAGAGATATCATGATGGAAATATTGTGGAAGATGGCAGGCTTTGATCTACACACAGATTCCAAAAGTTTCTTCTTCAGCTATGGAGAGTGTTTTCATCAGGAGTCTCTTGGTTATCTTGGAGACATGCTTTGCTGATAATGGCTTAGTCGTGAAGAGTACTTTCAATGTATGAATCCCAAAGATAGAAGATGCACAGCCTGTAGAAGAAATGTTCTTTCCAATAATGTATTTCATATCTGGACTATCATTTCTCATTTTATGTGGCTCAGCTTTCTAGCAGCTAGATCAGCATCCTCTACTAGTCTTTTCCTTATGGAACAGTATTCCTTACCATGAGCATTAAATATATAAATAGGCCAAAAAAAAAAAGTTCCAATGCACTAGAAATTCCTTACCTTTTATCTGGGTATAATTCTCTACCTCTCTACCCCATCATTTCACTGTCTTCTATTTTTATTTCCTAAGGACTCAGAGTAGGAGGAAACTTTGTAATTTAATGGACATAGATGCTACTCTAACTTTCCCAACATCAAACTGAGAAAAATAGCTAACAAACTTCAAAAGGTCAAAGTGCTGAGGAGATAATTCTATATCCCTAGATGTAATTTGGGTCAGAAACTGAAGCCTATGAAATATGAATTGTCCAAAATGGGAGGGAGTTGAAATAGCTTTGAGGTCCACCCTCCCTAGAGAACATGTCATCAAAAAGGAAGGAGTCAAAAAATGAGTGACAGAGAAACAAAAAACAAGTCTGAAACTACCAAAGATCTCAGGAAGAAGAAAACTCAGTTAAAAACCTTGAATTTAAGCAGAGACCAACAAGGTAGATATTCATAACAGAAGTCTCCAAAATCAGCTATTAGTATATAGATATGTATGAATGTTGGAAGACAAAGGAAAACAAAAACTTGATGAAGCAAAGGACTCTATAGATTCCTAAGAGACCTTGAAAGCACAACAAAATGTTTCCAATGGTTTAAAAGAGAATTAAGAATTGTTGAATATATGTCCTGCATAGCTGAAATAATTAGTAGAATAAGAAAACTTGGATGCCTGATAAATTTCACTAAAGAGTGATTGGGAATGTGAATATACAAAAGTAAAACACAATCTGAAATAAGAAAGGCAAAAAGCAACAGCATTAAAAGACAATGAAGGGGGCAGCTAGATGCCTCACTGGATAGAACTTCGAGATGGGAGGTCCTGGGTTCAAACCTAGCCTCAGGCACTTCCTAGCTATGTGATCCTGGTTCAGTCACTTAATCCCCATTGCCTAATTCTTACTACTCTGCTGCCTTAGAACCAACACAATACAAGCAAAACATACTGATCTGAAAGAGAGGATGCAAAAACAATTTAAGGATTATAAGGCTCCCAGAAGAACCTAAGTCAAAAAACCTAAACCCAATAATGGATGGAGATAACATACAAAAAAATGCCCCAAACTAAACATAAAACACAAAATTTCCATTCAAAGAACCTGTAGTAAGTCTTCTGGAAAAATAACCTAATTTCTAAGACACATAGAGGTTAAGAACAGTATTATTTACTATGAGGAATCATGGTACATTTAATATATAAGGTGGTAACAGGGCAGCTAGATGGCCTGGAGAACAGTTCTTGGTTCAAATCTGACCATAGACACTATGTGATGCTGGGCAAGTCACTTAACCCCATTACCCAGCTATTATCACTCTTCTGCCTTAGAACCAAAGACAAAGTATTAATTCTAAGATGGAAAGTAAGGGTTGTTTGGTTTTTTTTTTAATAAGTTAGTCACAGAAAAAAGTTATAATGTATGGGAGATGTTTTCTTAAGAGCAAAGGAATTCAAGATTCAACTGGCAAACATGAGCCCAACCATTAATTGAAAAAATGAACATTTGATAAAAAGAGGTATTCAAAGCATTCCTAGAAAGAAAACCAAACTTGAACAAATTATTTACTTTTCAAGCAACCCAGATAAATAGATAAGAAAGGTAAGCAAATACAGAAAGCAAGGACAACAACAACAAAATTACAACAAGACTATTAAAAGATTTCTTTCTAAAAGTACACAAGGAGACTGGGTGAAAATAGAAATCAAATGGAAATGATAGAGCAACCAGCTGACATATCTTCAACTAAATATTACAATCCCTGAAAAGGAAACAAAACTAGCTGTAAAGTAATTGCAAAAGAAAAAAATTCCCAGTCTAGTGTTGTAAGGGATTTTACCAGAAACAGGAAATCCTGCAAACCAGGAAGTCATACAAAGCAAACCTTGGAGAGCAAAAGGGATTCCAGAACATTGGGGAATAGAGACTATTGCTTTTCCGTAACAGTCAGGAGAGAGCCCAGAGGGTTTTCAGTTTGGTTATTCTGGGGTAGACCCAGAGAGCCAGTGATTCCCTCTCCTGTGAGCCTTCCTTGAGATTCTGCCTATCTCTGCTGCTGCTGCTGCTGCATCGAAGTGGATGTTCAACAGAGCTGCTGGTGACTTCCTACTGAGACTGCTGATTGACCCAAAGAAGGACTCTAGTTGTGTGAAATCTGCTTTGGCCTTGTTCTTGCTCCTACTAAAACTTAATTAATAATTTAAGGAGTTAGTTTAGAATAGTTATAGGAACTTATAAGGGTTTTAATCTGTTTTGGGGTAAAAATTCCCTGATTCCCTTTAGTTTAATATACATGTTACCTTGTTATATATTCATAGTTTTGAACCCTTATTTTATCCACCTATATCACTAGTCACTAGTCACAGAAGAATTCTACTAACTTTTAAAGAATAATTAGTACTCATAGCATACAAATTATTCTCAAAAAATGAGGGAAAAAAGCTCTCAGATTTCTTTAGTGAGAGAAAGGTAGTTTTAATAGCTAAACCAAGGAAGGATGAAGCACAGGGCAACTATAGACCAATATACTTAATGACAAATGATTCAAAATTTTAAAATAAAATCCTGTCAAATAGGATTCATCTTAAAAAAAAAAATCTTTCATCATGACTAAGTTAGATTTTTTTTTTTACCAAGGAAGAAAGGAGAGTTCAATATTAGGAAAACAATATAATTTATCATATTAAAAACATAAAAATCTAAATCATAATTATCCCAATTGTTAAACAAAAAGCCTGTGGCAAGCTACATCACTTGTGCATACTAAAAACTCTACAAAGTATAGACAGAGAGACTTTGTAAATCTCCTAAGAAGCATCAACTTGAAACCGAAAGTTTAAAAAATCACATTAAATGAGGCTACATTAGAAACTTCTCAATAATTATTTGAGTGAAGCAAAGATGCTAATTAGTTGATAAACTTCTAGAAATGTTAGCAATAGAAATTAGACAAAAGAATGAAAAGGTGTAAAGATATGTAAAGAGGATATAAAACAGTCTCCTTTTACTGATATGGTGGCTTACTTAGAAAATCATAGGGAATCAATAAAGACACTAATTGAGACAATAACATTATCAAAATTGTAGGTTTCAAAATATCCTCAAAAATTGACAGCAAGTAATAATTCCAAGACACAATAATAAATATCATTTCAAATAGTTATAAACTGTATGAAATATCTGAGAATCAATCTAGCAAAGCAAAATAATTCAATCTTTAAAGTAATAAAGAACTCAGAAGAAAGAAAATGAGAAGATACTCTTATCACTCTGCTGAGGTAGGAGATCCACAAGTATTGTGCATTATGCATAATTTCAGATGTTTTTTTCAGTCTACTGTTTAATTATGCTGATTATTTTTTCATTTTCTTTTTTAAAATTTAGGTAGATACAGTTCTCTAGGAGAAGGAATGAGGTTACTGAAGAAAATTATAGTGATTTTTTTAAAAACCCAATAAAATACATCAATAAAAACTTCTTAAATAAAAAGAAAACCACTGAATGAGGTAATCTTGTTCGAACAATTTCATCTCTCTTTAAGGCCTAGTTTCCCTTTCTGTAAAATAGAGGGTTTTTTGTATGGTTTACCTTATAATGACTTTTTAAGGAAAGTACCTGAAGCTATACAAAAGTGAGCCATTGTTATTCTTAGGTGCCATTAACTTGTTGACCACATAAGAGGTTAAGTCTATAGATTAATCATTCTTCCGCAAACAGAAAAGTATCTCATTGTGGAAACAGGAATTATCTTTCACTGGTTCATAGTTTTAAAATTCTGCATACTGGCAATGAATAAACCAGGACCAGAATTAAAGAGGAAAGGCAGGTTGAATTGGGTTTGGGACTTTACATAATGCTTTCAAAGATACCAAGTTGCTCCCTGAAACAAAAGTAGATTTTGTAAGCATTAATTTTCTCCCGACTGATGCGATATGATACAAACCCTAGAACAACACATCTCTTGAAGAAATCAAAATTGTGGGTTCTCAAAAGGCAAGAGAGAAATAGAGAAATTCAACAAAAGCAGACTGAATCATATTTTCAATAAAAAGTAGCAATCAAGAAGTTGAATAAAAGATATCATCCAGGAAATTGATGATTTGTGGAAAAAAAGATGGCTTGGTCACATAGGAAGAGACTGGATTACCAGATGGACAGTTCACATCCTGTGTTGGCCCCCACATCTTATTATTAGACCCAGAAAAAGGTCTACAGCATTGTATGTGTTAGTGAATCTTGTATACGTAATGAGACTCTGAAATAATTATCAATTAATAAGCACTTATTTAAAAGTGACTTTGTAATAAAGACTGTACTAAAATGTTCTCAAGGAGCTTGCTTTCTTATGAGAGATAATATATACAAAATAAACATGTAAAATAAAGGTATAATTTTGGGCTCCTTATCCCAAAGCCAGGTTGGCCACATTTCCCCAAAAATTTCTTCCTTTATTGCAGTTAATCTCTTTACAAGTCCAAGACATTTCCTCTAGATCCTTATTTTAAAAAGCACCCCAAATTTCTGACAATGGATACCTGTCTCTGAAAGGGCAATCCATGTCAAATTCTGAACTTATCCAGTTAAAGAACAAGTGGGCTCAGAGCAAACTTTAAAGGTCAAATAAGCCCCAAAGAAGGGTGAGGCTTACTAAAAAATAAATTAATTAATTTTTTAAAAGGAATCAAGCACCAAGGGGTGATGGGGTATAGGAAATCAAGCAAACCATAACCTATGGACCTACACTGTAAAAATTGCATATCATAATAAGGCAAGTCATAAAGGTCTATTGAAATACAAGAAGAAAAATATAAACATTCTCAAATAGATAACAGCATTCTAGTGATTCAACTAATCTCATATTGGACTATCATTTATAGAAGATTCAGTAATATGGCAGTAACTAAATGTTCAATGATTCAACAAATGCAAAAGTCTGCAAAATTTATTAATTTGGGATTTTCTTGTAAGAGAAATACATCAAAAAAAATAACTATAATTACAACCTAAAACAAGGTGTTGATGTTGGAAATAGGAGCAACGACAATTGGCAGAGAAATATAACTTGGACTAGCTAGGGTTCTTGAGCTCCACAACAAGCCAAGTCTCCCCTAAAGAGGCAAAGATTCCTCAGATGAACAGTACACAAGGTTTATATGGGTTTCAGGGAGTGAGGAACAGGAGACATGATGGGTCAAAAGTTGATTGGTCAAGGTCCTTGTGGCTGGGGTTCAAGACTGATCTGGTACAATAATCCTTTTATCCAGTTTCAGAGTTAGGGGTTTCTGCACAACAGACTTTCTCTGAACAGGTTGCACAACAGGATACCATGACATGTCCTCATTTGGGTTGCTTGCATTGCAAGCATTAATGTGTATGGGAACAAAATGGAGAGTTGTCAGAATGGAATAGCTTTGGATCCACAAAGGTGAGAAGAAAAATTGTCAATTTCTCTAGGATCCTGCAACTAAAATATTAAAAAAAAAAAGTTCTGGGTAGAAAATCTTTCTAGGAATCCTCACCAAAACTGAGGACTCAATAATGAGGTCTTATGTGGTCCCTCTGGACCCACTATGTCAAAGCCAGCTTGGCTAAATTTTTTTCCCCCTTAGAGTTGCAGGATTATCTGTGAGGGGTCAGGGGTTCTCTTTTTAAAAATTATCTGTTCAAGATCCTACTGGATGAGTTCCTTCCATTGTCAGATCTTAATGTCTAGTACTCCAGGTTCCCTTTAACCAATTAGTTTTTCCAAAGGGCTATTTACTTCTAAAGATAGAACCAAGGTATGAACATTTCCCTCCCTTCAAAGCCTTGAAGGCACACTCTCTCCTATACCTCCTCAGTCTTTGGGTGAAGTGAGCTTAGATGTTGCATGGTTTCCACATAGTAGTGGTCTCAAGTTTACTAAAGGGGTATCACTACTGGATGGATCCTCAACATCACTACCATTGGCTCAAGGTCTGATGGGCACTCCTCTTTTGATGTTGGTCTGGCTACAAAACCCATTATGGACTCAACTCCTGGACTATCAGAAAGTTCATTCTCCTGACTTTTCAAAACTTATGTATTAGAGGTGTAAAAGGGAGAAAGATTTGGGATAAGGGGAAAAGGGTGATAAAGGGAATGGAGTCTTCCCCTTCTAAGGCAGGGACAGAGTGAGGAGGTGATGTTGATGAGTCAAGGGAGAGGAAGGAGGTTTGTCTTTCCCCCCTCAGGACTCTCTGACAAACCCCCCTCACTATGGTTGCCTTCAACATTGACTGCTGGGTTCTATGGAGGATCTTATTGTAGAGGCTTATGGTGATAAGTTTCTCTTCTTGGGGAGAGAAATGTCACCTCTCTCTCCAACCCTCACTCTCATTTCCCTCTAGTAATAGTTTGAATCAGTTCCTGGGTCTTCTTAACTGAAATTTATTGGAGGTAAACAGAAAAGGGAACAGGGCAGATGGAGGGTAAGGAATTGATGTTCAGGAAGGAAGGAGGGAGAAGGGGTCTCTAACTAATATCCTTCCCCCCATAGTCAAGGCAGATCAGGTTTGGTTCACCTGATCCCTTGGGGTCAGAGTAAAGACACCCTAGTTCTTGCTTGCTCAGTGAGTATCTCCAAGTTCAAATTCAAGGAAGTAGATGGAAATCTTTCTTGTTGGACAGCTTATGTTTCAAAGTCCTGTCCAATTGGTTTGTCTTCTGGTGAGATCTGGGTCAGGAATCACGGGGAAAGAGATCACTGGATCAAAGAATTACTGGAGTCAACCTCTGGTGTGTGGTACCAGACAGAAGTCCATTTCCCAACTGCTGGATCAGCTCCCTTCCCCTCTCTCTCCAAAGTTCTGTATTCCTTTTTTGCCCATTCTCCACTTCTGTAGAATTTGGCAGCTCTTTCCAGTTCATTTCTTTCCAAGATGTCAAATCTTCTCTTACACTTACAAGAGCATTGCTTTCAATTTATTTAATCTAAAACAAAAGAACAAATCCCAAGAGGAAGAACTATGGCCCATGATCATTGGGTCACATGTCAACATTAAAGGAAAAGAGCCCAAGCATTCACCCATTGTGACATTGTCTCTCATTAGATACCATCCAGTAGAAAGAAGTCAGCTTAAGAGAAAGCCTAACCAAGATAAAAGAGAATGAGGCCAACTGATGTCTTTCCATAGACATTCTGAGTTCCAGTCCTTAAAGTGGCTACCATTCAAGACTTAGCAGGTTAGAACCAGTTATAGAATGAACACATAGCCTCTTCAGTCTTTCTAAAGTACTTCCATTATATGTCATCACTGCTTTCTCAGAAACAGGCTTCCTATCCTCTTCTACATGGAGAATTGAATTAGCAGCATTCTGCCATGTTTGTGGGGACCAGGTTCATTGGCCAATCCTTTATTACAATTGTAATTTGGGGAAAGAAAAGCCATATGTAGAAGGTGGCATTTGAGCCGAGCTCTGAAGAAAACTAGGGATTTTAGGAGGCAGAGATGAGGAAGCATGGGGGGATGCCCATATAGAGATGGGAAATGAAATTTAGCAGAGATGCTAAATGTGAAGATCTGCAAGAAGACTAGTTTGGATAGCAGAGAAGTAATGTGTAATAAGTCTGGAAAGGTATATTAGATCTAGATGATGAAAGGCTTTAAATGCCAAATGGAGGACCTTATATTTGATCCCAAAAGGGAGTCCCTGGAAGGATTTATGTCAGGACATGGACATATGTTACACAGGAGATAAGAAAATCTAGATGGGCTACAATGTGCACTATTGAAAGGGTTCCTACATTCAAGAGAGCCCAGATCCACTGAAATTAAAGATGGTTTGTAAATGGTGTGCCTACAAAGCAAATAGGGCAGGTAGGTGGTGCAGTGGATAGAGTATCAGGCTTTGAGACAGGAAGACTTATCTTTATGAGTTCAAATCTGACCTCAAGACACTTATCAGATATGTGACAGTTTCACAACTCTGGTAGGCTCGGTTTTTTCATCTGTAAAATTGATATTGATATTTGGGAGGACACCTTTCTATTATGTCATATTCTGGTAAATAAACATTTTATCCAACACTTTCTGAAGTCTAGACAATCAAAAAAAATGTGAACCCCAAACTGTAGAAATTTTTAAAAATGAAGAGCTGGATAAGACTGACTGAAAGAGCTTAACAAAGCTAGAAAAGCAAACAACAGCTATGTGTGGATGCCTATTATGTTTTGGAACACTTCAGTCAGGGCAAAAAGTTGAGGAGAGGTGGAGTTAGTGGATTATCCAAAGCAAAGACAATTTGGAGCAAGGAAGAAGTAGAGGGAGAAATCAGGAATGAGAAAGGATGATGTGAAGGACTAAGTTTCCTTCTAGCTCAACAATTCTCAATAATCACTCAGCAAGGGATGAAGTAGTTTCAGTTGACCAACATACAATTCCATTAGATTTTTACCAATTTTTTTCTACACTCATTTCCATAGGTTGGAGAAAAGGTGTTTTTTTTTTTTTATTGTCAGCTGGTACCTATGTACTATTTTAATCTGATCTATAAAAAGCACAATGAAACTGCCATGGATTCAAGTCAGGAATCAGATTCAAAAGGACTTTAAAATTCACCATGTCTAAACTGGTTATTGATGAACTGATGAATAATAAAACTAAGATCTACCCAAGGCTACATGATAACTAGGAAGAACACATACAAATGTTAATTTAGAAGAATAGCTGAAGAAGAAAATTGATGTACCTTGCTTTTTCTCCAGAAAAATTTAGATTCCACTTCTCATCTATCTCCTCTATATCCAGGCAAACATACCTTGATTCCAGCCTCACATTAATACTTGCTGCAAATGATTTAATTGAAATATCCTTTCTCCCCTTAATATCACTCATCTCTGATAGGATTTTGCCTGCTGTCTCCACTCTAGTCAAGAGAATCATTCTGAAGAAAAAATGGAAGAGAAAGAAGGAATTGAAGAAAGCTGCTACTGCTTTGAGGGACCTGCTTTTATTTTCTGATATTTCAATAAAGTCTAATTTGACTGGTTTTAGATTAAATAATTGGGTCACACAGTGATAGAAATGGAATTTAAAGCCAGGACTCTTAACTATAGATTTATTCACTCTTTAAACTTCAGCATTCTAGATTTTCCACCACCACCCTTCTTCATATCCCTAGGACTTAGTATAGCACCTGGCCCATAGCAGGGAGTTAATAAATGCTATTTCCCTAAAGCATTACAAGATTAGCACTTTTGTATCCCAAGGTAGCAGAAGTAAAGAATTAAGGGCCAGATAGAGTGACCAGGGCTCTGGAATGGAATGACCTCAAACAAAGGCTTCAAAGATCTATAGTCAAATGATACAGAAAGTGGGGAAAGGAAGGGAGACACCAATGATCAGAGACACCTAGGTAGAAAGAGTAACCAGGAACGGGCATCAAGGAACACTAAACCACTAGGGGAACCCAAATAGATGTGGAAGATGAGCTGATTCAGTGAGTGGTCAGGGATGTTGACAAAACCAGGCAGAGAACCAGAACAAGTGAAAAGCAGATGTTAGGAATGCAAGCCAGGTGTGCACAAAGCTTAAACAAAAACGAGGAAGGAAAACCGGTTGCCATGCAACACCCTTTATTTCTGCACAGCTTCCTTTATAAACAAAAATCCAAAACAGACAAAAAAGGCATGAGTAAATTGTTTAACTTGTTTTGCTTTTCAGAGGGTTGGCTTCTCAGAGGTAGCCAAATAGGATAAGTATTTCTCACAGGGCTTCCCATTACCTTGGGCTTTACTAGTTGTGAATTAGAGAATACAAACTTCTCCTCATCCCCTCAAATTGGGTCATTTGGCCCCAATTTAATTCCACCATTGGAGAGACTAGGTTACTTTAGCAGAGGGAAGCAGCACCATAGCAGAGGAATTTGGAGGAAGCGATGACTTCCTTTTCATTAGAACTTTGTTGTTCAGTTGTTTTCAGTTGTGACTGACTCTTAGTGACTCCATTTAGGGTTTTATTGGAAAAGATACTGGAGTAGTTTACCATTCCCTTTTCTACCTCGTATTAAAGATGAGGAAATAGAGGCAAAAAAAAAATGACTTGTCCATGGCATCAGAGCTTGTAAGTGCTTGAGGCCAGATTTGAACTCATGAAGAAGTCTTTCTGACTCCAGACTCAGCACTCTATCCATCCTACCCACCTTCTGTCCTTGTTAGAACTAGAAATATAGGTAACAATTTGAAGGTAAAAATTCTGTTTTGGTTCATTTGTACAATAGGATAAATAAATTCCCATTTTCCTGGATTCGCTTGCCATTTCCTTGTCCATCTCATTTTACAGATGAAGAAAATGAGGCAAAAAGAATTAAGTGACTCACTCAGAATTACAGATTATCTCCAACAATTATACAGAGAAGGAAACTGAGACAAATAGAATTAAGCGATTTGCCCAGGTCACATAGCTAGGAAGTTATCTGAGGTTGCTTTGAAAGTAAACTGAGTCCTGAAGAAGTCGTCTTGTAGAACTTGAGAGTATGTTTAAATTACGAGACTGGAAGGTCTAACAAAAACATTGTTCACTGCATTTATCTTCAAGATGCAGTCCTTAAAGACACAGGGCATGCTCACATTGGCCACAAGTAATTTACTCTGATCTCCCCAGAGTATGGGTGCCTCATAGAAAGTAACTGCTATCACTAAAAATACCACCAGAAGTATGAAGGCTGCTTCTTCTTCTTCAGGGCTTCTCCTCTGCACTACCTATAACTACTCTGCACCATCTATAACTACTCTGCAACTCCCTACTCCATCAATAAGCTCATTATATTCTACTTCTTCTCACAGAACTAATCATTCTAGGCTGGACTTGACTCCAGCCAGTCCCCTGTTAGTTTAGGTTCAATACTGGAACAAAATGAGATACTTGAAGGTCATTCAACTTTTAAGAAAAAAAGAATTATTTAGTCACAGCAGGAGAAGGATATTCAACAAAATGGGTATTGAGGACACCTGGAGTTGATTCAGCTGAATGAAGCTGCCTTTGCTTGAGTTGCCCATTATTTTCCACCAGCCAAGCATCAGAAAGAGCCCCTGGAGCTCCTCACTCACAGATTCCTTGTACTCAGGTGACCAACAAGAGTTGGCAACAGCATGAACCTTTATGCCTGAGATTCTAACCTGAATGGTCTCAAGATTTTTTAATTCTTTTTTTTTTTTTAAAGAAAATTAGCTTAACTTGAATGGGAACAAATTAGTATATTGCTTTTTTTAAAAGTTTATTTAATTTTATTTTTTCCTTTTTTATTGTCATGCAAAACATACTTCCATATTGATCATTCTTGTAAGCATACATTCATATGTAACCAAAACCCCAAAAATAAAACCATAAATACACTGGTGGGAAAGATGACTCCAACAGTTCTTTCTCTAGAGGTGGAGAGCATTCCCTATCATAAGTCTTTCAGGATTGTCCTAGATCATTGCATTGCTGAGAGTAGCCAAGTTTTCACAGATAATCATAGTCCAATACGGCTGTTACTGTGTACAAATGTTCTCCCAGTTCTGTTTATTTAAACTTTGCATCAGTTCCTGCAGATCTTTCCAGTTTTTTCTGAAACCATCTTCTTGCTTATCATTTTTTATAGCACAATAGTATTCCATCACCAACACGTACCACAATTTGTCCAGCCATTCCTCAATTGATGAGTTCTTTGCCACCACAAAAAGAGCAGCTATAAATATTTTTGTGCAAGTGGGTCCTTTCCCAGTATATGGCTTTCACCATAGTCTCTCTACTCTCTGGGCTCAAATGAACTTCAAGATTAGGTTCAAAGTTGAGGACTTTCAAAAAATAAAAGTTAGTCTCTGGTTTATTTTGCCCCTACCCATTTTTTCCAAGAAATCTCCAAATATAGTTTATATATAACTTGTGTTGAAATCCACACATATATATTCACACATCACTCACTACAATTAGTTTCTGTCTAGATTTTTAATCTAAAAGTGGGGAGACAAAACCATTGAAGGTTATTTCTCATATAAATGGAACCCATGAACTCTATCTTCTACTACCACTTTCTGCCAGTGCTATTAGACCTCTTATTCTCAAAATTTTAGCTTCTTTAAGTATATTATGACTATAACTTACTATGAATTTAAACATATTTTCAGGAATGCTGAATAATAGCAGCCAAGTAGGGAATGAACTGTTGTCCTATATCTCTTGAGCACATCTATCTTGACTGCTTAGCTAAAGTAGTGGTTCCAACCGCCTAAACTCTTGTCGATGGTCACTGGGGAGCTCATCTTTTTCTATTTCTTTGTAGGATCATAAATTTGGAACTAGAAGGGACCTGAGAGGCTACTGAGACCAATCCTTACTTTGAAGATAAGATAGAGGGTGAGATGGGTTAAGTGACTTCCCCAGAGTCACATAGCCAGTGAGACAGGATTTAAACTCAGGTCTTCCTGACTGAGATGAGTGTACTATTCATTGTACTTCCTAGCTATTTCTTTAGTTATGTGCTTTCTAAGAAAAAGTACTCATCCAGGGCTTCTGTTATAATTACCAATGGAGAGCCTATTGTCACTATAGAAACTCCAAAGGCAGGGGCTTCAGTGGTAGAGCCCTTTCCTTGCACCAGGTAACTGATTCTCTGGCTGTTGTAGAGACTGACAGTGGGGAAATTTCTTAGTAAAGAGAACCAATTTCAAGGTGTCCCACTAAAATCTCAGTGGTAGACAGTCACTATCCTTGCCCATGCATCATGCCAGCATCACTGACTATCTCCTGTCTAGGTTAGAGGACAGCTTAGTTGTCTTCTATGACATTTCTAATGAGGAGATATTTTGTGGAGAAAGGGACTACTAGTCTGCATTCTGCAGGTTAATGAAAAAGAGATCCTATCATCACTATTGCCTCATTGCAACGTGCTATGGCCACATTCCCTTGCAGACAAGATTGTCAAGAAAATGACCTTTTAAGAGAAAAGCTACAACTGTTCCCATGAGATGTGTGATGCAGCAGATCAAATGCTTCTAGGAGACAGACTGTGCCACTGAGCTGCTCCTTAACCACAGGCTATGTCAATTATTTAAACACAACTGGTTGCACAAAACAGAGGGATGCTCTCATTCCTTTGTACTTATTCCTTCCATTGGCTTAGCAGAGAAAACTCCTGCATTTATATTCTTCCTAGCTAGAAATAAAAAGTGTGTAAATGTAAACTTTTTCTTTGAAAAGCAAATATATAGGTATTTCTGAGGGGCAAACATACATTTCACTCCAGAGGGAAATGCAGAAGGTGCAAAGGACTCTTATAGGAGCCCCTGCACAGGTATGGAAAATACATAAAACAGTCACATAATGACTGATATAAGATCTTACCTTTTCAATGTCCACATCTGATGCAAAATCATTAGGATCAAACCCTTGGGACATGAAGATTCAGACAGTTTCAGTGCCTAATGAGTATCTGGAAGTACAAGTCCTATCTCCAAAGGAATTGTTCTAACTGCTGTATTCAAGCTTATCTGACCTACTTATGATTAAAATATTATAAATTATTTTGAGTTTGCTCTCTAGATTGAATGAATTAATAAGAATTTATGAAATACTTACTATGTGTTAAACATTTATTTCAAGGGATAGCAAAAAAAAAGAAAGTGGAGATTGGGGCACTAATGCAGTGCTTCCTGGAGTCATGATGTGATCCAGCCATTCTAGGGAGCAATTTGAACTATGCCCAAAGGGGCTATAAATCTGTGTATACCCTTTGATCCAGCTATACCACTACTAGGTCTGTGTCCCAAAGAGATAAAAAAGAAAAAGGAAAAGGACCTATCTGTACAAAAATATTTATAGCCATTCTCTTTTTGATGGCAAAGAGCTGGAAATTGAGGGGATGTCCATCAGTTGGGGAATGGCTGAACAAGTTGTGGTACATGATTGTAATGGA
Organism: Monodelphis domestica; assembly: GCF_027887165.1. Classification (NCBI taxonomy): domain Eukaryota; kingdom Metazoa; phylum Chordata; class Mammalia; order Didelphimorphia; family Didelphidae; genus Monodelphis; species Monodelphis domestica. The sequence continues at coordinate 32,850,664 of NC_077230.1, forward strand.
ATACTATTGTGTTAAAAGAAATGATTGGGAAAATATGGAAGGATTTATATGAACTGTTACAAAGTGAACTGAGCAGAATCAGGAAAACTGCATACATAGTAACAGCAACATTGTATGACTTCATTATTCCTAGCAATATAATGATCTAAGACAATTCCAAAAAACTCATGACAAAAAATACCATCTATCTGAATACTATTGTATTATAAGGAATGAAAAGCAAGATGATTTCAGAAAAAGTTGGAAAGATCCACAGATGCAGAGCAAAATAAGCAGAACCGGGAGAACATTGTACAGAATGGCAATATTGGATGATGATTATCTGTGAAAATTTGACTACTCTCAGTAATGCAATGACAATCCTGACTTATGATAGGGAATGCTCCAGAGAAAGAACTGTTGGAGTCCTCTTTTGCATTAGTGTATTTATGGTTTTATTTTGGGGTTCTGATTTTGTTTGCTCTTACAATAACAACCAATATAAAAGTATGTTTTACATGACAATACAAATAAAATTTTTGAAAATACCTTCCATCTGCAGAGAAAGAACTGTTGGAATCTGAATGCAGATTAAAACATTCTATTTTGCACTTGATTTTTTGTGTCCTTTTTGGTGGTGGTGTGAAGGAATCTGTGTTTTCTTTCGCAACCTGACTAATATGTGACTGTACATGTATAACCTAAATCAAATTGTGTGCCAACTCAGGAAAAGGGAAGGGGAGGCAGGAAGAGAATTTAGATCACAAAAAAATTTTAAATTATGTTAAAATTTTTAAATGAATGTTAAAAATGTTTTACATGTAATTGGAAAAAGAATAAGGAAATAATTTAAATGTAAAGACAGAGAGCTGATAGATGGATAGAGCACTGGCTTGGAGGCAAGAAGACCCAAGTTGAAATCCAGCCTCAGTCATTCACTAGCCTGCGACCTTGGGCAAATTACTTAACATTTGCCTCAAAAAATAAAAAAGTGAAGACAGTTGCCTACTTTTAAGGAGCTTATATCTAACAGAAGACAATCCACATCGGAGCATGATGGCCAGGGAAGGTTTTTTGTTTTTATTTTATTTGGAAAAGTTACCAGGATGGTGAATGGAGTCTTGGGAGGGTGATGTACTCTATCCAGTGGCAGTGGCAATATTGATTTGATTATGGTTCTAGAATTGAAAATCTGTGCAAAGTTGGGCAGAAGGTACACAACATCTGGTAAAGAGATGTTGGGGAAATAAAGTGAAGCATGGCTAGAGCCAGATTGATGAATGGACCAAACAATGAGAAACCCATTACCCAAGTCAGGATTTTCAGAGATAAAAGGCATCTTGGTATAGATAGCAAGACAGTTAGCAAGAAGATGGCAAGAATAGCAGAGTCTTCAGATAACCACATATGAAGCTCCCTGGACCAAGCAAAAGCAGGGTAGGGATGATGGAGAAATGAATGGATCCAAAAGGAAGGTTTGGGATACTTTTTGTGAGCTTTTGTGCACTTAATTACATTTTATAATATTACTGGAAATAGTTAAACTTTGTGTTTCTTTAGTTTTCCAGTGATCAAATACTGGAAAAATAAGTGGATGAAAGATTCATATAGTCCACATTATAGCATGCTCTTAGATGAAGTCTTTTAGGTTAGTCCATCAATTTTAATACTAATGGGTACTGGTACTAAAGATGGACAATAATCTCATTGGGCTCCATATTAAGTGAGAAGAGACTGGACTAGCTCAATCAACAAACACTGTAGTAGTTAAAAATACAGATACAAACACAATACATGAAATAATTCCTGCTCATAAGAAGTGCACATTCAATGAGCTTAAAACTCCTTGATGACTAAGAAGAAATATTTATGTATTTTCTAAATGGAAACTATGGACAACAAGGAGAGGGACTTGAACACAGCCTGTGTTCTATTATATTTTTCTTGATTTCATTAAAATTTTCCAATTATATTTTAGATTGGTTCAGGTCACACTTGGAGTGGTCAAGCAGTGTGTTTAACACATCTGGTATAGGGAAGAGGAAATTCTCTCTATGAATGCAGGTTGTCACCTTCTCTGCAACTTTCACTCTTAGAAAATTGCCAATAGAATTACAAAGATGCTATTGAAACACAGGTTTTCCTGGCTTTGAGGTCTTCTTTCTATTCACTATTCTCTGATGTCCCACAAATGGAAATTATATGTAGCAAAAATATTGGAAAGTTGACTTAAGGTCAGTAAAAATCAAGGAAGTCTATATGATTAATTCAAAGTCCTTTGTCGATATTAGCTTATACAGCATTGTAAACAACTTTTCCCAATTTGAACATATACCTCCTGATCATTAAGATCCTTAAGAAACATTTATCCTTGTACTGCATGTTGAGTGTAAAATGCCCTTAATCTGAAAACCTTGAAACAAGTCTGGAGACATAATTAGTATGAATTTTAGTCTTTTGGAGTCTAATATAATTGAGGCCCAAACACCTAAGATGATCCTTGAGAGACTCCAGAATGAGAAGGCATTTAAAAGGTACAACACAAAGACTCCATGAAAAGGAAAATACTGATTTGTGATTAAGTAGTACTCATCTCAAAAGGATGCCTAGAACTTGAACATTTCTTCTTTCTTTTATCAGCTCTTCTCTCTCTTCTTCCCCAGAAACTTCAGGCTATCATAAGGAACTAAATAAAGTGAGATCCTTATGCTTTGCTTGACTGATATCAGCAGTCAATCTATTTTCATAGCATTTGCATGGCAAAAAATCATGTCCTGCTTCAAGCAAAATGACAGTGAATTGGAGGGTAGGAATAATTGATTAATGGTGTGTGTATGTGTATTTTAGTTTTTATGTAATTTTATTCTTTTTATTCTTTAATTTCATCCCTGAATGAAGCACTTCTCTTCTTAGGGCATTATTGTAGGAGAATTGGCAGAATGTCAGGAAGCAAACTGAATTCAGAGAGTGGGAGAACCCTACACTCCATCAAATACATTCTGATCTGACACAGGGATTCTGTGGAGATTTCAAAAATTAAGATATTGGGTTCCTAGAATGGAGAACTGAAAAGGACCTCAGAGATCTATTTGTCCACATTCATCATTTTACAGGTGAATAAATAGAAATTTCAAGAAGAGTACTACTTGTCCTTGGTTCCATTTTTTTTTGTCCTGATTTAACTGTGGAGGCCAAGAATGCTTCCATTACTTGACCTTTTTAGAAATCACTATGTCACTGTTGCCATTTTTTTCTTTGATGACTCTCTTCCAAAATTATTTTCCTCTATAACAAAGAAGTATAATTTTGAAAAACAAAGCAGTACATTGGTCATGCTCTTTGGATTCCCTTCTTCTCCATTTTAAGATTCTGTCCTGCTTAAAGATTTTGCTATTTGATTTGTGGTTCTTTATGGACTGCTAATAGAACAGACCCTGGAAATATAGGCCTGAATTTGATTTTAGAGATTACTAGTCTGCAATGAGATGGTAGCTTCAAATGGAGAATAATTACGATTATCTAAAATACCCTGACACTAAACTCAAGAAATATATAATCCAGAGATGAGTGCAATATGTTACAGAAGGAGTAACTGATTATTGGAATGCCAAATATATTCATTTTCCATATTCAACTATTTAAAAAATAACAGCATGGAGATCATTCCACAGTTAACAAAAGGAGAATTACTCAGCCATAATAGGAGAAGGACATTCAGCAAGGATAGGCATTAAGGAATCCTGACTTAATCAGCTGAGATAAGAGGCCCTCTTTCCTTAGCCACCCCTATTTCCCACCAGCAATGCATTAGAAAGAATACCTGGTAGTGCAACTGGGTGGCTCAATGGATTGAGAACCAGGCCTAGAGATGGGAGGTCCTGGATTAAAATCTGGCCTCAGCCACTTCCCAGCTGTGTGACCCCAGGCAGGTCACTTGACCCCTATTGCCTAGCCCTTACCACTCTTCTGCCTTGGAACCAATACAGAGTATTGATTCTAAGATGGAAGGAAAGAAAGAAAAGAAAGAAAGAATACTTGGAGTACTTTGCGATTCTTTTGTACCCAGAAAATTAAAAATGTCTAAGTTCAATCACAAATACTACAGAAACATATACACCTTACACTACATAAATAAGACAAAAAGTCATGCAATACAACGGTTGTCTTTTTAGAGCCTATTATGGCAAAGGCTAAGATTTTTAATTTAATGGCACCCATTCTCAGAAAATTGGAACCTGTGGGAGAAGTTACACAGTGATCCATCTCTGGACTTTCTCTTAGATTTTGCCTTCTGCTTTCTTTGCCCTCTAATAAAATAGAATCACTGCCTGCTTTCAATTTTGTCTTTAACTATTTATAGCTTAAGGATGGAATCTATATATTTATCATCCTTCCTTTTTCTTCTTCACTTTTGCATCTATCCCAGCAGAAACCATAGTCTTACCTGTATCTGATGCAACAGCTTTCAACTGCCAAGGATCATGCTGACACACTGAAGATTAATAGCAGCTAGTATGTTTCACTTATGGTATCTGCTCCATAGGGGATTGAGCTTCATTCAAGCTAGGCTTCAAAGCACAATTCAGGCATTTGTAGAGCAAGCAGACCAGAGGGAATTTGCTGCAAGTGCTCTCCTTGGTGGGGTATGCCTGCTGTAGCCATGCCTTGTAAGCCTGAGATAAGCTAAACTAAGTCAAGCCTGACTCCATGTTAAACTCTATAAGTAGGTAGTAAGATGGTGATAATTATGATTGACTCTACCTGACTCAAACAAAAATTACCCAAAGAAGAAATAAATATTCTCAGCTGTATTAGACATTGGCTACAAATTGGGGAGAGGAAAAGCATCATAGCAACAATAACAAAAAAAAAACACAGTTTGGGAAAGTCTTTCATGTGAATGATGAAAGAGCTTGAATGTATATAAGAAGATGGAATGTTTGTGTCCAGAAGTTCTAGCCATGGAACAATGGCCATATGTAAACAGCTAGATAGGGAAGTAATGATATCCAATGACCAACATGACTTGATCAAAGATAGGTCATGGCAGGCTAACTTAACTTCCTTTTTTGATAGGATGATTAAACTAGTAGGGAAGGGAAATGATGTGGATGCAGCTTGCCTAGACTTTAGCCATGTCTTTGATACTGTACATCATGGTATTCTCAGGGGAAAAAATGGAATTATAAGGTTCCAATATAATCTAATGTAATATATATATAAATAATATAATTCTAATATAATCAGATGCAGACCGTGTGTCTCATTGGATGGCTAGAGCAGTTGTCAATGGCTCCATGTTGTAGGAAGAGGTCTTTGGGAAAGACTTCATAGAGCCATGGGAAGTTAAGCATTTTTATCAGTGACTTCAATAATGGCATATATGATTTAGTATGAGCCATAATCTAACTTCTGGCCCTGTGCAAGTATTTACTAGTCTCTCTAGATAGTTTTTCCTTAAAAGATGTTGAGAACATCCTCAAGCCTTGGTTAACTCAGGGACTAAAGTGTTCATCTGTTGAAATTTTCTCATTTTCTGTCACAAAGTCACAAAGTATTCCGGGTGATCTTTTTTAATGCATAGTTGGTGGAAAACAAAGGTAGCTAAGGCAAGAGAGTTTTCCTCAGTTAGTTAATCAACTCAGGATGTCTTTAATGCCTATCATTGCTGAATATCCTCTCCTTTTAGGGCAAAGTAAATCCTTTCGTTAACTGTAGAATAATCTCCCACACTGAACCTAACCTACCAGGAACTAGCCTGTCAGGGTCAGCTCAAAGCAGTATGCTCAACAAAGTTTCAGATGACACAAAGGTGGAAGGTATACTAACACACTGGAAAACCGAGTCAGGATCCAAAAGAATACTGACATGCTAGAGCATTGGGCTAATTCTAATAAGATGAAATTTAATAGAAATAAATTCAAGAGTTTATGATTAGATTTCTGAAAATCCAATTTCACAATAATAAGATAGGGGAGGCTAAGTTAGGTAGGATTTGTTCTGAAAAAGATCTGAAGATTTTAGTGGACCATATGAGTGCAATATGAAGTAACAGCATTTAGCTAAAAATCGAATTTTTTTCCCTTAACTGCATTGAGAGGGGTAGATATTTTAGTAATAGGGAATTAATAGTCTTACTATATGTTTCCTTCTTCAGAACTTACCTGTAGGGGCAGCTAGGTAGCACAGTGAAGAGATTACTAGGCCTTGGATATGGAAGAATCTGGTTCAAATTTGGCCTCAGATACTTCCTAGCTGCATGACCCTGGGCAAGTCACTTAACCCCAATTGCCTAATTCTTGCTGTTCTTCTATCTTAAAATTTATATTAAGACAGAAGATAAGGAATTTTAAAAAGAGAGAGACTTGGCTATCATATTTTTATTTTTTGGTTTTGATACCAGAGGTTTGAAAGGGCATTGATAAGTTGGAAAGAGCCCAGAAGAGAGTAAAAAGAATGGTGAAGGAGCCTTGAATTCATGTTGGATGAAGACCAGTTGAAGAACAGGAAAATATCTGGCCTGATTAAAAGACAACTCAGCTGACTTCAAAAAACCAAATGACTATCATATGAAAGAAGTCTGATTTGTTTTGTATGGCCCCAAATGGAAGAGATAATAGTTGGAAATTGCAAAGTGAAAACTGTAGACTGGGCCATGAAAAACTTCCTAATAATCAAAGCTGTCCAAAAGGGAAAGAGCTATCTGAGATGATGATAGGTTCTTCCTCTTCAGAGTTAAGAAGACTTCACATAGGGGCTAGATGACCATTATTTGTTTTTGTTATGTTGGGAATTCTTTTTGTTTATGGATTGGACTAGATGGCTACTAAAGTACCTTCCAAAACTCATTCTATCATTTTGATTCTGCAAATGAAGCCAGAGTAAAAAGTTAAAAGCTAAAATAAAAAGCAAGTTCAATTACTTTGCAATCAACCCAAAGATGGATCTTGGTCAGAAATAGCCTTTATCTCCCCTATATCTTTATTTATAGGAAACACTTCTGTCCACTTGGGTCAGACAAGTCTGGAAGATAGCCCTGGGACACATATATACATACATATATATGAATGACTGGGGATCTGAATGCTGATTGGCTCAGAGACTTCTGAATTAGGACACTTCTACCTGAAAGCAGTCAACAATCTTTTATTAAGCATTTACATGCTACCAATACAAAGAAAGGAAAAAATAGTTCCTGTTCTTAAGGAGCTCATATTCTTATTGGGAGACACCATATATGTATCTATGTACAAACAAGATACAAAAAGGGCAAAATGGAATTAATCTCAGTGCAAAGGCACGAACATTAAGGAGAACTGAATAAGGCTTGCAGATTATATTTTAGCTGAGGTCTGAAGTAAGCCTGAAGATGGAGATCAGGAGAGAGAGCATTCTAGACATGGGGGAGAGGCAAATGTAGTTGGGAGATAGGGTGATGTGAGAAACAGCAAGAACTGGAACATAGAAACCTATCCAAGGTAGTAAAATATAAGACTGAAGTGTAGGAGAGGAGCATGTTTTAAGTCAAACAGAGAATTTATGTCCTGGAGGCAATAGGGAGCCATTGGAGTTTATTGACTAGGAGGACAGCATGGTCAGACTTAGGAAAAATTAATCTGACTTGAGTAGAAGATGGATTAGTGGGGGAAGAAATTGAGGCAACTAGATGGCTATTGCAACAGTACAGTTGTGGGTTGTATCTACAACAGAATGATGGCAATTTCAGAGGAAAGAAAGGGATGTATATGAGAAATATCAAAGTCATGGAACTGCCAAGGTTCAACAACTAGATATGGGGAAGGTGAGAAAGAATGAGTTGTTGGGTTGCAAGCCTGGATGACTGGAGCATGTTGGTATCCTTAACAGTGATAGGGAAATCAGAAAGAAGGGAGGAGTTTGGCAGAAATATACTATTTCTGTTTTAAACATGTTGAACTTAACAGTTTTATAGGACATGATTATTAATAAGTAATTGGAGATGTAATAGTGAGTAGATGGAGGTCAGTAGAGAGGGTCCAGTTGGATAACAAGATCTTAGTTATTCATGTAGCAATGATAATGGAAACCATTGGAGTTGATGAGATCTCTGAGGGAGATATTGTAGAGAAATAAGAGAAGAGGGTCCAGGTCAGAGCTTTAGTAGATATTCACCATTAGTAGGTATGACCTAGATGAAGATCTAGTAAAAGAGAATGAGGAGTGGTCAAATAGGTAGAAGGAGACCAAGGAAACAATAGTATCACAAAAACCTAGAGAGAGAAGAGTATCATGGAAGATCACAGGTTGGTTACCAACTATGCTGAGAAACCAAAGGGCCTTGCCTATGTAGAATATTAATATGAGACACAGGCTTCTCGGGCTATGTTGAAAATAGATAATATGATTCTTAAATAGGATTTCATTAAAGTGGCTATCAGTTCTCTTCCTCAAATAAGGTTGCCTGAGAAGACTGAAGCAAGAAGGGTGTTAAGAGCCATGGTGCCATGGTAGGTGTATAAGGGGCCAGGGAAAAACTCAGCTCTCACTCTTACCTCAAGCTTTGTAATGCCCCAACAATGCTGGCCCTAAAACTGAGAATGGGATGCTCCAGCCACAGCCACAGAGGCACCCAAGATGTCAAATGCTGACTTTGCTAAGATGCTCTTGAAAAAGTGAATAACACTCTTTTGGAAATGTGAAAATGCCTGTTAAAAAGCCGTTATGTGACCTTATTTCCACTGGCAAGGGGAACTCCCACCTCCATCATCCACTGAAAATGCTACTTTGTCCTATTAATTCCATCACAGTCCAGGTTGAGGCTATACAAAGCCAGAGGGTTTTTTTGTTTTGACTGAAACAGAGAAGGCTAATGTAGGTTTAAATGGCTTTTGATGCCTCATATTGGAGGTAGGTAACATGAGGGAAGGGTTCACTTTACAGGTGGGTGCAGGGTAAAGTTTCATAACTGTTTTTTTTTTTCATTTTAAAAGAATGTAAGAAATTATAGTAGAACTTGAACATTGCCCTTGAAGATCTACCCCCCCCCCCCCATCTCATTGGTGCAATTTCTCAGTTAGCTTTTTGTCCTTTAAGAAATACTTATTTCACACTAGATGGAGCACACCAGCCTATTATTCTTGGCAAAGACAAAATGGCAGATGCTCGGGAATTGACCACAATTTCCTATTTTAGTAGGAGGAGAGGATGTTAGAGACTAGTAGATTGGATTGATGCTCTGTTCAAAGTGGTTTATGTTCTTTATAGTGTATGTTTATTTATTTTTATTAATTACATGTAATAACAAATAAGTTTTCCAAATGTATATGATCCAAATTGTCTCCCTTCCTCCCTTCCCTCACCTCCTGGAGCTGGCAAGCAATTCGTCCTGGTTTATATATGCATTGTCATGCCAAACATATACAGTTTATATTTGTAAAAGACATTTCAAACCTTTATTTTTATGTTTCATACCAATGATTTGTTTTGTATTCAGAATTGTGTATGCTGTCACTATGGGTTATGCCCACTATGTCTTAACAAGGAACTGTACTTGCCCTTGTTGAGACCCTCCCTTTCAACTCCTTGGTTTTGTTTACATATGATGTCAGATGCATACTCCAGTTCTTAATTTAATTTCATGCACTAAATTGATAAAAAAAAATAAAGTGACTGATAGTACCAAACATGACAGAGAGATCAAGAAGGATGAGGATTGAGAAGAGGCCTTTAGATTTGACACTTAAAAGATCACTAATGTCAGAAGAACAGTTCTAACACAAGCATTCTCAGTTTAAATTCAATTTGGGGACAAAATAAGGCTCTTGTAAGTTGCTGAATGATTCAGAAAAAGGATTACTTTCCCATAACATAACAGGGTTATGCCACAAAGATAGAGTGGTACTTATTTTTGGCTTTGATAGACATGACTTCCCTCACCAATTCATGGAAAGGTCTCTGTTCAGCAGGTCATTAGGTCATCACCCATCTTGTCTGAAAGTCCTAGACTTTACATGTATGGGACTTTTGATGCCCTTTCATGCCTCAGAAGCTTGTCCAAGAAGTCCAAAATCAATCAGTTCCTAGGAAGAGCTTTGTCTCTTTTGCCTCATCGTGGTGTTGATGGGAAGGAAGACCCAGCATTAAAGAAACATTGGTACCCCTCACAATTGGTAATCTTGGAGAGAGCAGTTTCAATTAAATAGGAATGGAACTTAAACTGTAGGAATCCAGAAAAATGTAAGAGGAAAAGAAGTCAAGTCAAAAGATTCAAATTATAGAAAGCTTCCTCAAGGAGTGTAGTCTTAGTTTTCTGTTAAGAGATGATAATTAAGCCCATGGGAACTGATGAGGTCACTAAGAAAGTATAGACAGAAAAGAGAAGATAACTTAGAACAGAACTTGAAGAATATTGACATTCAGAGAGATATGATAAGAAATCAACAAAGGAAACCAAGGAGAAGTTACTTAGATAAAGTGGGAGGAGAAAAAGAAGAAAGTAGTGTCACAAAATTCCAAAGAAAAGAGAGCATCTTTGTCAACAATGTCAGATGCAGCAGAGAGGTCAAGAAGGATGACAATTGAGAAAGACCATCAGATTTGGTAATGAAGAGATCATTGCTAACTTTGGAGAAAATAGTTTCAGCAGAATGATTAGACTGTAAGTCAGAATGTGAAAGGGTAAGGAATGAAAAGAGAGAGGATGAAGGCTGCTAGTACAGATTGCTTTTTTCCCCCTAGGAGTTTTCTTGAGAAAAGGGAAGAAGTACAGAACAGTAACTTGGGTATATGTAGGTTGTAGTCAAGCTTTCTTTTGTTTCATTTTTAAGAAGGGGGAGAATTGCACATGTTTTAAGACAATAAGGTAGGAGAGGGGTTGAAGACTAGAGAAGAAGGGTGGAACATAAATAAGGTTATAATTTTCTGGAAATGATGGGATGGGAAGGGATTAGGAGTATAGAAAATTGGCCTTAGGAAGAAGGGTCACTTAATTATTAGACATGAGGAAATAAGCCAAGAATAGAGAATGATCTCATGAAGTTTTGAGATAAAAAAAAAGCAAATAAGAGGCAGCTTATGGTGAATATTCTCAATTTTCTCAATAAAGCAAGAAAGAGTGGGAGATATGAGAAACTTGAGAAGAGAAGAAAAGTGGGTAGTGAGATAGGGAAGCATTAGAGAATAAAAAGAATCAACTGCTGGCTATTGGGTCCAGTTAAAGTTGGATAACATGAATTTAGAGTGTACCCAGTCAGAATGATTTTGTGACTTTCTCTAATTCAATTCAGACATAAGTGACTAGGGCTACAGGAAGAAGATGGTGGGAGTGATCCAAGGCTGAACTTTGGCAAGGGATGAATCTTTGCCCACAAAGATAAAGGGACAAAGAATTAGAGAGTAGACTATGGAGTTGAGTTAAGTTGATCAACTATAGGAAAAAGAGCAGAAAGGCAGAAAAGTAAGTCAGAAGAAGGTTACTGCCTGAAAAAGGACCAAGATACAGAGACTACTGGAAATCATGATAAGGGGAAAGAATAAGTTTGAGTGGGGCAGCTAGATGGCTCAATGGATAGAGAGCCAGGCCCAGAGATGGGAGGTCCTGGGTTCTATAAGGATGATATTAGAAAATAAGTATAGTTTTATTAGGTTAGGGATAAGAAGTAGAGTGGCTGGCTTGAGAAAGAATTGGAGTTTGAAGCAGAGCTGAGAGAGCATGTTAATTTCAAATGTTGACAGTTATAACCATTTTTCTGTGTCAGTTACTCTCTCTGGCAGTTGGCAGAGACACATACTCAGAGACTCTCTCTCAGGGCTGGAAGAGGTAACATCTTTGCCTCTCTTTCTGAGGGAAAGACTTGAAGGAGATTAGTGTTGTCTTTTTCCAACTTGGGAAACACTATTGACTATCTATTTCTGTCTTCATAAATTGGTTTATATCTAAGAAGATCAAAGAAAGATCTGGTCTTTGGTTTGGACTCCGAGACTCAAAGTCCTAATGTGATTCTTGTTGAGACTCAACCAGTTATCCTTTGTTATTTTATAACTGTAAGGTGGAGTTAAGAATTCTAAGGATAATAGTAGTAGTTTTATTTAGAATAGTATAAATTTGGGTTAGTCAGATCAGGGAGGATTAGTGTAGCCTGTGAAACACAGGAGAAGTGATTCCTTGTGGAACCAGGGAGTTTATTTGGGTGGATTTAAGATCCCTTAGAATTAGAAATCCTTTTTATCCTTATATATTTCAATAAATATTTTATTTTTTATAATATGAGTCTCTTTAGCATCCTTACACCTGGCCCTGATGGGAATTTCACATTTGAGCTTCACTGCATCACTGAAAATACTTTTGATTACATCTATCAAAAGTATCTGAACAGCTTTGAACCTGTATTAGCATAGTTTCCCCATCTATTTTTATGTAATTCACCAATATTATTTTTACAGTTCAAATATGACCTCAGATACTTCCTAAGTTGTATGGCCCTGTGTAAGTTACTTCACCCTCATTGCCTAACCCTTATGGCTCTTCTGCCTTAGAATCAATGCATAGTACTTATTGATTGATTAATTAATTGACTCTCAGCTGGAAGGTAAAAAAAGAATATTTGGAAAGGGGAGAGACAAAGAGAAAGATGAAATAATAGGTGGTTATACTCAGAGAAATGTCAGAGTTTTTGATTAAGGAAGTGGAACATTTATAGGTATTAGTGAGATCCAGGGTATAACCATTCCTGGAAAATATATTCCAGGCATGATATATGTAAAGAGCTTTGTGAAGCTCTTTACATATCATATTTGAGTTGAAAGAGGTATATTTCCTAAATATCATGATGTTCAAGAGGGAAACATGAATTGATGCCACAAAAAGATAATCATTAATATATTGAGGCTATTTATAATCAGTTCTAAAGAATTAAATTAATTTAAGATACATTTTAAATAATTTAAATTATTTTAAAAATTAAAAAAAATAAAAAATGTATGCTAGGTGCTTGAGATGCAGTTCAAAAATGAAGTAGTCAGGGTCAGCTAGGTGACTCAATGGATTGAGAACTAATAGAGATTGAGATCCTGCTTTGGAATGTTGCCTCAGACACAACTCCTATTCCTTAGACCTTATTCCTCTTCTGCCTTGGAGCAAATAACAATATTGATTCTAAGACAGAAGGTAAGGATTTTAAATAAATGTTTTTTTTTTAAATGAAGCAAAATGACCCAGATAAAAAGAAAAAGAAAGAATATCTACTTTTTAAAAATAAAAATGAAGCAATGTCTACGCTTAGAGACATTACATTCTGTTGGAGGCAATATTTATACTGATTAGTAGGAATGTCTTGATAAATATTTAACAACTAGCTCTCGGGGGAAGATGTATGTACAACACACTTTTAGGTTTAATCTCTATTATTAATATTTTCTCCATTTTCTCTTTCTTAAGTCTAGACAATGAAAAATAAATCAAACCTTGATTTGTAGTGTTTGCTGATTTCTGAGGTAAATACATTGAAAATTTAAGAATCAGCCCTTTCCAGTCCAGCAAGCTGGCTATAACACATTATGGCTTATAAATATACAATCTAGATACATGATACAATTTTTAAGGGAACAGGAAAATCGGTGGAGAGAACGAGAAAGGTCTCATGAAGGAGGGGATATTTGAGCTGAGCTTTGAAGGAAACTAGAGATCATAGAGACAGCTGGTGGCCACGTAATTAAAATGTTGGGTCTGGAGTCAGAAAGACATGAGTTCATATCCAACCTCAGGCACTTACTAACTGTGTCACTCAAACTCTGTTTGTCTCAATTTCCTCAATTATAAAATGAGGATAAGAATAGCATCTACCTTCCAGGGGATCAAATGAGATAATATTTGTGAAAACACTTAATAGTGCTTAATGTATAGCTGGCATTATATAAATATTTCTTCTCCCCTCTCCTCTCTTCCCCCTTCCTCTTCATAGCTCACAGCACTTAGAGCTGGAAAGAGTCTAAGAGAGTATTTATAGAGCTCATACAAGTTGAGCACTAGGTATTTTAACCAGTCATCATATTTGGCATCTGATTTTTCCCTCCTTTGGAGGCTGATTCTTTACTCTGGAATGATATCCAATTATCTAAGTGGCAAATTAATAAGCTAAATTGGTACCACTCCTCTCTGACAGGAGTATCCATGTATGCATATGACAACATATTTTGACAGAATTTTATTCTCCCAAAAGAGTATGCCATTGTTTGCCTTTAAACATTGGGGATTCTTGAGCTGGAATCTTTAGCACCCTGAAAGTCAAAAATCTATTTTAGGATTCTCAACTCTCTTGTTGAACCATTCTTCCAACTCTAAAATATATGTCTAACCTGAGTAAGTTAGTAAAGAACTTTTAGGCACTGTGCCCAAAATTGCAAAAGGTAAATAACACAGACCAAATTTAGACGTGCAACCTTATAGTATAACGAAGATGGGGAAAAAAAGAGAAGGGTAATTGCCTGTGGGTACAAAGACACGTTAAGAAGAGAGTAACATCTTCATCAGAGCACTGTACCGATGTGTGTGAATGAGGGATAGGAGAGAGGATGATTATACAACAAGGCTAGCTTGTGAAGCAATGGCTAGAAATATCCACAAAGGGAGGCAGGAGCTCTGTACCTCCCTCTGCACCTAGTGCCCGATTACCATCTCTTTTCAAATCTCTGTTGAAGAAAGACATTTCCTCCCTTTTTTCCACCTTTTAATTTCTTTCTCTTTACTCTCATTTATTATTTAACTCTATAAAGCCTTGGAGATATGGTCTGCTTTGGAGATGTTATCCGAAATGAAGCTGTACTATGTAATTGCTCTGGGAAAGAGAAGAAGGTTAAGTCAATGGGCATTATTTATTACTAGCTGTTGAGACCCAAGAGGATCAGAAAAGGGATAGTGAAGGAAGCTTTTATAAAATAAATCTGAAGGTAGAAAAAATACATTTTAATTTATTCTTTAGAATGAAATTATTTAATGTACAATTTGAAGGTAATAAAAACAACTACCTTTTATATTTTAACTTGTCTTCGGGGAGTCATCCATGATGCTTTTCAGACATCTATCAATTCTCACAGTATCAAATTAAGAAAGATACTGAATTCTGGGAAATGGATTCTGAAAGGAAGAATTTTTAGGGGCAAAAAAGATGGACTATATCAATCTAAATAACTGATGAGTTTGAAGTTAATCCTAAGCAAAATTATAGATTATGAAATAGATGGCTTCAGAAACAGAATAGCAGCACCTCAAAGCTGGAAGGGACCTAAAATGCCACTTACTTTGGCCTATAATCAAAGAGGAATCCACTCTACAATACCTAATAACCAGTCATCCATCTACTTCTTCTTGACGATCTTTAGTAAAAGGGGCCCCACTGCTTCTTGAAACAGTTCATTCCATTCTTGCACGGTTCTTATTGTTAGGAAGTTTTTTATGTGAAAACAAAATCTGCATTTCTGCAGCTACTAACCAGGGCTTCTAGTTCTGCTCTTTAGGGCTAAGGAGAAGAAGTTTAATGCCTCTTTCATGGAATAACCTTTGAAGACAGTAAACATCCTCAGTTCTTTTAACTGAGCCTCACACAACATGGTCTGATGGTCCTTTAATATCTGTTTTCCTTCTCTGTATACTCTGGAGCTTGTCAATGCCCTTTCTAAAAGATTCTCTTCCTAGAAGAGAACACAACATTCCAGGTGTGGTCTAACCCTGGCAGAGAACAACTTTGATATGGCTTTTCTAGCCTGAGTCTCTATCTCTGTCTCTGATGCTGTCTTTCTGTCTCTCCATCCCATCTTCCCACCTTCCCACCTTCCCACCTTCCCACCTTCTTCCCTCCCTCCCTATCTTCCTCTCTCTCTCTCTCTCTCTCTCTCTCTCTCTCTCTCTCTCTCTCTCTCTCTCTCTCTCTCTTTCTCTCTCTCCCTCTCTCTGTCACTCTCTGTCTCTGCCTCCATCTGTCTCTGTCTCTGTCTCTGTCTTTGTCTCTCCCTCTCACTCCCTCCTCCAAATAAATAATAATAAGATAAAATGTAACAGAGAAAACTATAAAGTTGTTTGTTCAAAAAAAAAAAAAAGAAAATTGGGAGCACCTATGTGGTTCAGTGGATAGAGTCACACCTGGAGACAAAAGGTCCTGGGTTCAAATGTGACTTCAGGCATTTCCTAGCTATGTGACCTTACACAAGTCACTTAAGCCTAATTGCTTAACCCTTAGTTCTCTTCTGCCTTACTTAGTATTGATTCTAAGACAGAAGGTGAGGATCTTAAAAATCAAATGGTTAAGTACAATTTAACAACAATCACAATCACAATCACAAACACGAAAAAGAATTAGGTTTTTTATTTCACTGTCAACTTGACAACTTAGTTCTAATTTGTTTTTCTAGCCTTATTGAATTGTGTGTGTATCACATAGTAGGTCCTTTTAACTGGTGGCAATCCATATCCTGCCTTCATTCATTTCACTGACTATTCTGCATGCCTGTAATGTGTTTCCTTTTTACCTGCTTCTCTGAGAATCCCTAGGTTCCTTCATGTCAACAGACATTTATTAAAGACTTAATTAAAGTGGCTACTACATGCCAGATACTAGGCAAAGCACAAAAAAAAAAAGGCCAAAAACTGTCTTCGCTATCAAAGAGCAATCAGTCTAATGGGGGTGACAATATGAAAACAACTATGTACAAACAATATAGAGGTGGGATAAAAGGAAAATAATAAATATACATAATAAAATACATTAAAATAAAAATAAAGTAATAAAATATTAAGAAAAATTGGGATCAGAAAAGGAGGTTGGATTTTAGCTGGGATTTGATGGAAGCCAGGAAAAACAGAAGCTAGAGATGAAGAGGGAATATAGGTAATCAAAAGTGAAAATGCCCAGAGTACAAGGAAAAATGAAAAAGTCAGTGTCATCATATTGCAAAGTCTGTGGAGGTGGCAGGTATAAGGTATGAGAAAACTGGAAAAATAGGAGAGACAGGTTATGAAGGGATTTGGATGCCACCTTTCCTACTTTTTTTAGTTCTTTGCTTCTGAACATTGAAGGCAGTCACACAACCATACAAATTGACTGGGTTTACTATCAATTTTGTTCGGTAAATAGCATAGGAATTCTCCCCTGTTTGAGCCTCTATAATGCTACCCATGATATTTGTGCAAAACTTGCTTTTTCCATAAACTTCTAGCATCATCTATGTTCCCTGTATTTTTGTAGAAAACTTCACCCTCCTCTTTTATGAAAAAAGTCATAGGCAACCTATCTCACTTTTTAAAACATTTTAAATTAAATTATATTTTCTCCAATTACATGTAAAACCACTTTCTAACATTTTTTCAAAGAATATTGAGTCTTGAATTCTTTCTCTCTCACTCCCCTCCACTCCCACAACCCTGCTGAGATGGTAAGTAATTTCATAGATTTTAAGTGTGCAGTCATGTAAAATGTTTTCCCATATTAATCCTTTTGTGGAAGGAAATTCAAATAGAAAAAAATTAAGAAAGTGAAAAAACTTTGCTTTGGTCTAGATTCAGACTCTATCAGTTCTTTTTCTCTAGAAGCAGAATGCATAGAGGTCTTTGTCCTTTTGGGTTTTTTAACCTCTTTCAGATACAAACCTAGTAAAGGTATTGTTGGGTCAAAGTGTATGTACTGTTGCATAGTCCTTTGTCTATAAAATTATAAATTGCTGTCCATAATGAATCAGTTCATAGCTCCCCAAAAAATACATTCATGTTTCAATTTTCCCACATCCCCTCCAAGTTATGTCATTTTCCTTTTCTGTCATAATAGCCAATATTATAGGAGTGAAGTGGCATCTCATAGTTCTTTTTATTTGAATTTCTCTAATTAATAGTGATTTAAAACAGCTTTGGCATGATTATGGAGAATTTTAATTACTTTGAGAACTGCCTGTTCATATCCTTTCACCATTTATCAGTTGGGGAAATTATTTGTATTCTTAAATATTTAACTCATTTCTCTATATATTTGAAAAATGAGGCCTTTATTAGAGACTTGTAAAAAAGGGGTCATTATGATTACTGTATATTACTCTCCATCCTATTTATCCTTGTTTAATTTCTGACCTTCTCCCCCAACTTGCCCTCTTTTTTAATCAGCCACACCTCTCTTATCTTATTCCCTTCTCCTACTTTCCTATAAGGTAAAATAGCTTTTTATAATCTTTTTTATCCCGTTTGGTCTTTCTTTTCCCTCTCCTCCCAAAACATTCCTCTCTCTTGTTCCTTAATATTTTTTTACATCATCCCATCATATTTAATTCACATCCTGGCCCTCTGTCTTTGTATATTCCTTCTAAATGCCCCAATAATGATAAAGTTCTTTGGAATTACAAGAATCATCTCCTCATAGGCTATACACAATTTAAACCTTATTAAATGTTTTTTTTTTAAACTTCACTTTCCTGTTTACCTTTATAAAATTCTCTTTAGTTTTGTATTTAAGAGTCAAATTTTTCATTCAACTCTGGTTTTTCCATCAGGAATATTTGAAAGTCCTCTATTTCACTGAATACCCATTCCCCCCCCCCTAAAGAATTATGCTCATTTTTGCTGGGTAAGGGATTCTTGGGTGAAGTCCTATTCCAGGCCCTCTGATCCTTTAATGTAGAAGCTGCTAAATCTTGTGTTATTCTACTCTTATTCCACAATATTTGAATTGTTTCTTTCTGGCTGTTTACAATATTTTCTTCTTGATCTGGGAACTCTGAAATTTGGCTATAATTTTCCTGGGAGTTATATTTTGGAGATCTCTTTCAGGAGGTGGCCACTGGGTTCTTTCAATTTCTATTTTCCCCTCTGGTTCTATAATATCAGAGTAATTTTCCTTGATAATTTCTTGAAAGATAATGTCTAACTTATTTTTCTGATCATGGCTTTCAGGTAGTCCAATAATTCTTAGATGATCTCTCCTGGATTTATTTTTTCAGGGCAGTTATTTTTCCAATGAGATATTTTAAATTTTCTTCTATTTTTTCTTTCTTTTGACTGATTATTTCTTGTTGTCTCATAGAGTCATTAGATTCCACTTGACTAATTCTAATTTTAAGAGATGATTTTCTGAATGAGCTTTGGTAACTCCTTTTCCATTTCGCCAATTCTACTTTTTAAAGAGTTCTTTTCCTCAGTGAATTTGTGTACTTCTTTTTTCATAAGTCCTTTCTAAAAATTCTTTTCTTCTGTGCATTTTTTAAAAATGTCAATTAATATTATTATCATATATTATACCTCTGTCACCATTAGCACTGACCATTAGCTAAAGGCTGGTACAACAGAATCAAAGACTTTCAATTAGTAGGCATCTTTTTATTTTATTTTATTTTTTTAATTTTAATTTTTAATTTCAAACATTGTTCCTTGGTTACAAAAATCATTTTATTTCCCTCCCTCCCCCACCCTTCCCATAGCCGATGTGCACTTTGACTGGGTATCACATGTGTTCTTGATCAGAACCTCTTTCCATGTTGTTGGTATTTGCAATAGGATGTTCATTTGGAGTCTATTTCCCCATTCATATCCCCTTCAACCCATGTCATTAAGCAATATTTTTTCATTATTGTTTTTACTCCAACAGTTTTTCATCTGGATGTGGATAGTGTTTTTTCTCCTGTACCCCTCTGGGTTGTTCATAGTCATTGCATTACCACCAATGGAGGAGTCCATTACCTTCGATTGTACCAAAGTGTATCAGTCTCTGTATAATTTTCTCCTGGTTCTGCTCCTCTCGCTCTGCATCACTTCCTGGAGGTTGTTCCAGTCCCCATGGAATTCCTCCACTTAATTATTCCTTTGAGCACAGTAGTATTTCATCACCAACATATACCACAATTTATTCAGCCATTCACCAATTGAAAGGCATCCCCTCATTTTCCAATTTTTGGCCACCACAAAGAGCGCAGCTATGAATATTTTTGTACATGTCTTTTTCCTTATTATCTCTTTGTGGTACAAACCCAGCAACTGGATCTAAGGGCAGACAGTGTTTTAGTGCCCTTTGGGCATAGTTCCAAATTGCCCTCCAGAATGGTTGGATCCATTCACAACTCCACCAGAAATGCATTAATGTCCCCACTTTGTCACATCCCCTCCAACATTCATTACTTTCCTTTGCTGTCATGTTAGCCAATCTGTTAGGTGTGAGGTGATACTACAGAGTTATTTTGATTTGCATCTCTCTGACTAACAGAGATTTAGAACACTTTTTCATGTGATTCTTAATGGTTTTGATTTCTTTGACTGAAAATTGCCTATTCATGCCCCTTGCCCATTTATCAATTGGAGAATGGCTTGATTTTTTGTACAATTGGTTTAGCTCTTTATAAATTTGAGTAATTAGAACTTTGTCTGAGGTTTTTGTTATGAAGATTGTTTCCCAGTTTGTTATTTCCCTTCTGATTTTGGTTACATTGGTTTTGCTGGTACAGAAACTTTTTAATTTGATGTAGTCAAAATTATTTATTTTACATTTTGTGACTCTTTCTAAGACTTGCTTGGATTTAAAATTATTCCCTTCCCAAAGGTCTAACATATATACCATTCTGTGTCCACCTAATTTACTTATAGTTTCCTTTTTTATGTTCAGGTCATTCACCCATTCTGAGTTTATCTTGGTGTAGGGAGTGAGGTGTTGATCCAAACCCAATCTCTCCCACACTGTCTTCCAATTTTCCAAGCAGTTTTATCAAATAGTGGATTTTGGTCCCAAAAGCTGGGATCTTTAGACTTATCATAGACTGCCTTGCTGAGGTCACTTACCCCAAGTCTATTCCACTGATCCTCCTTTCTGTCTCTTAGCCAATACCAAATTGTTTTGATGACCACTGCTTTATAGTATAGTTTGAGATCTGGGATTGCAAGGCTGCCTTCCTTCGCATTTTTTTTCATGATTTCCCTGGATATCCTTGATCTTATGTTCTTCCAAATGAACTTTGTTATGTTTTTTTTCTAATTCCATAAAGAAGTTTTTTGGAAGTTCGATGGGTATGGCACTAAATAAATAGAAAAGTTTGGGTAGGATGGTCATTTTTATTATGTTAGCTCATTCCACTCATGTGCAGTTAATGTTTTTTCAATTGTTCAAGTCTAGTTTTAGTTGTGTGGAGAGTGTTTTGTAGTTGTGTTCATATAGTTACCTGTGTTTGTCTTGGTAGATAGATTCCTAAGTATTTAATTTTGTCTAAGGTGATTTTGAATGGGATTTCTCTTTCTAATTCCTGCTGCTGTGATGGCAATATATAGAAGTGCTGATGACTTCTGTGTCTTTATTTTGTATCCTACTACTTTGCTAAAGTTCTTGATTATTTCCACTAGTTTTTTAGTTGATTCTCTAGGATTTTTTAAGTAGACCATCATATCATCCACAAAGAGTGATAGCTTGGTCTCCTCATTGCCAATTTTAATACCTTCAATTTCTTTTTCTTCTCTAATTGCTATTGCTAGTGTTTTTAGTACAATGTTAAATAATAGAGGTGATAATGGGCATCCTTGTTTCACTCCTGATCTTATTGGGAATGCATCTAGTTTATCCCCATTGCAGATGATGTTTGCTCATGGTTTTAGATATATACTGTTTATTATTTTTAGGAAAGACCCTTCTATTCCTATGCTTTCTAGTGTTTTTAATAGGAATGGATGTTGTATTTTATCAAAGGCTTTTTCTGCATCTATTGAGATAATCATGTGATTTTTGTTGGTTTGCATGTTGTTTTGGTCAATTATGTGGATGGTTTTCCTAATTTGGACCATCCTTGCATTCCTGGTATAAATCCTACTTGATCATAGTGAATGACCTTCCTGATCACTTGCTGGAGTCTTTTTGCTAGGATCCAATTTTAAGATTTTGCATCTATATTCATTAAGGATATTGGTCTGTAGTTTTTTTTCTCCATTTTTGACCTGCCTGGCTTTGGAATCAGTACCATATTTGTGTCATAAAAGGAATTTGGTAGAACTCCCTCTTTTCTTATTATTTCATATAGTTTGTATAGTATTGGGATTAACTGTTCTTTGAACATTTGATAGAATTCACTTGTGAATCCATTAGACCCTGGGGATTTTTTCTTAGGCAGTTCTTTGATGGCCTGTTGGATTTCTTTTCCTGACATGGGACTATTTAAGAATTCTATTTCTCCTTCTGTTAGTCTAGGCAATTTATATATTTGTAAATATTCATCCATATCACCTAGATTGGCATATTTATTGCCATATAATTGGACAAAATAGTTTTTAATGATTGCCTTAATTTCCTCTTCATTGGAGGTAAGGTCCCCCTTTTTATCTATGATACTGTTAATTTGCTTTTCTTCTTTCCTTTTTAAAATTAGATTGACCAGTACTTTGTCTATTTTGTTTGTTTTTTCAAAGTACCAACTTCTAGTATTATTTATTAGTTCAATAGTTCTATCACTTTGATTTTATTAATTTCTCCCTCAATTTTTAGGATCTCTAATTTGGTTTTCTTCTAGGGTTTTTTAATTTGTTCGCTTTCAAGTTTTTTCATTTGTATCTCTAATTCATTGATCTCTGCCCTCCCTAATTTGTAAATATATGCACTCAAGGATATAAATTTTCCTCTGAGTACTGCTTTGGCTGCATCCCATAAGGTTTGAAAGGATGTCTCACCATTGTCATTTTCTTCAATGAAATTATTGTTTCTATGATTTGTTCTCTAACTGATTTTGGAGTATCATATTATTTAATTTCAAATTGATTTTTAATTTAGCTCTCCAGGTACCCTTACTGATCATTATTTTTATTGTCTTATGATCTTAAAAGGTTGCATTTGTTATTTCTGCTTTTCTGCATTTGTATGCCATGTTTTTATGACCTAGTGTATGGTCAATCTTTGTGAATGTGTTATGTGCTGCTGACAAGTAGGTGTATTCCTTTTTATCCCTATTTATTTTTCTCCATATATCTATTAACTCTAATTTTTCCAAGATTTCATTCACATCTTTTACTTCTTTCTTATTTATTTTTTTGATTTGATTTATCTAAATTTGATAGTGGTTGGTCCAGGTTTCCCACTAATATAGTTTAACTATCTATTTCCTCCTTCAATTCTCCTAATTTCTCCATTAGAAATTTGGGTACTATACCATTTGGTATATACATATTAATTAGTTATATTTCCTCATTGTTTATACTCCCTTTTATTAGGATGTATTTACCTTCCCTATCCCTTTTAATCTGGTCTATTTTTGCTTTGGCTTTGTCAGATATCATGATTGCAACTCCTGCCTTCTTTCTATCAGTTGAGGCCCCATAGGTCTTACTCCAACCTTTAATTCTGACCTTGTGAGTATCTATCTGCCTCATGTGTGTTTCTTGAAGACAACATATGGTAGGGTTTTGGGTTCTAATCCACTCTTCTATTCATCTACGTTTTATGGGTGAGTTCATCCCATTCATGTTCAAAGTTATGATTGTCACTTGTGAATTCCCTGGCATTTTGATATGCTCCCCTAATTCTGACCTTTCTTCTTTTGTTATAACCTTTTAAATCAGTGATTTACTTTAAATTAGTCCCCCTAGTCCCCTCCCTTGATATGCTTCCCTTTCTAGCCCCTCCTGTTTTGTTACCTTCTTATTTGTTTGTTTGTTGTTCCCTCCCCCCTCTCCTTCCTTCCCTTTTTGTACTCCCTCCCCTCTACCCCCCCCTTAGTTTTACTTTCCCCCTTACCATGTAGGATATGATAGAATTCAAGATCCCAATGGATCTAGACGCTCTTCCCTCTCAGAGTTGATTTCACTGACTGTAAGGTTTACCACATCTATTGAAGAAGACCCAGAAAAGAAAGTTCTTGTCAGCAAAATCCCATGGCCCTGTCAAATGGTTCACTATCAGAAACTGATATGACTTAGCAGTGGAAATGACATGAAAGAAGAGGCATTACCATTTGGTTTACTAACTACTCTCTAAGGTCCATGAAAGCTTCCATATGAACTATAGCTGAAACCTTCCATACTTGTTTTTTCTCCTGTTCAAATGTGAGTTCCTTGAAAACAGAACTCTTTTGTAATCATATCTCTAGCATTTTGCTTACTATTTTTCACTGAGTGCTTAATAAATGTATATGCACCAAATGTAATCCATCTTTCTTCCTAAACCTACTTCCTCCAAACTTTCCAACTTTGAAACTTCTATAACTTATCCTCCTTGTGCCATTCTTGACTTTTTTCTTTTTTACGTGTATGTAATTTATTACGTGTATGTAATCAGAAGCCAAGTCTTATTGAGTCTATCTTATACCATCTTTCATATCTACTACCTTCTTTCTACTCCTGCTGCTGTCCTCATACATCTCCTTGCTCCTACTCTCTTGCTTTTCTGATCCATCCTCTAAACTATGCCTCAAAACCTTTGGGGTTTCTCTATTGTCTCTAGATTAAAACACAGAATTTTGGAGGGTACCTAGGTGGCTCAGTGGATAGGGAACCAACCAAAGATGGAAGGTCCTGGGTGCAAATATGACCTCAGACATTTCTAGCTGTGTAACTCTGGGCAAATAACTTAAACTCCATTGCCTAGCCCTGACTGTTTTTCTGCCCTAAAACCAATACATAGAATTGATTCTAAGACCAAAAATAAGGGATTAAAGAACACACACACACACACACACACACACACCCCTTCAATCTGGTGTTTAAAACTCTCCACAGTCTGAATCCTATATTTTGTGCCCCCCCAAACTAACTGTTCCCTAAAGTTGATATTCCATCTCGTGTCTGTTCAATTGCAAAAATCATCTTACACCTGGAATATAGACCTTTCTCATGCATTTATTCCTCTCTTTACGTCTTTAAGACTCAGTTCCAATCACCCCTATTCAGTGAAATCTTCTCCAATCTTCCCAATTGTTAATGTTCTCTCCTTCCTCAAATTATCTTATATTTTCTTATTTGTGTTCGTGTTGTAGTCCCCCAGTAGACTATTACCTTTGGAAGGGCATGGACTGTTTTGTTTTTATTTTTTGTGTCTCCCTGAGGCATAGCATATGCCTTGCACTACATATTAGGCATGTAGAAAACCAATGCTTTTTGAATTTACTTGAATTGAAGTTTCTTTTCAATTCTAACACTTGATGAATCGATCAAATGGGTGACAGGGAGAATGGGCAAGAAGTTCACTGAAATGTATGTATAATCCCCCAAAGTCAGTTACACTCTACCAACCAGATATGGTCCCCAACCAGAACTTCTTTGCCTTATTCCATTAAAAAGTAGGAAAATGAATTTCATCACCTTTCTTGAACACTCACAGACAGATAAGGCTGAAAATTAGTAAGGAAATGACTCTGGGGTCAATAGCCAAAGGGAAGGAGTGAAGAGTGAGGGTTCCCAAAGATCCACCAATTGGATAATCAGTCCATGAATAATCCACAGCAGCTCTGTCTAGCCCTATGAACCCAATGCTTAATACCTTATTAGGTCAGGCAGCATGTTTCCTCAAACAGATCTAGTTATTCTTTGGCCTGAAGGAATGTCCAGCCTCATTTTTGTCTGGGTAGTATATTAACCTTGTGCAGTGAGTAGATCAGCATTTTTCTCTAGATTATTCTTTCTAGGGCGATGTAAACCCTATCAGAGCCTGCTGAATGAAAAATCTATGAACAGGGTCCTTGTAGAGAATAATAACCCCTGTTTTTAAACAGACTGGTTTCAGGAAAAGAAAAAGCTCAAAACTATTCTCTCCATGAGGTGGTGTGAAATGTTTGCCCTTCACACAGAGAAAGAGAAATGTGGGAATTTTAAGTGACTCCATTGGCTTTGAGGTGGGGTGGAGGAATGAGTGTGGGAAGCCTGATTCTCTAAGTGCCTAGGGGTCTTTCCACTGCCTGTCTGCTATTAATGCTCTCATGGAAATGCAACTTGTAATGTATTATAAGTGGTACAGATTTATTTGATGCTGTATTTTCATGAAAACTTTGCATATAAATGTTCTGCATTAAATAATATTTAGAAAAGTGAAATAAAATACTAAAGTAGGTTTAAGGAGAATGAAAAATAGAACATGGCAACTTTGGTTAAGAATAATGCAGCGAGAAAAGGAATTGAAGTATTAGAGATTCGAGGTATTCATGGAGCATACTCAAGGGACTCAAGAAAGGATCCTCTTTGTGAGTAGCACTATGGAAATGAAGGAAAAGGAAGCTGAAAAAAAAAACCCAAGCAGGTGAGCATACCAGCTCCTGAGACCCAGAGAAACTCTCCATAATCACATTTAAAAAGCAACAAAATGTCATTCTTATGTCACTCAACTCTTAATTCACCAAAGTGAGGTAAATTTAATGGTAAGGGTACTTGGTATGGTTTGAACTCCCATCCCATTTCTGCTGAGTACTTCTAAGATCATTTAAATCTGGTTTATCCCATGCTAACAGAATAGACAAGGAACAAGTGTTTTTAAAATAAAACATTTAATTGGTCCTGAAATAAGCATTAAGGGAATGGGAAAAATATCCTCAACATACACACATTCTGGGGATCAGGGCCTCAACTTGGAAATATCTCTTCCCCTTTGGCCTCCTCCTCTTACTGGCAACTTCCTCTGTAGAACTATCAGCCATAGAACATCTCCCCCAGATCAGTTCTTGACTCTGGCCCTTTTCCACTTCGCATCCATCTTTCAGGTATTGCTTTCTCTTGTTAGAATGTCAACTTCTTGAGATCAGGGGCTGGCTAAGTTGGTTGTGTGGCAGAGTTAGCAAAAACTGAGTTCAAACCCAGGCTCAGATATTTATTAGTAGTGTGATGCCAGGCAAGTCACTTCACCCTGCTTGCCTCAGTTTTGCCTCTAAAATGAGCTGGAGACGGAAATGGCAAACCACTACAGCAACTTTTCTAAGAAAATCCCAAATGAGGTTATGAAGAATTGGATGTGACTGAAAACGACTGACCTACATGTAAATCCTTCAAGTGATAAGAATTAGTGAGAACTCGAGCCCTTATGATTATATTTCTTTTTCTAGTCAATTAAAACATACATTAGTTCAAAGCAAAAGTTATAGAGTTATAGAGTAGAGCAAGTTTGGTGACATATTTTAAATTTATATTATATAAATATAAGTTAAATTTAAAATTTTAATAGAGTTATGTACTCTCCAATACCATTAGAGAAGGGGCTCAAGTGAAAAATGTGCTACAAGGGAACATACCAGCTAGGGAGCACATGTAGCCAATGGACACAGATGTCTGGGTAATTCATACTTCTGATTCTATAGGGTCATGAATATTTTTGCCTTAAGGTAAGGGTCCTTTCTCATTTAGTAGAGATAGTATGCTTCTTAGTTCCTTTTGCTGCTGTTCACTGCTATATAGCTTCAGGTAGGGAACTCGACTAGTTCTTTGGCTAGAAGCTACAGTGGACCCTGTTTTATGGTGGAAAATCCTAAGCAACTAACTTGAGAAAGCCCTTGGCTCTTTCTGGTCTCTCTTTTGAAGTGACTCTTTACACTTGTCATTTGGACTCTAATAGCTTAATTCTTACCTGAGAAAATACCTTCTATTTCCAATCATATTCCTTGTTTGGAGAAATCATGCACAAGGGTTCTGCATTGGATCAAGGAGAAGCTAGGGTGAGGAGACTTTTCTGGATGCCTTTACCTTTCCCCGACATCATCTCCATATGGCTCTAGTTCCTTCCATATCACTGGGGCTGGGCTAGCTGAAGAATGAAACAGCAACTGACCTTTACCCTCTTTTCCCTTAATAAAGAAAAATTCACCTCTCTACCTATGGCAATATACTTTAGGTACATCAGGAATTAAATAGTTTTTTTTTTTTTTGTGACCTATCTTGGGAATCCAACTGCCATTTATAAGATTTTTCCATGGGAAAATGATTTCTGAATTACAAATAAGCAACTTCATTGCCCATAATGGCAGTACCACGGCTACTATTACTCTTTGGAAGATAATCTCACGGTGTCAGTTTCTCAGGATTCAAAACTTGTGAGATGGTGCTTGGGGTAAGGTTTATTTTGTCATTAAAAGAGACAGAAATATCTAGAGAGGAACTGTATGGGTGAGTCTAGTGTCCAGAAAATCGGCAGGGTCATTATTTTCTAAAAGAACTGATGAAGAAGGGAATCCTGGCTCTGGGGTGAGCATGAGATAAAAGTGAATCTGCAATTCCTTCACTAGTCTCGGTTCTTGCATGCCTGTCATAGCATGACCATCCCTTTACAGCATAACCACAAACGGTCTTTTAATTCAGCATAAGTCAGAATGACTAAGAGAGAAGCATTAGTCATCCTTGCTACCATTTCTGGTCAGGGAGAAGAATGCTGCATTTACTTTGGCTTCCTCATTTCTTCTCATTCCATGAAGGATGATCACCCTCTAATCTTATGTGAAGTACTTTCAAGAATCTCATATATGATTTGGAGTCTTAATTTCTCTTTCTTTTTTTAAGCTTTTCTGGGTATTATGAAACATAAAATGAACATGAAAATACTTGCATAGGGGGCAGCTGGGTAGCTCAGTGGATGGAGAGCCAGGCCTAGAGACAAGAGGTCCTAGGTTCAAATAGTTACTTTGTTTAACTATTCCCCAATAAATGAGGATCCATACTATTTATAACCCTTTCTTCTACAGAGATTTTCCTATTAAGGCCTGAGCCAGTTTTTATTATTATTTTAAATTTATTTATTTTTTTAACATCCATTAAAATTTTTTACATTCCAGTATTCAGTTTAGTGAGTTGTTTCTGTTCTTTCCACTAATGCTTTTGTAGTCTTCATGAATATTGTTTTTACCATTTTGCATAATTAATACAAGTCTTTCTATACTTCTCTGTATTAATATGTTTTCATTTCTTACAACATAGCATTTTTTTATATTCATGGGCTGGGTAATTATATTGATCAAACCTGGCCTCAAAAAAGTGAAGAGAAAATGTTCTTCCATCATTTTTTTAAAGAATCGAGGGATTGTGGATGTGAAAATTGCATATATTGTCAGACTCAGTTGATATGTTCAGGTTTGCTGAACTGCTTTTGCTCTTTTTTTGAGATTTTCTCTGGAAATACATATTTGGAAATGATGGAGACAACAAAAGACATATTTTTAAGAAATTTAAATAGAACTTCCGGTCAAGATGGCGGCTTAGAGAAAGCTAAAGTTCAGATCTCCGGAAACCCTTCCCTACCGAACTCAAACTATATGCTCCTAAGGCACCGAAATTCAAAACAAACAACAGCATAGACCCCGGGAATCCTCCTCCTGGACCTGGACCTAGATCTAAAGGTACGGCCCCCCTCCCCAAAAGCCAGAACACGAGATCACTCGGACCTAAGGGGTAGACAGAAGGAAGGTCCCAGGACCCATCCCCCCAACCCAGAGTGCTGAGTCCGAGGCAGCAGAGGGAACCTCAGAGCCTCAGGGCCGGCTATCCTGAAGGCCTCTTCCTGAAAACAACCTGACCTAGTCGAGGGGGCACCCAGACAGCAGGGAAACAGAGAGAGACAGGAGGAGCCTGTAGCCCCCTGACTGGATGTAAACCTTAAAATTTATTAGACTTATGAATGTTGGAAATTTCACCATTGGAAAATTTCATATTTGGAAAAAAATTCCTACTGATAGTAAGAACTCTATTGGAATGTGAACCCCCTTGGCATGGGAGGATCCTTCTCCTCCCTACTTAAGACTACTTTAGAACAGAAACCTTTTGCTAAACAATGGAAAGGGCTTTGACCTATGCTTAAGCATAGAATAGGAAGTTCTTTGAGTCATGATTGATTTTAGAATTGATACAATAGAGATATTTGGAATGACAGAACCAGGCCTTGGAACTTCCAATCTCCACCCTACTCAGAGTAACAGGATTTAGGAAGGGCTGCAGCAAAGGATCAAGATTTAATTATTTGAGAATATGACCTTCAACAGACATGTGCAAAGCCACAGACCTCTGGGCGGTCCTGGGTTAAACTAGAACCACCATTGGCACAGGGGAGACATCGACAGTGATTGGTAGATGTGAGAACTGAGGGGAGGGAACTTAGATGGTTTCCTTAAAGATAGCAGGGTCTGAGGAGAGGAAGAAGAGGTTTTCCTCTGAGGAGGTTGCTCTGAAGGAGAACTCAAGAGGTTGCTCTGAAAGAGGACTAAGGAGGGGTGGATGCTCTGAAGGAGTCTGAGAGGAGAGAGGTCCTGGAGGGAGAGCTCCTGGAGAGGTCTTGAAGGAGGCTGTGGAAGGAGAACTCAGGAGGAGTCAGGAGGAGAATTCTCTGGAAACATTTCTTGAAAGGGGGCTCTCTTGAAGGTGGAGCCTGAGGTTGGCATGAGAAGCCTTACCTAGAGAGATCTTGGGTGAGTGATAAAACGCCCTGACTGATTTATTCATTCTTATTCCTTTCTTACTTTCTCTCTTTTTCTATTGATTAATCAATGTATTATAAATTAAATTTCTCTATAAACCCAGTTGGCTTGGGCATATTCATAAATTGGGAATATATTCCCTGGCGACCATCTTATATTTATATAAAACCAAGACACAGTAGAAAACATATTTCAGTGGTCATATTTGATATATATATTTCCCTTGCTCCCAAACATTTTAATTATCACAGTTTATGACTCCCACTCTCTTATCTACAACTATTTGACGCTCAAAACTATTTTAAATCTAACATGGATCCTTCCATCCGAGTCTCAAGGTCCCTGCCTCAAAGCATACTCAGTTCAACCCAGAGAAAGTTAATCTTATCAGGAGCCCTTAGAGCTCCAGGAAGCCGCGGCCCCTCCCCCCTCAGAGTGCTGGCTCTCCTGGCCAGCTAAGGCACAGAAACAAACATCCCAAAGAAAGGGCCGAGCCAGGCTCAGAGCGTGGAAGTAAGGCAACAGAGAAGCATCGGGAGGGAACTGAGGAGGGCAGTAACAGGGAAACACCAACAATTCCTGGCTTCCCCAGGAAGACATAACAACAACTGCATAGAAGGGACAATCTGCCTAGGGCTAAAACCTTTGAACACCAGACAGAGATAAAAAAAAGCTAGTCCTCCCCACTCAGATAGAGATGGCAAACTCCACAGAAGCACAAAAGTCCCAAAATTCCAAGAAAAACAAGAAGAAGGGGGCAACTTTGGACACATTTTAAGGATCAAAAATACAAAATACAGAGGAGATAGAAGAGGAAACACAAGCAAATGCTCTGAAACCTTCCAAAGGAAATGGAAACTCTCCACAAACCCACGAAGAATTTGAATTGGAAAGGATCAAAAAGATGGAAGCCCTCTGGGAGGAAAAGGGGGAAATAATGCAAAAGAAATTCACACACCTACAAAACCAGTTTGACCAAACTGAAAAGGAAAACCAGGCTTTAAAGGTCAGAATTAGGCAACTGGAAGACAACGAGCAGGTAAAAGAGCAAGAATCAATAAAGCAAAGCCAAAAGATCAAGAAATTAGAAGAGAATATAAAATATCTCACTGACAAGGTGACAGACTTGGAAAATTGAGGAAGAAGAGATAATTTAAGAATAATTGGACTTCCAGAAAAGCCAGAAATAAACACCAAACTCGACATCGTAATACAAGATATAATCAAAGAAAATTGCCCAGAGATTCTAGAACAAGGGGGCAATACAGCCACTGACAGAGCTCACAGAATACCCTCTACACTAAATCCCCAAAAGACAACTCCCAGGAATGTAATTGCCAAATTCCAAAGCTTTCAAACAAAAGAAAAAATCCTACAAGAAGCCAGAAAAAGACAATTTAGATATAAAGGAATGCCAGTCGGGGTCAAACAAGACCTTGCAAGTTCCACTCTGAATGATCGTAAGGCATGGAACATGATTTTCAGAAAGGCAAGAGAGCTGGGTCTTCAACCAAGAATCAGCTATCCAGCAAAACTGACTATATACTTCCAAGGGAAAGTATGGGCATTCAACAAAATAGAAGACTTCCAAGTTTTTGCAAAGAAAAAACCAGAGCTCTGTGGAAAGTTCAATATCGAAAAACAAAGAGCATGGAATATCTGAAAAGGTAAATATGAAGGAAAGGGAAAAGGAGAAAAATGTTATCTTTTTCTTTTACCCAAACTCTCTTCTATAAGGACTACATTTATATCAATCTATGTATACTAACATGTGGGGAAAATGTAATGTGTAAATAGGGGGAAAAGAAAGACCAAATAGAATAATCTTTCTCACACAAAGATTCACACAGGAAGGGGAGGGGAAGAAAACTATAAGAAGGAAAGGAAGAGAGTTTTTACTTAAACCTTACTCTCAGGGAAATCAACTCTGAGAGGGAAGAACATCCAGATCCATTGGGATCGTGAATTCTATCTTACCCAACAAGGGAAGGGAGAAGGGAAAACCAAGGGGGAAGGGGGAGGGAACACAAAAAAGGGAGGGAAGAAGAGGAGGGAGGGGGAGGGAACAAAAAGGGAGGGACTAGAAAGGGAAACATATCAAGGGAGGGGACAAGGGGGACTGATTTAAAGTAAATCACTGGACTAAAATGTAGAGCTGAAGAAGAAAGGTTAGAATTAGGGAAGGATATCAAAATGCCAGGGAGTCCACAAGTGACAGTCATAACTTTGAACTTGAATGGGATGAATTCACCCATAAAAGGTAGACGAATAGCAGAATGGATTAGAATCCAGAACCCTATCATATGTTGTCTTCAAGAAACACACATGAGGCGGGTAGACACCCACAAGGTCAGAATTAAAGGATGGAGTAAGACCTTCTGGGCCTCAACTGACAGAAAGAAGGCAGGAGTTGCAATCATGATATCTGATAAAGCCAAAGCAAAAATAGACCTGATCAAAAGGGATAGGGGAGGTAATTATATTTTGTTAAAAGGGACTTTAGACAATGAGGAAATATCACTAATCAACATGTATGCACCAAATAACATAGCACCCAAATTTTTAATGGAGAAACTAGGAGAATTGAAGGAAGAAATAGACAGTAAAACCATATTAGTGGGAGACTCAAGTGGGAGAATCAAGGAGAGAAAGAACTTCTAGGGAGGTAGTAGAAAGAGAGATACTTTGGAATTGTGAGTGAACATGCATTGGAAGTTGGCCCCATCATGTCACTGAACTTACTTGAAATGCTGGAGACTTCTGCCACAATTTCCTCGACATGAGACTTTTCCTTTCTCCTTTGTTGAGTGGAAATCTTAACTTTCTCCTGTCTGAGTAGCTGATTCATTTTTATGTGTTCTTTCGTCTATCCTCATATGAATAACTTCTCAATTTTTTTTTTGCCATTTTGCTTGCATAAATGGGTTTACTGGCTATTCACTATATGGTGAGAAATTTTTTCTGTATTGCTTTTATGGCCACCATTATGCTAAGATAGCCAGTCATATCATTAGCTAGAGCCTGGCATCAAACATTAGCTTAGGTAACTAACTGGTAGCGATAGAAGAATTTCTAGCTCAGTCTTATTAACTCTATTTATTTATGATAAACATTTCCTGTCACTAGCTATACCTCTAGTATAAATGGTTTGTCTGCAAATTCCAGTTAAATTCCCCAATATTTGCTGATCAGTTTATTATTTTATTTGGTGTAGATCTTCCCTTCTGCTACCAGTTCTTTGATGTGTAAATCTTTACTTTCCCCTTCTGCCCTCTGTAAAATTCCATGACATTGATTTTGCTGAAGGAACTAAAGACTATAGGAGGTTATTGAAAAATATTATTTGGGCTCACTGGTTTTTAGATACCATGAGCCTATAATGTGTACATAATATATTTATTTTTCTTTAGAATCTGTACGTGTGAATAAGTATGATCAGCAGAAGTATTTATCAACAAATCCATGGACAACTTTTCTGTCAACTCTTTGTGAGGGTGATTTATAGAAAGTTTGGTGGATAGGGGCTAAGTTGGCAAGAACAATCCAACAAATGGCCTTTGTTCTGAATCTATTGTAATCCTAGACCAGAAATTTTGAAGGGGTGACAGATAGCTATAATTCTAGCCTGATACTCTTCTAGGATACTGGTGTAAAGATTCCTTAGTCTCATCTGTCCTAAATTTTGTCTGCCCCTTGCCCTAGCTACCATCTGTGCATGGTCCTTTAATTCTCTTTGTGCTATGCCTGTCTATATATTTAGATAATCTAAGCATCTTACCCAGACACAGTTATATAAAGATACTACCCTTTATGCACAATTTAAGGGATTTTCAAGGATAATTTTGATGGTATGCAATTTCACATTATGTAATGACTTTAAAAACTGAGGCCTATTAATGTTAAATGATTCACCCAAGATCTATGCAACTGAGGAAGATTGGTACTAGAGGTATGGATTTGGGAGTCGTCAAGCTGGAAGTGGAGTGATAGTTAAAGCTAGAGAAATTTATGAGCCCTGAGAGAGTGATTATAGAAAGGTAAGAAAGGATTGTAGAGGAAAGAGCCTTGGAGAACACTTATATTTGTGGGTAGAAGAGGCAAGCAGAAATATTGAAGAATTTCAAGAAGACAGGAGCTATAAAAGAGCAAGGAGGAGAATCCAGACAATTTCATATTAGGGAAATCAAAGAAAGAGTGTTTCAAGATAGATAATATATCAAAAGAAATAACTTCTTATTCAAGATCTGTGCAAATCAAGTTGTGAGTTGGTGCTTGGGTGAGTAGACTATGCATGGCTAATAATGTCTAGAACTTTATTTATGAGAGAGAGAAAGAGATATAAGAGAAAGAGAGGTTGTTTCAAAGTATAAAGGTCAGGAGGCAGAGTCAAGATGGCAGCATAGAGGCAGCAACAGTTCAGACCTTTGAAAACCCTTCCTTACCGATTACAAACTAAATGCTCCTAGGGGATTGAAAATCAAACCTAACAAGACAGAGCCAAGGAACCCTCCTCTGGACTCAACTTAAAAGGTATGCCAACCCCCACCCCCCAAAGCCTGAATTCAAGAACACTCGGGTTTAAGGGGAAGGAAGAAGAAAGGTCCCAAGACCCCTCCCCCACTTAGAGCTCTAAATCTCCAGTAGTAGCTGGAATATCTGGGCGGATAAGGGTGCTGTCTAGAGGGAGTACCTTGTGGACAAGGCTGTACCAGGCTCAGAGCGTCGTTCACAGGAGGTAGAGAAGCAGTTGGAGAGGAAGCGCAGAGTGAGCAGCCTAGTTGCAGCAGTGGAGAGACTCCATATTGCCCCCCCCCCTTCCCGAGGTTTTGGCCTCAGGGCATATTGAGCTCAACCAAGCTGAACTTAATGCCATCAAAGCCTTCAGAGGGCAGGGAAGTTCAAACTCCAACACCCCTCCCCTACAGACTGCACTGAGAGATTTGCAGACTAATCACCAAGGGTGGCAGAAAGGTCCCAAACCAACAATCCAACAACAACAAAAAAGAGAGGACCAAGAGTGCAGGCAACTGCAGGGAGTAAAGAAGGGGGTAAATATGAGTAAACAACAGAACGAAAAAAGAAATTACAATCGACAGCTTCTATACAGGCAATGAACAAAGAATAAATGGAACAGAGAAGGATGAGAGAACACCAAGCCAAAAAAAAAAAAAACAGAAACCCCAGGGAATTGGATACAGGCTTTGAAGACCTCAAAATACAATTCAAAACAGAATTAAGAGAGGCTGAAGACAACTGGGAAAAAGAACTTAAAAAGTAAGATAAGTCATCTGGAAACAGAAAACAGTGTCTTGAAAGCCAAAATTAATCAGCTTGAAAATGAGGCAAAGGAGATGAAAGATAAGGCAAAGAAGATGAAAGATGACTTCCAAAGAAGATCAGACCTGAAGGAGAAGGATAACCAAAAAACCAGGGATGAAATCCAGTCTTTAAAAACCAGAATTCAACAATTAGAAGCAAGTGACTTCACAAAGCAGCAGGACACTATAAAACAAAACCAAAAGAATGAAAAAAAAATGAGGAAAATATGAAGCATCTCATTCACAAAACAGAGGATTTAGAAAATCGTTCGAGGAGAGACAATTTAAGAATCATTGGTCTACCAGAAGACCATGACAAAAAAAAAAAAAAAGCCTAGACATCATACTACAGGAAATTATTCAAGAAAACTGCCCCAACATTCTAGAACAAGAGGGAAAAGTGGAGATTGAAAGAATCCACAGATCACCTCCTGTATTTAATTCCCAACTGACAATACCCAGGAATGTTACAGCCAAATTCAAGAACTATCAGACCAAAGAAAAGATATTACAAGCTGCCAAGAAAAAGTCATTCAGATACCATGGAATCACAGTGAGGATAACACAGGATCTGGCTGCATCTACCCTGAGGGACCAAAAGGAATGGAATATGATATTCTGGAAAGCAAGGGAACTAGGTCTACAACCATGAATCAACTACCCAGCAAAACCGACTATATTCTTTTTTTTTTTAGTTTTTAAAACATTATTTTATTTGGTCATTTTTATACATTGTTCATTGGAAACAGATCACTTTCTTTTCCTCTGCCCCCCACCCCCACCCCCTGCAACCCCTTCCCTAGCCAACACGCGATTCGTCTGGGTATCACATGTGTCCTTGCTCTGAACCCATTTCCTTGTTGTTGGTATTTGTATTAGGGCGCTCATTTAGCATCTCTCCTCGATCATGTCCCCTCAACCTCTGTAGTCAAGCAGTTGCTTTTCCTCGGTGCTTTTACTCCCTCAGTTTGTCCTCTGCTTGAGAATAGTTTTGTTTTTTTTTCTCGTAGATCTCTGCAGGGTGTTCAGGGACATTGTAAAGCCATTACTGGAGAAGTACATTATGTTCTCTTGTACCACAATGTGTCAGTCTCTGTGTACAATGTTCTCCTGGTTCTGTTCCTCTTACTCTGCATCACTTTCTGGAGGTTGTTCCAGACTCCATGGAATTCCTCCACTTTATTATTCCTTTTAGCACAATAGTATTCCATCACCAACATATACCACAATTTGTTCAGCCATTACCCAATTGAAGGGTATCCCCTCATTTTCCCATTTTTGGCCACCACAAAGAGTGCAGCTATGAATATTCTTGTACATGTCTTTTTCCTTATTATCTCTTTGGGGTACAAACCCAGCAGTGCTAATGGCTGGATCAAAGAGCAGACAGTCGTTTAGTGCCCTTTGGGCATAGTTCCAAATTGCCCTCCAGAATGGTTGGATCAATTCACAACTCCACCAGCAATGCATTAATGTCCCCACTTTTCCACATCCCCTCCAGCATTCATTACTTTCTTTTGCTAAAACTGACTATGTTCTTACAGGGGCAAGTATGGGCATTTAACAAAATAGAAGAATTCCAAGCATTTGTAAAGAACAGAACAGAAAATTTGATGCCCAAGCACAGAAATCAAGAGAATCATCAAAAGATAATTAAGAAAGAGGGAAAAAAGAAAAACAACCTACAAAAAAACACAAAAGCCCCCTTTTTTAAGAGACCAAATAAGTTAAATTATATGTATCTTAAAAACTGTTATTATCACCTGGGCAGCTAGAAGAATTACACTTAGGGGGAACAGTGGCAAACTGTATAGGATGAAATGCCAAGACATAAATATGTACATAGATATATGTATCCATAAATATATATGTTTGTGTATATATACATATATATATATATATATATATATATACAACTAGAGCTAAAAAAGAGGTTAATACTAAAAGAAATACTAAATTTCTAAATACCAAAATACTAAAAGAAATGGGAAAAGAAACAAAATGGGGTAAATTTATATGTCACAAAGAAGCACATGGCGGGAGCTGGGGAGGACATCAAAACTCTTGAAGGGTAAAGAGGTTGGAGATAGGAAATACTCAACTCTTATGTGCATTGAAGTTGATTCAAAGAGGGAAGAACAATCAAATACTTTGTGGCAGAGGATTGATTTGTGTCCTTTAGGGAAGTAGAAGGGTAACAAATGGACTGGTGGGGAGGGAAGCAGTAAAAGGAGGGAGAGGGTGCGGGGTAGTTTAAAAAGACTGTAAAGAAAATAAGAGGGGAATAAGAAGGGAGGGAGGGTAGAAAGGGAAATAAAATAAGTGTGAGAATTAGGGGGACTGATTAAAAACAAAACATTGGTATAGAAGGAAATAGTGAAAGAAGAAAAGTCAGGACTGGGAGTGGAAATCAACATGCTGGGAAATACACAGCTGGTAATCATAACTCTGATTGTGAATGGAATGAACTCACCCATAAAACGCAAGCAAACAGCAGAGTGGATTAGAAACCAAAACCCTACCATATGCTGTCTACAAGAAACACAAATGAGGAAGGTAGATATGCATAGGGTGAAAGTAAAAGGATGGAGTCATATCTATTGGGCATCAACTGATAAAAAGAAGTCACAAGTCACAATCATGATATCTGACAAAGCCAAAAAAAAGTCAATAGAGATAGGGAAGGTAATTGGTGCTGGTGCTGGTAGTAGTCTCTTGGTAACCGAGAATGACGATTGTCTTTGTGCTTTTGTACAAAGACACTTGTGCATGAAGGAGATTTAAGTGGAAAAGTTGATGCACAGAGATAGTCCCACTCTCTCGGCGTTGGAAGCCTGGGTCCATTGGCACGAAAAGTTGTTACACCTGGAGACTTCCTCAGCTGCATTGGATGGCCGTGTTGTCTTTTGTGCTCCAACATGCCCTAAGCACACTGTGTTGCCATCTCAGCTGTTGAATCTTTTTATTGGTTTCTTCCATCTGTTCAGCTGAAGCAGTTTTCACATGCTGGGTGAGCAAAGCCCTGGTTCACCAGGGGTCTACGACCCAATGGCTACCCTCACAAGGTTTAGCTGGCCTGTCGAAGCCATTGCCCAGGGTGTGGCCGCTGCTGCATGCTAGCAGCTACTAGGCGCCACAAGTGAGAGCTGGGTGTCAGTTGGGGGTCAAAGGCTGGAGAGCTGCCCTAGGAGGGCACGACAAGCCCTCCATACCAGAGATATTACCCCTCCCTGAACACCCCATACACCCCAGGGAAGGTAATTACATCCTGATAAAAGGCAATATAGACAATGAGGAAATATCAGTACTCAACATGTATGCACCAAATGGCATAGCATCCAAATTTCTAAAGGAGAAACTAGTGGACCCCAAGGATGAAATAGATAGAAAAATTATACTAGTGGGAGACCTGAACTTCCCTCTATCAGAACTAGATAAATAAAAAATAAATAAATAAGAAAGAGGTAAGAGAAGTGAATGAAATCTTAGAAAAATTTGAGTTAGTAGATATGTAAAGAAAAATAAATAGGGACAGAAAAGAATACACCTTTTCAGCAGCAGATGGTACATTCACAAAGACTGACCATGTACTAGGGCATAAAAATATTGCAAACAAGTGCAAAAGAGCAGAAATAATAAATGCAACCTTCTCAGATCACAATGCAATGAAAATAATCATTAGTAAGGGTACATGGAGAGGCAAATAAAAAATTAATTGGAAATTAAACAATACGATTCTTCAAAATTGGTTAGTTAAAGAACAAATCATAGAAACAATTAATAATTTCATTGAAGAAAATGACAATAATGAGACATCCTTTCAAAATTGAAAGTATCCAAGATGAAAAGGGAGACCTCACCTCTAATGAAGAGGAAATTAAGGCAATCATTAAAAATTATTATGCCCAATTATATGGCAATAAATATCGCAATCTAGGTGATATGGATGAATATTTACAAAAATATAAATTGCCTAGACTAAGAGGAAGAAATAGACTACCTAAACAACCCCATATCAGAAAAAGAAATTGAGCAAGCCATCAAAGAACTCCCTAAGAAAAAATCCCCAGGTCCAGAAGGATTCACAAATGAATGCTATCAAACATTAAAAGAACAACTAATCCCAATATTATACAAACTATTTGACAGAATAAGCAAAGAAGGAGTTCTACCAAAATCCTTTTATGACACAAATATGGTACTGATTCCAAAGCCAGGCAGGTCAAAAACAGAGAAAGAAAACTTTAGACCAATGTCCTTAATGAATATAGATGCAAAAATCTTAAATAGATTTTTCTGGAATCAAAAAGATTCCAGCAAGTGATCATGAGGATTATCCACTATGACCAGGTAGGATTCACACCAGAAATGCAAAGACGGTTCAATATTAGGAAAACCATCCACATAATTGACCATATTAACAAGCAAACTGACAAAAATCACATGATTATCTCAATAGATGCAGAAAAAGCCTTTGATAAAATACAACATCCATTCCTATTAAAAACACTAGAAAGCATAGGAATAGAAAGGTCTTTCCTAAAAATAATAAACAGTATATATCTAAAACCATGAGCAAAAATCATCTGCAATGGGGATAAACTAGAAGCCTTCCCAATAAGATCAGGAGTGAAACAAGGATGCCCATTATCACCTCTATTATTTAACATTGTACTAGAAATACTAGCAATAGCAATTAGAGAAGAAAAAGAAATTGAAGGTATTAAAATTGGCCATGAGGAGACCAAGGTATGCATCTTTGCAGATGATATGATGGCCTACTTAAAGAACCCCAGAGAATCAACCAAAAAGTTAGTCAAAATAATCAACAACTTTAGCAAAGTTGCAGGATACAAAATAAACGCACAATAGTCATCAGCATTTCTATATATGGCCAACACATCTCAGCAGCAAGAATTAGAAAGACAAATTCCATTTAAAATCACCCTAGACAATATAAAATTCTTAGGAATCTGCCAAGACACAGGAACTATATGAACACACCTACAAAACACTCTCCTCACAATTAAAACTAGATCTAAACAACTGGAAAAACATTGACTGTTTATGGGTAGGACGAGCTAACAAATGAAAATGACAATCCTTCCCAAATTAATTTACTTATTTAGTGCCATATCCATTGAACTACCAAAAAACTTTTTTGCTGAATTAGAAAAAATCATAACAAAGTTCATTTGGAAGAACAAAAGATCAAGGATATCCAGTGAAATCTTGAAAAAAAATACTAAGGAGTCCCAGATCTCAAACTATACTATAAAGCAGTGGTCATCAAAACAATTTGGTACTGGCTAAGAGACAGAAAGGAGGATCAGTGGAATAGACTTGGGGTAAGTGACCTCAGCAAGGCAGTCTATGATAAGTCCAAAGATCCCAGCTTTTGAGACCAAAATCCACTATTTGATAAAACTGCTGGGAAAATTGGAAGACAGTATGGGAGAGATTGGGTTTGGATCAACACTTCACACCCTACACCAAGATAAACTCAGAATGGGTAAATGACCTGAACATAAAGAAGGAAACTATAAGTAAATTAGGTGGACACAGAATGGTATATATGTCAGACCTTTGGGAAGGGAATAATTTTAAATCCAAGCAAGTCTTAGAAAGAGTCACAAAATGTAAAATAAATAATTTTGACTACATCAAATTAAAAAGTTTCTGTACCAGCAAAACCAATGTAACCAAAATCAGAAGGGAAATAACAAACTGGGAAACAATCTTCATAACAAAAACCTCAGACAAAGTTCTAATTACTCAAATTTATAAAGAGCTAAAC
The DNA here is from genome assembly GCF_027887165.1 of Monodelphis domestica. Taxonomy (NCBI): domain Eukaryota; kingdom Metazoa; phylum Chordata; class Mammalia; order Didelphimorphia; family Didelphidae; genus Monodelphis; species Monodelphis domestica. The sequence continues at coordinate 32,892,094 of NC_077230.1, forward strand.
CAATTGTACAAAAAAATCAAGCCATTCTCCAATTTATAAATGGGCAAGGGACATGAATAGGCAATTTTCAGTCAAAGAAATCAAAACCATTAAGAATCACATGAAAAAGTGTTCTAAATCTGTGATAATCAGAGAGATGCAAATCAAAACAACTCTGAGGTATCACTTCACATTTAGCAGATTGGCTAATATGACAGCAAAGGAAAAGTAATGAATGCTGGAGGGGATGTGGCAAAGTGGGGACATTAATGCATTTCTGGTGGAGTTGTGAATTGATCTAACCATTCTGGAGGGCAATTTGGAACTATGCCCAAAGGGCACTAAACGACTGTCTGCTCTTTGATCCAGCCATAGCACTGCTGGGTTTGTACCCCAAAGAGATAATAAGGAAAAAGACATGTACAAGAATATTCATAGCTGCACTCTTTGTGGTGGCAAAAAATTGAAAAATGAGGGGATGCCCTTCAATTGGGGAATGACTGAACAAATTGTGGTATCTGTTGGTGATGGAATACTATTGTGCTCAAAGGAATAATAAACTGGAGCAATTCCATGTGAACTGGAACAACCTCCAGTAATTGATGCAGAGCAAGAGGAGCAGAACCAGGAGAACATTATACACAGAGACTGATACACTGTGGTACAATCGAATGTAATGGACTTCTCCATTAGTGGCAATGCAATGATGCTGAACAACTTGGAGGGATCTACGAGAAAGAACACTATCCACATTCAGAAGGAAAACTGTGGGAGTAGAAACACAGAAGAAAAACAACTGCTTGATTATATGGGTCAGAGAGGATTTGGTTGGGGACATAGACTCTAAATGAACATCCTAATGCAAACACCAACAACATGGAAATAGATTTTGCGCGTCAGCTACGGGAAGCGTGGGGGGGGTGAGGAGGGAGGGAAATAATGTGATTCTTGTAACCAAGCAATAATGTTCTAAATTGACTAAATAAATTAATTTTTAAAAAAGTATAAGGGTCAAAGAAGTGACTATCAAGCAAAAACTACTAAATTGAACAATCCTATGAGCATATTTTCAAAGCAGTATTGAGATTTAAAGCTAAATGGTAAGATATTAAAGGAGTGAGCAGAGACAATTATTTTATGATGTTTTGTTATAATATAGGAAGAAGGGAAAGAAGCTGGTAATATGAAGCTTTAACAATATTAAGAGAAAGATTTTTCTTCGATGAGAAATCTGTGCACATTGGCAAGGAGAAGGGAAGAAGTCAGTAGATAGGAAAAAATTGAAAGTCCAAGGATGAGGGGTCTTTGATTAGTGTCTTTGATAGCACAGCAGTCTATTCCTAACTCCTTCAAAGAGTACATATATGCTTAGTTGACTAACATAGTTGATATGAGTATGACGGGAGATGATAGTAATATACTTACCCTAAAGAAAACATTAGAAGTGTCTAGGAGATTTCCCATTCAGTTAAGAGTTAGGAAAAAAAAAATCTTGATCTGAGGAACCTTTTTGGTGCTAACTAGGAATTGCTTTGAGGGCAGCTAGAGAGAGGACTGAGCCTGGAGTCAGAAAACTCTGAGTTCTAATATAATCTCAGACATTTACTGTGTGACCCTGAACAAATCACTTATCCTCTATCTGCCTTAATCCACTGAAGGAGGAAATGGCAAACCATGCCAGTATCTTTGCCAAGAAAACCCCATGACAGTATGGTACACAGGATCATGAAGAGGTCTGACACAATCTAACAACAACAAGGTATAGCTGTGGATTGGATTAACAAAAGAGTAGAAAATGTGTTAATTTCCCCTAATTATCTTTATGACTTTATATATATATATATATATATATATATATATATATTTTTTTTTTTTTTTTAATGATAACATGGTCTTTGAAAAAGAAGAAGCTATATTGGTTCCGGGAGGGGCAAGGGAAGAGGGGAGGGAAAGTAAATAAAATATGTAAACATGGAAAAAGATTTTATTTTTTTCCATTTGAATAAGTTAGTCAATTTGAAACATTATTCCTTGGTTACAATAATCACATTATTTCCCTTCTTCCCCTCCTCCCACTCTTCCCATAGCCAACATGCAATTTCATTGGGTATTACATGTGTCCTTGATCAGAACCCATTTCCATGTTGTTGTTTACACTAGGATGTTCATTTAGAGTCTACATCCCCAACAATATGCCTTCAACCCATGTATTCAAGCTGTTGTTTTTCTTTGGTGTTTCTACTCCCACAGTGTTTCCTCTGGATAGTGGCTTTTCTCATAGGTTCCTTCGAGTTGTTCAGGGTCATTGCATTGCCACTAATGGAGAAGTCCATTACATTCGATTGTACCACAGTGTATCAGTTTCTGTGTACAATGTTTTCCTGATTCTGCTCCTTTCACTCTGCATCACTTCCTGGAGGTTGTTCCAGTCCCCATGGAATTCTTCCAGTTTATTATTCCTTTGAGCACAATAGTAGTCTATCACCAACATATACCACAATTTATTCAGCCATTCCCCAATTGAAGGGCATCCCCTCAATGGAAAATTATTTTTAAAATGAAAAATTTTTTAAAATAGGAAAAGAAGAAGCCTTGGCAGCCAGGTAGGCTCAGTGGATTGAGAGCCAGACCTAGAGACAGGAGGTCCTGGGTTCAAATGTGACCTCCTTGTTATGTGACAATGGGCAAGTCACTTAACACTCTATTGCCTAACTCTTATTGCTCTTCTGTCTTGGAACCAATATGCAGTACTGATTCTAAGACAGAGAAGGTAAGGGTTAAAATTTTTTCTTTTAAAGAAGAGAGAGCACCAGTGGATAGCTCTAACAGATGGCAGTAGCAACTCATCCCAGAAGAAACTCAACAGTAGCAGAGGGACAGAGAAGTTTTAGAGAGAAAGAAATGGTAGTTATTTAGGTGGAGTTGAGCGGCCCTGGGCCCACATGGCTGTTGGGATAGAGAGCTATAAAAGGTGTTCCAGCTGGGACACAACCACATGAATGTGAATTATCCAGGGAGTGTTACTTCTCCCAATGGAGATGTATAAATCTGTAGGAAATTTTAAACTTTTTGTATGAATGCAAATTCCTCTTGCTATTTACTCTGCTGTTCTGACTTCATTAAAAACTTAGTCATCTGACATTTAGTTCCTGTTTCTTTTAATAGACAACACCAATGGGGCTCAAGTCATATTTGTACAATTATGTTTACTCCCCCAAACCCCACATTGAACTTGGAATGAGAGGTTTGAGAGTAGTGTGGGAACTAAGCTATGTATTTATTCTGTTTTTAACTTTAAGGCTCTTTAGGATATTGTTTTTGGATCCATCAACATAGTATATGGATATGTATATGTAACATATAGTCTTAGAAATTTGTATGATGTAGACCAACTAGACTTTTCCCTTATTCTGTGAAGGAAGATGTTAGAGAGATATAGTGGCAAAATAATCAGCAATGAATGATGGACACATAGGGTAAAACCATCAGAATCACAAATGTATTGCCTAATGGATTGGAATGTTAACATCATAAGCCCACATAGTCATAAAGAATTTCACCAACTCCTACTGGTATCTTGGCTATATGCCAAGCAGAGAGCAGTGAAGCAGTCAGAATAAACATCTTGTATCTTTTTGTGTGAGTGAACAAGTTCACTGATGATTTGTATTATTCAATAAATCTTACTATTAGATCAACTCAAAATGTGCTTGACTCTATCTCCATTCCTTCATTTCCCCATCATGATGACCTTCTTATATAGATCCCCTCAAAAAGTCTCATGTTTCATGAATTAAGCAGATAATGTGCCCCTGAGTTTGCCAAACCATAGTTCCTTTTGCCAGGGTAGTTACTGCTTCTCTTAGTTCTGAAAATGTTTTCATTTGAGGCACAAGAACAACTCATGCTCATTTTAAAAGTGCATATCAAATCCAAGCTTTTGGAAGAACTCAATATTTGACAAAAATTGCTGGGGAAATTGGAACACAATATGGCAGAAACTAGGTATAGACCAACACCTCATACCATACATCAAAGTAGAGTCAAAATGGATACATGATTTAGAAATAAAGGGTGAAACCATAAGTTAGACGAGCTTAGAATGGTTTAACTGTCAGATTTATAAATAAGGGAAAAATTTCCAAACAAGATATAGAAATTATGAGATGTAAAATAGATGACTGACTACATTAAATTAAAAAAGCTTTTCACAAACAAAATCAATGTAACCAAGATTAGAAGACAAACTGAGAAAAAATTCTCTAGCAAGTGTTTCTATGATAATGCCTTCATTTCTCAAATATATAGAGGACTGAGTCAAATCTATAACAATACACAGCATTCCCCATTTAACAAATGTTCAAAGGATAAGAATAGGAAATACATACTGAACTAGAAGTTCTATGAGAGTATATATTATTTAAACCTATTTTTACTTTGAAGCATAATATATTTTGTATATATTATATTAAATTCAAATATAATATATTTAAGCCTATTTAAAGTTCTCAAACTTTTTGGTCTCAGGACTCCTTTGCACTCTTAAAAATTTTGTAGAACACCTCAGAGCTTTGTTTATGATATAAGTATCTATGCTTATTGATATATCTATAGCTATCTATATTATGTATTGATATTTACCATATTTCAAATTAAAATGTCTGGTATTATTAGGAAAAGTTTTGACCTCATAGACCCCCTTAAAATGGTCTTGAAACCCCGCAAGGAGTCCCTTGACCATACTATGCCAACTCATGACATCTCCCCCAGGTACTAGCACACAGCTTTGCAAGTAATAAACACTAAATGAGGGGTTGTTGCATTGCCACTGAATTGAATTTGTTTCTTTTCCTCTGACCTCAAATTGTTCCTGTCTCTTTTTCATTTAAATTCAATTCCAGAAGTTTTATTAAGTATCTATTATGAGCCAGGCATGCTCTGTGCTTGGCCCTGGAGCTGCAAGAAACAGAACAGTCCTCATACTGGAGGAGCTTACATTGTACTGGGGGACACAGCAACATACAGAAAAATAAATGTAATATTTATTAGTTTGTTTCTTCATTTACTCATGTTTTGTAAATACAAAGTAATTTTAAGAACGACTCTACCCCAAACCAAACAATCCCTGTGGGACCTTCAGGAAATAGCATTTAACTTGACTAAAACTCACTAACTTTTGGTAATATGTGGATGCCCATGTGAGTTGTCTAAATGTGGCTTTTGTGGAGGCAGTGATAGATCTGAGGTTTGGACGATTATCCCTCAGGAGTGGCAGAACATTGGCTAATGGAAAGGATGGGGGAGGTGGGAAAAGAAGTGCAGATAAGCTCTGGAGTACTACCGGGTCTGGGGGTACCAACCAATCTAGAATCCTCTGTCTGCTTCCCCACATAAATATTGCCAATCCAGGATTACAGTAGACTCAAAACACAAAGTTGCTATTTAGAGAACTATCCCTTAAAGGAGAGTGGGGAAAGGAGCATCTAAAGGGATATCACCTACTTGGCCCCTTCCAAACAAACACTGATGACCATCACAAATAGCTAACAGCAAATAAACCCTTCCAGTAAGGCAGATAGCAAACAGAATTCAGTGAAATTATACTTCTTAGAATATGCCATAAAATACACAAGAGTGAATGAGCTCAGGAGTAAACTAGTTCAGGAGATAGAAAGGAGGTACTGGGTTCAAATTTGACCCCAGATATTTCCTAGCTGTGTGACTCTGGACAAGTTACTTAACCCCCATTGCCTTAGCCCTTACAGTCTTCTTGCCTTGGAACCAATACTTAGTACTGTATCTAAAACAGAAAGTAAGGATTTTTGTTTAAAAAAAAAAAAGTAAATGTACTCTTCAGATAAAAACAAGATAAATTATCAAAGGTTGTCACCTAAGACTACTCTTCCCCCCCCCCTCTCTCCCTCCCTCCCTCTTTTCCCTCCTTCTCTCCTCCTCTGTTTCTCTGTCTCTCTGTCTCTCTGACTGTCTCTCTCCACTCCCTCTCTCTTTCTCTCTCTCTTTCCTTTCCAAAAGCTCACATATCAACCAACACTGCATCTCACTGCATTCTACTGAGTATGGGATCAGCATTCTCCCCTGCAATCCAGAGTCACACCTAAAGAGCAGTATAAAAAATCCTACTCAAGCTTGAAAATTTGAGTTACATCTGAAAAATGTAAGACTTCTTAGCATTTGTAAGATACAGAGAGCATATAGTGAAGTAAAATAAATCCAGGAAAACAATATGCATGATGATTCTAATAACATAAATAGGAAGAATAATCTTAAAGTAATAACAAGATCAATATTGCAAAATTCCAAAGAATATGGATGCCCCAAAAGTTATATAATTTGACCTCTCTTAATCCTTTGCAGAGGTGGGAAGTCTATGGATTTGGAACATTTCATATGGTTTCATTTTTTTCTATGTATTAATCACTGGCTGGGTTTTTTTTTTTCTTAAAAAAATTCTTTGGGGGACAGCTAGGTGGTTTCAGTGGATCCAAAGCCAGGTTCAGAGGTAGAAGATTGTAGGTTCAAATCTGGCCTCAGACACTTCCCAGCTGTGTGACCCTGGGCAAGTTACTTAATCCCCTTGCCTAACCCTTATTGCTCTTTTGCCTAGGAACCAATACACAGTATTAATTCTGAGACATAAGGTAAAGGTTTAAAGAAATTCTTTGTAATATTAAGATAGCTCTCTGGAAGGGGAGAAGAGGATATAAAGGGAAATTTACATACTGTAAAAACAAAAGCTATAAATAACTTCTTTTGTATATCAGCATTTGTTCTATATTCATTCTGTTTGTTTTTTATTTGTTTGTTTTAAACTCTTACATTCTTTCTTAGAATCACTACTGTATATGGGTTCAATTCACTGAGCTACCTTGATGCCCCCCCACCCGTGGTTTTTAATATTTTAAAGACTAAGTGGGGAGATAACTCAGTGACTTAGTAAGCCAGGTCTAGGGACAGGAGGTCTTGGGTCCAAATCTGGCCTCAGCTGTGTGATCTTGGGCAAGTCATTTAACCCCCATTGCCTAATTAACCCCCATTGCCTAACTTATACCACTTTTCAGCCTTAGAAACTATATACAGTATTGATTCTAAGAAGGAAATTAAAAAAAATCAGTGGCAATGAAAGCTTCCAGGATGGTGTCATGTGATGAAAGGAATTATGTCTTATTATATTTCTTTTCAAAAGAAAATGGCACTGTTCTTTGAACATTCTAGGTGTTTAATAAAAGTGAATAGGATAGAGTAGAATTACTAATTTCTTTTCTATCCTTCTACATGGGAGACATGTAACTTGAATAAGCATTCAAAGTAAGAGTATGCTTAGATTGGAACAATTCCCAAGCAGCTATATTTTTTAATGTCCATGTGACATGGGCATTGTACTCCCAGAAATTCAGGCAAACTATTATCAGGGAAATTCCTTTGCTCCCTTACATCCTTGTGACTCCTAGCCTAAAACATCCAATGACCCCTATGGGACCCTGAGATGATTGTCCTCCTTTGATCCTCCTTTAGATTTAAGATGGACAGAGAGATGCACCTCCAGGCTACACCTCAGCTGTATCTCAGACATCTGTCTGTTCCCTAAAACCAAAGAATCTTTTATGAGGGTCATTCCCTATGTCTCCAGGCAGACCCCAGTCAGATAACCAAACCCCTGGCCAAAAGCTTGAGAGTTTATCACTCTAGAGTCACATCCACACCATAACACAGCATCTGTTGTAAAGAGTATAAAATCCCCAGAACTGATGTCATTTGGGGGACAGCTTTTCCACCCATGCTGTCCTCCCAAGGAGCAGCTTCCCATCTTCCTGTTCCACCTGTACTATCCTCCTGGCCATCTTCAACATTACTTTCTAAATTAATAAATTTCTCTTTTTATTTTTAAGCTAAGTTTTGGAGTCTTGCATTCTTGCAGAAAGATGTCCTTCCTGAACCCAAGGGGTGCACCTCTTCACCCCCAGAACACGTTCATAAGTCTAAATAAATCTCTGTGATACCGGCTGTAAATTTACTAACTGTAAGTTAAAACAAGGATATAATAGAGGATCAAGGCTTTGCCTGAGAGTATTGGAATTTAGGGACTACTGATGGCATCTGTACTCCCTCAACAGATAGAAATAACTGAGTTTAACACCTCATTATTTTACATGAAATTTTATGTTTTCAACAAATTAAAATTCACTTTCTCTTCTGCACCTTTACCCCCAACTAAAAAAGAAATGAAAATAAAACCCTTCTAAGAAATATGTAGGGTCAAGCAAGACAAATTTCAGTTTTGTCCATGTCTAAAAAAAAATATGTCTCTATTAGCACCCCGAGTCCATCATCTCTCAGTTAGGAGGTTAGCATGTAAGTAACAAGAATAAATAAAGTAGTAAACTTCCAAATATCTTGGATTCCTTACCCCAGAAGCTGAACCCCAGTTGAAAATACCTTCTCCAGCATGGATGTCAAAGGGTTCCAAGTCACTCTTTAAAATAAACATTTTTTAAATTTTATTTTAAAAATCATTACCTTCTGTTTTAGAATTGATACCAAGTACTAAGTATTGGTTCCAAACCAGAACTAGGCAATTGGGGTCAAGTGACTTGTCCAGAGTCATATAGCTACAAAGTGTCTCAGGTTATATTTAAGCCTAGGACCTTCCATCTCTAGGTCTGACCATCTACTGAGCCACCTACCTAGCTGCCCCTTCAAAGCCCCTCTTGAAACTGGGTCTGGAATCTTTACTCAATATCCCATCAGAATTATACTTAGAGAGCAGGGGAAATGGGGAGGCAGAAGGTTTTTGTTGTTGTTTTTTAATGCATATGGCATACAGGCTATTTCCACTAAACTCTATTTCAACAAAATTTATTTCCACTAAACTCTATTTCAACAAAATTTAAAAAGAAATATGAAGTCAACTATAACGTGTCCTGACCTTGGAGCCAAGAAGTCATTGATTCAAATCATGGCTTAGATATTTACTATGGCCTCTGGGTAAATCCCTTAATCCCTTTTTGTCTCAGTTTTCTTATCTGTAAAATGGAGAAAATACTGGCACCTTCCTTAGATGGTTGTGAGGATTAGATGAAATAATGTATTTAAAGCACTTTACAAACTTCAAAGATACATATGTAATTTTGTAGGCATATATGTATCTGTATATGTGTATATGTATAGATACATAGAAACTATTATTATTGTTGCTATTATTACTATTCATCTCTTACTTGATACCCTATCCACTATTCCTAAAGTTTTCTTATCTCCTTGATATCCTGTCACCCATTACTTTAGGATGAGTTGTGACTCAGACTTCAAACTCTAGAAAATGCCATCCTGAGAAGCACAGCTGGATAAATGTCAGTCATTGGCTGTGCTCTGTTGCTTGGGGAAAGTGCCTGACACAGTGGCTGTTGCTATGGGGACCAGAGCCCTGCATGATGATAATATCAGGACAGACTAGGGGGAAAAGGGTAAAATTGATAACTTCATCTCAAGCTCAAACACAGCTTCAAATTAATGGCATTGAATAATTTACCTCTGGGGGGGGAAAAAACCTTTAACACATCACAAAAGGAAATTTCTTAATAGATGGTTGTCACTGACAACTTGCACTTCATTTGCTGGAAAATGGCAAAGTGTTTTTTCACAGAAACCTATGTCTAGCTGTAAGTAGTCCCCATTAGTTATTACTTGCTCTTGCAATTTTCTCTACATTTCTTAGAATTTTTGTTGATTCTGTTTCAATTTTTACCCCCAAAGATGCTTTTATTCACTAGAAAATTTGAAGGTTTTGTTAGTTTTTTCCCCCTTCAAAAGCCCAAGAAATAATCCTATTAATATTCAGCTTTGAAGGACATTGTGATTAAAAAAAAAAGAATATCTGCAATCTTAGTACTATCCTTCAGATAAAAACCGTTTTATAGGTTTCATTGTAGTCCTGAGTTCAGCTTCAGTGAGATATTGATGGGAATTTTGCCTTAGTCAGGATTAGGTGTAGGAGGAAATGAGAGAAATTACATTGACAAAGTGTCATAAAGCCTGGAAGATAAGAAAAAGAAATTTAAACTTGGATTTAAAAGACAAAAGGGATTTAAGGAGTGGGGGTGGTTGCTGGGAGATGGGAAGATAAGAATAGGAAAGATATTTTGAATGATCTAAAGAGGAGAGTCCAGAGAAGAGATGAGACTTTGTAACCAAAAAAGGGCAGGAACATTTCCTACTTGTTTTTGCTCCTTTGCTTAGTGCCTTTCTCCTACAATAGCACCAAGAATGACCTCCCAGGCTTTATTCCTTTCTTGTTGATAATTGATTCAAGAATCTTGGCTACCAATCTGGTGTTTCTGATCTATATAGATCTATAATCTTATTTCACAGCTAGATATAGCAATGGATAGAACCTAGGACCTATAGTCAGGAATACTTGAGTTCAGATCCACCTAGAGAAGAGTTACTATCTGTGTGATCCTGTCTACCACAGCTTTCTGCTCTTAAAATGGAGATATTAATAGCACTTATATTCCCAGGTTGTTGTGGGGATAAAATGAGAAAATGTTTAGAAATCATTTTGAAAATTTTAGTGATATAAAATGTTAGCTATCATCATTATTGTTTTTTATGACCATAGGTGAGCTGGTAAATAAGCTGAAACAAAATAATAAAAACAATAAGGTATGTAGGACACATTTCTAAGTTTAATTTGCATTATTAACTTTTTTCTATCACTTCTCTAGGTCTAGACAACCAATGGAATAATAAATAAAGTTCTGATTTGTAACATTTGCTGATTCTCACCCTGAAAATTTATCAAGTAGCTCAGAACCCATATGAGGGAACTCAAATTCCTGACTATGGCTCAATTTGTCACATGACTGAGATGAATTAAAGAAGGCCTGCTATCAAGCATTATCCTCAAGCCTCAGAACAGCATGGAGAAGAATAAGCCATAATATGCTAGGAAATCTGGATGCTCTAAGAAAACACAAGATAGTTAACCAGAAAATAATTCCCTGCAAATGAAATCTAGGTGTCAGACCTTACCATCTGACAGCTGGACCAAATTTCTATCATGTAGGCTCTCAAGAGGTATAAAACACTGGTCCTAGAGTTAGGAAATCTTGAGTTCAAATGTGACCTTAGACACTAGCTGTGTGATGCTGGACAAGTCAATTAATCTCTATATGCCTTAATCCATGGGAAAAGGAAATGACAACCCCCTCCAATTATCTTTGCCACAAAAATTCCATATGGGGTCACAAAGAAAAGGACATGACTAAAATGACGGAACAACAAAGGCTGTCAATAATTACTTAGTTGGCCAATTTTGGCTCCACTCAATTAAAAGTCTTGGGAAATATCTCTATTTAGATCATTTCCAATGTATTCAGTTGACTCATTTGTTAGCAAACCAAGAATTCTCAGGAGCATTGAAATATTTTTTAAAAATTATTCATAACACAATAATAAAGCAATATAAAGTTAATCATAGCCTGCACTCCCAGGGAAGACAGTCTTATTCTTGTTTTCCCACAATAGTTTGGGCCTCAATAGCCTTTAAACACTGGTAACTCCAAAAGAGGAAGCCTCATTATGCTCTTTCAGGAAAGGCAGAGACCCTTAGCCTAGGACTGGCAGAAGCCTCTCTAGTTTTTTACTCCTTTGGGGCCTTGTCTCTAAGGTTTGCCACTTGTCAGACTGAATGTAGAAGGTAGGAGAGCGCTAGCTTAAGCTAGTCTACAATTCTTGGTTCAGCGCTGGGTTCCCCACTTTAACTTATGGTGACAATATATTTCTCAGATTCCTATTGTGTCTTGTGCAAAATTAATGGGGATAAGGGTGCTGAAGAAGCATACTATATCCAAAATCAAATTCACAGTCTCTAGTTAGCCTTCTATTTGCATTTGAATTGTTCAAAGACTTAGAATCCTTTCCAAGGCAAGAAATGCATCATTTACACCTGAAATGGCCTCTCCCTTTCATTTCATTGTCTCTATTGCAGTCCTTACTGTGTTCAACATAGCTGAAATCTAAATGGGGACTCTTAAAAATAGGATTTCATAGCCATCCAAGGGGAGGTCAGAAAAATAGGAAGATACCAAACATAACTAAGATTCTTAAAAATCAGCTACACCTAGTAAAGCAAAGTCCAGATTTTTCCAAATCTACTACTAATATGAAATACCAAAGGTCAGAACTCAACCCATTTAGCTTAAGGTTTTTCTCTTATTAAAATGAAAACTCTTCTCAGAATAGTAACATTTCTAAACTTTTATCATTTTGACACTTTAGTTTTAAGTGATAGCAAGAGGAGAGCCTAAAGATACCAGATAGCTGAAGAAGTAGGAAAGAATGAATGGTACCCTGAACCAGTCATTAAAAATCATTTTCTCTTGCTTCACATTTTTGTTTGGGACCACCCAGTTCTTTGGAGGCAAGGGCAATGTTCATTTCATTCCATTATAATTTCAGGGCTAGAAGCTTAGAAAGAAATGAAAATGTTAATCTTTCCTAAATTGAAATTGAGAGTTGGGAAGGCAAATGGAGATTATAGAAATGATGAGAAATATTTCAATCTGAATCAAATTCTTTAAGCACCAAGGTGTAAATGTATAAAAGTTGACCTTCATTTCTATTCTGCCCTTTGGAATTCACAAAGTAGAAATGCAGTGTAGAGTCTCACATTCTATGGAGGGACATGATAATTGTTTGTTTTTTTACCTTTCTCTCCTATCTTTGTTCAAGTGAATCTATAAATGGAATAGAGACAAAGAGGTGGGAGAACTGGGATGGGGAGGAAGAGGAGAAGGGTCATTATTAAGAAAATTTTCTGGGCATAGAAAGATTTAGGATGAATTTCGAAGGAAAAAAACAAAGCCATAATGATCACTGAGATATTTAGGTGGAAGAGGAGTCAAGATGGCAGGATAAAAAGAAGCAGTATAGCCTAACATTTCCCCACTATACCTCCTCCATAATGATTAAAAAAAAGCATGAGATCAAGTTCCTGTCAGTAAATCCAAGAAAAGGTCTCAGTGAATCATTTTTCCATCTTAGGGCAACTTAGAGAGACAGAGAGATCTGAAGACAGTGGACCTGATCTATCTAGGAGCATGCTGTGTATGCCAGTGCCCATGGACTGAAAGAGAACCAAGATTGAGCACTAATTAAAGTAAGCTCTTAGCCAGAAAGAGATGCTAGGAGATTCCTGAATTAACACTGGATGCAGGAATGAGTGCTATCTGGCAGCTCAGTTGCCCACTACCCAGTACCCAATCAGAAGGGGTTGGGGTGTAAGAACTACAAATAGACATAGTAGAGATGAATGATTACTGGTGAGCCCTACCTGTGGTGCTGAGCAAGGAACAAGTTTGAAAATAGAAATTAGTGATTTGGCTCTGATCCCAAAAGGATCCCAAAGGAGAGTCTACAGGTCAGTCATTTAGAACCAGTCTTCCAGTAGGCCAATGGTGGCTGAATCAACCAGTAATCTATTGAAACTCCTAAACAGGGGGCAAGTCTATAGACCCAAACTTGGATCAGAAATTTATAGAGCTTAGACCAGGAATGCTTTGAGAAGACTTTGTCCCTCATGTCTCTTTGGTAACAGCAAAAAGATACAATGACAGAAGTACAAGCCAGACATTCACCCAAGCCTAGCACTAGCATAAAGTCCAAAGTAAAAAAAAAATAGACTGGAAGAATGAGCAGACAAAGAATCTCACTCACCATTATGGTGACAAAAAAGCTCAAGAGAAGCAGGTTCAGGAGAGAATGACTCAAAAACAACTACAAGCAAATTCTCATAGAAAATACAGCTTGAACACAATTGCAACCAAAAATTTTTTTTAAACCCTTACCTTCCATCTTGGAGTCAATATCGTGTATTGGCTCCAAGACAGAAGAGTGGTAAGGGCACATTACCATTCTTAATAAACCCCAATAGCTTCATATTGTCTCCAGGATCAAAAGCAAAATGCTTTGTGTGGCATTCAAAACCATTCATAACCTAACTTCTTCCTACCTTTCTAGTCTTCTTCCATGTTCCTTTCTAATGAATACTCTTTGATCAGGGGACATTGGTCTCCTGACTCTTCAACAAAAATGGTATTCTATCTCTCAGCTCTGGGCATTTTCTTTGTCTGTCCACCATGGTTAGAATGTTCTCCCTTCTTATCTCTGCCTTCTGACTTTCTTGGTTCCTTTAAGTCTCAACTAAAATTTCATCTTACAGAAAGCATTTCCCAACCTCTTGTAATTCTAGTGACTTCTCTCTATTAATAATTACCTATTTGTCCTATATATTTCTATCTGGTCATAACTATGTACTTGTTGTCTCCCCCTTGACCTCCTCAAAAGCAATGACTGTCTTTTGCCCCTTTTTCTATCCCCAATACTTGGCACAGTGTTTGGCACAGAGTCTGAGTTTAATAGATATTTATTTGTGAACTAATCATCTATGATAAAATGTAAAAACTATAGGCAAATCCTCCTAAGGTTCCCATCATTTTGACGTGGGCAATTTCTTTCCAATTGATCAGAATTATATTGAGAATAGTTTATTTTTTCCATCTTTTTAAAGAATGAAATTATAATTAAGTAAAAAACTTAACTTCTCTTTTTTTAGCAGAAAAATCCATCAATAGCTATAGAGTTGAGATCTCTAACTGCTGTATCATGCTTCTGTACCAGTCTTGGGAAATGTATTCAAAATTCATCATCCATTATCTCCTGACTGGGTAGTTGTTAGCATATTCCCACTACAATAGGATTTCTGTTTCTCACTCCACTGATGCTCACCATACTTTTCCCCTCTGGTTCATATTCCATCTAGCCTCAGAAGACTGAAGTTAGCTGCTTGATTTAATCTCTTTGGTTTGAGGTTCTTTTTATTGGTTGTGTTGTATATAGATATTTATACTCACAAGTTTTATTATTGTCTCACTTCTTGTAATTATCTCTTTATTTACTAGACCTCTCTGATATTTTTCTTCTGATGCCCTATGCCAGCTTTGCTCTCCTGAGCACCTAATTTCAATTGACAGCAGTGATGAAAACCAAGCATGGGCTTCTAAGACCATTATTTCCTTGCTTAGGACATCAAAATTCCTAAGAATGTTTTCTGTGATCCACTAAGGGAAGCACTCACCCAAACTATGCTCACTTAGTTTATGACTTTACCAGTTAGACTGCAAGTACCTTGAAGGCAGGGATTATCTTTCTTTTTGTTAGAATTTGAATTCCTACCTCTTAGCACTGTTTCTGGCACATGGTAAGTGATTAATAAATGCTCTACCTCATCATTCAACCAATTAAATAACTTCTCCCTTAGTTGTTATATAATATAAGCTGCCTGTTTCCTTCATGTCTACAAGAATATTGTGGGACACATCAAGTGACTTGTAGAAACCTAGGGATATTTTGTCTTTAGCATTTCTAGAAGGTTATCTTCTTAAAGTTGGGGAGGACTTCAAAATTTATCTTTTCCATTATTCCTATCTAAATAAATATAAATAACTCTATATATCTGACAAGTAGCTATCCAGTGATCTTTACCTCCAAGAACTCTATTGATGGGGAATCCCTTACAAAATAATTTATTCTACTTTTAGATAGCTTATAATTGCAAATACAATTATCTCACACCCCTCTTCCCAATGCTGGTAATGCTGATCAGTTTAGAAACCTTTTAAAAAAGAAAGTGAGGCAACATGAGACTTTTTCTTGATGTTGCTATATTGATTCTGTTTTTTCCACTTTCTTTTTATAACAACTCACAAACCAACTCTTTAATATGTTCTAGAATACTGGTATTAGTCAAAGTTAAATTCATTTCCCCTTTAGTAGTGGTATGGGGGGTATGGGGGTACAGAGTGCCTAAGACACCCTAAGCCTTGTTATTAAGGGATGTTTAAGGGGAATAAACAAGAGGTAAACATTTAAATATTTTGATTTTATTCATGGGAAATGGAATAGGAATGAGGGTAATAAGGATAAGGGATATTTCTTAATCTTATCCCCAAAACTTATCCCCTTAATAACTCTTCTATTGGCTACTGCCTAAGCTAAATAAATTGTTTCCCCCAAAAAGAACCTCACAAGCAAAGTCCAGATATGGCCAAGATCCCAGAGGTGAAGTCCAAATCCGTTCCCAGTAGAGACTGATGGTTCTTTCTTGATCTTCACTCTAGCTGCCAGCAGCCTGTTCAAGCAGTGTCTCTCCTCATGCTGGTATCTCACAAGGGCCAGATATCTTGTAGATAGGTGAAATTTAAAGCTACAACCAAAATCTTCAACAAGAAGACTGTTTTCAGTTGGGATCACACCCCACCCCCTTTGGAATCTTGAAGCAGGCTCTCATGTGATTCTGTGTCACATGTCTCTGTCAATCAAAATGCAGTCTTTTCTCTGCTTACTACAGCCTCTAGAGGAATCCTAGGTCAGAAATGCAGGTGACCAAAGAAAGCCAAACCAGGTGCAACCAAAGAGACAAATTACATAAACAAAATATTCTAAGAAAGATGCATTTCCTTTTGTTTCAGATGCATTTTCCTTAGTTTTAGCATGGATGCATATTTTCTGTTTGTATCTAGAACACCACTTTATCCTCTAAGATATGTGACTCACCCTTCTTTATGATCTTTATGATCAATATGTCATAAATAATATATACCTTTGCTTCTGCCCCAGATATCAAGGCACCACACATGGGAATCTTCTCTGTATGTACCCCTCCCCATCTTCCTTTCACAATCAGGTAGTCTATGTTCTTTTAAGGTATGAAAATCCTGGACCCCCTACTCCTCAGAGAAGTAGACTTCACCTGCACTTGCCTCCCAGCCATTTACTCAATAAATTTCTCTATTTTTAATTATTCATTGGAGCTTGGTAATTCTTTAGGAGGGTAGCCTCCTGAACCAGAGAATATCAAGCTCTCCCACAACAGTAGTATACTTCACTTTCATAACATTTTTGAAAATTGGGACATTTGAATGTTACCTCTCCATTTATTTTTCAAATAAATTTTATTATCTTTGTTTTTATAATATCTATATTTCCCTTTGTTCCCTCTACTCCCCCCCCTCCAAGTTCCATTCCTTATAACAAAGGGAAAAAAGAACTCAGCAAAACAAATCAACATATTGAAAAAATTTGGCATTATGCACAATTTTTTCATATGTATCGTCCTCCACCTCTGCCAAGAAGCAGGGGGACTGCTTCCTCATCTCTTCTTTCAAAGCAAGTTTGGTTATTATAATTTTGAAAGAGTCAATTTTGGCAGCTTTGTCTTTTTTTTTTCCTTTCAGTTTATATTGTTTTAAGTTGTAAGGGAGAGAGAAACAATTTGGAATTGAAAATTGCTAGTCATCGTATGTATGGGTTTTTTTCCTAGTTTTGCTTACAATACTTTGCATCAGTTTATATGTCTTCCCATTCTTCGCTATATTCTTCAAAATCATTGTTACTTATGGTTCAGTAATATTCCATTATATAAAAGTACCATAATTTGTATAGCTATTTCTGAAATGATAGGCACCTTAAGAAATGCTTGGTACTTTGTACTTTGTTTCCAGCTCTTTTTGTTAGCATTTGAAGGGCTGCTATAAATATTTTATGGAATCTTTTGGTTTTTTTTTCATTGCCTCCTTTAGGTCTATATATGCTTAGTAGTGGACATACTTTTAGTCACTTTCTTTGAATGATTACAAATTGCTTTCCAAAATGGTTAAAATTACTCACCTTTCCACTAACAATGCTTTCACATATCAAAATTTCCATAACTATTCCTATCTTTTTTCATCTTTTCACTAGGGCTGCAGGAAAATCTTAGGACTGTTTTGATTTTTACTTCTCTAATTATTAGTGACTTGTACTCACTTCAGTTTTTCAAGGATCATTCACAATGGCTCAGAAATGATGTTTTATGTATGGAATTTAGTTCATTTTAACTTAGTAATTTGGATTTGGAGCACATGCCTAGATCCTTTTCCTTTATTAGCATATTTGCTTATCTTGCAGTTCATTCTCTTTTAACTATTTTTCTTTATACTCCCTGCTCTGAAGAGAATTGTTAGTAAACAAAATTTAAACAAAAAAGTTGAGTTGCTCCATTTGTCATCATCTTGCTCATCCCAAACAAAAGTCTTATATAACGTCTATGATCTTCCTTTTGTTTTTTAAAACTGCCTTTATTCATTTGTTTTTTACTTTAGCTTTTAAAATATTATAAACTTCAACTCATTCTAGGGTTTAGAGTTTTGACATACATATTAGTTTATTCATCTTGATTTCATCTGTTGTTGCATTCTCTTGCTTTCATCTTCTAACATGACTGTTTCAAATCATATTTTGTTGACAAGATTCCTGGGCATACAAACAGTTCTTTACTTTTCTTTCTCATTGGAATTATTTGTGTTTGGATCACTAAAATTTTTTGAAAGAATCTTTCAGGCCACCGTTCCCGAAAGAATTTTAGGCAATGAGACCCTACCTATGCTTTCTTTGAACTTAATAAAATCTTTCCAAAAATCTTGGGTCCATAATCTGACTAGTTTTCAATTTCTTATCTGTAACCCACTCTAAAGTAGTTAAGACCCTTCAAAATTCCCATAGTTTCTACGTAATGCTTTGTTCTTCCTTTTTGATCAATGTCAAATCTAAAGTAGTAGTTTTTTTTTCTCTGCGTCCTTCATAATTTGAAAAATATGTCATCAAAGTAAATTAAGAATTCTGCCCTTAGCAGAAAGAATCAAACCCTAGAAATTGTTATGATAGTTCAAGAACAGCTTTAGTGATATATCCTGGCTCTGTGCTAGATTTATGATTTGCTCCTAGAGATCATCATCTATTACTTCCTTCTGGAAGGGCAATGTGAATATATAGTTCTACTTGTTATTTCTTTTGCCTAACATATTCCTTTTAAAGATTTTTTGTTTTTTTCCAATTATATATAAATGTTTAAAATCATTTTTTAAAAATTTGAGTTCTAAATTCTCTCCCTTCCTTCCTCTTTTCCTCCCTCACTGAGAAGGCAAGCAATTTGATATAGACTAAATACACGCAGTTGTGAAAAACATATTTCCATTTTAGGAGAAAGGAAAAAAGACAACCCCCCCCCCAAAAAAAACAACAAGCTAAGAAAACGAAAGAAAGTAAAATAAAATGCTTTGATCTTTATTCAGACTGCAACAATATTTTTTTCCAGAGGTAGACAGCATTTTTCATCATGAGTCCTTTGGAATTGTCTTTTTTTTTTAAATCCTTACCTTCCGTCTTGGAGCCAATATATAGCAGAAGAGTAGTAAGGGCTATGGAATTGTCTTCATTTGTATTGCTGAGAATAGCTAAGTGATTCACAGTTGATCATTATACAGTCTTCCTACTTCATTTTGCATCATTTCATGTGAATCTTTCCAGGTTTTTCTGAAATCAGCCTGTTTATCATTTCTTATAGCACAATAGTATTCCATCACAATCATACAACACAACTTGTTCAAGCATGCCTCAGTTAGCATATTCCTTTTGAGTAGGTATATCATTCTATTCCAGTCATAAGCCAATTTTCACTAAGTTTCAGTGGCATTTTTGATGTCCAGTTTCCTATGACATCTGCTATTTTCTGACTTAATGTTTGTATGTGGCCAAATTTCTCCCCTCCTTCCTTCCATTTTCAGGTTAGAACTTTCTTTGTCTGATCTGTAATTCTCCAGGCAAATAGGCTCAACTTCCCTTGTCAGATGTATTCTATCATTGACCAAAAAGTATGTCATTCTTGTAATTTAAACCTTGGTTTAAAAATACAGATCTCACTCTCATAATCTTAAGGAGCAAATTCTTAACAATTAGAGCTCTCCAAAAGTGGAATGGACTGCCTCAGGAGTCAGTCATTTCACCCAACTGGAACTTATTATTAAAGACCACTTGATATGGTAGCATCTATGACTTTTCTTAAAACCCTGACCTTCCATCTTAGAATCAATACTGTGTATTGGTTCCAAGACAGAAGGCTAGTGCCTTATCTACTGTGCCATCTCCAGTCTCTTAATCCACTGAGCCATCTAGCAGCCCCCAGTACCTCTGACTTTGTGACCAAAAAAAATCACAAATATTTTCATATGACATTATAGTTGTTTTGGGTATCTTAAAATATCATTTACACTCATCACTACTTTGAAATTACTATAGTTATAGTTAACTTTGTTCAGTTATAGTCTTCTTGTCTATAGACTATATTTTAAAATAATTACTTTTCTTTGTAATCCTTTCTAATTCATTGTATGCATTTGAAAACACTATTGTGAGAAGGGTTAAACTATTAAACAGGCCCATGATAAAAAAAAATGTTAAGAACCTTGTCCTAGTATATTCTGGGGCTTGGGTAAAGCACTTTCGCCCATGACAATCCCTTTCCCTCTGCTTTTATTCTTCTAAACTCTAATGGTATAAGTGCTTTTAGATTGGGATTTCAGAGGCAAATTATCTGAGCACTGAGTTCAATTGTGGGTACCACAGTTTTATTGCTTTGTTCTTTATCTGTTTTCAGTAGTGTTACTCTTTGTAACTCCATTTGGGGGTTTTCTTGGCAAAAATACTGGACTTTGTCATTTTCTTCTCTAGCTCATTTTACATATGAGGAAATTGAGGCAAATAGGATTAAATGACTTGTCCAGGGTCACACAGCTAGTAAATGTCTGAGGCCAAATTTGAATTCATGTCTTCCCTACTCCAGGCTAGGCACTTTATCTACGGAGTTCCCAGGCTGTCCCACCACAGTTTAAGAGATGACACTAATAAACTGAGGCTAGCCCCAGGAGACATTGATCAAAATGGTAAAAGAACTGGAAACTAAGCATTCAAGGTTAGTCAGAAAAAGGCCTTAGAGGAGAGTGGGGAGCAAGGTACCTTTCTTCCAGTATATGAAGGGTGTCCCATGGAAGAGGATTTAGACTTGTTCTGTTAGTCCACCAGGCAAAATGAAACTAGGAGAAATGGGAGAAGTTCTGATTGATATCAGGGAATAACTTCTTAGTCACTAGAGCTGCCCTAAAAGGTAATGGGCTGCCTCATCAGGTAATGAGATCTCTACTACTGGAGGTCTGCAAGTGGATGTTGGGTGATCATTTGTCAGAAATGTAGAGAGAATTCTTATTTAAGCACAGGTTGGACTACAAGGCCCTCCAAGGTCTTTTCTAACTCTCAGATTCTGTGATCCTGTGAAATCACAGGAAAGGATGTCTGAGAGAGAGAGCCAAGGACAAACACTCAGCAGTAATATCCTCAGACACATACATGCAATAAACCAACCTCTGAGATGGCACACATTCTTTGATCAAATCAGGAGGGGGGAATGAGAAAAAAAATGTCCTATATTCATCCTCTCGTTTAAAAAAAAAATCAAGTTTCACTATCAATTTCTGCTTCAGGAAAATACAAGTCAAAATGTCAAAATGTCAAGAGCTCTCTGTGAACATCAAAGCCCCCGATGGGGTAAGCAAACTTTTTTTAGAGCAACATCAAAGGAATTCAAGGCTTATATACCCTTCCTATCAGAGCTAGAATATCCAATTTGGCTCTAGTAGTATTTTACCTCCCTTAAAAATCTTTCACCTCTTGTCAGATACTTGGCAGAAGGAAACTAAGCAGCAGTCCCTATGAAGTTTTGTGATTGAATATTACAAACCTTAAATCTGAGAATCTGAAATGACCAGCCAAGCATTCCCAGGGTGGGCTTGTTACATTTCAGGAAAAAAGTCTGAAATTGTACAGTGAGAGCCTTACACACTTTGCTCCCCAACTTATAGAACATGACCTAGTTAGGTTGTCTACATAAGACTGGAATTAGAATAAGATCATCTGTCTGTTTTCAATGTGTTATTGACTTCTGTGAGCTGAAGCTAGCCATTTAACCCTTCTGGGTCTCTTCTCCCTTCTCTGGGCTAATGCAATTGTAAGAAATTATCAAATATAAAACTTGAATAAAATTGAATAAAAATATAAAATCAAGGAATATAAAACACTTACATAGGTTTTAAAGAAACCTCAGCCCAGCCTAGCCTTCTTAAATGAACCCATTCATCCAAAGATTTAAACTAGTGCAAACCAAGTATAATCAATTAATTTGGGGAAAGAGAAGTACTTTGATCATTGGATTAGAAAACAGATGATGCCACAGAGGAAATATTTTTGTAGTAGATTATAGTTATACCTTATGGAGCTATGTATAATAGTAAACCTATTCAGTAGCTCAGTAGTCAAGTTTCAGGAGCATCTCGCAAAGGCAGATCCCTGTGTCTGAACTATTATCCATAATAGCATCCTTCAGAGCCAATAGCAGAATCCTCCCAGTAGGGGTGACTGATGACAGTGTCTGCACTGGGATCTGAGAGACACATTGAAGACAAATCAGAAGGGCAATCTCAGGACTCTACAAGGGCATTGACTCTTAGAACCCACTAGAGCTCCCCAGAGAACTTCATGAGCTCCCTACAAAGGAAGAAAAGGACTTATAGGAATCAGGAACCATACCCTTAGTCCCATATCCTCTACACATGTGCATCAGTTTCATTTTGTTTTAAGTTTGTGCCCACTGTCCTCAAATATGTGTGTATATTTATGGGGGAATATGCTTTAGATTTTGGGGGGTTGATTTTTGCATCAACTGTTCTTGCCTTACCTTCTCATCCCCTTTCTAAAAGCTAATGAACTCTGTTTAACTAAATGATAATCAATGGGGAACACACTGGTTAGGGGACCATAAATAGCAGTACTAGAAATCTTAGCCCCTCAGAATTACTCATAGAATCTCTGGACTTAATGGGAATTGGGCAAGTAGGGGCCCATGGTGGGATGCTATAACTATATTAGCAAGGTGAGTACTATGGTTATTATCTTAATTTTCCAGATTGGGAAATTGAACCTCACAGAGATTGTGACTTGATTACAGAATTTTTATCTCCTCTCCATATGCTACCTATCACAGTTTTTGTCTGCTGCCTCTCAGAAGACAACCTTGCCTCATACATTATTGAAAAAAAATTGAGAGCATCCATCAGGAGCTCCCTCTTATCTCACTTTTCCACTTCAAATTCCCTCAGCATAATTCCCACATTTCTCCTTTGCTACAGTCTCAGAGGAAGAGGAAGGCCTTCCCTTTGTCAAAGCCAACCTTTCTACAGGTGTCCTTGGTCCTATGTTCTCCCATTGCATTGAGGAGTTTTTAATTCTTTTGATTATCCTCTTCTCTCACCATAATTTTAATCTCTATTTATCCATCAGGCAATGGGTTGGCATAATGGATAATGTCCGGACTGGAGTCATAAAGACTTGAGTCCAAATCCAGCTTCAGATATTTACTAGCTGCCTGACCCATGGCAAGTCACTTAACCCTGTTTGTCTCAATTTCTTCATCTGTAAAATGAACTGGAAAAAGAAATGGCAAAACACTCCAGTATCTTTGCCAAAAATCTTAAAGGGGGTCATGAGGAGTCATAAATGACTTAATAACAAAATTTATGCCAGGTTGTCTACCAACATTTCAAGATCTCTGCACTTAAAAACAAAAACAAAACCCCTTCATTTGGCCTGCCATTCCTTGAAGCTATTATTCAATGTGTTTTATTTTTTTCAGTGCCAAACTCTTAAAAAAACCTATATCAAAAGCCTTTCCGTAATGAATAAGTGATCAAAAGATATTCACAAACAGTACTCAAATGAAAGTGGAGATGGAAAACTATTAACAACCCTATGAAAAAATGTTCCAGAGCACTAACAATAAGACAAATAGAAAATCAAAACAACTGTGAGGTTTTATTTCACACCCAGAAAATAGCAAAGATGATAAAAGATGGAAAAAATGTGAGGGCTTGTGTAAAGACAGGTGCACTAATGTAGTGTTGGTGGGGTTTCTGAGTTTTCCCAGTCTTTCTGGAAAGCAGTTTGGAATTTTGGAAGGAAAGTAACTAAAAGACCCATATACTTTGATCCTCAGATTCCACTGCTGGGTATTTGTTCCAAGAGGTCAATGATAATAAGAAAGGTACCATATAGGTAAAAATATTTAAAGCAGCACTTTTGTAGTAGGAAAAAAAATTTTTTTAAAGTACACTAGGTACTGTAAAGATTAAAATTTAGGGGAAACTGAGGCAGGTAGAAATTAGTTTCTCTCTGCAAGGAGTATTATATTTTAGAGGTTTATTAAAGGTTAGGGATTAAAGAAAATACAGAATAAGAAAGTACATGTTTAGGCCCAGAGAGGCCTAGACACAACCTCACCTACATTATGAAAAAGAGCCGCATCTCTTGCAAGCGGAAACAGGAAAGAGAAAGAGACCCCATGGGCGGAGACCCTTTAAATAATGATTTGCTCTTGGTCCAGGTGAGAATTCAGTGAGATTACAAAGCATTTTGGGGAAGTGGAGCAAGGACTTCTGGGGACTGAAGTCCTGGATTCGAGTCCATTTTTACAGTACTCACCAAACAGGGAATGGTTAAACAAACTTTGATATATGATTGTAATGGAATGTTATTATACTATAAAAATAATGACAATGGTAAGTAAAGAGGAACACAGGAAGACCCAGGAACTGATGCAAACTCCCAAACTAGCAAAACAGTATACAGGTAATGACTATGCCAATATAAATGTTGAGAAGAACAAACAAAACCTTAAAAAATAAATACTAAAAAATTATAATGGCCAGCTTGGAACCCAAATATAATATATATATATTATATATATAAAAAATATATATTAGAAGGCATGTCCTCCTGACCCTTCTCTACAAAGATGGGGGACTATAAGCATATGTAGAACTTTTTTGATAGTTTGTTTTGCTTTGCTAAAATGTTTCCCCTTTTTTATTCTTTGTTATAAGGTAAGGTTTTCTGGGAAAGAGGGAGAAGTGCATAGGATAATGTAGGGGAAGTCAAAACAAAAGATGTTATTAAAATTTTTAAAAAACCTGTTGATCCTCCTTGATTCTTTTCTCACTCCTCACACCCTTCTAAATCTTTTGCAAATTGGCTTATGACTTGTCTATTTAAAAGAAACCACTCTTTCTAACGTTATCAATGATCTCTTTATTGCTAAATATAATGGCCTTGGGAGCAGAAAGGTGCTTTAGTGTATTGATAGACCTAGAGATGGGAAGTCCTCAGTTCAAATGTGGCCTCAGACACTTCTTAGCTGTGGGTCACCTGTAAGTGACTTAACCTCCAACCCTTACCTACCTAGAAGCGTACCACTCTTCTGCCTTGGAGCCAATACACAGTATTGATTCTAAGATGTGTGTAATTAGACAATCTTGTACCTCTGAACTATATCTCCCAGCATCCCTTTCCTCTTTATCCCCATGTTTGAGTTTGTTATGTTTGTATATAGTTCTATAACTCCACCCTAGCTCTGTCTCTCTCTTCTCTAGCAACCGCAGCTGAGTTAGCTCCCTTTTTACTCTAGCTTTTTATTTTACTTATTATCAATAAATCTTATAAAATATAATATTTGGAGTTATCATATATTAATTTTTAAGCTTACTGATGGAAAGTAAGGGTTTTTAAAAAATGAAAAATATATATAACATCCTTTTCTTGGTCCTCATCCTTTCTTACCTCTCTTTAGTAACTGACACTGATAATCATTCTCTCCTCTTGGATTCCCTCCCCTCTCTGGTTTTTTGTGACTTTTTGTTGTGTTTCTTCTTCCTATATAATCAACCCTTCTCAGTCTCTCTTGCTGCACCATCATCCGTGTATTTACCTATTTGTGTGGCTTTACTCCTCTGATATGGTGTATATATCCTATTCTTTAGATGATCTCATCAACTCCCATAGCTTCAATTGTCAGCTCTACTCAGATGACTTCTATGACTACATACACAGGCTCCATATTTCTCCTGAGCTCCAGTTTGACTCTTCCAACTGCCTGCTCTCTGTATCCATCTGGATTCCCATAAATATCTCAAACTCTCCTCATTTTTTATTTCCTTTAAATACTCCCTTTCTTCCATTTCCCTGTTTCTATTGAGGGTACCACTATTCTCATCATCTTAGTTTATAACCTTTGAATAAGTTCATTCTTACTCACCTCCCTCTTACCCCCCATATCCAGTCAGTTGCTAAGTCCTATTAACTATAAAATCTCTCTAATATCTAGTATCTAATATCTTTTTCTATTTACTCATGTAGCCACCCTCCTGCAGACCCTCATTATCTCTCATCTGGATTATGGTAAGACCCTTTTAATTGGGTTCCCTGCCTCCAGGCTTTCCCTTCTCAATCCTTCCTCCAGAAGATGCTAGCTGTTCAATGACTTAAGAGTATCTTATTTCATTTTAAAATTGAACTTGAACTAACTGGGCTATTGCATTAGGTCTATTTCAATCAACCAAGTGAGTAGTGATGACAGTCTCAAAAAGAGTATATTGGCTGTGTGAGGAGAGAAAATGAAGGATGAGAGAGATGCTCCAGAAGTAAAGCATAGCTGAAATCCCTCGCTTGTAGTTGCTATGGCCCCTAAATTCAGCTCTTCATGCTAAATTGTATAAGTCTTATCTAGTCCAATCCTCACCTCTCAGGCAGAGGTGCATTACAGACCTATCCCGAAAGTCTTTTTCACCTGGATGAGTCCATACGTGTACTTTACTGACAGAGCTTTCATGATTTATCAGAACAGGACTGGGGAGATGGGAGGTTTGGAGGGATGGAGAATAATAGGACTCATTTTTTTTTATCTATTGATGATAGCATCAACTAATGATTATTTATTGAGTGACTACTATGGGACAAATGGTTCACACCCTCAAAGGACGTATAATCTAGTTGAGACTGACATATAGAGTATACTAAAAAATAAATAACAAAACTAAGGTAGTTTATGTTGACTCAATTCATTTCAATTCAGGAAACATATATTAAATACTTTTTTGTATTTAAAACATAGGTGTTGAAAGAAATTTGAAAATGACTCATACAGGTTCCCCATCCTCAAGGAATTGATATTGCAGTAGATACATAAATAGATGACTAGACTATACACTTTTACTTGACAAATACATTAGGAAATTGATGAATTAAGTTCCATAAGAAATACAAGGAAGAAGATGGTGGGACCAAGAAAATTTCCCTGGAAAGAGGTAGCACTTGGACTCAGCTCCAAAAGACAAGAAAAAATACAATAGAAGAAGAGGAGGAAAGACAACATTCCAGACACTGTGAACCACAGGATCAAAGATTCTATGGAAAATAAATAATGTATAGGGCAGCTAGGAAGAACAGTGGATAGAGGATTAGGCCTAGAGTAGGAAAGTCTTGGGTTCAAAACTGACCTCAGATAACCTTGGACAAGCTCGATTGCTTAGCTTTTACTATACTTCTGCTTTGGAAACAATACACAGAATTGATTCTAAAATGGAAGGTAAGGGTTAAGAATATATTCCTCTGGCTTTCCCACTAGCATAATGTGTTGGACAGATATATAATGGTATAGGAGTTCAGAAGCTAGAAAGTCTGCCAAGGTCTGGTATAATAGAATATATTTTAAAGAAGGTACCTGGATTTGAGCTGGACCTCAAAAGTAAGACAGAACTCAGATAAATGGAAAGAAAGGAGTAAAGTATTCTAGGCATGTTCAGGAAATAATGAGGAGAGCAGATTGTCCTTTGTAAAGGTTTTATTAGTGGGATATGTAAACTACCTAAAAGTATAAGCTTTTCTAATTGTCACTAAACATGATATAGCTGCAAACCTATAAGTTATTTGATCATGGTCCATTAAACCAGGCTTTCTTTAATCCTTATAGATTTGAACTGGGACGCCCTTTAGTTCCCACATTTTCTTTTCTGTAAGACTGGTCTACTTATTTGAGTGATTTGGGGATGAATAATTTTAAGTGGATGGAGATTTTTGTAGATAGAATAACTGGCAGTGCTAATGCTTTTTGAACTTTCTCAAATAGGAAAATGTCAAGATTTGATGGTATTCTATCAGGGCTCTATCAGAATATACTCAAGATATTAAGTGTGCTAACTTGTAATCAAGAAGTTCTGAGTTTGAGATCTGCCTGAGACTCACCAGCAGTGTGACACAGGATAAGTCATTTATTCTCTCTCTCAAGCCTAGTTTACTCAGTTATAAAACCTGGATTGATTCTGAGGATCCTTACTTTAGTTTGCCCTCATAAGGACTGGGTTCTCATTGCTTCCCATTGCAGTTGTAAAATGGTGTTGGTAATAATAGTAATAATAAATAATAATATGGTTATTGCAAAGATCAAGTGAGAAAACATATGTAAAATACTTAAAAATATTAAAATGCTGAGGAAATGCTAGATAGTATTGTCAGGTGTTTGTTCTTGAACTTAACCTACCACATATTAAAAAGAAAGGTTTAGAAACATAGGAGAAATCTAGAGGAAGGGCAATCAATATATGTGTATTTTAAAATACAAGGCAAGAACTGAACAAGGTCGTTGGATAGTCAACCTTAATTATAGAGAGGAGGTCAGTTGGAATGACCAAATTATAGCTCTCATCAACCGCAGCTGATGATATACATTGTTGATTTGCAGACCCAAAGGTGGTGTCATATGAAAGGCAGCATATGATAAAGCTGATGACTGGATAAGCTAAAGATATGTTCATTAAAGGTCTAGAGGAAGGTACAAATGACAGCTTAAAGGCAGCATCCTCATCAATCAAAGTCTCACCTCCTCAATCTGCCTCCTCCTTCCTCATCAGCAGTATTTCAACCTCTTTTAGCCATGCTAGGGTCTAGGTTGGATAGCTACAGTCTAGGACTATTTAGAGACAAGCATTCAAGGACAGACTTATTAGTCTGTCTACAAATTAACAAAATTGAAAAGTCAATAATTTAGGGCAGCTAGGGACCTCAATAGATAGAGATACAGATCTAAAGGCAGGAGGTCCTAGCTGTGTGACCCTGGGCAAGTCGTTTATTTTTGAAAATTTTATTTAGTCAATTTAGAATATTTTCCCTTGGTTACAAGAATCATGTTCTTTCCCTCCCCTCCCCCCACCCTTTACGCACAGTTCCACTGGGTTTTACATGTGTCCTTGATCAAAACCTATTTCCATATTGTTGATGTTTGCGCTAGGATGTTCATTTAGAGTCTACATCACCAATCATTTCCCCTTGACCCATGTAATCAAACAGTTGTTTTTCTTCTGTGTTTTTACTCCCACAGTTTTTCCTCTGCTTGTGGATAGTGTTTTTTCTCTTAGATTCCTCCAAGCTGTTTGGGATCACTGCATTGCCACTAATGGAGAAGTCCATTACATTTGATTGTACCACAGTGTATCGGTCTCTGTGTACAATGTACAATGTTTTCCTAGTTCTGTTCCTCTCACTCAGCATTACTTCCTGGAGGTTTTTCCAGTTCACATGGAATTCCTCCACTTTATTATTCCTTTTAGCACAATAGTATTCCATCACCAATAGATACCACAATTTGTTCAATCATTACCCAATTGAAGGGCATCCCCTTATTTTCCAATTTTTTGCCACCACAAAGAGCGCAGCTATAAATATTCTTGTACAAGTCTTTTTCCTTATTACCCCTTTGGGGTACAACCCAGCAGTGCTATGGCTGGATCAAAGGGCAGTCTTTTAGCGCCCTTTGGGCATAGTTCCAAATTGCTCTCCAGAATGGTTGGATCAATTCACAACTCCACCAGCAATGAATTAATGTCCCAATTTTGCCAAATCCCCTCCAACATCCATTACTTTCCTTTACTGTCATGTTAGCCAATCTGCTAGGTGTGAGGTGATACCTCAGAGTTGTTTTGATTTGTATTTCTCTGATTATAAGAGATTTAGAGCACTTTTTCATGCGCTTATTAATAGTTTTGATTTCATTATCTGAAAATTGTCTATTCATGTCCTGTGCCTGGGCAAGTCCTTTAACCCTATTTTTCTGGCTCTTAGTGCTCTTTCACCTTGGAACTCCTACTAGCTGTGTGACTCTAGACAAATTACTTCAACCAAATTTCCTATCCCTTAGTGCTCTTCTGCCTTGGAACTGGTACTTAGTATCAATTCCAAGATAGAAGGTATAGGGTTTTGTTTTTTTTTAAGTCAATAAATGTTTAAGCTACCTGAAAGCAAAGGTAGAAATCCCTTCAAAGGAGTGTGGAATGAAAAGAAAGTAAGATTGTTTCCTATTTAAAAAGCTGAGGAAGGAGAGTGAGAAGGGAGGATCTGGCAAACAAATTCAAACTCCTTCTATCTTGAAAATCGATTTTAAAAAAATTTATAACATTTAATTTGTGCCTTTTGATCCTTATCTTTCTCATTTCCCAATATACTTACTATCCCTCTCCAAGGATTCTCATAACAAAGAAAATTTGTTAAGCAAAACCATCAGTGACACATCCAACATTTGTAATATTCAACTGCTCTGGTCCCTCCTCTTCCCTCCCAAGAGAAGAAAAGGTTACCATCTGGGTCCAAGACTGGTCATTCTTTGAATCTGTTTCTGAGCTCAACAATAATAATTCACACTTCTATAGCAAATTCCTCACATACATTCAAATTTTTTTTTTCTCAGACCAACCTGTAAGGTAGATAATACAAGTATTATTGGTCCTGCTTTATATAGAAACTGAAGCCTACTTAGATATATACAATAACACTTCCCTAAAATGCATGAGAAGTGAGCTTCTTGTGAAATATCCAGTCACAATTTCCTTTTCTGCTTCTCTCCATCCTCTCCTTTCCCCACTTCACCTTCTTTCCCTCCCCTCTATTCCCTATCTCCTTTTGTCCTTTTTTCTCTCTTCTCTCTCCTTTCTTTCCTCCTTTATATCATGTTAAAATGTGTGTCTTTGTATCTTTGACACATTACTCCTGATTCTATCCTCTAGGATTTGGGGACATAGCATAAGGAAATAGCAATGGAAAGAATTCTAGGTCCAGTGTAAAGATAGTTGTTATTCAGTCATGACCCCATTTGGGGTTTTCTTGGCCACGATATTGGAGTGGTTTTCCATTTTTTTTAATAGTTCATTTTATGGATGAAAAAACTGAAGTAAACAGTTAAATGACTTGTTCCAGATCACACAGGTAGTAAGTATTTGGAATAGGATTTGAACTCAGAAAGATGAGCCTTCTTAATTAATTCCAGGCCCAACACTCTATCTATTGTGTCACCTAGCTTCCCTAGAGTAAGAGAAGCAGGAATCAAATCCTGACTCAGTGATACATGACCTATGTGACTTGGGCAAATCACTCAACCTCTAGGCTTCAATTTCTATAACTATAAAATAAGGAGTTGAACTAACTGGCTTTTGGTGTTCCTCCAAGGCCCAGATGTATGGTCCTTAAACAAAGGCACAACAACACAACACTTCAAATATCGGACAACATTGAGCACTTATCCCACCAGCAAAGGAGGAAGGGGACACATGCTAGAATGGTTTCTTAGCCAGGTTTCACCAGTTCCACCAGCCAATCTGTATGTGGCAAAAAATAAAAATAATCATCCACACATCTTTCATAAAAATAAATTGCTATGCAAATTTTCTCCCTAAAAGTGAAGGCAAAGAGGAGACACTATTTATTTTAGTCCTTTGTTTTCTCTACCCACTGATAAGCCCTTAACATATGTATTCTGTTAAAGGGTTGCGATACCTATGAAAATAATTTTGTTAAGTTTTTTCTAATCAACTCTGACTCAGAAGGCAGAAAGACATTAATAATTCTGAGAAAAAATATCAATTGCATTTGTTTATTGTGGCTTTAATGCCCCATGTAAAAATAATAATAAAACAACCCTTTGATGCACCCTTCCTCTCCTTTCCCCTTTTGCAGAATAGTCACCATTCCAAGTGACCACATGGAAGCTCGAGAAGAGGGGTCAGTTTCTAATCATGTATGGGTCTTCTCTGAGTTGAGTCCTCATGACTGATTTGCTGAGCTAAAACTCTGTGGATATAAGAAAGGGAGAATTCATAGGGAAGATATTTCTCTGAGTTGTCTGGAGGGGTGTGTATTGGGAGAAGGGAGTTGTCTTTTGCCCCACCTGGCCATAAACCATGTGCTCTTATTTGGCTTAGGCAAGCCTGTGCCCAGTATGGGGCTGCCTCCCCACCTTTGTATCTTCATTCTTTTTATGTAGAGCCTAGCAGCAGCTGTGTTGTTCCCCAGATGGACAGTGGTTGACTTGCTCATCAAGGCAGGAAATGACTACATCAGACAGTCCAATACCCATCAGAAGAAGGTACTTAAAAGGTGGCAAGGAGGAATAAATGGGCACCAAAGGAAAGTAGCAATAGGAGTAAGTCATCAGTTGACAATACCTAGGATATAGGTAAAATTTAAAAATGACTAATTAATATAATTGCTATATTAAGGAAGCTTACTTCTAGTATTCTGACAGATTATAACCTGACCATTGAGTTTCTGAATCCTTTTAAAATCACTTTATTAATGCATACTATGCTCTATTTATGCTTACCATTCTCTTTTCTTTATAAACTACCTGTCTCACATCCAGTTGATATTTATATGCTGGATATCTTTTTTTTCTTTTTAATTGATTCCCCTTTTGGAGTCTAAACTATTGTGAAAAAAAAAATGGTCTCTCTGGTAACTAGGGTGAGGGGGAATGAACTAAAAAATGGGAGAGTGGAGAGACTCAACCTATAAAGAAAGGTCAGTGTTCCCTACCAATGAGCTCAGTAAACAATTGTATGGCTGAATACAGAAGAGGAAAGGGTAAGAATATACCTTAAAACTCTGTAAGTCTCAGCAGTAGTTTCCTTTAGCCTCCATGCTAGATGATATGCAAATCTTGATTATGGCAAAAAGAAAATAAATTCTTCTTGACAAGGTGTTTTCATTCATTCAGACATCTGGGGTTAGAAATTAATATGCCGATCTCAGTATATACATACATGATCTAAAATCAATCATTCAGTCAGCAAACCTATAAACAACCTATATATATATAAACCTGTAAGCAACCTATAGTGTAATCACTGAACTAGGTGCTTGATAAGATAATCAACCATTCTTGCCCTTAAAAGAAGTTAATCTTAAAGAGATCAAATAAGGTTCTATAGCAATATAATTATTTTATATGTAAATACATATAATAACTACCATTATATAATATAGAATTAACTATTATATTTTATGATACAGACTAAAAATTTCCAAGGAGTTCAGAAAAGGCAGACAGCTAGATGGAGTCCTGCCCTCTACCTCAAGCTTCTGTCTTCAACTCCTTTCTCTTTCCTTTTTCTTCCACTACTGTGTTGGTTTAGATTTTCACTTCTGTATAGATGATTCCATATGTGTTATCTTAAGCTGTAGCCTTCCTAGGGTAGATAAAATAATTTTTTCTTATTTTTTTAAACCCTTACCTTCCATTTTAAAATCAATACTGTCTGTCTGTATAGATTGCAAGGCTTAAGAACCATAAGGGTTAGATAATGTGGGTTAAGTGACTTGCCCAGGGACACAAAATTAGGAAGTACCTGAGATCAGATTTGAAACAAGGACCTCCCATCTCTAGGCTTGGCTCTCAATCCACTGAGTCCCCTAACTCCCCACCCAGGTCATTTATCATTTTTTTTAAAAAGTCACACAAAACATATTTCCATATTATTCATTTTTGTAAGTGAATAATTTTATAAAACCAATCCCCCCAAACATATACTCAAATAAAAAAGGGATAAGTCATATGTTTTCAACTACAATTCTACTCCAATAGTTCTTTCTCTGGAGGAGGGTAGCATTCTTTTTCATAAGTCCCTCAGAATTGTCATGGATCATTGTATTGCTGTTAGGAGCAAAGTCTATCACATTTCATCATTCCACAATATTTCTTACTGTGTCGTTAATGTTCTCCTGGTTCTGCTATTTCCCCTCTGCATCAGTTCACATAGGTCTTTCTAGCTCTTTCTGAAATCATCCATGTCACTTATTCTTAACTATCTCTAGAAGTAATTTCTCCAGTACCTCAAACTCAACATATACATATACATCTAAACAACGGTAAAAGGAACTTTGAGCTTAACTTTTTGTTTTTCATCTTTGGTACCTAGAATAGCACTCTGCATGTAACAGTAGACTAAAAGATATTTGTTAAACTGAACTGAATTGAAGATAAGACTGTTCTTTAAGAGAAGAGGAGAGACTATTTCATGGGACCAGCAAGGGATCTTTGATGAATACCCAGGCTAGAGGGGTAAGGGTGAAACTACTAAGAGGATAAGGCATTCCAAGCAAAATTTCAAGAAAATACAACTATTTCAACACACCTGCTATTGATACCTGCTTATGTGTCATGTCCTTCCCACCCCTAGTTATTCTTCTAAGACTTTGTTACTGTCTGGGGAGTAAAAATTGATGCTTGTTGAAGAAGGAAAACAATTGCACACACACATACACACACACAGAAGAATAGTAGCCATAGTGGGGCTTTTTTTCTCCTTTCATAGAGTATAGCTGGAAATCTAAATTCAATGCAGTGTAATGATTATTTTTATCCAATTACAAATGCATTACTAACTGCTAAGAGTTTCATAAGCGGGAAAGTAGAATTCTGTGAGGCTCATGAAGGTGAAAGATGAGAAAAGGAATGTTGAGTGCTGGTTATTCTGTTGACTGCCACTAGTATAATTACATGTTTCTAGACATGTCTCAAAAATTAAGATGCTTCATATTTTCCTCTTTTTGTTCCACTTGGGGCAGATAATAAAAAGTGAAAACTTGCTCACTTTGACTTTATACACAGTTTTCATGGTTTTTTCATTGTGTTTGCCTACAGAGATTAGTTTGTTTCAATTTCTCCTTGAAAGTGTCATTTACATGGATAGATTGAAGAGTCTTAATCTTTTTAGTCTCCTGAAGTGATGTTTATGCAGGGGGCATGATAACTCTGTAAATATATTGTGTGGTGGGAGATTGCATGGGGAAACAAAGGAATTATTCATACTGTGTTCCAGGAAAAGAAGAAAAAGGGGACTTCATTAAACTATAGGACTGAAATACTAGAATTTTCAGACACATAAGCTCCTATCCTTGAAGTCTTTGACTTCCTTTGACTCTTCCCTCTCAATCATAGCTCACATATATATGTGTGTATATATATAATAAAAATATATATAAAACCAACCTCCATATCCTATCTATGCTATCACTATAATCTCTCTTCCATTCATCCTCTTACCTTTCCCACTGCCATTCTTCCAGTTAAAACCTTCAATTCTTTTCTCTCTTTAAAAATAAATTAAATTGTATTGTTGCCTTTTGTTATATCACGGACTTTCCCCCACCCTCTGCACCCATTGAACACAATTTCACAAAGAAAAATATTAAAGTGAAAGAAGCGAAATATGTTTCAAATTAGCTACTCAATCCTAGGGCTGTCTTTATAGAGCCTCACACCAGCAATATTTTGCTCCTATCTAAGCAATTTTATTTAAAAATGCATTACAACATTCATGGAGATTTCTGGGTGGAGATTTCAAATAATTTGTAGAGAAGATGCATTTACATATTTGTTTACTGTCCAGACAGTTCATGAGAAGATTCTTCATAGTATCAAGCTGCCCCAAGGTTGACAAGTCAGTCTCAGCAGGGCAGGTAGAGGGACCATCAGCAGATGCTTGGTCTCAGGTCTGCCTCTTTGGATGTGTGGGGCTCCTATTTGCAGGGAGGAGATCTCAAGCTCAGAGCAGGTGGGTAAGTCTTGGGTTCAGGCAAAGTGCAGGGCACATCCCATCTACCTCTCTCACCTCATCCCTACCAGTACCCCCAGGGTGCACCGGGATGCCCCTCCCTTGATACAGGGCCAAGGATGGGTGGTAGAGGTCAGAGAAGACCTACTGATGCCATCCCTTAAGGCCCAAGACAAAAAAATACCCTTGGGAGGTGATCATAGTATTAGTAGTAGTCTCTCAGTAACAATTGTCTTTGTGCACTTTTATCTGTGATGTAGATGAGTGTGCCCAAAGACACTTGTGCGTGAAGGAGATTTAAGTGGAAAAGTCAATGCACAGAGACAGTCCCACTCTCTCGGCATTGGAAACATTGGCACGAAAAGTAGTTACACCTGGAGACTTCCTCAGCTGCATTGGATGGCCGTGTTGTCTTTTGTGCTCCAACACGCCCTGAGCACTCCACAGTGCTTTGCTGTGTCGCCCTCTCAGCCATTGAACCTTCTTATTGGAAAGCAGTCTTCACATGCTGGGTGAGCAAAACCCTAGTTCACCAGGGTTCTATGACCCGATGGCTACCCTCACAAGGTTTAGCCGGCCTGTCGAAGCCTCATGCTAGCAGCTACTAGGAGCCACAAGTGAAAGCTGGGTGTCAGTTGTGGGTCAGAGGCTGGAGAGCTGCCCTAGGAGGGCACGACAAGCCCTCCATACCAGAGATACTACTCCTCCCTGAGCACCCCATTAGAGTCTTCCTTTCTCAGCTACTTGAAGGGGCCCAGGTTGCAGGCTAAGAGCTAGGGAAGAACTAATTCTGGGTAAGGGCTATCTGTGAGTGATGATAGGTTGTAGATGGCCTTTGGGGCCTCAAAAAGCTGCTGTGGGTCAAGAGGATCCCACTGTCCAAAAACTCGGTGGTCAAAGGCAGGGTTCTGTTCCAACAGTTGGACAGATTTCCAAGTGATTGATAGGGAGGAGGGGTAGAGAAGAGGATAGAGTAAGTGACCAATTCATCCATAGCTGGGAAATTATGGAGTTCCTGGTAGAGGGGTCCAGCATTCGTTTTCCTTGAGGTGTATGAAAGATTGATTTAAAGCTAAAGAAAAACTTGCAAAGCAGATGCAATGAATGGAAACTTGAAGATCTGTCCATCAAGGACAATTCTGAAGGAGAATGTGACCAGGTGGAAGGCAGTTTGAACAAGCTGGCACAAACTGTTTCTTACTCACTCTTTTTCCTTGGACTTTGGAGAAGGGACTATAGAGAGATATCTATTCATTTCTCCCTGAAAAATTTGGGGCGTGGCTCTGAAGATCTTTGAAAGTTGCTAATAATATCCCTCTTAAAGACTATACAATCTTATTTATATTGAGAGTTAGATTATGGACATCCTAAATTCCCTCTCTCCCACCTAAATTCCTTTACCTTTCCTTCCCTTAAAATAAATCCCTGTTTCCAGTATTATAGAGAGTGATTTGTCTCTTAAAAGCTTTAATCAACTTAACAAGTCTGAATCCCTGCTTGACTCCAACTGAAAAGCTAGCAGAATTGGGTGGGGGAAGGAGAGGAAAGAATTCCTCCTTTCTCAGTATATTTCCCCAACACTTTCAGTTACTTTAAACAACCCAGTAAAAGGAACCCCCAATACAATTTGGCACCCTGGAAAAGGTCTTACCCTTCCAAAAAAACAGTGACAAGAAAGAAAAAAAAGATGTTTCTACAAGTAATCTGTGGACTGGTGGTACTTTCAATCTTTGTTACTGGATTTATAATCTGATGTACTAACAGTGACTAACATCTTGATGGATACTATAGGCTTTATATCTAATTCTACTTCATTTATAATGAACATACCCTTCACTACTGACACTGTGATATGGCAAATCCTTACCCAGATATATATTTTCATCATGGTTGCCATATAGACCATCACTTATCTAAGGAATATCATCAAGTTCATAACACTAAAGAAGGCAGCTCAGATCATGGTTGTAGATACAAACCTGAAATAGCTAGTGAAGAATATGTGTAAGGAGTTTCTGGAAAAAAAAAAAAACAAAAAAACAACCAGGGATTAGACCAGGCTAAGGACGGAAGTGAAGATACTGGGCTTAAGGACAAAGATAAGAAAGCAATGGAAAAAATAAGATGGGAGCTCAAGAAAATGGCAAGGAAAAGGACAAGAATATCAACAATGAGACTGAAAAATTTTTTTTCCACTCAGGGACATTGCGAAGATATCAGACACTGCAGGCATAGTTCATTCCAAAGTGCACAAACAGTTTTCTACCAAGAACTAGAACCTACATGCCATAGATTTCCAGAATTTGTCCGTGAGCCCTACCAAACTCTTAAGGAATTAAAAAGGGCATTTAAAATCTTTGAACCCAATTTTGAGGATGCAGAGTTCCTCCTTTCAGAATTATTTAGCCCCATGAGCATAGGCAACTTATCTATTTATTTACTTAGTTTTTTTTTTCCCATTTGAATTAGTTTAGTCAATTTAAAACATTATTCCTTGGTTACAATAATCACATTATTTCCCTCCTTCCCCTCCACCCACCCTTCCCGCAGCCAACGCACAATTTCATTGGGTATTACTTGTGTCCTTGATCAGAACCTATTTCCATGTTGTTGTTTGCACTAGGATGTTCATTTAGAGTCTACATCCCCAACCATATCCCCAGCATAGGCAATTTATTGAGAGGACGAGGAATGATAGCACCCTGATGAACTGAAGAGAAGATTTTGATTTTCCCAATACAGCATGTTTGACATATTTAAGAAAATGTAGGGAGGATCTTCTCCAGGCCATAAAATCTGTCTGTTCAAAACCCAATGCATGGGGAAAATTTGATAAATTGGTTCAAGAAATTATGGAGCATCCTGCTAGCTTCATTGATTGATGGGTGAGTCTTCAAGTAGCTCTGCGAGAACCCAGGTGTGGGGCTAGGTGATACAAGTGGCAGGAAAAAGTGACTGCTGAGAGGTCTACATGTCTGCCCAATTGCTGAGGTTGAAGGTTGGTATCACTGGGTATGGGAATTTCCATGGGGCTAGGACAAAGTATTATGGTCTGTGACTGAAAGTGGGCAGTGCTCACAGAGATTGCATTTCTCCATACACACACACACACACACACACACACACACACACACACTCCCAAAAGCACACACACATGCCTCTTCTTTCCCACTGCCATCTTACTAGGGAATGGGCCAGGTACAGGTAGAGAGATCCCTTCTCTCCCCACTGAGAACATTCCCAGTCATCTGCAAAAGTAGTATAATCAAGTTAAGACCCTGAAGGCAACTGCTAGGGCCATCTCCCAGGGTCCAACTCAAAAGTCCCAGGGCAGTCAGGTTATTTGGTTCCTCCTTTCTCGGTCACTCAACAGACCAGGGGCACCATGTTCTGAAGCTGAGGTCAAGGGATAGGCATTTCCAAAATCAGGGATTGGTGGTAATTTTCATGTCTCAGTTTGGGTGGATCTTTGAGTGATGTGGGTACATGTTTTGGGGACTTCAGAAATTGCTACTGTTAGCCTCCAGATTTTCTGAGTTTAAGGACAATATTGCTCAGTCCTGTCAATTCTACCTGGGCAATATTTTTTAAATTGGGCCTTGCCCTTTATTCCTATTGATATTATCCTAATTCTAGGTCTTTCTCATTTCAGCCTTAGATAATTTCTAAGAGGTTTTTATTTCTTTACTTTCTTGTTCTTGCAAATCATCCTTTCTTTACATTTGCCAGATTGCTCATTCTTATGCATGGATTTGGGTATATGACTCTGCTAAAAACCCTTAATAGAGTCTTGTCTACCTAAAACAGTTCAGACCCTTTTGCTTGATGTTCAAGGTACCCCACAACCTTATACCACATTACCTTTCCCATCTTATTGCACTCTCCTTCACACCCTGTAGTCAAACTGGACTATTTGCCTTCTCCCCTATGTAGCTTGTACTTTACCATGTCAATGATTATTTGTTTTCTTTGTTCAGAACACATCTACTCTGTAGGCTACTAAATTTCTGCACAGCCTTCAAAGTTTATCTCAATATCTACTTCTTCTAGGTAGCCTTTCCAGACCCACCCCACCTCCCAACTTAAAATAGGGCTCTGTTTTCACATCTCAAGCTATAAAAGTTATGGCTTCCTAAGAGATCATAGAACTCCATGAAGCTCTGAATTTGAGCTAAACACAGCATCTCCCCCAGTGCCTAGCCCAGTGCTCCACATATTAGACATATAATGAATATGGGTTAAATTTAACTGAGATAGGAACTGTGACTCCAAGTCAAATGTCCCCAACTTAAAAAAAAGGAGACCATATGGATCCTTTTGGATAAATGAAATGTCTGCTATTTCTATCCTAACTCCTGAGTCATAAAGGCCATTTCAGATTTTTAGAGAAGCTGAGATCTGTAAGAGCCCAATGCTCTTCAATTCTCTCCTTTTAAAATTTCATTTTTAAGTTGGACAGCAAAAGATAAAAATGATCAACTCCACCAAGACCAAAAAGGCTTTTCAGTCTATGCTAATAGAAGCAATTTACAAAGTTTATATTTACCAGAAGGCCAAAGGCAGGAAGAAGACCTTGGCAATAAGTAACTAAGAACAAAGGAGAAAGAATAAAGAAAGTAAGCAACTACTCTGCCACAGGTAAACCTGAAGGAGAAAGTAGGAGCAATGGAAATGAAATTAGAGAAAATTGGGGAGAGGGCAGAAGAAAAACTATAGCAAGAGAGGGGAAAACAAGCTATCAAGAAGCAGCAAATCAGAGGATAAAATGAAAAGATATATAGGGCCAAGGGAAACCATAACAGAATGGGAAAAAATGTAAGCAGGGTAAACTGGAGAAAGCAGGAAGTGTTGATATAACAACAGAAATCAAATTTAACTAAAATATTTGAAGATACAGAGAGGAAAACCAAATACAGGGAAATTGCGAAACAGAAAATTAGTAGTAAGTGAAAATATAATGAAATAAGATAAAGGAGAGGCAGAGGGAGGGACACAAACCAAAAACAAACAACAACAATAGTAAGAACAAAAAACCAGAATAACTGCTGCCAAACTTTTTTAAAGAGGGAAAATACTATTTTGTTTTCTGTTGTGCCTGATTTTATTCCTACTTCAGCTTTTCCTAGCTCCTTAGAAATGAAATGCAAAGGAAATGAAGAGGAATGAAAATTCAAATTGTATATTTTTAATGTGCTCTTGAAATGCCACCAAGAAGCTATTACAGTCTACTTAGTACATAACATATTTTTAAATTGCAAAATGGTCATGACGGGAACACTAGCTTTCATGGATTGATGAGAGGAAGGACCATGATTCAGATTTAGAATTTAAATATTGGTAGTTTGCCTCTCACATATTAGACTTTCAATAACATTATGGGTGTTCATATAAAACTGCATTCTTCTTTTTGAAACTGGTATATTGAAGCCATTCTTTTTACCTTGGATGGTTACTCTATAACTAAAGTAGAGTATTATCATAACAGAATAGTTCTTTTGAAACTAGTCTAGTGTATCATCCAAACCACATATGTATTGTCACCAAGGAATATTGATACCCTGAATCAGGCAGCTTGATCTGCCCTTGGTAACCTTATCTAATGCCTGACCTCAATGCAATTTCACTGCCCTGGGGTCATTGCATAGAAGAGTCAAATTAGGGGGCAACTGTATCTTCAAAGCACTTCTAGCAAAGAATTATTTTTCTCCTTTTTTCTCAAATATCCTAAGAATTTTCTGCTGAGGGGGACAATGCAGTATATCTTTAAAAGTCTTCATGGAGTTTTAAAGTTTAGTAGTTTGTAGACAGGGATACCTTGTATATCAAAAGAAGAAAGGAATAGAGAGTGATAGTAAAAACTAGGATGCTCATTTTAATAATTTAAGATCTGATTTCATTAGTGTGTGTGTACTAACAAACCCTCCACAAACACAGATTGCAACCTGTCTTTCCTTTAGTAGACAGATGATCTTTAAGCATTCCCATGGCTGGGGGCAGCTGCGTGGCTCAGTGGATTGAGAGTCAGTCCTAGAGATGGGAGGTCCTAGGTTCAAATCTGGCCTCAGACACTTCCCAGCTGTGTGACCCTGGGCAAGTCACTTGACCCCCCCATTGCCTAGCCCTTATCACTCTTCTGCCTTGGAGCCAATATACAGTATTGACTCCAAGACAGAAGGTAAGGGCTTAAAAAAAATTTCCCATGGCTGAATAATTTATCACCTTATTGCCAAAGACTTAACTTTAACTTCTCTGAACTAAGCAAGGTCGATTCTCAAAAAACTTGGTGTCCATATCTGGGCCTGAATTCAAAATTCAAACTTTTCAGCTTAATTCAGTCAGCCAACTAGCAATTAGAGCCTTGGTGCTAGGCACTATGCTAAGTGCTGAGGATACAAATACAAACAAAAAGATAGACCCTGCCCTCAAGTAGCTTACATTCTAACAGTGGAAGAGAACACATAAAGAGAAAAACATAAAGTTGAAAAGTGGAATGACAAAGGAATACAGCATATGCCATGGTAGAGAAAGTTTAGAATATAGCCTGCCATGATCAGCCTCCTTTAAGGGATGTTGTAGGACGAGACATCCAATATGAGGGAGAACCTGAAGGCTGGAGAGTGCTTCTGACTTGTGAAATTTAGGTCTCCCCTAAGGCTTCAGGATGAAGAATTGGAGTTTGGTAGAGAACATCCTGTAGTGAAGTGAGATTAAGTCTACCAGGCTTAAAAACCCAGAATCAATGTCACATCACAATCAGTCATCAGAGAAGGAAATTGAGGGGGGGAAAAAAAAGATGGCATATTCTGCTTACAGATAACATAAGTCTTCCCTCTGTGTCTTAGCCATTATAGATTCCCACTGGGGTTCGTGGAAAGAGTGAACAGGTCACGGCAGAGCAGATACTCCGTAGGACTTGGAGTTAGGAAGGTTTCAGTTCAGATCCTGCTTCTAAACACTTCTTAGATATATAAAAATAGAAGTCACACAAGGCAAGTCACTTAATTTCTCTGTGCCTCTTTTTCCTCCTTTGCAAAATGAAGATAATATTAATAGGGGAATAGCTAGGTGGTGCAGTGGATAGAGCACAGGGCTGGAATCAGAAAGATTCATCTTCATGAGTTCCAATCTGGTGTCTAATATTTATTAGCTGTGTGACTTAAGTGCAAGTCACTTAACTCTGTTTGCCTTGGTTTGTAAAAATGAGCTAGAGAAGGAAATAAACCACTCCAATCTCTTTGCCAAGAAATTTCCAAATGGGGTCACAAAGAAATTGGACAGGATTGAAAAACAATCTTTGGAGTGCCTACCTCAGAGGTTGTTGTAAGAATGAGACAGGGTAGTGTAGATGTTAGGTGCTCTGCAAACTTTAAAAGGCTATATAAATGTTACCTATTACTTATTAGAGCATCTTCTTTATATGTGTCCCATTTTAGGTTAATCAAGATGGTAGTGGTTTTTTAAATTCTGAATGTATCAAACATGAAATAAAATGAGAATTTCCATATACATTGTAAAAGAGAAAAAATTATGCATAAAACACTTAAAAATAGATACAATAATAGAGCCATCTTTTTTAATAGTAGAAGATGCCTTCAATATTACTAAAAGTTTGTTTCTAGAATATAAAATTTGAATCTATTCCAAAGATTAAATATACTAAGAAAAAGAAGATGGGACTTCTACATGTGGATATATCCCATGTAAAACTCTGGCCATCCTCATCATAACTCACCCTCACACCGAGAAGTCAGTTCCCTAAACAAAGTTATGGCTCCCCATCAGGATTCTGGGGATATCCCTCTTTCTTTAATGTAATTGGCTCAAATCCAACCCCAGGACATTCTCCCTCATGTTAACTATCAGTGATTAGTATCCTACTTTCATTTAACCAGTCATTATCAATTAGCTTTTATAAAGGGATATTTACTAAGAAGAAAGAGCAAGAACAGAAATAAAAAGACCCCTTGCCCAAACACACACATTGTCCCCATATTACCTAGGGAGACTAAATCAATTTCTCCAAACCATTTGCCCCAGCAAGTTTACTTCCAAATGTGTCGATCAGTCAGTAAGCATTTATTAAGCATATGGAGGCACCATGTCTATCACTGAGAGGTAAAAGAGGCAAAAGACAGTCCTTGTCTTTCCAAGAACTCACAATCTAACAGAGACAACAAGCAAGTAAGAATGTAGAAATGAGTAATGGAACAACTGGGTGACCCTGGTTGTTGGATCTGGAGTCAGGAAGACTCATCTTTCTAGGTTCAAATGTGGCCTGAGACAATAGCTGCTTGACCCTGGGCAAGTCACTTAACCCTGTTTGCCTCAGTTTCCTCATCAGTAAAATGAGCTGGGGAAGGAAATGGCAAACTGCTCCAGTATTTTTGCCATGAAAACTCCAAAAGGATCATGACAAGTTGAATGCCACTGAAACAACAGAACATCAGCAAGAAACAAGATACCCTAGGAAATAAATAAAAAACAAAAGGCACTAGAATCAAGAGATATTGTAGAATATGGGGGTTTAATTGGAATTTAAAGAAAGCCAGAACAGCTAGGTGTTATAAGGGATAGAGCATTGGACATGGAATCTGGAAGATTCAACTTTAGGAGTTCATCTGACCTCAA
Source organism: Monodelphis domestica (assembly GCF_027887165.1). NCBI lineage: Eukaryota > Metazoa > Chordata > Mammalia > Didelphimorphia > Didelphidae > Monodelphis > Monodelphis domestica. Next base: position 32,936,406 of record NC_077230.1, read on the forward strand.
GACATTTATTAGCTGTGTGACTCTAGGCAAGTCACTTAAACCCATATGCCTTAGTTTCCTCATCTGTAAAATGAGCTGGAAAAGAAAATTGCAAACACATCTGGTACACTTGTCAAGAAAACCTCAAATAGGGTAGCAGAGAATCATACAGAACTGAAATGACTGAATAACAACAAAAAAGAAACTAGGGAAGATGATAAGCAGAAGATGAGGAAGGAGAGTATTCCAGGCATAGGGAATAGACCTCAAAAGGGACAGGAACAATGGCAGGGCTCTGTGGTCATGGCCTACTGAAGGGGGCAGCTGGGTGGCTCAGTGAACTGAGAGTCAGGCCTAGAGATGGGAGGTCCTAGGTTCAAATCTGGCCTCAGACACTTCCCAGCTGTGTGACTCTGGGCAAGTCACTTGACCCCCATTGCTCTTATCACTCCTCCTTATCACTCTTCTGCCTTGGAGCCAATATACAGTATTGACTCCAAGATAGAAGGTAAGGGTTTAAAAAAAAAAAACTGGTAAGGTTTAAAAAAAAGAAAAGGGTATTGACTCTTATTGGCATTGGTAATACCAATAGTTGTCACTTGTGTGGACAGGTTCTTGAGATTGACCATTGAGGAAAATGGCTGCTCAAGCAGTTGAAGGAAAACTTCTGATTAGGCCAGTTATACAAAAACTATTTATTATAACTATTAAATTGTATAAAAGAGAAAGGAAAAGGAAATAAGTATTGATAAGAAATTTCCTACTAACTAATAATTCTGCATAAATTCCCAACCCAACTTTCCCCGTGAGGAGACTTCATGATTACCAAATGGCCATCCTTCTTAATCTATACTGTTCATCTAAATATAAATTCTAACTTACTAAACCTATTTCCAAAAGTTATGAAATTAACCTTATAGAGATCTGCCAAAGTTTCTTTTCCTTCTGCCAAAGATCAAGTCGGCCAGTCTGTCACAAGCTGGTTCTCCCAGCAGCTGCCCTCTGGCTCCCCCAGAGGAGTTCCAAAGTACTGCTCAGTAACTCTCGGGCTCTCTGATTACAACACCTTTTCAACTCCTTCAGGTTCAAGATGTGGCAAATCTTCCACAAACTCTCCCAGGATGATCAGAGGGAAAGCCAGGAAAAATCAGCCTCAGGGTCTAGTCAACGGTTTCTTAAAGCAGCCATGGAAGTCTCAACTCCCTTTTATAAATCTGACTACACTCTCTTCTTAACTAAACTAATTACACTTACATTACAAAGATCATTGCACTACATGGCAAGGGCCCTCTCTCCTGGGGCCACAAAGCAAGCTTTGCTTCCTTACCCAAATGCAGCCAAGTGGAAAAAACACTTTGGCCATTTAGTGTCTTTTGAGTGCAACCTTAGTTCTGACTCACCAGCCAACTGAAAGGCTCTTCTTGGGACAAGAGGACCAGAAAAACTTGTATGTGTGCTGAAGTCAGGGCCCTTCAATGCAATGAATACATCATCATGCCTGTTCTGAAGTCAAATTCCCAATGTCTTCCACATAGGCATGTTCTGTGGAGGGGGCTTTCACTGGCCAGACTCCGCTCATGTCATTTCATATCTATAATAAAAGATAAAAAAAATTGTTGTCTGTTAGTGGAACAACAATAGCAAACATGGGGGGGGAAAGGGTTTTTTTGCTCTTGTTTTCCCTACAGAAGCAGACCAAAATGGCGGAAGAATATGTGTTGATAAAGTTAATACTACTGAGATGTTTATGTGGTAGATTAAAAATCTCCTCTACGTTGAAATGAGGGATATGAAAAGGGTTTAATTTAAGAGAAAATTGTTCCCAAGTACAGCGAGTTTCAAAATAGTGGGGGTCAGGGACTGCATTCCTCAGTGTCCCTCCTATTTCCTGGAATGGGACTTGGACCAATCCCATGCTAGATAGGGAGGGGCCATGCCCCCAATTGGTCTATACAGGAGGGGCTAAGAGGGGCTCACTTTTTTATGAAGGAGAGCAGAGAATGGGGTTGAGAGAAGTGAAAGTGCTGAGTTAATTTCAGTTGGGGGAAACTCTGGTTGTTTTTGTTTGAATAAAGTTTTAGAAAGATTAGAGTGAGAGGAGTTTTCTTTTTAACATTTTCCTCAATACTGTTGGGATGTCCTTTTGCAAAAGCAAAAAAAGCAAAAGACAATTTGGAGTGGTTTTTTTTTTAAGCGTTCTACACTTTTTCTAAAATTCTTTACACTTAAGAAAATAACAGTTCAGCAAACAAAACACATTAAAATCTGAGGATTTGGACTCAAATCTGATGCTTACTTACCTATGTGATCTGGGGCATACTCTTCCAGGCTCAGTTTCCTCATCTATACAATGAAGCAGTTGAACTAGGTGGCCTCTGGGATCTCTTTCAGTACTAGATCTATGATTCTCAAACTACCAGTGTCTGACGCCTTGAAATTCAGATATTTAAATTTTAAGGTGAAATGGACAAACTAGAATAGTGGTGTTTGGTTGTGGCTGCTCTTCAGTCTTGTCTGATTCTTTATGGCCCCATTTTGAGGTCTTCTTGGCAAAAATACTAGAATGTTTTGTTTTTTTGTCAGATTTTTCACATTTTACAGATGAGAAAATTGAAGCATAAAGGTTTAAGTTCCTTGGCCAACGTCAAGTAGCTAGTGTTTGAAGCCAGATTTGAACTCATTAAGATAAGTCTTCCTGATTTCATGCCTAGTGCTCTATCTACTTTGCCACCAAACAATCTAGTAGATTGACATCAAAATCAAGAATGGGAGCTGCTAACCTGTGCATAAGGATTCCTGTAGGCCATGAATTGGTTTAGAAAACCACATATGAGCATTATCTATATTCTATTGTATTTCTATTTATTTGTTAAATATTTCCAAATTACTTTTTAATCTGATTGTGACTGCATTCTAAAATTTTATGGAGTGCAATGCTACTGACAGGTTGCATGTTTGACACCTCTGTACTAGAATACATGGACATATAAACAGAAGTCCTTATAGGTTATATGATAGCATCTTGTTGGGAAGAATTTCTCAATTAACAATGGGATGTTGAAATTATTACATGAATGTCCTGAAACCTATTTAGGTAAAACATAATATCATGCCATAAGGAAATAGTAAAGACTTACAAGTATCCTAAAAATTACTAATTAGCTCTATGATGATAGGGAATACTTCATATTTAAACTTTGTATCTCTCATTGGACTCTGAACAAGTAATTTATAGAACTGAGTTTGAAGTCAGAGGATAATTATCACAACTGTCTATAGCATCATTTGAACTTACTAATTATTCAAAAGAATGACTTAATAAATGAATGAATAAAAGAGTATTGTAATACCATATATTACATCTTCTTGTATTGTATCATGTTATGTTGTTATATGTTATATATAACATATATGATGTTATATCCTAATCTATGCCTATACTTGCATCAAGACTTTCTTTTTTTTTATAGGCAATAGGGGTTAAGTGACTTGCCCAGGATCACACAGCTACGAAGTGGAAGGCTTTCTTTTTAAAAATATGAGGATGTATATATCTGAACAGCCAACATCATCTGCAATGGGCATAAACTAGATGCATTCCCAATAAGATCAGGAGTGAAACAAGGATGACCATTATCACCTCTATTATTGAACATTGTACTAGAAACACTAGCAGTAGCAATTAGAGAAGAAAAAGAAATTGAAGGTATTAAAATTGGCAATGAGGAGACCAAGCTATCACTCTCTGCAGATGATATCATGGTCTACTTAAAGAATCCTAGAGAATCAACCAAAAAGCTAGTCGAAATAATCAACAACTTTAGCAAAGTTGCAGGATACAAAATAAACCCCATAAGTCATTAGCATTTCTATATATCTCTAACCCATTTCAGCAGCAAGAATTAGAAAGAGAAATTCCATTTAAAATCACCTTAGACAATATAAAATACTTAGGAATCTATCTGCCAAGATAAACACAGGGACTATATGAACACAACTACAAAACACTCTCCACACAATTAAAACTACATCTAAACAACTGGAGAAACATTGATTGCTCATGGGTAGGACGAGCTAACATAATAAAAATGACAATCCTGCCCAAATTAATTTACTTATTTAGTGCCATACCCATTGAAATAACAAAACCTTTTTTACTGAATTTGAAAAAAACCATAACAAAGTTCATTTGGAAGAACAAAAGATCAAGGATATCCAGGGAAATCATAAAAAAAAATGCAAAGGAAGGAGGACTTGCAGTCCCAGATCTCAAACTGCTATAAAGCAGTGGTCATCAAAACAATTTGGTACTGGCTAAGAGATAGAAAGGAGGATCAGTGGAATAGACTTGGGGTAAATTACCTCAGCAAGACAGTCTATGATAAACCCAAAGATCCCAGTTTTGGGGACAAAAACCCACTTTTTGATAAAAAACTGCTGGGATAATTGGAAGACAGTATGGCAGAGATTAGGTATGGATCAACATCTCACACCCTACACCAAGATAAACTCAGAACGGGTGAATGACCTGAATATAAAGAAGGAAAACTATAAGCAAATTAGGTGAACACAGAATAGTATACTTGTCAGATCTTTGGGAAAGGAAAGACTTTAAAACCAAGCAAGATCTAGGAAAAAAATCACAAAATGTAAAATCAATAATTTTGATTACATCAAATTAAAAAGGTTTTGTACAAATAAAACTAATGCATCCAAAATTAGAAGGGAAGCAACAAATTGGGAAACAATCTTCATTACAAAAACCTCTGAGGTCTAATTACTCAAATTTATAAAGAACTAAACCAGTTGTACAAAAAATCAAGCCATTCTCCAATTGATGAATGGGCAAGGGACATGAATAGGCAATTTTTAGTTAAAGAAATCAAAACCATTAATAGGCACATGAAAAAGTGCTCTAAATCTCTAATAATCAGAGAAATGAAAATCAAAACAACTCTGAGGTATCACCTCACATCTAGCAGATTGACTAACATGACAGCAAAGGAAAGTAATGAATGATGGAGGGGGATGTGGCAAAGTCAGGACATTAATGCATTTCTGGTGGAGTTGTGAATTGATCCAACCATTCTGGAGGGCGATTTGGAACTATGCCCAAAGGGCACTAAAAGACTGTCTGCCCTTTGATCCAGCCTGCTGGGTTTGTACCCCAAAGAGATAATAAGGAAAAAGACTTGTCCAAGAATATTCATAGCTGCACTCTTTGTGGTGGCAAAAAAATTGGAAAATGAGGGGATGCCCTTCAATTGGGTAATGGCTGAACAAATTGTGGTATCTATTGGTGATGGAATACTATTGCACTCAAAGGAATAATAAAGTAGAGGAATTCCATGTGGACTGGAACAACCTCCAGGAATTGATGCAGAGTGAAAGGAGCAGAACCAGGAGAACATTGTACACAGAGACTGATACACTGTGGTACAATTGAGTATAATGGACTTCATTAGTGGCAATGCAGTGATCCTGAACACTTGGAGGAACCTAGGAGAAAAACCACTATCCACATCCAGAGGAAACACAGTGGGAGTAAAAACACCAAAGAAAAACAACTGCTTGAATATATGGGTCAAGGGGATATGGTTGGGGATGTAGACTAAATGAACATTCTAGTGCAAACAACATCATTGAAATAGGTTCTGATCAAGGACACAAGCAATACCCAATGAAATTGCACTTCAGCTTCTGGAAGGGTGGGTAGAGGGGAAGGAGGGAATAAAAGTAAATATTGTAACCAAAAAAATAAAATAAAATAAAAAATGTTTTTAAAATTATGAGAAAGGAAAGTGATTTCAAAGACAATTTTATACAGCAGATCACAACTTCATAGTCCTACAATGTATGCAAAATTCTAAGAACTGCTCTGATGATTGTTTACTGATTCCAAAAATGTATTTAACTAGTAGAGGGTATCTACAACTTTCTACAATATGTTAATTATATATATATATATATATATACATACATATTAGATACTTTGGCATAAGCAACAACTTTGCTCAACTATCCTCTAGTAATCAAGAATTAAGTGAAACCTAAATCAGAAAGACAGACTCACAGATGTACCATTACCATGAAAGACACCTTGATATAGAGGACAAAAGGAAGAAGGATTTCCAGTAGTTGGGAAATTCCAAATTCCTATTTGTGAATGCCATGATGCTGATTTTAAAAAATCATCTCAAAATATTATAGAACTTCCTTAAAGAAATCTTTGACCATTCAACAGATTTGTATAACAATCCATATAGGAAAATTAAGTGGATGAGAAACACCTAAAGTCCACATTTTGACTTGAAATTAAATGGAAATCCCAGTGAGTTTGTCCCAAACAGACAAGGAGCTTGACACACAATTGAATAAGAGGAGCTACTTGGAAAATTATGAACCATTTTTAGTGATCTTATACTGCTTTCTGACACAGAAGTCCATCTTCTTAGCACTAATATCTTTCTATGAGATTCAATATGCATATAAATCATGAAACACTATGATTTCTAAAGAAACGAAATAGTGAGAGGGCAAAGAATAAGAAATAGACACATGATGAGTGTAAGTAGACTGCAGTTGATTAACAATGTTGATTCCAAAAATGGTGAAAAAGGAATTATCAAAGAAATATAGAGTTGGAACAGCAAGTAATGGAAGGTCATGTGTAAAAAGTGAGGGATGGCATCTGGATACCTTGATTATTAAAAAACTTATAGGAAGACCTTGGCTACATTAGGTAAATTATTTATGGAAGAATTAAGATAAAATTGAAGAGATAACATGACATAATAATAAAAGAAAGGTCTCAGGGTCTGAAAGATCTAGGTTCAAATCTTTCCTCTGATGTAAACTATGTATTCCACCATGATCAAGTCACTTAACCTATTAATGATCTAAGTCAAAGTCACAGGAATATCTAAGTGGCTCAGGGGATAGGGTGCCAGACCTGGAGTTGGGAGGACTTGGGTTCAAATTTGACCTCAGAACCTTTCTAGCTTTGTGACTCTGGGAAAGTCACTTAATCTCAATTGCCTAGCTCTTGCCTTCAATAGAATTGATATTAAAACAGAAAGTAAGGGTTTAAAAAATAAATCCTTGGTGAAAGATTTTTTTGAAAAACTTTTTTTTTTAAGATAGATAAGTAGTGCAGTGGATAGAACTCTAGGGCAAGAGTGAAAAAGACCCAAATTAAAATCTCCAAATCATTTAACTTCTCTTTGTCTCAGTTTCCTTAATTATAAAATGGAGATAGTAACAACCCTACCTCCCAGAGTTATTATGAGGATCAAATAGGTTAATATTTATAACATGGTTGGCCTAGTACCAGGCACACTGTAGTCATTTAATAAATGCTTCTTTCTTTCATTCATTTTGTTTTTTTAATTTTATATTTTGCTTTGAAAGTGGAAATGTTCTCACTAGGAGAACATTTCCATTCACACATTAAATCACAGCTTTAACAACAAGAAGAAAGTAAACAAGTATCTCAAGATCAGAAGGTGAAGTTTGTTTTTAGACCCTTACCTTCTGTCTCAGTATTGATTCTAAGACAGAAGCAGGGTAAAGGGTAGGCAAATGGGGTTAAGTGACTTGCCCAGCATCACACAGGTAGGAAGTGTCTGAGGTCAAATTTGAACCCACAACCTCCAAATTCCAGACCTGACTCTCCATCCACTGAGTCACCTAGCTACCTATATAGATGGGTTTTTAATTTTTACTGCTAGATTATAGGATCAAAGATTTAGAGGTAGAAGATCTTAGAGCTTAGTGATCATCTTGTCTCTATCCTATGTCCATTTTATAGTTTGAGGCAACTGAGGCATCAAAAAGTTAAGTAACTCAATTGAGGTCACATAGTTAAGTAAATGTCAATACTAATTCAAACCTAAGGCCACTGTCCTATGAATGTCCTGTCACTTGATTGCAATCCCAAAGGGTTCAGGAATTTTCTAGCTAACTTTGTTTCTTCCCCATTGCCTAGTACAGTTTTCTACACACATTTTTTTAATCAAATTGAATTGATTAGAAAGAAATAACCTCAGTATTCCCTTTGTTTTTATTTTTTAATTAAAAATTATTTTTATTATCATACAAAATACATTTCCATATTGGTCATTGTTGTAATAGCACATTCATACAGAACCAAAACCCCAAAATAAAACCATAGATACACTGATGTGAAAGACAACTCCAGGAGTTCTTTCTCTGAAGGTGGATAGCATTCCCCAACATAAGTTGTCCCAGATCAGTGCATTACTGAGAGTAGTCCCTTTAGAGATGTGCCAGAAACAGCCTGTAACAAAAGACCAGTCATGGCTTCTACACTAAACTTTGCCCTGTGGTCCTTCTAAAGAAACTGCTTATAAGGTGCTAACATCCACTAAGCACATTCATAGAACAGAATATAGTTGTCTCTATAGATTAATGAGAAAAGCAAAAAACTCTGTTTACCCCAAATTTACCCCTAGAGAAAGCCACATGAAAATTAACATGTATGAAGAAGAGATTGGATTTCCTTTTTTCCCCATCCTTATCTTTTTTATTTAGGTAAACCTGCATTTCAAAATGAGAATCTGTGATGGAATGTGATCTTGCTCCTGGAGGGAGGGAGAATGGAGAGAGGGAGAAAGGAAGGAAGGAAGGAAGGAAGGAAGGAAGGAAGGAAGGAAGGAAGGAAGGAAGGAAGGAAGGAAGCAAGGAAGGAAGGAAAGAAGGAAGGAAGGAAGGAAGGAAGGAAGGAAGGAAGGAAGGAAGGAAGGAAGGAAGGAAGGAAGGAAGGAAGGAAGGAAGGAAGAAAGGAAAGAAGGAAGGAAGAAAGGAAGGAAGGAAGGAAGGAAAGGAGGGAGGGAGGGAGGGAGGGAGGGAGGGGAGGGAAGGGGAGGGAAGAGAAGGGAAGGGGAAGAAAAAGGGGAAAGGGAAAGAAATTTAAAAAAAGGAAAAAAAAAGAAAAAGGGCAGTATTTGTGGTAAGCTCAGAACCTGGCTTTGAATCTGCAATAAGTGAGCTAAAAGTTACATGGCTCTCAGCCCACAATCTGGAGAATTAGTATTAATGTTATGGGGAGAGGAGATCCATACAAAGTCAACAGGGATATGAAATTAGCTGGTCTGTAGTTAGCCTAAATGGATTAGGGGAGAAAGACTGCTTGAATTCTATTAAGGTAACATAAGTACAAGAAGATTGAATTTAATGTTCAATTCAAGGATAAGAACCTAGAAACTTGGAAAACATCTTAAACACCTGGATCCCTTGCCACAATCCTCCCACACTAGAAAGAATGTTAGTGGAGAGGTCATCTCTAATGCTTTTCCTTATTGCCTGTTCATATTCAGAACATCCTGGGGGGGGGGGGGGGAATCAGTTTTGAATTATATATATTTTATATAATTTTAAAAATTAATTTACTTATAAAATTATATATATTTTATATCTTCAAATATATATATGAATTATATATACACACATGTATACATATGTATATGGATATGGATGTACGAAAGCATTTTTTTTTTTGTAGAGGCAGGGTGCTATAGTGGCTAGAATTCTTGGATTTGAGTCAGAAGACCTGGTTTCAAAACCTGTCTCTGAAACTTACTAGCCATGTGACCCTTAGGCAAGTCATTTAAACTTTATGTTCCTCAAGCCAGTGTCTCTATAGATTAGTGAGAAAAGCAAAAAAACTCTGTTTACCCCAAATTTCCCCCTAGAGATATGTTCCTCAAGTTTAAATGAAAAGGGATTCCTGCAAGCCTCATATTAACTTAGAAAACCATAAATTAACAAGTTCCATATTGTTATTTTTTAGAAATTTCCCAATTAAACCTAAAGATTTTTCTTGGTATTTTCGATTTTATTCTGCTTTTTTCATCATCATAGGACCATTTCATTTAACATTTTATAGACAGGAAATATATATATATATATATAAAGTACACCCTGAGAAAGTCCCAAACCAGGTGTAATGTGGAATACTTGTAGACTTCCCAACTCCACAAAAGGGCAGATGGGGGTAGGTAAGGACTCTCTTCCTCAAACTGGGGCTGCTTTGGGGAGTTTTGCAGGATTTTCAAGTTGGTCGCCTCTCTCTAAGCTAAATAGGTCTGTATGACTATAGGGAGTTCTCTGAAATCATATCCAGTATCCCTTTCAAAGCTACTTCTCTTACTCTACTTGAATTGCTGGGCTGGGTTCCTCAGGGAGAAGAAGCTACTTCTCAGGGTTCTGGACATAACCCTGATGGACTTGGTTTTTAGTGATCCTCAACTAGTGTACTTCACACTGAAAATTAGCCAATATCCTCAATGCGCTTTTTGTTGTTGTTTGTTCTTGTTCTGTCCTATCTGATACTTAGTGACTCCCAACTGGATTTTCTTGGCAAAGATACTGGAGTGGTTTTTCATTTCCTTCTCTAGCTCATATTACAGATAAGGAAACAGACAACTAGGATCACACAGCTAGTAACTTTGAACTCAGGTCTTCCTGACTACAGGTTCCTTTCCCTATCTACTGTGTCACCTAGCTTCCCATGATTAGCTTTTTACTAATTAGATTTTTACTAATCAAGCATAGCAATAATAACTGACAGAAAGAAAGCATTCTTCTCTTCTCTAGCCTCTCTCCAATCCTGGGGCATACTGCCAAAAATACAAATAGGTTCATGGGAAGAGTGTGCTCAAATTTAGAATATTATAGCACATGTAACAAAGGGGTAATACAACTCTTGATTGGAAGTCCTTTGCTCTTTTCATAGAATTCTCATGAAATTCCCTTTAGTCACAGTTCTCAGCTGAGATCTAATGCTAAGTGCTCTTCTGGGTACCTACCATCATTCTCTCTGGCCAGGGCTAAGCTAGGGAGGAAAGATAAAAAATATGATGTCACAATGTGTCACATTGCAAGAAGTTGCTTTCTCCCTTGAATGGGTATCTTCTTATACTGCGCTTTTTTGTCTTCCGCATGTCTCTTTCCTCTCTCCTGGTTGGATGCATTGCCTCCTTTTGTACCTTGTCCCTAATGGCATGATTATTAGAAGGAGAATGGAAACAATAAAAGGACAAATCTCTCCACTCAATGGACTCAAATTGGAATACTTAAACCAAATCTTCCACAACTGTGCTAGACCTTTTTTGGTGTGGAAACTATTGACAATTCTAATATTCAGAGCTCTCAGAGGCATGGCTACCTTGCTTACTTACCTAATCATAGTTGTTTTTTTTTTCCTTTTTTGACCCAATCAAATAGGTTCTTATCTCAGAATGTCTTTCTAGTTTAAACATCATGTCCATTGATTGCTGATATTATAATTCAATCTAAGAGGAGTTTTCACCTAATAATGGTATTAAGGTGTAGAACATCTTGTTAATTGAGGAGTAAAAACTACCCATCCCCCAAATTTAAGCTTTTATTCAGCCTTCAAATTGACCATGTGTTTTAGATAAAGTTCATAGACCCACATTCTGGATTTGGGGAGGTTCAAGCATTGTCCTTTTCCAGTGCCTCCTCCTGTGCTTTGTACTACAGTCTGAGGAAAAGCCTCTGTGGCACAGTTCAGAAACATTGAGAAATTAACATTCTTCCACATTTCCAAATATGAGATGATGCAACTTTACAAAAAGACATTATTTAACACACTTCTCATATGGATGCTTGCCTGTCTTGGTATTTGCTAAAGGCTTCCCCTAGTACAAAAAGAAAAAGAAAAGTAAAGAAAATCAAGACTCTCTGCTCAAAGGTAGTGCTTGGTCTCCATAGATCACCTAGAACATGCAGAACTACTCTTGCCTGCCCACCCCCCACCCCAGAAAGACAGGGGACTTGGGATTGACTTGAAGACATAGCCTTCACGTAACAAAAACTTTTTAGCATAAAGGGCGATCCAACTGGAGATTCTACAAAAATCTCCAGGTGTTCTTTTCTCACACAGGGCCACCAAATGTAAACAAGATTTTTTCAACATATAATGTAATGCAGACATAATTTTCTCTGAGTCTTGTTACTGAAATTTCCTAGGGCAATCCAAATTTATGTATCACTAGGAAAAAATAGGTTTACTTAGAAAAATCCCTCTTCAAAACCCCAAAGGGTAAAAGATTACTCTGTTACAAATATGAATAATATGGAAATAGGTTTTGAGTAATAAGACATGTATAAGCCAGTGGAATTGCTTGTCAGCTCTGGGAGGGGGCAGGGAGAGAACATGAATCATGTAACCATGGGAAAAAATTATAAAAAGAAAGATAAAATAATGTGAAAATTTAAAAATAAATAGTCCCAAAGGGGTGGGGCCTCCCCAAAGGGATTAAACACTTGAAGCTGGTAAAGGGGGGAGGGTTGAGACCCAGCAAGCAAGTGATTCAACATGTAATCAGCAATTAATGTTAATGTTTACATATGCAATGTGTGCCTTGCATGTATTTATACATGCCCATTGATGAATGGGATAGTTGCTACATGTTCAATATGCTCTCTTTTATTATTACCTTTCTGTCTTGATTTTGTTTTCTACTAGATTCATGCATAATTATACAGTTTATGATTAACTACAAGCATATAATCTTGTTATTTGCATGGCTCACCAAAGTTATTTTTAATTTGTTTGCTACTGTGGATATTTATTTGTATTTTATTGCTATGTATGTACTGTGGAGACACAATTACGCAATATATTCTACATGTAATTTAACCTGTAGCTATTGAAGCAGCCCTAGCAAGTGATAATCTGTATTGGGCTAGTCCTATTGCATGTATTGATGATGTATATTTGTTGTGAATGGCACCTTAAGGTGATTGCCTGAGATGCAGGGTTAGTCTTCCTTGTTCTATTAAGAGCTAATGTTCTTTTGATGCTATATGAATAATAATAGCTATCAAGTTTCAAGGGATTACAAAATTTCACTCTGAGAAAGAATGTAGTAGAGTTTGAAAACTGATTGTTTTAAGATTAAAATTCTCTGGAGACTGTATATTAATTTATAATTATTTAAATTATAAAAAGCTGGTCGGAGAAATATCCACATGGCTGATCATATACCTTCTTTCCTAGTGAACCCAAGCTTGCTGTTTATCTCTTGTCTCTGGTCACTCTTGCTGATTGGCCAGAAAGACCCTGAGAGCTTCCTTGATCCATAACTGATACACAGGGTCCGTGACATCACTTTTCCTTGATCTCCCCAATTGGACAGAATTATCCTCAGCCTGGGTCAGAGGTTTGTCTATGGAGTCCAGGAGTCACTGGGGACAAGAGACAAGCATCTTCCCAAAGGCCAGGGAGCCACAAGGCTTCTGGCATCTTCCCTGAGGATATATGCATCCCCCTTATCCAGATAAGCCTCAGATCTCATTTTTAATATAATTAAAGTGGGGTGGGGCAAAACCAAAATGGATTTTCAAGTTGAATATGGAACTTTCTTTTTAATACCCCAAAGACTGATTTTAGAATGCCAAGAAAAAGAGGTGCAAACTAGTGTTAAATTCTCACAATCGGTAGCCCAGGATTTGTAGTTCTGAGGGACAAATATTCCCTTTCAGGCTCATAAGCAATTTGAAATCTTTGACCTAGAAGTCAAATTTGAGTCATAGCAAGGTAAAAGTATACACATTGTGAAGATTAAATTGTAATCCCCATATTGTAAAAATTAAAGTATTTAGCTCTTCCTTTATTGGGAAGATTGAATTGTAATCCGCAATCTATTTTTAGATTTTATTCCCCAAAAGGTGATAACTCAGTATTTTAAGGAGATCTGCCCATTTTAATTACAAAAAGTGTTCAGTAACTACAAAAGGTGAACTAAGCAAAAGGTGTTAAGTAACCAAAAAAGGTATAATCTAACCAAAGAAAGTGCAAACTAAAGAGTGGGCAGTCCTGGATAGGAGCATCTGCTGTGATTGGTAGATGTGAAATTTAGGGAAGGTGACACAAGAGAAAAAGATCTTTAAAAAGAGGACCAAAGGCCAGAAGAATATATTCAATTCGAGATTCAATTGGAGATTCGATTCAAGATTTGAATTAGAAGGAGGATCTCTGACTTAAAATGGGACAGATCCTTCTGAACTTGGATTCGATTCAAGGAGATTGAAGAGATCTCTGACTTGGAGGAGAGACTGGAAGACTGACACTTGAGGAGAGACTAGAAGACAGACACCCAGACTTCTTTCCATGTAGAGGATTACCATTGCAAGAGTGAAAGGCTGACTTAGTGACCCTGCCTTTCTGGAGCCTCCAGGAAAGACCCATTGTCTTGAGACTCTTTTTCACTGATTAGGGCCTTAGTATTTCTACCTGGCTCAGAGGAAGCCAGATTTTCTTCTCTATCTCTCATTCCTTAATATCTTTCCTCTGTTGTAAATAAACTACCATAAATTCCATTTACTTTAGTAAGTCATTTTGGGATTTAGAAATTAAATCCCTGGTGACCACCTAATTAATATATTTCAGTCTCAACCACACACACACACAAAATTTAACAACATATAGATCTGGAGAAAGGAAATCCTGGGTTCAAACGTGGTCTCAGATACTTCCTAGCTGTGTGACCTTAGACAAGTCACTTAACCCCAAATGCCTAGCCCTTATCATTCTTTTTTTTTTAAGTTAAGTTAATTTATTTAGTCAATTTATAACATTATTCCTTGATTTCAAGAATTATTATTATTTCCCTCCCTCCCCTCCCCCCACCTTTTCTGCAGCTGACGAACAATTTCATTGGATATTACATGTGTCCTTGATCAAAACCTATTTCCACATTGCTGTTGTTTGCATTAGAATGTTCATTTAGAGTCTACATCCCCAACCATATCCCCTCCATCCATGTATTGAAATAGTTGTTTTTTCTTCTATGTTTCTACTCCAACAGTTTTTCCTCTGAATGTGGATAGTGTTTTTTTCTTGTAGATCCCTCCAAGTTGTTTGGATCACTGCATTGCCACTAACGGAGAAGTCTATTAAGTTCGATTGTACCACAGTGTATCAGTCTCTGTGTACACTGTTTTCCTGGTTATGCTCCTCTCACTCTGCATCAATTCCTGGAGGTTATTCCAGTCTCCATGGAATTCCTCTACTTTATTATTCCTTTGAACACAATAGTATTCCATCACCAACAGATACCACAATTTGTTCCCATTACCCAATTGAAAGGCATATTTTCCAATTTTTTGCCACCACAAAGAGCGTAGCTATGAATATTCTTGTACGTGTATTTTTCCTTATTATCTCTTTGGGGTACAAACCCAGCAGTGCTATGGCTGGATCAAAGGACAGACAGTCTTTTGTCGCCCTTTGGGCATAGTTCCAAATTGCCCTCCAGAATGGTTGGATCAATTCACAACTCCACCAGAAATGCATTAATGTCCTGACTTTGCCACATCCCCTCCAGCATTCATTACTTTCCTTTGCTGTCATGTTAGCTTAACATTCTTGTGCTTGAGAATCAATATCAATTCTAAGACAGGAGGGAAGGGTTAAAAAAAAATAGGCTATAGAATTGGAGAGCTCATCTGTAACAAAGAAATGAGATTTCAAAGTGAGTCATCTGGCCCTTCAGTTATCTCAGAATAGAGGATTCTGACTGTAGTTACTGATTATACTGTATGTGTACTGGTCCTTCCCAACAACAAGCAAAAAACAAAAACAAAAACAAAACGTTTATCTTTTGCCCAAGCAGTGTAGTCTCCCTACTCCCTCCATTATTCCTTATTCACTATCAGACTTTGTTATGTTCTCTCCTTTTTTCTTTTACCTGAAATGTTCCTGTGTCTTGATTTTACCTCAAATATAAAGGTCCTAGAGTTGGCTAGGGACACATACAATTCAAGACAAAAAGGCAAACCTCTTTCTGAATATTTGAAATTCTCACAACTGAGTTGTTACTGATAATTTTTTGTCTAGTATAAACTTCATACAAAAACAGAGAAAGTAGCCACAAAGACCTCAGGGTCATTACATTGTCATTAAGTTAAATATGTGATTAACTAAGTTTCTAGACTCAAATGTGAGAAAAGAAAGGGAATATAAAAAATTCAGTTATCTTCTACATTATTATGGCCCAAGTACTATAAGTATAAGATCCTTATGGATCAGCAGAGTAAGAAGTTGGCAGTCTCTTCCATATTTGCCTTTATTCTTTTTAATTTCATAAAGCTTTTAGGATAACCAGAAACATGCCCATCCTGATTCTGTAGGTCAAGACTCTGGAAGAACAAGCCAAATGCTTGCTGTAACATCCCAATCACCTTAGGTTTGGTTCTCCATGATATCTCTGTGTGTGTATATCCATATATATGTATATAAGTTGCTTAAGGATGGGGAATGTCTCAGTCTTGAATTTTATTGAGCACAATACCCAGAAAATTCTAGAAACATATATGTATGTGTGTGTGTGTGTGTGTGTGTGTGTGTGTGTGTGTATTTAAGGTGGTTTAGAGCTCAACAAATATAGCTTAGCTATACCATTACTTACTCTGAAAATAATTCACTGTAGAGTTCTTTTAAATAGTAATTTTACCTGCTATATTTTAAAATACTATATGATATATTTTTAAATTTACCTCAATAATTAGAAGGAAAGAAACAAATGGGGGGGGGGATCCTTATAACACAACTCTCTGACAAAGGTTTAATTTCCCAAATATATAAGGAACTAAGTCAATTTTACAAAAAAATCAAGCCATTCCCCAGTCAACAAATGGTCCCGGGATATGAACAGGTATATAATTGAAAATCTGTTACCCTAAAAAGGAACTACATTTCTCAGGACCCCACTGACTTCCTGTCATTACGTGCTTCCTGTAGATAGGGGATATTAGGCAGGGATGTGGAAGGAAGCCATGGGCAAGTGGTTTTATTTTGTATCCTCTTTATTCCTTGATTTCTAATGATCATTTAATAAATCCCTTACAATATGATATTTTTATTATTAGAGATTAAATTTTTAATTTTTACAGTTGGCAACCAAAAGTGACAAGAAACTCAATTATTTTAAGATAGCCTAGATAATTTTTTAAAGGCATGTTTCTCCTGCCAAGGATTTTTGCCCACCCCACCCACCCTTGCAAACTCCAACTCTCTTTAGAGCTGCTATTTTTTTCTTTACCTACTTTTTGCCCAGTTGCTTGCTCTCCCTACTGGCTGGGCTAATTTTAGCCGGGGGACTTGGCAAAGAAGAGATAAACTGTTTCTCATGCCCAACTGCTTATGTCCTTGTTCCTCACTGCTGACTCTAGAGTTGTTGATACTGCTTCCTCCTGACCCTCTCAATTCAGATTCCTCACCTGGCCCTAGCCCCAGGTCCTAGGGCTGCTGATAGCTGCCTCTGTGTCTTCAGAATCACAAACCAACTGGTAAAAACTGGAGTATTCTTTCCTTCAGCCTCAATGTGGCAGGGGACCTGGGGGGAGGTAGGGAAGAAGGAAGTTAGTAAGTTAGTATTCTGAACAAGAAGTTGATTACAAGCATGGCATATTATATGAAAGAGCAGTGCATTACCTATTTGAAACAGCTTCTAGCTTTAGGATTTTTTTTTTCATGAGTGCACTGATCTTTTCACTTACCTTGTCTGAGATTCAGGGGAGAAATTCATCTCCCTGCAACTATTTGCCATTTGGGCCTGCCCGGTTTGAGATTCCTAAAACCCATGTTCTCCCTCACTATGGGAGATGCCACAGTGCTGACAATAGGGATCTGAATTTTAGAAAAAGGAACTTTAAAGGGTCTGTAGGTGAAATTTTAAGCCTTTTTTGACTCCATTTTTTAAAAATGAAAGTCTCTGTATCTTATTGTATTTTGTTGATTGTTTTGTTTAAGATTTAATTTTGTTGTTTTAAGTTCATATATTAATGTATTCAATACTATTCTGTTACATTGAATCAGTTTAATCTACTGTGTTTTAACTGCCATTATATTCTGTTACCTTTCCCCTATAACTATACTGAACAAATATTATTGAATAAGTCCATATGAAAAACAGCCCCCCCTTTTTTTTCTATTTCTCTCCCTTTTTTTTTTCTATTTCGGCTTTGTAAATTATCACATAGATGATAATGGATGGATTTCAACAACACTGGTTAAATTGTGTGCAACCTTTGGAGAATTTAATGAGCTAAGAATTTAAATGGTAATTCTAAGGGGTCTTCAGAAATAATTTTGTTAACTAGTAGTTTCTAAATGGATGATTTTTTAATATTTATATATATATTATAAAGAATGTTGTACTAAAGGTAGAGAAACAAAGAAACATGCCTACCAAGGTGTTTCTATGAATCAGGAAGCCAAAAAAAGAGCTCCTGCAAAACTCTTCATTTTAATTTACTTCCAGCAAAATAATCTAGATTTCTTGATGATGTTCTAGACCCAAATAAGTTTTACTTTGTTTAAAAATTTGTTTGTCAAGGTTGAAATATTTGCTATATCTATAAAAATTGTGACAAATATCCATTAGTTCATAGGTTTTTTTTATGTCATGCAGCAATTTATGTGAAATATGATAGTGGGTTTGCTTTCTATTTTAATTAACTGGGCTACTCTGAATTTTGAGGACTTTGGTACTTCTTTGAATGTGTTACTGCTTTGTTCTGAAAATCATTTTGTACTCACTCATGGCTGACACAGTGGGTCACTGATTTTAAGATTTTTAAAAAAGATTTTAAAAACATTTTTTAAAAACTTTGATTTTTTTATTGCATGTGCAATATAGTATCTGAGTTTTATTATTTCTCTCCTTTTGTATTTGAAGCACATGTCAACAGAATTGAGAAGATTTTTCTTTAATTTTTCTTTACTTTGCAGTAATATAAGCTTTAAATACACTTGTTCTAATATTAATGTATACCTATAAAGCTTTAGACTATGGAAACCTGCCATTTTTAGATAAATGTTATGGGACTTTGCTTAATGATTCTGTCTGATTCCAGGAGGAGGGGATACAAAAAGAGCCATTGAATAGTGCCAAAAAAGGCACAAAGCTACTTGCATAGTACCAAGAGCACAAGGTCAAAGAGACCAAACCAATTCTATGTGGATTGATGACATTCTGCCCAAAGAGCGTAAGGACTTGAACCTAGTGTGACATTCGAGGTTGCAGTGCTTGACATATGTTGAGATTCAGGACTCCTTGAATCACACCCCTTGTGAAAAGATATGAAAGTACCTAACAATTGGCCATTCTGGGTCTTCTATCCCTGAGAGTGAAGGTAAAATCATACCAGGGAATGACACTTCCCTGTTAGTCCTTTTATGGCAGTTTCTTGTAGTCTTGGCTTGCAAATAGGTAAGTGAAATATTACTACATTTTTTCCTACAGACTTGTGGGATAGACATTATTTAATTTAATTGGGCCTTGATTCAAGGACCTGTTATAAATTTGTGTTTCTTTTACTAAGAATTTTTACACATAAGACTTTGATAGTCTATATTTCACCCAGAAATTATCTTTTTTATTTGGATTTTTTTGATGTTTTGATTTCTCTGCCAATTGATTCATATACCTCATAACTCAGCCATGTGATCCCTGTGTTTTTCAATCACCCTCTTGGGGGGGGTATGTATAATTATTATTTTAAATTACAAAGTTTACATTATTTTTGAGAGTAATTTTAGCTTAAGAAGCTTGCTACCTCTCTGAATCCAGAAAATGAATTCTTTGGAGAAGGCACCATTAAGATGCCTGCACAGACCACACACTGCACCAGAAGATCCAGAGTGAACTTTGGGATGTGGTGATTTGAACTGTGTGGGGTTGAATGCATTTGCTTTGTATGCATATTCTTATGCTGAAAGGGGACTGCCCCCTAACTTGCTTTTTGTCAATGTGCCTAGCAATCATTGGTTTTGTTCTCTTTTCCTTTTATCCCCAGATTATTGTAATTTCAAAATTGGTTATGTTTACAAGATCCATTGGAGAGACCAGTCTTCCACGGATCTTGGGGAGGGGGATGTATAATTGAAAATCTGTTACCCTAAAAAGTAACTACATTTCCCAGGACCCCATTGACTTCCTGTCATTATGTACTTCCTTTAGAAAGGGGATATTAGGCAGGGATGTGGAAGGTCCTAGCTCTTTACTTCCTGTCCTGAGTTTGGTGGCGATAAGGTGAGTGTTTGAACTGGCTGATCAGCCATGAGCACATGGTTTTTATTTTGTATCTTCTTTATTCCTTGATTTCTAATGATCATTTAATAAATCCCTTTAAATATATTTTTTATTATTGAGATTTAATTTTATCTTTTACACAGGTACTTCTCAGATGAAGAAAACAAAACTATCAATAATCACATGAAAAAAGTGTTCTAAATCCCTCTTGATTAGAGAAATGCAAATTAAAATAACTCTAAGGTGCCACCTGACACCTAGCACTCTGGTCAATATGGCAGCAAAGGAAAGTGATAAATGTTGGAGGTGATGTGGCTAAATTGGGACACTAATACACTGCCGGTCGAGTTGTGATAGATCCAACCATTCTGGAGGGCAATTTGGAACTATGCCCAAAGGGCACTAAAAGACTGCCTGCCCTTTGATCCAGCCATAGCACTGCTGGGTTTGTACACCAAAGAGATAATAAGGAAAAAGACTTGTACAAAAATATTTATAGCTGGTGTCAAAAAAACTGGAAAATGAGGGGATATCCTTCAATTGGGCAATGGCTGAACAAAATTATGGTATCTATTGGTGATGGAATACTATTGTGCTCAAAGGAATAATAAAGTAGAGGAATTCTATGTGAACTGGATAGACCTCCAAAAATTGATGCAAAGCAAAATGGGCAGAACCAGGAGAACATTGTATACAGAGACTGATATATTATGGCATAATCGAATGTAACAGACTTTTCTACTTGTAGCAATGAAATGACCCAGGACAATCCCAAGGGATTTGTGATAAGGAAAACTATCCACATCTAGAGAACGAACTGTGGGAGCAGAAATGCAGAAGAAAAGCATATAATTGATCACATGGTTTGATGGGGATGTGATTGGGGTTTTGGTATTAAAAGATCATTCTACTACATATATGAATAATAAGTAAATTGGATTTGAACAATGATACATGTATCTAGTGGATTTGCTTGTCAGTTCCCAGAGGGGGGAGAGTAGAAGGGTGGGGAAAATCATGAAACATGTAACCATAGAAAAATATTCTAAATAAATAATTTAAAAATTACTTCATTGTGGCATGAGATAAAATTAGGTACATTGTTTCACAACTCATTTGGGACCCTCTATCAGAGCTAACTTATATTTTGGGAAGATGTCTGAGCAATTACTCTAGAGCTTTTTAGAGAAGATTATTTGCAAGAGGGTGAGCCCTAAGACTTCCCTTTCCTTTCCTTCCCTGTTAAGAAAACATAGTTTTGGAGGGAATGGTTTGGATGGTGTAAAGCTGAGGCAAGAAGTAAAGTATCTCCTCCTCTTCTGCAGCCGCCTGCTTCATGTTCTGATGTTTGAGCTGGCCTTCCAGGAAAGTTTACCATTAATAATGTAACTATTGTTGGTCATTTAAGGGTTTATGCCAAATCTAGCATGTGCATCTTGAGTATGTTAAGTATTTCTTTTTTCTACAGAGGAAATAAAAACCTGACCTATACCTAATATCCATTGTGCATAAAATAACTTTCTTCTTCCCACTTTAGGGAGATGCTAGAGGTGAGATAAGTTTATACTTCAGCAATTCTCTCTCTCTTTCTCTCACTCACTCACACACAGACACACACACACCAACCCCAAAGCAGGGACATAAAGAGGAAGAGACTATTAAACAAGAGAACCTAGATCCAAGTATGGATCTAGAACTCAAAAAGTGCTTCTTAATGAAGAAGAATGCCACCATGCCTACCTACCTTCATCTCTTCCTCTCCTCCATGACAATCCTTTCCATTCTCCCTTGCCCTCACCCCCAGGGCTCAAAACAGTTATAGTTATATATATTCTGTGACTATGTATCCCTAGAATATTCCTCTAGTATAACAAAATTTGCTTAAGGCCAAGGAATTTTATCTAGCACTGTGCCCCAAAAGTTCTAGGAACTCAAAGAAATGTTGGTTAATATATTGTTATTAATTTAATTTGTCTTTTTTTTTTATCAAGCAAGTAGACATAGGTCATTTAGAGCTTAGGTAAGACCTAGACATATCAATTGGTAACATGAGAGGATCTCAACCATGAAAGTAGCTGATATCACTAAGGGAGAGATTATAGAGAAGCAAGAGAAAAAGACAAGGATGGAAATTTTTATTTTAAAAAATTCAATTCTACTTTGTTTGCAGTTCCAGATTCTTCCGAACTCCCACACTTATTGAGAAGGCAAGATATTTGAAACCCATTACAAATATGAAGTCACGAAAAAGAAATTCCTGAATTTTCCATGTTGGAGTGAGGTTGGGCTATTAAGGGAAAAAAGGAGAAAGGAAAAAAGGAAAAAAGAAAGAAAAAAGAAAAAAGGAAAGGAAAAAATTGCTTCAATTTGCCCCCTGAATCCATCAATTCTCTTATCTGGAGGTGGATAGCATTTTTCAACATGAGTCCTTTGGAATTGTGGTGGGTCATTGTGCTGATCAGTGTTACTAATCTTTCATAACTGATTATCTCTACAAGATTGCTGTTACTGTGTAAATTATTCTCCTGGTTCTTCTCTCTTCATTTTGTACTAGTTCATGTAAATCTTTCCAATTTTTCTGAAATTATCTTTTTAAATATTTCTTGCAGTAGTATTCTACCACATCTATATGTCATAACTTGTTAAACCATTTCCCAATTAATGAGTACCCTCTCAGACTCCAATTATTTGTCTCCACAAAAAGAGATGCTATATTTTTGTGCATATGGGAAAGATAGTTATTTTAGAACTCACATTTAAAACCTGGAAGGAGGAAGAGGAGGCAGCAAAAGAAATTTATCATAAAGGTAGAAGTGTGCAATTGTGTCATGGTGGTGGGGTGCCATGGGTGGGAAATTTCAAGAAGAAAAGGATGGGCAGATTACCTAGGGGATGTGGACTTACATAGTATATTTAGCAAATGGGTAACCTTTGAGAGGATATGTTCTATTATGTGGTGAGGATCAAACTAAAATGGCAAGGGGTTAAAGAATGAATAGAAAGAAAGAAGAGAAGTGAATGCAAACTTTTATTTCAATAGATTTGGTAGTGATGAGTAGAAGAGAGATAGAGTAGCTTGAGAAAGCAGCAGGGTTGGAAGAAGTCTATAATTTTGTTGGTACAGATACTCCTTCCATCAATGTAGTTTTTGAGCATTTCCTGAGACTCAGAAAAGTTTTGACTGGTTTATGATGTCTACTAGCATCAGAAGTGGGTCCTGATTAAGTTTTCCTGTCTACAAATCCAGACCTTTAACTAGTATGATAATACACCATGTTACCCCTTTGTTTCTCTGGATACAGAATCCAATAGAAAGGGAGAAATTACAGTGTGTATGTCTTGGGGGAATAAAATTCAGGAAGACATAAGAAAGGATGGCATAGGTGATGGGGTGAAGGAGAGATATCTTCTTTAGAGACAGGAGAGAAATAAGAAAAGAGAGGATGAAAATATGGATAGATTTTAAGATAGAGAAGAGCAAAGTTGAGGAAGGGAGCTCACTGATGTCTTTGGTCTTGCCTGTAAGGTAGGATACAAGATAATTTTTTGAGAGTGAAACAAAAGCAGCCCAAACACAATTTCTTTTTCAAGTGATATGCTACTGCCAATTGCAGTAGATTATCCCTAAGATCATTTTCAGGTCTGAAAGTCTATTATCCTACTTTGTGGTTTCAGAGGAATACATGTCTCTATGCACTGGCAGCTTTTCAGTTTAAGATTAATGATGAACAGATCATATACAGATCTCTGAGAGAAGAAAGAACAAAGAAAAGGAGAAGGAGAAGAAGAACAAGGGAAGAGAAAGGAAAGAGTTAGGATAAAAGGGAAGGAGGAAGAGAGGAAAGGATGGAAAGGAGGAAGGGAGGAAGAAAGAAAGAGAAAGGAAGAAATAAAAGGAGAAAGAAAAAAGAACAAAAGAAAGGAAAGAAGGAAGAAAGAACAAAAGGAAGGAAGGAAGGAAAGAAGGAAGAAAAGGAAGGAAGGAAGATAAAGAGAGAATGAGAAAGAGTCCGGAAGGAAGAAACTAAGGAAGGAAGGAAGGAAGGAAGGAAGGAAAAAGGAAGAAAAAAGGAAAAAAGGAAAAAAGGAAGGAAGGAAGGAAAAAAGGAAGGAAGGAAGGAAAAAAGGAAGGAAGGAAAAAAGGAAGGAAGGAAGGAAAGAACTGAATCAATGGTCCCAAAACTGTCAGTTGCTTGAAACAATATCTCTTATTATTTTTCAAATGCCACCCATCTAGACCAGCTGCTTTTAAGCCCTGCATTGCTGACATGAGTCAGAAAATTATATGCTTTGGTGTAGCCAAGATTAGCAGTTTTGTTTTGCATTACACTATCTTCTGACTACTATTTCACTGCAGTAGAAATGACAGATTGTTTAAACACACACCACACACACACACACACACACATACACACACACACACACACACACACAGAAAACCTATAGGAATGTTTAAAATAGTAGATGTGCTCCACCTATTGGCTAGTGAAAACTACCACCTCTAAAGAAAAGAAATATGAACAAATAAAAGACAGTAGAATAAGAACAAAAAATAAGTTTTAAATAGACATTTGGTTATAATATACAGGATTTGTTTGGGAAGGAAGTGGGGTAAGTTCAACAGTAAATTGCAAAGAAAGAAAAGGAAGAAAAAAGAAATAGCTGGAGTACAACATAGGAGAAAAAGATGAAAAAAAAAACAGGGAAGAAAATGCAAAAGAAGCAAGATTGTAGCAAATAAGCTATTTGCTCATCGTTTTAACAGAGGCTCAAATGAGCCTTCCAAGTGCTGAAAATTACTCACGGCATTTTGCTACATTTTAGAATTTTCATTTAAATTATTATGAGGAAGTATTTGATAGGAATTTATCCTGCATTAGCATAATTCACTTGTACAAAACCAGGGCTTAATATAGAATCATCATATATTTTGTCATTGTCTGTGGCATCCAAAGATAATAGTGCTGACTCTGATATTTCCAGTGCATTGGAAATCGACTTGAGAGACTGAGGCATGACTAGTCCTTCTGTGCTGATTGCACATTTGGTCTGTCTCTAATGAAAGCAGCTGTTGCATATAGGGTATGTCAATGTTTCTAGTCATGACTCTTAGGTTCCTGGGGAACCTGATATTTTTCTTCAGCCTGAGCCAGACATGGTTTGAGAACAAACTTCCTCGTCATCTACTGGTTTGCTAGTATAAGGAGGCATTCATTTCCCTGCCATCACTATTTACATCATTCCAGTGCATTCTGAGCATATCTGTCCATTTCTGACAATGCCACACTCTTTTTTGCTGACTGTAGAGCTATGCCAATAGTATGCTGCAGTCATCTACTTTTTTTAAAACCCTTACCTTGTCTTAGAATAAATACCAAATATTGGTTCCAAGGCAGAATAGTGATTAAATGACTTGCCCAGGGTCACCCAGCTAGGAAGCTCCTGAGGCCAGATTTGACTTCTCATCTCTAGGCTTGGCTCTCTATCCATTGAGTCATTTACTTACCTCATAGCCATCTACTCTTACAAGATAAACAGCATATGGGAAAATGGAAAGGACATCATGTAGAGCCAGAAGTCTTGCCTCTGTTCTGACACTAGTGGTAGAGCTTTGAACAAATGATTTCACATTTTTTTGTCTTCATTTGTAAAAGAGTTTACACGTTACCTGTCCTATCTATCTCAAGCAATCAATCAACAAGCATTTATTAAGGATCTACTATATATCAGACACTGTACTAGCCAATGCATAAAGTTTTAAGGGAAAGTACTTTGTATACTATAAAGTACTATTTAAGTAAGAATTAGAACTGCAATAATTATAATGCCTCCTAGAAAAGTTGAGCATAGTTTCAGAAATATCTGTATCTAGCAATTATTCCTCTCAGGACAATTGATACAAAGGGCTGGGGAAGAGCTCACCTGTGGTAAAGTTTTGGAGGGAGGAAGAACACCCCAGGATACCAACAGGCTGCTGCAGAAAAAACATTGTTTGGTTGTATCCAACTCTTCATGAGTCCATGGAACATAACTATCCATGGAGTTTTCTTGGCAAGGACATGGGAATGGTTTGCCATTTCTTTCTCCAGTGGATCCTTTTCTCAGGCAATTAAAGGTCAAGTGAAGCTTTAGTGCTTCCAAATTTCAGGATCTGGGTTCAAAGCTCTAGTCACAACACCTTACTTTCAGTTTTCAGAGATTATGAAGTATCTGAAGACTTTCCACAATCAGATGTTTTTAAGGTGTGAACTGGGTGTTTCTTAAACACCCACTTCAGGGGGGGGATTGTATTTAAAGAAAAATCCAAGATTAAAAATTTTTTTTGTGTTCAAGAAGGATCTTCAAGGAAAGAAGCTCACTAACTCAAAAATCCAGAGAATGAACTGTTTCAGAAAGATGCCTGAAAAAGCTATATTACATCAAGAAGATCCAGAATGAACTTTGGGTGTGGTTGTTTGAACTGAAGGTTGATTGAACACTTAATTTGAATGTATACTCTTATGCCAAAAAGGGATTGCCCCCTAATTGGTTTTTTTCAATGCTCCAAGCAAAACATTGGTTTTGCTTTCTCTTTTCTATTCTCCTCTTCTCTCTAACGGTTGTGGTTTCCTCTTAGAAGGGAAAATTTTGTATATACCTGTAGTTAGAAGAATTTAGAGGTGCAGAATGATTATGTTTAGTGATCAATTGGGGGCACCAATCCCTCAATCATCATCAGGGAGGATTGTGAATTTTAGATTTTCTCCACCCTGGTTAGTCCCTAAAATCCTAGCAACCAGGAATGTATACACCCCTACTTAAGGATTAAGTGTTGAGGAGGATGGCTTATGACAGACATGTGCTAGCAAGTGACAAATAAGAAACAACTGACAGATCCCCTGGGTTGTCCTAAGTCAAGCTTAAGCTACCATTGGTACATGTGAGACACAGGAAGTGATGTAAAAAATGGTTTATATATTTCACATCACTTCCTCTCTCCAGCCTCTCTCTCACAGAGATGTGGCTCTCACTCTGGCTAGTGTGGCTGGTGGCAGCGTGCTGGATGTCTTGGTGGTTTGGTGGTTTGCTGCTTGCTGGTGAGGTAACTGGGAGAAGCTCTGTAGCGTGGTCTTCCCTGAGTGACCTTGGTGAATTGTTTAGGCTGATTCCTTTTTCCTTTATCTCCTAAAACGCTATCCTCCTAGGAGACCCCTCATCTCAGAGGAGACCTTCTGGCTGAAAGCTGAGCTAGATTAAATCTTGGAGGAGGCCTCATGGCTGAGGTCTCTGAACTTCCCTTAGCTTAGGCTAGGCCAAAGAAATCTTATACCTCTTTCCTCTCTCTTTTCTTCTTAATTTTCTTCCTTCTATTGTAATTAAACCACCATAAAAATCCCAAACTAACGAGCATTTTATTGGGATTGAATTAATCCCTGGCGACCACTAGTATAATATATTCAGTAAATAATTCCTAATTTTACCCCTTACAGGTGATATTTATTTTCTTAAGCATCATACCTGAATTTCACTGATCTGATTGTCCAGGAGCCAAAGGGCTAGAGAACCTTTTCATTATTCAGTTGTCATCATCTCAGTAGAATTTTAATTTGACCTGATAGGGAGACCTTATAGACTTTTAGGTACTAGGAACATGAGCTTCAAGGTAATAACTTTGAAGTAGTGGTCACTATATATTTTGGCAATTGACTGCCAAGTTAGAAGATTCCTTCAACAGTTTTTCTGTCTATTCTTATTGCCAGTGAAGCATTTGGGCTGCCCAGAAAGTCTCCCTAGCACAGTATGACATATGGCTTCAGTCTTCTTCAAGCTGATTGTCAATAATAATCGCCTGACTCCATAAAAGCATGCATAATCCTTCCTGTGAGCACGCTTCTAAGGCCCTGCCATAGACACACAAGATGAATGATTTCATCAAAGACAGTGATGGAGGCTTGCAGCCTGTTGAGGCAGAAAAGCTTCCTGGAGGATCAGAAACGTAATAATGCTCAAGCTGAGCACCCTTGTTGCAATGGGGAACATGGCTGCATGTAAGAGATTAAATGAGACTAGGATGGTAAATAAGGTAGGACTGTGCCACCTGGCTACACACTAGGAATCTTTTATACTATGGTTAAATTCCTTTTATAGTCACCTTAAAAGCATATCTTTCCTCTTACTAAATATCTTTAGTGGCCAAAGCTCCTTCCTTAGGAAACCATATCCTATAGGCCTCATTTAATGGAATAATGCACTGGTAAAAGAGATTGCTGTGAAATCCATATTTTTCACTCTTGAAAACAACAACAAAGCTAAGAATTTTGCTATTTTAACCCCTCCCTGAGGAGGTACAGAGATCACAAAATGAATTAAGTCAGCAGCCTTACTGTTTACCTGACATATAGAAATTTGTGACTCATTTGGGGTGAGTGGCTTTTGCAAGGCTGATAGTCTGTGTTTGTATTACAAACATGTTTTTTTCAGTTTTGTTGGCTTTTAAAGGTACCGTTGTTTGGTCAGGAAAAAATGTACAATTCATTTTCTCACATTTATCACTTGTGAACAATGAATCAAGGAAGATGACTCAGAATTCTTCAGGGTAGCTCAAAATAAATTTTTCTTTCTCCTCATCCTCCCACTCTTATATTCGGAGTGTCCCCAACATCTTAGTGCATTTTAATGCTTTTATAATGCACTAGGACTTTGGCAATATTCTATCCTTGAATGTTTCCATGATATCATAAGAAATCTAGAGTGCTTTAGGGTCTGATGTGAATATAATTTGGAGCAAAAACCCTAAATCAATACATTAATATTTAGCCTTGGGGACTATGGTAATTGTCCCCAATTCAGTTCAAAATCCTTTTATCTATCAATGAGAAATTCTTTTCTAGCAAGTGGACCAGGACAAATAACAGCTGAAATGAAATTGTTTCAAAAACAAGCAACCATGTTTAAAGACATGAATGGGAAAAACAAGGAGAATTTTAGCAGCTAGGTTGTCATCCTCCACATGAATTTGGCCAAGGAATCGAATAAATAAATTATAATTAAAATCATAACACTTAAAAGTCTATAAGGCATTTTGTATACATTATTTCATTCGAGCCACATCTCAGCCCTCCTAATAATGCTACAGATATAATTATCATAATTTTATAGATAACAATATCGTGGCCAAGAAGTTAAGAGATTTGCCCACAGTCATAAACTAATAAACTATGGAAGAACAATTTGAATCTGTCTTTTTGACAACACATCCTATGTACTATGCCACATAGCCTCATGAAAAAGTAGAAAAGAAAACTAAATATTATATAAAGAGGACAGAGAAATTAGGAAACAATCCCAAGAAGCCTAAATGAGAATGATTGCCACCAAAATTTATCTTGCAGTTCACTTGCCATGATGAAATGGGACCAGCAGAAGTCTGATAGAACTATATTGCTATCTTAATAAAACCTTCTTGAAACAATGATAAAGGTAAGAGCTTTAGGTCCTTTGAGATCGAGATATTAAATCACTTTGTGTAGTCCTAGAATTTGGTCATCTACTCCCTCCCAAAGGGTGAAGGTAGGTTAATATAAAAAAGTGAACAATAATTCATCTCATTTAGACAGGTTCTGATATACTTTCACTCCATGTCATATTCTTCTTTTAATGTATATTTCATGAAACACTAAGTCATTTATTTGAGTCAGCTGATTCATCAGTGTATTGGAAGATCCATAGTATCTCTAATGATATTTCACTGAGCTTTGATAAAGTTATATTTTAAGAGTGACTTTGAGCAAAAACAAGCTTTAAGCATACTTAAGTGCGTCATATTGGACAGAATTAATTCTACCAATTGTATGGCATTAATCCCAATTTAAAGAGATAAACTGCATGGCATCCATTTATTTGTTTGTTCAACAAAGATTTATTAAGCAACTAGAAATAACAAAAATGAAAGTCTCTGCTCTCAAAAAGCATACATTCCACTGAGGATGTAGAACATATAAGTAGAAAATTATATGCAAAATTGTTACAAAGTAATTTCCAGTGGTGGGGTGGGTGGTAGAAGGCACTATGAACAAACTTTCTGTAGGTGGCATTAAAAAAAATGTCTGTGTTGTTTAGTCAATAAGCAAGGATTTATTCAGTGCTTGCTATGTACCAGGCACTGTGCTAAGTAACTGTACAAGTACATGGTACAAGGAAAGGCAAAAATACAGTCCCTGAAATAAAGAAATCCACATTCAAGACATAGCCAGTGGAAGTGAAAGGTTATGTCACTAGGAAGACACTGGCCCAGAAAGATCCAGCTGAAGACTATGGAATTTGAGTTGGGTCATGAAGGAAGCTAGTGAATATAGGAGGGAGAACATTCTAGGAATGGAATACAACCAGTGAAAAGACAGTCAGGAGCTAAGGAGAGAAACTAGATTAGTGTCACTAAACTGAAGAGTAGGTTGAGGGCAGTAAAGTTTAGAATGTTGGAACGATAGTAAGGAGCAAGGTTTGGATGGAAGAAATTTTTATATTTGACCCTGGAGGTAATAAAGAGTTAATGGGATTTATTGAGTAGGAATATGGCATGATCTTATGCTTTAGGGAAATTGTTTTTGTGGCCGAGTGGAGGATAGATTGGAATTGGAGAGAAATTTGATACAAGGAGACCAACTAGACAACTATTACAATAATCTTCACTAGGGTGGTAGCTGTGTAATAGCCTCATGAAAAAGTAGCAAAGAAATCTAAATATTATATAAAGAGGACAGAGAAATTAGGAAACAATCCCAAGAAGCCTAAATGAGAATGATTGCCACCAAAATTCATCTTGCAGTTCACTTGCCATGATGAAATGGGACCAGCAGAAGTCTGATAGAACTATATTGCTATCTTAATAAAACCTTCTTGCATCGAGATCGAGAAATCACCTCAAAAAGTTTAAAATTCTAATGGGAAAAGAAATACAAATGAGAATGTAAAACAAACATACACATAAAGGGGAACTAGAAAGAAAGAGGGAAATAATGGATGGCAGGTGAAGAGATAATTCTGCAGGTGAAGTATCAAGCATTAGTGAAGTGAAGCTGAGCTAGTCTTTCCTAAAACAATGGTTTGGGGGCGGAAGTCGCCAATCATTAGCAGACAATGCCAGAGCAGAGATTTCTTAGGTGTGATGATACAAGAGGCAAGAAGAAGATTATTCCAGAGAGTACAGGAAAATGAGAAAAAGAGCAGACTGGAAAATGGCCAGAGAGAAGGAAATCCCAGAAATAAGAGTACTATGAAAACCCAGTAATGACTGTTTGTGTGTATGGGTTTTGGGATTAGAGATGGAGTGTTTGAACAGTGTCAAATGCTACAGAGAATTCAAGGACTGGGAAAATACCATTAGATTTGGCAATGGATCATTGGTAAATTTGAAGAGACCAGTTTTAGTGGAATGATGAGGTCAAAAGGCAGATTGTAAGAAATGGAGAAGTGAGTGGGAGGTTAGAAAATGGAACAAAACTTACAAATACTTTTTTCTAGGAGTTTGGGTTAAACATTTGGTTTTTTTCTTTATTAAGAATGGTGGGTATATAGGTATGTTGGTAAGCAATGGGGAAATAACCAGGAAATAAGAAGGGATTAAAAATTCAGGGAGAAGGAATGATTAAATGGGTCAGCTCCAGGAGAACGGAAGAGAGGCATAAGGGCAGAGAGAAGGGAGGCAGGCTTGATGTTTGCAAAGACAAAGACCATTTCTTCCCCCAGGTTGAGAGCAAAAAAGGAAATGGGGGAATGAAGTGAAGGTGATTTTGTTTGAGGAGAAGAGGAAGTTTAAAATACATGGTCTGAGGGTAACTAGGTGGCTCAGTGGCTAGAAAGTCAGACCCAGAGATGGAAAGTCCTGGATTCAAGTCTGACCTCAGACATTTACTAGCTGTGTGACCCTGGGCAAGTCACTTAACTCCCATTGCCTAGCCCTTGCTACTCTTCTCCTTAGAACCATACTAGTATTGATTCTAATATGGAAGCAAAGGTTTAAAAAAATAGATCTCATTTTTAAATGAATTTTTTATGAGGTCCTCTTTCCTGCACTTTGAAAGTGCAGGAAAAGGAAATACTGTAGGTGGTTTAAGAAAAGAAGATAAAATTGGAATAAATTGAAGGAAGTAGAAAAAGAAGCCAATTAGAGAAGAGTAAAAGGATTATCATGTAGCTTTGAGGGCCCATTGAGATGATAAAACATAAATTTGGAGGAGATCCAAGTTATGAAATTTAACCCAAGGTGTTCAGCAACCCTTGTTTAGGAGTAGAGAAGTCAGATGGTGAGAGTAATCCAGAGCTGTGGATTAGGTCTATGGATGAACCTCACAGTACAATGGGGCAAAGGAATTGAGGATAGCAGCCTATCCAAGGTATAAGGTAGCAATTTTGAAGGGAGAAAAATAAAGCCAGAGCAGAGTGATGGTCTAGAAGAGTGGGGAGGTGAAGTGGCTGGAGGCTGTGGTAAGGATGTAGAGTAGTTTGAGAAGTGAGATGCAAGAAGAAATGGAAGACAAGGGGTTATGGTCAGAAAGAGGAATACCAGAGAAGTACTGTTCACAGTATTCCCTCTCTAACTAAAGCCGAGCTTATTTGCATTTAAATGCATCTCCAGAGGCAGGCTAGAGTAGTAGATGGAATCAAGAAAAGCCAGGTTTAACTTCTGCCTCTGACACTTGGCTGTATGATCCCTTGGCAAAGAAAGCACTTAACCTCTCTTTGTCCCAGGAGACTTTTTAACTGTAGACCAAGTATTACAATTTATAGCCTTTTGTTCTGACCTCCCTCCTTCCTTCCCCTTTTATCCTAGTCTAGTCCATCTTCCATTCAGTTGCCAAAGAGATTCTAAATCATAAAACTGGCCATATCACTACCCCTGCTCAATAAAGTCCAGTGACTAGCTCCCTATTGCCTCTAGGATCAAATATAAAAATACTGCCCAAAAGAGGAGAAGGAGGGAGTTACCTGGATATTTTAATGTAATAAATAAATAAATAAATTTAGGATTTAAAATACTGTTTATCATTTTTGTAACAGAATAGTATAATAGCTGTTTCCAAGATGCTCATACACACTTGGTGTTCACCTGCCACTCAACTCTCACCAGTGGCTCTAAGAAGCTGTAGTGTGTGCAGCCACTACACCCCACTAAAACCATTTTTCAAAAGGACTAAACCACTTTGAAGGTGATCAAGTCCATTGTTGAGTTAGGGGGATGTCTATGCCAAGCATCTGAAGACTTTCCTTGGAAGAATGTATAGATGAAATTTGTTCCAATGGCCCTGAAAACAACAGAAGCAGATGCTATGGAGCTCAAAGAGCTTGATCAGACATCAAAGATTCTGCTGCATCCCAGGCCATTGCCAGGCATTCTGACTTTTGTCTTGCTGCTAGACTTTGATGACTCTGGAAGGCATGGAGTTAACAGCTTTGTGCAACTCTGCTTCACTTAAAGCCAATTCAGGTACAAATCAAGACATCATCTATAATGTCACTGATCCCCTTCGAAAAATGAAGGATGAGCAACACACTCCAACTGACAAATGGTCAAAGGATATGAATGAACAATTCTCAGATGAGGAAATTAAAACTTTCTTTAGTCATTTGAAAAAATGTTCCAAATCACTATTAATTAGAGAAATGCAAATGAAAATAACTCTGAGGTACCACCTCATGTCTATCAGACTGGTTAATATGACAAAAAAGGAAAATGATCAATGCTGAAAGGGATGTGGAAAAGTTGGAACACTAACACACTGTTGGTAGAGTTGATAGAGCCATACCCAGAGGGCACTAATGGTGGCATTACCAGGTCTGAATCTCTAAAACATCAAAGATGGGGAAAAGAACTACTTGTACAAAAGGACCTACTTGTACAAAAATAGTTATAGCAGCTCTTTTGTGTGTGTGTGTGTGTGTGTGTGATGGCAAAGAACTGGAAACTAAGGGATGCCTATCAGTTGGGGAATGGTTGAACACTTAAGTTATGGTATTGAAATAAATGGAATACTAGTTTACCATAAGAAATGATGAATAAGATGATCACAAAGAAACCTGAAAAGATTTATATGAAGTGATACAAAGTGAAGTGAAGAGAACCAGAATACCCAGTAAGATGATCAACTACAAATGACTTAGTAGTAATAGCAATGCAAGGATAGCTCCAAGAGACTCA
The DNA here is from genome assembly GCF_027887165.1 of Monodelphis domestica. NCBI lineage: Eukaryota > Metazoa > Chordata > Mammalia > Didelphimorphia > Didelphidae > Monodelphis > Monodelphis domestica. The sequence continues at coordinate 32,970,645 of NC_077230.1, forward strand.
TGACAAAAAAGGTTATCCACTGCTACCAAAAGAAGTAATGGAGTCTGAATGAAGACTGGAGCATGCTATTCTTCATTTAATTTCCTCCATGAATTTTTCCTAGTGTAAGTGATATGTGTCTTCTTTTACAATGTGATAAACATGGAAATATGCATTGTATAATAACACATGCACAACCCTTATATTACTTGACATCTTGAGGAAAGGGAGGACTGAGAGGGAGGGAAGGAGAGAACATGAATTGCAAAATGTCAGAAAATGATTATTGAAAATTATATTCATGTAATCTGGAAAAAGATAACACTTTTAATTTTAAAAAGGCTCTTCATTAAAAGAATACATGCCTTTTGATCCAGTAATACCACTACTAGGTTTGTACCCCCAAAGAAATAAAAATGTTCATATAAAATATTTATAGCCACACTTTTTGTGGTGGCAAAAAACAGGAAAATTAGGGGATATCCATCGATTGGGGAATGACAGAACAAATTGTGGTATATGATGGTGATGGAATTCTGTTGTGCTATAGAAATGATGAACTGCTTGATTTCTAGAAAAACTGGGAAGACCTCCATGAACTGATGAGGAGTGAAATGAGCAGAACCAGGAGAACAACTGACCTCAATAACTGAAACATTGTAAGAAGATCCAATATAATAGAATCTGCTACTAATAGCAAGGCAATGATCCAGAATAATCCTGAGGGACTTATGAGAAAGAATGCTATCCACTTCTAGAGAAAGAACTGTGGGAGTAGAAATGCAGAAGAAAAACATAAGATTTATCATTTGTTTTATGGGTATATGATTTGAGATTTTGGTTTTAAAAGATTACTCTATGCTTGTGAGCTCAAGGAAGGGGGAGGAAAGAGAGGTGGGAACAATCATGAATCATGGAACCATGGAAAAAATATTCTACATAAATAAATAAATAATTTTAAAAAGATTACTCCATTACAAAAATGAATAATATGGAAATAGGTATTGAGTGGTGATACATGTATAATCAAGTGGAATTGCTTGTCAGCTCTGGTAGGGGATGGGGGGGAGGAAAGAGGGGAGGGAGAGAAGATGAATCATGTAACCTTGGAAAAATACTTTTAAAATAAATAAATAAAAACATTTAAAATTTTAAGAAGCCCTTCATATTCTGACCTAACACTATCTTACTCTCCAATCCACTGGCACTGACCTGTTTGTTGTCCCTCCCACATATAGTTCTCTCCACTCTATGACCTTTAGGGTTCACTAGTTGACCCCCATGTCTGGAAAACTCATCCCTCTTCATCTCTATGTTCCCTAGCTTCCTTTAAAACTCAGTTTAAATCCTACCTTCTGCAGGAGGCTTTTCTGCTCAGCTTTTCTATCCATACCAGACTTGGACACTCTTAACACCTTCCCTCTGATATTACCTTCTATTTATACTGTATAAGACTTGTTTGTGCATATTCGTTTACATGTCGCTTCCCCATTAAATTGTGAATTCCTTGAAGGGAGGGACTGTGTTTTTACCTTTATTTGTATCCTCAATCCCTAGCCCAAGACCCGGCACATGTAAACCCTTAATAGAAGCCTATTGGTTGATTTATTGATTGATCTGCCTTGTAGAAGGAATTCCTCACTGGGAGGCCCTACACAGTTAAAATTATAGGTCTTTCTAACAACAAAAGATCTCCCGCTGCGCTTGAGAAGCTACTGGTTTCATTAGTAAAATCAGTCAAACTATTTCCTTGGAGGAAAGGTTTAGTGGGAAGAGAAGAGTCCTGGCCAGAGACTTGAATTGACTTGTAAAAAGAGGGAAGCGAGTGAATGGTGGATCTAGATTAAAGAAAGCTGTCTATGGCACAGGGAATGAGGGAATGATGGAAAAAAGGGGATGGGAGAGGGAGAGAGACAAAAGGCAGTGGGGAATGCAATCCAATAAGGAAAAGTAACCAAGTCCTGGCAAGGCAGGGATAAACACAAAATATAGACAATGCATTATGCCAGAAAGTGCATCTTCTTTTCCCTGGGAGAGGAAATGCCGCCTCCAGAAAAGCCAATTAAAGTGGCAGTGCAGAGAAGGCAAACTTCTGAACAAGGAAGAAAAATGATTGTAAAGCACTTTGCAAAAATAAAGAGTTATATAAAGGCCTAATAATAATAAATCACCTTGCCTGCAGTATGACAACCTTAAAATAACTTGGAAAATCAAAATGTGCAGGTGAAGCAGAGGGAGCTAAAATGCTTCTAGGTTTGTATGTTTGTGTTCAGTTCCTCCTTCTCCACACCTTCTAGGAGCCAGCTCCGAGTTCCCTTGGGTGAGGGTTTTTGGCCTGAATCCACTGCTGGGCTGTCCACCTTCAGAGGCAACTCTGGAAGTGGGCAGACTAGAGTTTGCTTAGGCTGTGTTTCCAAGGAGGGGGTAGCTCTGACTGTAAATATGTAGTTCCAAAGGAAGCACTCACAGACATTGACACAGCTACGTGTCCCTTCCCTAAGAGTGCTTGTTGTTTTCATAAAGGCAGGTTGGTTTTTAAAAACCTTCCTTCACCAAAAGTGAAAAAAAAGAAAAGAAAAGAGTGTGTTTGTCTATGTCTGTGTGTCTGTGTGCTGGGTGTGGGGGACAGAACTTTCTGAATTTCCAGACTTTGGGCTCCTTCTTTTCTTATTTCAGCCAATTCTTCTGCTCAATGAAGTTACACATTTAAAGGTGGCCCATTTTCCTAAGAGGGCTATGATCCTTGTAAAAAGAAAAAAGAAAATGACTTTGGTGTGGGGAACTCTTTCATTCGAATTCGTTTGATATTTTTATCTTGCTTCTCTTACTTGCCACTTAGAAATAGTCTATCTTTTTCACAAATATATTTTTGAAAAAGTTAATGCTAAGCAATTTGAGAGGCAGAAGGTTTTCCTGAAAACAGCTGTGAGATTTCTACTTAGGCAGCAACTGCCCTGCAAAAATTAGCTTTACATTTGGAGTAAATGCTGTTCCCCAACAAAAGTGTTTTCTGTTAAACCTCTTATGATATTATGTGTTTCACTATATCTTACTTTGTGCAGACCTGAATGTCCTACTAAAATGGATAATTTAATAAAAGTGGGTGATATGAATCACCCTGGGACAACTTGAATTATTATCTGTAGATAATTCATTATGCATATATTTCTAGTGAGATCTTTAAATCAGCAGGGCTTCTTAATCAGAGACTTTCAAATTTTGTCTGTAATAACTAGAGGCTTGACCCATAAATCAGCAAATAGGCCAGCAGGGTACTTACATATCACACATTTTTTTTCCTCATGCAAAAGAGACACTGAATTTTCACAAGGTGAGGGAAAAAAGTGGATAAAAGCCAGATCATTGGTAGGGGTGAGAAGCTAAAGCAGAGGCATTAAACCAGCATATTAATATTATTTTTCTTAGAAATGGAATAGTCAAAAATACAATAAAACATGTTATTAATATTTTAGAAATTTCACATGTATTTTTATTTATTTATTTAGGTTTTGAATTTTTTCCAATTTCTTTCACTTCTTCTACCCCATCATTAAGAAGACAAGAGAAACAAAACTCATTACAAATATGTATAGTCATGCAAAGCAAAATCCCCAATGAGCCATGTTCAAAAGGGGGATGGGGACGAAAAAAGAAAGAAGAAAAAGAACATGTATTTCTCTGAGTCCATTCATTATCCATCTGGAAGTGGAAAGCATATTTCATGATGATGAGACCTTTGGAATTGCAGTGGGTCATTGTGTGGACAAGAGTTTCCAAGTCTTTCAGAGTTAATCGTCCTCACAATATTGCTGTTAATATAGAAATTGTTCTCCTGGCTCTGCTTACTTCACTTTGCATCAGTTCATACAAGTCTTCCCATGGAACCATCCCCTTCATCATTTCTTAAACCAAAAAATAATATTCCATCACATTCATATACCATCACTTGTGTAGCCATTCCCTAGATGATGGACATCCCCTTAGTTTTATTTCTATACTAACTAAAAAGAATTGCTATAAATATTTTTATACATAATGCATCTTTTTTCTCTTTCCTTGATCTCTTTATGGTCTAGACTTAATATCTGTGTCACTGGGTCAAAGGTTATGCATAGCTACACTATTTTACATAACCAAGTTTTGTAAGCAACCTTAACAAGAACTTTTCATCAATTATTTTAATTCTGAGCATTGTTCTCATTTTACTAGTTTTCCAAATTGATTTTTTATAATTTAAAGAATAGAGTAACAAAGTAAAGGTAGTCATAATGGAATCTAGGGATTCTCATTACCCTCAATTATAATTTTGTTTAGGAACCATCTTATTTTCCCTCATATCTCCTCATCTCACTTTCCCCCTCTTTTTCTCTTTGTTTCTTTGTTTCTCTCTCTTAGTCTTCCCTCATTTCTCCCTTTTCTTTCCCTTCCCTATCCCTCCTTTCATTTCTTCTCCTTGTGAACATAGAGAAATGAATACTCCACTATAGTCTCAGTTAAAGAATATCAGATATTTTAAATGCCATCTCATTTAGCCCATTAATTTTATTGATGGAGAAACTGAGACTCAAGGTGAGTAAAATGACTCTCTTAAGTTTAAGTCGCTAGTAAGTGGTGGAGTAGGGACTACCTTGAATTTTCACATTTTAATAGTAGTGCTTTTTCAGCTACAAACACTGCATCATGTATTCTTTGTCTTCCTTCATTGATATTCCTTGATATATAAGTTCAGTAAGAAACTAGTCTTTATAAAGAGTTTAGATGAGATCCTATAACCTATACATTCATCTATATAAATATTTAGTCTATAACTTCATGGTGTACTACCTGAGAGTATCTCCCAACTCATAAAGAATGGTTACCTCAGGTTCAAAGTATTCTGTGCATCCACATTCCTATAACCACAGCTCATTGGCCCCCACTGATGTGTTTAACTTTTTTTTTTTTTTGGATGTGTTTACCTTTAATAATTAACCAAATGGAGTCAGTCTAGAGATGGAGAAGTCTTGGGTTCAAATCTGGATTTATTCCTTAGCTATGAACCAATGCATAATATTAATTCTAAGACCAAAGGTAAGGGTTTTAAAAAATAGACAAATAACATAATTAGCTTTTAAAAAAAGGCATTTAATGTGATAGCATAGTAATAAAAGTGGCAATAAAATCTTCCACCATAAAACTTGGGTGCACTCTCCCATAAATACATGAAACATCAGTAGGGAAGAGTAGAATCCTATAGGGAAGACATGTTACCTGAGCATTTTCTACTTCTGAGGTGGCTAGATGAAGGAGCAGGGCACCCTGAAGGAGACATGGAAGACAAGTTGTATCAGACAGGTAAAACATCACTGCTACCTTCCCTCAGAACCCAATGAAGGCAGCCCAAGACCTTGAACCCCAAAACCATGGGGATTGGGAGTGATCTCCAAACCACCAGATCTATTTCTAGCCCAAGTCTCACAGTTTCCATTAAAGGGAGCAATTACGGTGGAAAAGTGTACCATTTGTCTCTGTTACCACCAATAGCAACTGCTGACAGATTGTCACCAATGGGCAGATAAGTCCTGGTCCTACTTTTATCTTAGTCCTCCTATTCATCATCCCAGAGAGCAACTCCCTTGGAGATGGAGCCTAGAAATTATGCTGTGGGTGCTAAAGCCATAGTTACTAAAGACACTGAAAAGAGGCTTGAGGACCACCAATACCACCAAAGTCCTTGAAACTATCAAATGGTTCAATATAAGTAATTTATGTAATTTTATCAGTGGAAATGACATTGAGGAAGATATATTACTATCTACTCTACTACAGCTCTCATGGGGCCACCTGACTTGCACCTGAAATATTGGAATATGCATTCCTTTAAAAATTTTTTATTTAATTTATTAATTTAGAGTATTTTTCCATGGTTACATGATTCATGTTCTTTCCCTCCTCTCTTCCCTCACCTCTCCCATAACCAATATGCAATTCTACTGGGTTTTACGTGTATCATTGATCAAAACCTATTTCCATATTATTAGTATTTGCATTAGAGTTATCATTTAGAGTCTATGTCCCCAATCATATCCCCATCAACCCATGTGATCAAACAATTGTTTTTCTTCTGTGTTTCTGCTCCCACAGTTCTTTCTCTGGATGTGGAGAGCATCTTTCTCATAAGTCTCTCAGAATTGTCCTGGATCATTGTATTGCTGCTAGTAGAGAAGTCCATTACACTCGGTTGTACCACAGTGTATCAGTCTCTGTGTATAATGTTCTCCTGGTTCTGCTCCTTTTGCTCTGCATCACTTCCTAGAGATCAGTTCACATGGAATTCCACCAGTTCGTTGGAATATGCATTCCTTGAGAGCAAGAACTGACTTGTTTTTCTCTTTTTCCAGTTCTTAGTACATTTCTTTTTATATTGTTAACACTTAATAAATGCTTTTAAAATTCATTTCATTCATTGACTCATTCATTGAAGGGCAACTAATGCTTCTCATGCTGTAAAGTCACTGATATCTTCTAGTAATGTCATCCACTTTGTTTCCCCAGTGGCTCATTGTTTTTGTTGGAACTGCATAGTTGAATATGTCATGTCTGTAGTTGGGTGCTAGTTCTGTAGTATCCACTGGACTCTGCTCTTCCATTGCTCTGCTTTTACTGGCTCAATATCTGCCAGACACTGTACAGCTGGATGACTAGACCCTGCCTGCCAGGTGTATAATTTTCATCAGATTCAGCTCAGCTGGATTTTCTGTTCCCTCAAGTTACTGGTTCAATTGAAAAACTTGCTTATCTTTTCTTCAAGAGAAGAGTAGCTTAAAGCCCATGGGCTTTCCTTAGATTCTTTTTTATCTTATTTATTCTGAATTTAATAACACCTCAAAAATTTCCATATATAAAGTCAAACATAAAAAGAGTATATGTGTACCTGCAAATCTCTATTACACATATTACATACAGCTTCTTTAAAAAACTATATATAATTCAACATATTACTTTCAAAGCTCTCCTGCTTGTCTGTGGTTCTTTCTGAACTTCCTTCTGTTCTTTTCTATGTATTTTTTAAAATGCTCCAAAGACCCTCCACTTTTTTTTGGCAACACTATCACTATCTCCCCTTTGAATCCCTCCTCATCATATAAAAAGCGAAACAAAATTGTAATCTTTGTAGCAAATAAGCATAGTCAAAGAAAACAAAAACATTCATTTGCCCTATCAAAAAATGTATGTCTAATTCTGTATTTTGAGTCCATCATTTTTGTTGAGGGTGAGTAACATTCTTCGTCATCAGCCCTTTGAAACTATGGTTTTCCCTCACATCTTTTAGAGAAAAGAAAGAAACCCTTGCCAGGGACTAGCATAGTCTTCCGTTAAGTTCTTCTTTAGTTCTTCAAGATCTTAGATATTAAAACCTCTTATTTCTCTAGAAGAATAATCTGAGCCACAGGTGTCAAACTCACTGGATCAAAGAACAGGCCGTTCCAACCTCACTTATGTCTTCAATATTAATCTTTTCTTGACTTCTCTTCCTGATTTGAAAGCTTGGATCTCTGTCCAATCTCATGCTTATGGTGATCATTCATTCACTTTTAATCTATAAGACTAGATTATAAACCATGTAAATGGCTATTTGCCCCCCAAATAGCTCTATGGTTCAGAGTCCCCAGATTTTTTTAACCCTAAACCTTTTCAATTCACTTATATAGGTAAATGGGTGGAAAGTAATCATGGGGACAATGACAAACCCAGGGAGTGAGGGACCTTTTCTCCTGGCTCAGAGGTATTCCTGCCCTTTTACTATGTGGATGTAGTCAGTCTGAAAGGTAAATGACTTTGTAGTACATCTTTACATTCCTATGTGTATATACATTTTTTTCTCAGCCCTGAAGGAAGTCCTGATTATTGATTTCAACCACTTAATGGTGTATTTGAGAAATTATACAGTAGCTTCAGAATCAAGTAAACCAGTAGTCAGAATTGATAGTATCAATTCTAATACAGAAGGAAAGGGTTTAAATAAAAGAAAGTATAGGACCTGGATTCTCAAGGAAGAAGAAAAATATTCCTCAAGCAATGTATTCCACAGCAGAAACAGTGCTGAACTTGGTGTCATGGGATCTGAGTTCATTTCTAGGCTCTGATACTTACTACCAGGTTAACCTTGGACAAATTATTTTATTCCTCTGGACCTCAGTTTCTTCGCCTCTAAAAGAAGTCAATTAATCTACCAATGCATTTTAAATACAGACTTATGTACCAAATACTGTGCTAGGTACTGGGGCTACAAAATAAAATAAAAATAAGTAAAGAGATGCTTTCCTCAAGGAGATTATATTCTATAGGGGGAGGCAACATTAATATGTGTACAATGTTTCAATAAAATAAATACAAGGAGAATTGGGGGAGGGATGCTTAGGTAATAGAAAGTGGGCAAGGGCATGGAGAGAGCACTGTATAATAAATCTGGAAAGATAGACTGAATCTAGATTGTGAAGGATTTTAAATACTAAACAAAGCAGTTTGCAACTTTATCACTAGTACAATACAGTGAGTCCCTGGAAATTTTTGAGCAGAGAAGGGAAATGTTTAGATCTGTACTTTAGGAATATCAAGTGGGCAGCTGAGTGGACAATGGAACCTATAGAAGAGAAAGTATAGCAAATGATACCAATTAGGAAGCTATTTCAGTAGTCTGGGCAAGAGGTGAGGAGGGACTTAACTAGTATGGAAGCTGTGTGAGGAAAGCGAAAGGAAAAGGTGTGAACATATTGTGGAGGTAAAACTGACAATACTTGGCAACTGATTGGATATGCTGGTGAGAGAGATTGCAGAGATGAGAGTGATTTTAAGGTCATCCAACTTAAGAGACTGGAAAGAAGATAGTATTCTTGTCAGAAAATTGAAGGGTCAATGTAGATGAGTTCTAGAATTCTTTCTGATTCTAAATTTATGTTCTCATTATGTGCTGGAAAAAAAAAAAACAAACAAACACCAAGCATGAGTCTGACACAAGGAAAGAGATAACTGCAAATGGGCTGGTTTGACTAGAGCAAAAATTCTGAATTAGGTACCAGAGGTAATTCAAGTCAGAGAGGCAAAGTTGTAGCCAATTGAGGAAAACCTTGAATGGAAAGCTAGGGTCATATATGATCAGATGAGTTAATAGGGAGCCACTGTAGGCTCCTGAGCTACACAGTGACCACTATGAGCCACATGAAAAACTCAGAAATATTAGTCATTTATGGTAGCTACCACTCTGTTGCTCTGAACTTAATAGTTGAGGTAAACAAAGGTGATTGTATTCTAACCTCTAGTCCCTTTGGTCATGAAATTACCTGACTAGAAAGGCTTATCTGGCCTCTAGGAGCTATTTAAATGGTAGTATATTGCACTTTGGCAGGTAGATGGGCTACAACCCTGCAACTGCTAATAGTAATTATAATTGTCAGCAATGCTTCCCCCCACAGGAAACTCCTGCTGACTTATTAGGGCTAATTGCCAGTAGTCGATGTAATCTCCTAGAGTAGGTGGGGACATAAAACCCCTGGGAGACAACAGAGCAGCTGTGCTGAACTTGGAAAAGCCAGATGTGCCCATATGCTATTGATTTTAGCTGAGGGGCATTGAATATATTCACCCTGGGCTCTGATTGGGATTAGAACAGGAGATTTAGGGACTATTAGTATAAGCCACCAAACGCTTAGGCTTCATGAAAATATTAAATAATCTCACTACACTCTCCCACCAATTAAAGTAAAGCATATTAGAAAATAGATTCCTTAATTTATTCAAACTTAGGCATTTCAAACACTGGTTACTCTTTGAAACTGAAATCAAGTGTGTTTAGCAAATCAGGCATCAAAGGTTGAGCCTATACAAGTATCACACTCACATTGTTGAAGTATGGCTGAAGACTAATTTAAAATTTAGAGGGACTCTAAGTGTGGAAATTTGACTTGCCTCTTTCACTCAAGGATCCACTTCATTTGAACATATAGGTCATATTACTTCAGGTAATTTTCAGATATGTCAGCCATCCATCCTTATAAAATCCTCTTCAAAAGCAATTCTGAGATGCCTATTCATTTAATTTACTAACATTTTAACCAATACAAAAAAGCCAAAGACTATAAAATGTGCTGGGTGGTGGAAAGAGCACCATACTTCAAATTAGAAGATTTGAGATCAAATGTGGGCTCTTATGAATTATCAACTGAATTATTGTTGGCAAGTCAGTTTTGCCATCTGTAATCCTTATGTTCCCCATCTTACAAGACTGTTGTGAGGCTAAAATAACTTTTAGGAAAGGATTTTGTAGTTTAAAGTTCCATATAAATGTAGGTTGTTATTATTAGATTGTGAATCTGTAGTAATAGCTCAAGAATAAGGCATTCCATCATAGGTACTGATATCAACCTAAATAATACCCATATAGGAACCCAGAATGTCTAATTCAATCTAATTAGATAAAACATTTATTATATGCAATGTAATGGGGATACAAATATGATAAATGATGTAGTATTTGCCCTCAAGGAGCTTAAATTCTACTAGGAGCAATTGACCAGGAAGATAATACATAAAAGGGGTAAAAAGAGAAACTTGACACACTCTATGCTGATTGAAGGAGTGAAAGAGCATCTTCAAATGGGGAAGGTTTTTAGGAAAATGCTTATAAAGAAAGTGGCCACTTAGAAAGGTCTTAAAGGAAGAGAGGGAGATGAGGAGGCAGCATGTTTTAGGCATTTGGGAGGGCTTGGACAGACACAGAGAGCAAGACAAATCAGAGTCCAGGTTGGTTAGAACATAGCATCGTAAAGGGATTTTTATATGCAGTGGGGTGAGGAAAGTAGGCTGGAGCCACAATAAGGAGAGGCTTTAAGGCCAGGCTAAGGACTAGTCTAGAAGCAATAAGGAGGGAGCCTCTGAAAATGAAATCACTTGAGTGAAAGGGCTGATCTGACCACAGGAGCTACTGTGATACACTTCAGCATATCCCTGAAGCTGCTAATAGTAATTATAACTGTCAGCAATGCTTTCCGCCACAGGAAAACTCAGCATGGTTTTTAACAAGTTATCAATCCATAAGGTACTTCATTTGCATTCAGAACTTAATAACCATAAATCATATTTATATTATCAATTTATGGTTTACAAAGCATGTTTTAAAAGCATTGTTTATATGTAGAGTGTCTTACTTTTTAGAATGTGTTTTTCATTATTCATCTCATTTGATTTTCTCAACATCCCTGTGAGGTAAGTAGGGAAAGTATCATCTCCTTTTGACATATGAGGAAATTGAGGCTTACGGAGGCAAAAATAACTGCAAAACAAATTGCTAGTAAATATCAGAAATGAGACTTGAACACAGGTCTGCTGTCTCCTGATGTAGTTCAATACACTGTACCATTAAAAAAAAAAAACCCTTACCTTTTCATTTTCAATTCTAAGGCAGAAGAGCAGCAAAGACTAGGCAATTGTGGGGTTAAGTGACTTGTCCAGTGTCATACAGCTAGGAGGTAATATTTGAACCCAGGACCTTCAATCTCCAGGTCTGGTGCTCTATCTACTTTCTACTTCACTGCCCCTGCACCATAGTACCTAACGATTTGAGTTAAACCCTACATATTCAGAGGTTCTGCTGATGATAAATTACTGGGCCAGAGTAAGTGTGAAAACATGCATTAGCCTCATTTTTATTTTCTCCATATTGACATAAAGACTATATCCAGGGGGCAGCTGGGTATCTCAGTGGATTGACAGCCAGGTCTAGAGACAGGAGGTCCTGGGTTCAAGTGTGACCTCAGACATTTCCTAGCTGTGTGACCCTGGGCAAGTCATTTAACCCCCAGTGTGTAGCCCTTGCCACTCTTCTGCCTTGGAACCAAAACACATTATTGATTCCAAGATGGAAGGTAAGGGTTTAAAAAAAAAAAGTTGTATCCAAAGTAGCTAAATTGTAGAATGGTCTACCCAAGAGATTTATGTTTGTTTGTTTTTGTTTTTGACAAACAAGAAAGGATAAAAAAATTTTTTTGAATATTCTTCATTAGCAACCCGGGATTTGAAATTATGCTACTAGGTATAATATTATAAAATTAAATTCCATGTAATTTGAGTCTATGCTTCCATCTGTCTGTATTTCCCTCCCCATCCTGTATGTTGTGTTCTGGCCAAACTGAACTTGAAGTAAGATTTGGCACATCTGGTCAATTTAGTTAATTTAGCAAAAACATCAATTATCCAGATGTTTCACTGATATAACACTAAATGTGGATTGACTCTTTTATTTTGTTTTTTGATGGTGACTAATTTTACCTGATGCTTCATCTCCTAATTTTCTACAGAATAAAGTTAAAACTTCTTACAGAGCATACAAGGCCCTATATAATCCTGTCCCATACTATTCTTTGAATTTTATTTCCTACGCTTCACCTAAACAAACTCTGCACCTGAACTGCCCCACTCACTGTCCTCTCAACAATTCTTCCAATTTCTCACCTCACATTGTTTACTCTGCCCAGAATGCTTTCCCCAAGTCTCCACACATTTGAATCCTCTTTTCCTGTGAAGTCCAACTCAAATCAAGTCTTCCATGAAGTCTTATTTGATTTTTATATAACCTAAACTCCTATACTATAGATAAGTACTTTTCATCATCTCATCCCCCTTAAAATAAAGGGGGAATAAAAGGTAATTCATAAAGCAAAAAAATAAATAAATGTAAGGCATTATCTTCTCTTTAAATTTTTATTTTACTAAATATATAGCATAGCAGCATAGTCCAGGACAGCTGTTATAGCTTCTCTCCCCCTACCCTTTCTTATTATTCCCTTTTCATTCATGACCTATCTCTATCCTAGTCCCCCTTTTTATTTGCACTTACTTTTTCTCTACCACCCTTCTGCTTTTCTATCATGAAAATTAATGAACCAATCATTCATCAAGCAATTATTATTGCCTACATGCTTAATAGCTATGTAACCCTAGCCAAGTCACTTAAACTATCTGCCTTAGTTTCCTTATTTGTAAAATGGGGATACTAATAACAATTCCTACCTTCTAGAGTTGTTGTGAAGTTCAAATGAGAAAATATTTGGAAAGCACTCTGCAAACCTTAAAGTGCTACATTAGGGCTATTCTCCTATTCCTACTTTTACTACTACCTGCTAGGCATTGCAGCCTACAAAGCCAAAAGTGAAACTATTTTATTCTCAAGGAGTTGTCATTGGAAATAATATGCATTCACATACATGTAGCAATTATAACTGCTCCTGGATAAGTGAACTAAGGGTATAAATTCTTTCCCTCATCACTAAGGCAAAATGTTCACACCTGAACTACTTAAAAACCTTTGGGGAGCCTTATATTGAAAGAGAAGAGACAAGTTCTTTTAAAAAAAATCAAACCTCTGCCTCCTTGGAGCCCTGGGGAAAAAATTCTTAAAGCTTGGATTTTGCCTCATGTTTAGGATCTCTACAAAATGGGGAATAGAAAGGTATTTGGTGGACACTCAAGACCAGGTATGTGGAGATATTTATTTCCTCCACACAAAATTAATTTTAAACACAAAAGGCTCTCACAAGTGCCTTTAACAAAGATAAGCATCTGGTTCAACAGGATTCTGGGTATATCAGTAAACACAAACATGTAAAAACTGAATGATTTGAGTGATTGCTGAATGGACATTTTACATTTCACCTCAACACTACACTGTTAAAATAATTCCCTCCGGATCCTTGTCTTTGGAGCAGTCAGACCATTGAATGGGTTTCTCTCCCAATTACTGGCTGTAGTCTTCTCCAAAAAGTGCTAGAATAGATGCACAGAGGGCAGTTTGACTGGCCCATTGAGTCTGTAAAGGGAAGTAATATATAATAATTTTTAGAAGGGAGGCTGGAACCTAAAATTCTGAAGAACTTTAAATGCCAAACAAAAGACTTTTTATTTTGTCATAGAGGGAGTAGGAAGTTTCTTGAGTGAGAGAGTGATATGGTGAGATTTGTGCTTGAAGAATAAAATTTTGACAGCTGTATAGAGGATGAATTGGAGATGGAGGATATTGAAGGAAGAAAAAACAATTAGGAGTTACATTGCAGTAGACCAGGTGAAGGGTAATAAGAGCACTGAAAAGAATGATATAGACATGAAACCAGAAGAGGCATTTGATTGTGTAAAAGGAAATTCTTTGTTCTCTTTGAGTTTACACTTGTGAAAGGGAATCCTTTATTCCCTTTGTCTATTTTGAGTTAAAACTTTGGTTAACAATAACCTCACTAACGGTTAAGATGGCGGCTTAGAGAAAGCTAAAGTTCAGATCTCCGGAAAACCCTTCCCGACCAATCTCAAACTATAAGCTCCTAAGGCGCTGAAATTCAAAACGATCAAAAGCACAGACCCTGGGAACCCTCCTCCTGGACCTGGACCCAGTTCAAAAGGTACGGCTCCCCTTAAAAGCCAGAACCCGAGATCACTCGGACCTCAGGGGTAGGAGCGCAGAGTCCAAGGCTCCCGGAAGCCGCAGCCTGGCCGGGCTCAGAGAGCAGGGTCCTCAACAACCCTCAGGGCCTTCTACCCGAGTCCGGGTGAAAGTTACTGCCTGGGGCTTCCGCTGCAGAGAGCTGGTCGAAACAACAGCAACCCTCAGGGCGGGCAAGACAGCCTCACGGGCTGGATCCTGCTATCCAAGTCTCAGTGAAAGTCCTTGCCCTCGGAGCTTGGGAAAGCTGCAGCCCATCCCCCCGCAGGCCAACGAAACAGCCTCACGGCCAGCGATTCTGAAGGCAACTTCCTGAAAGCGAGCCGGGAGGAGAGTGTGGCCTCGTGGTCTGACCCTTCCATTCCAGCTCCAGTGAGGTATATTCAGTTTAACCCAGGGAAAGCTCTTAGAACCATCTGCCCAGGACTAAAGCCTCTGATCACCAGACAGAGATAAGAAAAGCTAATCCTCCACATTCAGAGATGGCAGCAAACTCCACAGAAGCACAGAAGCCCCAAAATACCAAGAAAAATAAGAAGAAAGGGGCGACTTTGGACACATTCTATGGAGCCAAAATACAAAATACAGAGCAGATAGAAGAAGATATACAAAAAAATTCTCCAAAATCTTCCAAAGGAAATAGAAACTCTCCACAAACCCAAGAAGAATTTGAATCAGAAATGACCAAAAAGATGGAAGCCCTCTGGGAGGAAAAGTGGGAAATAATGCAAAAGAAATTCACGCATCTACAAAACCAGTTTGACCAAACTGTAAAAGAAAACCAGGCTTTAAAGCAAGAACTAATAAAGCAAAGCCAAAACTCCAAGAAATTAGAAGAGAACATAAAATATCTCACCGACAAGGTGATAGATCTGGAAAATAGAGGGAGAAGAGAAAATTTAAGAATAATTGGACTCCCAGAAAAGCCAGAAATAAACACCAAACTGGACATGGTGATACAAGATATAATCAAAGAAAATTGCCCAGAGATTCTAGAACAAGGGGGCAATATAGCCACTGACAGAGCTCACAGAACACCTTCTACACTAAACCCCCAAAAGACAACTCCCAGGAATGTAATTGCCAAATTCCAAAGCTATCAAACAAAAGAAAAAATCCTACAGGAAGCCAGAAAAAGACAATTTAGATATAAAGGAATGCCAATCAGGGTCACACAAGACCTTGCAAGTTCTACTCTGAATGATCGTAAGGCATGGAACATGATCTTCAGAAAGGCAAGTGAGCTGGGTCTCCAACCAAGAATCAGCTACCCAGCAAAACTGACTATATACTTCCAGGGGAAAGTATGGGCATTCAACAAAATAGAAGACTTCCAACTTTTTGCAAAGAAAAGACCAGAGCTCTGTGGAAAGTTTGATACCGAAAATCAAAGAGCAAGGAATACCTGAAAAGGTAAATATTAAGGAAAGGGGAAAAATGTTATCTTCTTCTTTTACTCAAACTCTCTTCTATAAGGACTACATTTATATCAATCTATGTATACTAACATGTGGGGAAAATGTAATGTATAAATAGGGGGTAAAGAAAGACCAAATAGAATAATGGTTCTCACACAAAGATTCACATGGGAAGGGGAAGGGAAGAAAACTCCTATAAGAAGGAGAGGAAGGGGGGGGGTTACTTAAACCTCAATCTCAGGGAAATCAACTCTGAGAGGGAAAAACATCCAGATCCATTGGGATCTTGAATTCTATCTTACCCAACAAGGGTAAGGAGAAGGGAAAACCAAGGGGGGGAGGGGGAGAGGGAGAACAAAAAGGGAGGGAAAGAGAGGGGGGAGGGGGAGGGAAGAAAAAGGGAGGGACTAAAAAGGGAAACATCAAGGGAGGGGACAAGGGGCACTGATTCAAAGTAAATCACTGGACTAAAAGGTAGAGCCGAAGAAGAAAAGGTTAGAATTAGGGAAGGCAATCAAAATGCCAGGGAGTCCACAAATGACAATCATAACTTTGAACGTGAATGGGATGAACTCACCCATAAAACGTAGACGAATAGCAGAATGGATTAGAATCCAAAACCCTACCATATGTTGTCTTCAAGAAACACACATGAGGCGGGTTGACACCCACAAGGTCAGAATTAAAGGATGGAGTAAGACCTTCTGGGCCTCAACTGATAGAAAGAAGGCAGGAGTGGTAATCATGATATCAGATAAAGCCAATGCAAAAATAGACCTGATCAAAAGGGATAGGGAAGGTAATTATATTTTGTTAAAAGGGACTCTAGACAACGAGGAAATATCATTAATCAACATGTATGCACCAAATAATATAGCACCCAAATTTCCAATGGAGAAACTAGGCGAATTGAAGGAAGAAATAGACAATAAAACCATACTAGTGGGAGACTTAAACCAACCATTATCAAATTTAGATAAATCAAATCAAAAAATAAATAAGAAAGAGGTAAAAGAAGTGAATGAAATCTTAGAAAAATTAGAATTAATAGACATATGGAGAAAAATAAATAGGGATAAAAAGGAATACACCTTCTTCTCAGCACCACATGGCACATTCACAAAAATTGACCATACATTAGGTCACAGAAACATAGCACACAAATGCAAAAAAGCAGAAATAATGAATGCAGCCTTCTCAGATCACAAGGCAATAAAAATAATGATTAGTAATGGTACATGGAAAACCAAATCTAAAACCAATTGGAAATTAAACAATATGATACTCCAAAACCGTTTAGTTAAAGAAGAAATCATAGAAACAATTAATAATTTCATCAAGGAAAATGACAATGGCGAAACATCCTTTCAAACCTTTTGGGATGCAGCCAAAGTGGTAATCAGAGGCAAATTCATATCCCTGAAAGCTTATATTAACAAACAAGGGAGAGCAGAGATCAATCAATTGGAAATGCAATTGAAAAAACTCGAAAGCGATCAAATTAAAACCCCCCAGCAGAAAACCAAATTAGAAATCCTAAAAATTAAGGGAGAAATTAATAAAATCGAAAGTGATAGAACTATTGATTTAATAAATAAGACAAGAAGCTGGTACTTTGAAAAAACAAACAAAATAGACAAAGTACTGGTCAATCTGATTAAAAAAAGGAAGGAAGAAAAGCAAATTAACAGCATTAAAGATGAAAAGGGGGACAGCACCTCCAATGAGGAGGAAATTAAGGCAATCATTAGAAATTACTTTGCCCAATTATATGGCAATAAATACACCAATTTAGGAGAAATGGATGAATATATACCAAAATACAAACTGCCTAGACTAACAGAAGAGGAAATAGAATTCTTAAATAATCCCATATCAGAAATTGAAATCCATCAAGCCATCGAAGAACTTCCTAAGAAAAAATCCCCAGGGCCTGATGGATTCACCTGTGAATTCTATCAAACATTCAGAGAACAGTTAATCCCAATACTATACAAACTATTTGACATAATAAGCAAAGAGGGAGTTCTACCAAACTCCTTTTACGACACAAACATGGTACTGATTCCAAAACCAGGCAGGTCAAAAACAGAGAAAGAAAACTATAGGCCAATCTCCCTAATGAATATAGATGCAAAAATCTTAAATAGGATACTAGCAAAAAGACTCCAGCAAGTGATCAGAAGGATCATTCACCATGATCAAGTAGGATTCATACCAGGGATGCAGGGCTGGTTCAACATTAGGAAAACCATCCACATAATTGACCACATCAACAAGCAAACTAGCAAGAACCACATGATTATCTCAATAGATGCAGAAAAAGCCTTTGATAAAATACAACACCCATTCCTATTAAAAACACTAGAAAGCATAGGAATAGAAGGGTCATTCCTAAAAATAATAAACAGTATATATCTAAAACCAACAGCTAATATCATCTGCAATGGGGATAAACTAGATGCATTCCCAATAAGATCAGGAGTGAAACAAGGATGCCCATTATCACCTCTACTATTTGACATTGTACTAGAAACACTAGCAGTAGCAATTAGAGAAGATAAAGGAATTGAAGGCATCAAAACAGGCAAGGAGGAGACCAAGTTATCACTCTTTGCGGATGACATGATGGTCTACTTAAAGAATCCTAGAGATTCAACCAAAAAGCTAATTGAAATAATCAACAACTTTAGCAAAGTTGCAGGATACAAAATAAACCCACATAAATCATCAGCTTTTCTATATATCTCCAACACAGCTCAGCAGCAAGAACTAGAAAGAGAAATCCCATTCAAAATCACCTTAGACAAAATAAAATACCTAGGAATCTATCTCCCAAGACAAACACAGGAACTATATGAACACAACTACAAAACACTCGCCACACAACTAAAACTAGACCTGAACAAATGGAAAAACATTAACTGCTCATGGATAGGACGAGCCAATATAATAAAAATGACCATCCTACCCAAACTTATTTATCTATTTAGTGCCATACCCATTGAACTACCAAAATACTTCTTCACTGATTTAGAAAAAACCATAACAAAGTTCATTTGGAAGAACAAAAGATCAAGGATATCCAGGGAAATAATGAAAAAAAACACATACGATGGGGGCCTTGCAGTCCCTGACCTAAAACTATATTACAAAGCAGCAGTCATCAAAACAATTTGGTACTGGCTAAGAAACAGAAAGGAAGATCAGTGGAATAGACTGGGGGAAAGCGACCTCAGCAAGACAGTATACGATAAACCCAAAGATCCCAGCTTTTGGGACAAAAATCCACTATTCGATAAAAACTGCTGGGAAAATTGGAAGACAGTGTGGGAGAGACTAGGAATAGATCAACACCTCACACCCTACACCAAGATAAATTCAAAATGGGTGAGTGACTTAAACATAAAGAAGGAAACCATAAGTAAATTGGGTAAACACAGAATAGTATACATGTCAGACCTTTGGGAGGGGAAAGGCTTTAAAACCAAGCAAGATATAGAAAGAATCACAAAATGTAAAATAAATAATTTTGACTACATCAAACTAAAAAGCTTTTGTACAAACAAAACCAATATAACTAAAATCAGAAGGGAAACAACAAATTGGGAAAAAATCTTCATAGAAACCTCTGACAAAGGTTTAATTACTCATATTTATAATGAGCTAAATCAATTGTACAAAAAATCAAGCCATTCTCCAATTGATAAATGGGCAAGGGAAATGGATAGGCAGTTCTCAGATAAAGAAATCAAAACTATTAACAAGCACATGAAGAAGTGCTCTACATCTCTTATAATCAGAGAGATGCAAATCAAAACAACTCTGAGGTATCACCTCACACCTAGCAGATTGGCTAACATTACAGCAAAGGAAAGTAATGAATGCTGGAGGGGATGTGGCAAAGTAGGGACATTAATTCATTGCTGGTGGAGTTGTGAACTGATCCAACCATTCTGGAGGGCAATTTGGAACTATGCCCAAAGGGCGACAAAAGAATATCTACCCTTTGATCCAGCCATAGCACTGTTGGGTCTGTACCCCAAAGAGATAATGGACACAAAGACTTGTACAAAAATATTCATAGCTGCGCTCTTTGTGGTGGCCCAAAACTGGAAAACGAGGGGATGCCCATCAATTGGGGAATGGCTGAACAAACTGTGGTATATGTTGGTGATGGAGTACTATTGTGCTAAAAGGAATAATAAAGTGGAGAAGTTCCATGGAGACTGGAACAACCTCCAGGAAGTGATGCAGAGCGAGAGGAGCAGAACCAGGAGAACATTGTACACAGAGACTAATACACTGTGGTATAATCGAACGTAATGGACTTCTCCATTAGTGGCGGTGTAATGTCCCTGAACAACTTGCAGGGATCCAGGAGAAAAAAACACCATTCATAAGCAAAGGATAAACTATGGGAGTGGAAACACCGAGAAAAAGCAACTGCCTGAATACAGAGGTTGAGGGGACATGACAGAGGATAGACTCTAAATGAACACTCTAATGCAAATACTATCAACAAAGCAATGGGTTCAAATCAAGAAAACATCTAATGCCCAGTGGACTTACGCGTCGGCTATGGGGGGTGGGGGGGAGGAAAAGAAAATGATCTATGTCTTTAACGAATAATGCTTGGAAATGATCAAATAAAATATATTTAAAAAAAAAAACAATAACCTCACTAGTACCTCACTAAACTAGTACCTCACTAAACTGAAGACAGCATTAACTGCCCCTTATCTTCTTTTGAATTTAATCAACAAAAGATTAAACACCCTACTAGGTGAGAAGCTAGCAAGGTACTTAAAGAATTCACACCCTGATGAGAACTTAACCTTCAGAAGGTAAGAAGTCGATCCTATAGACACTGCCCAATGGGTAGTGTTAGGCAATTTGGAAACTGTGATTGGCCCCTGTGAAAAGTGGAAGAGACAAGAAGTCACCATAAAAAGCAAGACCCAAACTCCTTGAGAGCAGATTGTCTTTTAGAAGATAGGCTGAAGAAATTGTCTTCTGGAGATAGTATTAGATAGTCTTTGAGGGAGCTTCACTGGAGACTGTGACTTGGCTCATGGGCTCGGAGCTCAGCTTCTACTTGGACTCTGACTCTTGGTTACTTCATTGGGTGAGGAAAAGGCTGACCCCTTTCCTAGCTTCTGGAGAGATTAGCTTCTATCTTGGAGGAGGCTGCATGGTTACTTACTACCAGCCTTCCTAGTTGAGAGCTAATTAATCTCTGCCTGGATTAAGCAGACATGGAGCAAAACTTTTAGGTTGATAGGATAGATAACCTCTTCACTTTTCTCTATTTTACTGCTTCCTCTCTATTTTGTAAATATTTGTAAATAATTTCTGACTCAAGATATAATAAATATTGGTGACCATATAATTATTGTCCAACCATTAATTATAACCCTTATAAATGGAAATGTGGAGTGAGGGAGAGTAGGCAGTAAAAGATAACTCTAATGTTGAAGAATCAAGTAACTGGAAAGGTGGTGGAGCCTTTCAAAGAAAAAAGAAGGTAGGAAGAGGGGTGAGTCTGAGGTGAATGATAATGAATTCCCTTTTGGATTTGTGTTCTGGATGCCTACAGGACATCCAGTTGGAAATGTCCATTTATCAGATAGCTAGCTGGAAATGTCAAGTTGGCAGAGAAATAAGAGAAACTTAGAAAGGGGAGAGGAATATATGATTCTGTTATTCTAGCTTTATTTCCTATAATAATATGTAATAATATAGGACACATCTCTAGAACAGGGCTTGTTCCTTTGATTTGAAGATTCTCCCTCTCTGAATGAACTTCTTCAGATCGCTGGGAACCATTGACCCATTTGGGTCAAGTTAAATAGTTACAGGAAATCATAAATTTAATTTGGACACCAAAGCCTATGTAGAAACATGGAATCTCAGAGCTGAGGTGACCTCAGAAACCTTCTAATCCCACTTGTACGTTGTCAAAAATACCCAAACAACCTCCTCTTGAATGGAACTATTTCCCTAAGATAGTCCATTTCCCTTTTAGAGAACACTAATTATTAGGAAAGTTTTCTTTATATCAAACAAAAACCACCTTTCTGCAACTACTACTCATTGCCCTTACTTCTGTCCTCTGTGACCAAGAATAACAAGTATAATATGGTGATTAGATGATCTCAGAGGTCTAATTAGACTACTACCAGAGTAATGAACCCTTCTACATACTGCTGATGAGTGCTCATTTGTGATAGTAAACTCACCAACTTTTAAGGCAATCCATTCTATTTTGGGATCATGAAAATGGTTAGAAAATGCCTCATTTCATTTCAGCAAGGATTTACTTTACTTTATTTTATTGATATCTTTTATTTTTAATCACATTAATTTCCAAATATATTTTCTTTCTTCCCTTTATAGCAAGCTATTCCTTGTAACAAAGAAGAAAAGAAAAAAAAAGAAAGAAGAAAGGAAAAAAGAAATAGAAAGAAAAGGGGGGGGGAGCAGTTGAACAAAATTATCCAACATACCAACCATGACTTTCCACAATCACCATCCCTTGCCTCTATTAGGTAGGAGGTGTGATAAAGTACTAGAGTCAGGAAGACTTCACTTTAAATCTGACCTCAGATACTTATCAGCAGAGTGATCATAGACAAGTTACTTAACCTCTGTCTACCTCAGTTTCAACTATAAAATAATATAAAATAAGCATTAACCTCACTATGAGGATCAAATAAGAAATTTGTAAACTACTTAGCATAGTGCAGTCCTACTACACATAGAAATAGGTGTTTAATGAAAAACTTGTTCCCTTTCTTCCAAAGAAGAGTTATTTGATTTTCTTCTTTCCTTTTTTTAATCAAATAAACCAGTGCTCTGTTTTTTTTTTCATAAAAGCAACTCCTAGTCTTATTTATTAGTTCAATGGTTCTTTTATTAATTTCTTCTTTAGTTTTTAGGATTTCTAATTTATTCTTTAATTGGAGATTTTTAATTTTTTTCTTTTTCTAGTTTTTCTTTAGTTATATTGATCTGTTTTTTCTCTGTTTTATAGAAAGAAAGGTATTTTCTCACATTTTTGTGGTCAACAAAAAGAATAATCATGAATGTGTCAGTTCTGAGTTAGGCAGTGGGAATACACAAAGATCACAGAATCTTTCTTTCTGGATCTTTTGGTTATTTGTTTTAGTTCTATTGACTGAGGAGGCTTAGTAGAAAAAGTCTACTTATTCCTTCCTATGAAAATATGAAATATTCAAAAATCGCAAAAATGGTTTGAGTCCCATAAGTGTTAGTTTTTCCATGATAAACATCCCCAGTTCTTTAAAAGTTCTTTATATGACTTAATATAGACTTTAGTCTCTTTAAAATCCTAAATGAACTCCAGTTTATTAATGTTCCCTTGAAAATGCAGTGTTCAGAAGTGAATGGGACCCTGCACATATGATCAGAACATGGCAAAGTATATTAGAATTATCATCTACTTCATTCTATTTCTATTGGTATAACCCAATATCATACTGGTTTTTTTGGAATGCTGCCTCATATTGTTAACTCAGAGTGAACTTGTACTTAGTTCCCTAAACTACTCACATTTTCCCCTCAGGAACTACTCAGTAGCAAGATCTCCCCTATCTCATTCTTGCACAGTTGACTTTTTTGAACCTTAATAGGAGACTTTATATTTATCTCTATTAGATTTGCTACTTAACTGAATAATGTGAAGAATCCAAAGAATCCAAAATAAACAGATTCTGAACCAGAAGAGACCTTAGAGGTTAGGTAGCCCAAATTCTTTACAGATAAAGAAACCAAGGACCAGGGAGATTACATGACCTCTCAAAGTGCCATAGTTTGCAGGAGTGGGGGGAAAGGAAGCAGAACTAGAAAAATGGAGTATACATTAACTAAAGTCATGTGAGGAAAATTAAATGAGATAGAATATAATCCAGAATGGGATTTGGAGAGACTGATAGAAATAGTTTTTGTATTTTGTACATTGAAATCAATTTAAATGTAAATAGCTATAAAGGAAATTTGCTAGTTTGTTCTGACACTCCTTTATAAGTTTCTAATGAAGCATTTTTTTAAAAAACAACATTATTTTAATGTGTTATTTTGGCTAAAGAATTTATCACCTATTAGCCAAACTGCTAGTGCTGAGTTTCCTTGTACTAGAATAATCTAGTCCTTGAATAATAGGCATAGTCTGTTACCAAGGCCATATTTAAAGTTATCCCAGATTAGTAGGGCTGGCAACAGTTTATAACTTGCCTCCATGTGGGTCAACACAAATATCTTAGAGAAGCTTTGCAGATGCACTATGTAGTAGGCTCAAAAATGAATAAGAATAGAGCAGGTTGGATTGTATTGGAGAAAGTACTATGTATAGTTTCAGGAATCTCAAACTGTTCTATAGCATAAAAACTCATTTAAAAAATGTTAAGTATCTCAGTACTGTCAATAAAATCAAAACTACTGGTGACCCAATAGAGAAATACATGGTCTGCTGCAACATATTGCCAAATGTTACTTGCCAACCAGAAATGTCATAGAAAATATCAAGGAAATGTAACATTGGAAAAGGAAGTGGGCAAATGATAGAGCAAAAATGGCAGATGCCAGGGATGTGCTGCAGTCAGCCTAATCTGCTGATTATGAAATTTTTAGAACATCTACACCCAAGAAATCAGCGATGGCTACTAATAAGAGCATGGTTTTTTGTTGTGTTGATTTCTAGAGTTAAGAAAATGTTAATAATACAGATTAAGCTTAAAAGTTTGTGTAGATACATTTCCTTCTTTCCCCTTAACCTAGTTGTTAAACATTTACCAGAATGCTCTTGGGAATAACAAATGGAAAAATGTAAGTACTATACTGCTCTCTGCATAATATTAAAAGACTCACCATTTTCTTATGGGCAAAAGAAGAGGGTAGAGCTCAATGATCTCAAATATTCCTTTCATCTCTAAGATCTCATTACTTTGTGAAATGATAAATGCAATGCAGCATTTGTTAAGTTCTTATTATGTATGAAGGAGTATCCTAACACTGACTATAAATATTAACAAAAATAAAGACAGCCCCTACCTTCAGTGTCTTACATTCTAATAGTGAATGACAATACCAAAAAAAAAAAAAGGAAGCAGAGAAGCAGACTGGGAAGTGTCCAATGAAGAAAAATAGTCCACAAAGTCAGAAAAGTGGCTGGAGTGTATACTTCATCAAAAAGAAGTTTGGAAAGAATGTCTTAACTCATAAGTAAATAATTTTTTAAAAAATTCAAGCTCCATATAATAAAGTAGCAAAGTACAGAGAAATAAAGAATAGGATACACTGTATCCCAAACTGTGTAAATCTACTAAGCTTGTCTCTCCCAATTTTTACCAGAAATAGGTTGTGTACCTTTGGAATCTGCAGGAACTCTCTGAGGCCACTTTACTCTCTGTTTCATAAGGTTGAGAAAGTACTTTTCAAACCTGAAAACACTATACAAATGCCAGTGATTCTCACTTGAATGATATGTAAAACTTCTCCAGGGTGATCAAACCTTTCAATTTGCACTCTGAGGCTATACATAGCCTTGGAGAGGCTGAGGATATATTCATGTCATGATTTTAGCAAATAAGTGAAGGAAATATTCCTCCTCTAGTATTTAATGCTCTCTACATCCTTAAATTATCTTCTCTTTACTCATCTGTGAACATGTTTTATCACCTAATAGAATGTAAACTCCTTAGAGGCAGGGTCAGTTTTTCATTCCTGTCTTTGTATCCCCAAATATAAAAGCATAGTACCTTGCATCTCTTAAGCAATGCTTGTTAGACTGCATTTAATTGGTATACTAAAGCAGGAATCTATTAAAGACTCCTCCTGGGGGGACTGAAAAAAATCCTGCAGCTTCCAGATCTGCCTGACATATTCCTAGGAAGTAATTTATGGTCTGTGATAATCTGGTTCTATATTTTTATTTGCTAATGGCCTTTGTGGACATAAATAAATTCAAAATAATTCCACCTACTATCTCTTGTATGGGGTTCATTAGGAGACATGAAGCATTGAGCTTTTTCAGATGATACCTTATTCTATACTCCATTTATTAATTTGTACAGCCACATATTCTGCAGTGAATTTATTGACTAATTTCTATTTGAAAACTATGTCTTTCAATAGAAATATACATATAAATATATATCTTAGATAGACATTCATCTTAAGAAAGGAAGATTGGTTTCATTAAGGAAAGTATAATAATTTTTTCAACCAATTGGTTTAGTCAATATTTAACACTTCCCTACCCCACAAGAAATGAATCCTGTTTTCTAAGGTTTAAGAAACACTCTTGTTCTGCATCTATGCAAAGCCACAGTTTATGAGCCCCCACCAATGTTTCTTTTTTACCAGTCCAGACTTTGATTAATAGAAAGTAAAAGTAATTTAATTAAACAGAATAGCAAGAAGAATAGCAAGGAACAGAGGGAAAAAAAACCTTCCCCCCCATTCCCCCTTCCAACATGCACAGACAGACTTTCCCACTGATTTCTATGACACTGATAGGACGAAAAATATTTCAGGTGACACATGTAGCCAGGGAACACAAATTAACTAGGGCACTTTATACACCTAGGTCTATATCTCAGCTAAAATCTTTCTCTACTTCCTAAACGACCATTTAAGAGTTTTCTATAGTTATTGAAACTGAATGATTCTCCATTGTGCTGCTGCCACCTGCTGGTCATCTTCTGAATTAGACTTATAATACATCACAGTGAAGTGATCACAGGTTGTTTTTGTGGATGTGGTCCATAGACTCAAGTCTACTTCAGCTTTTCTGTGAGTCAGATCCACAGCTGTACCCAGTCAGTGGTCAAAAGTCCTAAGTCATGTGTATATTTAGAACTCCTTTTTCTTTTTTCCCAGCACAACTCCATCAAGCCTACTGCTTTTTGGGTTAGGGTGAAAAAATTAAATTCTCATCATGCTACTATCATCTACTAACACTGTGTCCATATAAATTACCCAAGAATCTTACCCAAACTGAAGGGGTTGGGTAGGGTTGAGGACCTTTGTCCTCTATTTTTGATAATGTCAAAATTGTTACTTTTTCTAGACAGAACTTACATTACTCTGAGGCTGATTAGGAAAAAAAAAGTATGCTCATTAACTATCCGCATTCCCTGTCATACACACCTGCATGAAAAATGACAAAGTAGTTTTTTCTCTAAATTTCTTTTTTACTTTTGAAAAAAAAATTTTTTTAAATACATATCAAAAATGGAAATATCAATATTCATAGGGTCTTAATGACTTTTTCTTACTAAGACATTCTAGATCTTGAAGTTATCAGAACCAAACTGATTGAAGCATTAGTCATTTTGGGGGGAAAAAAAGACTCCTATGAACCACCATCATGAAATTATAAAAAGATTTATATGGAAGAATACGATGTGAGAATATTATCCTCCAAATTTCAAAATGTCTATAAAAAGATACATCCAACTCAGATTACTGTATCTTCAATCACTTTCTGAACCATCAATTTTAAATTAATGAATGACCGGGAGGTATTCTAGCTTGCAGTTCTGTGATTCCCTTTGCAGTCAGAAAGAGGAGGAAAAGGGATAAATCTTCAGCCTGTCCACAGATCCTAAGACAACTACCTCAAGACTCCAGTTAACCTTGTTAGAGAAAGAATCCCATCTTCCTGCACACTGGGGAGAGAAAAGAGGCATTCACGGAAATTAAATTTTCTCTCTTAATGTAAGGTAGGGCAAAACCTGGGGCTTCCTTCATTTTGGTTTTAGCAGGGGAATAAATGGAGGGACTACATGACGTCTTTGGTATTCAAATATGAGCAGCCAACCATTGAGAGAAAAAAACATTTTATATATCAATATTTATATATATATGGATATACATGTGGATATAATATATATGGAGAGAGAGAGAGAGAAGAGAGAGAGAGAGAGAGAGAGAGAGAGAGAGAGAGAGAGAGAGAGAGAGAGAGAGAGAGAGAGAGAGAAGGCTCCAAAAGAAAATGCTATTGAGAAATTTTTTGATTGAATCAGAGACTTGAAAAACCTACTTTTAAGATATGGGTATGTCAAAAAGCTATGGTATTTTTGACTATAGGTAGTATATGGGAGACCCAAAAGAGAATATTGTCTTACTTGTTCATTTTGTTTTCTGAAAACTATATCTACATGAATTCTACCTCACTCTCAAGTTAAATCCCAGAAATGCTGAAGAAATACTACTTAATGGGAAAGATATGAGAGTAAGAGTCAATTTTATTCTAGAATGAGAAGTGTAGGCTCATCTGTCAGCTAAAGAAGACATTGCAACTCTAAAAGATTAGAATTTAGTTGTCTAGTTTGCACAATGTACTTTTCATTCAGTCTAATGAAGTCTGAGACCATATTTATATGTAATGTCACATTTCATGTGGGATAACTGGCAGGGGATAGTTCTATCAAGTGGAAGCATTTTTGATTCTTGACATAAGAAACAATCAGCAATTGTAATCTGTAACCACTGCAAGGATAATATTGGAAATACAAACACTGGTGATACATATTAATGCTTCTCAAAATCTGTCAATATTTAACCGTAGGCTTAATGCTATATATATATAAAACAAATGCTATATAGTAGTCAATGAAGCAATTATGTAATCAGTCAGTTTCTAAAAGGGTTGTAAAGATAGGAAAAGTAGCTGTGCCTCTCACATCTCTATACTCACATATGTGTGAACCAATAAAGGAACCAATGAAATAAAAATTTAAAAACCTTAAGAAAGAATATTTTTGATATATTTTGTTTCAACATATCACATACTCCCAACTGAATCCCACAAAAAGTACAATCACTAAAATCAGTGAAGTATAACATAAAAAAGTAATTGTAGGTATTCATAGGTGCCAGGCACTATACTAGGGAATAGCTATACAAAGTTTTATACTCTTTCTTGTCAAGATGATTGGGAGAAGGCATCAAATTGATCAGGAACTTCCTGGTCAACAGCCCAACCTCATAAACATTAGTGAAATTCCCAGCCGAATTTGTGCAAAACTTGCCTTTGAACTCTGACTTTTGTCTTGCTACTGGACTGTGATGACTGGAAGAAAGAGTAAAGACTTGATGTATCTCTGCTTCACTGAAGTCTAATTCACTTGCAGGTCAAGATATTACCCATCATCCACTATTCTACCCCCAAACTGTGATATCATTAGTCCTCGTCAGAAACAAAGAATAAAGGCTAACAATAATACAGAAGGGAAGGGAAACTTTTGTCTTGAGTTTTCCTACAGTAGCTTGCACGTGTTTTTTTGTTTGTATCTCCAGTTTATCTCATATATTTCTTTGTACATATTTGTTTGTATGTTGTCTTCCCATTAGAGAGGTGAGATCTTGAGAGTAGAGACTGTTTTTTGTCTTTCTTCATATCCATGGTACTTAGAATGATGCTTGCTACATAACAAATAATAAATGCATGTTGATTGACTCCCTTCTATGCTATCTCTGGGTGAAAAAAATCATTTTCAATAACTTTCCTCTTTCCACCCCCTTCTCCCCTATACTCTAAGTACTGAAATCTAAAGACACCAGTTTAACTTCAATATAGATCTCATGGTTGGTATAACAGATTAAAGAAGATTCCTTATCTTGACAAGGCTCAGTTCTTTGTGGGGTCTGAAGTCCTAAAATAGGCACAATTGTTCAGGTTATAACTTAAGTCTCTGCAAGCTGAAATATCATTTACTAGATGATAAATAGTAAACCTTTATCCAGTTTATGATTAAATACAAATGTGTAGAACACAATAGTCACAGAATCTCTCTCACACACACACACATACACACACACAGAGAATTTAAGAGTTGGAAGGGATTTCATTAGTCAACTATTCCAACCCATGCTCTACGTCAGTGGTTTCCAAACTCTTTAGGGGCAAGAAATTCAAGCTAAAAATGCTTTAATGTTGACTTAAGCAGTAAATCATTGCCTAATTGTGTTAAAAAATATATATATTTTCCTATTTGAAAACTAACATGTGCTTGTTTTAAGTATTAAAGATTTACTTCTGTCATTATTTAAGTAGTAAGTATATGAGGTCTTGCCAGATTACTTTAAGTTCTTAAAGAATTTCCCATATAAATATTTGTAATTATTTTATAATTAGCTTTATAATTTTATATTTAAATTTCATAATTATAAGTAGAATAAAGTTACATTATTTTAATTATATAATATAAAAATTTAAATGGAGCTTTTGGGGGCAAAAGTTATCATTGTAGTTATTATAAGCACAAAATGAATAAATCTAGTAGAATCTTATGAATAGTATATTAAATTACCCTGGAGGTTCACAACACATTGGTTTTTTGCTTGTTTGTTTAAAGGGGGTTTGAGGAACAAGAAACACTGGGATCCATTGCTTAAAAATGTCCAGTGAGGGGAAACCCATTACTTCTCAAGACATCCCACTTTCCTTGTGGATAACTCTCACTGTTTGGAAAATTATCTATCCCTTTGGAATTTCCACCCATTGTTCCTTGTTCTTTTCTCTGGTGCAAAACAGAATAACTTAATTTTTCTTCTGTGTGACACAATCCAAGACCTTGAAAACAGATATAGCAAATTCCTGAGCTTTTTCTTCTTCTCATTAAACATACATATTTTCTTCAGCAAATCCACATGTGGCACAGACTTGTAAGGGCATGCCCCTTCAAGATACCAGCAAATTTATGTCACAAAGGATAAGCTACAGAGACAATAAGCTATAAGAGCACATACCACTCAGATTGTATTTGCACTTAGTAAAGGATGAGCCTCTTTCAGATTTAAGCAAATAATTTTAAACCTTATAAAGTATGTGAGGCTATGAATGCCTCATTTACATATAAAAAGGCTGAGAGATGATGAACTTGTCCTGAGGACACTCATAGACTTTACATTTCTCCAGGCACTCATTTCCAAAAACTAATAGGAAAATCTGAGCATTTAATACAACCAGAGAATCCTGAACCCAAGATCTGTTTGATAATAATTAGGTAAATGGCTATTGCTTGATTATAGCCTTGCCTGATAAGATAAAGATTTGGGAAATTTACTAGATTATCATTATTAGTCAGGGTTAGGTCTCAAAAGGAAAGGCTAGCCCTTGGCTCACCCACCTTCTTCCTAGGAGGTGACAAGACTCAAGAACTGAGATTTTTAAGGGAGCAGAATTGGAAATGATTTATATTTCCTTGGATAAAAGTCTAAAGAACATAGTAGTACCACAGCAAATGATTGCAGTTATATCTAAAGCTGGAGGTGATCGATGCTATAACTAAGGAGCCATCCCAGAGAGACCATCAAATTAGCTTGTCCAAAATTGATATCATGTCTTGTGAATGACAAGCCCAGCTAAGTAATCAGTCTAGCAGAAATACCCCTCACACCATTGAATTTCATAAATAGAGAAAAATCAAAATTCTGCAGTTTTAGAGCTGTGAGTCATCTTGTCTCCAGGTCTTTCCTGCAAATCTGTGTCACTTCTCTTATAGTTTAAGTTTGAGCCTACTCTCATACATAGTTTGTGTATTTGTGGGGGAATGTTCTCTAACAGGTTTATAGAAAAGATGATTTATGATTATTGCTCTTGATATGCCAGTTGAATAACTGCTTTTCCTAAGAGCTAATTGAGTCTATTGATTTATTATTAGTGGAAAGCACACTGGTGGGGCTTATAAACTGTAGTATTATTGTTTTTTTTTTAACCCTTACCTTCTGTCTTAGAATCAGTATTAAATATCAGAGGTGTGATAAGGACTAGACAATTGGGGTTAAATGATTTGCCCAGGATCACACAGCTAGGAAGTTTCTGAAACCAAATTTGAAACTAAGACCTCCTGTCTATGCTCTTGGGTCTCTATCTACTGAGTCACCTAAACTGCCCCTTAGTCTGTAGTTTTAAAAACAGTAGTGCCCCAGAATACATTCTCAAACTCTGAAAGAAGTTCCTCCTCCCAAGATCCAAATTGTGAATAAAAGTGCAAGTTGGGGATAGGGTATGTGTGTGAAGGAGAATGTTATGGGCTTAAGA
This sequence comes from Monodelphis domestica, assembly GCF_027887165.1. Taxonomy (NCBI): domain Eukaryota; kingdom Metazoa; phylum Chordata; class Mammalia; order Didelphimorphia; family Didelphidae; genus Monodelphis; species Monodelphis domestica. The sequence goes on from NC_077230.1 coordinate 33,002,578, forward strand.
ACCTTTACTATTCTGGTTTCTATCCTTTGGGTGCTTTCCAGTTTATGAATATCATCAATTTAATCCAGCACACAGAACTAGCCTAAATTCTTCAGACATACTTTGACCATCACAGAGTACAGAGGGATCATCACTTATTCCTGGAAGCTGGTACTCACTAGAATTCTTCATTAGACTATTGTCAGGGAACCAACATATGCCAGAGAAAAATCACTACATAAGAGACACTGTTCTTATTTTCATTCATTTTATTCACATTTGAAAACATGCAATTGGGGAGGCAGAGTCAAGATGGTGGCATAGAGGCAGCAAAAGTTCAGACCTCTGAAAACCCTTCCTCACTGATTAAAAACCAAATACTTCTAAGGAACTGAAAACCAAACCTAAAAATAGGACAGAGCCAAGGAACCCTCCTGCTGGACTGAACTTAAAAGGTATGCCCCCCCCCAAAGCCTGAATTTGAGAATACTCTGGCTTAAGGGGAAGGGAAAAGGAAGGCCCCAGGACCCCTCCCCCAGCTACAGTGCTGAGCCTCCATCAGTGGCTGGAATCTCTGGGTGGGCAAGTCTGGAGGGAGTACCTTGCGGGCAAAGCTGTGCCAGGCTCAGGGTCTTGATCACAGGTTGCAGGGAGGCAACTGAAGGAGAACCTCAAAGAAGGCAGCCAAATCACAGCTGAGACACTCCATATTGCCCCACCACCACCACCAGGTTTTGGCCTCAGGACACATCCAAATCTGCAAGCTCTACTCTGCTGGGTTTAATCCTATCAAGCCCTCAGAGGGCAGGGAAGCTCAAGCTTCAATACCCCTCCCCCAGAGACTGAGCCTTGCTAAGCTCCAAAGATGAAGGTTGACAGAAAAGCCTAAAAACCCATAGATCCAGCACACAATGAGAGGAGCAAGACTACAGTCAACTACAGGGGGAAAAGAAGGGGCAAATATGAGCAAACAAGAGAAAAAGGAAAAAGAAATTACAATCGATAGCTTCTATCCAGGCAATGAACAAAGAGCAAATGTAACAGAGGATGATTGAGGAACACCAAGCAAAAACACAGAAACTCCAGCAAATTGGACACAGGTTTTGGAAGAACTCAAAATACAATTCAAAATACAATTAAGAAAGATTGAAGACAACTGGGAAAAGTACTTAAAAAGCAAAATAAGTCATCTGAAAACAGAAAATAGTGTCTTGAAAGCCAAAATTAATCAGCTTGAAAATGAGGCAAAGGAGATGAAAGATAAGGCAAAGAAGATGAAAGATGACCTCCAAAGAAAATCAGACCAGAAGTAAAAGGATGACCAAAAATCCAGGCATGAAATTCAGTCTTTAAAAACCAGAATACGGGGGCAGCTGGGTAGCACAGTGAATTGAGAACCAGTCCTAGAGAAGGGAGGTCCTAGGTTCAAATCTGGCTTCAGCCACTTCCCAGCTGTGTGACCCTGGGCAAGTCACTTGACCCCCATTGCCTAGCCCTTACCACTCTTCTGCCTTGGAGCCAATACACAGTATTGATTCCAAGACGGAAGGTAAGGGTTTAAAAAAAAAAAGAACAGAATACATCAATTAAAGCAAGTGACTTCACAAGGCAACAGGACACTTATAAAACAAAATCAAAAGAATGAAAAAATTGAGGAAAATATGAAACATCTCATTCATGGAACAGAAGATTTAGAAAATATTTCCAGGAGAGACAACTTAAGAATCACTGGTCTACCAGAAGACCACGACAAAAGAAAAGGCCTGGATGTCATACTACAGGAAATTATCCAAGAGAACTGCCCCAACATTCTAGAACAAGAGGGAAAAGTGGAGATTGAAAGAATCCACAGATGGCCTCAGGTACTTAATCCCCAATTGACAACACCCTGGTATGTTATAGCCAAATTCAAGAACTACCAGATCAAGGAAAAGATATTACAAGCTACTAAGAAGAAGTCATTCAGATACTATGGAACTCCAGTGAGGATAACACAGGATCTGGCTGCATCTATCCTGAAGGACCAAAAGGCATGGAATATGATATTCTGGAAAGCAAGGGAACTAGGTCTACAACTAAGAATCAATTACCTAGCAAAACTGACTATATTCTTGCAGGGGAAAGTATGGGCACTTAATGAACCAAGCATTTGTAAAGAAAAGACCAGACCTGAACAGAAAATTTGATGCCCAAACGCAGAACTCAAGAGAATTATCAAAAGGTAATTAAGAAAGGGGAAAAACAAAAACAAAAAAAAATTTAATGGACCCAATAAGTTAAAATGATATATATCCCTACAAGAAAAGAGGATATTGATAACTCTTTAAAATTGTTATTATCACCTGGGTAGCTAAAAGAATTATACTTAGAGGGAACAGTGAGAAACTGTATAAGATGAAATGCCAAGACATAAAATATGTATATAGATATATGTATGCATAAATATATATATAGTCTCATATATATGTATATATATATATATATAGCAAGAGTTTTTTTTTTTAAAGAAGTTAATACTAAGAGAAATGGGAAAAGAAACAAAATGGAGTAAATTTATATGTCACAACTAAGCGCATGGCAGGAGGGGGGGAGAACATCAATACACTGGAAGGATAAAGAGTTTGGAGATAGGAAATACTCAATTCTTACGTGCATTGAAATTGACTTGAAGAGGGAAGAACAACCAAATAAATTGGGAGAGAGAATTGATTTGCACCCTTTGGGAAGTAGAAGGGTAACAAACAGACTGGTAGGGAGAAAAGCAATACAAGGGAGGGTAAGGGAAGGGCCTAGTTTAAAAATACTGTAAAGAATATGAGGGGAATAATATGGGGGAGCAGAAAGGGAAGTAAAATAAGGGTGGGGAATTAGGGGAGCTGATTAAAAACAAAACACTGGTGTAGAAGGAAATAGCGAAAGAAGAAAGAGCAGGACTAGGAGTGGAAATCAAAATACTGGGAAAGAAATAGCTGGAAATCATAACTCTGAATGTGAATGGAATGAACTCACCCATAAAACACAGGTGAATAGCAGAGTGGATTAGAAACCAAAACCTTACCATATATTGTCTACAAGAAACACACATGAGGAAGGTAGACACACATAGAGTAAAAGTAAGAGGATGGAGCCAAATCTATTAGGCATCAATGGATAAAAAGAAGGGAGGAGTCACAATCATGACATCTGAAAACATGCATTTGCATAAATTCTTCATAATTGGCAGCTAAGTGATACAATGAATGGAGCACTATACCTAAAGTCAGAAAGACCTAAAATTCAAATCCAACCTCAAACACATTAGTTAGGTACAAATCATACAGTCTGCTTCAGTCTATAAAAGGAAGTAATAATAGCACCCATCTCTCAGGGTTATTGTAAGAACAAATAAGATTGGTGAAGCTTTTTGCAAACCTGAAAAGCACAACATGAATACTAGTTATTAATAGTATAGTAGTAGAATTAGCAGTAATATTAATATTATGAAATCCAGTGCTCATGATCCTTTTTCTAATCTCCTCAGATGCTCAAATTAATTTCTATATATTTTGTATCCTGGGGAAGCTAGGTCACACAGTGGATAGAGTATTGATCCTGGGGTCAGGGAGACTTAAATTCAAAGAGGGGAAAAACAACAACAACAACAAAGGTTTTTTTTAAGAGACTCAATAAGTTAAAATGATATGTATCCCTATAAGAAAAGAGGTCATTGGCAACTCTTAAAAACTGTTGCTATCACCTAAGCAGCTAGAAGAACTACACTCAGAGGGAAGGGACAAACTGTATAGGATGAAAGGACAAGACATAAATAGGTATATAGAGATATGCATGCATAAATACATATACATGTGTATGTATATATATATATATACATGACTAAAGCTAAAAGAGAAAAGAGGTTATGACTAAAAGAAATGGGAAAAGAAACAAATGGGGGTAAATTTATATGTCACAAAGAAGCTCATGGCGGGAGAGGGGAGAACATCAATACACTGGAAGGGTAAAGAGGTCGGAGATAGGAAATATTCAACTCTTACGTACTTTGAAACTGACCCAAAAAGGGAAGAACAATCCAATCCATTGGGGAAGAGAATAGATTTGCGCCCTATAGAGGAGTAGAAGGGTAAAAAACAGACTGGTGGGGAGGGAAGCAGTACAAGGGAGGGAGAGGGTGGGGGGGGAATTTTTAAAAAGACTACAGGGGAAAATAAGGGAGGGAACTAGAAGGGAAGGGGGTAGAAAGGGAAATACAAGGGGGACTGATTTAAAGTAAATCACTGGACTAAAAGGTAGAGCTGAAGAAGAAAGGTTAGAATTAGGGAAGGATATCAAAATGCCAGGGAGTCCACAAGTGACAGTCATAACATTGAACGTGAATGGGATGAACTCACCCATAAAACGTAAGCAAATAGAAGAATGGATTAGAATCCAAAACCCTACCATATGTTGTCTCCAAGAAACACACATGAGGCGGGTAGACACCCACAAGGTCAGAATTAAAGGATGGAGTAAGACCTTCTGGGCCTCAAGTGACAGAAAGAAGGCAGGAGTGGCAATCATGATATCTGATAAAGCCAAAGCAAAAATAGACCTGATCAAAAGGGATAGGAAAGGTTATTATATTTTGTTAAAAGGGACTTTAGATAATGAGGAAATATCACTAATCAACATATATGCACCAAATAATATAGCACCCAAATTTCTAATGGAGAAACTAGGAGAATTGAAGGAAGAAATAGACAGTAAAACCATATTAGTGGGAGACTTAAACCAACCATTATCAAATTTAGATAAATCAAATCAAAAAATAAATAAGAAAGAGGTAAAAGAAGTGAATGAAATCTTAGAAAAATTAGAATTAATAGACATATGGAGAAAAATAAATAGGGATAAAAAGGAATACACCTTCTTCTCAGCACCACATGGCACATTCACAAAGATTGACCATACATTAGGTCACAGAAACATGGCACACAAATGCAGGAAAGCAGAAATAATAAATGCAGCCTTTTCAGACCACAAGGCAATAAAAATAACGATCAGTAATGGTACATGGAAAACCAAATCAAAAACTAATTGGAAACTAAACAATATGATACTCCAAAATCGTTTAGTTAGAGAAGAAATCATAGAAACAATTAATAATTTCATCGAGGAAAATGACAATGGCGAGACATCCTTTCAAACCTTTTGGGATGCAGCCAAAGCAGTAATCAGAGGTAAATTCATATCCCTGAGTGCATATATTAACAAACTAGGGAGAGCAGAGATCAATCAATTGGAAATGCAAATAAAAAAACTCGAAAGTGACCAAATTAAAAACCCCCAGCAGAAAACCAAACTAGAAATCCTAAAAATTAAGGGAGAAATTAATAAAATTGAAAGTGATAGAACTATTGATTTAATAAATAAGACAAGAAGCTGGTACTTTGAAAAAACAAACAAAATAGACAAAGTACTGGTCAATCTAATTAAAAAAAGGAAGGAAGAAAAGCAAATTAACAGCATCAAAGATGAAAAGGGGGACATCACCTCTGAGGAAGAGGAAATTAAGGCAATCATTAGAAATTACTTTGCCCAATTATATGGCAATAAATATACCAATTTAAGTGATATGGATGAATATATACAAAAATACAAACTGCCTAGACTAACAGAAGAGGAAATAGAATTCTTAAATAATCCCATATCAGAAAATGAAATCCACCAAGCCATCAAAGAACTTCCTAAGAAAAAATCCCCAGGGCCTGATGGATTCACCAGTGAATTCTATCAAACATTCAGAGAACAGTTAATCCCAATACTATACAAACTATTTGACATAATAAGCAAAGAGGGAGTTCTACCAAACTCCTTTTATGACACAAACATGGTACTGATTCCAAAACCAGGCAGGTCAAAAACAGAGAAAGAAAACTATAGACCAATCTCCCTAATGAATATAGATGCAAAAATCTTAAATAGGATACTAGCAAAAAGACTTCAGCAAGTGATCAGAAGGGTCATCCACCATGATCAAGTAGGATTTATACCAGGGATGCAGGGCTGGTTCAATATTAGGAAAACCATCCACATAATTGACCATATTAACAAGCAAACCAACAAGAACCACATGATTATCTCAATAGATGCAGAAAAAGCCTTTGATAAAATACAACACCCATTCCTATTAAAAACACTAGAAAGCATAGGAATAGAAGGGTCATTCCTAAAAATAATAAACAGTATATATCTAAAACCATCAGCTAATATCATTTGCAATGGGGATAAACTAGATGCATTCCCAATAAGATCAGGGGTGAAACAAGGATGTCCATTATCACCTCTATTATTTGACATAGTACTAGAAACACTAGCAGTAGCAATTAGAGAAGAAAAAGAAATTGAAGGCATCAAAATAGGCAAGGAGGAGACCAAGTTATCACTTTTTGCGGATGACATGATGGTCTACTTAAAGAATCCTAGAGATTCAACCAAAAAGCTAATTGAAATAATCAACAACTTTAGCAAAGTTGCAGGATACAAAATAAACCCACATAAGTCATCAGCTTTTCTATATATCTCCAACACAGCTCAGCAGCAAAAACTAGAAAGAGAAATCCCATTCAAAATCACCTTAGACAAAATAAAATACCTAGGAATCTACCTCCCAAGACAAACACAGGAACTATATGAACACAACTACAAAACACTCGCCACACAACTAAAACTAGACTTGAGCAATTGGAAAAACATTAACTGCTCATGGGTAGGACGAGCCAACATAATAAAAATGACTATCCTGCCCAAACTTATTTATCTATTTAGTGCCATACCCATGGAACTCCCAAAAAATTTCTTTACTGATTTGGAAAAAAGCATAACAAAGTTCATTTGGAATAACAAAAGATCAAGGATATCCAGGGAAATAATGAAAAAAAACACTAATGAGGGGGGCCTAGCAGTCCCAGACCTCAAACTATATTACAAAGCAGCAGTCATCAAAACAATTTGGTACTGGCTAAGAGACAGAAAGGAGAATCAGTGGAATAGACTGGGGGAAAGCGACCTCAGCCAGATAGTATACGATAAACCCAAAGATCCCAGGTCTTGGGACAAAAATTCACTATTTGATAAGAACTGCTGGGAAAATTGGAAGACAGTGTGGGAGAGATTAGGAATTGATCAACACCTCACACCCTACACCAAGATAAATTCAAAATGGGTGAAAGACTTAAACATAAAGAAGGAAACCATAAGTAAATTGGGTAAACACAGAATAGTATACATGTCAGACCTTTGGGAAGGGAAAGACTTTAAAACCAAGCAAGACATAGAGAGAATCACAAAATGTAAAATAAATAATTTCGACTACATCAAATTAAAAGGCTTTTGCACAAACAAAACCAATGTAACTAAAATCAGAAGGAAAACAACAAGTTGGGAAAAAATCTTCATAAAAACCTCTGACAAAGGTTTAACTACTCAAATTTATAAAGAGCTAAATCAATTGTACAAAAAATCAAGCCATTCCCCAATTGATAAATGGGCAAGGGACATGGATAGACAGTTTTCAGATAAAGAAATCAAAATTATTAATAAGCACATGAAGAAGTGCTCCACATCTCTTATAATCAGAGAGATGCAAATCAAAACAACTCTGAGGTATCACCTCACACCTAGCAGATTGGCTAACATGACAGTTATGGAAAGTAATGAATGCTGGAGGGGGTGTGGCAAAGTAGGGACATTAATTCATTGCTGGTGGAGTTGTGAACTGATCCAGCCATTCTGGAGGGCAATTTGGAACTATGCACAAAGGGCGATAAAAGAATGTCTACCCTTTGATCCAGCCATAGCACTGCTGGGTTTGTACCCCAAAGAGATAATGGACAAAAAGACTTGTACAAAAATATTCATAGCTGCGCTCTTTGTGGTGGCCAAAAATTGGAAAATGAGGGGATGCCCTTCAATTGGGGAATGGCTGAACAAATTGTGGTATATGTTGGTGATGGAATACTATTGTGCTCAAAGGAATAATAAAGTGGAGGATTTCCATGTGAACTGGAACAACCTCCAGGAAGTGATGCAGAGCGAGAGGAGCAGAACCAGGAGAACATTGTACACAGAGACAAACACACTGTGGTATCATCGAACGTAATGGACTTCTCCATTAGTGGTGGTGTAATGTCCCTGCACAATCTGCAGGGATCAAGGAGAAAAAAACACTATCCAAAAGCAGAGGACAAACTGAGGGAGTAGAAACACCAAGGAAAAGCAACTGCCTGACTACAATGGCTGAGGGGACATGACAGAGGAAAGACTCTGAGCGAACACTCTGATGCAAATACTAACAACATGGCAATGGGTTCAAGTCAAGAACACATATGATACCAGTGGAATCACACGTCGGCCACGGGGGGTGGGAGGGAGGAAAAGAAAATGATCTTTGTCTTTAATGAAAAATGCATGGAAATGATCAAATAAAATACTATAAAATTAAAAAAAAAAAAAGACTTAAATTCAAATTTGGCCTTAGACAGTTACTATTTGTGTGACCATGGGCAGACCATTAAACTCTATTTGCCTCAGGTTTCTTATCCACAAAATGGACAGAAGAAGGACATGGCAAGCCACTCCAGTTTCTTTGTCAAGAAAATTTCAAACAGGGTAAAGTTTAGTTCAACAGGATTGAAAAAAAAAGGCTGAATAACAACATATTTACATTATTTGTCCCTCCCAGATATAAGGTCATTTTGGACAGAAATTATTTTTGCTTCTATCTTTGTCTCTTCAGTACTTAGCATAGTATTAAACATATTTAAATATTTAATATATAATTGTTGAATGATGAATTTATAGACTGTCTGATGAATGTGAAAATTAATTGAATTGCCCAGGATCACCCAAATAGTAAATATCAGAAGCAACATTTGAATTCAGGTCTTCCTGATTCAAAACCCAGCATTCTATCCATTATACCACTCTCAAACTCAATGAAAAATAACCAGTTTTGCATCACTAACCTATCCTCTATTCCTCTATATATCATAGTCATACATTGGTTATTTTTATTCTCAGAGTTCAAGCAGAGAACAAGTAAAATTCAGAAATGTATGTTCATTTGTTTATTAAAAATATGTTTACAAGGTGGCCCCATTAAGCTTGACTGCTTGAGTCTAGTGGTTTCCTGTCTAACAGCAACTCCAACAGACAAATTATATTCAACAAATCAACATGTTATAAGACAGTAGCAAGCCAAATTGTAAATACAATGCTTGGCTGGTTGTTTATTATTTTGTTTTGTTTATTTTTCACACATCCCAGTAAGATGTTTAAAGGTCAGTGTTGCATATATACATGAGTCATCTGAAATAAGAAAGTCACAAGTAGTAAATTCAGAAATATGTTGCTCTGTTCAACTCTAGTCTCTTTCCAGCAGAGCTCTCAAGTATACCCATGGTGCTAGATTGGGAAAAACTCTAGAAAATATCCTTGAATGTAGAAAATTCTCAAAAGAATTTGCAAAATCTATTTCCTTTCAAAGTCTCTGATGTGAGATCTTTAGTCCTCTCTTCAGAATGTACTGTATGTATCTATGAAGAAAAGATGCAGCATGAGAATTGAGCCTGGAGCAGGGCAAGCTTTCACAAAACCACAGGAAATTAGAGCTTTTGACTAGACTGGCAAGTTTAGAGATAAGATAAAATAATACAATCTACAATCTCTAAGACAAGATTGGTAAAACTCTGACAAATCTTAAAAGCACAACATAAATGCTAGCTGTTGCTGCTAAGACTACTACTTCTATTGCTACTACCACTACCATTACCACTACCACTACTACTACAACTACTACTACTGCTACTACTACTACCACTACCACAACCACTATCACCACTATTACTACTACCACCACTATTACTACTAGTACCATTACCACTATCATTATTACTACTATCACCACCACCACTACTACCACTACCTCTACCACTATCACTACTACTACTACTACTACTACTACTACTACTACTACCACTACTACTACTTCTACTACTACTACCACCACCACCACTACTACTACCACTGCCACCACTATCACTACCACTACCACTATTACCACTACCACCACTACTACTACTATTACTACTACCACTACCATTACTACCACTACTACTATTACTATTAGTACAGCAGCAGTAGTAACAATAGTAGTAATAATATTCTGAGTTTCAATTCTCAGTCTTAGAGATTATATAATACAATCTATTTATTTTACAGATAAAGAAACTAAGACCTAAGGAAGATGAATGTCTCTACATATATGATGAGGTGAGATGAATGTCTCTACATATATATTACATGTTCATGAAAAGGAACCTCCAAAAACATCCTATAGGTTCTCTAGTCTTTACCTGGACTCTGATCATGCTATATATACCCACCACAAAACAGGATCAAAGCAAAGAAAAAATAACTTAAAATTTACTCTCAAGAAATGGCACATTCTTACTGTAAAACAGCCCAGTTAATCCTCGGAAAACAAGCAACAGTTTTCAGACAGCCCTGACAGCTAGAAGGGTTGTTACTGCTTCCTTTATAATTTGGCTTAGATATCATGAATTTGGAAGAGATGAGAAAACCATTTTTTAACACAGCCGGCTAAACCTTGTGACGGTAGCCATCGGGTCGTCGTGGACCCCTGGTGAACCAGGGCTTTGCTCACCCAGCATGTGAAGACTGCTTCGGCAGAACAGGCGGAAGAAACCAACAAGAAGGTTCAACGGCTGAGATGGCGATGCAGCAAGGCACTGTGGAGTGCTCAGGGCTTGTTGGAGCACAAAAGACAACATGGCCATCCAATGCAACTGAGGAAGTCTCCAGGTGTAACGACTTTTCGTGCCACTGGACCCAGACTTCCAAAGCTGAGAGAGTGGAACTATCTCTGTGAATTGACTTTTCCACTTAAGTCTTCATGCACAAGTGTCTTTGTGCACAAAAATGCACAAAGACAATCGTCATCCTCGGTTACCGAGAGACTACTACCATGACCATGCTATCATAACAGAAAAATATAGTATTGCTCTCACCCTGTTAAAATATTCTCAACACTCACTGATGACACTAATGAATTTAGTCTGCACACCTATCCACACAGACTGAATCAAATCATTCTTAAATGTAAACTTGCTACAGCTCCTCTTATATCTAATTCTTCTAATCCCTAATTACCCACAAATCATTGTGAGGTCATTCAAAGTAATCACTCTTTCTCTTCTTTCTCTGCTTATGTGCAGATGCCCCCAAGTCTTTCTGCACCCTGCCCCCAATAATTAAAGCAATAGCACTTGCTTCCTTTACTCCCCAAAGTAAAATGACAAGAAACACCAAGGAATTCTTTACCTTATGGGATTTACTACCTTCATCTTCTTTTCATCTACCTATTATTCTCAACTCTCTATAATACAATCTGAATTTTTTTTTGAAGAGTCATTTGGCAAAGACATGTAGCATAAATTGGAAGGAAAGGGATGGAAATTGGTAGATATAAGGACATTGTTGTAGAAATTCAGAAGAATGGTAATGAGGGCTTGAACTAGGTTGTGGATAGCAGGAATAGAAGGAAATTGTGAGGAACTTGTTGTAGAAGTCGATTCAGTAATCTGGCAACACATCAGATGAGAGAGAGAGAGACAGAGACACAGAGATAGAGACAGACAGACAGACACAGACAGAAAGATAGAGATTTTAAAAGGAAAAATGAATTTAAATTCATTGCCATTGAAGTGCCAATGGGAAATCTAGGTAAACAATAATCTTCAGGCAGAATAAGTGAGATTGAAACTCAGAAGAGAGGACAACCTGGAGACCTGGATGTGAGGGGTATATTTATAAAGAAGATGGCTAAAGCTATGGGAATGGATGAGATACCCAGTGGAGGGAGAGTATAATGAGATGAAAAGTGGAAAGAGAAAGATGAAACAGTAAAGGCGTGGGTGACTACAAAATCATGCATATTTTTATCTCATATTGCCCTCACTCAGAGAAAATGTTATAACATCTCAGAATATAGTTTGAATATAATTTATATTCAGACCTCCAAAGATATAGGTTGAATGGGTCACTAGCTCCTATATAAGCAGTCAAAGGAACTATTGTATGTATTGAATATAGGGCAACCTCTATTCCATCCCACAGAAATGAAGAAAATGTATAATGCTTTAAAGCAGCTCATAAACAATCAGTATAATGATATTCCTTCTCTAGTTATGACTTTCTCCAGAGTTAGACTCCTATCTAAAGGAACAGAAATTTGGGGATGCTAAATAGTCAACCTCTTGACATTTTGGGTCACCTTTATATGACCCAAAAGGACATCCAACTTGGGAAGTGAAATTGTGGTTGATAGAAAGGCAGTACCTTTCTCATAAAAATTTTAATATCCAAATAGCTTAAAGTAATTTAGGACTTTTGTTCTCTCAAATTGTGGTTTAGATTATCTCTTGCCCTTTTATCTTAGTAGTTCATTGAAATGATCCTCTTCTTTCTCTAAGAGGATGGCACTATCCAGGAATTTTCTTTCTCTCTGAGGACCAAATCTCTAGGATTAATTTCATCAGAGCTAACCAATTCATCCCCAATCAACTAAAGGTCAAAATTTATCCCTAGTAGAGAAGAGTTGAGGAGATAACCCTACCTTAAATAAGATGTTAACTGACATGGTTAGTGTATAACATATACACTATAATATATAATGTATGTCTTTAGACAAATGGAATCAAAGTTACTCCATTCTATAAATTCATCAAGCTGATTAAGGAACTCTTAGGATCAATCTCCAACAATGTAGGGTTTGCATTTAATAATTATCCTCATAAAAATATTTTTCTATACAATATCACCTTTTGTATGAGACTGTATTAAACTTTTAAATTGTATCTGAGGAATATATTAAATGTTTTAACTTTATGTTTAATAAATATAAACACACTAACTTTCCTATAATTTTTGTTGTTCAGTAGTTTTTAATTGGGTCTGACTCTTTGTGACCCCATTTGAGGTTTTCTTGGCAAAGATACTGGTTTGTCCTCTTGCCTAAGGTCACATAGCTAGAAAGTGTCTGAGACTAGATTTGAACTCAGGAAGATGAATTTTCCTGACTTCAGGACTTGTATCCTAACCACTGTGCCACCTAGTTATCCAGCTTTTTTATAATAACTGAATTTTCATCTTATTTAACATAGAGGGATAAACAGTGAGGACAGAAAATAAAGATGTTTAATTTGGTTCTGACCTGGTTAGGATTTATCTCTTCTACTATCAATGATAATTTTTTTTTCTTTCTATTAGACTCTAGAATAAATAGTAACTTTCTCTCTCTCTCTCTCTCTCTCTCTCTCTCTCTCTCTCTCCATATATATATATACACATACATACATACATATATATGTCTATATATTCATATGTAAGTCTAGACCTTTTAGAAATATATTGATCATTTTGACATTCTTGGAGTTATTTCAAATTTATGATAGGGCTCTGGAATTCACTCCTGACATCTTAATGTTCTGTTTTCTAGTTGGATGGATCTATGAATCTAAGGTTCCCATCTTGATTTATGTACATGTATTTGTGTGTGTAGTTGTATGACCTGATTTCTTAACTGCTTTCACACTTTAAAATAAGGGCTAGGGACTGGTTCTGTGATTTCACTGATACCAAAAATAGTAGATGAGGAAATGCTTTCTACCAATGCAAGTTGACTCCCCTGTATCTTAAGAGTCTTATAGAGTTGCCTGGAATGGTAATGTCAAATTCATGTAGAAAAGGACCATTAAACCATAGATAAGAATCACTAGAAGATGCATATTGACAGATATTAACATCTCTGCTCTACAGTACTTTTATTTATTTTGTTAAATTTTTACAATTACTTTCAAATTTGATTTAGGCAGTATTCAGGACTGTTGCAAGTCTTATTTTTGACACCCAGTCTAGAGCATTGAGATGTTAAATGACTTGCTTTGCATCACACTGCTAGTAAGGTGAGTAAATCTCTGAGGTGAGATTTAAAGTCCTGTCTTCCAGGCTCCAAGGCCACCTTGCAATCCATCATGCCAAAAAATATTTTAACAAAATGTTTTCAACTATGAAAATAATTGGTCTTTTTCTCTCAATGAATTATTTGATTTAGGATAAAAACCCATTGGATGCAGACTTGGGATTTTGTTTCTTTATTTGTATATAATTCTTTCCTCTTATTTATTTTTCATAAAGCCTCTGATTCCTCTTTTCTGAGTGATGTGACAATCTGTGAACATGAATGATAAATCACCAAGTTGTCGAACAAAACTCATTTTGATAATGGCAGCTCATTCCTAAGCTCTTAGAATCAATGAGTTCTTTCTGTCAAGGCCTTCCATTATACTATTGTTCTAGTCCCATACTGTCTTTGATTACAGTGTATCATAGAGACCTTGTTCAATCTGATACTTTTTGATTTTCCAATTTAGGTATCAAGAAGTGAATAAAATCAGTGTCAGAATTCAGGCAGGGCTAGTACTTTAGACTTGGTTCATCTTCTTTAAATCCATGATTGCTCTCTTTTCTAATGACACACAGAGTATCTTTGACACTGTGCTCATTTATCTTATTGGGTTGGATTTTTCTATCTAATTCCGAGGAGCCTGGTAGCCTCAAAATTCAGCTAAAATTATCATGTAATAGGTATCCTTCTTGATTGATGAAGCAAGTCTTCTGGATCTTTTAACATTATTTTGCTACTGGTGCCTGGATTTTTTTTAAAGGGCTACTGCAGTAGAATTTATTTAACAGCAGCTCCATGTTTCTAAGCTGCTGTTTGAACACTAACCCCATTTTGATTTCCTTTTCCCACAGTCAAGGTGACATGACATCAATCTGTTCTGAGTGGTTAAAGGGCCTTTTGATGCAACTTTGCTGCTGTGTTATTTACATTCCCCTTTGTCACCCAGGCTGTCATTAATATTTACACTCAGAACAAACTGCATGACTCTATATCAGTCATTGGAGTGTTTTTTGTTGGGATTGAAGATAAACTTGCTTTCATTTTCATTTGCAGGGTTAGCTAGGCAATGCCAGGCAGGATTTGTGTCAGTTAGCATCTCTGCTTCAGGCTCCTTTTTTACCCTCAGGTTGGAGGGTAGTATACAGAGTTAGCAAGCAGATTGGATGAAAAGCTCTCTCTTTCTGCAGTCAGGTAATATCTTTCAAAATATCAAACTATATCAGACTATGAAATACTCCACTTCCTCCCTATTCCAACCCTGCCAATCCAGATACATTTCTTCAGCATGAGAATAAGTAAAAAAAAAAATACTTTGAGATGCCATCTTCATGTATATAAACATTTCTACCACTTTGATTAACTTTGCCAGTCACTTCAGACAACTTGCCAGTAGTTTAAAAAACTCATATCATGATGGGTTTGAATTGACTTGTTGAATGATGTAGTTGTTATCACTGGCTGTGTTTTAGAGGGTTTGGTTTGAGTGTTATGGAGGAAAGGAGAAAGAATGGAGTCTTCCCCCTCCCTCAACTTTAGGACAAGGGATAGAGGAGAAAGGAGGTCCCTGTCTGTCTAAATCTTCCTTCCCTCCCTTCAAAGTTGAGAGGTTCAGGTTTGGTGAACCCTGGTCTTTTGTCACAGAAAAGCAATGTCCAGACCTCGGGTGTCAAGGAGCTGTGAGAGATCTTGTTAGGGCTGCTTCTTATTTTTCTCAGGTTTCTGCCACACTTCTTGGGATCTTGGGGGAGGGGGGATGATGGTCAGGTTCAAGGAGGGATTTATTTTAGTGCTCAGGATCCAGTCTCTGACCAGACTTTTGCCTTTGCTGTCTCAAGAAAGAAAGAGAGAGAGAGACACACACACAGACAGAAAGACAAACAGACAGAGACCAATGGTTTCCACTCTTAGAATCTCCTCCTCTCCAGATTCTAATCCTCTTGAGCTCCTCCCCTGTTGTAGATGAGAAGCCTCTGCAACTTTCCAGCCTGTCATTCAAGTTCTTGGATTAGACTCTATCACAGCTGGCATGGTTGGCAGCAAGTTTGGAGTACCAGAAAAGAAGCAAGGAACCGAGATGAGGATGTATAGTTCTGGAACATATCAAAGGTGAGAACAGGCAAAGAGATGGGGCCAGATAAGCAAACTAAAGTCAAGGCTTGTATAAGGATGGTGAGACAGAGCAACTAGTTAGTCAAAGACAGACAGGATGTCTAAGAACTGGGTAAACAACCAGAATATATTCTAGAACATATTCTAAAAAGATGTAGCAAGAGAATCAAGGAAATAGAAAGACCTTGCAAAGTTAATCAAAGGGTTGCTTCAGCTCTTATGGTCTTGTAGGAAAGAATGACATACTAGAAATGTAGAGAAGAAAAGCATTCAGTATGGGCAATCTTTCCTTTTCAGACCACATCTGGAATATTGTGTTCAGTCTAGGTGGAATATATTAAGGACATTGATAAACTGAAGATCATCCCAGAAAAAGGCAATGAGATGAGTAAAAGGTTTTGAAATCTTAAATAGGATTGTGCTACACAGGGATTAGTTGAAGACATTTAGAATAATTTTTTTATTTTTAAAAATATGAATTATTATGGATATGATTTTTTAATTGGATACATGTTTTTGTTGGTGTTGAGAACTCTCACAAGGAAGAATCCCACTTTACCATTCAAATCAGCACCTGTTGAACAATGTAGAAAGCTGTCCAAGGCACTGAGAAGACAAGTAATAGTGAAAAATAGCTTACTACTATATGCTGGGCATTGTGCTAAATTATCTTATTTGATCCTCCCAACAAATCTGGGAGGTAAGTACTATTATTATCTCCATTTTACAAATAAGAAAACTGAGGAAGATAGTAGTTAAGTGACTTGCCGAAGATCCCACAACTAGTAAGTGTCTGAGTCCAAATTTGAACTCAGGTCTTCCTGACACCAGATCTGCAGGCCTTTTTATTTTGCCACCTAGCTGCCCCAAACAGACTTGTCTAGGATCATACAGGCAACATGTATGGGCAGGACCTGACTAGGTCTCTATCCCCCACTTACTTCAAACTGCCTTTTTGGAACATGAGATAGATGTCTTCTAATATTTAGCAAGCTGTTAGATGAAAGTAGCTTTAAACATATTTTTCATGTTCCCAGAAAACAGAAATCGTAATACTGGGCAGAAACTACAAAGAAGAAAATTTTAGCTTGCTGTAAGAAAAAGAAAGCTTCCTAAAAATAAGAGCTATCCCAAAGTAGAATGACCTACTTTGTGAGGTAGTAACACCTGAAGTCCTCAGGCAAAACCTTGATGACCATTGAGGATATTATATAGAGATCTTTTTTGAGATAGTGGTTGGACTAAATGGTCTTTGGGGTTCTTTGCAGCTCAGAAATTCTGTGATTCTTCATCAATCATCTGGAAACAAATTAAAAAGAAAAGTACAGCATGGAGTGGGGACATGGAAGAGAATTCCAGAGATTCAAGAGGAGCTAGA
Organism: Monodelphis domestica; assembly: GCF_027887165.1. NCBI lineage: Eukaryota > Metazoa > Chordata > Mammalia > Didelphimorphia > Didelphidae > Monodelphis > Monodelphis domestica. The sequence goes on from NC_077230.1 coordinate 33,020,067, forward strand.
AGAGGAGTGAGAGAAAGCATGGCTAGCCTGGGAACCTCCACAAAATGGAGCTTTCAGGGAAAACTTGCCAATCAGAGAAGAAGGCCACAGAGGTGTAGAGGTCTTTCAGGCTAAGAAGGCTGCTTGCAAATGGTAGAGAAGTCCAAAGAGTCAGGAGTAAGAGTTGAGACAGGGTAGAGACAAAGGCTATTTCTTAACAGAGAGAGAGAAAAGAAGGGCAGGGAAGGGCAGGGAAGGGCAGGGAAGGGCAGGGAAGGGCAGGGAAGGGCAGGGAAGGGCAGGGAAGGGCAGGGAAGGGAAGGGAAGGGAAAGGAAGGGAAGGGAAAGGAAGGGAAGGGAAAGGAAGGGAAGGGAAGGCAAGGGAAGGGAAGGCAAGGGAAGGGAAGGCAAGGGAAGGCAAGGGAAGGGAAGGGAAGGGAAGGGAAGGGAAGGGAAGGGAAGGGAAGGGAAGGGAAGGGAAGGGAAGGCAAGGGAAGGCAAGGGAAGGGAAGGCAAGGGAAGGGAAGGGAAGGGAAGGGAAGGGAAGGGAAGGGAAGGGAAGGGAAGGGAAGGCAAAGGAAGGGAAGGCAAGGGAAGGCAAGGGAAGGGAAGGCAAGGGAAGGCAAGGGAAGGGAAGGCAAGGGAAGGGAAGGGTTTGAAGGTTAGAATTGAGCTTATTTCAGTAACTTTTTTTAACAAAGGACAAAATATCAATTTGGTGCAATGTTGCAAATAAAGAATTTTCAGTGCTTGGCTTAAACTTAAGCTAGGCAGCAATTCTCTAATAAGCTTGAGAGAGATTACCAAGGCTCTGTACAAATGATGAGGTTTAAACTATCATTTCCAATTCCACAAGTACTGAGCTGGATAATCAAGTTTCTGAGGTAAGTATATTATGTATGTATGTATATCCCCCCCCCTTTTTTTTACAATGTGGAACTTTTTCTTTTTCTTTTCCTTGCAAAGGGTTCTGTGATTAAGTCCAGAAAAAAGATTTGATGCTAAGTGCAGGAATTATTTGAACAGACCCCATCACCCCATCATCAGCAAGGACACTTACCACAAGCAGCATCTTACCAGTCAGGGAGATAATCACAAGAGTTGGAGTTTGGCTTGTGGAGTGGCCTAATGGACCAGTGACTGCCAGTTCATTGTTTAAAATGCTGTTGTTTCTTAGTAGTGATTTTTCACTGACTCAAGCTAACATATGACCCTTGTTGTATAATCTATAGCCTGGTTTACCACAGAATACTTTAGGAACACAAAAGCTGTCTAAAACAGAATTTCATCATACTTGCTCTGTATATGCCCATTGTGGCAAATCTTATAGAAATGAGACCTTTGATTTTCAGGGGTATTGTAGTGCAGCACTGTCCAGCACAATGTCAAAACAGCCTGAGGGAATAAGTTCACTTGTGGTTTATAAGAAACTGAAGGAACCACTTAGAAAAGAGAAATCCTTTGAGCAATCCAAAGTAAGAAGAACTTCAATTTTTTTTCTTTAGCAGAAAATGTTGCCAAAAATGTACTAATGTTTCCTGTATACATAGGGATAAGCTATTTTTTATTTGTTGATTTTTAAAAATTCTTACATCACCTTAATTTCTAACTCTCCTTTTTTCTTTCCAAGGAATCATCTTTTGCAACAAAGAATTGTTAAAAAATTGGCCAAATAAATATGTTACCTGAATTTTATTTTATATGCAATCCCCCAACTGAAAGGAAAGGAGAATGTTTCCAGATAAATGTAAAAATTAAAAATGGTTTGACAAAATATGAGTTAAAAAATATAAGATTGTGGTTGCTATTTATAAAATTAACTCTTAAGTCACAAGTCTGTTAGCCACTCTTAACAATTTAGTTTAATAGAGATATAGTAAAAGAGAGAAATGTAGGAAGGAAGTAGAAAGTATTGCCTAGCTAGATATCCTATAGTTTCTGTCCAAAGAAGTCCATTTCACCACCTGTCAAGGACTCCCTCAAGTCCTTATCTCCACATGGAGTTGTGGCAGTCTCTTAAGCCTGGAATCCCAGTGGAGTCTTCAACAAATGTTCCACCAACACAAGCCTCTTCCTTTCTATCACTCACCCAGTAAGCCTCCAGAACAGAGAGCTCCAGTCCAGCAGAATTCTCCTCCAGAAGAATATCCTCACTGAAGAGCCAAGGAAAGAAAGAATTCTTCTTCTTGGTCTCAGCTTTTATAGCCCCCTTTTCAAGTCACTTCCTATTTCTCTCCCACTTCACAGGAACCAGTCACAGTTTCTCAATTTTCCCAGAATTGTTAGGCAGAGCTTGTGGCCTTTTTTTTTGGGGGGGGGAACGGGGGAGTGAACTTTTTTCTAGTAAGTGACTTGTGAACTCTCTTACTTAGTGACTTACTATGTGTTAAGTAGCGGTACTTTTAGTTCTTGATTGATTAAATCAAAATAGACAAAGGGAATAAAGAATTCCCTTTCACAGAAACCTATGAGATTTAAAAATACTGATGCATAGTGAAGTGAGCTAAGAAGAAGAATAATAGCTATATTTTTATGATGACAACATGGTAAAGACAAACAACTTAGAAATATTTAAGAACTTTTGATCAATTCACTTGACCAACCACATTTCCAGAGGACTCATGATGATATTAGAGAACTCTTGAGGAAGAGGAGTTAGACTTTCTATGACATATAATTTTTTTCTTATGGTAGATTATAAATTACATTTTTATACATAGCCAATATAGGAATTTCTTTTGTTTTGTCTTGAGTGGAATTAACAAAGGGCAATCTGAGATAATTCTCCAAATGAAATATCTTTTATTAATAGGGGAATGTAGCCTGCTAATAAAGGAGCCAATGGCTAGCTTCCATTTATGCCCCAAATCCTGAAATGAGGACCAACAGTGCCCTTTTAAACCTAGATGTGTCTTCTGTCTGATTGGTCTGACATTTTGAATTCACCTGCAAAGGCAAGGCAAACCCAATTAGTGAACATTTTAATGAAGAATTGAGTTAATAGTTCTAAACTCCTCCCTATTACTCCATCCCTGGGATGCCTGGGGCAGGATTAATTCTCTTGACCAATCTGTAGTTAGGATAGTGGGTTGGCTTTCAGATGTGACTGATTATGCCTCTCCATGACACTCAAGGAATGCTAGCTGCCCAGGAAGACCTAGCTGCCTCAAGCAGTCTTGGTCAGAAAAACAAAGTCATTTCAATCATATTTCCTGGCTTGGTCATCCCTTTGTAGACCTAGTCAGTGGCAAGGATACAAGAGTCACCCCCTGGTCAAGCTTGTGTCTGTTTATAGTGTAAATAAACAGAAATAAGGGTTCCTGCTCAGGCAGATGTCATGCCCTTCAGAAACTATTTATGTTTCAGAAGTAGGGTCTGGAGAAATGGATGGATTCATAAGACATCTATTGCTTATTCATAATATTAATTTTCCTCAGCTTAACTATACAACCACTTCAAGGGCTTTTCTTTTCTTTTTTTCTAAAGGAAGAGACAGAAAAAATAAATTTTAATTATAAAAAATAAAGTCACAATAAAATTAAAACATGGAAGAGACATTCATTTTCCTCAATACTTTTTGTAAGAAGAATTTAATTATTGCAATTAAATAGTGGAACAAGGTATTCCTGAGAAGGTCCTTTAAAGTCAGGGCAACTCAATTATTCAAGGACAATACAAGTCAATATTTTGATAGTGCTTTACAGTAGTCCAAATTTACATAAGATTCACTTTACTTTTATACTTTGATCCACACTACAACTGTGGAAAGTAGGCATTATCACTCCCATTTTAGAAAAGAGGAAACTAAGGCTGAGAGATGCTAAATGATTTGCCTAGAGTCATAAAGGTTTTGAGTGTTGTAATATTAGGGTAATAAAGGATGTTAATAAGGAGGATACTGTGGTATTATACTTTGCTGGATGATCACAAAGTATTCACAGTCTCCCTCCTTATGGCTCAGTGCACAAACTGGTCTGGAGATCTTTCTTATAAAAACATATAATTTTTATTTCATATTTATTAAAGGTTTAAGGATATATAAAAGGATTCCTTAACAATAAAGAATCTAAATCACTCCACCCAACCAAATTTCACCACAAAGAGAAGTCTTCAAATCTCAGGAATTCACCCAAACTACATGATGGCTCCTTAACTCTTACTAGAATTCCCAAACTATCTCTACTAAGCTAACTAAATCCTTAATTATCTAATAATTAAAGTTATCTCCAGAATTATATGTATAGTGAACAAAATGGCTGATCTAAAATACAGCTGAGTGTGACTTCAGAGGTTTCCGCCAGAGTCAGAAGTGAACACAGTCCTCTCACAAAACAATTCTCACAGCAGCAGATCTGACAAGTTCTTCTTCCTAATGTATTTCCACTCTGAGGGAAGTGGAAACCCTCAAGATGGTTTAAGAGTTCTCTTTCTTTCCCATCACCAGCAGAGCTCTATCCAGAGAGGGAAGGCTGAGTTGGCTTTCAGAACTTTGGCTGCCCTACTCCTTCAAAGTTCCAAGCTCATGCACACAACTTTTTCTTGCCTCAGCCACTCTCCTGTCTTTGGGATAACCTTACAAAATTCTTTATCTTATCAAACCTTATCAATATATTTCTAATTTCCTTCCTACAATGTCTGAAGCAAGATTCAAACTCAGGTGATCCTAACTCCAAGTCTAACTGATTTTATCCACTGTGCCACTTGTAAACTAACACTTATTAAGGGTTTACTTTGTGTTATACAAGAGTAATAGAAAGTAAAAAATGAAATACTCTTTGTCTTTAGGGTATTTCCATTTTATCTGGGAGAAAGATGAGACAATACATACATAAATAATTGTATAAGTAGCACATAGATGATCTGTCCCCATTCTCTCAAGCTATATATGCTCTTCAACATTGGGAGGAGTGGCTTATGGGTCTTTTTTCCCTACTGACATCAAAACCAACCCAACAAAGACTATGTTACTACCCCTACCCTGTTTGTTAGGGGACATTGGCTAAGTCCCTAGCCACATTTAACAATTTAACACTGGGTAAATTTTACAAAGAAATTATTTATTTTGATTCTTATTACTAGAACAAATATTTCTCCCAACATCTCAGGGAGATAATCTTTCTTATGCCACTTGGGGTTGGGGGGAGAGAGAAAAATTAGGCTCAAAATTTAGTTCAGGTCCTATATGATATTGCTCTAAGTTCATATCCAGATAAGGCACGATTTTATCGATCCTTCCACTGTGCATACCCTTAGACCCCACGATACCATTTCTGGATCAGTTTTCCAAGGTTATCACAGAAAATGGAAAAGAATTAACGTGTTCCAAAATGCTTGTAGCAGCTTTATTTGGGGGTAGCAAAGAATTAGAAATTGAGGGGATGCCCATCAGTTGAGGAATAGCAGAACAACTTGTGACATGTAATTGTGATGAAATACTACTGTGTCATTAGAAATGCTGAGCAGACTGATATAAAAAAAACTGAAAGAACTACAGGAGATAGTGAACAGTGAAATGAGTAGAACCAGGAGAACTTTACATAGCAGAATTAATGCTGGAAGAATAAAAACTTTGAATGTTACTTCCAGAAAGCAAACTGAAAGGGAACCATAAAAGACTTAATTTATATGTACATGTGGGTTTCCAGGATGATGTTGTAAGATTTAAATTAATATCCATTGCTTCAGGTATTGTTTTTTTAAAGTGTATTATCTAAGAAAATAGAACCACATGACTAAGTTTTTTCATTCCTATTGCAGCTTTGGTGGAGTGGGACTTTTGAGCAGGTAGAAAAAACTTAGTCATGTGGTCCATTTTTGTCAGATAATAAACTTTAAAAAATAATACTTGAGGTATTAAATTATTAAATCTTACAATATCATCCTGGAAACCCACATGTACATGGATAGACTGAAGCCTGGTAAAAGAAGAAGATGATCATTGTTTTTATGGTATTTTAATGAAGAGAGGAGGGAGTTTCTAAGATTGGGCAATGTGGAGAACCTTCTACATAGAGATAAGAAAAACACTTTCAACCATTTGGAATGCTAAACCAGGATGTGACTCCAATAAGATAGGAGGAAAACAGGCCTTATTCAGGACACTCTGGCCTTTTCTTGTGGTCAGGAATATTGCAAAGTCATGTCCAAGGTATATTTTAGTACCTCATAATGCTGATCCTGATGTTCCAAGGCATTTCTAAAATGCCATTAGAAACTTGTTGACCTTTGACACTCCTCTCATTTTGGCCAAGGGGCTATTTGCCCTTGATGGCCAAAGAAGAAAGACTTGGTGGGGCATGATTTTTGGTCACAATCCCTTGTGTGTATATCGACACAATAGCTATGAAAACATTAAGAAATAGAAGAACTCAGCATACAGACAGAAGGATACAAAAGGTCAAAGCAATAAAATATTGTGTAACAATATTAACTAATATATTCTTTTTACATTTAAGTAATCCATCCCCAGTGTTCACAGATTTTTATCTTGGATCTCAAATGTCCTGCATAGTTGTTTGATCTCTAAAAAACATTGTTTGGACATCCTGGGATGTCTCTTCTCTAATAGATTTGTTTCTTTGGATCCAAGTTACTTATAAAGATTACTTAGATATTCCTGCTAAAATCTTTTGCAAAGCAGATCTCAATACAAATTAGTACAACTTCTCAAATTTTCCATCCAAAAACTAGTTGAAGTGGTAAAAAATAATCCCAAACCTTGTAGTCTTGACCTTATTGACCTAACAATAGAACTAAAAGAATACCAAATTAAAAACTTACAAATCAATTAAAATGTAGAAATCTTGGGTTTTCACATGTCCATTAGAATAATTTATTATTCATCATCATTTATCTATTTATCATTAGAAGTCTTTATTATTATTAGGATTATTTGGGAGAATCAGATGCTATTAGGGATCTGAAATAATGAGGTAACTTGTCTTGATGATAACTTGTCTTGATGGTTTAGTGAGAGGGTAGTACCAAGGCTGTTGGCTTCTTGATAACCCCCAGTGAGGGAAGACCAACACTCCATAGGTCCAGTGCACTCTTAGACCAGTTTACAAACAAATACAGGGTTTATTTTATCCAAAGTAAGCAGTATGGGAGTATAAGGGACAGGATTCCCTAGCCTACAAAATACTGGCTAACCCTCCCACCATTTCTACAGTTCCTTCAAAGAAATGCCTTGGGATCTTGAGGCTATCTTTTTCTCTACACTGACTGTTTAAGATTCCCCAGCTATCTTACTACCTGACTAAATCCTCCCAAATGCAGTTCAGTAAGATATATTTCTTAGTTCAGGTAGGTGAGCCCATTATTTCAGGGACCAACCCAGGCCAGTTAGGTCCAAGATGGCTGTAGGCCATATGGTCTGTCTTCAATGGCTGGCTGGACATAGATCTCAGAACAGCTACATACAATACAATCTCTCTCAAGAGGCTGGAACACAGGTAGATGACAGGATAGGACAGAGATTTTTCACTCAGGATACCAGAGCTGGTGACTTCAGGTTCAAGTGGATAGGAACAAACTCCCTTCTTGACTTGATATAGATCACAAGCCAAAGGAAGTTGGAGTTTCAGGCTCTCCCAGAAACAGGAAACCAAAAGCCCCTTGCCCTTCTCCGTGTCCCCTTTTCTGATTCCCTCACATTCTAGATCCTGTCTTGAATAGTTCCTTGGCATGAGATCCATCAAAACATCTTTCCTTACTGATTCTTTCCTGTTGCTTGCTTGCAACCCACTTTTCTTTTCTCCTCTAACAGATCTAACCCTGTATGTAAAAACATAAATAATAACACTTTTTATAGATAAGTTTCTTCATCCTTAGATTCAATGATTACACAAGTGAATTGACTCAATAGAGGCTGATTATACTCCAATTGAAACAAAAACTTGGGGTAGGGAGCAAATACATTTACATCTGTAATTTCCAATTGTAGTGTAGGATTTAGATTTATATCCAACACTCCAAGAATTATATTTTATAAAGCTTATTAATGATCACTTGAAGTAGAAGGAATAAAAAGGAAATAGAAGTAAAAAAAAACCTAATTATTTAACAAAATTAAGACCATGTGATTAAGTTCTCCTTGCCTGTTTAAAAAGCCAGCTCCACCAAAGCCGAGACAGGAAGACAAGAGAATGAGAGGCAGGACTACACCAAATTTATATCCTCCCTACGGTCAGCATGTAAGGTGAGAAGAGTGGGGTGCTGGGAATTGTAGTTTTTAGGGCAACAGATTCTAATTACAAAATATGCATAGATTAGCATATATCAAATGGATTGTCTGTAGTAAAGCATGCTCAGTTGTAAACCATAAGCAAATAGAATAGATATTACACAAACATTATTTACATTCTGAAAGAATATTTCAAGGTCTTGATTTTATACATGACTATGTATTAACAGGAAAATACTAAATCATCTTAATTGTTTGGAATCCCTAATAACTCCACATTCAGTCTGAAAATACTTAACATCTTACATTTGCATTGTGTGCATATTTTCTATTGACATTTTGCTCTAATTATAAACATTTGCTATAAAAGGAAAAAGCAGGGACATGATTATAATAGCATCAAAACTGGTGCTTTCAGGCATAAACCTCAAGGACAGAGAAAGACTCACCACATGTATACCAACATCCTTAATTTTGTTTAAGTTCAGGTAAAAGTCACAGTTGACGATCAATCATGCAGTAACAGTTTCACCTCACAGCCAGACTCAGGATTCCTATTCAAAAGGAAGTAACATAAAGGGATCCTACCTTCAGGTGTGCTCAGGGTTATTCCATCTATCAGAGTTCAGGATCATACTCCTTCTGAGTACGTTGTGGCTATTTCTTGAACTGATGGGATTACCGACTCAATTAACCACCAAACAACTATACCTGAATTCAAAACTCAGAATAATATTAGTCACAATCCAAAGAACTTTTGACCACCAATGTCATGTTTCACTAACCATAGCTTAGGGCTGAAATTCAATTAATCTGAACTATCATAGAGATTCAATGAAACAATAAATTTTTACCCGCACATTTAAGATATTTCATTTGATTCTCTTATCTTATTAAATTATAAACTCATCCTGGTATGAAAAGCAATCATTAAAAATCATTTCTATTTAAAATCAGATTTGTACACTCTTAGTAACTCAATTTAATTGTTTAGAAACTTCATAACCCAAACAAGCTCTTTTTCACAGAGCTAATGTCCTTGTCCACTGAGATAGTTTCAAGCTTACAAATAAAGAGAATTCTGCAAGTTTTTTTTCCTTTATTCTTTTTCACACAGGAATACCAATTTCCCCCCTTTTTTTCTTTTCATAGTGGGGAAACAGGACAGTTCTTAAAACCCAATTTAAAAAATTACAAAATGGGTAGATATTTATAAATTAATGCTAACTCATAACTTATTAGCCTTTATAAAACATTCAAATTTTTTATCCTCAATCACACTGTTCACACTATTAATGCAAACAAATTATTACCACTTTATTTTTGCCTTAACTCTTCCCATTCATACTTATTCAGAACTTATACATTACATTTCCTCAATAGACTTTAATTAAAAGTCCCTTAACTTTCAAATGGATTTTGATTAAAGTCTCTTAAAAACTTCTTTCCTTCATATTCTGATCCAGCCCTTCTCTCACCTTCTTCTACTTGTTCACGATTACATTTTAAATAAACTTCACTTTGCTAAGTATTATTATTCTTTTTACATATGCACAATTAAATACTTCCAAGATTTCAGTATCAGGAAAGAGAGCTCTAAGAACTTTAGAGAGCAATTTCACAGTAAAAATATATTATCTGGGGGCAGGTAAGTGGTTCAAGTCTAGAGATGGGAGATCTTCAAATTTGGCCTCAAGACACTTTCGAGTGGAGTGACTATGAGGGACTTAACCCTCATAGCCTATCCTTAATCATTCTTCTGCCTTGGAACTGATACACAATATTGATTATAAGACAGAAGGTAACAGTTTAAAGCCACCATTCCTCAGCTGGACCTTAGAGGGCAAGAGAGGCTTCCCCTTTCCAATCCCATAAGCTACCACTATTAACTATCAGTCTTAGAACCAAACAAGCATTAATTATAGTACTCTAAAAAAACAATTAGGCATACAGCTCTATAACAAACATGCATATTTCCATTGAGGGAGAGAAGTTACACACAGGAGTGGAGATTGGATAGCTCCAAGCTTAGGGAGAAGAAGATCACAGCTTTTATAGTGTTTTAAGAAAGAGAGGGCTTTCTGGGATCAGACAATGTGGGAAAACTTTTACCCAGAAACAGGAGATGTGCTATTAACCATTTGGAATGTTAATCTAGGATGTGACTCCAGTAAGATAGAGGGGGAAATGGTACTGTTTAGGGGACTCTGACCTTTCCTTATGGTCAGGATCATTGCAGAGTCATTTCCAAGAAATTTTTCACTATCTTATCAGGCTGATCCTAATGTTCCAAGGCAATTCTAAATATCAAACTTTATTGTTATATATATTATATATAAATTAGAAACTTGTTAACCCTTTACAAAAACTAATAGTAACCAGGATTGGAAAAGATCCCTCCTAGAAGGTGGAAATTGAGCTGAATCTTGAAAGAAGCCAGTGAAGAAAGCAGCTAGGTGTCTCAGTGGATAGACCTGGAGACAGGAGGTCCTGGATTCAAATTTTTCCTCTGACACTTCCTTGCTATGTGACCTCAGACAAGTCACTTGACCCTAATTGCCTAGCCCTTTCTGCTTTTCTACCTTGGAATCAACACTTTGTATTAATTCTAAGACAGAAGGTAAGGGTTAAAAAAGAAGTCAGTAAAGTCAGGAGGCAGAGATGAGGAGACAGAATAGTATAGACATGGGGACAGCTACTGAAAAGGCAAAGATTTAGGAGACAAAGTAGCACGTTAGAGAAATAGCATCGTAGACAACTTGCTAGCCTGCTTGGAGGGAGTAAAGGAAATAAGGTACTGGAAGATTGGAAAAGTAGGAAAGGTCTAGATTATGAAGGGCTTTAGAAACCAAACATAGCATATTAAATCTGATCCCAGGAGCCACTGATGTTCATTGAACAGGAGAATGACACAGTTATATTAATACAGTTAACAGGAATTGGTCCAATCATTTAGGCGATCAATTGGAACTATGCCCCCAAAGTCACTAAATTGTGCATACCCTTTGACCCAATGCCACCTCTCCTAGTTCTGCATTCCAAAGAGATCAAAGAGGGAGAAAGACTCAAAAATGTTTATTGTAGCTTTTTGTAGTAGTAGGGAACTAGAAACTGAAGTTGGGGAATGATTGATCAAATTATAATGTATGAATATAATGGAATACTATAGTATATATAATAGTCTCTCAGTGATTGAGAATGACAATTGTCTTTGTGCAGTTTCATCTATGGTGTACCCTCATGTGACTTTGGAGTCCAAAGGCTGAGGCGCAAAGTTTGTGGCACATGGGGCCTGGGACGCCAGTTGTTACGGGAGGTGCGGTTGTGGCCTGGTGTCGGTGTTCACGTGCAGCGGCAAGACGTTGACGTCGTTCATCTTCAAAGGTGGTGGCGGCTGGTGAATGTGGGTTCGCCAGCTGCTTCTGTCAGAGGCAGCGAGCTCTAGTTGCTTTGGTGTCATGCCAGCCCACCTCAAGTTGGACTTTAGCTGATCCTTGAATCTTTTCTTTGGTCGGCCTTGTTTCCTGAGTCCAGCTGACAGCTCACCATAGAATACCTGTCTTGGTATTCGCTGTGGGTCCATGCGGATGACATGTCCAGACCATTGTAGCTGGGTTTTGAGGACCAGGACTTCGATGCTGGTGGAGTTGGCTCTGTCAAGGACTTCCTGGTTGGTGATTCGGTCCTGCCATTGGATCCTCATGATTGACCAGAGGGAGCGTTGGTGGAATTGCTCCAGCTGTTTCATGTGCCTCCGGTACAGTGTCCATGTCTCACAACCGTACAGGAGCGAGCTGAGGACCACTGCATTGTACACTTTGAGCTTCGTCACAGTGCTGTGTTGGAGGACTTTTCAGCACAGCTGCCCAAGTGCCTGGCTGGCCTTTTGGATCCTGGCATTAATCTCGTGGTCTAGGGACCCGTCGTTGGCAATGGTGCTGCCCAGGTACTTGAAAGTGTTGATGTTAGAAAGCTGCGTGCCATCGATTGTAATGCACGGCTGGTTTGTTGGCCTCCCTCGTGCAGGTTGGAACAGCACCTCTGTTTTGCTGAGGCTGATAGTCAGGCCAAACAGTTTTGTTGCGGTAGAGAACCTGTCCACAATGGTTTGGAGATGATTTTCTTGGTGGGCCATGAGAGCACAGTCATCTGCAAAGAGAGCTTTTCCACTTAAATCTCTTTCACGCACAAGTGTCTTTGTGCACACTCATCTATCCTAACCCCGTCCACCGTCTTCAAGACCTGCATCGTTGGGGGAGTGGTGATGCAACAGGTGGAGGTGACCACTGGCAGTTGTAGTCACGATCCTGCACGTAGGTGGCCCACAGACCAGTGGTCGCTCAGCCCTGTGGGCAGCAGGGACATTCGGCAGCATCCTGGGCGACTGAGCAGCCCTCTCTAGGACAGCACTGCTCACCCTAATCAAGGGAGGGGACTAGAAAAGGTGTCCCAAACATTGCTTGCCCTACAAACACCTGGTCATCCCCTTATTTAAGCGGTCGAAATCAAAGAAAAAATACAAAGAAACTCCTACTAGGAGCATGGAACATCAGGACATTACTTGATAGAGAGAATACCCCAAGACCTGAGAGAAGAACAGCTCTAATCGGTAAAGAACTGACGCGATATAACATCAACATCGCAGCCTTAAGCGAAACACGCTTACCAGAAGAGGGATCACTCAGCGAACCCACCACTGGATACACCTTCTTCTGGAAAGGTAGAGCCTCAAATGAAGACAGAATCCATGGTGTTGGCCTGGCTATCAAGACCAGTTTGCTCAAACAGCTGCCAGACTTGTCTGTGGGCATCAGCGAGAGGCTCATGAAGATCTGTTTGCCTCTCAGCAAAGACCGGTATGCCACAATCATCAGCGCAGATGTCCCAACACTGACCAGCACAGAAGAGACCATCGAGCAGGTCTACTCTGACTTGAGTGCTGTCCTGCACTCAGTGCCCACAAACGACAAGCTGATACTACTGGGAGACTTCAACACCCGCGTTGGCCAGGACCATGAAAGATGGAAAGGAGTGCTCAGCAAACACAGCGTGGGCAAAATGAACAACAACGGCCTACTGCTACTCAGCAAATGCTCAGAGTTCGAACTCACCATCACAAACACTGTGTTCAGAATGGCGAACAAATATAAAACAACGTGGATGCACCCAAGATCAAAACAGTGGCATCTCATTGACTACATCATTGTACGCCGGCGAGACATCCAGGATGTAAAGATCACCAGAGCCATGAGAGGAGCTGAATGCTGGACAGACCACCGATTGGTTAGAGCGACTCTTCAAATGCGCATTGCGCCTCACCATCCAAAACACACCCAGACAGTTCACGCATTTTACAACGTGAGTCGTCTTAGAGATCCATCTTATTTGCAAACATTCCAGTCCTGCCTGGATGACAAGCTGTCTGCCAAGGGGCCACTCACTGGAAGCTCAACTGAGAAAAATGGAACCAGTTCAGAGACGCAGTGAAGGAAACATCAAAGGCAGTCCTAGGCCCAAAACAACGCAACCACCAGGACTGGTTCAACGAGAACAACACTGCTATTGAAGACCTATTGAGCAAGAAGAACAAAGCCTTTATGGAGTGGCAAAATAACCCAAACTCTGCTCCTAAAAAGGACAGATTCAAGTCTCTCCAAGCCACGGCGCAGCGTGAGATCAGGAAGATGCAAGACCGATGGTGGGAAAAAAAGGCAGAAGAAATCCAGCGGTTTGCTGATATAAAAAACTACAAACAATTTTTCAGTGCCCTCAAGACTGTCTATGGGCCATCAAAACCCACCACCACTCCCTTGCTATCCTCTGATGGTGACACTCTCTTAAAAGATAAAAAAGGCATCAGCAACAGGTGGAAAGAACACGTCAGTCAGCTTCTCAACCAACCCTCTTCAGTCAATCAAAGTGCCCTTGACCAGATCCCCCAAAACCGCTCCTTTGAACAACTTTATGTCCTTCCTTCAATAGAGGAAGTCCAAAAAGCCATTAAACAAATGATTGCAGGCAAGGCACCCGGTAAAGATGGGATCCCAACTGAGGTGTACAAGGCCTTAAATGGAAAGGCGCTCCAGGCATTCCACATAGTACTGACCAGCATATGGGAAGAAGAAGTCATGCCCCCAGAACTCAGAGATGCCTCCATCGTAGCCCTATACAAGAACAAAGGCTTATGAGCAGCCTGTGACAACTACAGAGGCATCTCACTACTCTCCACTGCCGGAAAGATCCTTGCCTGTGTTATACTCAACAGACTCCTGTCATCTGTTTCAGAGCAGAACCTGCCTGAATCACAATGTGGCTTCTGACCAGATCGCAGCACCATCGACATGGTCTTCACAGTGAGGCAAATGCAGGAAAAATGCCTTGAGCAGAACCTGAGTCTCTACATTGTCTTCATAGACCTGACAAAGGCGTTCGACACAGTGAACAGGGAAGCATTGTGGGTGATCCTCAGCAAGCTCGGTTGCCCAGCAAAATTCATCAAACTGATCCAGCTCTTTCATGTCGACATGACAGGGGAAGTCCTATCTGGTGGAGGCTTCCGATGGCTTCAACATCTCCAATGGCGTGAAACAAGGCTGTGTCCTTGCTCCGGTACTATTCAACCTATACTTCACCCAAGTATTACGACATGCTGTGATGGATCACTATTCGATCTTTGCCGCCTGACTACAAAAACAAAGACAACAGAGAGACTCATCCTGGGAGCTCTCTTTGCAGATGACTGTGCTCTCATGGCCCACCAAGAAATGGAATACTATTGTGCCATAAAAAGTGATGAAAGGGGTGGGTTCAGAAAAACCTGGGAAAGACTTATATGAATTGTTTCCAAATGGCAGAACCAGAAAAATGATTTACACAATAACGACAGTATTGTAAAGACAAACAACTTTGAAAGATCCAAGAACTCTAACCATGATGATGATAAAGCATGTTGCTAAGCGCTTGACAGAGAAGTAATGAATTCAAGATGTAGAAGGAAAGCTTCATTTCTGTAAATGGACAATGTGGGAATTATTTTGTTTGACTATGCATATTTATAATAAGAGTTCCGTTTTTCTTTTTTCTTCTAAATTTGGAGTGTTAGGGAGGGAGAGAAAAAGTTACTTATTAATTTAAAATTTTAAATAAATAATTTTTAAAAACGAGTAATACATAAACCTAGGATTGATAACAGGAACTTTGATAGTAGTAGAAAGCCTTGAAAAACCATGATCAATGGATATTTTTGTACCTTTGTAAAATGAATAACCTGATTTGAATGTGATGGCTTCAAATATTTCATCTGCATTAGATCAGGTTAGATTTAAAGTAGGAAATCTTCCAACTGTTCCAACTCCAAGGATAGCACCCTTTCCAACCCACTCACCAAGACTGAGACATGAAATCTGGAAAATAGCTGACAACTGTGAGGATTAAGAACTTATTTAGTGATGGTTAATGAAGGAACAAGTACCAGGCAGCAGTTGATGTCCTTAGGAAATAAAAAGTGTGGGTAATAGGATGGTAAGCTTTGTAATAGCACTACCAAGCAAAGTGTTCAGGGATCTTCACTTACTAGATCCATGATTTGAGGTCCTATATTTGGGCCTAATTTCCCAATAATAAGCCATATTTACCCAACACCTCTCCTCCCACATACCCTATAATGTAGGTATTGCTGTTCTCTTTTATAAAATGAGGTAATACATTAAGAAAGGCTATATGACTTCCTGACAGACAAATATCTTGTAAACACAGTAAAGTCATGATTCAAACTCAGGTCTAATAGATTATATTTTAAATGTACCAAATTTCTAATGATGTGATGTGCAAGTTATCTATCAGTGAGGAAGTTTTATCTCATACCCATCAAAAGATGACAAAAAGGACGACAATTTTTGGAGAAGCTTTAGAAAAACAGGTACACTAATTTCTGATTATTGCAGCTTTGAATTGGCTCAACCACTCTGGAAAGGAATTTGAAATTACAGCACTTTACCCCTTTCCCTTCCCAAATTATTAAGTAGGATTTGACCTTTTGATCAAATATTATATCTACTAGATCTATATCCCAAGTAAATCAATGAAAAAAGGGAGAGAACCCAATATACACAAAAATATTTATAGTGGCACTTTTTGTTTTAGCACAGGACTACAAATAAAGTGGGTGTCAATCAACTGGGATAAGCATGAACAAATAATTACACATAAATGTAATGGAATATTACTGTGCTTTAAGAAATAATAAACAGTATGGGTTCTGAGAAACCTAGGAAATGTATGAACTGATACAGAATGGAGTGAGAAAATAATTTACAAAATAACAACACTACTATAAAGAAAACTAACTTTACAGGATTAAGAACTATGACCAATGAAATGACCAATATTAACACCAGAAGACTTTTGGGTCATGATTCCTATCTTCTGAAATAAAATAATAGATTGGAAGTATAGAATGAGACATATGTTTTCAGACATGTTCAGTGTATGGATTTATTTTGTTTGACTATGCTTCTTTGTTATAAGGAAGGACTTGGAAGAATTAGTTGTGGGGATCTCTCACTCTACCAGAAAAGGAAAGGAAAGGAAAGAAAAAGAAAGGAGACAAAAGGAAAGGGGGTTAATGGAATGTTTTAAAATACACATAAGAGCAGAAGGAAGTTCAGAAGGGGACACAAACAAGGTGGGATTGATTCTACTGTGTTAAATTTAAATTATACTTTTTAAATTGCATGTAATAAAGATTCATAGTTTAGATGCAATTTAGAAATTCTTTTATATGAAAATGTTAATGTTTTTCAAATTCATAATAAAAAAAGAAATATAGTCTCCAAAAAGAGCAACATAAAATAAATTCCTGAAGGCCTATAATAACTCATGGAAATTAAAAAAAAAGGTTATTGACAACAGAAACATGAAATACTTTATTTTTTCATGAGGAGAGAGAAATTGAGTTCCTATTTAGGAGCTATAGTAACTCATAGTCTGTTTACTTAAATTACAATAATTCTTCTGGTATGTCAAATTGCATGACAGAGTTATTAAACATCCTGAGAATAGGAAAAAAATAATTTCATCTTTATATAAGTAGGATAGTATGGTATAATGGTTAAAGGACTGGCATTGTAATTGAGAATTCATGAGTTCAAGTCCTGCCTTCAGCAAATACTAGCTATAAAACCATGAGAAAGTACTAAACTAATCTTATGGTGCCTCCAAAAATCTCTAAGATCCTAACTTGCAAAAAAATTGCTGACCTGCATTGGTGGAATGCATTTCCACAGTAGGAGTTCCTCAAACTTAAAAACACAGATTTTCCTCCAAAAATATAGAAAGAGATAAATTATTAATTTTCTTATTGTTTTCCACCATTTATGAACACAGTGAAAATTTTACTTAGTGCTTTTTAAACACTACCTACGGTGAATTAAGACACTGTTCTGGGTCCTCAGGATACAAAAATGAAAAAAAAAAAGCTCTGAATTTGAAATTAGAGAACCTAGATTTTTAATCTCAGATCTGATACTGACTACCTGTGTGACATTAGGCAAGTCATTTCATATCTCTGAGCCTTGAATTCTTCATTGGAAAGCAGTTTGGCAGAAACTAGATCTAGACCAATGTTTAATGCCATATTCCACAAAAAGTTCACAATGATTAGCAAGAGGTATGTATGAAAAATTATATCAAACAACAACAACAAAATGAGAAGAAAATGATTCAACTATATCTGGGGGGATTATTAGCTAAATAAAGAATTGAGGTGATCTGAAAATATAAAATAGACAATTTTTAATCCATAAACTTTAAAAGCCCTTATTTGAATAAAATCAATGAAAATAGAAGAGAAACTATAGTGTGGGAAGATATATCAAATATACCAGATTGAAGCATGCTATCCAAAACATACAGAGAATTTAAAACAAATTCATAATACCAAGGGCCATTAGGTAATAAATAGATAAGTAGTAAAAAGTTATGAATACTTTTCAAAAGAATTATAAATAGAAACAACCCTATTAAAACATTCTCCAACTCTTGAATCATTAGAAAAATGCAATTTAAAGCTACTATGGGTTTTCACTTCACACATAAAATGTCAAAAATTACAAAAACAAAACACAACAAAATAACAAATCAGTGTTGGAAGAACTAACTTTAGAGATGACATGGTCTTTGTTCCTATGGAATAATAGGAAAATTAGACACATCGCAAATCACTTTAGCATATTATATGTTATATGTCAAATACTATATGGAGTCCAAGGAGGAAAGCCACTATTAAAAGGGAAGCAGAGAAATCTCCATGGGGGATTTGAACTGGACTTTAAAGAATAAATGGACAAATAGATGGCACAATGGACAGAGTTGCTGAGTCTCAGTTAGGAAGACTCACTTTCTGGAATTTGAATCTGGACTCAGATATTTTTTACCTTTGTGACCTTGGGCAAGTCACAACCTTATTTGCCTCAATTCCTCATCTGTAAATGAGTTGGAGAAGGAAATGGCAAAACATTCCAGTGTCTTTGCCAAGAAAACCTCAGTGGGGTAACAAAGAATTCCTTGAACAAGGAGAGAGAGAGAGAGAGAGAGAGAGAGAGAGAGAGACAGACAGACAGAGAGAGAGAGAGAGAGAGAGAGAGAGAGAGAGAGAGAGAGAGAGAGAGAGAGAGAAGTGACTTGCTCAAGGTCATACAATGGGAGAGCAGGAATTCCTTCACTGAGAATCTTCTGAGTCTCATTCCAAAATGTCTTCTATTACATTAGACTACTACATAGTTTAATAAATGTCACCTTAGCAGTTTCCTTGGCCCTGGATCCAATTGTCTTTGCCTCAGAAGTTTCTTAATGTTCTACTTCAATCAAAAGTCCTCCCATCCATACTCCTTGGATAGTTGAATTTCCTCAATCTTTAGTTTTGTTCTTCACAAGTTAGGCATTTCTTTGTCAAAAGTTATATTGCCTATCTCTTTTTAGAGCTTGGAGCTATTCACATTTATTACCATTAACAATACCAAAGTAATCTAATCAATAGAGCTAATCCTGGGCCTTAAAAAGGCTATGTTAATTACTCTCACTTCTTTATTCACTAAGCAGGTCCTCTTTTATTTCTCTTTCCTTAAAAGAGTGGTAGGGTCGGATGGTTTTAATGGCTCTAGGGATCAATAAAATATCCCAAGCCATTGAAGCTTCCAAAAAGACTGTCAGGTAAAAATTTCATTTTATCTTACTTCTTTCCATATACATTGATCCCACTGCCACTAAGACATAAAAAGCAACAGTGAATCTGAAAAGCAGCTCTTTTTTTAAAAAGCACAGCTATCAGATCCCAGAGTAATTAGTTAACCTCTTCAAACAGAAGCTGGTTGGCCTATTATAGATACATGGATGACATTCAATAATTACTTTTTGATTGATATATAAAAGGAGAGTGTGAGTATCTGGGGAAATTTCCCAAAGCAAAGTATTTGCCTATCCTTCCCTTTCCACTCCTATATCACTGTAGTCTAGACCTTCATTATCCCCCACTTGCACAATTTCAGTAGCATCCTAGTCAGTCTCCTTATATTCAGTCTTTTCCCCCTCCAAATCATCTTGCACATTGATGCCAGATTGATTTATTTGATTATCTCATATCATTCCCCTTTCTCAATTTAATCTTCAATATAAAATTATGCTAGTTTATTGTCTCTTGTATTCATCTCTTTTTTCCTGACTTCAAGTTGTTCTTCAGTCATTTTTCAGTTATGTTCCACTCTTCATAACCCCATTTGGAGTTAAGCCTTTCTTGGCAGATACTGGAGTGGTTTGCCATCTCCATCTCCAGCCCATTGTTAATAGATGAGGAAACAGAGGCAAGCAGGTTTGTGTGACTTGCTCAAGGTCTTACAGAGTAAGTATCTGAAGCCAGATTCATACTCAGGAAGATGAGATCCTGACTCCAGGACCAACACTATCTTCTGTGCCAGCTAACTGCCCATATACAGCCCCCATGTTATTGGTGAAACCATTCCCCTGTTAAACTGGAAAAAACACAGAACTATTAAATAGTCAGAGAAACCACATCTTTAATTAAGGAGAGGGGTTCAGTGATTTAGGAGAGGGGTTCAGTAATTTTCTCTCAGGCCACCATGAAGAGCCCCCAGACTCTGGCTGCTCTGGCCACCGGGTCCCCTGAGAAGGTCAGCCATGTGAGATTGACAGTTCTGAAGAATAAAAGAAATTGGACGATTTACATACCATTTAGGGGATGAAATTAGGCTTTCTCTCAGAGAGAAACTCTCATGTGACAAGGTCAGACTTGAAGTCTTCACCTTCAAGTTAACTAAACTGGGGGGGGAGGAGGTATCAGATCCCGTGTGGCTACAAGTTTGGGGGTTTCTAGATTCCACATTGACACCCACTTGTGGAAATCTTCTCTCACCTACTTCCCTGCTTCCCCTACATCTCTACTTGGTGAAAGCCTTCCTATCCTTTGAGAATCCTTTCCATACTTCCCCATTTCTATTGAGAATACCAACATCCTTCCAGTATTCCAGGTTCACAAAATTTTGGAGTTCTACACAACATTTTAGTTTCTCTCACTAAATCCCCTCAATGAACCTCACAAATCCAATTAATTGCCAAATCTTGACAATTTACCTCCAGAACATCTCTGTCTCCCTCTTTAGGCATAACCTTAGTTATGGCTGTTATCACCTCTCACCATTATGCAATAACCTTCCAATTGGTCTTCCTACTTTAGTCTCTTCATTTTTCTGTTTCACCCTCTACACAATACCAAAAGAATGCTCCTAAATTTCAAGATCATTCTGACCACATCACTCCCCTAATCAGCAAACTTCAATGAGTCAGTCATTCCAATTGATTGATTCCAATTGATTCCAATTGATGAAGCTTCAGTAGTTCACTATTTCCTCTAAAATGAAATATAAACTCTTCCATTTGGCATTTCGAGCTCT
The DNA here is from genome assembly GCF_027887165.1 of Monodelphis domestica. Classification (NCBI taxonomy): domain Eukaryota; kingdom Metazoa; phylum Chordata; class Mammalia; order Didelphimorphia; family Didelphidae; genus Monodelphis; species Monodelphis domestica. Next base: position 33,041,193 of record NC_077230.1, read on the forward strand.
TTTTTTTAATCTAATTCTTGCTTACTTTTCCAGATATTTGGAATTACTTCCTTTGAAATACTCAGTACTCTGGCCAAAGTAGTCAAACAGGGCCGGGAGCTCGGGCACCAGGTGAGAGGCCAGGAGCAGAAGCCGGAGAGGGCCGCAGGCAGGAGCTGATCAAGATGGTTTTCTAAAAAGCATCTTGGAGAAACGTGGCTTTAAAAAAATCATTATCTAGGCTAAAAAATTTGAGTTCTAATCCAATCTAGTGGTCGCCAACTGTAATTTCTAGTCTATTTTTTACACTATCAAGGTTGATTCCATGTGCTACCTCCTGTGTGGAGTCTTATCTGATGCCCCTAATTACATCCTCAAACTATCAAGCACATATTCATCTGTTTACATAGTATATTCCTTTTTCTACTACAGGATATACTCTCCTTGAAGGCAAGGGTGATTTTTTCAATTGGTTTTTATATCTTTAATGCTACCATAATGCTTTGCACATAGTAGGAACTACATAAGTACATTTTGAATTGAATGGCCAAGAACTGACATTATGTCTATGAAAACTTTTCTAAAAGAATCTTACCTTCTGTCTTGGAATTGATACTGTGTATTGGTAGAAGTGTGGTAAGGGCTAGGCAATGGGTTTAAGTGGCAAACCCAGGGTCACATAGCTAGGAAGTGTCTGAGGCCATATTTGAACCCAGGACCTCCCATCTCTAGACCTTGCTCTCTGTCCACTGAGCCACCTAGCTGCCCTATGAAAACTTTCAGTGATTATCAAGTGAGAAATTGTTTTTTCTGCCTTAAGAATCACAAAAAACTTTGATGTTATGCCTATACTATATCTTATGTTTTTTTAAATCCCAGAGCCAACATATATGTGCCACATCTAACTACTAAATTATGATATCCTTAGTAATCTATCCTTTGTATGTATTGGAAGCTTTACCACACATAATGATATGCACATAGTAGGTACCCTCAAATTTTTTAAAAAATGAATCATTGGATTTTGTTCCTTTTCCTCATTTGAACTTGACAGTCTTACACAAAACACTTGAAAACTCAGCCATTCAAATGCAATATATGGATGGTCCAACATCTGGCCAAGTTAGAGAGTTTTGGAGTAGAGTCTCAGGGACAGAATGTCATCCAAGGACCAGCCTAGCTACCAAAAGGCTGACCATCAGGTCCTCAGGATTTTGGCTACAGAAACTCATGAAACTATCTACCCAGGTGTGAAAGGATCCCAAAGTTGAGGGAATGCCCACATTAAGGAAATCATAGATTTCTGCAAGAATTTAAGTACTAAAATGTTTAAATATTCAAATGAATCTGTGGTCAAATTCATCTGGGAATTCCCCCCAACAATGCCTATCCCAACTCATCCCTGGCTGCCCATTCTTTGTGATGCTTGTCAGTAGGACAGTGGAAAGCATGCTGGCTCTGGAATCAGAGGATGTAACTTCAAAACTTTCCTCCATCAGTCCACAAACATTTCTCAAGTCCCAAATATATGCCAGGCACTGAGCTAAGTGATGGGAGTACAAAAAGAAACAAAATACAGTCCCTGACTTCAAGGAACTTGTATTCTAATGGGAGAGACAACATGAAAACAAATATAGAGTGGGTTAAGACTCAAGGCAGGCAGACCCACCAGCAGACTATTACAACTGTATGGCCTCAAAGTGATGAGGATCTGCACTAGTGGTGCAAGTGTCAGAGGAGAGAAGAGGGTGTATTGGAGAATTGCTGCAAATGTGATATCTATATGTCTCAACAACAGGTTGGCTTATGGGGGGAGGGGTAGTGAGAGATTCTGGGGGTTTAGAATTGTGTAAATAGAATTTTGTACCTCAGGACTCCATTTTCCAGCCAGCACCCCACTCTCCTCCTGTGGTTGCATCCTGACATAGGCAGGATATAAATTCTGTGAAGTTCTGCTTCTCACACTCTTTTCTTCCTGTGGTGGCAGCTATGGAAGCAGTGTTGTTGAGCAGGTAGAAAAGCTTGGGCATGTGGTTTTATTTTGTTAGATAATCATCTTTTTTATTCCTTTACTTCAAGTGAGTATTAATAAATCTTATAAAATATAATACTTAGAGTTATTGGTTATTAATTTTTAATCTTACAGATGACTACTAGCCTTTGTTTTATATATTTTTTAATAATCTTTACTTTCTGTTTTAGATTAAATACTATTTATAGGTTCCAAGGCAGATGGCGAGGACTAGGCAATTGGGGTTAAGAGGCTTGCCCAGTGTCACACAGATGGGAATCCAGATTTGAACCCAAGATCTCCTATATCTAGACATAGCACTCTACTGAGTGAGTCACCTAGCTACCCCATGACTATTAGTTTTTGAGCCTAAGGAACTGGAAGTTTAGTGTTGCTTTCTATGGTAATAGGGAAAATAGGAGGGTAGAAGAGAATTTAGAGGTAAAGATAATAAGTTCCATTTTGGACCTGTTGAGTTTAAGATGGCTAGTGGAATTCAGTTATGAATGTCTAAAAGGCAGTAGGAGATGTGAGATTGGAAGTCAGAAAAAAGTTTTAGATAGGATAAATAGTTTTGAAAATTATTAGCATAGAGATTCAATATATGGCAGTTGATGAGATCACTGTGTAAAGAGAAGAGAAGACAACATAGGAGAGAACACTGAGGGATGCATTGGGTTAGAGAGTATAATCTGGAAGAGAATCCAGCAAAAGAGACAGGGAAGCCGTCAGATAAGTAGAAGGAGAGCCAGGAAGGATTGGAGTCACCAAAGCTCAGAGAGAAAGGAGTAATAAGGAGTGGAGAGGGATCCGCAGCACTCAAGGTTAATGAGGAGACAAGGGAAATGAGGATTGAGATTTGGGTCTGGCAGCTCACAGATCCTTGGTAACTTTAGAGAGAGTTATTTCAGTGGAATGATAAGGTAGAAAGCCAGATTGCAAAGGGTCAAGAAGAGAGTGAGAAGAGAGAAATGGAGGCACCTATTGTAGATGGCCAACTACAGAAGGCAGAAGAGAAATGGGACAATAGCTAGCAGAAATGGAAGGATCAAGTGAGGATTATTCTGGATAGAGGAGACATGGGCATGCTTATAGGCAGTAAGGAATGAGCCATCAGACAAGAAAAGATGGAAAGTGAGTGACAGAGTAGAGACAACAGAGGAATTAATCTGTTCTGTGATACTTAACCTCCTAGGGCCTCAGCTTCCTTATGTATATTAAAAAAAAAAAAGATGCTTGATAAAAAAAAAGAGGTCTTCTTAGACCTCTTTTACCTTCAAATATGTGATCTTTAATTCTGACAATCCTATAATCTTTCCAAAGATTTGACAAGGGGGTCTACCAAGCAGCCTGGAAGCCTTCTTTGCTTTCTTCTCACATTGGGAGATATGTTAGGGGCAGGTCTAACAGCAACACTCTGTTAATTCAGGTGTGATGTTGGAATGAAATGAGGCATTCACAAGTCATTGAACAGTTAACAAAAGGAGTTTACTTTGCTAATATGGCAAGGGTATAAAACAAAGAAATAGTGGTGCTTCCTTTCTCAGAATAAGATCTTCCTGGTCTCCATGTGGAGACAAGTAGATCGGGAGTGTGGTAACCAGAAATTCACCAAGTTGGAGGGGCCCTGACTCCATTTAAGGGGGGATTTTTATATTCTTAGTTAATCAGAAGCTGTAACAACAGGAGCTGTGGACCATCAAGTCTCAAGGATAGCTTTGTTGTCTTTTAGGGAAAACTAATCTCTATTACCAGGAAATGCAATACATTTACTCCTGATCTCCTGCAATTCAAACACTAGCCCCAAATAACATTTTTTTTCTTCCTTCTGAATCAAAAGGAATTTGAGTTTCCCATTCTTGCCAGGAGTGAGACCCCACTACAAACTTAGGTGTGTTTCTCTCACAACAAGCTCCTCTGTCACTTTTGGAAGGTTTTACTTATTTTCCCAGTTTTTTTTTAATTGTCCCCATTCCCACAAAATGACAATAACAACAAAAATAACTTTTACTGCATTTTGTGTATATGTTGTATTTATTTATCAGACTTTAAAAAATGGAAGGAAGCTTAGAGATCATTTATTATATACCCTTTCACTTTTTACAAATGAGAAACTAAAACCTTGAAAAGTAGATAATTTATCCAAGATCACAGAGGAAGGAACCAAAATTTGAGCCCAGGTCCTTGACTTCAAATCCAGTACTCTTTTCATTGTATCATGAAAATGTACATCAGAATGTGAATCCCTTGGAGTTACATTTGATTGTAAGCTCCTTGAGGTTGGGGATTCTCTCTAATTTGATTTATATCCACACTGCCTAGTGCAGTGCTTACCATTTATTAAGCCCACTGGGGGCATAGTGGATAGAGTGCTGAACCCTGAAGTCAAGAAGACCTTAATTAGAATTTGTCCTCAGACGTTTACTGTGTGCCTCTAGACAAATCACTAAACCCTGTTTGCCTCCATTTCCTCATCTGTAAAATGAACTGGAGAAGGAAATGTTGGTAGTAGACTCTTGGTAACCGAGGATGACTATTGTCTTTGTGTGTTTTTGTGCACAAAGACACTTGTACATGAAGGAGATTTAAGTGGAAAAGTCGATGCACAGAGACAGTCCCACTCTCTCAGCGTTGGAAGCCTGGGTCCAGTGGCACGAAAAGTCGTTACACCTGGAGACTTCCTCAGGTGCATTGGATGGCCATGTTGTCTTTTGTGCTCCAACACGCCCTAAGCACTCCACAGTGCCTTGCTGCATTGCCATCTCAGCCGTTGAACCTTCTTGTTGGTTTCTTCCGCCTGTTCTGCCGAAGCAGTCTTCACATGCTGGGTGAGCAAAGCCCTAGTTCACCAGGGGTCCACGACGACCCGATGGCTACCCTCACAAGGTTTAGCCGGCCTGTCGAAGCTGTTGCCTGGGGTGTGGCTGCTGCCCCATGCTAGCAGCTACTGGGAGCCATAAGTGAGAGCTGGGTGTCAGGTAAGGGACAGAGGCTGGAGAGCTGCCCTAGGAGGGCACGACAAGCCCTCCATACCAAAGATATTACTCCTCCCTGAGCGCCCCATACACCCCGGAGAAGGAAATGGAAAACCACTTAAGTATCTTTGCCAAGAAAACCCCAAATAGACTATTTGGTGGGAGCAAAAAAATATAAATTCTAATTCAATACATTTTCTCTGAGAAGAGCAGAGTGGTTCCAGGTTCTGGCACCAATTTCCTGCCTCTCCTCCTGAAAGGAATCAGAGTCTCCCTTGGGTAAAGGTGAGTGAGAGGTTCTAGAAATACCTCTTCATGACTTCTTGTGAATGACAGCTAAATAGAAAGTTGGATGAGACTGAACGACAAAATACTAAATGATAGATAGATTGATTGATTGATAGAATCGATAGATAATAGAGATTCTGAAACCTACTAGACCAGCTGTGAGACACCAGGTAATAATTATTATTGACACTTGAAAGACAACTATTTTCAGAACTATTTTCAAGTAAATTCTAATCAGTAAATGATTTTATTATACTCAGGACTGGGTGACTTTTTTTTTTTAACCCTTACCTTCTGTCTTGGAACCAATTCCAAGACTTTTTTTTTTAAACCCTTACCTTCTGTCTTGGGACCAATACTGTGTATTGGTTCCAAGGCAGATGCAAGAGTTAAAATTTGGGGGGGGAGGAGGGGACTGAGGCAAGGTAGAAATTAGTTTCTCTCCACATGCAGTATTATATTTTATGAGGTTTATTAAAGGAATAAGAGACAACCTCACCTACATTATGAAAGAGATGTGTCTGCCTGGAAGTGGCAACAGGAAAAAGCCTTCAGTAGGTGGGGAACTCCTATAAATAATAATTTGTGATCTCTCCCAGGTGAGAATTCAGTGCGATTACAAAGCATTCTGGGAAGTGAGCAAGGACTTCAGGGGTTTTGAGTCCAGGGTTCAAGACTCCATTTTTTACACAGAAGAGTGGTAAGGGCTAGGCAATGGGGGTCAAGTGACTTGCCCAGGGTCACACAGCTGGGAATTGTCTGAGGACAGATTTGAACCCAGCAATTCCTGTCTCTAGACCTGGCTCTCAATCCACTGAGCTACCCAGCTGTCCCCCCAGGTTGTGTGACTTTTGTCAAAATCACTGCATATCTCTAAGCTTCCATTTCTTCAGTTAGGATTAAAATCCTGACTATCATTTTTGCTCAATAAGTCATCCATTGTCAATAGGCCAGCCTAGTCAATTCCTACTCCCAAGGTTCAATGCTCCTCGAGGAGCCCAGACCAATAGGCCACTTACAGTGGAAGCTTCATTTTATGTACCTGCCTTCATTAGTGATTAGGGATTGGGACATAATCAAGGTGCCAGATCCTCTACGTGGCAGCTTCTTCCCAGAATCTTTCTCTCCCTTTAAGGACCTTTCCTTGAAGAGAGTTTGGAACTATCTTAGCTCTCAAAGCTGAGAGCCAGAAGTGATATTTTTCCTAAACTCATTTGCCAAAAGTTTGCAAACTCCTACCCTTTTGTCCTCCTTATCTTTCTGATACCGAATATTTTTTTAATTGAAAAATTTTATTGAATTAATGTGGAATATTTTTACATGGTTACATGATTCATGTTCTCTCCCCCTCCTATCCTCCCCTCCCCCCATAGCTAATGTGCAATTCCACTGGGTTTTACATGCTGATACTGAATATTTTTATAAACATCACCAAAAAGCAACCATATTCTCCAATCCCTGCTGCTTGCTCTCCCTTTCACGACTACCTTAACCCCTGTCCTTTCAATGTTCCATTCCATGTCTATCTGGTCCTTCCACTTTGTCCTTTAGATCTCTCATGCTAGAAATACCTTCATTTGAGATCACTTCCTCTCAGGTTCTCTCTATCTTTTAGTCTGGAGACCTGGCTCCCCTTGAATGGCACTGCGTCCTTATCCCTCTTTTAAAGTAATGTTTATGTCTTCTTTCATATTCCTCTATTTGGTGTTCAAAACCCTTCTTAACTCATCCTCTTCCCCTATCTTTACAGTCTTCTTTATTTTATTCCCCCAACCCATATATATTCTTCGTCCAGTACTGACACTGGTCTGGTAGAGCTTGGGGGGCTGGGAGGGGGAGAGAAGAGAACCTGATTTTCTGACTCCCAGCTTTGAGAGATAAGATACTCAGTTCCAGATGCTCTTCAAGGAAAGGTCCCTAAAGGGAGAGAAAGATTTTGAGAAGAAGCTGACATGTAGGAAACCTGGCACATTGATTATATCCTATCCCTATCATACTACTGTAGAGATTTTGGGGGCATTTGTGCTTCACTGAGACTAGAAATCTTTGTCCCTCTTTCTGTCTTTCTGTCTTTCCCTCCCTCTCTCTGCCTCCCTCCCTTCCTCTCCCTTTCCCTCTCTCTCTCTCTCCCTCCCTTCCTCCACCCCCTCTGCTAAGCTATCCTGCTCCCAGTGGGAAAGATCATTCACTCTGTGCTATTGTCTAGTATATTTTCATCAGTATAACTTCTCTGATTTCTGTTTCTTTTCAGCTTGGATAAATGCTACTCTCATTCTTGGAGCTGGGTCCCAGCTCTTTTTACTAGCTAGTGTGATACTGATAATCTATTTCCTCCTCTGTCAAATAAGGATGATAATAATTGGTCTGTCTTTCTCATAGGATTGTTATTTTGATGAAATGAGACAATATATGTCTAACATAAGAAATCACTGTTGGGCCCAAGGGACTGGTACACTCTCTATTCTCCCTAAAGAGCACCACAGAATGGTTTAGCTCCTTCCAGGTGTAATCTCCAATGATCTAGTTTAGAGGGTGGAGTAGCAGCAGAACAAAAATTGCTGTGTAGAGGGAAGCTAGGTGGCTCAGTGAATGGAGAGTCAGGCCTGGAGATAGGAAGTCCTGGTTTCAAATTTGACCTTAGATACTTCCTGGCTGTGTGCCTCTGGGCAACTCACTTAGCTCCAATTACTTTGCCCCTATCACTCTTCTGTCTTGGAACCAAAACACAATATTGATTCTTCGATGGAAGGTAAGGATCTTTTAAAAAATGGGGAGTAATGGCCAGGGTAAAGATGAGGACATACGATCTTAGTAAGTCTAGAGATAAGTGGTCAACTTCTCCTCCACTTCCCTCCATCCCTGGAATGGATTTAATGCTATATGCTTGTCTTTTTGTAACTGGTATATGGTGGCAAGGAAGTCAAGGCTTGGATATATTACATGGGACCTTCCTTCCCAGTTAAAAAATAGAGGAGGAACCTAAAATTTATTTTTTCCTAGGCTTAAGAGTATTTAGATGGATGTAGGAAGGTATAATTCTAGTTTGATACTTTTTTCTCTGAGAAGAGCAGAGTGGTTCCAGTTTCTGGCACCAATCTTCTGTTTCTCCTCCTGAAAGGAATCAATTCCCTAGGATAAAGGTGAGTAGGAGACTAGAAATATCTCTTCATAACTTCTTGTAAATCACAGCTAAATAGACAACTGTAATAATATAGAACTTACATGAGAAACATACAGACATATACATACAAATAGCAGAAGTTTAGTAATTAGCTTTCCCCCAAAAAATGTATACATGCCACACTTTTATTTTTAATCTGCATTATTAGCATTTTCTCCATCATTTTCTTAAGTCTAGACAATCAACAAAACAATTCAAGATCTTATTTGTAGAGTTTGCTAATTTCCAAAGTGTAAAACAGTAACACTGAAAATTTAACATTTGGCTCTTTTCAACTTTGGCTGACTTTAATACATTCCTGCCTCAGTGTGTACCCCATACACGTATTTTTATTGTTCAGTCAGTTTCAGTTGTATCCAACTCTTTTTTATTCATTCATTTATTTATTTATTTTTGAAGTTTGCTTGGTCAATTTCTTTTTTTTTTTAAACCCTTACCTTCCGTCTTGGAGTCAATACTGTGTATTGGCTCCAAGGCAGAAGAGTGGTAAAGGCTAGGCAATGGGGGTCAAGTGACTTGCCCAGGGTCACATAGCTGGGAAGTGGCTGAGGCCAGATTTGAACCTAGGACCTCCCATCTCTAGGGCTGGCTCTCAATCCATTGAGCTACCCAACTGCCCCCTGCTTGGTCAATTTCAAACATTATTCCTTGGTTACAAAAATCATATTTTATTCCTCCCTCCCCTCCACCCACCCCTCCCATAGCCAATGCATAATTCCACTGGGTATCACATTGCATCCAACTCTTAATGATTTCTTTTGGGAGTTTGTCATAGATACTGGAATGGCTTGCCAGTTCCTTCTTCAGCTTATTTTACAAACAAGGAAACTGAGATAGAGTCAAATGATTTGTCCAAGGTCACAAAGCTAATAAGTATCAGAGGCCAGATTTGAACTGAGGTCTTCCTAACTCTAGGCTCATCTCTTTTCCCAGACATAAACATACACACATATGTAAATATATACACACATATACATACACATTTATATACACTTATTTATATACATGATGTCTTCCCAATAGAAGTTCCTTAAGGATAGAGACGATTTCATTTTTGCCTTTGTATCCCCATTTTCTAGGACAATATTTAACTGTGTTAATGCAACTAGGTAGTGAGTAGATAGAAAGCCCCAAATGGGGTCACAGAGAATTGGGCATGACTGAAAAATGGCTGGACAAAGATGTATAATAAATGCTTATTGATTGTTTGATTGGAAAACCTTTAGAATAGCTGTTCTCTGAAAACAGAGACTGAAGAAAAAGAGTGAATAGTCTCCTTCCATTCCAGCACAGCAAGTGAGCATTGGAGAACTGTAAAAATTAATCAATGTACTGAGCCCAGTAGCATCTTAACTTGCTTTTAAGATATTGTCAGGAAAAGGAGAATTAAAAATATGCTTGGATATGTCAGATCTGGCAATGCCAAATACCTCCCAAGAGGCTAAATTAGGGTACTGGTATCCTTGCCTGAAAATTTAGTTAAGATTCTTGTAGGAAGGAAAAGAATACAATGATTTTTTTCCCTTCAAGTAAGCAAAGAGAGAAATGCCTCTTGACAGACAAATGAAAGTCTAAATTAGGACCAGAACCCACAAATCATATGGGCACTTTTTACTCTAATCATGAAACATTCTTTAGTTCTAACCAACTTTGAAAAAGAGAACTTTCAAGGTTAGGAATGAGAGAATATTCTGACCATTTTGTTTTATGTTACAGACACCAAGATTAGGTTTCTTTTTTTTTTCTTTTTACTTCTCCTAACATTTGGCTGATTGATGGAAGGTAAAGGAAAGTAATAAACCTTTATTCACAGAACTGAAAAACTCTGAGGCACACACTTCCTTTCCTCTCTGGAGATGGATGTGCTTATTGCTATTATGAAATATACAGCAGAGATTTTTTCCCCCTCAGGAATCCCTCAGGTATTCATCTAAATCTTGAGTACTTCTCGATAAAGATATCACCCTCTAGATAGAAACTGTCACTAAGACAAGCAGTCCACTTATACACAAAACTGTTTCTTTCTCAGAAAGAATAACAGTTAATAATTAAAACTTGAAGGCTCTTTTCTTCATAGCATGTCTTCATGTCATCAAAAAGTAAACATTTTAGATTTTCCAGAATAAAGATTTTTTTAAAAAAGTTTGTTCTTTAAAATAGTTGTGGGTGTAGGAAGAAAACATTGAATTTTATCAGAATCCTTGAGGCTGTGTATTATTAGCTCTTTTTATTAACTAATGCAATACTGATATTCCATTTCCTTCTCTGTCAAATGAGGATGATAATAATTGCACTGCATTAAATAGGATTGTTGTCATGGTGAAGTCATTGTATGTCTAACATAAGGGATAACTGTTGGACCCAAGGGGCTGGTGTACTCTCTATTCTCCCCTCAGGGCCCCTAGGCAGGAGCACATCAGAATGGCTTAGTTCCTTTCAGGTGTAACCTCCATGGTTTAGAGAGTGAAGCAACAGTAGCAGCAGTGATGTAATGGTGAACAATGGCCAGGGTGAAGATGAGGACACAAGATTCCTGCAAGTGTAGAGATAACTGACCATTTTTCTCCTCCAGTTCCTCTCATCACTGGAAGTCTAAGAGTTGCCACCTGGAGAGAACATTGAGTCATCATGTCCCTGGAGTCTTTGGAAGCTTCCAACAGAGCTCCCTGGGATGCAGTCTCTACCATATGTAAACCATAAAACTATAATTGCCCACTAATATTCTTCCCCTAACCAACTTGTATTTTTCCAAATATAAGTAGTAACTCACATTTCTATAGCATTTTAAGATTTACAAAATAATTCGTCAAAACTAGCCTGTAAAGTAGACAGTGGAAAAGCAGTCAATTTTGTCTACACTTGATAAACTGATAAAATAAAAATATGACAGTAATATCTGTTAATCAAATTATGTATTCAATTTCAATACATTTAAATGTTAACTGTAAATATTACTGTGTGGTTTACTTATAGGAGAGTAGAGTGGATTGTAAAAATCAAACAACTATTGAGAAGTTGACGACATCTGATATGAAATCACTTAATTTTATTCTTTCATTTTTTAATTTGTCACTTAACCATAGGATTTGGTGGGATTCCTCCTTGCTTAAGTTAATTCCCTTCACTTAATTATTCAGATACCATTCCCTTCTGTCAGCTGTCTTCCCCTCCCCACCAGGGATAACTGTTGATTCTTCATTATTTGCCCTAGTATGTTTATGCTTCAATCAAGTGAAACCACTAGGAGGTTCAGAGACCTTACTCTCAAGTTATCCTTGGTCCTTGACAGGACTGTTTCATACCTTCTCTTAATTATTTCTGTCACTTTAGAGTTGACTCTAAAGCATTATTTTTTATTATGTGGGTAGGAGGAATTTAGAGAATAAGGTAATCATAAACCTATTCCACTATCTTCCCACAGTCTTTCCCCCTTAGGTGTGGATGACTCCCTAAGCTCCACCCTTGACCTTTTAAAATCTATACTGTTGGAATCAGTGGCCTTACTGACACCTCTCTCATTCTCCCTTCATCATGTATATTTCTGTACGTCTCTCTTTTCTATTCAATACAATTCAAGGTGGTTGAGAACAGAGACCATGTTGGTTTTGTTGTCTTATGTCCAGTGGCTTGCATAAGTACTTAATCAGTATTTGTTGAGAGAAACCAAACTGAAAGAAAGTTTTATGTTGTATCTCTCTTTGATCCTCAGTACCTAGCACATTTGGATGGCAAATAGAAATTGCTTAATAGATTTTGTTGAATAAATAATTGAATAAATGGAGCCATATAAATTGTCATTACTTCTAAAGTAAAGGAAATTATTAATTTCAGAGAAGATTTAAAATTATCTTTAAAAACCTCAATAGGATACAGAATATACAAAATTAAAGATGGGATTACCCATTCTCTCAGATAGCAACCAAAGAATTAACAAAACCATGTTAATTCTCTCACAGATGTACTAATAAATACAGAATGATGGTTATTACAGTAGGATGCAAAATGTAAATAGTGCATATAATGGTCTACATTTGGCTTTACATACCATTCAACCTTATCTCTTGGAAGAGAACAATTCAATTTGCTGACCCACATTTAGAATCTAAAAAAAAGAACAACACCCTATCCAATGGGTAAACTGATCATTTTGTGATGTTTTAGCATCATTTGATGTGCATTAAAACTCTGAAGTAGCATAAGGGTTCCCTGGAGAGACAGCTATGACAGAAATTAGTAAATTAAGAAAAAGAAGGTTGATTGGCAATACAGTCATTTGGCAAACCACTTAATTTCATTTGCTGCCAACTTTCAGACAAGAAGCACATACACAATAACAGAAGACAGGATTACTGCCTAATATTTTTCAAAATGCTTAAGTATTACCACTTATCAGTGATTGCCTGTTTGCATATTTGTAATGAAACAAACAAAATGCAACTTACTGGCAGTGTATTTAGGATTTAAAAAAACAAATTAGATATTTATTCCCCCAATGATTAATTATATCATTCTCAGTCAGAGTAAATTAAATTAAAACAATTATACATCTGTAGTCAAAATTTATATTAATGGCTGGGTTATTAACATATGGTATGAATAAAATCTCCCATAAAATAAGTTTTATTATAATAAGCAATGTCCTACATCTTTCAACCCCTTCTTAGTTCAATTCTTTGAGGAAATCATCTACAATTGGTGCCTCTATTTTCCCTCCTCTTACTTTTCTCTAAATCTCTTGCAATTTGAATTCTTCCCTCATACTTTGAAACTCCTCCAAAGTAATCAATCAATAATGGCCTTTTCTCAGTCCTCATACTTTTTGATCTCTTTGTAGCTTTTGACACTGATTCCCCTCTTCTACTGAACATTCTCTTCTCTATAGAGGATAGTGGCTGTGTGAATGGAGAGAGAGGTAAGATAAGAGGCACTATCAAGGTAGAAATGATAAAACTTGGAAATAGATTGTATGTGCATATGAAGTTATTTCAAGAAAGTAGTAACACTGCTTCTCCCCTCATTTTCCTTCAGATTGCTCTTTGAAAGTCATTTGCTAGCTCTTCAACCAGGGCACTTCTGTGGCCTCTTTTCTCTTTTTTTTCCATCTATAATATCTCAATGATCTTATCGGTTCCCAAGAAATCAGTTATCATCTTATATAGGTGATTCCCATATTTATATATCCAGCTCTAACCTTGCTCCTGAGCTTCAGTTTCAAATGTGCAACCACTTCTATGACATCTTGAACTGAATGTCAATAGGAATTTCAAAATGAACATGTCCAAAACAGAACTCAAAACTTCCCCTTTTATGAAATTCTCTATTTCTATTAGGGGTTACCTTAAACTCGCAGTCATCCAGACTCAAAAGCATGTTGCCATATGTGACTCCTGTCTTGTACTTCCTCCACATATTCAATCTGTTGACAAGTCGTGTCATTTTTTCCTTCACCACATTTCTCAACTACATACCCTTCTCTCCACTTACACTCTCCACATGCTATTCTAAGTTCTCATCTCCCAAAGAAGGAATTTTTCTATACTATTGCAATAGCCTTCTACTTGGTTTCCCTTTCTTAAGTCCTTCCCTACTCTAGTCTATTTCTAGTAAGCCAATGAAGTGATTTTCCTAAATTTAGTGCAGATCTTATCATGTTACCTGCCAACTCAGTAAATTCTAGTTGCTCTCTATTACCTCCAGAAATAAATATAAAACCTTCAGTTTAGCATTTAAGATCCTTTATAACTCCCTGGGTTTTCCCCCTACCTTTCCAGTCTTCTTTCCCTTTATTCTCCTCCACACATTTTGACATCTTGTTATTTCTCGCACAGGCTACCCCATCTTCTTATTCCTTGCACATTCCTTCAAGATTCAGTTTAAATCCCCTTCTGCAGGATGTCTTTCCTGGACCCCCATTCTTAGTGCATTCCCTCTTAGATTATCTTCTATCTAATAAGTCTCTTCCACTATAATGTGAGAGCAGCACAAGGCATTTTTTTTACTTTATTTGTAACCCCAGGGCTTAACATAGTGTCCAGCAGCACATAGTAAGAACTTAATAAATGCTTCTTGACTGACTGAATGATTGTTTAAATATCCAATTAAAAATGCCATCCAAAAAAGTCATTCTTGCCACTATTCCATATTGCCTCCTTTATATTTTAAAAAACTAAATCAATCAATTGTTGAATTTCCAACAATCATCAAATTAGTAGACTGTAATTGTTTTAATAAGAGGCAGCAAAACCAAGAAGGCCTGACTTTGAGTGTCACCTCTAAAATATCCTGGTCGTGTGACTCTGGGAAAGTCACTTACCTTCTCAGAGTTGTAGGTAACTCTCTGACTCTTAAGTTGCAAAAAAGTTGCCAATTTCCATTAGTAGAAGTTTCTAAAATGTCCTTATGCTAATGAAGTCACATATATACAATTAGTCCTTGTCTTATGGTTTTGATGATTTTTTCAATTAATGTAACATCCCACTCAAACTTATTAATGCGATGAAAAAAATTATAATAATTATGACAGCTAGGTTGCTCAGTAGATAGAAAGTCAGGCCAGGAGAAAGGAGATCCTGGGTTCAAATCTGTCCTCAGACACTATCTAAATATGTAACCTGGGGAGGCAGAGTCAAGATGTTCCTAGAAGGAACAGAATTTCAGACCTCTGAAGACCCTTCCTTACCGATCACAAACTGAATGCTCCTAGGGGACTGAAAATCAAACCTAACAACAAGACAGAGCAAAGGAACCCTCCTGCTGGACTCAATTCAAAAGGTACTCCCCCCCCAAAAAAAAATCTGGAATTTGAGAACACTTGGGTTTAAGGGGAAGGCAGAAGGAAGGTCCCAGGACCTCTTCCCCCTGTCCACCTAGAGCACTGAGACTCCAGCAGCAGCTGGAACTTCTGGGTGGGCAAGGCTGCTGGTCTGGAGGGTGTACCTTGTGGGCAGGGCTGTGCCAAGCTCAGAGTGTCAAACACAGATGGCAGGGAAGGAGCTAGAGAGGGAACATAGAGCTGGCAGCCTGGCCAGAGCTGTAGAGATCCTCCATATTTGCTCCAGCCTTACAGGAGGTGTTGGCCTCAGAGGACACCCAGCCCAAACAAACTGAACTTAATCCCATCAAAAGTCTTCAGAACTCAGGGAAGGTCAGGCTCCATACCCCTCCCTCATTTACTGCTGGATTTTAATCCAATCAAAAGCCTCCAGAGGACAGGGAAGCTCAAACCCCCCAACAACCCTCCCCCAGAGACTGTACCTAGAGATCTTCTGTCAAAGCTCCAAGAGGGGAGACTGACAGAAGCCCCCAAAACCAAAAAAATGAGAGGAGCAAGAGCACAGACAAATACAGGGAGCAAAAAAGGGGTGGATATGAGCAAACTACAGGAAAAGAAGAAAGAAATTACAATAGATAGCTTCTATACAGCGAACAGAGCAGAGGGGGAGGGATCAGCAAACGATAAATCAGAAATCCCAGTGAATTGGGTACAGGGTTTGGAAGAACTCAAAATGCAATTCAAAACACAATTAAGAGAGGCTGAAGACAACTTTAACAGCAAGATAAGTCATCTGGAAACAGAAAACAGTGTCTTGAAAGCCAAAATTAATCATCTGGAAAATGAGTCAAAGGAGATGAAAGATGAGGCAAAGAAGATGAAAGATGAGGCAAAGGAGATGAAAGATGACCTCCATAGAAAATCAGACCAGAAAGAGGATGACCAAAAAGCCAGGGATGAAATCCAGTTTTTAATAACCAGAATACAACAACTAGAATTAAGTGACCTCACAAGGCAGCAGGACACTATAAAACAAAACCAAAAGAATGAAAAAATTGAGGAAAATATGAAGCATCTCATTCACAAAACAGAGGATTTAGAAAATCATTCAAGGAGAGATAATTTAAGAATCATTGGTCTACCAGAAGACCATGACAAAAGAAAAAGCCTGGGCACAATACTACAGGAAATTATTCAAGAAAACTGCTCCAATATTCTAGAACAAGAGGGAAAAGTGGAGATTGAAAGAATCCACAGATCATTTCCTGTACTTAATTCCCAACTGACAACACCCTGGAATGTTATAGCCAAATTCAAGACCTATCAGACCAAAGAAAAGATATTACAAGCTGCCAAGAAATAAGTCATTCAGATACCATGGAACCACAGTGAGGATAACACAGGATCTGGATGCATCCACACTGAAGGATCAAAAGGCATGGGATATGATATTCCAGAAAGCAAAGGAACTAGGTCTACAACCAAGAATCAACTACCCAGCAAAACTGAATATATTCTTACAGGGGAAACTATGGTCATTCAACAAAATAGAATAATTCTAAGAATTTGCAAAGACAAGACCAGACCTGAACAGAAAATTTGATGTCCAAGCACAGAACTCAAGAGAATTATCAAAATGTAATTAAAAAGGAGGGAAAAAAGAAAAACAAAACAAAACAAAATTTTAAGAGACTTAATAAGTTAAAATGATATGTATCCCTATAAGAAAAGAAGTCATTGGTAACTCTTAAAAACTGTTGTTATCACCTGGGCAGCTAGAAGAATTATACTTAGAGGGAACAGTTGACAAACTGTATAGGATGAAAGGACAAGACATAAATAGGTATATAGATATATGCATACATAAATATATATACATGTGTGTATATATATACATATATGTATATATATATACACAACTAGAGCTAAAAAAGAGAGGTTAATACTAAAAGAAATGTGAAAAGAAACAAATGGGGATAAATTCATATGCCACAAAGAAGCTCATGGCGGGAGTGGGGAGAACATCAATACACTGGAAGGGTAAAGAGATTGAAGATAGGAAATACTCAACTCTTATATGCTTTGAAATTGACCCAAAGAGGGAAGAACAATCCAATCTATTGGGGCAGAGAATATATTTGTGCCCTATAGGGGAGGAGAAGGGTAACAAACGGTCTGGTGAGGAGGGAAACAGTACAAGGGAGAGCGAGGGTGAGGGGTAATTTTAGAAAGACTACAGGGAAAAATAAGGGGGGAATAAGAAGGGAAGGGGGTAGAAAGGGAAGTAAAATAAGGGTGGGAACTAGGGGGACTGAGTAAACACATACATTGGTGTAGAAGGAAATAGTGAAAGAAGAAAAGACAGCTCAGGAGTAGAAATCAAAATGCTGGGAAATACACAGCTAGTAATCATAACTCTGAATGTGAATGGAATGAACTCACCCATAAAATGCAAGCAAATAGCAGAGTGGATTAGAATCCAAAACCCTACCATATGCTGTTTACAATGAGGAAGGTAGATACACATAGGGTGAAAGTTAAGAGGATGGAGCCAAATCTATTGGGCATCAACTGATAAAATGAAGGCAGGAGTTGCAATCATGATATCTGACAAAGCCAAAGTAAAAATAAATCTAGTTAAAAGAGACAGGGAAGTTAATTATATCCTGATAAAAGGCAGTATAGACAATGAGGAAATATCCATACTCAACATGTATGCACCAAATGGCATAGCATCCAAATTTCTAAAGAAGAAACTAGTGGAGCTCAAGGATGAAATAGATAGAAAAACTATACTAGTGGGAGACCTGAACCTTCCTCTATCTGAACTAGATAAATCAAAACAAAAAAATAAATAAGAAAGAGGTAAGAGAAGTGAATGAAATCTTAGAAAAATTAGAGTTAGTAGACATGTGGAGAAAAATAAATAGGGACAAAAAGGAATATACCTTCTCTTCAGCAGCACATGGTGCATTCACAAAAATTGACCATGTATTAGGGCATAAAAACATTGCAAACAAGTGCAAAAGAGCAGAAATAATAAATGCAACCTTCTCAGATCACTTATGCAATGAAAATAATAATTAGTGAGGGTACATGGAGAGTTAAATCAAAAATTAATTGGAAATTAAACAATACGATTCTTCAAAACCGGTTAGTCAAAGAACAAATCGTAGAAACAATTAATAACTTCATTGAAGAAAATGACAACGATGAGACATCCTTTCAAAACCTATGGGATGCAGCCAAAGCAGTACTGTGGGGGAAATTTATATCCTTGAGTTCACATATTAACAAATTAAGAAGGGCAGAGGTCAATGCATTGGGCATGCAAATTAAAAAACTAGAAAGTGAACAAATTAAAAATCCTCAGATGAAGATTAAATTAGAGATCCAAAAAATCAAAGGAGAAATCAATAAAATTGAAAGTCAAAAAACTATTGATTTAATAAATAAGCCAAAAGCTGGTACTTTGAAAAAACAAATAAAATAGACAAAGTACTAGTCAGACTAATTTTAAAAAAAAGGAAAGAAAAAACCAAATTAACAGTATCCAAGATGAAAAAGGGAGACCTCACCTCAAATGAAGAGGAAATTAAGGCACTCATTAAAACTACTATGCCCAATTGTATGGCAAAAATATAGCAAACTAGGTGATATGGATGAATACTTACAAAAATATAAATTGCCTAGACTAACAGAGTAAGAAATAAATTACCTAAACAACCCCATATCTGAAAAAGAAATTGAACAAGCCATCAAAGAATTCCCTAAGAAAAAATCCCCAGGTCCAGATGGATTCACAAATGAATTCTATCAAACATTCAAAGAACAACTAATCCCAATATTATACAAACTATTTGACAGAATAAGCAAAGAAGGAGTTCTACCAAACTCCTTTTATGACACAAACATGGTACTGATCCCAAAGCCAGGCAGGTCAAAAACAGAGAAAGAAAACTATAGACCAATCTCCTTAATGAATTTAGATGCAAAAATCTTAAATAGGATACTAGCAAAAAGACTCCAGCAAATGATCAGAAGGATCATCCACCATGATCAAGTAGGATTTATACCAGGGATGCAGGGCTGGTTCAATATTAGGAAAACCATCCACATAATTGACCACATCAACAAGCAAACCAACAAGAACCACATGATTATCTCAATAGATGCAGAAAAAGCCTTTGATAAAATACAACACCCATTCCTATTGAAAACACTAGAAAGTATAGGAATAGAAGGGCCTTTCCTAAAAATAATAAACAGTATATATCTAAAACCATGAGCAAACATCATCTGCAATGGGGATAAACTAGATGCATTCCCAATAAGATCAGGAGTGAAACAAGGATGCCCATTATCACCCCTATTATTTAACATTGTACTAGAAACACTAGCAATAGCAATTAGAGAAGAAAAAGAAATTGAAGGTATTAAAATTGGCCATGAGGAGACCAAGCATGAACAGTTCCATCTTTAGGTCTAAAAGCAGATGCTATCCCAGGATGATTAAATCAAGTTACCTTAACTTCATCTCGCCCAGGAGTATTCTATGGTCAATGTTCAGAAATTTGTGGATCAAATCATAGCTTTATACATATTGTTCTAGAAATAACCTCACTAAAATATTTTGAAAAATGATCCTCTATAATGCAATAATTTTTAAGTAACTAACTCTATACTTTTAGTATACATGAGATATAATAATCTCCTTAAACAAAATGCCACAGCTTGATACTTCAACATGAGCCTTAACAATTCTATTAATAATCATCTCATTATTTTGTATTTATTAACTTAAAATAATAAATCAATTATTCAAATTACACCCTCAAATGAAAAGAAAAAATCACAAAAACTATTTTACCTTGACAAATAAAATGAACAAAAATTTATTTGCCCCATTCATCTCACCAAAAATTATAGGTATTACAACCCTACCACTTATCATTATATTTCCCTATATTATTTTATCATCCCCTAAAGGATGATTACCAAATCAAATTCAAATATTACAAATTTGACTAATTCGCTTAATTACTAAACAAATAATGACAATACATAATAAACAAGGATGAACTTGAACTCTAATACTAATATCTTTAATCTTATTAATTGCTTCTACTAATCTTCTAGGATTACTTCCATATTCATTCACTCCTACAACTCAATTATCAATAAATATTGGAATAGCCATTCCACTATGAGCTGGAACAGTTATTATGGAATTCTAAAATAAACCTAAAATATCTTTAGCCCATTTCCTACCAGTCTTTGCGGATGATATGATGGTTTAAATTAAAGAATCCTAGAGAATCAACCAAAAAGCTAGTCAAAACAATCAACAATTTAAGCAAAGTTGCAGGATACAAAATAAACCCACACAAGTCAGCAGCATTTCTATATATCTCCAACCCATTTCAGCAGCAAGAATTAGAAAGAGAAATTCCATTTCAAATCACCCTAGACAAAATAAAATACTTAGGAATCTATCTGCCAAGACAAACACAGGAACTATATGAACACAACTACAAAACACTCTCCACACAATTAAAACTAGATCTAAATAATTGGAAAAAAAACTGATTGCTCATGGGTGGGACGAGATAATATAATAAAAATTACAACCCTACCCAAATTAATCTACTTATTTAGTGCCATACCCATTGAACTACCAAAAAACTTTTTTACTGAATTAGAAAAAAAATAGCAAAGTTCATTTGGAAGAACAAAAGATCAAGGATATCCAGGGAAATCACGAAAAAAAAAATGCAAAGGAAGGAGGACTTGCAGTCCCAGATCTCAAACTATACTATAAAGCAGTGGTTATCAAAACAATTTGCTACTGGCTAAGAGACAGAAAGGAAGATCAGTGGAATAGACTTGGGGTAAATGACCTCAGCAAGACAGTCTATGATAGACCCAAAGATCCCAGTTTTGGGGATCAAAACCACTTTTTGATAAAAACTGCTGGGAAAATTGGAAGACAGTATGCCAGAGATTAGGTTTGGATCAACATCTCATACCCTACACCAAGATAAATTTGGAATGGGTGAATGACCTGAACATAAAGAAGGAAACTATAAGCAAATTAGGTGAACACAGAATAGTATACTTGTCAGATCTTTGGGAAAAGAATGACTTTAAAACCAAGCAAGAGCTAGAAAAAAATCACAAAATGTAAAATCAATAATTTTGATTACATCAAATTAAAAGGTTTTTGTACAAACAAAACTAATGCATCAAAAATTAGAAGGAAAGCAACAAATTGGGAAACAATCTTCACTACAGAAACCCCTGACAAAGGTCTAATTACTCAAATTTATAAAGAGCTAAACCAGTTGTACAAAAAATCAAGCCATTCTCCAATTGATAAATGGGCAAGGGATATGAATAGGCAATTTTCAGTTAAAGAAATCAAAACTATTAATAAGCACATGAAAAAGTGTTCTAAATCTCTTATAATCAGAGAAATGCAAATCAAAACAACTCTGAGGTATCACCTCACACCTAGCAGATTGGCTAACATAACAGCAAAGGAAAGTAATGAATGCTGGAGGGGATGTGGCAAAGTTGGGACATTAATTCATTGCTGGTGGAGTTGTGAATTGATCCAACCATTCTGGAGGGCAATTTAGAACTATGCCCAAAGGGTGCTAAAAGACTGTCTGCTCTTTGATCCAGCCATAGCTTACTGTAAAAAATAAATAAATAAATAAATGAGTGACCCTGGGCAAGTCACTTAGCCCCAATTGCCTAGCCTTTATTGTTTTTCTGCCTTGCAACCAGTACTTAATATCTATTCTAAGACAGAAGATAGGGGCTTAAAAAATAAATAAAATGTAACAATCAATGCTGGGTAGGAAATGTAAATATAAGAATTATTAATTAATTTTTTTCCATTTTCTACTCAACAAGAACTTATTTTCTCTTATTCCTCCTATCATCCTCCTATCAGTGGAAAAAAAAGAAAAATAAAATTCTTCTATCAAATAGGTATAGTCAAACAAAACAAATTCCTACATTAACCATGTCCAAAAATGTATATCTCATTCTACATTTTGAATCCATAACTTCTGTCAAGGTAGCATGTTTCATCATTGATCTTCAGGAAATTTGGTTGGTTATTATATAAATCAAAGTTCTTAAGTCTTTCACAGCTGGTTGTCTTTAGGATGCTGTTTCTAGATAAATTGCTCTGATAGTTCTACTCATTTCACTCTACATCATTTTCTTCCCAGGTCTCTCTGAAATTTTCCATTTTGTCATTTCATAGAGCAACAATAGTATGCCATTGTGTTTTATATACCAAAATTTGTTCAGTTATTTGACAACTGATGGGTACCCTTTTACATTCCAAGTTTTGGCTACCAAAAAATAAGTTGTTATAAATATTTTTGTATATAAAGGCATTTTCTTCTTTCTTAAATAACTTTGAGATATAAGCTTAGTAGTGATATTTCTGGATCAAAGGGTATGGCTAATTTAGTAACTTTAGGGGCATGGTTCCAAATTGCTTTCCAGAATAACTCAACCATTTCACAGTTACAGAAGCCTGAAACTTGATAGATATTAAACACAGTTAAAAAATAACATTTCCTCTATACCTGGAGAATTAAATTGAAACAAAAAAAAAATCAAATTGTCTCTTCTAATTAAATGTGCTAATAGTCCTCAAGAAGTACAGAAACTTGCCAACTAAACTACCCAACAATGATTTATTATTTTTAGAATTCTTGTTAACCAATTGTTCATATTTGAACATTAAAAAAAAAGAGCTGCAACCCTGAAAATCAGTGGTCCTATCATATGGTCCATTTATATACATTCTCATTCTATTTGTTTCCTTTTCCTTTTATTAAGCAGGTACTAAGTAAATGTTTCCTGCTGTTGTTAGTCCACTAAGTCAATATTTAAAGGATTCAGTCTATTTATATATGAGCTACTTTCTGAATAAAGTCACATCATCTATCTAGGTATGGATTTGCCTATCCTGCAGTTAGTTATTGAACATTTATTTGAGAATAAGTGACCTTTAGAGCAATGATAGAATACATGAAGACTATATCTTTTGGTTTGAGTTCAATAGCAAAAAGAACAGTAAAACTTTAAAAAAAAAATCATAGACTCTCTAGTTAAGCCAATGCTGCATTTAGCTACCAGCAAAAATTACACAATATCTAACAACTGTTTCACCTAGAAATATGAAAGAAATAATTTTTAGATTTATTTATACTATATAATATCTGGGAGCAGGACAGACAAATTATTGTACTTTGTTTTCATGGAAAGAGTCTTTAAACAACTTCAAGAATCATTAGGTCCAATATATCCCAGAAATTCTTCAGAGCTTTTGATCTTACTTTGATAATTTTAAAGATGGAGGAAGGAAAAAAAGAAGAAAGAATGTGGTTTAGGAAGTTTCAATAGTCAACAGAGAAAACACATAAAAAGTGTTTTGCAAACTTTACAGCACTATATATACATTGACTATGATCATTATCATTTCCAAATCATTGTTTCTAAGCATCATTAAGATTTCTCAGACTAAGGAGTAGAGAAAAAATGGTAGACTACAGACAACAAACAATCCAAATAAACTCTCCCTCCATTCTACTCCAAACAACTTTAAAGTTACTCTTCAAATCAAATTTTGGAGTGACAGAGCCAATGAAAGGTAAGAGAGGGATATTTTTTCCAGCTTAAGAAAACTTAAGAGGTCAGTAGGAGAGGACTGTGACATTGGTATGGGAGCCATCCTAGAGCTTGGCAACTGTTAGGGGTAAATCTTATGGTTGAACTGAATATTTTTAGTTGGTCGCCAGGGATTTAAATTCTAAATCTCAATGAAATACTCAAGTCAGAGTGGAATTTTATTGTGGTTTATTTACAATAGAGTGAAGATATTAAGGAAGAAAGAAAGAGAGGAAAAAGAGAGAGATACCAGACAGAAGTTTAGAGACCCCAGTCAAGGTGGGGGGGGGGGGTCAGAGGATTAAATCTAAAACAGCTTCCAGCCATGAGGCCTCCTCCAAGATGAGGGGCCTTCTCAGAGGCTTGTGCCTCCAGAAAAGCCAAGGAAAGGGGAGTAAACCTTGCACTCACCACATGATAATCCAAGGGAAGCAGTATGAGGTCTAACTCTCAAGTCCCTCCACAGTCAAGTTCCAACACCAAGTTCCTCTCACAGGAAGTGATGTGAAATATAAAGGAAGTTCTTTATGTCACTTCCTTTGTCTCACATGTACCAATGGTGGCTTAAACTTGGCTTTGGACAGCTTATGGGGTCAGTCAGTTGTTTCTGATTTGTCACTTGTTGGCACACATGGGTCATAGACCTTCCTGCCCTACACTTAATCCTTAAGTGGGGCTGTATACATTCCTGGTTGCTAAAATTCTAAAGGCTAAGCAGGGTGGAGTAAATCTAAAATTCACACAACAGTGCCAGTAGTGGGCCTTGGAGGTGGCTGTGACAGCTACAGCAAAAGCAACAGCAGCTTTAGGAACTCTCAGACTAGAGATGGAAAAGAGATCTGACAACTAGTCTGAAACAGATTACAGGGAACCCTTTGTTGTCACTGAGTGCAGCTGGCACCTATTGGCAACTCTACTGCCCATAAGCAGCTCGAAGTCATTGTTCCAGAATGGAAAGAAGTGCTTGTGGTTGGTCATGAAGGGATACAGGCCCTGATCACAATTCCAAGGCCAAGAGTAATGCTAGCACTTACAGCTGCAGGAGCAGGGGTCCTTCATCAATAAAACACAGCATTGATTAGGAGAGCAATGACAATATCTTTCCCTGAATGGTATCATCTTGGAAGCACTGAAAACTTTCATACCCTCAGAACTATCTCTGAAAGCAATAGCAGAAAAAAGACTGAAGCTTGGAATGGTGCCTTTTCACCCCTCTGTTAAAGAGTTCAACTTTAATGTAAAGTTCAAAGTCAAGAAATTGGTTAGAAAAATAAGTAAACAACAAAAAAAGAACTTAACCATAAAAACCTACTATGGTGGTAAGGAAGACCAAGACATAAACTCATAAGAAGACAATAATATGGAAACAACTACAAGCCTCAAAGAAAAATGCTAATTGGACCCAATTCCAGCAAGAATTCCTGGAAGTTTTTAAAAGGAGAGATGAGGATCAGTAGAAAAATTAGGAAAAGAAATGAGAATGGTGCAAGAAAATTATGAAAACAAAATTAACAGTTTAGTAAAAGATACACAAAAATTCACTAAAAACCTCTTTGAAATTTTTTTGAAAAAAAATTTTTGAAAATTTAATTTTTTTTAATTTTTTTGAAATTTTTTGAAATTTCAAAATTTTCTTTGAAATTTAAATTTTTGAAAATTTTTTGAAAATTAAAATAGACCAAATAAAAAAAGGAGGTATAAAAATCCTCTGAATAAAAGATTTTCCTAAAAAGCAGAGTTGACCAAATGGTAAAAAGGGTTCAAAAGCTTACTGAAGAAAATAATTTCTTTTTTTTTTTTAAATATATTTTATTTGATCATTTCTAAGCATTATTCGTTAAAGACATAGATCATTTTCTTTTCCTCCCCCCCACCCCCCATAGCCGACGCATAAGTCCACTGGGCATTAGATGTTTTCTTGATTTGAACCCATTGCTTTGTTGATAGTATTTGCATTAGAGTGTTCATTTAAAGTCTATCCTCTGTCATGTCCCCTCAACCTCTGTATTCAGGCAGTTGCTTTTTCTCGGTGTTTCCACTCCCATAGTTTATCCTTTGCTTATGAATGGTGTTTTTTTCTCCTGGATCCCTGCAAGTTGTTCAGGGACATTACACCGCCACTAATGGAGAAGTCCATTACGTTCGATTATACCACAGAGTATTAGTCTCTGTGTACAATGTTCTCCTGGTTCTGCTCCTCTCGCTCTGCATCACTTCCTGGAGGTTGTTCCAGTCTCCCTGGAACTTCTCCACTTTATTATTCCTTTGAGCACAATAGTATTCCATCACCAACATATACCACAGTTTGTTCAGCCATTCCCCAATTGAAGGGCATCCCCTCGTTTTCCAGTTTTGGGCCACCACAAAGAGCGCAGCTATGAATATTTTTGTACAAGTCTTTGTGTCCATTATCTCTTTGGGGTACAGACCCAGCAGTGCTATGGCTGGGTCAAAGGGTAGATATTCTTTTGTCGCCCTTTGGGCATAGTTCCAAATTGCCCTCCAGAATGGTTGGATCAATTCACAACTCCACCAGCAATGAATTAATGTCCCTACTTTGCCACATCCCCTCCAGCATTCATTACTTTCCTTTGCTGTTATGTTAGCCAATCTGCTAGGTGTGAGGTGATACCTCAGAGTTGTTTTGATTTGCATCTCTCTGATTATAAGAGATGTAGAACACTTCTTCATGTGCTTGTTAATAGTTTTGATTTCTTTATCTGAGAACTGCCTATCCATTTCCCTTGCCCATTTATCAATTGGAGAATGGCTTGATTTTTTGTACAATTGATTTAGCTCATTATAAATATGAGTAATTAAACCTTTGTCAGAGGTTTCTATGAAGATTTGTTCCCAACTTGTTGTTTCCCTTCTGATTTTAGTTATATTGGTTTTGTTTGTACAAAAGCTTTTTAGTTTGATGTAGTCAAAATTATTTATTTTACATTTTGTGATTCTTTCTATATCTTGCTTGGTTTTAAAGCCTTTCCCCTCCCAAAGGTCTGACATGTATACTATTCTGTGTTTACCCAATTTACTTATGGTTTCCTTCTTTATGTTTAAGTCACTCACCCATTTTGAATTTATCTTGGTGTAGGGTGTGAGGTGTTGATCTATTCCTAGTCTCTCCCACACTGTCTTCCAATTTTCCCAGCAGTTTTTATCGAATAGTGGATTTTTGTCCCAAAAGCTGGGATCTTTGGGTTTATCGTATACTGTCTTGCTGAGGTCGCTTTCCCCCAGTCTATTCCACTGATCTTCCTTTCTGTTTCTTAGCCAGTACCAAATTGTTTTGATGACTGCTGCTTTGTAATATAGTTTTAGGTCAGGGACTGCAAGGCCCCCATCATATGTGTTTTTTTTCATTATTTCCCTGGATATCCTTGATCTTTTGTTCTTCCAAATGAACTTTGTTATGGTTTTTTCTAAATCAGTGAAGAAGTATTTTGGTAGTTCAATGGGTATGGCACTAAATAGATAAATAAGTTTGGGTAGGATGGTCATTTTTATTATATTGGCTCGTCCTATCCATGAGCAGTTAATGTTTTTCCATTTGTTCAAGTCTAGTTTTAGTTGTGTGGCGAGTGTTTTGTAGTTGTGTTCATATAGTTCCTGTGTTTGTCTTGGGAGGTAGATTCCTAGGTATTTTATTTTGTCTAAGGTGATTTTGAATGGGATTTCTCTTTCTAGTTCTTGCTGCTGAGCTGTGTTGGAGATATATAGAAAAGCTGATGATTTATGTGGGTTTATTTTGTATCCTGCAACTTTGCTAAAGTTGTTGATTATTTCAATTAGCTTTTTGGTTGAATCTCTAGGATTCTTTAAGTAGACCATCATGTCATCCGCAAAGAGTGATAACTTGGTCTCCTCCTTGCCTATTTTGATGCCTTCAATTCCTTTATCTTCTCTAATTGCTACTGCTAGTGTTTCTAGTACAATGTCAAATAGTAGAGGTGATAATGGGCATCCTTGTTTCACTCCTGATCTTATTGGGAATGCATCTAGTTTATCCCCATTGCAGATGATATTAGCTGTTGGTTTTAGATATATACTGTTTATTATTTTTAGGAATGACCCTTCTATTCCTATGCTTTCTAGTGTTTTTAATAGGAATGGGTGTTGTATTTTATAAGAAAATAATTTCTTAAAAATTAGAACTGGATAAGTGGAAGCTAATGACTCCAAGAGACATCAAGAAACAATAAAACAAAGTCAAAAGAATGAAAAAAGAGAGGGAAATATTAAATATTTTACTGGAAAAACAAACTCATATGGAAATAACTGATATAGAAAATAAATCAAGGAGAGAGAGTTTAAAAATTAAGAAAAGTATCTGGAATCCATGATCAAAAAGAGCCTAGATATTATATTTCAAAAAATTATCTAGGGGAAACGAGGTAATTCAGTGGACTGAGAGCCAGGCCTAGAGATAGGAGGTCCTAGGTTCAAATCTGGCCTCAGATACTTCCCAGCTGTGTGACCCTTGGCAAGTCATTTAGTCCCCATTGCCTAGCCCTTACCACTCTTCTGCCTTGGAACCAATACAAAGTATTGATTCCAAGACAGAAGGTAAGGGTTTAAAAAAATTATCAAGAACTACCCTTCTAGCCCTTGCCACTCTTCTGTCTTAGATTTGATACTGAGACAGGTTTGAGTTTTAAAAAAAAGAAAAGAAAGAAAATTGTTCCCCCCCCCCAAAAAAAACAAACCTATCCTATCTTAGATCCAGAAGGCAAATTAGAAATCAAAAGAATCCACCTCTCACCTTCTAAAAGAGATAAAAGAGATCATAAAATGAAAATTCCCAGGAATATTATAGCCAAATTCCAGAGCTGCCAAGTTAAGGAAAAATATTTCAACTAAACATATAGAAACAATTAAAATATCATGAAGCCATGGTTAAAATCACACAATATTTAACAGCTTTCACATAAATGAATTAGAGGGCTTGGAATATATGTAGTTTATTAATGTACTTATTTTTCTTCTTCCCTTCTATCATTGATCATTTCTGATAGGTATGCGGTGGTACCTTTGAGTTGTGTAACTTTCATTTCCCTAATCAATAGAGATTTTGACCGTTTCTCATATGATTATAGATTGCTTTGATTTCTTCTTCTGAAAACTGTCTGTTCCTATCATTTGACCACTTATTAATTGGAGAAAGGCTCTTATTTTTATGAATTTGATTCAATTCCCTGGACATATGTGAAGTGACACTTTTATCTGAGAAATTGCTCTGAAAATTTCCAATATTACTTCATTGTCTATGATACCTTTTTAGGAAAATATAGTTTCCCTCATTATCTTTTTAGACTCATTTTTTATTTTGTTTTGTCTGAGATCATAATTATTTTTTTTACTTCAACTAAAGCAGTGTATCCCTTTTTCTTACTCCTTTTAGAAATGACTAAAGATGGAGAGAAAAAATATATCTATCTCCATAAAGAGAACTGATAAACTCTAACAGCAAATTTAAATATAATTTTCTTCCTTCATTTTTTTTTGCCTTTTTTGTGATATGGCTAATATGGAAATATGTTTTATATAATTTCACATGTATACCTGATATAATTTTACTTGCCTTCTCAGTGAATGGGAAATGGATAGAAGGGAGGGAGAGAATTTGGAATTCAAAATTAAAAAGAAAGGAATAATAAAAAGAAATTAACTAATTAATTTAAAAAAGATTTTTCAGACTACTGATATTATGAGTTGGGTCTAGCTATTTGGAAAGAACCTGCTTTGACCATATATGATTTTTAGAAATCAGTAACTAATGGTCAAGGACCCCTTCACCCTAAGAGCCAGAAGGCTCTTGGCTCACAGGAACAAGATCAAATTCTGGAGGTTGACTTTATAGGTCATTTTTTTCATTGGTTCATTTCCATCATTTGAAAAAGAAAATCTCCTAATATAAGTATAATACCATGAGGTAAAGGTTGTACCCAGATTTCTCCAAAGGTGAGCAACAGATCCCATATAAACACTCAAGGTAGTAGGTATAAATTAGCTGGTAGGCTTAAATTGGTATTTTTTTCACATCTCAAAATATGTAGAAGACACAAACTACTCATAAGAGACCATAAAGAGAAAACATATAAATAACTCAAATAGCCATTGTTCTCCCCAAGAAATCTTGTTTCTGTGGCTAAAAGGCTAGATTTCAGAATGATGCTGTCCAAAGAATTTAAATACCTCTCCTCTACACAATTATCATTCACAAACATTGCTCATAAACTATTCTCTTAGGCAACATGCACTTGAAATACAAATAATACCTTTTCATGTGCTTCTTCTGCCAGTTAGTATCAACTGCTTCTGGGAAACAGAGCTGGGGTGGTGGTAGTGGTGGTGGTGGAGAAAGGATTGCTACATTTACTTCACACCAAAAAAGGTTCAAGGAAAAAATGAAAAAGACTTGGGCAATGAGAGAGGGACAGAGAGACAGAGAGAATGCTAGGTTCATAGCTCAATTTTTTTTATGGGGATTTTACATTTTCCTCCTCTGATTGGGGAATTTATCCCCAGAAACACCATTGGAAGAAGCGCTCATGTCAACAATGCTCTCATGCCAAACATGCTCAACCTATGGCTCACTCTCAGGACAACTTCTTTACTTCCTGTACTATAACTCCCTATTTACCTTGCTTTTGAACTCCTTTTTATGTGTTGGCTTCCCCCAGGGACTCTCTTTTTGCTTTTTATAGTATTTGTATTTCCAGAGCTGCTTCTGGCATAGTAAGTACATGCTTTCTCTATCTATTAATCTCCCCTAAAGGCACATTCCATTGTGAGATGCCTCTTAAGCCCTGTAATCACAATATATTTGTGTTCACTAACACAAATCCACAATAGTTCAGGTCCATTAACACCTTACTTCTTGACACCATCTTCATATTTCTGGAATTGTCTATGTCATCTACCCATTTCCCCTAGAACTACCTGCACCAATGAAATACACTATGGTATAATTACCCATTTTAGCTCTGTGGACTATGTTAAGATTAAAATGGGGACCCAGACATCATACAACTACTTATTCCCTCCGTTTTCAAGATTTAAATTTAAGCTAATATTTAGAAATAAAGAAGTTCACCTCAGTTTTTTGAAATGTAGAAAGAGTTGAATCCTCCAGGTTAAGGAGGCCATCAGATAATTAGAGAATTTTCTTAGCATGGAGATCTCAGTGCAAATAAATCAGGTCTCGTTCAGACTGTTTTGGGGGGATTTGGAATTGGTTTGATATTAGAAGGAAACGAGAAACTTGTAGACCATTTAGCAGCTGGCTAAAGAAGAATTGTTTTGTACTAATATGGAAAAGATACTCAACATTGATATATTAGTAAATTCAACGGAATTTCATCTTCTACTGTGTATTGACTATGTTAATGTGTCAGTTGAGTCTAAAGAAGAGGAATTCCTGCATCCTGGTGCTGGTATTTGTGCTAAGGACACAGTTGGTCTGACAGTTATATCAATGACCCAAAGCTCAGACCCCTGAGCCAATTAAGTTTTATAGATGAATTCTACACCTTTTATGGAAAAACTGGTCTAGACTGCACTATGAATATTGTTCCTTCTTTAACCCACTTCTGGGTAGGAAAGTCCTAATGGTTCTGATCTGGAATGCAATAAGCCTATATATATATATAGGCATGACTGGAAGAGGGAAATGCAACACAAAACCAGGCAAAAAGAAAGAACAAGTAGAATAATAAAGAAATGACAATATGGGAAAAAGCAAAGAATAGAAATGACAGGCTTTATCTCCCCCCCCCCCCCCATTGAATGGATTGAGGCCAGCTTATAATGGTCTTATAAACAAAGTAGGTGATACAGATTTATGTAGTGGATAGTGTAAGGTGGAAATAATACTCAGGAACGAGAACCACAATGGCAGGGTTACAGTGAGGATGGTGCTACTGTTGTCCCAGTCATTGATCCTTTCCTCATCATAGGTCAGGAAAATGTAAGATGATGAAGAGGTCAATACTCTCGTGCATGCAGTCTACCCCAGTGCCAGGGTCTAATCCAAGAATCATCCTGCAATACCAACTGAATCATGAGGCCATTCAGAGTTTTCCCCAATCTCCTCTTCATCCCACATTATTTAGGTGCCTTCTGCTAGTTTCCACTTCATCTCTGCCTCATATGAAGAAATGAGCCTTCTCCTTGCCAAGGCAAATAAA
Organism: Monodelphis domestica; assembly: GCF_027887165.1. Lineage (NCBI taxonomy): Eukaryota > Metazoa > Chordata > Mammalia > Didelphimorphia > Didelphidae > Monodelphis > Monodelphis domestica. The sequence continues at coordinate 33,073,288 of NC_077230.1, forward strand.
TTTCTCTGTGTGCACAAATGATCTCATCCCACCTCAGTGTTCAGAATAGAAAACAAAAGAGAAGAAGAAGGACGGTAGAAATGGAAAGTCTCAAGCTTGATTGGGTGAGTATATACTACTTGCCACATGTTTCTACTCTGTGTTGTCATTTTCTGCCAGTTGGGGTGAGAGAGATAGAAATTCAAACTCTTTTTTTTTGGTATAATCAGTCTGGGGATCCACAGGAGGCAAAAACCTGTGTAAAACTGAATGGGATCATCACATTTAAAATTGTAATAGGATGTCCACCTGTCATAAGTGCTCTTACCTGTAAGGAATGAATACACAGATAGACTGTTTCCCCATATAACCTTTAAAGGTGTGTATTTTCCTTTAAAAGATATCCTATTTGTTAGAGCAACCCAGAGGATCTGTAGACCTGAGCAAATATATTTTTGCTGGGCCCAGTCTCAAACAATTTGAATTTAAAATGAATTACAAAATCAGGGTCCCATGTGAAGTCTTCTTATTTATCCGTGAAGACTTAAAAGAATTATCTTATAGTGTTCACCTTTCCATACACAATAGTGTAAACTTAGTTTTAAACACTGAACTTTAATGACTTGAAAAGACTCTCTGAATTTGGATTATTATTAAAATTAACATGACAGTTTTGTGTTACAATTCCTAACAGCTTACATGACCATGAATTCCTCCACCCATTGTCCTGGCCATTCCAAATACTATTTGTGAGATATTTCAGGAAAATGGTTCACCATGCTTTACTTTACTGCTGTACTGTCCCAAGTCCCTCAACGTGCCATAAGCATCCATAGCTTCATTTTCAAAAAGTGTTTCCAAAACCATTCTATAGCTGATCCTTGGAAATTAGAATATATTGAACTGCCTGTTATCACTTCCCAATAATGCACATTATAAAAAAACTAAAAATGCTGCCTTTTTTGCATGTCAATAAGTAAAACAAGAAATAATTTTATCATAGTTTAGAAATTTTTCAGCTTAGAAATTGTTTAGCATGAAAAAGATGTTTTGGAGGAGACAATATATTTATTTTCATGAAATAGATAATATAAAAAATTGTTGAATTTTATACTGTTTAAACTGTTTTTAAAATATTATTTATTGTGGTAAGAGTACAAATAAACCAGAAATGAGAAAGTTGACAGTCTTTAAATTGAATAGTGCCACTTTGTGGAAATTATAATACTAAAAAGTTCATTAATTTATATTATAACAAAATTATAATATAAGAAAATGAAATCAAATACAATTTACTTTTTGATTATTCATATAGACAAATCAATATTTTCACTATACTTCAATGTTTGCACTACGGCTTTTTTTCTGTACTTTTTTAAAAACCCTTATCTTCTGTCTTGGAATCAATACTGCGTATCTGTTTGGGGCAAAAGAATGGTAAGGGATAGGCAACTGGAGTTAAGGGACTTGCCCAGGGTCACACAGCTAGGAATTGTCTGAGGTCAGATTTAAACCCAGGACTTCCCATTTCAAAACTGGGTTTTTATCCACTAAGCCATCAAGCTGTCTCTTTTTGTACAATTCTTAATGAAAGTTTAAACATACACACACAAAAAAATAGAAAGTAAAATATTCTTGCCTATTCACATAGCCTCTAATGTAACATATAATCAAAGAACCTATCTTATATAATGTAAGCTAGTGCATATATATTTTGGTGGCAACTGCTAATCTTCCCCTTTTCTAGATGAGAAAACATGTAAATTTAAGTTTGTTACAGTTATAATCATGACATTAATGAATATGATGCATTTTAAAAGCAACTTTTGTGGCATAGAAAGAAGCAGCGGATTTTGAATCTATCTTTTCTTTAACTTTTATGGCCTAAAAGGAATGTATAAGATTGCCATATAGAACAGAATTATTTCTTTATCACTCTGGCATAATTTCATTTATAAGACATCTTGATAGGATCCTAATCTTTATTTGGGTATTTTTTTTCACTTGAGTTCTGAACCTATCCTTGATCATAATAAAACCTAGTTTTTTAACCTCTATCATTTCTGTGTTGTGGTAGAGCAGTTTTGGCAGCAATCACCTATCACATGAGCTCAAAAAGGAGATATTTCTCGCATAGCAAGTCTATACTCTAAAAATACATTATCCTTACCAAGTATATAATATAAAAGATGAATTGCTTCCTAGCAATGTATGGGTTACAAGATGTATAATTTGTTTTAAGGTAAGTAGAAATAAGTAAAAACCTAACATATAATCTTGTTCAGGGACAGGTGAAACAAAATAAATCTTTTATTGCATTAACTATTCATGTCTCCTTTCTCACTTAGTAGTTATCTGAAAGTTCACTTTGCCTAATATATCATATTCATAAAAAAGACTAAATCAATCTAACTATGCTCAAAAGGCACTAAAAGACTGCCTGCCCTTTGATCCAGCCACAACACTGCTGGGTTTGTACCCCAAATAGATAATAAGGAAAAAGACATGTACAAGAATATTCATAGCTGAGCTCTTTGTGGTGGCAAAAAATTGGAAAATGAGGGGATGCCCTTCAATTGGGGAATGGCTGAACAAATTGTGGTATATGTTGGTGATGGAATACTATTGTGCTCAAAGGAATAATAAAATGGAGGAATTCCATGGATACTGGAACAACCTCCAGGAAGTGATGCAGAGTGAGAGAGCAGAACCAGGAGAACATTGTACACAGAGACTGATACACTGTGGTACAATCGAATGTAATGGATTTTTCCATTAGTGGCAATTCAGTGATCCTGAAGAACCCAGAGGGATCTATGAGAAAGAACACTATTCACATTCAGAGGAAACACTGTGGGAGTAGAAACACAAAAGAAAGACAACTGCTTAGTCACATGGGTTGAGGGGATATGATTGGGGATATAGACTCTAAATGATCACCCTAGTGCAAATATCAATAATATGGAAATAGGTCTTGATCAATAACACATGTAAAACCCAGTGGAATTGTGTATTGGCTACAGATTGGGGTGAGGGAAAGGGAGGGAAAGAACATGAATCTTATATCCACAGAAAAATATTCTAAATTAATTAATTAAATACATTTTTTAAAAAGACTAAATAAATCTACTTTTAGTTTTCCCTCTTTCTATCCTTTCTACCAAAAGTCAAATGAAAATTGATGCAGCAGCAAGATTTCATGATGATCTTAACAAAAATCTTATAGTAGCAGCCCTACTGAACTGAATTTTAGTCACAGAATATTAATTTGTGGACTTAAAAACATAAATATACATACATATATATATATATATATATATATATATATGGGGAGAGCGATAGAGAGAGACAGAGACAGAGACAGAGACAGAGAGAGAGGACTTTTGGAGATACTGGACAAAAGTACTCCTTGCTTAAAAGAAGAATCTGATTTGTTCCAACTTAACAATTACTTAGAAAGTATCTGTGATGTACAGGACACAAATATGAATATATGAAATAATTCTTGCCTTCAGGAAGCTTTCATTCCATGGAGGAACTTAAATATACATATATAAATAGAGCCAAAGCATATATACACAGATAGTTTAAGAAATGAAGTGGTAAGGAAGCATGACCGGGGGGGGGGGGGGGGGGGGGGGGGGAGGGTGTGTGTGTGTCAAAAAAACATAATGTTAGGGCTCAGCCATAACGAAAACAAAGAATTCTGAAGAATGTGAAGAATAATTACACGCTTGTTGTGCAAGTTTTCATTTTGTATTAGTGTTTATACTACATTTAAAAAACACCAACAAACACATTAAAACCTCTTCCTTTATTTAAAAGGAAGGGGTCTGGTTTTTTTCCCATATGAGCATTGAGGGGAGCTCCTAAGATTATGACTATGACAACCACAATAACAAAGAGCAGGGAGCCCTCTTATGGTAGCTTTGATTTGTTTCTGACTAATGTCCTCTGTTTATTGTTAAAGCATCCCATTCATTGAAATACCTATTTAAGAGGTTTTCCTTAGAGCCTGGTTGAAGAAATGGTCAGATTGCATTATATTATGGCTTGCATTTGTTTAACAGAGAAAGAAGAACGTTCAGTGCAGTGCTTGTTAGAAAAGTGTAGAATTGGGGAAACCCTAATGTTATTCCTGGGGATCAGGACCAAAATTTTCTTTCCCTTCTTGCTGGTGACTGGCAGCTAATTCTAAACAGAAAAGTGAACCCAGCTGTTCTACATACAAAGTATTGTTTCCCATTATCTCGAGCTTTAATATCTGATACCTGAGCCCAGGGTATATTAAATCACTTCAAGAAGTGTCATGAAATTTTCAGCAGCAACAATAATTCTCTTTAATTAAAAAAATTTATGCCATATATAACATTTGGGGGAAGACAGGATGTCATGAAACCAAACAATAGTGTCATGGTTCCACAAAAGTTGTAAATCACTATTCTAAGGCCCTGAGTTAATATGGATTTATAGATGAAGAACAAATTAATGTTTTTTTATAATGTGGTTATAGCTCAGTCAATCTTGAGTTGAAAGGATGCTTTTCTGTATGCATGTACACAGAAACGTACAATATTTGTTCATAGGCTATAAATGATTGTTCCCCTTTTTTTCTATACAGGAGGACAAATTCTTGATTTAATCTCCTTTCTTCAAAACTTGAAAATATATCATTTCTTTGGTGCAATTTCTCCCTATTCTAACACAAAGTATGGCTTAGAAGGCGTAAGTAGTCAAAGTCAAAAGAATTCATCACTCAGTGGCCAGCTTTTTGGTGATGAGCCTCTACAACTTTAGGTAGGCTAGTCAAAGATTGACAGAGACATTGTCCATTGCTCATCCTCAAAGTTTTTCCAATTCAAATAGGGCTGGTAAAAGTTTTTGCTCTATTAGAGTAATCTTTGGGTACTCTAGGCCAGTTCTACCCCTCAGTGAGATATTGGAATAGGTCTTTGATGCAGGTATCTCTTATTTAGTGTCAGTAAAATGATAAAATAATGTAACATAGATTTAGACATTAAAGGGATCATATAGATACTATAGGGAAAGAGCGAGTTGTTAAATGGTCCTCTGCCTCCAAATGATGCTGAAATTTTCTTTGATATAAGATATTTCCAAATAATTTGCTACACCCTAACTCTTAGAGTTATGGAAAGATAAGAGGATTTATTCCTAATTGGAAGTTGAGAAGAAAATGATATTTTTAGACACCAACACAGAAATAAAAGTAAATGGTTACTGTGTATCGTACTGATTAGATGGGGAAAAGCTTAAACAATTTCCACTGCTCTCAGAAGATTTACTCTTTCTGAGAAAAAGTCTTAGTTCCTATAATACCATTCAAAGAACTCTGCTGACCCAGAATTAGATCCACAAGTATTTTGATGTACTCTGCCAGCATAGAAAAGCCTATGGACAACTTGTAATTGCCTAGGAGTCCCAAAGATTATGGATCAATCACATAGACTGCCAGTTAAGCCAAGTAGAAAGCCTGGGAATAAAAAGCAAGGCTTGGGATCTGGTTGTACTAAAGCAAAATAGTTTATTGTTTGATTGAAAGGGAGGAAAAAACTTAAGAAGTGGGGAAAGTTATTGAGTACACTTAGTGAGCTCCATCATTTATATATGACAATAAAAAGTTGTTTGTTTGTTTTTTTAATAATGAGACCAATGGGAGGAGAACATGGGCATGAATACGAGCTTTGCTTGGTGAGCTAGCTCAGTGGTTGGAAAACTGTCCCCAAAGTAAATAAGCAATCATAAGAACATAAAATATTTAATTTTCTTCCTACCTGTGAAAGGGCAAGCTCAGAACTGCTCTATACACTTCTGTGTGCTACTAGCTCAGTATGTGGATGCCTTGGGAATAGCAAAGTGACTACTTGTGACTCTGCACTAAAGGACTTGGAGGTCTTGGGGATGATAAAGCAGGCCCCTTATCCACCACCAAGAAGGAAAAATCTATGTGTTCATAGCCCTTTGAGAAAGGAGTGACTCTCTTCCTTTAATAGAAATTCTGATGATTTATGTTGGTTCATTTTGTATCCTGCAATTTTGCTTAAGTTGTTAATTGCTTCTATTAGTTTTTGGTTGATTCTCTGGGGTTCTCTATGTGTACCATCATATCATCTGCAAAGGGTGATTGGTTTCCTCATTGCCTGTTCTAATTCTTTCCATTTCTCTTTCTGCTCCTATTGCTATTGCTAGCATTTCTAATACAATATTAAATAATAGTGGTGATAATGGGTATTCCTGCTTCAGCCCTGTCCTTCTCTAGATCTAATAGTTCTCCAGTTCTAATGTTCCAATCTCAACCTATTTATTTATAGACCTATTCTTGTTGAGTAAGAATGCCATGTAAAATATATTTGAATGCTTCCTTTCATGAGCTTTATTGATAGAATGGTTCAGATATAGCAGACAATCCTTTGATACAAAAGAATTTTGTTTTGTTCCCAACATTTTTACTGGTCTATTTCAAATTCAAAGAAGGAATACAATGTTCCTTAGAAATGTTCAACAAAACAGACCATGAAAAAAGACAAACACAACCTCAATAAATTCTTCAGATAGAACTTACTGAAGTCAAATGAGAAGATCCACAAGTCCTATGTATGACAAAAGGATGTCCTACTTGGATACACTGATGAAGGGCAAAGAAAGCAAAACCAAGTGGATAGCATACACAATGACCACAATAATGGAAAAGAAAGCAATACTAAAATATACAAGAATTCAGAGTAATGTAATGACTAATCTTCATTTCAAAGGATTGATGATAGAGCATCATCATATTGGTAGGGAATTTCCCTTTTTGGTGGTAAAAAATGTTTTATATTATGCTCAATGCATTTGTTTTGCTTTTCTGTTTTTCTTTGTTTCAAAGGCAAGTTTTATAGGGATGGGGTATTAGAAAAAATGATATTGATGTTAATAAAGAATCAAGAAAACATTGGGGGAAGCTGGGTAGCTCAGTGAATTGAGAGCCAGGCCCAGAGACTGGAGGTCTTAGGTTCAAATTCGGCCTCAGACACTTCCCAGCTATGTGACCCTGGGCAAGTCTCTTAACCCCTATTGCCTGGCCCTTACCACTCTTCTGCCTTGGAACCAATACACAGTATTGATTCCAAGATGGAAGGTAAGGGTTTAACAACAACAACAACAACAAAAGAATCAAGAAAACATTTAATATAAAAATATTTTAAAAATAAAAATAATACTTCATCAGTACTATCTCCCAGACCCTGTATATCCAAAGGCAAAGCAGAGTCTTCCGAGTCTATTTCTTGCTTTAAAAGCAAAAGAAGTAGGATACATTTTTAAATGCCTTTAGCAATTAGAAAGATAATAATGGAGGATCTAAGCATAGCTCAAAGAGTATAAAACTTCTCAAGTGGAAGGATTAGTGACTAAAAAAGACCTCTGCTAAAATACCGAAGCTTTTGAACTCCTAAGCTCTAAGGAAACTCTTGAGGTCTGGTAAAATTTTACTTAGTAAGCCAAGTTTCAGATGTCCAGGAAACTTTTGTCTTTTAAGCTTAGAAAATAGGTTTAGAAAATTGTCAAAATTTTACTTGTTTCAAAATTGTCATCAATTATTCTCATACTCATCAGCTTTATGACAGAACTCTTTTTGTAGCAACCCCAAATTAGAAACTAAGGGGCTATTTCCCTTATTGGAAAATGACTACACAAATTATGGTATATAAATGTAATGGAATACTATTGTGCCATAAGAAATTATGAAGTGAATAATTCCAGAGGAAATTGGGAAAACCTTTATGGAATACAGAGCAAAATAAATAGAACTAGAATAATCTATCCAATGATAATGCTATTTTTTTGAATGACTTTAGAACCGTGATCAACATAATTAAACACCATGAGTCCAAAAGAATAAAGATGAAAAATACTACTCACTTTCTGACAGTGAGGTGATGGACTTAAAATTCAGAAAGAAACATTCATTTTCAGACATGGCTAATGAGAGAATTTTTTTCTTTAGAAATGTATTTTTTCCAATTATATGTAAAAACAATTTTTGGAATTCATTTTCAGACATTGAGTTCCAAATTCTCTCCCTCCATCCTCCACTTTCTCTTAGAGATAGTAAGCAATTTGATATTGATTATACATGTGCTATCATTCAAAACATTTCTCTACTCATCACATTGTGGAAGAGAACACATTAAAAAATCATGAAGAAAATAAAATGGAAAATGTTATGCTTTTATATGCATCCAGATTCCATTAGTTCTTTCTCTGCAGATGGGATAGCACTTTTTATGAGTCCTTTGGGATTGACTTAGATCATTGTATTGCTGAAAATGGCTAAGTAATTCACAGTTGTCTATTATACAGTATTGTCGTTATGGCATACAGTATTCTCCTGGTTCTGCTCACTTCACTCTTCATCAGTTCATACAAGTCTTTCCAGATTTTTTCTGAAATCCTCCTGGCCATCATTTATTATGGAACAATAATATTCCATTACAATAATATACTACAATTTGTTTGGCCTTTCTCCAATTTATGAGCATCCCCTCAGTTTCCACATCTTTGCTATCACAAAAAGAATTATTATAAATATTTGTGTACTTTTCTCTTTTAAAAAAAAAGTCTCTTTGGGATACAGACCAAGCAGTGGTATTCCTAGATCAAGGGTTTGCATATTATTTTATATATGTCTTTGGAACATAGTATGGGAATTTATTTTATCAAACTGTAAATATGTATTTTGAGATTTGTTTTTATTGTTAGTTTTTAACTTGCTTATGTAGTGGGATGGGAAATAATAATAATAATTAAAAGTAATGCATCATATTTATAAATGCTTTAATAAGATAGAGTGACATATCAAATTCTGGATTGGTTGAATGGCTGAACCCAATGAATAGTCATTAATAGTTCAGTAGCAACTTGGAAGGTAGTCTCGATGTTAGTGTCCTAAATATCTCTCATTGGCCTTGTGCTACACAATATTTTTCAAAAATAATTTGAATAATAATATAAATAACATGCTTTTCAGTTTTACAAATGATACAATGCTTAATGCCATTATATTAGATGGAATATTCTGGATCCAAAACATTCTGATCAATGAACTGAATAAAATAAGGTAAAATTTAATTGGTTAGATGAAAAATAATAAAATTGTGTTAAAAAAATCAACATCACAGAAATAGCAAGAAATTGGAAAGGGTAGGCATTAGTTCATCATATAAAGATATGGAGACTTCACTGAATGAATGAGTGGACTTCAAATTTTATATGTCAACAGTATGATGCTAACCTAGACAGCTCTAAGAGGGTCAGATTCTTAATGAGGTAGGTAATGGTTTTGTTATACTCTGTCTTCAACATGCCATAAAAGGAATGCTGTATTCAATTCTAGGCTACACATTTTAGCAAGGCCAAGAGAAGCATTAGTGTTGGGATGAGAGTAACCAGGATAGATGAAAGGAAAGAGGAAAATTCCACATGAAGATACCTGAAAGTCCTAACATATTTAGTTTGGAGAAGAGAAAATTTAGAGAGAATATAATTGCCACCTTCAAACATGAAGGGCAACTTTTATTTATGTAAAAGAGAGAATAGACTTATTCTGCTTTGATAGAACTAAGATTAATATAGATAGAAGATGGAGAAAGACATTGACTTTATGTAGAGAAAAATTTCTCTTTTTTAAATATAAAAATGATTTTTATCAATACCATTAAAATTCTTGCAATTGAATTTTCAGAGGTCCATTTCCCCTGAAAATTGTTTGGTAGTTTTAATAGCATATTTCATTTAAATTGTGGTTTCCTTCATAGTCTAACAATACCTAAGAAATAAAAAGTAACAATTTTGAGTATAAGAACTTAATACACACATATACATATATATACATGCATATGTATCTTAAGTAATATAACATAAAATATATATGTATGAATATAACATTTTCCTGCCCATTTGGGTCATCCATTAAAATAGATGACCTGTGCCTCCAAATTAGGTCTCTCGTGAAGTTATATTCAGTGTATTGTCAAATTAAACAACACTCAAATCAAAATATACTGTAACATAAATGAATACTTCTGACTCACAATCTTTATATTCTTTAGATCTGCTACTGTTTTCTTTCTAGCTGCTTAGCCTAGAATAAGGCAAAAATCATGTTTCCTATACCATAAAAGTGTTTAGCTTTTTCTGTAAAGTTTATGAACCTCTTCTAACAATAATTGTTAAAGAAAACATGGAAAATGAAATACATAGGATTAAAAATGAAACCAATTACATTGGAATGTAGTTATCAAAAATGTTTTTAAAATTGTGATATAGTACTATATTCATAATAGCTCTCATTTATCTAGAACCTACTATGTATCAACCAGTATGCTAAGCATTTTACTAGTATTATCTCATTTGATCCTTACAGCCTTCTGAATTAGGTGCTTTTGTTTTTCCCATTTTACAGTTAAGGAAACTAAGGCAAACAGTGATTATGTGACTTGCTGAGGACCATACAGTTAGTAAGAGTCTGAGACTGGATTTGAACTCAGGTCTCTCTAACTCCAGGGCTCTGGAACCAGTGCTCTATCCATTGTACCACCTAGGTGCAAGTGGGTTTAATAACTATGGTAATTTTTAAGTATAAACAATATTTTGAGATATCTGCAACAACTATAAATTTTTTTAATTTAAATTTTTTAATTAAAATTTTTAAATTAAATTTAAAATAATATGAAAATATCTGTGATTTCTATTGATGACAAAATCACAGGTAATATAAATGATTGTATAATTCATGTTCTACATTCATAATGGAAGGAAATGCAAAGTTTTAGTTATACATTAATGAAAATGAAAATGCAGTTATTTTTCTCTCCAAGTTCTCAAGTTCCCCATACTGCACCTTCTCCCCACTCCATATCCAAATCTCTTGGGTTTCCAAGGACTCCAGGTTAGTAAGTTGTGCTGTATAGACTAACCACTGCAGCACAAACAATTTTTTCTGAATTTAGCAGAAAGTCAGAGTCTGCATGACACAAAAGATATTTTTCTCAGGTCATTTGAGATTACTGAGGGATACTTCTTGTCTTTCAAATTCATGATTAAGACAACTAAATCTTTAGCAAACAGGCCTGTGTTCAATGGTAGGCGTGTGATACCAATTGAGGACATCACCCTCAGAAGAACCAAATAATATGTTTTTAAAATGTTAAAAATAAAATGATAGCGAGGCTAGCCACCTTTATCCCTCAAAAATAATTTCTTAAAAATCCTTCAGCTGGTCTCCAACTCTTACTCTAGCTTGGTCAAATTAAGTGAATAAATCAGATTCATGTTTTTCTAATTTGCTGATGATAACTTCCTTTATGCCTAGGTCATGTATACCTTTTGATCTTATCTTGGCAAATGGTGTAAGATACTGGTGTATATCTAATTTCTTTCAGATTACTTTCCAGTTTTCCCAACAATTTTTACCAAATAATGAATTCTTTTCCCAAAAATTAGATCCTTACTTTTGTCAAGAATACAACTATTTATTGTATATTTATGCTGTTCCACTACTTTTCTATTTCTTAGTCATTACCAGGTAGTTTTGATTGCCTCATTGAGCAGAGCACATTTTATGTTTTAGAAATGTTGAAAATTATGGTAGTAAATATTCATAACCTGAATTACAATGAATAGCACTAAAAAGATTATTTCTAACTTTTACTAAAATGTTGCTAGCCCACAGTCTATTTTTGTTTGTTTTTTGCTGTTCAGAGATCTTAGGACCTCAGTTTATATTAATTGCTTTCTAAGAACATGGATTTAATAAGTGAATGGAACTGGTGGGATGTATCAATCTGTAACAGTATATGGGCAATTTTAACCTAGAAAGAGGGCAAATACATGAAGCAATCTCCAAAGGTATGTCTAACAAATTCCATCTTGGAAAGACAAATAAAATATATACAAAAATCCTTGTAAAGATATCAGTGCAACTAGAGCTGAATTCAGACTCACTGGGCTGGAAATCAAGAGAACTGTCTTACGGTTCTGGTTCTGCCACTACCTGAATAGCCTTGAATAAGCCACTTCACTGGGCGGGTTTAATATCAACAAGCTCCACTCCTGGTGGTGCCACTATTATAAAAAGTGTAATTCATTGGACTCTGAGAAGCTTTTTCATCTTCACATACCTTTTTTAGGTGGGGAATATCTATTGTGTAATTGAAGACTTTCCACTTTATACCTTTCCAGTGTCTGTGTTTTAGTCTCTGTAGACCATAAGCATTTGCCAGACTCATTGGGTAATCCATGTTTAATCTGTAACAGATATGCATAGTAAGTAAAATAAATTCTCATATTGGCTTTGTACCAAAAGGTATGCCTCATTTTTCATTTTGAGTTCATCGCTTCTTTGTGAAGAGGTAGTCACCATGCATGGTCCTCTAGATCAGAGTTGTTTTAATTTGCATTTGCATTGCAATCAATGGTCATTTGGAACATTTTTGCACATGATTGTTTATACATTCCCTTTTTTTTTTTTGAAATGTCTAATCATATCTTTTTTTATCTAGAAGGGAATGGTTCTTTTTTCTTATATAATTGAATCGGTTCTCATATAGTTTGGATAGCAGACTTTTATTAGAGAAACTTGCTGGAAAGATTATTTCCTAGTTACTCATTTAACTTCTAATTTGACTGGCTTTGTTTGGGCAAAAACTTTTTAATTTTATGCAATCAAAATTGACCATTTACTCTTCTGTGATACTCTATATCCCTTGTTTAGGTCATGAACTACTCCCCTAACCATAGATAGCTATAAAAGATATTTTCTTTTTTTGCTCCTCTTATTTGCTTATGATGTAAACTTTTACATCAAAATCAAGTATTAATCTGTAGTTTATCTTGGTCTAAGCTGTGACCTACTTTCTGTGTGATACATGTAGGCTTGCAGAGGATAAAACTGTGAATGCAACTGTTGATATCAGGAGAAACCTGAGTGCACACTTCATCTGCAGCTCTTAACCTTTGGGTGACCATGGGTAAGTCATTTAATTCCTCAGAGCCTCTTTTTGCTCCTCAGAATGATAGGGATAATAATGGTTACAGTATAAGAATAAAATTAGATCACTTATATAAAACATCTTATGAATGTTATTGGGCTAGATAAATGTTAGTTATTCTGGGAATTACACCCCCCCAAAAAAATTTGGGGGTTGCTAGGGCCAGGGAGTAGGCAGTTATGTAATAATGAATTTTCTCCAAAGACTAATATATCTACTATGATTTCCTCTATTCAGTTTTGTCATTCCTAGGATATCTCTCTATCCCCCTTAGAAAGGGCAAGACTGAATTACTCTCTAAAATAATATGCATATTTTTGAGCTGAGTAGGATCAATTTAAGTACGAGTTTCATTTATGAACTTCTGTCCTTCCCCTCTTTGTCTCTCTTTAGGTTATCTGCCACAGCTACTGTTCTTTGTACTTTTCCTTGATTGTTAGTGTGTATAAGTATATAGTGAATAAAGAATCCATTTTGATGTGCTAACAAAAGGGGAAAAAAAGGTATTTTAATGCTAAAGCTTAAAGTAACCAGATTTCACAAGAAAAGAAACTTTGGAATTACTGCTGGTTCCCAATAGATAAATCTTCCATGAGTGTATTATGTAGACCCACATTGTATTGAAAAACTACCAAAAAGACTTGTACAAAAATATTCATAGCTGCGCTCTTTGTGGTGACCAAAAATTGGAAAACGAGGGGATGCCCTTCAATTGGGGAATGGCTGAACAAATTGTGGTATATGTTGGTGATGGAATACTATTGTGCTAAAAGGAATAATAAAGTGGAGGAATTCCATGGAGACTGGAACAACCTCCAGGAAGTGATGCAGAGCAAAAGGAGCAGAACCAGGAAAACACTGTACACAGAGACTGATACATTGTGGTACAATCGAAAGTGATGGACTTCTCCATTAGTATCAATGCAATTTCCCTGAACAATCTGCAGGGATCTAAAAAAAATACTACCCACAAGCAGAGGATAAACTGTGGGAGTAAAAACACCGATGAAAAGCAACTGCTTGACTACAGGGTTGGAGGGGATAAGACTGAGGAAAGACTCTAAATGAACACTCTAATGCAAATTCCAACAACAGGGAAATGGGTTCGAGTCAACAACACATGTGATAACCAGTGGAATCATGCGTCGGCTATGGGAGAGGGAAGGGGGGGGGGGTTGGGAGGAAAAGAAAATGATCTTTGTTTCCAGTGAATAATGTATGAAAACGACCAAATAAAATAATGTTTAAAAAAAAAAGAAAAACTACCAGCTGCCTAGAATAGATTCTGCAGTGTCCACCTCATCCCTCCTCTACCACCACAGGAAAAAATTGTACTTCATTTTTCTTTCTTCAATGTCAGTGCAGCTAGTTAATAAAGCTTTAGACTATAAGTTTAAAAAGCCCAGCTGTATGTATGACTCCTCTTCTTAAATTTCCCTTAATACCTCTGTTCCTTAGTTCCTCCCTCACAACCATCATCCCTAGAAACAATTTCTGTGTAAAAGGGGCTAGCTACTCTTACCAAATGCTACCCACAGGGCAAGCAAGCCAGCTAGCTAAAGAAGCAAGGCACTGGGGGAGGGAGTGGGGAGAAAAAGACAGTAAGCAGTATATGCCAATTTACCTTCAGACCCTGATGGTCTTTTCTCAGAACCCTGGACCAAAGAGCTTTGGAAATAGCCATATCACTAGCCTAATACCTCTAGCCATTATTCTGGGAAGCAACTCCTACAGTGATGCAACCTGGGATTGCTCCTGCAGGTGTTATTGCCATAGCTACCAAAGTCCCAGAAAAGAAAGTTCTTCTCACCAAAGTTTTTGGTGGTGTCAAATGGTTTAACATTAGAACATGATATGATTTTATCAATGGAGATGATGTTTTAAAAAAAGAGGCACTTGATCTCTTTTGCCACAGAACCCTAAGGACCCTGGGACCTTTCCAACAGATTTGCAATTTAACTTTCCGTATGTGTGGTCTCCTCCATTAAAATATGAACTTTTAAGAGAAACTGTCTGAATAAACACTTCTTCCTTCCTTCTCCTTTCTCTCTCTTTTCCTGCTTTCTTTCCTTCTCTTCTTTCTTCCTTTCTTCATCTCTCTCTTTTTCACTCTATTTCTTTCAATCAAACTCCACTTTTCTATCTCTTATTTTTCTGAAATAAAATAGCTGCTATAAATGTATATTAGATGTTAGACCAGGGCTAGACTAGAATGCCAAGAAAAGCACTTTACCAACTTATGAATGAGTCCATATGTCACAGGTCTAGAGGAAAATAGAGGTCATCGGAAACAGTACCTCTGGGGAATTAGTTATATCTCTGCTATGAAAACCACTGGCACCTGTCCTTAATATAAACCTTGATTTTTTTTTACTGGTTCTGAAAGTCAGGGGATATGTAGTGGAGGCTAGTGAAATTTCAAGATCTATTCCAAGGACAAGATCAGAGCTAACATTATTATGAACTCTAGAGACATTTTAACCAAGGGAAATTATGCTAATGAATGTACATAGAGCATGGGCTAGGTAAGCTAGCACTCCTTGAAGCTACATTATCATTGACTTTTCCATTGAGAAGGAGCCTTTTGTAATGCATCTCATATTCTATGTATACCCATGGAGCTAGTAAGAGTATGAAAGACACAGTGACTTCCAAATCTTTTTGGCATGTATGCCAAGGATAAATATCTTTAGTCTAGATTATGGGAGGGGGGAATCAGTTGTCCCTTCCTATCTCTCCCTCCCCCATCACCAATTTTAATTCTTTTGGGAAACCTCATCAAATTGATCATTCTACTAATTTACAGATTGCCACCAGGGTACACTGTGACCAGTTGTTTATTTTGTAGTAATGACCAAATCGCTCTTTTGCTTAGTCATTTCTTTCAGTTGTATCCTACTCTATGACCCATTTTGGGAGGTTTTCTTTTTTTTCATTTTTTTTAATCATCATGCAAGACACATTTCCATATTGGTCATTATTATAAGAGCAAAGCCATACATAACCCAAGCCCCAAAATAAAACCAAAGATACACTAATGTGAAAGATGACTCCAACAGTTCTTTCTCTAAAGGTGGATGGCCTTTGCATTAAGTCCCTCAGAGTTGTCCCAGATCATTGTATTGCTGAGCAATAGCTAAATCATTCACAGTTGATCATTGTACAATATTGCTGTTACTGTGTATAGTATTCTTCCAGTTCTGCTTATTTTGCTCTGCTTCAGTTACTGTAGATCTTTGCAGCTTTTTCTCTGAAATCATCCTGCTTATCATTTCTCATAGCATAATAGTATTCCATCACCAACATAAACCACAATTTGTTCAGCCTTTCTCCAATTGAAGGGCATCCCCTTAATTTCCCATTCTTTGCTGCCACAAAAAGAGCAGCTATAAATATTTTTTAACAAGTTAAGTCCCTTTTTTTATTATATCTTTGGGATACAGACCCAATAGTGGCATTATGCGTATGCACAGTTTTATAGCCCTTTGGGTATAGTTCCAAATTGTCCTCCAGAATAGTTGAATCAGTTCACAACTCCACCAACAATGATTAGTGTCTTTTTTGGGTTTTCTTGGCAAAGATTCTAGAAAGATTTTCTATTTCTTTCTCTGGCTAATTTTCCAGGTGAGGAAACTGAGGCAAACAGGGTTAAATGGCTTGCCCAGAATCACACAGTTAGTAAGGATCTGAGGCTATATTTGTTCTTCCATACAGCACGCAGCTCATGTACAATAATAACATACTATCCAGTACCAGAAGAAGAGTGGGGAGCCACTGAACTCTCTCTGACTCTCAGAGAGGAAGCTTACTTCTCTCCTTCGCGCTGCCCCATTTGTAGGTGGTAACTTGTCTCCTTAGTGAGTTTGGTTTTTGCTCCAGAAAATTCCCTTCCTCATCCTATTCTTGATGCATTTCCTTGATGGATATCACCTGAGGTCATTTGCAAAGGTATATAACTGTGTATGAGTCTTTAAGCATATTAGAAGTGGTTAAAAAAACCAAATCCACCAATGCACTCAGCATAGGTTCAAATGTCACACCTAATTCATCAAATAAGACAATGAAGAACTCAGTTCTTCCTCCCTGCCATTTTTATAGGGAGCTAGTAGAGTATTTGCTAAACTAATGATAAAACCTCTCAATGTCAATGTGCTGTCTATGGTGTTGCCTGAGAAACTCAGAATTTTACTGTCTCTTTCTCTTGATGGCATGGACTATGGCTCCACCAGCAGTCTGGATCAGGCACAGATCCCCACATCTTAATCCCTAGTCTTTTTCTTATGTTTTCATTTAGACATGGCTTTGCTCCCCCCCCCTTTTTTTTTACTCAAGCAAGAATGAGAGGAAGTTATTTTCCTTACAAGGCTTAAATAGCTTAGGTTTCTCAGAGTTGTCTAAATGAGGAGGGAAAAATCACAGAGGTTTCCATTAGCCAGGTGCTATTTACTCAAGCCTTTCATGTTCAATTCAAATTCCATACCTTTTCAATCATCCCTCGTTTTGACCTCTTCCATCATTACCCCAGCTCTAAAGCTTTAAGGATGGACATTCAGATCCACTTCTTCCTGGGAGTCCAGCAGAAGAAAATTTCCTCTTATAAATATTTCCCTACAACTGGCAGCAGGGATAGCTTAAGCAACATCCAGTGAACAGGTGTGCAGTGTCTCTAGGCAACTGGTTAATCATTACCCAGATGATGTTTTCTCAGCAGGACTAGGAAAGGCAACCCTGCTCAAATTGAAATAACCTTTTCCAAAGGCCCTAAAAGTTATTATGTTCTAACCTGCAAATCAGAAGGGATCTTGGAGATCATTTTTTTCTTACCCAATTTTACAAAAAAAGAAATCGAGACCTAGAGAAATAATTTATTCAAGTTCACACACACATAAAAATTAGTGGCAAGGGCAGAGAGGTAGTTCATTTAGACAGAGTGTCAGGCCTGGAGTCAGGAGGAACTGGATTCAAATCTGGCCTCAGACACTTCTTCCCAACTGTGTGATGCTGGGGAAATCACTTAACCCCCATTGCCTAGTCCTTTCTATTCTTCTGCCTTGGAGCCAATATACAGTTTTGATTCTATGATGGTAGGTAAGGGCTTTTTAAAAAATAGTTCAGTTTTGTCAGGAAAAAAATTCCTAAGAATCTGAGCTGTTCAAAAATGGAATGGGCTACATCCCAAGGGCCTTGAATATTTTCAAGCAAAATCTGAACAGCCAGTTGTCCAACATATAACAAGACTTCTTTTTGTATATGGATTGTACTAGGTGGTTATTAGGTCCCTCCCAACTGTCAAATTCTTTGATTTTGTGCTTTCAAGTGTTTTTTTTTAAACAAAAAGGATATAATTTTATCAAAACCTTTTCCTGCAACTATTTATGTGATTTTAATTTTTAATGTCATTTAATACTATGTAACAAATAATAATATTGTTATAATAATATGCTCAATCTTCCATTTTCTTTCTTACCTCTTTGAGAAAGATGTGACTCATATCTACTACAAATAGTTATTCTGTAGCCAGCTGGTGTCAGTTTGTGAGAGCCAATTGTTAAATTTTCATTGTGAGCAGTTATACCTTGGAAATTGACAAAGGTTACAAACAGAGTTTGATTTATTGTTTTGTTAATTTTTTAAATTTAAGGAAGTACTAGAAAAAAAACTTTAATAATGCAGATTAAAACTACCAGTGTATCATGATCATTTTTTTTTTGTGGAAAGTTCATTGTTAAGCATTTAGCAGCTTACCTTAACCAATAATCAGGTAGTTATCCTAATATTTTTTCAAAGTTCCCTCATCTTTGCAGGATGGTCTTGAAGTTTGTGATCTTAAAAGATCTGAAATGCACGCTGTATTTCCAAAAATTATGGAGGGATGATTGTGGGAAATTTAAAAATTCATCCCTTTATGGACACCTGTTTTAATAAACATTTGAAATTTAGTATTCACACATGCCTTTCATAGATAGAAAACAAATCTTTTAAATCAATACTCATGTAAAGGTAGAGAGTGGACCTGATTTCTAGGAACTAGCCTAGAAGGAACTTTGCCCAGGGTTTTTGGCATCCATTTCTACATGAATAGTTTTTCAGGGGATAAGTTTTATCTGAAGTTATCGAAAGTCAGTGGTAAAACATTAGTATAAACTGAGTCTCTAAAATGGCTACTAAGTTAATCTTTTCCCCTCTCTAGCAAGTCCTACCTCAGGAACAATGAGAGAAATCAAGATTTTGACTAGAAGAAAATAATAGTTCTTCACAGAAATAAGTGATCCTGAAAAGTCCCAAAATCACAGAATCCCAGCGTTAGAAGACCTATCTATTCCAGCCCATTTCTGGATAAGAGTCTTCTCCACATTATTTTCAGCAAATAGTCCTCCTCCTTCAGCTTCCATGAGTGCAAACTTCCTATTCCCTTAGACAGCCTATTCCACTTTTCAAGAGCTCTAATTGTTAGGAAGCATTTCCCCATAGAATTATTCTCTAGCTTCAATATATATTTTTATAACTTTTACCCATGCCTTTTTAGTTTGGTCCTCTAAGAGCAACCACAATCAATCCTCTTCTACATTATAGCTCTTTAGATATTTGAATACTACTTATGTCTGTTTCCTACCCCTCCAATCCTTTTTTTTCCAAATTAAATATATCCTGTTCCTCATTCTAGCAGTGTGCTGATAATATCAAGGACTCTCTGAAAAGTATGACACATTTTAAAATTTAATTTTTATCATTAACATTTTATCATTAATGTTTTTTCCTAGCATTTTAAGTCGGCAATCACCAAAACACTGAACCAAGCCCTGATTTACAGCTTTGGCCAATTTTTTAGGTATAAAGGCTCATGATGAAAATCTAATAATTGGTTCTTAAGAACTGGTTCCAGATGGCTCCTGCAGCAATCCCTTTACTTGGTCTTGTGGCATGGTTTACAATCCCCTCAACATCATGGTCCCCCTCTTCTTGTGCACTGAGAATTATCAATTTTCTTCATCATATAATGGAAGCTAAAGAACAGGTTTGTGGTCCACTCTGGCCAGAGTACACTTCATGAAGTTCTGAGCTTTCATTATGAGCCTTCCAAGTGGCCACTTCTAGTGAATTATGTGACTCAACATGCTGAAAGGCTTTTCACTGTGGGATAATGCAACAAGTCATGAATGGTCCTTTGTTCTACCCCATGAGGTTTGAAGTTGAGTTGGGTATGTATCAAAGTCCATTCATTGGAGCAGATAAAGAATGAATCCTTCAGGTTCTCTAATTCATTACATCTACAGATTGTGTTAGAACTCATTCAATTTCTCCTATAAGGGTCAAGATTTACCTCTTTCATACACATCTGGGGCTTTCCCTCAACCTTGTACCCTAGAAGCCTAGTGTCAGTGAGCATATGACAGGTCTCATAGGTCTTGCCTAGGTGAGCCTGAGCCTAGATCTTAGGTTATCTTCTCTCTCTCTCTCTCTCTCTCTCTCTCTCTCTCTCTCTCTCTCTCTCTCTCTCTCTCTCTCTCTCTCTCTCTCTCTCTCTCTCTCTCTCTCTCTCTCTCTCTCTTTCTCTCTCTCTCTCTCTCTCTTCTGTTAGTATAGATGACTAAGAAGCAATCCTGAGATGGACTTGGAGGCAACCATGTAGCTCAAGATATTTTTTTTTCTCAGTTAGTGACAACTGTACTTCAGAAGGAGTCCATTGAAACTATTCCAGGGTTTTTTGGTGAAAGGTGACTCCCAGCAGGAGGAGGAAACCAACCCTTAGCCACTGGCCAAAAGATACAAACCCAGAATGATATTAGAATAGTGGAGAACTGAGCCAAAAGTAAAATATCTACTCAGTAGTTCCACAAAATGTTGCATGTTTTAATATTTTAAGTAATAACATTTTAAAAGAGATTGCATACATTTATTACTGCTGCTTCCTTAAATCTTGCAATTTCATGCTTGTGAATCTTTTGTGTTTAGCATTTTGAACAGGAAATAAATGGCTGTCCTATACCTGATCTACATTGTACATTTCTAATCCTCCTTTTGGGGAAATCTTAGCCATGAGCTAAATTTAAGCTACAGCAATTTCCCCTCAGGAGCCCTGAGGGAGTATTGAATTAAAAGCCATATTTTTTATTTAAAAAAAAAAAAGAATCTGACTTCTCTCAGTAGAACAGTGGTGTCAAACTCAATTAGAAAAAGATCACTACTGGCAGAATATTGGCTTAGAAAAACATTAACATTCTCTGTGTAGTATTTTTATTTATTTTGTTAAGCATTGCCCAATTTTTTTTAAAATCTGGTTTGGTTTATTTGTCACTTCTACTCTAGAGCGCCATTTTTTAAATCTGGTTTGGTTTATTTGTCACTTCTACTCTAGAGCGCCAAGCTTTACAAGGACTGAACTCAGTCTTCCTGTAAAGGATGAGAGCTGGGACACCCTAATGCTGAGAAACAGGATCAGTACCCCAACACCCAAGGACCAGACAACAATTCTTATTATTACACCCCAGATGGGATATCACATTCCAGATATTTGAGGCTATGGCAACCTGCTAATGATCTATCAGTGCTTTCATTTAGATACTATGCCTCTCTTAGTACAACCAGAAGAGAATTATTTTTAAAAGAAAGTTTAATATCTTTTGTATTTTTTCATATTATGAGAATTTTCTGATGTCCCCTACCCCATAGCTCTCTCTTATAATAAAGAAAAACAGCTAGACAAAAAAATGACATGACTGAATTTAATAGAATGTGCAAAATTTCAGCCCCACAGTTTTCCATCTCTCTACCAAAATAATGGAAGTGTGTTTAATGCTATATTCTCTGTAACAAGTCTGATTTCCTTGATTATAATGGGTGCTTGGGTGGCTTACCCACATGATGCAATACCTTGTACACTTAATTAACTCATTCTCTGGGCTAGCTCCCTCATTCCTACCTGTGCCCATGCTTTCCAGAGAAGAACCATCACTATATGATTATACTCACATTTTTTAAGGGACTTAGGAGATAACCCTGTTGAGAGGAAATAAAATGTATTAAAGTCTCCTACTTGCCATTCTTGTTCTTAAGTCTCATGATAAAGGAAAGACCTTTATCTTAAGTCTAGAGATTTATGGAAAATTGGACTTGAGAAGATAATACAAATAAAAGCATATGCAAATTCACATCATATGACAATATAGACAGAGGTTCATCCCCACAGATGCAAAAAACAACTAGCTCTAAGAGGAGGGAGTTATGTTAGGGAAAGTGCACACTCAAAGTTGGAATCAATATCCTAAAAATAGGCTGGTTGTCAATAAGTAATCAATGCTGGATATTTTAGATCTAAATGTATCCATTTACTTAAAGAGGCAAAAGAAATAATATCAATGGCACTTATACATTTTTTAAAATACATAAATAATAATATTACAATCTAGATATAAAACTGGGTATCCATAATCAGATATCTATGGTATATGTGGCATAAACAGGTATCTATGGGGAAAAGTGGATGCATGCAGAAACCTGAGTCTTTGAATGAGGAAAACCCATATGTTCAGAGGAACTCACAACTCTAGTACTGTAAACTTCAGTGTCTCCTTTTTATCTGAGAAATATTCCATAAACGTTCCTTGTTTTTAATGATTTTGTATTAAAGGCTTCCAGGGATAAGCTGATTCATGATGTGCTTGACTAACATCTCACTAGGCACAAAACCTTAGTCAAACTAATCAATCTACCAATCTCCTCTGATTTTCTGCTTCCAACCCATTCATTCATCTGCTCACCTAGATATATTCATCTATTCCCTTATATATGCTCCTCAGCAGCAACTGTGGTTAGATATATCACTGCCAGCTTCAAACTATGCTGATGCAGTTATGAAATCTATCCTTTCATTTCTCTTCCTTCTGGGTTCAGGCTCTGGATTCTCTCTAGGAATAGTTCTATGTTAGCTAAAAATTAGCAGTCAAATTCTCATCCTTTCTCAATATTATGAAAAATCAAATTTGCCCTCAACTCATTCATCAGTTCTAATGTCCATATCTCTCCAGCATATAATTGATCATATTTAAAATTGAGGAATGATTGTCACAGAACTCTAAGCCAAATTCCATCCCCCATAATAATCTTCAAGAGTAATAGTTCCTCTTAGAATCTTGAGCAACTTTAGCTCACCAACAAATCATAAAGGCACAGCATGTTACATAATAATTCTGAATTCTCAGAGGTCTTTTTGTCTTTAGGTTTCTATCATGATTGTGTATTTTTTTTTTGTTTTGCTTTATTCATTCTGAATCAGTTTATGCAAGTTGTCTTGAAAAAATATTGACTCTTTTGCTGCCTTTTCTGTTGGCTAGACCCTATTTTTGTAAAGTTTATTTTTTGAACACTAGTAAAGCCTTTAAATTTCATCTTATCAAATTTGGCTCCTCATTCAGCCTGTTAAGATCCTTTTGAGTCCTGACTTTTTCTTCCAACACGTTAGCTATTCCTACAGCTTTGTGGCCTTGGAAAGTTTTCTAAATTTGTCATGTTTTCAACCAAGTCATAGAGAAGAATATATTAAAAAACAGAGCCAAAATCAGATCTCTGGGATAGCAAGCTAAAGATCTCTTTCCCTCCAAGGTGACTTAAAGCTTCTAATGATTATGTTATACATAAAGATCTTTGTATTCATATTTACATATACATATGTATTTATGCACACACATATATACACTTATTGATAGTTTTATGCTATGTAGTTATGAAGTTCATTCATAGAGTTTGATTTTAAAATTACAAAAAATTTAATAAATCTGTCACTTCTGTTTCCTCCCTCTATTGAACAAATTAAAATAGTTATAATTATGTATATGTATACACGTGTATAAATGTATATTGTTATACAGATGGATAGATACATATACATATATAAATTCCCACATTGGCCATGTCCAAAAATATATTTTAAATTCTGTAGTTTTCTGTATTATATGTTCATCACTTCTCTCATACAAAATGTAAATGTCCTTTTTCATCTTCATTCTTTTGAACTATGTTTTTCTGGTTTATTGCATTTATAGGATTCTGAAGTCTTTCAAATTCATTTCTCTCTATACTGTTTTTACTATTGTATAAATTATTCTAGTTTTATTCATTTCCTCTATAATAGTTATTAGAGGTCTTCCTGGTTTTCTTTGAAACTTTTCATTTCTTGGATAATTTCATTTACATTAAATTTAAAAGTTGTAAAAATAAAACCAACACAACCAGGATTAGAAGGAAAACAATAAATTTTGAGGAAAATTTTATAGCCAGGGTCTCTGACAAAGGTTTCATTTCCCAAATATATAGAGAACTGAGTCAAATGTATATGAATACAGATCATCTCCCAACTGAGAAATGGTCAAAAGATTTGAACAGATAGTTGTCAGATGAAAAAATAAAAACAATATTTATATTTTTTAATGTTCTAAATAACTATTGATTAGAGAAATGCAAATTAAAAAAATTCTAAAATACTACCACAAAGCTATCAGATTGACTAACATGACCAAAAAGGAAAATGATAAATGTTGGATGGCATGTGGGAAAATTGGAACACTAATATGCTGTTGGTGGAACTGTGAACTGATACAATCATTCTGGAGAACAATTCTGGAGCCACACCCAAAGGGCCAGAAAACTACACATAGCCTTTGACCCAGAAATATCACTGCTGGGTCTGTATCCCAAAGCAGCAATTTTTGCAGTGACAAAAAATTGGAAAATGAGGCAATGTCCAACTACTGGGGAATGACAGAATAAGTTGTAGTATGTGATTGTAATGGAATACTATTGCTCCATAAGAAATGATGAACAGTATGAGTTCAGAAAAACCTGGAAAGATTTATTTATTTAAATTGATGCCAAAAAAAAAGTGAACAGAACCAGGAGAACACTGTATACGGTAAAAGAAATTCTGTGTTATAAAATGATGAACTGCAAAGGTCTAAGCAAGGTCCTAAGATAACCCCAAGGAACTCATAATGAAAAATGCTGTTCACAGTTAAAGAAGGAACTGTTGGAATATGATTACAAATCAAAACATGCCATTTTTCACTGTATTGAACAAAATTTTCATTGTATTGTGATGTGTCTTCTTTTACAGTATAAGGAATATGGATATCTGTATTGCATACTGTTACTGTTATAACCTATATCAGACTATTTACACACATACCCCAGGGAGAGAGAGGAAAGGGAGGAAAAGAAAATATCTTTATCAGAAAATATCAGATAAAAATTGTTTCTACATGTAATTAAAAACAAAAGAAAGAAAAAAGAAACTTTCCATTTCTTCATTTCTTACAATATAATCATATTGCATTACATTTATATGCCACAATTTGTTTATTTCCCAATAGGAGAAGATTTCCATAAGATGAGCTACTATAAATATTTTATAGGTATAAGTCCTTTCCTCCTATTTTTGGTCTTTTGGGGGCATAGGTCTAGTAGTAATTTAGAGCCTTTGGGTGGCACAGTGGATAAGAATTCATAAATTAGGAAGACCTGAATTTGAATCCTACCCAGAATACTTCTTAGGTATGTGACCTTGGGAAAGTCATTTAACCTTCTTCAGCCTCAGTTTCCTCAATTTTAAAATATGGATATTAATTTCACATACTCCCTAAGGTTGTTATAAGGGTAAAATAAAGCAATATCCATAAACATTAAAGTTTCATATAAATATTACCTATTATTATTATCTAGTTCAAAGGCTATGTACCATTTAGTAAATTTGGGAGCATAGTAACAAATTGCTTTCTGGATTGGATGGATGAATTCACAGCTTCACTAATAATGCATTGGAGTACCTCTTTTCCATGGTCCCTTTAATATTTATCATTTTTCTCTTTTGACATTTTTGCCAGTCTAATGAGTACAAGGTAGAACCTCAGAGTTGCTTTAATTTTCATTTCTCTAATTGTTAGTGGTTTTCATATGGTTGCTGAGAGCTTAGATAGCTTCCTTTGGAAGCTTTCTATTCATATCCTTTGACCATTTGTCTATTGGACATTATTCAACTGTAAAAGGCAGATGATAGAACTTATTTCTCAGTTACTATGAGGATTAAATGAGGCAATATTTGTTAAAGGCTTAGCGCAATGCCTGGTACATAGTAGGTGTTATATAAATGCTTGTTCCCTTTCTCTTTTCTTTCTACCTTTCTTATAAATGTGAACTGCTTTCTTATATATCTTAGATATAAGACCCTTATCAAAGAAACTGGCTGCAAAGATTCCCCAGAGATTTCTCCAATTATTAGTTGCGTTTGTACAAAAACTTTTCTAATTTTTTTCAGTTCACTTTATCTCGTGTCATTATTTCTATTGCTTGGTTAGCTGTGAATTCTTACCAGAGATCCAAAAGATAATTTTTTTTTCCTTTCTCCCCTAATTTGTTTATGACATGACCTTTTATATCTAGGCCATCTATCCATTTGGAGCTTACCTTATTGTTTAGTATAAAGTATTGATCTAAACTCAATTTTTGCCAGACTGGTATCCAATTTAATCAGCAATTTTTTCAAACAGTAAGTGCTTCCCCCAATAACTGAGATCTTTGGGTTCACTGAACACTCACTGTTATAGTGCTTGTTTCTGGATCCTGTGTACCTAATTTATTCCAGTGATAGACCTCTCTGTCCCTCTCTCCCTGTCTGTCTGTCTATCTCTGTCTCTTTGTCTGTCTCTCTCAACCAGTACTAACTCATTTAATGATCACTACTTTGTAACATAGCTTGATATCTGATATCTATAATCACCTTCACCTGCTTCTTTTGCATTAAAAAAAATAGCCTTAAGATTCTTTATCAGGGGTAGCTGGGTGGCTCAGTAGATTGAGAGCCAGGCCTAGAGATGGGAAGTCCTGGGTTCAAATCTGGCCTCAAACACTTCCTAGCTGTGGGACCCTGGGCAAGTCACTTGACCCCCATTGCCTAGCCCTTACTGCTCTTCTGCTTTAGAACCAATACCCAATATTGATTCTAAGATGAAAGGTAAGGATTTAAAAAATGATTTTTTATCTTTTGTTCCTTCATATTAACTTTTTTAATTAATTTTTTTAAATTTCAATATAATTTTTAAATAATTTAAATTTTAAAATAATTATTCTTTGACATTTTATAATCCAGGTTCTCTCTCTCCTGCTCACCCCTTTCCCATTCCCCCAAAAGCAGGTAATATGATATAGATTATATATATATATTATCATATAATACTTATTTCCATCTTCATGTTATGAAAGAAGACACATGTTGTTTACACTAAAAATTTCGTGGAAGAAATAAAGTAAAAATGGTATGTTTTTATTTTAATTCTATTCCTTCTATGGCAGTGAATATATATATTTTTTTGGTCATGAATCTTAGCTGTTCTGGATTCTTGTCTTGTTGATAATAAGTCATTCACAGCTGATCATCATTCATTATTGCTGTTACTATGTTCTCCTTGTTCTGTTCACTTCACTTTGCATCACTATATATAAATCTTTCTGTTTTATGTTTTTTTTTGGGGGGTGATCATCATGTTTATCATTTCTTATGGCACAATAGTATACCATTACAATTGATCCAATTGATGAACATCCCTTTCAGTTTCCAATTTTTTGCCACCACAAAAAGAGCTGCTGTCAATGTTTTTGTACATTGAGGTTCTTTCCTATCTTTAATCTCTTTTGGATACAGACCTAGTAGTGGTATTTCTGGGCCAAAAGATATGCACAGTTTTATGGACCTTTGGACATGATCCTAGATTGCTGTCCAGCATGGTTGTATAAATATACAACTCTACCAGTAGTGATTCAGTGTTCCAATTTTTCCATATACTCTCCAATATTTATTGATAATAAATGTTAAAGATAAAGAAAGCTTTAAAAGAAATCTTTGCTTAGAAGGAATGGAATGATGATAACAAACAGAGAGAGAAAGTAGAACTATATTTCTCCTATTTTGTTTTTATGTTTTCTACCAAGGAGATGAAAGGGCAAATAATAGACGATGAGAAATAAGGGTGCATCTCATTTAGGTTGCATTTGCACCATGTAAAGGACAAATTCCTTTTAGATTTCAGTGAATTAATTTGTTTCTTAAAAAAGATAATGAATAAAATTAATTTGTGCCTCACAAAGCCTCTTGAGAGTTTTGTATAGCATATTTCCCTATGAAAAGGTCAGGAAACCATGAGAGCAGCTACCAAAGACAATCAACTTGCCTGCTCCCAGCACAGACTGTCTTTTGTACCTTTTCTTCATCCAACTCATTTGAATGGACCAATAGAAAAGATTTAGAAATTTAAAAAGATGAGGAACCCTGAAACCTAAATATATTTGGAAATTATTTGGGAAATGGTGTGGAAAGGAAATAAGACTGACAGTTGGTGGGGGAAGGGGCAACTGGGAAGGAGCAGTTGGGTCTTGTGACTAGCACTTCCTTCCTGCGGGGCTCTACTTCCTTCCTGGGGTTGGAGGAGGGAGGAGCTCATTCAGCCCAGTCTGGAGTGGAGTACCTCTACTTTGTTCAGCCCGAAGACACAGGCTTCTGAAAGTTAGAACTGTTCTTGTTTGCTTTCTGTCTACTGCTAAGATTCTGAAATTGACAAAACTGGCACAGAAGACAGGCGTGGGAGAAACCCTACACCAGCCTGTGGGGCCTGGCCTCAGCTCTAAAAGCTGAGGAAGACTCCAACCTTATTTAGGCACCTCCCTTGCCCCGCCTTCCTGATCTCTCCAATCTCTATGGGTTATTAAACTTTATATTATTTGAATTTGCAGTCATATAAGTGGACTATCTTTTCTGGTCATAGAGGGAGCTGTTCATCATCAGTTCAGTCATTCCAGGACAAACAGTCCTTATGGGATCCCTACTGCTTCATCTCAGAAGGGGGCATCTCTCGCCTTTGCTTCACCAAGCAATAGCCCCTCTCTCCCCTCAACTCCTCCATACCCCCATACAAACCTCCCTTTATCCCCATTTTTCCAAACCCCCATTTCCTTTCCCAATAAATATTACAGTAGCCATTTCTTGGTCACAGCCAGTCTATAGAAATAAAAATTTAGGTAATATACTGGTTAATTCCCATAATTTAGCATAAGGTTCCTCATCAAGGAGACCTAGCCCCAAACCAGAAAAAAAATTGTCAAAAGCAAAGGATAGGCTTTTACAAAGGACAATACAGTAAAATCCCAGATGACAATTGTACCCAAGTCTAAAAATGGAGCTACCCAGTGAGAAAGTCCAGATTCAATGGAATGATTTATCCAGCATAAACCCAGCACAGACACCTTAAATTTAGGAGACACGAAAAGACCTTGGATCCCTCCAATCCCCCAAACTTTATTTGCCTTGCCTATATTTCCTCCATAAGTGTTTCACTACCAATGTAATCTCTGTATGTGTCCACTTTTCTTATTGATGTTATGTATATTTCCAGTAAAGTAAGCCCCAAGTTTCTGGGGGAATGACTTGGCAGTACTGCTACCTCAGTGTCTTTATTTGTGCTGATATTATCTACTGGGGGGTGGGGCAATTTAAGGAGTCTAATCTATAGGTTTAGAAGTTCAGACCCAGAATTTTCCCAGAGGCATTGTTCCCAGAGTCCCAGAGCTTGGCTCTGTGTGGTGTATATTTATGACTGTATGGTGGCTCTCTGAGGATATGATCGATGAAGTAGAATGCAAATTGAGAGGAGTAGCCTTCGAGAATGTATCACATTTAAATAGGGACAGAAATGAATATTAAAACAATTAAAACATTATTGAATAGTATCCCTTCTGTCTCTGTGCTCTTCCTAACCCCTCTCCCAACTAAGTGGAGGAATCAAGTTCTTCCAAACTCATACCCTGGTAATTAAGGCTTAGCACACTCTAACCAAACTGGATCCTAGATGCCAAAGATCTCAATGAAGGGCTGTATTTGCAGCCTTTCTCTTTCCCTATGGATATGGACTCCCAGGATAAGGTCTTCATGAAAACTTTGCCTTGACTTGTATCAGGCACTACTCATCCCAATTTATTTTTCAGCTTGTTTTCATCCAGGATAAACCATATCCTTATTCTTTTCCATGATGCCATATCCTCAGGAACTCCCTCCATTCCTCCTCTATCCTCTTTATGAGAAAGTAATTCTTCTATACCTTTTGATGAAAGGGAGGGTGATATCAAACTTGCTGATCTGCCTTCAAGAATACTCAGGGAGCTTCTTCCTTTCTTTTATATTCCGGGAATGGGGAATTATAACACAAATTTCTATTTCACCTAGATTAAGGGGTAATCTTGGTAAAAATGTGATTTGTATGTAAAATACTTTGCAGACTTTAAGGAGCTATCTAAGTGTCAGTTACTATTATTAGTGTTTAAAAGTGATATGATTACATTTATTAACTAGTCTAATAGGATCATACTAATAGTGTAAATTTCAAGCTAGGTAAAAAAGAAAGTACTGAAGAGGACCCTCCAATGCAAGGACTTTGAGTAAAGCTTTTTTGGTTTAATTTCCAACTTGTATAAAGACCTCTACTGCCTATGCCTAGTGTTTCCCTGCCTCAAACATTGTAGGGACTCAGTAAATAATAAATAACAAGCATAAAAAAACTTATGTATAAGCAGCTTAATTTGTTCTTGGGGCTCCCTGATCAACTGATTTTCCCTTCACCTAACTGATGATGAGGGGCAGATAACAGAGATAATATGGTGTTAAGGTCTTAAAAGAAGAATGACAAAAGGGTGAGGAATTGCTCTTTTCTGTCATTGATCAGCTACACTCCTGATATTCCTTTCAAAATTAAGACTTTTTTTTTTTAATCAGTCAAGATAGGAAATATCTCTGAGAAGTGTGACCTCCAATAGTAAAAAAGAATGTGCTACCTTTCGAAAAATAAAGGCCTTAAGAAGGAATATTCCTTACCTCCTAGAAAAAGAATGTCTCTTCTCTCTCCCATCAACTGGTTGACTATGTCATCTTGCTATCTAACCCCTTACCCTATAAGAGATACTACATCCAACAAATCTAGTTGTTAAGGCAGGAGACAATACAGAGAAGGATAAGCTCTGCTTGTCAAGAACATAGCCAGTCTTGTCCATTACTTGAGCCAAGGGGTAGAACAGGTCCAGAATTTCCTACTGAGTGATCTGCCCAGTTTAGATGTTGTGTCCAAAGGGAACAAGTTGGGAAAGGGCATCAAGATGGTGTGCATTTTCTTGCATGCAGAGGGAATACTCTGGAATTAAGTACTTTTCCACCTCATCTCATCTCTTCTGATTGGTTCAGGCTATGGTCAATCAGTCATCCATTTGTACTGGATCAGTAAAATGGGCTAGACAAAGCTGACAAAACTCAACTAGTTGCTAATCTGAATGAGAGAAATAGAGCAGAGGTAAGAGTTAAGCACACTTAGAACCCTGGACACCCTCACACTAGGGAGCCTCTAATGGTAGAAATGAAGAAACAAGGGAGAAACTCTACCACCACATGGTTTCACACAAGCAAAGGAATCAAATCCTGAAATTCCAAGGGAAAAAAGAGTTGGGATGAGCCTTCTATCATGCAGCCAGAGAGATGGCTGCTGTAAGGTCAGTGGCAGAGAAGCAAATAATAACAGTGATAATAATGATAACAACAAAAATAGCATTTATACAGCACTTTAAGGTTTGTAAAAGACTTTATATAGTTAATATATTTGATGCTCATAATAACTCTGGGAGACAGGTCCTTTGACTACCCCCATTTTACAATGAAAGAAACTAGGGCTGAGGAACATAAATGACTTCCTCCCTGCCACACAGCTAGTGTCTGAAGCAGGCTGTGAACTCTTGATTCCAAGTCCAACATTCTATGCCCTACACCACTTAGCTGCCAGCTTTCTGGGGGGAAAAATACCAAGAGTTCTCGAACTGGAAGCAGCTAGGTGGCTCAGTGGGTTAAGAGCCAGGCTTAGAGATGGGAGATCTTGGGGTCAAATCTGGCCTCAAACACTTCCTAGCTGTGTGACCCTGAACAAGTCACTTAATCCCCTTTGCCTAGCCTTTACCACTCTTTTGCCTTGGAACTGATACTTGTCATTGATTCGATGATGGAAAGCAAGGGTTTAAAAAAGAAAAAAAAAATTCTGGGATTTAGTCTTCCAGAAAGAGAACCTAGCTCCATCTATGGAGAGCCATCAGTGGTAGAGCCCATCCAAGCAAAAGATGGTGGCAAACAGAGGTGGCAATGACATGGGAAGAGATCCTGGCCCCAGGCTTCTAAGAAAGACCATGCAAGGAATTAAGGAACAAACTTAGACTACCCTGTATTATTAGCACGAGGAATTTCTAGGTGGTAGGCATGTTGAGAAAGACATCGCCTCTCTAGTATCCCCAAGTTTGTTTCTTATGTGTTAGAAGTTTATAATACTTTGTAGTATCTAGACTGAAAGATTCCAGAGCCTAAAAGTTTCAGTTTATTAAAATGGGAGCTTTCTAGAAAAGTGAATTTTGTTTCTCTTCTGCGAACTAT
Source organism: Monodelphis domestica (assembly GCF_027887165.1). NCBI lineage: Eukaryota > Metazoa > Chordata > Mammalia > Didelphimorphia > Didelphidae > Monodelphis > Monodelphis domestica. Next base: position 33,105,805 of record NC_077230.1, read on the forward strand.
CCAAGCCACAAGATGGTGCTATGAGTCTGCAGAACTTGAAGCAAGCTCTGGGGAGAAGGTAGGACTCACCAGAGAGGAAATAATAGTATCAGCTGTTTTACTAACATTCCTTAGGCTTTGATGTCGATTCACTTCTGTGGAGCCAAGCAAGGCTTGTTCTGTGTCTGCCACTGTGAGCTGGAGGTTTACACAGGAGTTAAGCGCTCTGGGCCTATATCTGTGGAGAACTAAACTTGAGCTATCTATTCTGAGAGTCTTGAAGAAAATGGGTGAAAGCAAAGGAGTCAAATCCTGAAATTCCCAGGGGGAAAAGGGTTGGGATGGCAGAAGGCAGTCAAACCATTAGATTAAAAATGAATACTTTAAACTTACATAGCATTTTAGCCTTTGCCAAACACTTTTCGAAGCCCCTGCTGCATTTGAGATTATGCTACAAGATAGTTAAGACAATTCCTGTCCCTATTTTACAGAAAAAGAAATGGAGAAACTGAACAATTAAGGGATTTGTCCAAGAGACAATCCTAGGGCTGGGAACTCAGGCCTCCTAACTCTACCACATCACTGCATCATTGGGAATAATCAGGAGCAGAACAATTTGAGACCAAGCCCAGTTTTACCTTTTTCTGTTCACTAGAGAAATTAAAGAAAGTTGGACTCCAGCTTTTTAAGGCTGAAGCTTGGTTCCTGGGAGTTGTCCACTGGACACTTTAATTTCTCCTCCTTTGGTCTTTCCTATTAGGCTTCTGGGGTTTGAGGCCTGAGAAACAATCAGAACTAGAGAAGAGTTTGCTATGCTCAGATGTCTCTCCCTGACAAAAACCTTTTTGTCTGAAGTGTTGTCTGCCTATAAGCTTGTCCTGGAAAAGAGCTGCCTCTGTCCTTGAGGACAGTGGCACCTGATCATTTATGCCAAAGGATCTGTGGCTAAAAATGAGAAGTAAACTCATCACTTGTTAATTTATTTTTATCATCACTTTTGATGAGTTCTACCTGCCTCCTAGTGGCAGTTTTGGAAAAAAAGATTCATTATCACTTTGGTTGTTAAGATTTTGAATGAAGGATTATACAAAAATGATAATAATAAACTCTAGATTAAGAATATGTATGTTGATATAAAGTACCAGTTTTCTTGAACCATTCCAATTAAGATAACACAGAACAAAGGGGAACTAGATGGCAGAATGGATAGAATATCAGGCATGGAGTTAGGAGGACCTGGGTTCAAATTTGACCTCAGACACTTCCTAGCTATATGACCCTGGGCAAGTCACTTAATCCCATTTGCCTATCCCTTGCCCTTCTGTCTTAGAGTTTTTACTAAGACAAAAAGTAAGTGTAAAAAAAAAGATAATACAGAACTACTCAGTGTTTTATACAGTCAGAAACACTGATCTAAGAAGGGACCTACTAAATTGCCTACTATAAGGGTTAACCTTTTTGTGTATGTAATGGACTCCTTTGCCAGGTTGGTAAAGCCTGTGAACCTCCTTCTCAGAATCATGTTGTCATTGTTGTTGTTTTGCCTATATTCAAAATTGAAGGAAATTCTAAATTTCAGCTGGAATTTAGTAAAAATAAAGACTTTTTCCATCAAAGTTCATGGTCTTATATATGGACCCATTGGGAAATCAATGGGTCTCCAGGTTACTGTTTTAGTCTAAACCATTGCCCAATAGATAGATTTCCTTTACAACACTCCTAACAAATGGTAACCTAGCTTCTGTTTGTACATTTCCAGTGAAGGGGAACTTACTATCCACTGAGGCAGCCCATTTCAAATCATCTAATTATTAGAAGATTCTGAATACTTAGGGTTTTTTTTTAAATTGCTACATAGGAAACAATACTTCTTTAGATACCACAATATATTCTGAAGTGTTTTGTATACATTTGAATTTATAAGGAAAGAAATAAACAAATTAGAGACCTCAGAAACCCTTCCTTACCGATCGCGAACTGAGAGCTCCTAGGACACCGAAATACAAGCTGAACAACAGGACAGACCTGGGGAACCCTCCTCCCGGACCTGGATCAAAAGGTATGGCCCCCCAAAAGCCAAAACCCTAGATCACTCGGATCTAAGGGGCAGGCAGAAGGAAGGTCCCAGGACCCATCCCCCCCAACCCAGAGTGCTGAGCCCATAGCAGCAGCGGGAACTTCAGGGTCGGCAAAAGGGCCCCAGGGCTGGCTATTTTGAAGGACTCACCTTGAAAGCAACCTGAGCCAGTCTCTGGGACACCCAACACAGACAGCAGGGAAACATAGAGAGAAGGGAGAAGCCTGTAGACCCCTGGCTGGGTCCTTCCAACTGAGTCTCAAGGGAGGTCCCAGCTTTAGAGCACCAGATGAACCCAATCCCATCAGGAGCCCTCAGAGCTACTGAAAGGAGAGAAATCTTAGGGCCGGCAAAGGGATTGCTCTGAAGAGCTTACCTTGAAAGTAACCTTGGCCAGTCTCCCTGCATTCAACACAGATTGTGGAGGAGGAGGTCGGTTTTTTTCTTTTTTCTTGTTTTTTTTTGGCTCTGGGATCATTCGGCCCACACCAGCTGATCCTAATCCCATCAGGAGCCCTCAGAGCTTCTGAAAGAACAGAAACAGGGCCAGTGAAGGGCTTACCTTGAAAGCAACCTGGGCCAGTCTCTGGGCATTCAACACAGATTGTGGAGGAGTAGACTTTTTGCTTTAGGGCTCATTCAGTACAAACAAGCTGAACCTAATCCCATCAGGAGCCCTCAGAGCCCAGGGAGGCCACGACCCCTCCCCCCCTTAGAGAGTCTTCTGAAAGAACCAGCTGAATCTAATCCCATCAAAAGTCTCCAGAACACAGGGAAGCCCAGGCTCCCCACCCATCCTCATTGACTGCTGGACTTTAAGCCAATCAAAAGCCTCCGGAGGACAGGGAAGCTCAAACCCCTAACAACCCTCCTCCAGAGACTACACCAAGAGATCTTCTGTTAAAGCTCCAAGAGGGGAGACTGATAGAAGTCCCCAAAAAACAAAGAAAATGAGAGGAACAAGAGCACAGACAAATATGGGGAGTAAAGAAGGGGTGAATTTGAGCAAACAACAGAAAAAGAAGAAAGAAACTACAATAGACAGCTACTACTCACCAAATGGAACAGAGGGGGAGAGATCAGCAAACGATAAACCAGAAATCCCAGCAAATTGGATACAGGCTGTGGAAGAACTCAAAACACAACTAAGAGAGGCTGAAGACAATTGGGAAAAGAACTTAAAAATTAAGATAAGTCATTTGGAAACAGAGGCACTTGAACTAAAACAAGAAAATAGTGTCTTGAAAGCCAAAATCAACCAGCTGGAAAATGAGGCAAAGGAGATGAAAGATGAGGCAAAGGAGATGAAAGATGAGGTAAAGAGGATGAAAGACGATCTTCAAAGAAAATCAGACCAGAAGGAAAAAGATGACCAAAAAGCCAGAGATGAAATCCAATCTTTAAGAACCAGAATACAACAACTAGAATCAAGTGACCTCACAAGGCAGCAGGACACTATAAAACAAAACAAAAAGAATGAAAAATTTGAGGAAAATGTGAAGCATCTCATTCACAAAACAGACAATTTAGAAAATCGTTCAAGAATAGACAATTTAAGAATAATTGGACTACCAGAAGACCACGACAAAAGAAAAAGCCTGGACATAATACTAGAGGAAATTATCCAGGAAAACTGTCCCAAGATCCTAGAACAAGAGGGGAAAGTGGAGATTGAAAGAATCCACAGATCACCCCCTGTATTTAATCCCCAACTGACAACACCAAGAAATGTTATAGCCAAATTCAAAAACAATCAGATGAAAGAAAAGATATTATAAGCTGCCAAGAAGAAGCCATTCAGATACCATGGAAACACGGTGAGGTTAACACAGGATCTGGCTGCATCCACACTGAAGGACCAAAAGGCATGGAATACGATATTCCGGAAAGCAAGGGAATTAGGTCTACAACCAAGAATAAAATACCCATCAAAACTGACTATATTCTTACAGGGGAAAGTATGGTCATTCAATACAACAGAAGAGTTCCAAGCATTCATAAATAAAAGACCAGACCTGAACAGAAAATTCGATATCCAACCACAGAACTCAAGAGAATCCTCAAAAGGTCATTAAAAAAGAGGGGAAAAAACAAATAAAACAACAACAAAAATTTTATTAAGAGACTCAATAAGTTAAAATGATATGTATCCCTATAAGAAAAGAGGTCATTGGTAACTCTTAAAAACTGTTGCTATCATCTGAGCAGCTAGAAGAATGACACTCAGAGGGAACAGTGACAAACTGTATAGGATGAAAGGACAAGACATAAATAGGTATATAGATATATGAATACATAAATACATATACATGTGTATGTATATATATATATATATACATAACTAGAGCTAAAAAAGAAAAGAGGTTATGACTAAAAGAAATGGGAAAAAAGGAAATAAACAAATTATAAGACATTTGAAAAGGATTTACCACAAAATTATAAATTATTTACTAAATGAAATGAATAATATTCTGCTTCTGAAATGAATACCATCTTTAGAAATAGTTCTTTGAAATTATACTATGAAAGTATAGAATGAATGAAAATTATTTAAAATCTTTTAAATTATGCAAATTGAGACATTATTGGCATTTTAGAGGGGATATAATAGACTAAATTTTCTCTCTGCAATATTGTTATACTGTTTAGTGCATGTGTGAGCGCACACACACAGACACACACAAAACCTAAGCCCTTTTAATCAAAACTTTGAAGTCACCAAGTTGCTGCAATGACCTGATTTTAGCAGGCCTTAAAGTAACTATATTTGTCAAAACTTTTAATTATTAGAAAAAATTACATATTTCAGTAAATGAAAAGTTAAAAGTTTGAAAATTGCCTGAGGCAATTTTTAAAAGCAAAATGTTGTGTGTGGTTTGAAAAAATTCTATTCATGACTGATTCAGACACAATGACCTCATCTGCTTCAATAATGGTGCCGTAGATAGTATCTAGAAGACAGGCTCTACAGTAATATTTTAAGTATTTCAGTTAGAAGTCATTTTTCTTTCCTGAGAGTTTCCCCTGTGCTAAATAGAGCTTAATTAAATTACATCTGTAGTGCAATTTTGTCTTATTGAAGAATTTCATTCAAATTAAGGACATTATTGTTATAATTGTATTACTCAGAATAAGAAGAAAACTAAAAAAAGATTCTGATATAAGGGCTATTGTGAAAGCACAAGACAAGTCTGAAAGTGCCTCCCTACTTTTTTGTTCCCTAAAAATACTTTAAAAGATGACTGATAAGGTGAAACTGACCTCAGCTCAAGTATACTCATCTGAGAAATGTCCCTAAGGTATGGGGGTGAAGGTTAATATCCTGCCCAATCTGGGTTCTAGCATTTCTTTAACCAATTGAAAAGAGAAGATCAGTTTCATAGTTGGTTACCTGAAATGTCCAGGAAGAAAATCTTTTGGCAAGGATACTCTTGATGTTTTATGATTCTTCTTAATTGTTATTTTTTCATGTACTATTGATTTTTTTAAAACTGTATTGAGTTTTTTCCCACACCATAGAAGGCATCATCCAACAAACAGATATGTATATCTAAATTATGAAGGTTGTATTTCCACTTTTCATTTCTTTCATTCTCTAGAGGTGAACAAGTTATTCTTCAAATACTGAATCTGTAAGCAATATATATTGTTCTTTTGGTTCTACTTAGTTTATTCTTCTTTTCTCATGTAGTTCTTCCCAAGTTAAAATATTTTTTGTTTTAAATTAATCTTACAGCATATATACTATTGGTTATTTTGAGTCATTTGAAATGCTAACCACATTATTAATTTGTTCAAGTTAGGACTGGCCCAACTTTACCTGTGACTCAAGCCTCTATAATATCCATCTCAACATCATGAAGAGTAGAATTAGTTCATTTCAAAAAGCATTTTTTAAAAGCACTTAATATGTGCTAGGCACAGAGTATAAAGATACTAATGATAAGTCCTTAACCTCAAGGAACTTATATTTTTTGGGGGTGGAGATGAGGAATGGGAGAATGAAGAAGAGAGAAAAACATGTATATTGATCATAATAATATAAGCAACAAACTGGGAGAACATTTTTATAACAAAACTCTGACAAAGGTTTAATTTCCCCAAATATAGAAAGAACTAAGTCAAATTTACAAAAAATCAAGCCATTCCCAAACGACAAATGGTCAAGGGACACAAATAGGCAGTTTTCACACAATGAAATCAAAACTGTCAATAAACACATGAAAAAGTGTTCTAAATCCCTCCTGATTAGAGAAATGCAATAAAAAAAAACCCTGAAGCATCACCTGACACTTAGCAGACTGGCCAAAATGACAGCACAATATAGTAATAAATGTTGGAGGGGATGTGGCAAAATTGGGACATTAATACATTGCTGGTAGAGTTGTGAATTGGTCCAACCATTCTGGAGGGCAATTTGGAACTAGGACTTTAAAGGAATGCCTGCCTTTTGATCCAGCCATAGCAGGGCTGGGTTTGTACCCAAAAGAGATAATAAGGAAAATATAAGTTGTACAAAAACATTTATAGCCTTACTCTTTGTGGTAGCAAAAAAATTGAAAAATGAGGGGGTTTCCATTGATTGGGGAATGGCTGAATAAATTGTGGTATATGTTGGTGATGGAATACTATTGTGCTGAAAGGAATAATGAACTGGAGGAATTCCATGTGAACTGGAACAACCTCCAGGAAGTGATGCAGAGTGAGAGGAGCAGAACCAGGAGAACATTGTACACAGAGACTGACACATTGTGGTACAATCTTCTCTACTTCTCTACTAGCAGCAATGGACAATTCAGAGGAACTTGTGAGAAAGAACACTATCCTAATCCAGAGAAAGAATTGTGGAAACAGAAATGCATTTGGAAAATATATGATCAATCATGTAATGTGATAGGGATATGATTAGGGTTTTGATGTTAAAGGATCATGCTACTGCAGATATGAATAACACGGAAATAGGTTTTGAACAATGATACATGTGTAACCCAGTGGAATTACTTGTTGGATTTGGGAAGGAGAAGGAAAGGGGGAGGGAGGGAAGATCATGAATCATGTAACCATGTAAAAATATTATAAATAAATAAACAATCAAATAAATAAATAAAACATATATAAAATAAGTGGACATTAATTTAGAGAGTTGGGAAAAGCCCTAATTGGGAAAATTAGGAAAAGTCTCATGAAAATTGATAAATACAGTATACATATTTCCTCTGGAGTCCCTCTATCACCATATTATGTCCCTTGATTTTGCAGACATGCATGGGATAAAACCTTGTGGTTTTTAGCCCACTCTACTCTCCCAAAGCCAAGAAGTATTCCTTCACTCCACTAACCTACTACTCTTTTTATTCTTGGATACCTATAAATGATGTTGTATATCAATTGATGCCTAGCTAATCTAAACATTTCAGCATTGTTTTCCCAGGGGAGCATGGTTCCTATCCTGTCCTTGGTTGATCTGATTGATAAGAGCTTGCTAATGTTAGAAATCTAGCCTTAACCTTATCTATAGAAGTTTTGTTCTCAAAGTTAAGCATGTTTCTCAAGAAGAGTCTGTTAAAAGGAGAAAAATTAATAATATAATCGTAAATTGACCCTGAGAATAGTAAGCAAAAACAAGGTAAACCTGAGAAAGAGGGAAGTAGTAACCCCAAATATAATACCTGTCACAGAGAACTCATTCCTATCTTTGACTTCAAAGGCTTATCTCTACTAAATCTAGGGATTAATTTACATTTCTGTTTTTAAATTGTTTTTGTATACAGACTTTCTTGTTTAAGGAAACTTGCCCAATGGACAGGAGATTCTGGGTTTAATTCTGGCCTCAGATACTTCCTAACTGTGTATCTCTGGGCAAGTCACTTAATCCCAGTGGCCTAGACCTCACCTCTCTTCTTCCTTGAAGACCAGTACTCAGTATTGATTCCAAGAGAGAAAGTAAGGGTTTAAAAAAAACCAGAATTCCTGCTCTAGAGATCCAAAATCCTGAACTCTTTTTTTTAAGGTTAATTTTTAAAATGTTATTTAATTAATTTAGAGCATTTTTCCAGGATCACAAAAATCATATTCTTTCTGTCCCCTCCCCCCAACCTTCTCCTATATCCGAGGCACAATTTCACTGGGTTTTACATGTCTTTGGTCAAGACCTATTTCCATATTATTGATATTTGCACTAGGATGTTCATTTAGGATTTGTCACCCCAATCATATCCCCATTGACTCATGTGATCAAGCAGTTGTTTTCCTTTTGGGTTTCTGCTCCCGCAGTTCTTCCTCTGGATGTGGATAGTGTTCTTTCTCATAAGTCCTTCAGAATTGTCTTGGATCATTGCATTGCTGCTAGTAGAGAAGTCCATTACGTTTGATTGTACCACCAAAATCCTGAACTCTTAAACTTGGCATATGTACTAAATAAGAAGGTGAAAATGAAGAAGAATCATAACATTTACTCATCAAAACATAGCTCTATCCCTCTATTCCCAAACTTGGGTCATATTCATCCACCCATACAGAGAATGACAACAGCACACACATTCACAGAAACTTAGTGGTGAGATATAAATAACAAAACCTACGTAACTGGAGCAACTCATGATTCTTATTTATAGGCCTCATTGTTGTGGTCTCCTTAGGAACCATCTTTGCCATGTGTTACTTGCTAGACAAGATTGTTCTTCTGAGTTTCTTAGCTCTCCTGATGCTCCTCTGTTGTTCTCAGGCTACTGAAACAGTAAACTGAAACTTTTAGTAAAAAATTTTAGTCAAAATTAATTTTTTCAGTTAATAAGCATTTCTTTTCTTCCACCTTCCCACACTAGATTAAAAAAAAAAAACAACCTTACTATAAATATGCATACTCAAGCAAAACAAATTCCCATTATCCATAGTTAATTTTTTTTAACCCTTATCTTCTGCCTTAAAATCACTATTGTGTATTGGTTCCTAGACAGAAGAGTGGTAAGAACTAGACAATGGGGGTGGGGTGGGTAAGTGACTTGTCCAGGGTCACAAAGCCTAGGAAGTATCTGAGGCCACATTTGAACCTAGGACGTCCCATCTCTAGACTCAGTGCTCCGCTGAGCCACCCAACTGCCCCCTATCCATAGTTAGTTAAAAAAATAAGTATGACAGAAATTAAGAGCAACAGTTCCCACTATATACTAAGATAATTTCCAAATGGATACAGAACTTGAATATAAAAGATCACACCATAAAGAAATGAGAGGAACAAGGAAGAAATTGACTTTCAGATCTATGGGAAAAGGAGGAAAGTTTATGACAATATGAATTCTTATTGAAAGGAACACAACAGGATGGACAATTTTGGTTATGTAAAATTAAGAACTTTTTACACAAAAATCCAATGCAAATTCAAAAATATAATTTTTTTCTTCTAAGATTAGTGAAGCATCTAGAGGGAAAAAATCAGCAAATGTCTCTTTTTCAAAATGTATAAGGAATTGATTTAATACAAAAATAAGAGCCATTCCCTAAATGAAAAATGATGAAAGGACATAAATAGGCAATCTTCAAATACATTACATCAAGTCAATAAAACAGTATTCCTAAACCTTGGCCTTTGGCTTTCTGAAACTGTGTTGAGTTATTTCAGTAACAAGTAGTTGCCTTAAGCTGGAGAATTATGAAGCTTCTCGGATATGTGCTTTTAAGGAATTTCTCTCTCTCCAGCTGTAGAGTTAAAAAAGCAATGCTGACAAGCACAAGCACATGTCTTACAAGGACATAGGATTCTACTTCTTCTAAAGAGCTCCCCATGGCTACAATAACAAGGGTGGGTGGTAGGAAAGGAGGAGAGAGTAAAATAATAGCAATGAAAGAACAATGAGTAATGAGAAGAACAGTGCCTTTGGGAAAGAAAAAAAGCCTGAGTAGGGCTTTTTCTGTTTAACTCGTTACCAATAGGGGAAGGAAGCAAAGACAAAAATTCAAAGAAATGGGAACTGCCCCTGAAGAGCTTGCATTGTCTTATCAACCACTGATCTTGTGTCCCTGCATATCTTTGGGACCCCATCACTGTGTCCAGAAATCACAGTGGCAGAAGCCCATCAAAATCTCTGAAAGGAGCAGAGACTAGAATCTGCCTTCCTAGGTGACTCTTAAAAGAGAACAAACTTCTTTTTCCAGCTCATTTCCAGAAATGCACATTCAGAACAAGTTAACTGGCAAACTCCGGAATAGTGTCTACTTGTCTGTCTTCATAGCAACTCTCTTGACAAAGGTGTGACATCGTAGTAAGATGGAACTATGCTTGCAAGATACCATAGCTAATTATTGCATGCATCAAATTTATTTATGCACTTGAATTGGGTGGATAGCTTTGTGTGTGCTGCTCACACATATACTGGGCAGCCTGTCTACCTGGATGCTGATTCTAATCTTAGAGATGACTCCCTTATTGTCTGTGGATTTTTATATGACTTTTGGCCAGTACTGTGGGTGGAAGAATTTACTTACTATAGTTTTTCTTGATTATTATTTGTTTGTTTGGAAGTTGATCTGCCTGCCTCCCTTTCGGCAGGGTTAATCAATTAATCAGTAAGCATTTTTTTTAAGTGCCTATGATGTACCAGACACTGTGTTAAATATTGTGCATTTAAAAATATACAAAAGGTAGTTCTGGGGAGCAGCTGGGTAGCTAGAGACGGAATGTCCTAGGTTCAAATCTGATCTCAGACACTTCCCAGCTATGTGACCCTGGACAAGTCACTTAACCCCTATTGCCTAGCCCTTACCATTCTTCTGCCTTGGAATCAATACCTAGTATTGATTCCAAGACAGAAGGTAAAAGTTAAAAAAAAAAAGAGGCAGTTCTGCCCTCAAGGAGTTTTTAATCTAATGGGGGAAACAACATGCAAATAAATATGTATATATAAAGTAATCTATATATATGATAAACAGGAAATAATTAATAGAAAGAAAGCATTACTATTAAGAGGGTTTGGGAAAAGTTTCCAGTCAAAGATGGACTTTTAGATGGGACTTAAAAAAAAAGCCAAGGGAAGTCATAGGCAAAATTGAAGAGGAAAGAATCCATAATATATTCATCGATTATATCTAATCAGTTGCCAACTTCTTTCAATTTTCTTTCTTTGATAACTCTTGGATATATATATATCCCCTACTTTCTCCTTCTGTTTCCACAAACATAATGCAGTTCTTAATCATCTTTTACCTATACTACTGTAATGCCTAATTTCCCAAGTTCCAATCCATTGCCTCTTCTAGCCATCATTCACATTGTTTTCTGTGTAATATTTGATCATGTCACTCTTCTGTTCAAAAATCTTCATAAATTCCAGTATCTACTGTCAACATGGAATTTAGGAATTTAGGAATCCCAAACTTGTGGCCTAGTGGTGTTATGGGCATGGAACCTTTTTGGGGTTTGGGAAGGATGCCTTTTGCAAGCATGCAATGACTCCAAAACTTAGCTTAAAAACAAAAAGAGATTTATTAATTTATGAAGTAATGTTGAGAGTGGCCAGGAGGATAGCAAGGTAGAACAGCAAGGTGGGGAGCAGTTCCCTGGGAGGACAGCAGGAAAGGAAAGGCTGTTCCCCTAGATGACATCAGTTCTGGGGATTTGATACATTTTTCACAACAGTTAGTCACTCAGGCATGAGGTGGGGTGATCATACTGGGGTCTGCCTGGGGACATAAAGATTCCTTAGTTTTAGGGGACAAACAGATGTCTGATAGGATCAAGGTGTGGCTTGAAGGTGCATCTTTCTGTCCATCTAGAGGACAATCAAAGGAAGACAGTCATCTCAGGACCCTAGGTGGGGTCATTGGGTGTTTTTAGTCTCAGAGTCAGGAAAAAACAAGGGAGTTCCCTGATAACAGTTCGCCTGGGTTTATGGGGTACAGTGCCCATGTCATCTTCCCCCTTTCCTAATATGTAAGGGAAAACGGGATGGCGATCTGTCTTCTGTAACTTCTTCAGAGCTGAGGATGGGTGTAGAAATGTCCCTGCCTACCCCTTAGGAGAGAGAGATATTGACTGTAGGCAGTGTCCAGAGCATCAGGCTGGGATGGTTATGGTGGCATCTGGCATCTGGGTGACTCCCATGAGTGCTTTTACCCTAGAAGCAACTAGAGAGATGACAAGGTTACAAATACAAGATCCATATATCAAGATACCCCCAATTATCAGGATGATAGGGATAAATGGGGCAAGGAGGGCATATAGCCAGGATTTCCAGGAGGATGAGCCAGGAAACAGCTTTCTCCGGGCATCAGCCATCCAAGTGGACACCTCATGTAACTCTTGGGCTTGTATTTCCACTTTGTGGGAATTATTGATATACCAAAAAGGACAAAGAATGTAAGGAAAGAGATAATCGTGGCTAGAGCAAGAGAGATTTAAGATAACAAGGAGGAGGGGATGGAGCTACTTATTCCAAAGTATCCTTAGGTTGGGTCTTTCTGTGGAAGAGGAATTTGAGATCTTCCAGTGGCTCACAGGAATAAGTGGCTTCCGTACCCCCTGGGTGGAGAGATTCCTTTGTATCCTCGGTGGAGGGTTTGGGGAGGATCTGATTAGCATATTCTCTCAGAACCTGGTGGGTTGGGCCAAGTTGTCTGGAGAACCGAACAAGGCTGTGTATTTCTGTGTCTACAAGAACATCAGAGGTTAGAAAAGGTTTCCCCATAAAGTAATTCAAATGGGCTCAACCCTAGCTTTGTCCAGGTAGCAATTCTGATTCTGGTTAGGGCAATGGAGAGAGCTTGGACCCAATCAATTTTAGCCTCCTCACAGAGTTTGGTGAGGGCTCTTTTTAGGGTCTGATTCATACGTTCTGTTTTCCCTGAAGATTGGGGATGCCAGGCTGAGTGTAAATGGTAAGTGATGCCCAAAGCCTTAGAGACCATCTGAGTGATCTGTGAAATGAAAGCAGGGCCATTGTCACTCTGAAGGGTTTTTGGAAGGCCAAACCTGGGGATGATTTCATTGAGTAAGGCCTTTGTGACATCTTGCGCTTTCTCTGATCTGGAGGGAAATGCTTCAGGCCAGCCTGTGAAGGTGTCTACAAAGACTAAAAGGATCTTGTACCTCTTGCAAGGTGGCAAATGGGTGAAATCTATCTGCCAATCCTCACCAGATGATTGGTATTTTAGTATTGGTATTGTGGGGTGTTGTGGGGTTAGGGTCAGAGCCATGTGCCAGTTCCCATCTGGCTTCCTTACTTGCAGGATGGGGGAATTGCAAGGGGAGGTACATTCTTCTAAGAGGCCAGGACTTTATCTATGAGAGGTTGTAATCCTTCTCTGGCCTCTGGGGAAATAGGATATTGTTTCCTGTGGGTAAAGGGAATCAGGCTTGAGTCTTATCATTACTGAATCAGCCTAAATGGCTCTTCCGGGTATGCCTTGATCCCAGACAATGGAAGGCACTTTCTCCCAGATCTCTGAAGAGATTGTTGCAGGCTTATGCAAAGCACTGTTTGGAGAGTTTAGAACTGAGATAAGCGAAAATTGTGAGCCCAGTTTTTTCATAATGTCCCTGCCCAGTCGAGGACATGGGGAGGAAGGAATAACCAGGAATATATGTTGGAATAATTTATCTTCATGAGCACATATTAGTGGTGCCGTCTCTCTACAGCTAAGAGTCTTTCCCCCAACTCCAATTACCTTGTGCTGCGAATAGAATGTAGGACCATTGTGAGTTTGGAGAACAGAATAGGTGGCTCCCCTGTCAATTAGAAAGGTAACTTTCTTACCTTCAACCTCGAGAATAACCCTGCAGCCATGGTGATGGAAACTGGGAGCGTGCAAACCCTAGGGCAGCCCTATTCCGAGTCCTCAGGAGGCTGGAGGTCAGGAACGTGTCTCTGGGGTCTCTGGGGTCTCTGGTTGGCAGGGCACTGCCGTTTCCAGTGTCCCTGTCAGCCACAGGCTGGACACGGAGTCGTGGGAGGTCTTCCCTTCTTCCACCAGTGCCCATCCGGTCTGCAGGTGTAGCAAGAGTTCCTTGGCGTCTGCCCATAGGTCAGAGAGGCGAGAGCCGCCTCGAGAAGTTTCTCACATCTCTGTCCTTCTGTCTCAACAAGATCTCTGTTATGAAAAACCTTAAAAGCAGCATCCATTAATTGGGTAATTGGAGTCTGAGGTCCCAGATCCAGCTTTTGCAGCTTTCGCCTGATGTCTGGGGCAGACTGCCTTATAAAGTGGAGCCTTAAGATAAGCGCCCCTCATCAGTGTCTGGGTGGTCGTTGGTATATTGCTTCATGGTTTCCACTAATCTGGACAGGAAGAGGGCTGGATTCTCCTCCTTTCCCTGAGTGATTTCTTTGAGCTTATTGTCATTCACTCTTTTTCTAATCCCCCTTTGCATGGCCTCAAGGAGACAGTCTATCATATGGTCTCTCCCAAGTCTGTCCCTTTGATTCATATAGTTCCACCCAGGATCTTGCCCTGGGACTGCTGTGACGCCAGGAACTCCTACCCATGTGCCAGCTAGGGCCTTCTCATCACCTATTTCTACAGCCAAATCCCAGATCCGTTTTTTCTCATCTGGGGTGCAACAGGTGGAGATAATAATATGCAGATGTGCCCAGGACAGGTCAAACTGCAGGGTAAGGGATTTAAAACCCTCAGTGAATTTGGTATGGTTCTCTGAGTAGCAACCCAATTTCTCCTTCATCTGGGCTAGATCAGTCATAGAAAAGGGAACATGTACCCGAGCCAGCCCATCTGGCGAGGGTACCTCTCTCATAGGGAGGAGGTGGGCCCTGTTGCCATAGCTCAGTCCGCTCCGGGGGTGGAGTGGGCTTGGTTGAGAAATGGGCGAGGTAACGTTATCCTTAGGCAGTGGCGGGTACAAAAGGATATTACGGTTGGGAGTAGAGAGAGGAGTGGTCTCAGGCTCTGAACCCCAAGAGTAAGGCGGAGGGTTTGGAGCTGAGGGTTGGGGAGAGGAACCAGGAGGATCTGGAGGGGATTCTGTAGTAGAGGTTAGTTTTGGGGGAGGGGAAGGTCTTGACTGCTACATAGCCAGTGTAGGAGATGTTATCTCCCTACCCCTCACAGAAGCTAAATTGCTTGGGAGAGCTAAGTCATCCAGAACATCCTGTTGGGGACTTTCCCCAGAAGGGGTCAGTAAGGAGGGGCAAGGCGCATACGACATAAGACATAATCGTTTTAGCTCAGGATTCTGGCTGAGTTTAATGAAAGCGGAAATGTAGGGAATGGCTGTCCATTTCCCTTCCCTTCTGCAGAATAAATCCAATTGTCTGATAGTGTTATAATGTAGGGTATGGTGGATAGGCCAAGTTTCTTGATTACCAAGGATGTAATGTGGCCAGACAACATTACAAAAATAACTTAATTGCTTTTTTTTTAAGCTGTTTGGTGCCAATTTTTTCCAATTATTAAGTATACACCCCAAAGGGGAATCTTACGCTCTGTCTCTGTCCCATTTAGATGCAAAAGTGGCCAATTCCACACCGAGGGTCAACAACTGTGCGTCCACAGGTTACCGGATGACCAAGAGCACTCAGTTCTAGCACTAAGGCAAGCACTCAGCTGAACACTGAGGCGGTAAGACTTTCCCACACAACTAAAACGTCCTCTAGTATATGGGGAAGCCGACAGACAGACCCCAAACTCCAGCAGCCAGACTGATCTGGGGCCGATGGGAGAGAGAGCACGAAAGAGTTCCCACAGAGATATCACCCAAAAGACGGGGGTTTCAGGAGTCAAAGAAAAGGCTCCTTCCTACCTGAGAAGCCCTGTCGCTCTGTCCTCATGGACGATCCAGGTTACAGGCGTAGCTTTCAGGAGAGCCAAAAACGTTGGGCACCAAAAATGTTATGGGCATGGAAGGATAACCTTTTTGGGGTTCGGGAAGGATGCCTTTTGCAAGCATGCAATGACTCCAAAACTTAGCTTAAAAACAAAAAAACAAAAAAAAATTAATTTATAAAGTTATATATAATATATAATATATATAATATATATATAATATAATATAATATAATATAAAAATTATTAAGAGTGGCCAGGAGGATAGCAAGCTAGAACAGCAAGGTGGGGAGCAGTTCCCTGGGAGGACAGCATGAAAGGAAAGGCTGTTCCCCTAGATGACATCAGTTCTGGGGATTTGATACATTTTTCACAACAGTTAGTCACTCAGGCATGAGGTGGGGTGATCATACTGGGGTCTGCCTGGGGACATAAAGATTCCTTAGTTTTAGGGGACAAACAGATGTCTGATAGGATCAAGGTGTGGCTTGAAGGTGCATCTTTCTGTCCATCTAGAGGACAATCAAAGGAAGACAGTCATCTCAGGACCCTAGGTGGGGTCATTGGGTGTTTTTAGTCTCAGGGTCAGGAAAAAACAAGGGAGTTCCCTGATAACAGTTCACCTGGATTATGGGGTACAGTGCCCATGTCAGTGGAATCTGATGAAGCCCAATTTTAGATTTAGCTTCTAGATTGGAGACCCCAAAAGCTTGTCCTTGTTCCCTGAAGGGAAATGATGACCCTGGGTGAGATAAGCATATGCTAAGGACATTCTCTGTTTTAGGTAGCATCCCCTATTGTATTAGAACCTTTCTCAGAAAAGTCAGACCTGGGCATGAACCATCCTTTAGTAACTATGGTAAGCAGCCCCCTTCTCTTGCACCCTAGCTTCTAGCTATGATTCTTTTCCCTAGCTTGATTATATCTTGTCAGTGTAGTTTGAACACTCCCATTTTCCTTGTAGCCATGGTAATGTCAATCATCTTTCCCTGCCCCTGGATTTCCCAAATGGTATATAAGTTCCCCAAATTCTTTTGTTCCTCGGAGTTGTCATCTAGTGTTGTGGCGCTCTCTAGGGATAACATCCCCAGAGTCCAGGGTTTGCACCCTGAAAAGGTTGTGGCGCCGACTCTGAGTAAAGGGTCAAATTGGACTTATCCCTATCCTGATTAAAGACTTGGTTTTTCTGACTATTTAATAGTTCTGTGTTATTTCCAAGTTAACACTATCAAATAAAGTCTAAACTCCTTAGTCAGGGATCCAAGATTTTTCTATGATTTGACTATAACTTACTTTTCCAGTCTTATTTTATACAAATACTCTTCAGGTACTTTATATTCCATTCAAACTAAACTACCCAAGCATATTTATTTTCATTTATGTTTTTTTATGTTTCATCCTATTAAATTTGCCCACTGTTCTAATCTGCCAAAATATTTTGGGTCCTTTTTTCCTCACTAATTATTAGAAATTTCTCTTTTGCATCATCTAAAAACTTGTGCCTTTAATCAAGTCATTGATAAAAATATTAAATAGCACAGGACCAGCATAGATTCTTGAGGCATTACACTAGAGAGCTTCAATGTAGACACTGAAATAACAAAGTCTAGCCATTTAACCAGTTCCTAATATAACTGTTAATACTTGGAGAACAAGAACTGTCCTGTTTTTGTCTTTGTGTCTGTAGAATTTTTAAAGAAGAATAATGGTAACAATGATGCCAATAGCTTGCATTTACACAGTGCTTTAAGGTTTGCAAAGCACTTTGCAAATATCTTTTTTATCTGCATACTAACTCTGGTTGGTAGAACTATTATTATTCCCATTTTTATAGATGAGGAAACTTACACAGACAGAGACTTAGTATCTGTCCAGGGTTACATAGCTAATATGTGTTTGAGAAATGCTTATTTTTGGTTTAATTCATTGATTAAAATGATATTTCTTTGAAATGAAAAAAAATTGTGTATACTCATGCATGCAAATATCTCTAGAGGTGCCATTATATGGCAAGATTTGGAAGATTATGACAGAAACTGCTTTTCTCTTCCCTACCCCACTGCACAAATTAGATAAGAAAGTAGGGCATATTCTTTCTTTCTTTTTAAATAACATTTCCTCCCAATTATATATAAAAAACAATTTTAAACATTTACAAAAATTTTTTTGAGTTTCAAATTCTCTCCCTCCCTCCTGCACTATCTTCCCTCCTCCCTGAGATAGTAAGTAATCTGATATAGATGTTACATGTGCAATCATATAAAATATTTTTTCAGATTCATTTTTTGGAAGAGATGGTAAAACAAAAATAAAGAACATGAAATATAATGTTTTGGTCTGCATTCACGCGCCATCAGTTCTTTCTCTGGAGGCAGATGGTATTTATCAGCATCAGTCTTTGGGATTGTCTTGAATCACTGATATTGCTGAGAATAGCTAGGTCATTCACAGTTGTTCATCATAAACTACTATCATTACTATGTACAATGTTCTTCTGGCTCCGCTCACTTTATTTTGCATTAGTTCATGTAAGTTTTTCCAGATTTTTCTGAAATCATCCTGCTTGTCATTTCTAATAGCAAAATGATATTCCATGATATTCGTATAGGGCATATCCTTTCCTGATTATATCTTTTTCTTCCCGCTAGGTGGCTCCCCTTGGTCCACATTCCTACACAAGTTCTGTTATATTGGGGCCTAAAATTTTTCTCATTTCCTCATTTCTGCATTCTAAGCCACACATGGCTCTCTACTTGAACCGTCCTCGTTTTAGCCAAATTGTGAAATGATCCTGGTTCACATGGATCCTCTTTTTCTGCCTCTCTTCTTTGTCCTTTTATTTTGGAGCTTATAAGAAATCATTAGTATTTGAAACCATAATATTCTCTCTCACTTTTAGCTTTGAGGTCTCAAACCAAGATAAAAATCTGTCTCTAATCTCGAGTCCTATTTTCATTCTTTTTATTCTCAGCTAGTCACTGGTGTCTTCTATTGTCTTCTAGAATGCAAGCCTTACTTACAAAGAAGTTTTGGTTAATAATGATTTGTATATGAAACAAAATCAGGAAATAAGGATAATTTAAAAAGATAATTAACAATCATGTAGAAAATATCTTCCAGTGACAGTCAAAAGGGAGGGGGTGAAACCCTTGTTGTCTTTTGCTAATTGCCCAAGAAGTGACCTCTCTCTCTCTCTCTCTCTCACTCCCTCTCTTCCTCTTCCTCTCTCTCTCTCTGCCTCTGTATCACTCTCTCTCCCTCTTTCCTCTCTCTCTCTCTCTCTCTCTGCAAATATTCTTATGCTACTATTATTTGCTCACCTCTCCTGTTGTCAACAGTATATATATATATTTTTTTTTAATTCCTTGCTTAGTGGGCACCCTACCACCACACAGCTTAGAGCTTACTATAGCTTCAATTCCTCCCAGTACTGGAAGGAACATTCTGTCTATAACAATTCCCCAAATTCAAAGTTAAATTTGAAAAATTTTCCCCTGCCCACAGAAAATATCTGAATACCTGATTACACAGAGTATGAGAAATTATAAATGAGTATTACACATAGGGCATAGAGAGGCAGATAGTTGGCATGATAAGCTGCAGTACATAATCAATGAGGAACTCTGAAAAAAAGGAGAAAAATGTGGTAGAAAGGAAAGAAGGGCTGGTTATGTGGAAAGATAGGGATGACAAGCAAACAGACAGAGTGCTTCACTGGGGGCCTTGGTGATGTCATGAACCTGTTGGTTGGACCCCCTGTGACAACTTGCAGGAGAACATGGCCCAGAGTGCCACAGGATGAACAAGGATGGATGTGCTGTGATCTGCTTTGCTGGAGGACACTTTCAAAATCTAGGAGATAATCCATTTAAGTATGTGAGTAGACAGGCAAACCATGCCAAATGTCATTAATTGTTTAATATGAAAATATTGTTAGATAAAATGCTAGTTGAATAGTGTTAAAAAATGCCTTCTGGGTTCCCAAACAATATCAAGGCAGGGTTTCATTTTTTTTTATATTAGGATTTGGTTTTAACATATTGGGAATGTTTGTGAAACTCTACTAGTTGGAGGGGGCAAGTAATTTTACATATAAACTGAAAAATATTAATACAAAGTCATCATAAAAATGTAATTTATGGTGAACGTTGTATGGGTTGAATGGCTGAATGACTCAGGAGAGCAATATTGGGATTCCCTGAACATCAATTCTAGAGCTGCTCTGGCTAGGATCAAGAGGACAGGCATGGGGACTTGTGATAATTATATCAGCAGCAAGAAGGTATGAGGTGTCAAATTCAGAGACTAACATCTTAACAGAGGGGCAACATAAAAGAGGAAGGGGAGACAGACTGAAAATGTCTCCGATATCACTGCTTTTTACCAGGGATGATAGTAGACAAAAGCAAATGAAGGCAGGCTACAAGCCTTGCTCAAGATCTGTACAAGTCAGGTTTGGAGGGAAAATACTGCTTAAATGTGGAACAAATAAACTAATTGCTCTATTGTCTGTCTTACATTGCTATGTTGGGAAGAAAATAAAAGAATAATTGTGGAAGCATTTTGTAAACTGCAAATTGCAATACAAATTTAAGAGGTGATGAAATAATCTAACCCCAAACCATGAGAGCTTCTCAGTTAGAAATATTGCCCTTTAAAAACTGAATTTTGACTTTTTTTCCTTTGAAATTCTTGTAGATACAGTAGGTGGTTTTAGGAGTGGAAGCCTTTTGACATCATAAAGCAATTCAATTACAATACAAATAAACCTTCAGGCAGCCATCCACCGGCATTTGCTACCTGTGAACATGACTGACAATATGCATTGCCTCTCTAGCTTTCATAAATGGAAAGAGATTTGTCATTTGCACTGATAAAAACTAAAACATAAATTTTCATGTATTATTCAAAGGAAAAACTAGCTGAAAGAAATAAGATTTGTGACATCAATCTGGCTAAAATTTGTAGTGAGAAGCAGTGTTTAGGTTTTTCAAAATTGAGGAAAGACTATCTAATGTGAATTAATTTCTCAGTCAGTCTCTTAAACCAAGTATATTCCTTTGAAGCCTCCTATTATTGAGTGATTAACTAGACTTCAACATGGCTCTGATTAACATAATTTAGTTAAACTGATTTTCTAATGTCAGTTCTGCAGGGCATAATATACCTTCTTAACTTTAAAGATTGCTTCAGGAAATATATTCTTCATTTACCACTCATATTAAGAAGAGATGAATTCTAAAGGGTTTCTTCACAAGATGACATCCTAGTCTCTAACCTACAAGACAGAGAATTTGACTGAAAAATATTTTTGAAAGATCAAAAAGTAAATATTGAAGAACTAATAGGTCATAATTGACACATTATAAAACAAGTCCTCCTCACTAGCCTTGAAAAATACCATTTAAAGAACATGACTTAATTTTTTTTTTTAACCCTTACCTTCCATCTTGGAATCAATACTGTGTATTGGTTCATAAGGGCTAGGCAATGGGGGTCAAGTGACTTGCCCAGAGTCACACAGCTGGAAAATGTCTGAGGCCACATTTGAACCTAGGACTTCCCATCTCTAGGCCTGGCTCTCAATCCACTGAGCTACCCAGGTGCCCCACTTAAATTTTTTAAAAAGCTAACATATTGCTCAGCGTAATGTAACATTAACGTAAGTTATTTGAACAATCTTTTTTTGTTAAATATGTCTTTTTGTAGGATACCTTGTTTCAAAATACTTCATTTGTAAATTATTATATAATTGAAAATTTGAAAGAATTAGAAAATTATATTTAAAATGCTAAACATTTAAGTTAATTAACATGAAATAGAGATCTAAAACAACAGAGTTTTAAATAAGAAATTGAACTAACAAGGAACTTCCATGGGGATATAAAGTTCTAGTCTAAAAAGACTTTTAAGATTTATCAGACTTTTAAAGAATAATTAATACCTCTATACTATAAAATTATTTTCTTAAAAATTAAGAATAATGGGGTAGCTGGGTGGCTTGGTGAATAGAAAACCAGGCCTGGAGATTGGAGGACCTGGATTTAAACCTGGCCTCAGACACTTCCTAGCTACATGACCCTGGGCAAGTCACTTAATTCCCATTGCCTAGCCCACACACACATTCTTCCACCTTAGAACCAATACATAGTATTGATTCTAAAATGGAAGGTAAGGTTTTTGGGGAAAAAAATTGAGAATGAAAACATATTATCAACCCTCTTCTTAGATACAGAATCTTAATACCTAAACCAGGAAAATATAGACACTAAAGACAAATATACAAATAAACAAGTATTACTAATAAATATTAATTCAATATTCAAATAAAATCCTAACAAAAAAGATTTTAGTAATCAGTTATTATTGGTTTTGGGTGGGCAGTAAGATGAGGAGTGGTCTGGATTTTGTATTTCATCAGTATTTACTCCTAGATAAAGGAGCTCTCTCAATGGGGAAAAAATAGACAATTTGGGGGGAAAATTAGTGACCAGGGGCAGTTGCCAGCAATACCACTTGCCACTGCTGAGAGAAGTCAAGGAATCTTTCCTTCTGCTCCACCATTATTGCCTCATTTCCTAGTTCCCAGTAGGCACCAAATACCCATTGACAGCTGGACACTTCCTCTTCTGGGATAGAGGTATCCCAGAATCACTTTGATACTTGGATCTTCCATCCACTTTGGCAAGGATTATCTGGCCTGCCATCACCCCCCAAGTTCTTCAGAGTCTTGCCATCTGTTTCATTATTCCCCCCCCCCCCCCATGAACTGGCTGTGAATGGGAACCCTCCTTTATGTTTTTTCTCCCTCACTTAGAAAGTGAGCACCTTAAGATTAGTATCTCTAGGAAGAACTGTGGAAGTTGTAACAGTTAAAATTAGTTTCTCTGCCAAAGGTATTGTATTTTTATGAAGTTTATTAAAGATTAAGAAATAAAGAAAATACAAAATAAGAAAAGCAGTGTCTAGGAGGGCTGAAAAGCCCATTCAATTTCACTTACTACATCTTGAGAGACACGTGTGCTTAGAAGAGCAAGCAGGGAGAGGGAGCCCAAGTAGGCGTCAGTTTAAATACAAATTGTGTTCTCGGGAGGACTCAGGGAGATTATAGGGCATTCTGGGAACTACCAAGGACTTCTGGGAATTGAAGTCTGGGGTTCAAATCTCCATTTTACAAAGTAGAAATTCAAAAGCAAAACCTAGGACATCACTTATCACATGTATATAAGAGTGTGATATTTGGGATTTAGACCTTCAAAAAAATAGCTCGAGAGCAAAAATCAATAATATGGAAATAGGCATCAAGTGACAACATTTCTACAACCCAGTGGAATCACTTGTCAGCTCTGGGAGGGGAGAGGGAAGAAGGAAGGGAAAGAAAATGAATCATGTAAACATGGAAAAATATTTTAAAATAAATAATTTTTTGAAAAAAGATTAGTATCTCTAGCTTATTGTTATACCTATTATATAAATAGTTGTATACTTTCCCTTCTTAGTCAAATCTTTGGATTCTAGGTGGACTTTTTGTGCTCAGTTAAGGGCAGATACCTTTAACCTACAATGGAAAAACATTGTCGCTTTAGCCATGTCAGCCTTAAGCAGAGGTTAGCCCTGGACAACTGGCTGGCCTCCTGACAAATTCAGAACTGATTTCTGATTCTCTCTCCTCTCTTTGGAGAGCTCCCTGATCTCCAATTCAGCCAAAGCATGAATTCTTGGTTTCCTGTCCATTATCTGAAGATATCACTGGCCTTTTCTTTATTTTAGTGACCACTGACCTGGCCTCTTATCCACGTTCTAAATATCCCCTTTACTTCCTTCCAGACACTAGTTAGATTGGGAGACACCCATTGCAGCATCTAGAATGAGGACTACTTGGGAATTTTTTCAAAAGGAAGAAATTTGATCATATTTTCTTACCCATTTCATTTCTTTAATTTGGCAGCAAATTCCTCTCCGAATGAATGACTCTGTGGCAATCCAGAGGTCTCTAGAGTGGGGAAAAAGAAACTCCCAAGGCTTATGTTTCTAAAGGAGATTTATTAGAAGATATTCTCAACAGCCAGCTAGAGGTAGTATTTCCAATTTGCAACTTGAAATATGTTTTCTGTATTGGGGCAATGGAAGACAGAATCCCTGATTGCAGTATTGTGCTAGTTCCAAATATGACTTCCCTGCTTTCCCTTTTTCTATAGGAAAAGTTCCTTGTCACACATGTCTTAGAGATATTTCTTCCTTTTCAAGTGTTCCAAATAGTGACTGTTGGGCAACAAAATGTTATTAGGATGGGGACAGCTGGCCTTGGGATCAATATATAGTATTGATTCTAACATGGAAAGTAAGGTTTTTTTTTTTATGTTATTAGGTAACTGCTTCCAGATCTACACTTTGGGACCTTATTTCTAGTACCTAGTTGGAGATAAGAGAATGGGAATGGATGTTCCTTGATTTACTTGAGTTAAGCTAAGCAGGAGGACTTGGTGGGCCTTTTCTATGATGACAGGTACTAGGAGACTATGTGTTCCAAGAAGGATATTTTAAGGTTATTATAAAAAGAGGAAGAAGATCTTTCACTCTAGTTTTATAGAGAAAAGCAAAAAATAAGGGACAATTAATACTTAAAGGGTAGATAGTAATTATCTGGAAAGTTGTAAGTGAAGTCCTTGGGTTATATTCTCAAGAGATCAAAGGCCTCATAAAAATACTTAAAGAGTACCCCCCCCCATCTCCACAGTAGTCTACATGTGAAACACCTCAGATTTCATAGAAGAGGGACATTAAATTCTCATACCCAAAGATCCTAACGTGGTCTTATGGCTATGCATAAATGTGTATAATAAGCATTCTTTTCTTCTGTGGTGTAGCATTCCAAGCATATTCACATCTATGAAATATAAATAACAGTATGGCTACTGTGTCTCCAAGCATAAGGTTATACCAATGAGGTTTGTGAATGTAACCTTGACCTGGCCATGTGGCCCTTGCCTAGGACAAACCCATTAATATGATCGGAGTCAATTCCCCAAAGGTGTTCCCTCTACCTTGCCACCCAATCTTAATTGTCCATGCTCTGTGATGTGATTACTATGTGATTGGAAACACCTCCTTGCTTCCTCAACAAAAAAGCAAAGGCAACTCTTTTGAACTTCCTCTTGGACTTCTTGGCGCTCCACTCAGCTCCTTAATCCTATCTTCCTCTTTCTCTCTCCTTTCTGAATCTCTTCCTCCAAGAGGCGACAGCCCCTGTCGGCTTACATTCTCTACCTTAATCTTCTCCTCTACCTCGTATTCCACTGATCCTCATATTTTCCTCCCAAGGGGAAAATCATAGGG
Organism: Monodelphis domestica; assembly: GCF_027887165.1. Lineage (NCBI taxonomy): Eukaryota > Metazoa > Chordata > Mammalia > Didelphimorphia > Didelphidae > Monodelphis > Monodelphis domestica. The sequence goes on from NC_077230.1 coordinate 33,130,967, forward strand.
GTTGCCTGCCCTATTCAAACACTGACTTGTCTGTGTCTGTCATTCTTCACCCTGGTTCCTCGATTCCTACTTCTCCTCGGGTCCCTACCACAAAGGTGAACCCCCTTTTCTGTGTGGCTCCTGCCACATGGGGAAACCCCACATGTGGCAAACAATATTGACTCATTTTGACAGAATGAAGAAGGTAAGCACTTGCAATCATAGAATTCCAAGAGTCAAAGACATGACACTATTGCAGAAGTCACAAAATTTGTAGGCTCTATAGACCACACTATCACAGTGCTTCATACATCATAGGCACAAAATAAATGATTATTCTTGTTGATTTGTCTGGTAAAGGACAGATTTTTTAATTTTAAAAATGTATTTGATTACTTAATTTAGAATATTTTTCCATGGTTACATGATTCATGTTCTTTCCCTCCTCTCCCCCTGTAGCCAACACACAGTTCTACTTGTGTTATTGATCAAGACCTATTTCAATATTATTGATAATTGCACTAGGGTGACTGTTTAGAGTCTATATCCCCAATCATATCTCCCCAACACATGTGATCAAGTGGTTATATTTCTTCTGTGTTTCTACTCCCACAGTTCTTCCTCTGAATATGGATAGTGCTCTTATAAGTCGCTCAGAATTGTAAAGGAAAGATTTTTGACCTCTTACTCTAACTCACCACACTCTAAGATTTTGATCTTTTGATTAATTCTCTGGTATCTTTCATTTATTTCACTTGGCCTACCTAGTCAGGCTTTTGATAAGTAAAAATCACATAAGTATGACTTTGAATGTATAGTCAATAAAAAAAAGGAAACAATGAGCTTGCAGATAAACCTTTCTTTGGGGATGATTGTTTCTTCCTATGGAAAGCCTGGGCACATCCACTGACAACCTTGAGAAGATTGGAGGACCTTTATTAGGTCAGACTGAGTAATAGTCAATTGAAGTTGAAGACATTTTAAATATACTTTATTGAAGATGAATTGATTTCCCTGAGTGAGGATTCAGTATGAATTGGTTGGTTTGGATAGAGTCACTTCTTTGTGGTAGGCCTACAAAAGAAAGTCTTCTTTGCAGACTCAGGCAAATATTCAATAACCAGTTCTGTGGCTTAAAAAAAAGATACACACATACACACACACATATATATATATATATTGTAAACCTCAAATTTCCTTAGACTTGTAAATGTTGGAAATTTCACCATTGGGATATTTCATACTTGGAAAATTTCTTACTGATAGTCTATTGGAATGGGAACCCCATTGGCATGGGAGGTTCCTTCTCTTCCCTTCTTAAGATTACTTTAGGACAGAAACCCTTTGCTGAACAATGGAAAGGACTTTGACCTATGCTTAAGCATAGAACAGGAATTTCTTTGAGTCTTGATTGATTTTAGAATTGATACAATGGAGATACTTGGAATAAATCTCCACCCTATTCAGTCCTAATAGGATTGAGTAAGGGCTGCAGCCTAGATCAAAATTTAATTTTTCCAATCTCTACCCTACTCAGGTTAACAGGATTTAGAAAGGGCTGTAGCAAAGGAGTAAAGATTTAATCATTTGAAAATATGACCTTCAACAGACATGTGCAAAAGCCAGAAACCTCTGGGCGGTCCTGGGTTAAGCTAGAGCCTCCATTGGCACAGGGAAATTGATGAACAGTGATTGGTAGATGGGAGAACTGAGGGGAGGAACTTGGATGGTTTCCTTAAAGATAGGGGGTCTGAAGACTCCAGGGGAGGTTGAGAGTTGGTCGGTGTGGTTCGTGTGGGCTCTGAGAAGGCTTGCTCTGAAGGAAGCTGAAGGTGGGGGCCTCTGAGACTGTTTCTCCATTTTGGACACGTGAGTAATAGGGACTGATCTCTTTTCTTTGCCCCAGCTATCTAAGGGCTTGGGCCTTTTGGCCCAGCCTAAACAGAAGGGGTATTTAAGCCCTATTCCCTTCTCTCCCTTTTTCTCTCTCTCTATCTCTAATTCCTTTCTTACTCCTATTGTAATTAAACTCCAAAAAAGGCTGACGGCTGACTTGAGTTTTTCATTTAGGAATTACATAGCTGATTCCTTGGCGACTTTAAATTAATATATATCAGTCTTTTAAAGTGATTCCCTTGTTACAATGTATATATTTATATATGTATGTATGTATATATATATATAAATGATACACATCATTAACATTTTTTAAAACATAGGTTCACCATCACTGATCTATAGTCATATGAAAAAATGCTCCAAATTAGTATTGATTAGAGAAATGCAAATGAAAACAACACTGAGATCCCACATCATACTTATCAGATTGGCTAACATGACTAAACATGACTAAAAGGAAAATGATAAATGTTGCAGGGGATGTGGGAAAATTGGGACACTGATACACTGTTGGTGGAACTGTAAACCAATACAAGTATTCTGGAGAGCAATATGGAACCAAGATCAAAGGGCCATAAACCTATTCATACTCTTTGACCCAGTAATACGACTCTTGGGTCAGTATCCCAAAGAGATAAGAAAAGAGAAAAAGACTTACCTGTTCCAAAATATTTTTAGCAGCCCTTTTTGTAGTGTCAATGAATTGGAAACAGAGGAGTTGTCCATGACTTGGAGAATGGATGACCACGTTTTGGCATATGAATATTATGGCACCATAAGAAATGATGAACAGGATGAACTCAGAAAAAACAAATTAGGGGAACATGGAAAAGTTTACCTATCAGACTTATGGATAAGAAAAGAATTTATCACTAAATAAGACACAAAGAACATTATAAAAAATTAAATGGATAATTTTAGTTGAATTAAATTTAAAAGTTTTTGAACAAACAACAGTAATTTATACAAACTGTTGCAAAAATGGGAGTGAGTGGAACCAAGAGAACAATGTATTGAGTAACAGAATTATATGATAATCAACTGTGAAGGGCTAAACCATTATCACCAAAGCAAGTTTTGAAGATAACCACAAGTGACTCATGATAAAAATGATATCCACAGCCAAAGAAGGAACTGTTGGAGTCTAACTGTATATCAAAGCATGCCATCTTTATTTTCTTCATGGAATTTTTATTGTATATATGATATATCTCTTCCATCACAACATGAACAATGTGGAAATATTTATTACATGAAAGTACTGGTATAACCAGTATATGACTATTTATTGACTCTTCAGGTTTCTTACTGAGTTGTGGGTGTTGCTCTTCACATGGACCTTCTTACCCAGCCAGTAGTTACACCCAACCTCCATCATGGTTACTGGGCATCTCTGGCTGGAAGGTCTCCAGTCACTATAGTGCCGTCAGCAGCTGTAGCTCCTGCCTTTACTGTGGAGGGGAAGGTAGAGACAGAGAAAATTTGAATCCTAAAATATAAGAAAACAATGGTCAAAATTGGTTTCTAGTTGTAACTGAAACAAACAAATGAATAATTTTTTTTTAAAGCCATATGGTCCAAAAAGAAAAAAAATTGGTGATAATAGGCATCTTTGTTTCACTCTTGTCTTAGTGACCATGGGTTACATAACCTTATCAGGGGAAAGGGGAAAGATATCAGACAGAGAGAAATAGCATATTTTGAACCACAAGACATCATTACTATCATATACTTTACATAGGCTAATAAAAATAACCTCACAATTATAAATCTAAAAATTATTTGGCTTGGTTTCAGAATTTCCTTTTTTGAGTATGATAATCACATATGGCTTCTTCTGAAATGAAATTGATCTATCACTTAAAGTTTGAATGTCCTTACCAGTTAACATATTTTGAAGGTGAGAAAAATTGGATTAATTTCATTAGTCAAAACAAAATTAAAAAAAAATGACATAAATGATAGTGTGAACATACTTGAGACAAGAATGACAGGCTCTTGGCCAGAGATGAAATGCATTTAAAAGGAGTTGAGGCTTTGAGACTCTTTAAACTGAAAATAGAGATAAGGGAAAAGAAATGATTATATAAATTCATAATCTAGTTTAACTCAGAAGAAAGTAGTCTCTGGAACAGAAGTAGTGGGGAGATTTAGGATTACATAGGCAATAATATGCACAAAAAAGTTATCAAATTGTGCTTCTCATTTTCCTTGCTTGAGATCCCATATTCAAATGTATAGAGTAATAAACAAAATGAGCTCATAGACTGTCTCCATTCTACATTATAGGCACTTTAATAAAGTTTTTTAAAAATCAAATTGAAATTAAAACTCTCAATGCAATGAAAAGGTCATTTTTTCAAAAAGAATAGATAGAATAAGAGATAATCAAGTAGTATTACATTAATAATAATTACCATTTATATAGTGCTTTAAGACTTGCAAAGAACCTTACAAATATTTTCATATACATATGCATATATATATTTTTTTTTCACAAGAATCCTGAGGTTGGTACTATTATTATCCAATTTTATAGATGAGGAAACTGAGGCAGAGTTTAAGTGACTGGTCCAGGGTCACACAACTAGTAAGTACATGGGGCTATATTTGAATTAAGGCCTCTGGATGAGGCCCATTTTGGAAAGAAATAAAGAAATATCATGGATAGGACCATAATGAACTGGCCATAGAACATTTGGTCCTCCTGCCACCCATGTAAAAATTAAATTAAATCTCAAATATTAAAATGTTTTATGTTAGGAGATTTATTAATGAACATTAGAAATCAAGGAATAAAGAAGATACAAAATAAAGACCACCTGACCATGGCTGATTAGCCATTTCAAAATCCCCACTCACCACCTTCATGCTCGCTGACAGGGCCAAAAAGAGGCCCAAGAGGACCACCTACTGGCTAATATCCTCTGTCTAGAGGAAGTATTTAATGACAGGAAGTCAGTGGCTCCATGGAAATGTAATTCATCTTTTAGTGTAACAGATTTTCAATTACACACCCACAACTAGGCTACTTCCATGATCCTGAAATCCAAAAACCCTCTTTTTCATAACAGTCTCCTGTCCTATCTCTAGCTTTGCCTCACTCCTACAAAACTATTCTTCATTCTCAGCATGACCTGTCCTCCTATTATTTCCTATTATTCCTACTCACTATCCCTGATCTAGGCCCTTTATTTTCTTTTTCACAGTCTTGAATTTATACTCAACCAATTGAATTATAGGGCTTCTAGTTTTAAATCCATTATCTCTTTGTCCTAATACCAGTATATTGTGCCAATCTTTACCCTAGCCATTTTGTTGCATGACGATACTTAATATTCTGTCTTGGAATTTTTTTCTTCCCTTGGAGCAAAGAAAGGATATAACCTATGCTTTTCCTGCCTAGCCTCCATCTCCTGCTACAGTGATGAGAGAAGGTGCTATTCCAGCTATTCCATTTCAGACACCTTTTTCTTTTCCTGGTCTCAAGGCTCTTGTGGGAAAAGGAAAAGCTCTATTCCATCTTGCCAGTCTCCAACCACTGAGGTGAGGGATGAGGAGACCATTTGGTCAAGTTTCCATTCCTCCAAGAAGAGTATCCCCACTCTTTTGGCTTCAAATTTTTGCTCCCTCATCGTAAGTACCCAAGACTCCAAAAGGTTGCCACCCTGAAGTCATAATATTATTGACATTGAAATTTTTTCTAAAAATTTCTCCCAATAATGAACAAATTCCCTTCCCCCTGGTCACACCTTTCCGATCCTAATGATTCTGAACCCTTATAAGTCATCATTTAAACCTCATTTTTCATCTCCCACTTCCTAATTCCTTATTCCTATTCCCCTTCAATTTCTACCCCTAATATTCCACCTCTGGAAGCCCTGATCCATTACTACAAACTTGATTTAATCTTAAATCTTTTCCTTTCTTATTCCTTCTACCTTCTGACTCTTGCTTGTTAAGGGCAATTTGGTAAGGAAATCATGAACCAGAGTGAAAAGACAGAGTTGATGGAATGAAGAGAACCAGGAAGTGCAGGAGAAGCCTCTGAATGGAGTAAAGTGGGGAGGGGGGAAAGATTCTGAGGAAAGTAACTGCCATCAAGGAGTTGGGTTGAGACTCTGGAGAAGAAAGCATCTCCAAAACTCAGATCCATCCTCCTATTGACATTCATTCTGTTCCTGAGAGTTCCCTGCCAGTTCCTGAATATCTTTTTGATCCTGTAATCAGATACTACTTCTGGAGAAGTCTCAAGCAGGAATTTCAAAGGACTGTGATATGAACTGCTCAGCTTGCCTTGGATGGCTTTGGCCTCATCAAGGTGGACTGGCTCATACCTGGCACCTGATTCCATTATAATCTGAAACTTTCTCTATAGACTATATTCTATGTGGGTTTAGCCTAGGTTAGTTCAGATTAGATGGAAGAATTGAGACAGAGAGGTAGATTAGCATAGTCTCAGCTTTGCTGAGGACCCCAGTGACTTTATGCATAATCAGGTCCTGGGACAAAGGTAGATTCGATCAGTATTAGGGAAAATCCTCAGCCCACAAGCCTTACCCTATCCCAATCAACAATTTCTAATAAAATCTTATTATCATTTAAGTGGAGTCATAGTGGTTATCTACTGGCCTTGGTCATAGAGAAGCCATTTAGCTCTTTGAGCCTGAGAAGATCATCCCTCTAGACTGGGTTAAGTAAAATTCTAGTCACCCCTTTAAATCACCCTTAACATGCTGAGGCTTCCTCCTGATGAGGCAGCCTTCCTGAACACCCTTTCCAACACTGGCTGCACTTATACTGATCTCCTTCCAGTCACTGGTTAAGATGGAGAAATTGGAATACCTCTTGCTCCTCATTGCCACTTCCAGGGTCCGCCCCCTAACACTATTAATCAGGAACTTCTCCTTTGAGGTTGTGACAAGGAAATCACTTTAAAAGACTGATATATATTAATTTAAGGTCGCCAAGGAATTCAGCTATATAATTCCTAAATGAAAACTCAAGTCAGCAGTCCACCTTTTATAAAGTTTAATTACAAACAGGATGAAGAAAGGTATTAGAGATAGAGAGAGAGAGAGAGGGAGAGAGAAAAGGGAGAGAAGGGAATAGGGCTTAAATACCCCTTCTGTTTAGGCTGGGCCAAAAGGCCCAAGCCCTTAGATAGCTGGGGCAAAGAAAGGAGATCAGTCCCTATTACTCACGTGACCAAAATGGAGAAACAGTCTCAGGGCCTCCACCTCCAGCTTCCTTCAGAGCAAGCTTCTCAGAGCACCTCTCCAACCACTCAGAGCCAAAAAACTCTCCAACCACACACCTCAGTCCTCAGACCCCTCTATCTTTAAGGAAACATCCAAGTTCCCTCCCCTCAGTTCTCACATCTACCAATCACTGTCCATCATTTTCCCTGTGCCAATGGTGGCTCTAGCTTAACCCAGGACCGCCCAGAGGTCTGTGGCTTTGCACATGTCTATTGAAGGTCATATTCTCAAATAATTAAATCTTGATCTTTTGCTACAGCCCTTCCTAAATCCTGTTACCCTGAGTAGGGTAGAGATTGGAATAATTAAATTTTGATCTATGCTGCAGCCCTTCCTAAATCCTGTTAGGACTGAGTAGGGTGGAGATTGTAATTTCCAAGACCTGGTTCTGTCATTCCAAGTATCTCCATTGTATTGTAAAAAATAGACTCGAATACAGGACTACAATCCCCATGAGCCTTTGCTCCACTTCTCCAGAATGCCTTGTAATCTCACCTGGGCCGAGATCGAGAAGATATTTAAGCAAAGGCTTTTGAAGGTCTGGGCTCTTTTGGACTTCCATTTGGAGCAGAGGCGTCTCTTCCATGATGTGAGGTTATTTTTTCTAGGCCTCTGGCCTAGGCACATGTTTCTTACTTGTATATTCTTAATCTTTAACCTTTAATAAACCTCTAAAAAATATAGTACTCCTTGCAGAGAGTAACTAATTTCTACCTGCCTCAGTCTCCCCATCTCCCCTAAATTTTAATCCTTACAGTATCAATTCTAAAATCAATCATGACTCAAAGAAATTCCTGTTCTATGCTTAAGCATAGGTCAAAGCCCTTTCCATTGTTCAGCAAAAGGTTTCTGTCCTAAAGTAATCTTAAGAAGGGAGGAGGAGGAACCTCCCATGCCAATTGGGTTTACAATAGACTATCACTAAGAAATTTTCCAAGTATGAAATTTCCCAATGGTGAAATTTCCAACATTTATAAGTCTAAGATATTTTAAGGTTTACAGGTTCATGAAATTCATATCTACTGTCCAATAAAAATTTTGGTAATTAATTGTCATCAGTGCTCCAGGACATTCTTCTTCCTTCCTCACTGAATTCAGTACCTAGCTCATAATCTTTCTTTTCTCTCCACTTGTCCTCATACCAGAGGACTTCAACATATACAATGATATTACCTAATCTCAATTCCTCAATTTACTCATTTTCCATGACTCACTCTTCCATCCCACTTCAGCAGCACACAAAAGTGGGCATACCCTTGATCTTGCTGCCACCTACAAATGCACCACTTCCATGTTCATGAACTCTGAAATTCTCTTATCTGATCACTATATATTGACATTCCACCTCTCCCCCTGGTTTTAAATACCAAATCCTACACTACACACACTCCAATTCTTCAACTTCTCAGTTATCTTCCATGCTGGTAAACCTGCACTAGCTACATTCTCCTACTATCTCCATCTTGAACCCTTGGTGAACCAAGTTGACTCTTCATTGCCCACTTCTCTTGAGTCCTTTGTTCCCTTATTATATCATTGATTTGCACTGCCAGCCCCCAGCTGTGGATTACTCCTAATATATCTTGCCTTTGTTCCTATATGCAAAGTTGGGGAAAATTATATAACCATGCTAAGTGAATTTGCCACAAATTTGTTACCTAGCCTCAACTGAATCCTCACTGATGTTAGGTTATCCTTTTACCCTTTCCTTGATCCCTTTGCTGTTTTTGACACCATTAAATATCTCTTCCTCCCAGACACTTTTTTCTCCTGTGGCTTTCATAATATTGCTCTCTTCTACTTCTTCCTCAACCTGTTTATCTATCTTTCAGTCTCCTCTGGTGGATTATCATCTCTATAACAATCTCCATAATTGGGTTTACTTTAAGGTCCTTTTCCGTTCTGTTTTTTCCTTTACTCACTATATTGGTGATCACATCAGCCTAGTTGGATATGGATGTCTAAATTTCAATATTCAACAATATCCTATTTTCAATCATTTGCTGTCATATTGATTCAACAAGTCCAGCATTTCTTATATTTTCCTTCTCCCCTCTCACATTGCTACCACTCTGGTGTGGGCCTTATCATGTCATGCCTGCACTATTACAAGAGTTTTCTTGTTGGTCTCTTTACCTCAAATATTCACTATGCTACATTCATGATCTTCCTAAAGTGCAAGTCTGACCACATTACCTCTATTAAATAAACCCCATTGACACCCTCTTACCTGAAAGATCAAATATAAAATTCTAACTGGCATTCATAGTCCCTTGTAACCTGGCCCCTTTCCTTCCTTCCACTCTTATTCCTTACTCCTTTCCACTTACTCTGCACTCCAGTGACACTAGTCTCCTTTCTGTTCCTGGCACAAAATATTTCATCTCTCAATGACATATTTGTACATTGTTGTTTGCATGATGTCTCTTCCATTATACTGTGAAGTCCTTTGAGAGTAAAGGCTGTTTTCTTTTTCCTTTCTTTGAAACACCAGAGCTTCCACAGAGGACTGGTATATTTTGTTTTTATTTTTTTATTTTTTTTATTTTTATAATATATAATATATATTATATTATATAATATATATATATATATATTTATATAAATATATTTATTTTATTTTTTTATTTTTAAAATTGTATGGGATGATTTGTCCAGGATCACACCTAGTATCTGATAAGTCTTCTTGTCTCTAGGAATGGCACTACTGTATTCACTATACTACCCAGCATATAGTAGGCTCTTAATAAATGCTTATTTTGACTCAACTACTCATGAACTTTAACCATGGCTAAATTCCTCCTAAATATCTTCACTGTATTTCTCATGGCATTCTCAATCAGAATTCATCAAATTTTCTGTAAAACCCAAAGCCTCATCCAACCTTCTTTTATTTCTGTAGAAAACACTACCATTCTCTGAATTACGCAAGTTCTTACCTTTAAACTGAGCACTCAAAAGATATTTATGTATATTCTCTCTGCTAGCTTGGCCAATGGTCTAGTTACCTAGTCAAGTCAATGGCAGAAATCTAATTGGTAAATCTATTCCAACTCATTATAGAAAAAATGATCCTTGTGGCCTGAATAGTAACTAAACTGAAAAAAAAAATGATTATAGGCATTCATGTATTTGTCCATCAAAAGGAAACTTTACCTAAGGTATTAAATGTAATGAGAAGCTTATACCCTATTGACTCCTTTAGTATTACAAAGGATCTATACACTATGTGGGGCTGGACCCAACAGATAGCCATCTACTTCACTCAAAAAAAACCCAAGTAAACAAAGACTATTTGCACCTTTTGCCAACTCAATCTTCATATAGAAAGTGGAACCCTAGGGAATATCTTTCCAGAGGACATGTTCAATCAGAACTTGGCAAATGGATTATGCCCTTTTTCATAACACCAGGGCATATTCTATATCTTAAAAGCAATAGGTGTCTAGAGTATGAAATGGCCACATCTGTCCCCCACCTTGATGCAAAGGCTACTTTTATAGGCCTCACAAACGGCATATCTTCAGATCTTGGGTTATTTTAATTTTATTTCTAGTGATAACAGAATTCTTTTTATTGCAACCTCAATAATGGGTTCCAAATTAGGGTATTAGATGAATCTTCTGTGCCCCATAGTACCCCTAACTAGCAGGCATTATGTGGAATGATGGAAAAGACTTTTGAAACAAGTTCTGTACTCCAAGTTTAATAGGTATTCCCTTTCTGGCTAACTAGACCACTTGGCTTGGACAGTCAATTTTTTAAACACCTCTATTCCTCACAAGTCTTTACTATCTCAAATACTAACCAACTCGTTATCATAGGAGGGAAGGGTACCACTCGGTTATAACTTTGTTCAGTAAATCATTGACCACACAACCAGACTAACCCTCCCTTTTCCCACCTAAGACACATACAGAAGGAGAGTACAAGATCTGTTCTTTAGGTCTTCTTAGTCATGGTAGCAATAATACCAATTTAGAGACATTGATCTCTCCTGATGGCTGGTTAGTGGACCAAACACCTTTTACATTTATCCTGCTTAAGCACCTACTTAGCTTTCTTAGGATAGCCAATTTACAACTCAGTTAACTTACAGGATCATAAAATGAGCCTAAACAGGAATATGGGTGAGTCATAAAAGTAGTGGGGCACTTGAAGCAATCTGGTGAAAACTAATAGGTGGTGATAAATGAGTCACAGTTGAAAAATAATAGGCTATAGGAAATTGTGGATTTTGCTCACTAGACAGTCCAACTAAAGGCTGGTGACTAGACCTGAAAGGGAGGATATGGGTGGGGTGGAGAATCCTAGACTCTGGTATTTACCCTGGCTTGCTTTTATTTCCATGGGTCTATAATATCATACTTACATGCCCTAGATGGGAGAGCTTTTGATGGTGTGATGAAAATAGATATAGACATTCAGACTCCATTTGAACTGGTCCTATTGATCTATTTGATTTTTTTTTACCTTGATCCTTTGATCGTTAAAAAATATAATAAAGCAAAATTTGACAGCACCATAAAGCTGCTCCTGTCTTTTGCAGAAGATTCTCTTGATTGCTGTGCTGTGTTACAGATAAAAGAATGGTTGCCTGAAACTGTGACCGCAGAAATATGGTTTAAATCAAAAATAAAGTGGTCGCCAGGAAAAAATTCCCAAATATGAAATATACCCAAGTCAACTGGGTTTTTATGGACATTTTAATTAATACAAATAAGGAATTAATGAAAGAGAGAGAGAGTAAGAGGAAAAAAATGAGAAAAGGGCTAGGCCAGCCCAGGCCAGCCTAGGCCCAAGCCCTAAGAGAGAGATGTCAGTCTTTAATACACTCACCACAAGATTCTAGTGTTCAGAGAGACCTACCAGTTCAGCTCCTGAGCTCCACTTCAGCTTCCAAGGCTGAATTTTCTTTTCAGAGGCTTTCTGATTCTCCTTTTAAAGAGAATTTTCTCCTATGTCACCTCTCCCAAGTTCTCACATCTACCAATCACAGTAGACATTTTCCAAAGGACTGACCATTCTTAATTCACACCTGAGTAGACTAAACTTTTGAGTAATTCACACCTGAGTAGACTAAAACCTCACACCTCTTTTGTTAAGACTTGTCCCTTACAAGTTTGCAAGATGCCTGACCTTCATAGGTACTTAGCACCTTCCTAAAAATAGACTTAGCTTAAGGCTTTTGCTTCACTATAAGTATGAGTTAAGTACTTTTTCATTGTTCAGTAAAGAGTTTACAACTTTATCTTCCCCTAAAGTATGCTTAAGTATGGGTGGAGTAGAGTTCTCACATTCCTGATCAAGTACCTTCATTGTTTAAAATGGGGAATGGTCTTAACCAAGTTTTCTAAAGTAGGGTCTGAGAATTTTTAAGATTCACAGCCTACAACTCTAAACATCTTGGGCCTGACTCAAGCAGCAGCAGATGCATCTAACTTCAACACTTTCTACTGAAGATAGCTCTGTCACCTGACCCCCAAGAACATATGATGGAAGAATCTGAAGCTTCTCTGTTAATATAAACCAAAACCTTTCTACCGAGATTGTACAGTTTAGAGGTTTCAAGCTATGAGAGGAGAACAACACAAATGATATACAGTTAACATAATATCATAGTCTGTAAACAAATTACTTTTTAAAAAAACCTTATTTTCTGTCTAGTAAAAATTCTAAGAAGAGAATGGCAAGGGCTAGGCAAAAGGAGTTAAGTGATTTGTCCAGGGTCACCCAGCTAAGAAGTATCTGAGGTTATATTTGAACCCAGGTGCTTCCAACTCCAGGCCTTGGTCTCTATCCACTGTGCCACCTAGCTACCCACCAATTACCTTCTTAAAGGCAGTAATTGGAATTTTGAATACTACTGGTAGATATTTCAACAAGGAAAGCACTTTTTGCAAATTCTGCTATATAAATAGCACATCTGAGAGATATGACAATACCATAGGCAAATATGGATCTTCCCTTCCTGTCATTCTTCATCCTGTAATCTGGGGAAATAGAAAGTTAGTACTTAAGTTGTCTTTGTGACTGTAATACCAAGTATTTCCTGCTTTGCAAATGTATGAATGAGTCCAGGCTCTGTGAATGAGGAGAATCCTTGGCATCATGGAAATATATGCCCCTCTCTATACCATTTAAAATATAATTTACAAATTACTCTGGGAGTAATTCCACATAGCTCTACGAATGGTTTGATCAGAACACAGTTTCACCAACAGCATATTAGTGTCTTCACTTTTCCACATCCCTTCCAAACGTTGTCATTTTGCCCTTTCGTTGTTTTAACCAATCTGATGGGTGTGAGATGAAACCTCAGAATTGTTTTGGTTTGCATTTCCCTAATCAGTAATGACTTAAAGCATTTTTTGTGTAACTATATATGGCTTTGATTTCTTCACCTGAGAAATGTCTGTGTATGTCCATTTATCAATTAGGGGATGGCTCTTACTCTCACAAATCTGATAAAGTTCTCTATATGTTTTACATATGGGATCTCTGAGTGTCTATGAAAATTTCCCCCCTATTTTCTGCTTTCCTCCTAATCTTGGCAACATTTGTTTTATCTGTACAAAATTTTTTCAACTTAATGTACTCAAAATTATTCATTTTACATCTCAAAATGCTCTCCATCTCTCATTTACTCATAAATACCTCTACTATCCATAAATTTGATAAGTCCCCTCTTCTTCTAATTAGCTTGTAATAGCTCCATTATGTCTAGGTCATGTATCAATTTTGATCTTATCTCAGTGAATTACCAGTATAAGATATTGGTCCATTCCTAGTTTCTACGAAACTATTTTCCATTTGTCCTAGCAATTTTTTTTCCAAATAATGATTTCTTTCCCAATACTCTGGATCTATTTAAAAAAAAAATCAAATACAAGGTTACTATAATCTTCTACTATGGTCCATTTTATGTCTGTCCTGTTCCACTAGTCTGCCTTTCTGTATCTTAGCTAGTACCAGATAGTTTTGATAATTACTGCTTTATAACATAGTTAAAAAAATCTGTTATTACTAGTGTACTGAAGAGAAGAGATGGTGAGGAGAAAGAGGGAACAGGGGTGAGAGAGAGGGAAAAGATTGTTCTATTTCTTCTTCTCCTCCCTTATTTCTGGGGGGAGATAAGCTAGGTCCTGTCCCCTTGGAGAAAGAGAGTATGTCTCCACAGTGATATTTTCTGAGAGATGGAGGATAGGAGACTAAAGTGGGATTGCCTTAGTGAGATGTCAGGATGCCTCCTTCAGAGGAACCCAGGACTCCTGAGATCAAATCTGTCCCTGAGAGGCAAGATGCTCTTTTATGCCTCTGTTTCCCCCAGGGACATTAACTGTCAACCCCTTTCAGGATCTTAGACATGGTTAACTGCCAAGGAAAGATGTCAATTCCTTTGGTCAGACAATCTTAAATCACTGGGATCTAGAAGTCAACCCTATTTTGGGGAGAGGTGTGACCCTCCCCAAACTTTCAATCCCCTTAACTATGTTGTTTAGGGACTGGTCCAAACCTAAATCTTAAATGTTCAACAATTTATTGAGGTTAAAGAAGGAAAGGGGATGGCAAGGGTGTCAGGCAGGAAAGTGGGTACAAAAGGGAAACCCTACAGATTTTCCCCTCTTGCAGTTTGGCCCCTCAAAGTCTGGAGGTCACAGGCTTATCAACCCTGACCTTTCCCTTTTGCCAACTGCTTTTCTTGTCCCTACTCTCAACTAGCTAGATCTTGAAATGTGTGAGTCCAGAGAGAGAGAGAGAGAAAGAGAGACAGAGACAGAGATAGAGAGAGACAGAGAGACAGAGACAGAGAGACAGAGACAGAGACAGAGAGACAGAGAAATCTCAAAACAAAGGTCTGTGGATGGACAAAGGTCCAAAACCACAATCCCACTTGAGGATTTTAGGCTGTTTTAACTGAAGGTCTTAGTGGAGGTATTTGGGGTCTGTAAATCTTGAAATCTCTCAGACTTGTGAATGTTAAAAATTTCCCCATCAGGGAATTCTTAATTGGAACAAATTCCCTACTGAGAAACATTTCCCATTTTGATGTGAGAACTCATCAGGATCAGAAATGGGAGGACCTCTACTCCACCCGTACTTAAGACTGCTTTAGGGGAGAAAACTCATTGCTAAACAAAGAAAGTACTTGGATCCATGCTTATGGTGGGGCAAGGAGTTCTTTGAGCCAGGCCTGTTTTTAGAATTGATACAATGAGATGCTAGGTACCTAAAAGGGTAGGGCAAGTTTTCTCTTAATGAGATTAGTTGACTCAGCTGTGTTTTCACTAGCTCAGACTTACTGAGGAGATTTGTCGACTTAGCAGGAATTCAGATGGGCAGTCCTTTGGAAAGCGTCTACAGTGATTGGTAGATGTAGGGACTTAGGGGATGTGACATGGGAGAAAAACCCCTATATAAGAAAAAGCAGAATCTCTTGAGGAGATAGATTCCTTTTGGAGAATTCCTTTTGGAGGATCTCTGATGATCTATGAGGACCGCTTGGGAAGAGTCTCTTGAGAGAGGCTCTGGAGAAGGGAAGCTCTTGGAGGACAATCTCTAAGGAGGTCTCCCTGGAGCTCCTCTAAGGGGACTCTGTCCCTCTGGAGGCTCTGGAGAGAGGCCCTTTGGAACAGTCTCTGGCGGGAAGGCTCTCTGGTGAAGTCAGCTGAGATGGAGTCAGTAAAATCCTTGTTTAGTCAGACCTTGCGGTGAGTGTTAAAAAACTGACTGATTTCTCTCTTAAGGCTCAGGTCTAGGCCATATTGGCTTGAGGTCCTTCATACTTATTCCTTTCTTACTCTTTCTCTCTTTCTTTGATTACTCATTGTATTGTTAATTAAAATCTCTATAAAACCCAATTGACTTGGGTATTTGAATAATTGGGAATATTTCCTTGGAGACCACCTTATATTTGATTTAAAAACCAAGACACTGTAGTGAAACATATTTCTGTGGTCAAATTTACTCACCCTCTCTTATATCTATCACAATTTATATCTTCCACCATTTTAATCACTACAGTTTAAGACCTCAACCAATTTTAAATCTCACAGGTCTCAGAAGGGATAGTAGATCTGCAAAGAGATAGGCTTTTTCTCAGCTTCAGGGAATCCACCTCTCTCCTCTACCTTCCCCAAGCCAGAAAATGAGTTGCCAGTTGGATCTTCAAGCTTCTGATGACCCCTATTAGAATTTTCATTTTTTTTCTTTGCTCCTCCTCCACTCTTTCTTCAGCTGGTCCCTCTAAGAGACTGGTCTCTCTCCTAAAATGCAGTCTTACACTAGACCTCTTTCCTTTATATTTTTTAAAATTAATTCTTTTACTATTATTGATCTTTTGTTCCTCCAAATGAGTTATTTTTTCTAGCTCAATAAGATAATTTTTGGTAATTTGCTTTAGTTGATTGGTAATTTGATGGCATTGAATAGATTAGATAAGATTGCCATTTTTATTATATGGGTTCTGTTCATTCATAAACAACGAATATTTCTCTGATTATTTAGATCTGACTTTATTTCTATAAAAAGTGTTTTGTAATTTTGTTCTTGGCTTTATTTTGCATGTATACTCTTGGGTATTTTATTCTATCTGTGGTCACTTTAAATGAAATATCTCTTTCGATATCTTCTTTCAGGGATATACTTTTTTATAATATAAATGTTTTTTGACATTTTGTGATCTGTGTTCTCTACCTTCCTCTCCTCCCAAAATGATAGGTAATGTCGTATAAGTGATACATATGCTATTACATGCAGTACATATTTTCATGTTCTTAATGTGAAAGAAGATACATATCACTTCAATAAGAAAGATATTCATGAAGGAGATAAAGTAAAAAAAAATGGCTTACTTCAATCTGTATTCAGACTCCATCAGTTCCCTCTTTGGCAGTGATAGCTTTTTTAGTCATGAGTCCTTTGGAATTGTCTTGGATCTTTGCATTGATGATTATAGTTAAATTATTCCCAGTTGATCATCATGTTTTATTGGTTTACTGTGTATAACATTCTCCTGATTCTGCTCACTTCACTTTGTATACTTCATATAAGGTTTTTTTTTATTTTTTTGTGATTGTCCTGTTTATTGCTTCTTATGGAATAATAGTATTCCTTTACAATTATATACCACAACTTGTTCAATTGAAATAAAAATTCTTCCTAGATGGATGGGAGATGATAACTACCCACCCAGGGACCTTTTCAGAGCCAATAAAGCACAAAACCCCTTGGGCTCTGGAAATAAAGTTTATTATTTATAATAGGAGTAAAGGGGAAATGATAGGTAGGTTCCTAAAACTATAGATCTAATCTCCATCTAATCTCTTTCACCTCATGGTGAATTATTTCTTCTAGAGAATTCACTCAAGCTACTCTAAACTCCTTATCTCTAACTAAGACCCACAAACCCCAGATATCAGACTGTAAGATAACCTAATTAGTATGGAGTATCAAAAAAGGATAAAATGGAAGGACTCACAGATGTATTTGAGCCCTTCTCTAACCTGGGGTAGTTCCTCGGTATACCCAGAGTCCCAGATGATCAAACCCTGGGTTTACTTGTCATCAAGTGGATTTCTGATAAATGGAGCTCAGGCAGATGTTCTCTGTACTTCAGGGAAAAAGCAGTCCACTCCAAGGCAAATTCTCAAACCCAGGAATCACTAACCTTTCCACAAGATTAAAATTTCCAAGGGAAAATTGCCAGAGCAAAGATCCTCCTTCCAGCTCACTCAAAGTGACAGTTAGAAACCGTCAAACCCCAAGATCCTCTTCTTCCTTCCAGAATCTTTCCCCTCAGGGCTTACATCCAAAATCTCCTCTTTTTCTCTTAAAGCTAATTCATGAAATTTACTCTATCCCTCACTTACTTCCTGCATAGCCATTCCCCAACTGATGGATACGCCTTCAGTTTCTAATTTCATTTCTCTCCATTCCAAAAAGAGCCTCTATGAATATTTTTGTACAAGTAGGTCCTCTATCTTTAATCTCTTTGGGGTAAACCCTTAGTTGTAATGTTATTGAGTCAAAAAGTGTGCACAGTTTTATGGCCCTTTAGGCACGGTTCTATATTGCAATCCAGAATGCTCATATCAGTTCACAGCTCCACCAACAATATGTTAGTCCAAGCATTTCCTCTTGCTGTCCCTCATGCCTGAATGCTTTCCTTCCTCATCTCTGCCTATTGAATTTCTTGTCTTCTTTCAAGCCCCAGTAAAATCCATTTTCTACAGGCAATGTTTCCCAACCCCTTTTAATTTTAGTTCCTTAACTCTTTTAATTTTTCCCTATTTATTCTGTATGTAGATTGTTTGTGTTTGTTATATCCTCCCTTAGACTGGCTTTTGCCTCTTCTTGTATCCAAAGCAGTTAGCACTGTGCCTAGTACTTAGTTGGTACTTACAGAACAATTTCTATGCTTCTTCCATCTGATATTGGTGTAGTTATTCCTTTCTTCAAACACAAGACTTTACATTTACATTACATTTTAATATTCTTAGATTCAACTCAGTGCTTTAGTCTGCCAAGATCGTTTTGGAGTCTGACTGATATCAAGTGTGTTAACTATCGTTCTCATTGTTGGGCCATCTTTAATTTTGTCTCTGGAAACTCAGATGAAGAGCCTGCCCATCAGAGACATTATCCCCCAAAAGAGTTATGTGATTTTACATAGAGACCAAGGTTATCCAATTTCATTAGCGTCAGAAGTTTGAGCTGCCTCTTCCACATGTATAATCTAATTGTGTCCTTCATTACCACTATATTCTATTTCTTTCCATAGATATTGTATCTGCAGGAGAATGAACCTCCAGTTTCTGGGGGTAATTTTAAAATTTTTACATTTGATTTTTTTATTATGCTATTATAGTAAATGTCTTTGTTAGAAACTAATTTTTAAAAATTGCCTGATTATTAATGGGAAGAACACTGATGGGGGCTTGCTTGTATGTTAGGAGTATAGATCAATAGTTTTACCTTTAGAATCCTAAGGTATCAGCCACCACTACTATAAGAACAAGCTGAGTTAGTAACTTAGGAGATATTTCACAACCAAATGTAAGGTACATAAATAATAACCATATTTTCCAAGGTCAAAATTAAGAAATGTGGTCTTATACAGAATATTCCATTTGTAAAATTTTCCTATATCTTTTTTTTTGTGTCATTTGATGCTGCCCCCCAGGAACCCAGAACATATGATTTAGAAAAAGGGGCTATCGTTTAGCACCAAAAAGTCAGGACAACCTTCATAGAAGAGTTAGAATTTTATTTGGGTTTTAAAGGATTTAGACAATAACTGTATGCTATCTTTTGATTCATAAAGTACGGTCTTTACCACCAGGTGAGATAGGTGGTGAAAGTTATCACAGTAATTTTTTTCTTTATCATACTAAATTTCCTCACAAATGTGGAAACTAGGATTAGTTTGTGAATTCCCCAAGGCTCATTTAGTTAGTATAAGGTGAAGCACATCTATCAATCCATTGTAATTTCCATTCACCTATAAGCCAAGTAAAAGAGCTTAGACTTGTGTAGGAAATAGATAGCCATTGTTGTTTTATAAAGTGGACTGGCAAGCAGAATCGATTAGAGGAATGAGAGACCACAAGGAAGGCCACTTAGGAAACTAATATAACAACCCAGGAAAAGGTAGCCAACTCCTGAACGAAGGTGGCAAGCATGGCAATTGATATATACCTAAGCAATTTTCCAAGAGATAAGATGACAAGGAGAATGGTTAGGATTTGATAAAACTGAGTGGGCAGGTAGAGGAGGAAAAGAAGAGTCAAAAAAGCCTGCTCTTGGTTGGGAAATTGGAAATGACATCTTGTTTTTCCTTCCAGAAATTCTATGACTGCAGGATGAGGGCTCGGCCAGAGCAGTGACGGAAACACGCATGGACAGGGCAGGTCTTTCAAAGGAAAAGTCAACGGAACTTGTGGACCACCAGTGAACTAGAGAGCAGTCAAACGAAATGACCAAGTGATGCTCCGAAGTTCTAACTGCACAGATTTCTAACTGCCTTTCCTGTAGAGATGGCCACTTTTTTCTAGTTCCAATCAAAGTTTTTTCCCTCCTACGTCGTCTCTACTCCTCCAGCAGAAAAAACAGACAGAGATTAGAGACGGATCGGACCCTACTCT
Source organism: Monodelphis domestica (assembly GCF_027887165.1). Lineage (NCBI taxonomy): Eukaryota > Metazoa > Chordata > Mammalia > Didelphimorphia > Didelphidae > Monodelphis > Monodelphis domestica. Next base: position 33,151,251 of record NC_077230.1, read on the forward strand.
CAAGAAAATGCAGAGGGCTTGTTCTGAACATGAGTAGACTTCAGGGAAGCCGAGTATCCCACCTGCTCTACTATCAATTTCCGTACTGGGAGCGCATTTGCCCCAAGGCCAATCCGAAGCATCCTTCCCAGCACTCTCTTCCGGTATACCACCCTTCCTCCAGGAACTCTCGCGAGATAGTCGTTCCAAGCTCCTGCCTGCGCCATCTTTGTAGCTGGCGATTGGCGGTGCCGGGCGGCAGTCCTGGAAGTCCATCGCTTCACTTGCCAACCTCGCGTAGAGGCAGGATCCAGGAAATACAGGGAGGGGGGCGGAGGGGGAAGCAGGAAAGGGGGCGGTGGCGCCCGTGGCGGCTGCTGCTCTGTCCACGCGGGCGCTCGCTCGCTACTGTTCTCCGGGATTCCCGGGGTGGGGGCCCCCGTGCGTGCACACACCCCGCGGGGGGTGGGGTGAGGGGAAACAGGCGGGAGGGGGGCGGAACCCAAGGGGGAGGGGAAGTTGCGCCTGCCCGGACCCCCCGCCGAGGAGAGGAGGCTACGTCGGCCCCGCCCGCGGGGCCGGGCACCGGTGGGACGGGCAGGAAGGAGCCCAGGGCGCCCGCGCTGCTGGAAAGAGGGACTAGGACGAGGAGGAGGAGGAGAAGAAGAAGGAGGAGGAGGAGGAGGAGGTGGAGCAGGAGCAGTGGCGGCGATTAGGGTGAGAGACCTCTCAAGGCCCCGGAGCCCGCCCCCTTGCATTTGCTGGGACCAGGAAGGGGATTGAGGGTGCTGGAGGGAGGGTGTCTCCGTGACCCCAGGCCCAGGGCGTTGTGGGGGGACTCTGGCTGCCACAGGCGGTGCCCGAGCCTGCCTGCCCCGCTCCCTTCCCTCTGCCCGGGCCCCAGGACCAGGGCAGGGGGCTTGGGAAGTTTAGGTGCAGGTGTAATGGGAGGGAAGGCTGTCTCCATTATTAGGATGGCGTAAGGATAGTGCAGAGTATGTTTGTGCTCTACATTCTCCGGTCCAAAGAATGAACATTGAGAAAGGAGGGCCTGACTCTTCTCTTAAGACACCAAGATTGGCTGCTCTGCTTGCTGGTCGTTGACGTTCTTTCCACTTTCATTCAATGTGTGTATTAAGGGGAGTTGGGAAGGTGTAATAGTAGCTGCAGTCAAAGTAGTAACAAAAGTAGTGGTGTTTGCCTTGGGGCTTGTCTCTAGCTGCCCCTAGCTGGGGGTTGTGAGTTGAGGGGATTGGACGGGAAAGTTGTTTTAGCCTTCTATTATTATTAGCCTTCTAGCTCCCCTTTCTATTTGCTAATTCCAAGAATGAGCAATCCTGAATTAGGACTTGATTATCGTCTGTAAGGGATCTGGCTAGGCCGGGTGCTGATATTCATTATACATTCATTCACTATGTGAATTAGGGGGAGTTTGGAGCGGGAGGTTGTGGTGTGGGGTGGTAGTAGTAAACTGTAATTGTGGTGTTTTTCTAAAGGTGATTAGAAGGTAGGTTAGCAAAGTTGAGAGCAAAAGTGAATATTTGTTAATCATATTAACAATTTATTTCGCTTTCCTAAAAATTACAAGTTTTGTAGTTCAAGAGATTTGATCTAGTTCAGCCTCTGTTTTGAATTTTATCACATTATTTATGCAAAGTACAGAATTGCATATCTGATCTAAAGTTTACATTAATTATTTGACAATTTGGAGGCAATTAAGGTATTAATTAAATAGAAAAGTCATCCATCCTTTAAAAATTCACTTTAATATTAATAGGTCTGTCATTTTAGTGTGTTCTTCCCTGATATTTGTTAATGGATGTCTATTTTAATGTTATAATGCTACTGACAAAACTTTAGGATTAGTAGGAAAAGCTAACAATTTGCTAGAATAGGCTATTTGCATACACTTAAGTTTTTTTTCATGCTTCAGTAATCAACTATTTACAGCAAAACAAAAATTTGGAAATGAATAAAAAGAAGAAAAGAATGCAATAAGAATAGACTGTTTACATGGGAAGTATCAGAATTTGTGAAGTGAAACCAATTATGAAATTTCATTCTTGTAAATTTTTTATGTTGATTTGTACACATCAGAAGTTTTTGAGAAGGTGTTTATATTTTGGCTAACTAAATTAGCATATGTTTTGTTTTTCAACGGAGACCATACATTTTTCTAAAGTTATTAACTTCAAGGAAATACATATTTAGATTTCAGGGTATGTTAAATTTAACAAAAAAAAATTTATTCTGGTGTTTATAATATGATATGTACAATGTATGTTAGATGACTTCCTCATAAAGGTTCAACCCACAGATTTTATTTCACTAAATGTATAGAATTGTATTTTGCATAGTTCTCTTAAAAATTAAATTTTACATCATAAAGAAAAGCTTCATTTGCATTGATAACTTTAAAAACTGTTATTATTGTTAACTAAGAATTTGTATTTTTTCATATCTGTGTTTATTATATAGCCACAGCCTCTTAAAAAATAAGTTTTTATTGATGCCTTTTGCTTTTTTACATCATGATGTAATTTATATCTCCCTTCTATCAGAAAGCCATCCCATATAATAAATAGTATTCTTAAAAAACAACAAAAGAAAAATCAGTATAGCCAATCACTACATTGAAAGACTCCTAAAATATGTACAACGTGTACACGTGTGATTTCCATGAAGGGGTATTATGCAGTGGTCTCTTATCAAAGTCATGCTTAATCTTTATAATTTTGCCACAGTCACATGTGATTTTTTTGGTGTGTGGTTGTTTTTTCTATTTACATTGTTGTGTATTTTTTCTTTGCTATATTTGCTTCATTCTACATTAATGTAGATCTTAGCATGCATTTCTGTATTCATCAGTCATCATTTTTTTACAGCATAGTCATCTTTTTTTTTGCATACATTTTTTTTTAGGCATTCCCCAGTTGGTGGATGTCTACTTTGATTCCAATTCTTTGCTTTCCCAAAAAGTGCTATTATAAAAATTTTGTTCTGTATGGGGACTTTATTATCAGTTGGCTTCTTTGGGGTATTTGCCTAGTAATAGAATTTCTGGGTCAAGGATTATAGATATTTTAGTCACTTCTTTTTGTGTATTTCCAGATTGTTTTCCAAAATGGTTGTACCAATTCATAGCTCTACCAACAATTTATTAGTGTGCCTATTATCCTACAATCCCTCCAATGTTGACTATTTCCATTCTTTTGATTATCTTTGCCATTCTGCAGAGTATGAGGTGAAACGTTTGGGTTTTTTCTTATTTGTGTTTCTCTTACTGTTTTGGAGCATCTTTTCATGTGGTTGTTAATACTTTGCAATTCTTTTGAGAACTATTTGTTCATATTCTTTGATCCTTTCTCTGTTGGGGAGTGGCTATTTGCCTTATTTTTTATATAGCTTGGATACCAAGCCCTTATCAAAGAAATCTGATACAAGCATCTTTTAGCAGAAGGATTTTTATAGATATGACCTCTAAAGATTCTTTGGTGATACCTATCTGAAACCTAAAATCAATAAAAAATATTGATCTTCTTTGCCTCCTATTTGCCTGTGATAAAGATCAAATCCTTATTTCACCTATTCCTGCTCCATAATTTAAACTGCATAATCAACAAAGTGATTATATAACAAAACTTAACTATTTTGGATTTGTGAATTTGCTGCTTCAGATAATTTAATTATATTTCTTCTAGCCAATGAAATACTTAATACCTGGCAGTATGCTCCTCTTCTAGTCTTTGGCTCTTTTGGAAAAAGTTCATGCCATAATCAGTTTCAGAATATACAGCAGATGAATTTGACACAACCACTTTAGGAGCCAGTGATGGGAAAGTTTCCAGGACTTTGAGCCAAGGTTGTTGATGAAATTGAATATAACAACTTGATATTGGGTGGGCATCAATCACTTACTGTCCTTTCACCGATTTCTGCTTTTGCTTTCTTGTTTTTGACTGCTGTCTCTCATTGTCCCTTCATAAAAAGTGTACTTTATGTCTGGGTAGGACTGGAGGGGCAGTAGCAGGAAATAGGAAATGGATGGTAAGTGATTAGTACCTGACTTTTATTCATTACATTCACCCATATACTTGGTAACCTCTAAGGTACTTTGCATTTCTCATTCTATGAAAAGCTATCTAAAAGAAGAATGAGTTCATTTAGAAACTTGTGAGCTCCTCTTTAGAGGTCTTGTCAGATATATTGTAGAAGGTATCTTGTGCAGATACAGAGTTGGGATTTAAAGTAAATTACAACTATGAGATTTGTGTGATATTAACATTGACAGTGATTATGACTCATTTGATGTGTCTGACTGAAGGTCTGGGATATATATCACCCAGCAAGCTGATCATAGAAATTGCCTCTTTGGTGCTACACAGTTCCTCTCATTATTCTCTCTTCTTTTCTTTTACTGATACAGACCTGTTTGCTCTCTGGATATCCTACTGACATTGTCTTCCCTTTCTAGCATATGTTAGAAGGTGGTTGGGGGAAGGGAAGAGAAAAGGAAAATTAATTTTCTTCAAGCCAGAGTTTGTACTGCTCCTTTGCTCCAGTCTCCTTTTCATCAACCATCCTCTCCCTTTCCCCCAATTTAGGCTCCAAAGGATTGCAAACATTGAGCATACAAATCACCTTGTTTCCAATTCTGTATGCCCCATTGCTTACCTTCCTTTTATTCCTTACTTTGTACCCCTCTTTTAAACATTTCATTCCTCCAGAGCTTTAGTCTTGTTCCTCAGACTAAAACCCATGCTTAAATTCTCACTTTTGACCCTAGAGATCTCTCTATACCTTTTAGCACCATTTTCTGCCAGTTCCTTTTTGGAATTCTATTATTAGTGACTTTGAGCTCTGAGATTCTAAATTTCCACTGCCTCAGGTGTAGGAAATAATATGTAGCTGCCACTATAGTGAGGTGATGTGTATTGGTGGTTTCCCAAATTAGAATGCTGAACAATTTTTCTTGCAAGGTCTTTGGCCTGCATATTTCCTCTTTTATTTATTTTTTTATTTTATTTTATTTCTGAGTCCCCATTGTTGAACATAGTGTTTTTCAGGTAACAGTGGATGCTTGGTAAATGGATTAAATTAGTTCAGGTACTTTGTGGATTAAACAAGTTTTGTGGAATAACCTGAGAATCTAATCACTGTGTATTGTTTCTATGGGGAAATGTGTTGAATTCCAAATAATTGTTTTTTCAAGAAACTTTTAGAATGCATCTTTGTAAGTTAGGGATTGGCTGTTATGTTAAACTCTAAAAAATAATGGGTAATCTTATAGGTATGTGTATTTGATTTTTGAATTAATAGACTCAAGAGATCCCTGGATATTTAGATTGTGTAAAAAGTAAGATTCTGAAATTGATATTTTTTGAACTCTGTTACCTGATTTATTATTCCATCTTAATTTTAATGATGAGACAAGTGTTACATTGTTATTGATTAGACTGGACTATTGTATTTTTACTATTCAATGCAAGTATTTTTAAATCAGTTGAGAACTTATTTTATCATGCTTATTTTATTATGTATATATTTAATTTTATTTTGTATGTATTTTACTTCCCACTTTTGGTATTTTTACTATATTTTTATTTATTTATAGTGGAAGCCACTTACGTTATTGCTAATGCTTATAACAAGGGCTGCCTTTTCTTCTCACCTTCTTTTTTTCCAGGGGATTTTTTCTTTTTTTTTAAATTTTAAACATTATTCCTTGGTTACAAAAATCATATTCTATTCCTCCCTCCTCTTCCCTCACCCTTACCATTGCCGACCTGCAATTCCACTGGGTATTACATGTGTCCTTGATCAGACCCTATTTCCATGCTGTTGATGTTTGCACTAGGATGTTCATTTAGGGTCTATATCCCCTACCATATCCCCTCAACCCATGTAATCAATCAGATGTTTTTCTTCAGTGTTTTTACTCCCACATTTTTTCCTCTGAATGTGGATAGGGTTCTTTCTCATAGATCCCACCCGGTTGTTCAGGATCACTGCATTGCTCTAATGGAGAAGTCCATTACATTTGATTGTACCACAGTGTATCAGTCTGTGTGTACAATATTCTCCTGGTTTTTGCTCCTTTCGCTCTGCATCACTTCCTGGAGGTTGTTCCAGTCTCCATGGAATTCCTCCACTTTATTATTCCTTTGAGTACAATAGTATTCCATCACCAACAGATACCACAATTTGTTCAGCCATTCCCCAATTGAAGGGCATCTCCTCATTTTCCAATTTTTGGCCACCACGAAGAGCATAACTATGAATATTCTTGTACATGTATTTTTCCTTATTATCTCTTTGGGGTACAAACCCAGCAGTGCTATGGCTGGATCAAAGGGCAGACAATCTTTTAGTGTCCTTTGGGCATAGTTCCAAATTGCCCTCCAGAATGGTTAGATCAATTCACAACTCCATTCCATTTTGTCCATATTTATTTTTCTCCATATATCTATTAACTCTAATTTTTCTAAGATTTCATTCAAATCTTTTACCTCTTTCTTTTTTATTTTTTTGATTTGATTTATCTAAATTTGATAGTGCTAGGTTCAGGTCTCCCACTAGTATAGTTTTACTATCTATTTCCCCCTTCAATTCCACTAGTTTTTCCTTTAGAAATTTGGATGCTATACCATTTGGTGAATACATGTTGATTACTGATATTTCCTCATTGTCTAGACTCCCTTTTATCAGGATGTATTTACCTTCTGTATCCCTTTTAATCAGATCTACTTTTACTTTGGCTTTGTCAGATATCATGATTGCAACTCCTGCCTTCTTTCTATCAGTTGAGGCCCATTAGGTTTTGCTTCAACCTTTAATTCTAACCTTGTGAGTATCTACCGGCCTCAAGTGTGTTTCTTGTAGACAACATATGGTAGGATTTTGGATTCTAATCTACTCTCCTTTTTGTTTTTGTTTTATGAGTGAGTTCATCCCATTCACGTTCAAAGTTATGATTGTCACTTGTGTATTCCCCAGCATTTTGATATCCTCTCCTAGTTCTGTCCTTTCTTCCTTTGCTATATCCTTTTAAACCAGTAGTTTACTTTTAATCAATCCCCCTCATCTCCTCCCTTAATATGCTTCCCTTTCTGGTCCCTCCCTTTTTGTTCCCTTCTTGTTTTTTTAGAGTCTGTTAAGTTCCCTCCCCCTCTCTTTCCCTCCCTTTTTGTACTCCCTCACCCCTACCCCCCTTAGTTTTTACTTCTCACTTTCCCTTGTAACAGTTAAAATTTAGGAATATGGGGAGACTGAGGCAGGTAGAAATTAGTTTCTCTCTGCAAGGAGTATTATATATTTTTAGAGGTTTATTAAAGGTTAAAGAAAATACAGAATAAGAAAAAACACGTGCCTAGGCCAGAGGCTTAGCCCAGATAACCTCACATCACAGAAGAGATGCATCTGCTCCAAAAAGGAAGTCCAAAAGCAGACCCAAAAACCTTTGCCACCAGCTTAAATCCTTCCTCGATCTCGGCCCACCTCAGAATTCCCGTGAGATTACAAAGCATTTTGGGGAAGTGGAGCAAAGGCTTGTGGGGATTGTAGTCCTGTATTCGAGTCTGTTTTTTACATTACCCCGTTTGATCCTCTGGGAAGAAGTCCTTCCCCAAAGGATCATAAAAACATAATCAATTTAAAGATTACAATAATTTGAGGATAAGAAAAAAAAGAACAAAACCAATAATTACTGGACGCATTGACAGAAAGCCAGTTAGGGGGCAGTCCCCTTTGGCATAGAAGTTTACATACAGATAAATGTTCAATCAACCATACCTAAAGTTCAAATTTGTGCCACTTGTGGTCTGGAGGCTTCTTCATGATGGCTTCTCCAACAGTTCAGTTCTGGATTCAGAGAGGTAGCATCTTCTTTACCTAAAATTCTTCTCAAAAGGAATTTAAACTTTGCAATTTAAATAATATTTTTTTTTACATTCCCCCGTTAAGAGGGTGATTTAAAAAACCGGGATCACTTAGGGATGCATGGCTGAGGTATGAGGTATATGAATCAATTGGCACGAGAAATTAAAAAGATATCAGAAAAATCCAAAAGAAAATAAAAAATTTCTGGATGAAAATATAGACTATCAAAGTCTTATGTGTAAAAATTCCATGTTAAAAGGAAAATAAATCTATAACAGGTCCTTCTATCAGGGCCCAATCAAAATGATCTAAGCAATGATGCATTTACCCAGTCAGTAGCCAGGACTACAGAAAGGTACCACACTATGAAAGGCAGAAAAGGGCACCAGATTATAGGAGCCAAGGTTTTGGGGATACTTGTCTGTGAGTATTTTCAGAGTGAGTGTGGACACAAGGAAAGCCTATGTCTTAACACATGTTAAACATAGTAACCTCGAGTCTTCACACTAGGTTCAAGACCTTTGTATTGGCCTAGAAGTGCATCAATCCATCCTAGATTGACTTTTCTTTTGCTCTGTGAAATGGCTCTGTTGTGTTATATCTTGTCCTGGAATCAGACAGAATCATTAAGCAAAGTCCCATAATTTATTTAAATAATTAGTGGATTTGTTTTTAAAGTCACAAGCCTTTTAGGCATGCATTAGCAAATATATTTCAAACTTGTAGCACTGAAAAGTCAAAAAGTTAAAGAAAATCTTAATGCTGGTGACATGTGCTTCAAATATAAAAAGGAGAGAAAAAATAATAAAAAAAACTGAAAAAGTATATTGCACATGCAAGAAAAATATAATAATAAAAGAGCTTTAAAAAATTCAGAAGTATAGCTTATAATCATTGACACTCTGTGTCAGCTAAGAAAATATAAAATGCAAGGCTTTCTCACCAAAAATGAGATCCATTTCCTCTTAATATCTGGCCATGATCACTGTGAGTAGAAGGCAAATGAATTGAACAAGGTTAACAATTTTTTCATCTTTAAAAATATAGTAGTACAAATATGTAGTTACCAAAATCCCCAAAATTCTCAATAGTCCAATTAATTACAATAGCAAGCAAACACACTTTCATATTTCACATAAGTTGCTGTATGACATTTTTAAAACCTATGAATTGATGGACATTTGTCACAATCTTTACAAACATAGAAATCTTTCAACCTTGGTATTTAAACATATTTTTTAAACAAAGTAAAACTCATCTTGGGTTAAGAACATAACCAAGAAATCTATATATCATTCTGGTGCAAGTAAAATAGTGAGCTGAAGAGTATAAATAAAAGTGCTCCTTTTTTTTTTTTGGAGGCTTTTAGGGATGCAAATGCCCTGAGATTAACTGCCCAACTTCCATTCACATGTGGGAAGGTTGGGGGTTATAAAATACATTTCACTTCAGCTACTAGAATGGACCTTACCTCGTGGTAGGGGCAGGCAAAAATAACCAGATTGTTAAAAAATTGAGGTATTTAGCACATTAAATTTTTCCAAGGTTGTTAATACAATTATAACCAGTTCTGAAGTCCATCTATCCTCGGCAAAATAGAAAAAAGCTGTTTTTTCATATATGGGCTTATTCACAATAATATTTGTTCAATAGTTATAGGGGAAAAACAACAGAATTTTAAAAACTAAGTACATTCAAAATAAATTCAATCAACCTTCAGTTCAAGCAGAATAATATTGAATCCAGTAATATATGAACTTAAAATCACAAAGTTAAACCATAACAAAAAATGCAATAGAATACAGAGATTTTTATAAACCATTGGAGTCTGAAATGCCTTAGAATATAGCCTTTAGTCTCTTCAAAGTTCCTTGGGTTCTTATCCATTTAAATGTCTATTGTCAGAAGTCAGAGTGGTAAGGGCTAAGCAATGGGGTTTAAGGGGTCTGCTCAGGGCCCCACAGCTGGGAAGTATCTGAGGCCAGATTTTAACCCAGGACCGCATGTCCTCAGGTTTGGCTCCCAGTTTGTTGAGCCACCCATTTGCCCCTTCAAAGTTAAAGTTGAATCTTTGGGCTGAATCTGCTCCCTAACAGGCAGGTAAAATCAATGAAATTACCAGAAGAGTCAAAAGGTATCCTTTTAAACAGCCCATTGCTTTTTAAGTTTCTGTTTGAAAAAATCTGTTTCTTCTCTCCCTTTTCTCTCTCCCCTGCTCTGATACCTCCTCCTGCCCCAGTCCACGTGGAGCCCAGGCCGCCCACGTGGAGTCAATACCCCTGTCCACTAAGAAGCTTAGCCTAAGGGAAAATTGCCCGTTCTCCTTTCCCTCTCGTCTCTCCCCTCTGCCCACGTGGCCAATACTGTTACCAGCTGGTCGAAATGAGTCCTGAGCGATCTGCTCCAAGGATCTGGGTGATGAGTTGTCTGGGTCCGAGGCCGGAGGCCAGATGGGTGAGAGACAGACCGCCGGGGTGGGCAGGCCTGGGAGCCAGAGTGCAGACAAACAGGGCCGGGAGCTCGGGCACCAGGTGAGAGACCAGGAGCAGAAGCAGGAGCAGGAGAGGGCTGCAGGCAGGAACTGATCAAGATGGTTTTCTAAAAGGCATCTTGGCGATACGTGGCTTAAAAAAAATTCTCTAGGCTAAAAAATTTGAGAAGTTCTCATCCAATCTAGTGGTCGCTATCTGTAACAGTTAAAATTTAGGAATATGGGGAGACTGAGGCAGGTAGAAATTAGTTTCTCTCTGCAAGGAGTATTATATTTTTTTAGAGGTTTATTAAAGGTTAAAGATTAAAGAAAATACAGAATAAGAAAAAACACGTGCCTAGGCCAGAGGCCTAGCCCAGATAACCTCCTATCACGGAAGAGACACATCTGCTCCAAAACAAGTCCAAAAGCAGACCCAAAAACCTTTGCCACCAGCTTAAATCCTTCCTTGATCTCGGCCCACCTCAGAATTCCCGTGAGATTACAAAGCATTTTGGGGAAGTGGAGCAAAGGCTTGTGGGGATTGTAGTCCTGTATTCGAGTCTATTTTTTACACCCTATAGGATAAGATAGAATTCAAGACCCTAATAGATCTAGATGCTCTTCCCTCTCAGAATTTATTTCATTGAGAGCAAGGTTTTAAGTATTATCTATTAGCACTCTCTTCCTCTCCTTATAATAGTATTCTTCCCATCCCCTTCCCATGTGCATCTTTGTGTGATAAAGATTATCCTATTTATTTTATTTCTTCAAGTATCTCTTAGTGCCATCTTCGATTCCCCCCTCCCTTTTTCTCATTTTACATATTATAGCAATTAATACCTCAATCTCTTCTGTGAATGACTCTTCTAATTACTATAATAGTGAATATAATTTTTTGAGAGTTACAAATAGCATTTTCCCCATATATTAATATATATAATTTGATCTAATTGTAGCCCTTTACAGTTTTCCCCTGTTCCCTCTCTTATTTACCTTTTCATGTTTCTTTTGTTTTTTTGTTCTTGGATATCAAACTTTCCACTTAGTTCTGGTCTTTTCTTTACAAATACTTGGAAATCATCTATTTTTGTTGAATGCCCATACTTTCCCCTGGAAGTATATAGTCAGTTTTGATGGATAGGTGATCCTTGGTTGAAGACCCAATTCTCTTGCCTTTCTGATTATCATGTTCCAAGCCTTTTAGTCCTTTAGTGTGGTAGCTGCCAGGTCTTGTGTGATCCTGATTGGTCCTCCTTGGTATCTGAATTTTCTCTTTTTGGCTTCTTGTAGAATTTTCTCCCTAGCTTGAAAGCTCTTGAATTTGGCAATTACCTTCCTGGGAGTTGTCTTTTGAGGATTTAGTGTAGAGAGTGTTCTATAAACTCTTTCAATGTCTATTTTGTCCCCTTGTGCAACAACATCAGGGCAGTTTTCTTTGATGTTTTCTTGTAGTATGTTGTCAAGATTTCTGTTTATTTTTTGCTTTTCAGACCAGTGATTCTCAAATTGTCTCTACTTGCTCTGTTTTCCTGATCTGTCATCTTCTCAGTGAGATATTTTATGTTTTCTTCTATTTTGTCAGTCTTTTGACTTTGCTTTATTAATTCTTGTTGTTTTGCAAGATCATTGTCTTCCAGTTGCCTAATTCTGATCTTAAAAGACTGGTTTTCCTTTTCAGTTTGTGTTCTCCTGCTTTTCGTGGCTTCCAGCTGTTTCTCCAATTGGGATTTCTTGTCTTTTAAACAGTTGTTTTCTCTTTGAATTATTTCCCACTTTTCTTGCCAGAAGGCTTCCATCTTTTTGATGAGCTCCAATTTAAATTCTTCACGAGCTTGTGGACAATTTCCATTTTTTGGGAAGGTTTTGGTTTTGTTTGAATTTCCTCCTGTATTTCCTTTGTAGCCTAGGTTTTTTTTCCTATGTAAAAACTTTCCAGGGTCTATCCCCCTTCTTTATTTACTTTTTTTTTTTGGTGGAGGGAAGTTGTTGCTCCTGGGCACAATTTGCCATCACTGTGGAGGTTTTTCCTTCCCTTTTTAGTTAGAAATCTGAGTGAGATGGATAGGCTCTCTGTGTATGGAGTTAAGGAGCAAGGATTTTTCCTGAGGCAAGCTCTCAAATCTCTTCAGCTTCTGCTGTTTGCTGCCCTTCTCTGTGCTCTCTTCCCGCGAGTGCCCACAGTCTGCACTCTTCAGCCTGCTAGGGTTTCAGGTGTAGCTGCTCTCAGGGGTAGGTCTTTGGTGGTCTTAGTCAGCTCCCAAGGACCTAGAGGTTCCCCTTACTCTGGAGGTGCCCCTTGCTCACTTGTTGATTCTGGCATGCACTGGCTCTGACTCTGACTCCATAGGTGGGGCAGGGGAGGGTAGATCAGCTAGCGTTTTGGTGGGAGTTTTTTCACCCCCTTATAGTGTGGAAATGCCCAAATCCCATGTACCTTCAATGCTGCGCCCTACTGTAGAGTCCCTTAATTCTTATGAATTTGGTTTTTTGGTTTTTTGAAGTAGTCTGTATCAGGGGGTGCTGAGGAGAGGATGAGTCTTGCATCTAGACTGCCGCCATGTTTACGCAGAAGTCTGCCGTTTTCATCTTAAAACTTTATATCATCCACTACTTCTTTTTCCTAGTTTCTGACTACGAAATGACTCTTCTTCTTGCCAAGACTAGCCCTTCTACCTTGATACCCTCCTGCCTTTCTTTAGTAAAATTGTTCCTTTCTGGCTACTACTTTAGATCTCTAATCTTTAACCTTACCTACTGCCTTTACATAATGCCTATCTAACTTCACTAGACCCCATCTTTCCCTAATACTATAACCCTGTGCACACACCATTAACTTACACATCTCCATTTTTCAAACTCCTAGAAAAGCTGATTGTCGCCTTGCTTGTACTTCTTCTTTTCTCACTCCCTCAACTTTTTGTCTTTTAATCTCATCACTCAGTTGAAGCTGGTGACCAGTGATTTCTTAATGACCAAATCTGTTGTTTATTTTTCAGTCCTTGTATTTTTTGACCATATGGCTACTGTTGATTCTACTGATCTCACTTTCCCAAGTCTCCTTACCCCAAGACTTACCAACTGTTCCCAATCTATCTTCCACATACTTGTGAAACTGATTTTCTTTAAGCTCAGGTCTGGACATGTCATTACTCCTGTTTCTATGATAAATATAAACTCATGTGTTTAGCATTTCAAATCTGTTGCACCTCCCAAACCAACTTAGCTTTCAGACCTCATTGTATAGTTCTCCTTCTCCCATACTGTGATGTGACCCAGCCAAACTGTCCATTTTGATTCTTACACTCAACTGGACTATCTCTTGACTTCAAAGATCATATAAGTATACTCCTTCTTCCTCTCTGCCTCATAGAGCCAGTGATATTGCTTAACATCATCTATTTGAAGCCTTTCCTCATCCCAGCTGCTAGTACCTCTCTTCCCCTTAGATTTAACTAACTTGCACTTACCTAATTTATTCCCTTTGAATTTGTTCTGTATGTATTTTGTTTTTGTCTCCTTTAACATGTAAACTTGAGGATAGAGATTATTTCTTTGTATTTGTATTTCTTGTGCTTAGCATATGACCTACAGCATAATAGTTACTTAACAAGTGCTTGATTATTGCCTGATCTTGATACTGCCTTATTATGATAATATTATTGCCATATCACGATCATTTGGATTCTCTTCAAATGACTAAAGGTAGTTTTCTTCATGGTTTCTAGAGTTATATTCAAATTTATTACTCATATGAGAAATGTCCACTTAACTTGGTAATCTCTGTCTCTAACCTAATCTCTGTTCCTTGTTTTTGCAATTATTGTGCCCTTTTAACACTACTTTCTTTATTTTCTGTGGGTTTGCTACTCGAGCAGATTCTCAAATATATATCACTAGCTTTGTTACTTGGCTTGAAGTTTAGAAACAAGGTAAAAAGTAGTTATATTTTTAAAGATTAGAGATGAAAGCCTTGTTTGTATATTAGTCTATAGTGTTTATTGAATGTAGAAATAATTGAAAATCATTGGATAAAAGAAAGCCATAAGTTGTTATTATTAGCCATTTATTGCTTTGCTCATTTTGCTGTTGCTGAATGTGGCCAAATCACTTGGATAATAGTGTGTGTTAAAGCTATTTTTTCTTAAATAATGAGTATCAAATCATGCTGGTTATGAACAAGTGTTATCAGCTTAAAACCCGAGTGAACTTCAGAGACTTCAGTAGTTACAAAGCAATAATTAGAAGGTTTCATTTAACTTCCTTAGCTTCTGTTAAACTAGCTCTTCTCTATTAATATCTTATTGATTGTTTTAATGTTTGTGTGCTTTGTTTAGAACTTGTGTAAATTATTGTAATTTTTCTGTCAAACAAAATCCTGGTAGAGAGTATATAATCTTTGAATTAAAATAAAAAGATATGATAAATATTGTGTTTTACCAAAACTTGTAGGAGTAAAGTTTTACATTCCATTTAATGCTGTGCTCCTTAACACTGACTCCATAGATACTACTTTATGCCTAATTTATTATGCAGAATTGTCTGTGGCAAAAAGATGTAATAGTAATTACTGGTCTCACCTCATGCCCATGGAAGGTAATGGAAGACTAAATTAAACCACTGAAATTGCCTCTGGTGGAACTGAACATTTTAAGAACTATGGCAGAGCTCTTTCCTTTCCCTGATCTGTTTTCCCATTCTGTATCAGTCCAATAGATTGCATAGGTAATTGATTGATAGAGGTCTGTTCATGTTCTGATAGATCTCATGATCAGTATTTTGAAGCAGTAATGGTGGATCTTATTTCCATGTTTTAGATAAGTGCTCTGATATGCCAATCTATCATTGATCACCAGGATGGGCTTCAAAAATTCTCCAAGTATTTAAGATATACAGAGACCCAATGTATTCCCTTTCTGCCTCAGATTTTGATGAAACCATGATCTTCTTATCACTGTTCCTCATATGCACAATTATTTGATTCTTTGCAGTATTATTTCATAGGTCTTTCATAAGGCTTCTACCCAACAAGCCAGATGATTCATTCATAAATTAAAATATTAAAATTTTCAATTTAAACTGAATCATATAAATTTTGCCAGTCATGAAGACTTTCTAGATTCCTTATGGGTACTTAAATATCATCCTTAGATAAGTTATCATTTTAAAGAATATAGTTTATGGATTATGGATTACTGACTTCACTAAAAATTCAGAATAATACAAGAAATGTTGCTTCTTATTAAAATGGAATATAGTGAATCCAACCAGTTGGCAGGAAGGTTGAAATTATTGGCTACAAGGCTTATATAGACCATCTAGCCTAATCCCCTCATTTAATTGATGTGGAAAACTAAGGCACATTGAGGTGAGATAATAATAACTTTTTTTTGGCAGATAGCTTTTTAAAGTTGCAAAGTACATTGTAGATATTCATTTCTTTGAGTTTCAAGATAGCTTTATGAGGTAGATGCTTCGATGAAGAAAGGGTGGCTTAGAGTGATGAAGTAGCTTGTCCATGTTCATATAGCTAATTAGTAACGGAGCTGGCATTTTAACCCAGGGCCTCCAATGCCAAATCCAGGGCTCTTTCTATTAATCCATTCTTCCTTTCATAGTTTCTATTATGCTATAATTTTAGCAGTTTTCAAAGTGGTTTCCTCATCGTCCAGAAAGTGGGGCTTCCAGAAGTGGCGATCTTCCTGGGGACATACAATTAATAAGTATTAAGGTTGAGACTTGAATCTTAAGGCCTTCTAATGCCATGAGTGTTATATTCAATATTCTCCATTTTTGAAATATGATTATCTGTAGCTCTCAGCATGTAGAGCTTGGAGCATGAGAGCCTCAGGAATGCAGCATTCCTTAATATTAATAAGTAGCTGGGAAAGAAAGTAAATGTACTTCTTTAACCTCTGTCCTTCATCCTTATTTTTTCCCTTCATTGATAGCAAATTAGTATTCTTTAATGTCTTCCAATATTATCGGGCATTTTCTGCAACTATATTCATGTTATTATTAGACAAGAACTATATTTCATTTATGGACATTATTGAGATGTATTGTGATATAGAGAATGAAATCCAGTCATAGGGTCAGAAAGACCCGGTTAAAATCCTTCATCTGATATGTGACCTTTGGCAAATTATTTAACCTCTCAGTGCTCTATGAAACTTTAAGAATATGTGTTATTTTGGGGGACAGTTACGTGGCTCAGAGAACTGAGCCAGGCCTAAAGGCAGGAGGTCTTGTGTTCAAATTTGACCTCAGAAACTTCCTAGCTTTGTCATCCTGGACAAGTTATTTCATTCCCATTGCCTTGCCTTTACTGCTTCTAAATTCCATGCTTTCCATAGTAAGAATTGAAAAGAAAAAAATAAAGAAGATATGCTCTTTTCAGATCTGTCCTCAGATATTTCCTAGCAATGTGACCCTGGGCAAGTCACTTAATTCCAGTTTCCTTGCCCTTCTTTTCTTCCTTGGAAGTGATACTTAGTGTCAATTCTAAGACCGAAGGTAACAGTTTATTCCCCCCCCCCCCACACACACACATATAATTCTATATCAATCCTCAACCCCCTGAGGGTGTCATTGATATTTATAAAATTAACTGTAACAAGTGGTTAGTTCATTGAATTGTTAGGTTAATATTTAAAGGGTCCAATCATTATTTAAAGACAAAACCTTTCAACATCCCTGAGAGGAGATAATTTAGCATTCACTTGGAGAATTTACCATATGCTGAAATAGCCCATTCCATTTTTGGATAGTTCTAATTATTATGAACTTCTCCTCACTGAGGGTAATTTGGCCTTCTGAAGCAAACAGAACATGTTTGTTTAATCTGTCTTCTGTATAACTAGCCTTCAAGTGTTCAAAGACTTTTATCTCACATACATTCAATCAATTAAACTAAACAAGCATTAAGTGACTTTTACCTCTAGTGGGTATAATAGACTTCATAAAAATGATAAAGAGGGAGTGTGACTAGAAAAGAAGTTGGCTGAAAGTGAGTGATAACATATAGTTAGTCTTAGTGCTTTGATGACTTCCTGAAATTAAGAGGCCTGTAGGAAAACTTTCAGTATCTTGAATGGACCCCTGTAGAGGATTTATAGGATGACATAGACAAATTGCACTGGATGAGAGTTTCTGGATTGTTTGCTTTCAGAGTCATTGGAGGCAATATCCACATTAAAGAGATCACATATACATGAAAGTATATTTTCCTCAAGTCTTTTCCTCAGGTTAACTATCTAGCTTTTTAAATTGATCCTGCTGTGGCATGATTTTGATTACCCTAAACACCCACCTTTAGTTCCAGGTAGAATAGAGTAAAATTATCACCTCCCATTTCTGGACCTTCTGTTTCTGTTCATGCAATCTGAGTTCAAATTATGTTTTTTGATTGACATAGCAACTGTCAGCTCTCAACAATGTCAGCCTATTGTCAGTTTGTAGTCCAGTAAAATCCCTAATTCCTTTAAAAATGAACCAAGTTTAATTCATTTTGTAGTAGTTGAATTTATCTTTTTTTTAAAAAGTAGAGAACTTTATATTTTATCCCAATTAATTTAATCTTATTAGTTTTAGCCCATAGCCTTTAAAAGTTTTTTTTTAATTATCTTAGTTTGACATTATGTATTAAGAGTATCATTAGCAGCTTTGTATCTTTGAATCTGATAAACGTGCTATCTATATCCTTAAATTATGGATAAAAAGTTTTGAGTAGGCTAAGGCTAGGAATTGTGCATAAGAATATATTATATTTTTTATTTCATAAATCTTTATTATAGTCTGATGTAACTTTACCTGAATGGCAGTAAATATCACAATGATTTTAAATTTTAAAACCTTTCAAAACATATAGGAATGGGGCCAGAGGATAGAGAACCAAATCTAGAGATGAGAGGTTCAAATCTGACCTCAGACACTTTCTAGCATTATGATCCTGGGCAAATCAGTTAACTCCCATTGCCTAGCCCTTACTGCTCTTGTTCCTTGGAACCAGTACTTAGAATTGATTCTAAGACAAAAGGTAAGGTTTTAAAACAAAAAAAGGAACATCATATAAATTCAGAAATATAAGTTCTGAAGATTAACAAGGAACTTAGCTCACTTATTTGTGATCATGAGTTTGAAATGCCTGATTATTGATTTATTGGTATCAAAAATTATTTGATAGCATGCTATGTCATCCATGTAAAAGAGGGCCTCAGTTAAACTCTCTAAGTGGGATCTGAATCAAATGGTTCATTTTATATAATATTCATTTTTAATAGACTTGACTCTAAAATTACAAATTATGTTTTAATTTCCACCAGAGTTGTTTATAGGATCATGATGGAAAGAACTTGAGGAGTGTGAGACATTTGTTCTGTAGACAAGCAAACTGAGGCCTAGAGGGGTTAAATGATCTGCCCCAAGCAAATCACATAGATATATAGCTTCTGATTCCAAATCCAGTTTACTTTTCACAATATTCTGCTGTTTGAAGATTGTAATTCGCCTACTTTTCTCATGTTAAATTGAAGAGACAAATTGGAATAAAGGGAAAGACAATATTTAATGTTCCTAACAAGCTTGATTGGTTGAGTAACAAAAGTCAAGTTGAAAAAGTAGATCTACTGAGAAAAAAGTAGTCTCAGTATATATCCAGAAGCTTAATGATACTTAGCATCTTAAGTCACCATTCTGAGTTATCATGGTGGCCCTTCTGTTACATTCCAGAAAAATGATCATCTAGCTTACACAGAAAACTCTCTTTTACATTGCATATCATGTAGTCTGCCTGTAGAAATGCTTATCTTTGCTGCCATAGAAATGACTTCGTTGAATGAATTTAGATGATAGTGTTGAGAGGGAAAGTTGGAATAATTTTCATAATGTGAACTGAAGGATATTGCCAATAGAGCGGCTTTCCTTTAGTTGAGTGGAACACCTTTCACACATTATTGAACATAAGTAAACCTGAAAAGTTATTGTTTATTCAAATTTTACCTTTGATTATTTTCCTAATGTTTAAAGAAATATCTTTATATGTATATATGGTAAAATATACTTTTAAAAATTCTTTGTCTTAGTAAATAAAGTGTTTGTATATAAATATACAACTGGGAAATAAGTACCTGGGTTTTTGGCAGTGTTACAGTGTAAAAGATAGAGCCGTTGATCCTTCTTAAGCAGGATAGTGACATGATCAGATCTCTGCTTTAGGAATATCAGTTTGGCTGCTGTCCGAAGGATTTATTGGAGTGGAAAGGCAGGGAGACCAATTAAGCTATTTCTGTAATATAAGTGATAAAGAACTTAAGTGATAGGACAGCAGAGGTGTAAGGATACATTCAACAACATTTGGCAACTGAATGGATTTAGGGAATGAATTGGAAGAAGAAATGAAGACTCCTGTGTTATGAGCTTGCATAAATGAAGTTTTTGCAGAAATAGGGAAATGAGAAAAACAGTTTCATTTTATGAGAAGATGAATTCTGACTTGGCCATAAATATGAGATATGAATGAGATATCAAGCTAGTATATATAGCAAATAGTAATATGGGATAGTGGATATAGATATGGTTAATTATCTTCATTGAGGTAATAGTTGAACTATACAGAACATATAGAGACCTGAAAAGAACCTTAGGTACACACGCATATAAATAATGGAACATAAATGATCCAGCAAAGAAGGCAGAGAAGGAAAAGTCAGACAGGTAGAAGGGGATATGTTTCAGTGGAATTCTTTTGGTGGTGGTTTGAATTGGATTAGATGACCACTAAAGTCCTGTCTAATTCTAGAATTCTTTGATTTGTAATGTCTAAGGTTTTGACTAGTAACATTTTCATGTCCCAGATTAAGATTATAGTCTGAATTCTGTTTAAGGGAATATGCTGTATTGACTCCATGAACATATGAAGGGTTTTTTTTTTTAGCCTCTTGTTATAATCACTAGCATGTTTTTATCCAGTTACTCTAGTCCCCTTGCAATTTGGAATTTTTCTAGTTCCTTAAAGGTTTTAATGCCTTTGGCATTACTTTGTCAAGAATACTGCAATTATCTATTCCTTTTCTCTCACTTCTTCTGCAAAGTAGTGCTATAATTTACTTGGGAATATTAATTACTTGGGAGTACTTTCCTGAATCTATAGGTCTTGCTTTCATATTCTTTCACACTCTCTGAACCATCATTTTCATTACTCTCCTAATTTTTTTAAAGCTCTTTAAATATATCCAAATTTTCCAAGTTCTAAAAAAGTGATTATTTGAATCACACCCTTGTTTACCTCTCAAACCTAAATTGTATCTTTTTCAGAATCATCCTTATAATATATAGTTCTACCTAGCATTAAGGATAGAGATTAGAATTGCAGTTTCATTGGTATTGGGAACCCTGAGGTGAGGAAACTTCTACCAACTCTCTTGGTTCATTCCGAGTCTCATTTGCTAAATAATCTTGAGCAAATCAGCTACCTTGATCTCTTTCTTCAACTGAACTCACAGAGTTACAAAATATCATTTAGAATCCTGTACATTCAGTCCAATCTGTATCAGAAAAGAATCTTCTCTACAACAAACTTGATAAGTGATCATTCTGCTTAGAGAACTTTCAAAGAAAAAGGTAATCTACTTTCTCAAGGAAGCCCACTCTAATTTTGATTAGCTCTGTAGCATAGTTTTAACACACAAGTGTTTAATAAATACTTAGGTTGAATTAAGACAGTTTTTTTTTTATCAGTGCCCCCTTGCTACTTCATCTCATTACTCTGAGTTTTGCCATCTGGGGCCAAGCAGAGCAATTTTGTTTCTTTTTCCATATGACAGCAAGCATTTCAGTTACTTGAAAATACCCCTAAGACTTCTGCAAGTTGAATATCCTCAATTCTTTTAACCAGTTACTGAATGACATGAACTTGATGTCCTTTATTATATTATTTATTATATTATATTATTTTCATTCCTCTGTATCCTCTTCTGCTTATCAGTGTCCTTGCTAAACATGCTACCTAGACCTGAACATAGTACTTACGGTATATAGTGACCAAGATAGAATACAGTACTATCACCTCCCTATTCCTGGATACTATCTTAAATATAGCATAATTTGTTAATAGCTTCTTTGACTATTATATTCAACATTGACTTATTGAGCTTGCAGCCCACTAAGATCCCAAGATCTTTTTAAATGAACTTTTTTTTAAAAACCCAAAGAGAAACCTTTACTATTAATTTTCTTATTTGATCTGACCTTGTTTTCTAGGTATTCAGGATCTTTATGAAACCTAACTCTATCATTGAGCATGTTATCTATCTCTTCCAACTTTATGCAGACATGATAAACATGCCATCTCTGCCTTTATCCTAGTCATTGATAAAAATGTTAATCATCACAGCGCCAAATAGACATCCTAGGTTACCAAAACTGTAGAGAGATCTCTCTAGCATTCATTGCCTGTAGCACACATTTGACAGGACATTGTTTATTATTTTATTTATGTGTCATATCTTTTTGGGAAGCTTATAAATACCTTTGAGAGCAGGGATCATATTTCACATCTTGTATCCTAACAAAATACATCTTACATATATGCTTTTTTAAAATTAAAAAACAAACAAACAACCTTACCTTCTGTTTTAGAATCAATACAAGAATTGATCAGTTCCAAGGCAGTAAGGTCTAGGCAATTATGGTTAAGTGACTTGGCCAGGCTTACATAACTAGGAAAAGTAAGGTCACATTTGAATCCAGGATCTCTTGTCTCTCTCTAGACTTGGCTCTTTAACTTCTGAGCTACTTCACTGTCCCTAATTACATACTTAATAGATAATGACACGTCTATACTACTGCTTATCAATACTTTCCTGCTTTAGCTTTTTCTCATATTGTTTACTCTACATTCAGCAATGAAAATCATATTCTTCAAGTGTTGCTTTCATCATTTCCCTTCTGCACAGCCTAGAGTGACTTCTAAATGAGGTTTCTTTTCTTTTTCTTTCTTTAACTCCTACCTTCTGTCTTTAGAACTGTTCCAAGGCAAATGAGTGGTAAGGGATAGGCAGTTGGGGTCAAGTAACTTGCCCAGGGTCACACAGCCAGAAAGTGCCCGAGGCCATATTTGAACCCAGGATCTTCCATCTCTCCCCCTGGCTTTCTATCCACTAAGCCACCTAGCTGCTCCCAATAAAGCTGCCATGAAAATAGCATTGAGTTTGTGGCCAACACATCTGGGTTTGAGTTCTAGCTTTGCTACTTACTACTTCTGTGACAAATTATTTAATCCTTGTTGGCCTCAGTTTCCACTGTAAAATGAAGAGGTTGAATTTGTTGGCAAATCCCCTACCAGCCTTAATTGTATGGCCCAATGATACCAAAAATGCATATTACCAGTTATGATTACTCTTTACAGAAAAATGTTCCTAATATTTAACAGTCATGCCAATGTGTGTCCTTGCCTATCCAACTTGAAATTTTTTTGGTTACTTTTTTATTATTATTTAAAAACTTTTTCCATCATTACACGATTCATATTTTCTCCCCTCATGCCTCCTCCCTCCTGAAGTTGACAAGCAATTCCACTGGTTTATTCATACATACATACATACATACATACATACATACATACACACACACACACATATATTATTACTTGAACCTGTTTCCACATTATTCATTTTTGTAAAAGAGTAACAAAACCTCCAATTACATATCCATATAAACAAGTGATAAATCATATTTTGTTCTGGATTTCTACTCCCCCACAGTCTTTCTCTAAATGTGGATGGCATTTTTGCTCATAAGTTCCTTGGGATTGTCCTGGATCACTGCATAGCTATTAGTAGCAAAGTCAATCACATTTGATCGTCCCACAATGTTACAGTTTATGTGTATAATGTTCTCCTCATTTCACTGCACATCAATTCATGTAGTCCTTCCAGTTATTATAGAAAACTATCAGTTCATCATTCCTTATAGTTGTCATATACCACAATTTGCCCAGCCATTCCCCAATTGAGGGACAACCCCTCATTTTCCAAATTTTTGCTGCCACGTGGTTATAAATATTTTTGTACAAACAGGTCTTTGCCTAGAAACTTAAAATTTGTTTATCTTAGAAAGTAAATCAGTAATGACATGGGTGACTTATGATGAGAGGCTTTCCATTAGTGTAGGTCAGTGATGGAGAACCTTTAGAGGCTGAGTGCCACACCTTCTGTGCCCCTTCCCTCCCTCAATACTGTACACCTCCCTTCCCCCCCTTGTGCCAACCCTCTCCAGCCTCAGGGAAGGGAGGAAGTGCTCCTATTGAGCTGCTGAGGTGAGGGATGGGTCATATGAAAAATGTCCTCAGGCATGAGGAGAGGGTGAGGGGAGCAGTTAGGCCAGAGTCTATCTGGCTTTCTATTAACAAACTCTGGCAGGTGATGATGCGCATGCCCACAGAGAGGGCTCTGTGTTCCCTCTTTGGCATGTGTTCTATAAGTTTGCCACCACAGAAGTAGGCTCTGTCTATATAGAGGCATGCTTCTTATATTCAGTGGAGAGCAAATATAATCCTTGGTGGGATGAAGTTGCTCTTAGAATTCAGTATTATATGTTAGCTATGTGGATGTCATTGTTATAACTACATTGCTAATATGAATTTGATTTTTCCCCCCCTTATATCTGAAGGTAGTGGCTTTTAAAATGTGGTATGAAGATTACTACTGGCTAGTGAGTGTCCTCTGGGGTGAACTGAGGCTAGTCCAAAATGCTTTTACAAAATGCTTTTATACAAAATATTTTTTCAATTAAACATATACTGAGATGAAAATGATGTTTGAAAACCCTACAACACTCAGTATTTAAAGAATATTGAACATATAACTTTTTTGCCTTATTTTTTTTTTGCACTGGTAACCTGAGCATTTGATATAGATAGAACCTAGGATTTTTTAGCCCCGCTAATGAAGTCCATGAATCAAAAGGCAAAAGGTCACTATTAATTATTATTTTTAGACCTGAGCAATTTAGAATCATGAATATTTGTGGATCAATATTGTGGAAAATATGAAGCACTATATAAATCAGCTGGTATTATTGGTTATTATTGCCCTTTAGCCCCAGAATTAGTTCACATTAGTGAGCTTACAAGTTTTAATACTTTTTTTTCTGGTCACATCAGGCATCCCATGGCCCTATTTCCTCAGAATTACTTATGGTTCCTGGGTTGACAGATCCAAATCTTTAAATGTTGTGTTTATGTGTGTGCTCTATAATAGAAACATTACCAAATATTATATACTTATCTTTAGGTATTAAGTTCTTTAAAATTAGGCAGAATGTCTTCAACCAAAAACCTATAATAACTGAGACGTGAGAAACAGTGTACAATGGGAAGAATATTGGAATAAGTGGACATAGGTACAAATCCTGGCTTTACTACTTAATATTTGGGTGATTTTTGGCAAAGTGTTTGATTTCTCTGGATTTAAAAATTAGGGGAATAGACTAGATAAGAAATGTCAAATACAGTCCATCACATTCAGCCAAATCAGATTATAATGTAATTGGGAAATATTTAACAAAATAAAGATACAATAAAACACAGATCATTTTTCATTTGAAAACTGTGTCAATACGCTGCCCATGGGGATCCTTCTATAAGGTTTAATGTCTCCCCCACTTCCCCCCATTTCTTTTTGAGATTGACAATGTGGAAAAGATGACCTCTAGAATCCCTTTCAACTCTAAATACTTTTGAGATAGATTATAGGACAGCAAATAAGTTAGGTACGACTTCTTTGAGTGTTTGTTTTCTCATTGTGAACTGTGGGAACTTAAAATAGTTACTTTATTGTGCGAGAGAACTACCTAGCCTCAGCATGGTATCATTTAAATTTTAAAGACCTTCAGTTCATTTCTGAGGCTTTTAAAGGTCCTCAGTTTAGTTTTATGCTTAGGGTCATTAAAATTTAATAATCCTGCACCAGGGCTGAGTAGCTCTCTGCAACATTATAGGAATTTATTTAAGGCTTCCACATCTCTCTGAACAGCAGGAACTCAGCTGCTTGCCAACTTTGCAGCTGCAATGTCCCTGTTAGTTTTCTGTGAAGCCCTGGACATAAACCATTGCTGCCTTAGTTTGGCTTCATGTTAGTTAGCCTTCTCTGTTGTATAGATTACATCTTCCTTCTCAAGGAAGGGTAAGACTGACAGGGGTGCTTTTTTCTCACAAAACTGGCAAACTAGTTTAACTAAATTTTGTTATTTGAAATTTTCAGCAAACTTGTTGAGCAATTGACTTTGTTCCTTTTTATGAAAACTTTTTGTATATGTTATTTTTTTCCTTGACAGCTGCCTTTCATATCTGTTCAGTCTTTCCCAATTTATTTGTTCTCTTAGGATATAATGTTGGTCACTGACAGTGAAAGTGATTTTTTTAAAAAAAGCACCTTTAAGATTAAAAAAAAAAATCTTTGTAATCCACTGTTCTTGCTTTTTGCAGCCTGAGTTATCTACCAGCTTGGTGTGTGGTGTTCCAAACTGGACATAGTACCCTAGTTACAACCTCACCAATTAAAAAACAAAGGTAAGATTTCCTTGCTCATCTTACACATAACATCCCTGTTCTATCCTTATAAGAAATTTTCCTTTTTCCTTTTTTTGGTAACTATATTGCTGACTTAACTATAGTTTGTTTTCTTTATATAGTTGACTGCCTCCTTTGGATTTGAGATTGAGACTTTGGTCTGTGAAGATAATTTTAGGGTTGTGACTTAAAATCTAGATTTAATTAGCCGCCAGGGGAAATCCCAAATAAAATACCCAAGTCAGTCTGATAATTTATGGTAATTTAATTAATATAGAGGGAAGGAATTTAAGGAGAAGGAGGGAAGAGGATATAGGATTTCTCCTACCTGGTCTGTGCCAGGGAGAGTTTTAAAATCCCCCCCTCTAGGTCTCTGAAGAAGATTAGAGGCTTCTAAAAGGATAAAGTTGGAAAGTAAAGGAGGAAAACTCAGCCAGAACTCACCACCGAAACAGACAATAGCTTGTAGCCACGCTAAGATGCCAAAAGGCCCAGCATGCTGCTATCAGCCAACTCTTCTGCAAAAGGTACAGGAGAGAGGAAATGAGCCAGTATATAGACCTTTCACCCTTGTGTCCCCTCCTCTAAATGCCCATTCTTTTAGAGTTCTCATCTTCTTTGATTAGATTGTATCTTTAGAGTTGCTTAACACTTCTTTGTTAAGTTTACCTTTTGTGAGTTACTTAACCTTTTTGTGATTAATTTAACCTTTATAGTTACTTAACATCTTTTTGTATTAAGATCTTAAAATAGACTTAGCTTAAAATTCTAGCTTCACTATAAGGTAAGAGTTAAGTACCTTCATTGTTCAATCAGGAGATTACAACTTTATCTTCCCCTAAAGTAAGGTCTAAATATGGTGGAGTAATTTAGAATACCCAAGACATTCCTGATTTTGTTAAACTAAGTGTCTTCATTGTTACAATCAGGAAATAGCTAAAACCAATCTTCACAGGTCTAGGCTTTTAAGGAACTAATTTCTGTTACCTTAAATTATTTTTAGAACTATGAACTGAAATATATTTTAGGTATACATCAGCTATGAGGTAGAGAACTCAAAAGTTTTAGGAATTGGGAGACAGGAGAGGAGGCCTGTGCAGGACATACTTAATGTCATATGGGGGAAAGGGGAAAAGCAATATTCTTTTCCCTATTGGGGATTCTTAGCAGTTAACTGTGAGTGGGTTTCTGTATAAAAACTCGATTTCCCACAGTGGTGAGTCCTAGATTTACTGTGATAGTCCCCACAAAAAAATGGAGCTTTATTAGAGGAATGATTCTTTTTGTTTGTTTTTGTACCAATTTTTGATTTGGGAAATTATGATAACAGAACTAGATCTAAATTTTGTTGCAGTGGAATTGCTACCACATAAATCACCTTTTATATTGAATTCATAATTATTCATCAATTAATTTCTTAGATTTAATTTACTTTTCTTATTTTCAAAAAAGATTATGATATAGATAACAGCTGAAAACGTGAATGATTCTAGCTTTTAAAAAGAAATAAGAACCTAATTTATCCTTTTTAAAAAAATTATAATGATAATGAACTGCTAGAGAATTTATTTATAAGTTTTAAACTTAAATCATGGTTTCCAGTTATTAGTACATTTTAATATGGATATTCCCTCCAAGATTGCAGATAACAATCCATTCTTGCCATTGTCTTTTGAAACTCTTTTTCCATGTCTCTCCATAAATTTGTCTTTGGTGGAGTTAACCCAACTTGCTTGGGGCCTTTTGTTCTTCTCTCATAAATAGCTTACTAGTCAAGTACGTAGGCTATCCATTAGTTATCTCCTTGCCTTTTTTTGCTTGTATGTCTTTTCTTATAATCTGTACATTGTTTCTCCTTCATAATTCTTGCTTATCACGTGTTGCTTGTTCATTTCATCATTATCCATCCTCTACCCCTTGTGCTTTTTCCATTGCTTTTCAAGTGCCCTTCAGTTTTTGTTTTTTTGAAATGTAAATTTCCCTTTCTTGTAGCCATACAACACTTGTAGAATGTTGGTATTAAAAGCATAGGCCTTTGTTTCAGAGAGAAGTTCAGAATAATTTTTTAAAAACTTGGAAATTTCTCAGTGGTAAATTGTCCCACTCTTCTTCTTGCTATTCAGTTCTATATTCAGCTTATTGATCTTTCTCATTGATTGTCCAAGATACCTTGTTTTTTCATCCACTTGTTCTCTTCCTGTGTGAATAGTTAAGCCAAAATCTTCATAGTTATTATGGATCTAATTTAAGAGATTCTGTAATATTCTGGAGCATGGTACAATTAGCATAATGCCATTTGTGAAGGAGCATCTGGAAGACGTCAGTATTTGGATAAAAACTCCTTGACTTGGACTTTGTGTAATTTCTGTGACAGTGGCATATAATTGCCATATATGTTCATCTCCCTCTTTTATGCCATAATCAAAATAAATTTTGGAGGAATATTTTTTAGGGTAATAGGAACCAAAATAATGAAGATTAGGAATTTTCTTCAGACTCATTGACTTTCAAAAAAAGGATTCTAAAGGAGAATTATGCACTAGATTTAGAATCGTTGTAGCTGAATCTATACTATCAAAAAGAAAACCCAGATACAGTAAAATCCTTAGAAATTAAAATCATCAAATGCTAATCCTTTAAGTTCTCACCTAGCACCCTTCCCTACTATCATCCTTCACTGTCTTGGCAGGGATATACAAAACAACTTGCATGTTCATGCTTGATATCCATAATATTGAGTTATTTTCCCCCCTCCTATTCTAGGTAAATTTAATCCAGGCCACAGGGTTGGGGGGAGGAAGTGGCAAAGGAGGGGACAGGGGTGTGAGAAGAATGGAAGGGGATGCTGGAGGAGTTTAAGAAAGGGATGCACCCAAAACAATACTTAGGGGAACATTAAAATAGACATTCTGAAATTCAAATTTTTATTAAAGATTAATAAAATTCAAATTAAAATAAGAACATTGAACTAATAAATAAAACTAGGAGCTTTTAAAAAAATAGATAAATTATTTGATTAAAAAATAGAGGAGAAAACTAATCACCAGTATCAAAAATGAAAAGGGTAATGAGTAACAAATGGGGAAGGAATAAAAGCAATTATTAAGAAATATTTTCTTTAGTTATTTGCTAATTAAACTGACAATCAAAATAAAATAGATTAGTATTTACAAAAAATGAAGTGCTAATTAATAAAACAGTAAATAGAATCTTTAAATAATCCTCTTAGAAAAAGAAATTTAATAAGCCAAACATGAGCTCTCCAAGGAAAAAACCTAGATCAAATGGATTTATAAGTGAATCCTACCAAACATTTATAAAGAATAGTTCAAATAGTATGTAAACTTTGAAAAAAAAGATAAAGAATTTCTTCCAAATTCTCTGACACAAATATGGTCTTGGTTTCTAAATAAGAAACAGAAAAAGGAAATTTGGGACCAATTTTGTTAATGAATATTAATACAAAAATTTTAAATAAAATATTAGCAAGGAAATTGCAGCAATAAATCCCAATTATATGACCAAGCTAGATTATACCAAAAATGTAGGGCTAGTTTTGTTATAGGAAAACTATATGCACCTTATCAAGATGCACAAAAAAATCAACATTTTTCAAAAGATGCAGAAGAAGCTTAAAAAAAATACACCAACTTTTCCTAATAAAAACAGTGGGAAGCACAAGAATAAATGTAATTTTCCTTAAAATTTTAAACAATACTACAAACTACAAAAGGTTGTATTATCTGTAATGGGGATAAACTAGAAGCCTTTCTTTCCATTGCTAACAGAAATGAAGCAGGAATGCTCATTATCACTTTATTTATTTATTTTTGAAAAATTTATTTAGTCAACTTAGAATGTTATTCCTTGGTTACAAGAATCTGATTCTTTCCCTCCCTCCCCTTCCTCCACCTCTTCCCGAGGCCGATGTTGAGTGTCTTGGCATGTACACTCCCAGGTATTTTACATTATCTATAGGTATTTAAGTGGAATTTCTCTTTCTAGCACTTCCTACTGGATTTTATTGGTAATATAAAAAAATGCTGATTATTTGTATGTTTATTTATCTGAGTTTGTTTTTATAGCCTGAACTTTTGCTGAAACTGTTGTCTCAATTAAGTTTTTCAAATGACTCCTTAGACTTCTCTAGGTAAACAATCATATCATCTATAAAAAATGATACTTTGTTTCAATTATTTTTGTCTTAATGCTATGGTGAATATTTCTAATACAATACTAAATAGAAATTGTGATATTTTGTACAACTGATTTAGCTCTATAAATTTGAGTAATTAGCTTTGTCAGAAGTTTTTGTTATGAAGATTGTTTCCCAATTTGTTGCTTCCCTTCTAATTTTGGTTACATTGGTTTTGTTTGTACAAAGCCTTTTTATTTAATGTAATCAAAATTATTTATTTTACATTTTGTGTTTTTTTTTCTAACTCTTGCTTGGTCTTAAAATCTTTCCTTTCCCAAAGATCTGACATGAATACTATTCAGTGTTCACCTAATTTACTTATAGTTTCCTTCTTTATATTCAAGTCATTCACCCATTCTGAGTTTTATCTTGGTGTAGGATGTGAGATGTTGAGCCAAACCTTAGCTCTCCCATACAGTCTTCCAATTTTCCCAGAAATTTTTTATCAAATAGTGGGTTATGGTCCCAAAAGGTGGGATCTTTGGGCTTATCATACACTGTCTTGTTCAGGTTACTTACCCCAAGTCTATTCCACTGATTCTCCTTTCTGTCTCTTAGCCAGTACACCATATCGTTTTGATGACCACAACTTTATAGTATAGTTTGAGATCTGGTACAGCAAGGGCACCTTTCTTTGCATTTTTTTTTTCCATTTCCCAAGATATCCTTGATCTTTTGTTCTTCCAAATGAACTTTGCTATGGTTTTTTTCTAATTCAGTAAAAAAGTTTTTTGGTAGTTTGATGGGTATGTCACTAAATAAGTAAATTAATTTGGGTAGGATTGTCATTTTTATTATGTTAGCTTGTCCTACCCATGAGCAATCAATGTTTTTCCAGTTGTTTAGATCTAGTTTTAATTGTGTGGAGAGTGTTTTGTAGTTGTGTTCATACAGTTCCTGTGTTTGTCTCAGCAGATAGATTCCCAAGTATTTTATATTGTCTAGGGTGATTTTAAATGGAATTTCTCTTTCTAATTCTTGCTGCTGATGACTTGTGTGGGTTTATTTTGTATCTTGCAACTTTCCTAAAGGTGTTGATTGTTTCTACTAGCAGATTGGCTAACATGACAGCAAAGGAAAGTAATGAATGTTGGAGGGGATGTGGCAAAGTTAGGACATTAATGCATTGCTGTTGGAGTTGTGAATTGATCCAACCATTCTGGAGGACAATTTGGTACTATGCCCAAATGGAGCTAAAAGACTGTCTGCCCTTTGATCCAGCCATAGCACTGCTGGGTTTATACCCAGAGGTAATAAGGAAAAAGACTTGTACAAGAATATTCATAGCTGAGCTCTTTGTGGTGGCCAAAAATTGGAAAATGAGGGGATGCCCATCAATTGGGGGAATGGCTGAACAAATTGTGGTATATGCTGGTGATGGAATACTATTGTGCAAAAAGGAATAATAAAGTGGAGGAATTCCATGGAGACTGGAACAACCTCCAGGAAGTGATGCAGAGTGAGAGGAGCAGAACCAGGAGAACATTGTACACAGAGACAGATACACTGTGGTACAATTTGAATGTAATGGACTTCTCCATTAGTGGCAATGCAGTGATCCTGAACAACTTGGAGGGATTTATGAGAAAGAACACTATCCACATTAAGAGGAAAAACTGTGGGAGTAGAAATACAGAAGAAAAACAACTGCTTGATTACATGGATCGAGGGGGACATGATTGGGGATGTAGACTCTAAATGATCATCCTAGTACAAACATCAACAACATGAAATAGATTCTGATCAAAGACACATGTAAAACCCAGTGGAATTGTGCGTTGGCCTTGGGAAGAGGTGGAGGAAGGGGAGAGAGGGAAAGAATATGATTCTTGTAACTAAGGAATAATGTTCTAAATTGACTAAAGTTGTGCATACATTGGAGCTTATGTATTAAACAGTTTACAACTGTTTACAGCTGACAGCATTGATAGGACTGTCAGCCTACTTAAAAGTTTTCAAAGCAGTTTTTCTCAAATAATGTCCTTATCCTAGTAGTTAGAATCCTTGGATTTATTGAACACTATGCTACTTTATTCGATTGGTTCTTTATAACAGTGCCAAATTATTAATAATTACTATTTTATGATATACTTTGAGAATTGGCACTGCCAACTCTTCCGCTCACTCCCCTTCTTTATGTGTCTGTGGCTATATCTGTGTTTCTTTATTATTTCTCGAGATTCTTAATCTTTTTCTCTGCATAAATTCTATTATTTTTTTCTATCTCTGTAAAGTGATTTGTTGCTATTTTAATTGGTATAGGATTAAATAAAGTTATTAAATTTTATTTAATAAATAAATAAAAAATATTAAATATTATTATTGGTATTTTTTATTATATTAGCATGTTCTCCCCTTGATCAGTGAATCTTTCGCCAATTATTTAGGTCTGCGTTTCTGGAAAAAAAACCAAAGTTTTTATGTGTCTTGATAGACTGCCAAATGTTTTATACATTCTAGAGTAATTTTAAATAGAATTTCTCTTCGTAGTTCCCAGTAGGAATCTACTGGGTTTTGTTGGTATTATACAGATGATTTGCACAGATTTATTTTATATCCTGTGACTTTGCTGAAATGGTTGTAGATTAATTTCAATTTTTTAATTCACTCTGGTTTTTTAGATAGACTATCATATCTGTAAAAAAGTGAGTTTTATTTTCTCTTTTCCTATGCTTATTCCCTCAATTTATTTCTTGTACTGTGCCAATGTTTCTAGCACTATATCAAGTAATGGTGGTGGTAATGGACATCTTTACTTTGCCTCTGGAAAGACTGTAGCTTTTTTCTATTACATGTAGTGTTGGCATTTGGTTTTAGAAAAATACTTAAATTAAGGAAAAGTTAATTTCTTTTCATGTCCTTATGTGTGTGTAACAGAAATGTTATTTTTTTGGAAAAAGCTTTTTCAGCATCTATTTAATCATGTAGTCTTTATTTTGTTATTAAAACGATCCATTTTAATTTTAATTTTCCTTATTGAATCAACTCTGATTTCATGGTTTAATTCAACTTAGTTATAAAATCTTAAATATGTTTTGTTTCTTCTTTTTTATTATTTTATTTAATATTTTCTTCAGTACTAGAGTATTTTAGTGCTTTGTTCCTTTTTGATTTAAATAAAAAAACTGTATTTTGTATCATAAAAAGAATTTAGAAGAATCCCTTTACATTTTCAAAAATATTTTGTACAATATTGGAACTAATCTTTAAAAAATAATTTGAAAGAATTCACTTATAAGTACATCTGTACCTGGGGACTTTCTTTTTCTTCATGAATTCATTTAGAGCTTATTCACTCTTTTTTTGACAGGTTATTTCAGTAATTTATTTCCTGTTCTATTAATATAAATAAGCTTTTTATATATTTACTAATTTTATTGGTAGAAACTTGTCAAAAGTAGTTTCTCATAGTTGTTTTTATTTCATATTTAACTTTTGTGAGTTCTCCTTGTCCATTTTCAATATAAAAACTTTGATTTTTCTTTTTTTTTTCCAGGTTAGTTTTCTTTATATCTGTTGGTTTTTTTTATTCCAAAAATTGAGTTCCTAGTTTTATTGATTTAGTGTTATCATCATCATCATTATTGTTATAAAATTGATGATTTCAGAGAGAGAGAGAGACAGAGAGAGAGAGAGAGAGAAACAGACAGACAGACGGAGACAGAGACACAAGAATACAGAGCCTTGGAAAACATTCAGCCTTAGAGGACAGAATATCTATGATGATTTACAGAGGAAACTGAGGAGTGGTCACACAAGACAGAAGGAACAATGGTCCCAATACTGATCTAATAGAGTGTTGGAGATGGTGGTTGACAGTGTCATGGGCTACAGACATCAAGATGGATAAAGATAGAGAATTGGCAATCAGATTTGGCAGTTAAGATATCTTGTTAGCTTTGAAGAGAGCATCATCATTTGAATAAGGAGATAGAAAATTATATTGCCAAGGGTTGATAAATGAAAGCAGAAGAATAACTGAATAGAGGGATTTGAAACACTATGAATTCTTTGTTCCAAGCCATCTTTACCGTACCTCCTTTTTCTCTAATGTAGTTTTATCATCTCTCCAAACCTTTTTAGGCTTGAGATTAAAAACTGAAAGTAAATTAAATCTGCTCTTGAAACTTCTAGATTTAATTGTGTTAACTTTGTGGTAGCCCTTGTAAGGAAGAAATGGGGTTAATTTTTAATGATTTGGACTTGATTATTTGAGGGTGTGGTCATCAGGAATTTAATTAATTCCAAAGAGATTTTATTTACAAAATACAGAAAGAGTGAAGCCTGAAATCAGAGAGAGGATAAGGTAAGATATCTAGCCTGAGCACTAAGTAATTTACTCCATGCCTCTCCAGTCAGGGAGCATTAGTTTCAGCTGGTCTCGGCAAAACCCAGGAACCGGGAAGTGTCTCTCGAGTAGGTCTCTTCAGAGAATAGTTTTTTTTTTTTTAAGAAAAATCCAGCAATTAAGTCAGCCTTTCACGTGTCAGTCCAGTCAGCAGATTCTTCTGCCCCTCTTCACCAGCCTCAACTCAAAAGCATGAGGAATTCAATCCAGCAGAAGTGGAAGTCCAAGTTGAACTCTTTTTCAAGAATCCCCAAACTCTGTGTATCATTCTCTCTATTAAAGGCATTTTTCTCTTGCATCACTTCCTGCGCCTTCCCCTAATTTTACGTCTACCTATCACAGTTGATGCTCTGCTCTAAGACTGCCCAGAAGGCAGTCAATTCTGATTCGTCACCCACTATGGCACATGTGGCTCATAGACCTCCCACTTAATGATTAAGTGGGATATTTATACTTTTGGTGATTAGATCTAAAAATGGGCAGATTTCCATACTTAACTTAAGTAGGGTGTTTACACTTTTGGAGATTAAATCTAAAAATAGGCAGATCTACTCAACTTTAAGTATCGTGCTCTAAAAATAGGCAGGGGTTACAATTTAATCTTCACAATCAGGGGAGACTTAAAGTATTTTCGTTATAACCAAGGGAGAGTTAATTTTAATCTTCACACCTTAAATATCTTTAAAATGTTCTTTATCCATTTAATATTTTGAATATCTAGATAACTGGAAAGAAGGAAATATGCCACTGAGAGAATCTCATATTATTACATCTGAATATCAAATGCATTAGTGTGTCTACTTCACAGCACTTTTAGAATGTGTTCAACTCTATTTTAAAGATATGTTTAATTACTTGAATGCCCTTAAATGAACTTTTGAAACAGAGACTTGGAATTAGGGCAAATAATAGATTTTCTTGTTGTAGAGATGATAATTAATGTTATTTCCTTCATTAAAGAATTCAAAATAAGATCATCAATTAAAATCTTGTGCTTTTAACTTGGTACACTCACCTTTGAATAAGGGGTTATGTTTTTTCCTTAGGAAAATTGGCTAGAAAAAGACTATATCCTTTGATATAGAAAAGAGTCTTGTTTTACAGGCTAATTAGCATAAGTAAGTTTTTACATTTTTCGAGAAACATATTGCTTTCAACTAGAAAATCTTTTATATCACTATTATTGGAAACAATAAACATTTTAAATTCAATTCTTACATTGAACTGAAAGGGAAAAATATGAAAGACTTAATTTGTTTGAACATGTTGATCTTTCAGATGATACCTTCTTTGATGTAGAGAGGGGCTAAATAATTTTTTCAAATTGAAAAATAAATAAGCTTCTTTGCCTCATATTCAGGGACCTGAAAAAAAAATTAAATCTTCCTGACTGTGGGAAGTAGCTTTTTCATTTTTATTTTTTATTCAAATATATTTTATTTTCCCAATTACAATTTTCAATATATATTTTCTGAAATTATAAGATCCAAATTATTGCCCTCCCTTCTCCTCTTCCCTCTCTGGGATGTTAAGCAATTTGATCTGTATTATAAGTACATTATTTGCAAAACATACTTCCTTATTGGTCATTATCGTAAGAGAATAATCACATAAAACCAAAACTCCAAAATAAAAATGTAAATAAACTTATGTAACAAATCATATGCTTTGACCTTTATCTGACTCAACAGTTCTTTCTTTGGAGGTGGGTAACATTCTTTGTCATAAGTTCCTCTAAGTTGTCCCAGATGATTGTATTGCTGAGAAATAGCTAAATTGTTCACAGTTAATCATTGTACAATATTGCTGTTACTGTGTACAGTGTTCTTCCAGTTCCACTTATTTTGCTCTGCATCAGTTAATAATAGATCTTGGCAAGTTTTTCTGAAATCATCCTACTTCTCATTTCTCATAGCACAATAGTATTCCATTACCAACATATACCACAATTTGTTCAGCCTGTCCTCATGATGGACATCCCCTCAATTTCCAGTTCCTTTCCACCACAGAAAGAACTGTTATAAATACTTTTGTTCAGTTTTTTTTTAAATGATCTCTTTGGTATACAGATCTAGTAGTAGTGTTACGGAATCAATGGATATGCACAGTTTTATTGCCCCCTTTGGGCATACTTCCAAATTACCCTCCAGAATGATTGAGTCAGTTCATGGTTCCAGCAACAATGCATTATGTCCCAAGTTTGCCACATTTTCATTTTTCTAAGTAACAACTTCTGTCTTTTTGTGGATATAAAGCTTGGCTCATTAAGTAAAATTGGCATGCAATAAAAGTACATAATCAGCATGTAAAATGAAATTTTATTGCTTACAATTGCTCTTTATTGTACTCATAGTTTGTAGCAGGTCAGTTAAACATCATTTGTAATATGTTAAAAGATTGCATTTACTAATTCTAGAACCTATTAGTTGTATTTTCAACTAAGTTTTATATTTTTCAATTTGCTATTTATTTAAGATATTAAAACTTAAGTGGAATGATATATAATGATTCTTGAAATGAATTTTCTTGAGGTACATCTAATTGTTTTCTGATTGGAAGACAGTAGATATATTGAATGTTTCATTATACTTAATATGATTTGGTTCTCTTAATTTCTTCAACATTATATCAAAGTTTCCCCAGTTATGCATCATTTAGTGGCTTTTGATCATTATAGGATGTGATCATATCTTCATTTATGAAATTAACAATATTATACTACAATTATTGCAGTACACATTTTAAAATCAGCTTTATTTTTATAAACTAATAGAAGTAATATTTTTCTCCAATACTTTCTATCTTTTGCAAACGACTTCCATTATAGCTGTTTCACTATCAGTCATTAACTATTTGTTAAGCATGCCAGACAAAGGATAAAAAAATCAAAATTGTACAAACCAGAGGTCTGCTCTTTTTTGTAAGGAAAAAATGTGTGGGATGGCAAATATATATCTAATTTTATATTAGAAAGAGTATTGCCTAATGAGTTTTGTGTCTCTTGTGAAGACACAGGCTTTCTTTGTTTTCTTTCCTTCTTTGAAGTATCTACATTTTGCTTAAAGTACTGCATGATATATGTAGGTATCTCCTTAGCCAAACAGGAAATTCATTTGGAAAAAGCTAGTTAATTGGCCTTCGATTCTGCTACTTTCTAAAGTAGTTAAC
Source organism: Monodelphis domestica (assembly GCF_027887165.1). Taxonomy (NCBI): domain Eukaryota; kingdom Metazoa; phylum Chordata; class Mammalia; order Didelphimorphia; family Didelphidae; genus Monodelphis; species Monodelphis domestica. The sequence continues at coordinate 33,188,860 of NC_077230.1, forward strand.
TTGGTTGTTGCTAATGAGGTACACTGAAAATAATTCTATTCCAAAGTTAAATGAAAAAATGTCAGACTTGGAAGAAATTTTGAGACCATCTAATCTAGTCTGTACCATCATATCAATCCCTTACACATTATTTAGACTATACTGGAAGATCTCTGGTTAGAGGGAACTTGCAGTTGTCAGTTGTTCTTTCTACTTTGGGATAGTTTTAATTGTTAATAAGTTTTTTTATCCCTTTTACATTAAGCTTGATATTTCCTCTTCATCTTTTATTAGTTGCTTCTTGTATTATTCTATGAAGCCAACCTGAGCTATTCTAGACCAGACTAGAGAAACTGATTTCTGTACCAAATGCTTTAGTGGGCTCATTGGTTGAGTGTTGTTTCCAGCAAGGCAGATCATAATCCATTTATGTTTGTTCAATTTATGATGCTTGCCCATGGCTTCCCATAATCCCTGGAGGGACTTCACCTACTGGATCATATGAACCTTCTATTATTTCTCTCTTGTTCTTGATGTTTAGTCATATCTTCTCTGATCTCTGCTTGTGAAGCAGATTAAATTTTGTGCATTGTGAGGCAGTTTCTAGGCCCTTTAACCTCATTATGGCAATTTACTTGTTGTATTAATTAAAATTTCTCAAGAAGTTCTGATAGCTTTTACATCTGTTCTTTTTTCCATTTTTCACTTTTGAGGGATTAACAGCTTTTAAAAGAGAACAGGTTGAAATTGCCTCAATTTCTTAATACTTTTTCATTTTCATGTTTAAAATTTGATGTTTTAGCTTTATCATTTTAGCTTTATCAAGTCATTCTTGCTGTTCATGGGCATTTAGTTGATTTGGAAATAAGTTTTACATTTGTAACTAGTCATTTCTTACCTGTCAAAACTTAATCAGTTTATTTTTTTGTGTGTAATTTTATTTGGCATTTAACATGCTCAGCACAGAGTGTTGTTCTAAAGTGTTCATGATATACAGGCATGAAATCTTTGGCCTTAGAAGTCTTTTTTTCTTAATCCTGAAATATGCTTTCTGTTCATTTGTCATCAGTATCTTTGATTTGTACTTTTGCCCTGCAGTCACCAACCTTTAAAGTATGTGTTCATTTAAGTTAGAGGGTCTTAATAAGTTTTTTAGTCCTCATATATGTCTTAGTATCCCCCATTCATATTACTATCTCTTATAGTTGATCCCTATTTAATACAATCTCAAGACAAGTAATTGTATACCAGAATTATCCATTTATTTATTAATTTTTGCCAAGGAGCTGTAGGTTTTATTTTTATTTATTTAAAAAAATTTTTCCCATTGTTACATGATTCATGTTTTCTTCCTCCCCTCATCCCTCCTCCCTCTTGGAGATGACAAGCAATTCCACTGCGTTAGACATATACCTACAAAAATGAATATTATGGAAATGAGTTCAAGTGATAATATATATGTGTGTGTATACTATGTATATGTATAACTAAAGAATTGAATGTACTTTTCTGTAAAGAGCATTTACAATTCTCTGTATAAATATAATTTGTGAGAGTTCATAGGAATAAAGTGTTTAAAAATTACTAATCATTTTATTTCTTGCCATAGAAAATGACCGAAACATTGGAGCATCATTTCTACTGGAAGGCCAATTAACATCCATTCTGCAAATATTAAATGATCAAGAGTCTGGGCATGGCGCAGAACAGCCCACAGCTTGATGTCCAGATGCTCCATGATCTCCGGCAACGCTTTCCTGAGATTCCAGAGGGTGTGGTATCACAATGCATGCTACAGGTAGATTGAATAGTAATGAAATTAAAATATGAACCCTAATTTTCCTTAGAATTTGCAATTTGAGTTGTGTGATCTACACTTAAGTTAAAAAGGAAAATATTGAAAAAAATTGAGGTGAAAAATTGTGGGAAATGAATTAAAAAGAAAGACTTCACTAATTTCTCTTTTTTATTTCTTTGGGTAGTTTCTTCAGCCCCAAAATCATTAGAGTAGAAATGTTATTCTGAATTCCTGCATGTTGTCTTCTTGTTTATACTTTTAAATATTGAGTTTTTTTACTCTATTAAAAAGTTGTAGATATTTCATTACCACGTTATGTTTATAGTATCTCATAACCTTTATACCATGTAAATCCATTTACTTGAGATGAAGTCCATTCAACTTGTCTCATATTTAAAAATAGAAAATATCTTTAAAATGAAATGGGTTAACTTCCCTGTTTCTTTGTAGTCCACAAGGGGAATGAAGGCACTTTCCATAGGATTCACTGTTCTTCCTCATTAGATCTGTGCTTAACTACATTATACTATCACCAAAGGATAGAAAAAATTAGATTTTTTTTTCCTTCAAATATGTGGTCCAAGTATGATCTTTCCATAAGACTTTTCATTTCTTGCTTTGTATTTCCAATTCTCAGCATCATATCTTGAATACTGCTCAAGACCTGTGAAAGGCAGACGTGATGGATAGATAAGAACTGGATCCAATTTCTGACTCTGATGCTTGTGGCCATATGATCATAGGCAAAACCATAACCATACTGCTACCGCTTGGTTCCCCAGGAAAGTCTTTAAGAATGTTATAGGCAATTTGCATTGGTGGAGAATATTCCTAAACCAGGTCCTAACATGATTTCAGTCCCAGGTCTTACACATCATTGACACAACATATGTTTGACTTCAATTACTTGCTTTTTTCTAGCATTAACACTTCGCCCATTATTAGTTTAATAGTTAAGATATAGAAACTAAATTTTACCTACACTATGAGGGAGTTCAGAGCTGTAGTTGATCTTAAGTCTTAAATATAGTGTCACACTGCTCAGTACAACTTCAAAATACTAAATCATTTCTCAGAAACTCCTTGCTTCCCTCTCCCTTTTAGTTTATGAATCCTTTAAAAAAAAACCTTCCTTTTTTTTTTTTGGAGGAGGGCATCTTTCTTAACTTTCTGTCCATAGATATTAGCCCCCTTTTGATTTCCTTTAAAGCAAGGTCTTTTCCTGTTTGAGTTTTCTGCTTTTGATTTCTGTTGAATAGACTTAATAATTCTGATCATTTATTGTGTTTGCCCTTCCTAGTGTTTTTTTCCCCTCATCTATACCCTCTTTACAGCTAGACACTTATAAATAAGTTACTTCCCAGTCTCCCTCTGTTAATAAACCCATTCTCTCTTTAGCTACTTCTTAATCTGAAGGTTCATAAACAAGTTCTCTAGCTTCTTTATAATGTTTTCACCCAGTGTCATCAATTTTTAGCTTGCCTGGCCCAACTGAAAGTCCTTTCTCCCAAGTAGCAAAGGCTCCTTCTACCCTTTCTTTAAGAATTAGCAATACATGGAGGCAGGTAGGTGGCTTAATGGATTAAGAACCAGGCCTAGAAATGAGAGGTCCTGGGTTTGTGTGATCTCAGGTACTTCCTAACTGTGACTCAGGACAAGTCACTTAACCCCCATTGTCTAGCCTTTACCATTCTTCTGCCTTAGAACCAATATACAATATCGATTCTGACAGAAAGTAAGGGTGTAAAAAAATTAACATTATTATTTGTTGAGGATCTCGACTCAGAAAATAGCATTATCTTTCTATGTAAGCATTTTAAAATAGAATTGAAGAATTCCCTTTTTATATTTTTAATACAAACTACAGGCCTTTTATTAAAAATCATCTTTTAATTCATTCTCACTTTTGGGGGAGATAAGATGTTTTTGCCATATTCTCGTCAGTTTTTTATTTGTTTTACTTTTAAGTGCTTGAATAATGCTGTACATAACTTTAGTCCTTTTTTTAGGCTAAGAAGTTAATAATAAGATGTTATAACAGAGTATAAAATAATTTTAAGTTTCTTAAGGACAGATTCTGTTTCTTTGTATCCCCAGTGCATAACAAAATACATGGTATAGGTTGAATTGAATTCAGTAATCTTATTAAGTAGGTAGTTCAACTTTTATTGTCCCCATTTTACAGATGGGGAAACTGAAATTTATTTCCAAAACACTCCACACAAATAGATGTAGAAAACTTTCATTCAAGACATTAAAAATAAGTATCTTTCCCCAATCAATTTAGGTCTCAAAAAGAGGTTTTTTCTTTCTTTCTCCTACATGGTGTTTTGAAAAATTATGTGGAAGACATTTTTTTTCCTTTGTAAAGTTCTGGTTTAGAACTTTGTGGGCAGGCTTTACTTAGTTGAAAATACGTACCCTCTTTTAAAGAATCTGTTTTTAAGTTTTCTTTGTTCAATCTAATTTTCACTTGTGAGCAACAGGCAAATGTGTATAGTAAAACAGATGAAAAGGAAAGGGAAAACTTCTTTGGAATTTTAAGAGTTCCGGAAGTTCACATTTGGATTATTTTCAATTCTAGTATATATTGGAGTGGTTGTTTTATCAGTGCTTTATCTAATTTTAGCAAAGCTGAGTTGATCTATTAATTGAATTGTTGAATTAATTGAGCTGTTGCAAATTAATATCATTTATACCTAAGATACATTGTGCCAAAAGTGTACTATATACTATTAACTACCAATTTTTAATCGTAAAAGATATTTAATGAATGAATGGAAATGAATAAAAATAAAAAACATTTATTAAGTGCTGATGGTACAGTGCAGTGTTAACTTGTAGGGTTACAAATACAAAAGCAATGTAAGTACCTGCCTGTAAAGAGTTTCATGGGGAAATAACTCCATGTTTTGGAGTATTCTTTACAGGAGGGGCATTTTGGTTCAGATGATTCCAGGATTGTTAAGTGGAACTAAAATGAAATAGTAAATACCTTATTCAGGATAATGGCAAAGTTGATTTGATCCTGGTTTCAGAAATGAAGTGGAAGACATGTTGGGGAGAGGGTACTGAGTGGAGAATGACTTTTGGTGTGATAAGAGGTCGGAAACAACTTGAATAGCTGGGACTTATTCAAAGTGGTGTTTTTGGAGACCCAGTCAGTCATCAGTAGAGTTGAGCCCCAAGGCATGTTTTCTGGTGTAGAATGCTAAGTAGATAGTCATGATTATATTTCTAGGGCAGGGATCTGGGGCCTGCTTACTTTCTCATACATGCTAAATTATTAGTTAACCTACATTTTATTTTATATGTACTTTATAAGAAAATTTCATTCCCAGATCATATATAACTGCTTTTTTAAAGTAATAATCAACATACATTTAGTAATTGCTTATTTGGGGCCAGAAAAATGTGAACTAGGCGGGAAGTAGCAAAAATTGTTTTTTATCTATCCTCAGAATTTAAAACTATGATCTTTCCTATGGCTAAAATATTTTAGCATGTCTCCATTAGGCTTTGCTTGAGCTTAACATAATTTATATTGTTAAGAATTTGTCAGTATGCCAATGTAACTTTGTCATTTCCCCCCTTCTTAGAATAACAACAACCTGGAAGCTTGCTGTCGAGCCCTTTCACAGGAAAGCAGCAAATACTTATATATGGAGTATCAGAGCCCAGATGACAATAGGATGAATAGAAATCGCTTTTTGCACATTAACCTGGGTGTTCATCCACCTAGTAACTACCATACAGGAGATGGAGCTCAACTTAATGGTGGTCGAACACTGGTACATAGTTCAAGTGATGGTCATATTGATCCACAGCACACACCAGGTAAACAGCTGATATGCTTAGTTCAGGAACCACACTCGGCCCCAGCTGTTGTGGCTACTTCTTCTAACTACAACCCATTTTTTATGAATGAACAGAATAGAAATGCAGCTACTCCTCCTCCACAACCACCTCAACAACCATCTTCCATGCCAACAGGAATGACTACATCTGCTATGCAAGGGCCTTCACCACCACAGCCACCTCCCTCATACATGCACATACCTCGTTATAGTACAAATCCAATTACTGTTACAGTATCACAGAACCTCCCCTCTGGACAGACTGTTCCCAGAGCTTTACAAATTCTTCCACAAATTCCAAGCAATCTTTATGGTTCTCCTGGTTCTATATATATTAGGCAAACATCTCAAAGTACTTCAGGAAGACAGACTCCTCAGAGTACACCCTGGCAGTCCTCACCACAAGGCCCTATACCACATTATAATCCACGTCCTTTACCTGTTTATCCACATCAGCAAACCTATCAGCCTTCTCAGTATTCTCCCAAACAACCACAGATCCCTCAATCAGCTTATCGATCACCACCTACTTCTCAGTGTCCTTCACCTTTTGGTTCTCCTCAGCATCAAGTACAACCTCCTCAGTTGGGTCACCAGAGTTCACATGTCTTTATGCCACCTAGTCCTTCAACTACTCCACCCCATCTGTATCAAGCACCTCCAAGCTATCAGAAACAAGGAGGTCATTCAGTATCCTATCTCCCTTACAGTGCATCTAGCTTATCCAAAGGTTCCATGAAGAAGATTGAAATTACAGTTGAACCCCCACAGAGACCTGGGACAGCAATTAATAGAAGTCCATCACCAATAAGTAATCAGCCATCTCAACGGAATCAACATCCATTGTATACAGCCACCACTCCACCATCAGGTTCTCCTTCAAGAGGAATGTCAAATCAACCCAAACCTCCTCCATTTAGTGTTAATCCAGTATATATTACTTATACACAACCAACTGGACCTTCATGTGCTCCTACACCATCTCCTCGGGTAATGCCAAACCCAACAACAGTTTTCAAAATTACTGTAGGCCGAGCAACAACTGAAAATCTATTAAATTTAGTGGACCAAGAAGAGCGTTCTGGAGCACCAGAACCTATTCAGCCCATTTCATTGATACCAGCACAGGGAGGAGAAAAAGGAAGCCATAAATTTCAGAGGAGTTGTAGTTCTGGATCTGATGATTATGCCTATACTCAAGGTAAATTTTTCCAATTCATGCAAAATTTAGTCTTTAAAGTGATTTTTCCTGTAATGTTTTATTTGAAGAACTAATAATGTACCTTTATGTCACAAGTAATAGTGATAAATAATAAATGTAAGGGCAAAAGTGAGAATGGTAATGGAAAAGAGATCAGGATTATGTGGCCCTTGATCCTCTAAAATAAGCTGTATATATAAATCAACTCATTGTGTAGAGATCTTTGAAATTAAAGATACCCTAAAGACTGGAGGGAAGGACCAAAATTTCACCAAGTTCCAAGAATGGAAATTCCTAGGTTTTTATGTCTCATATTGTTATATGCCTAAGTTTAGAAATACAGATAGTTTTGCGAAAACTTTAAAATATTCTGTATATTCTGATATTAAAAATAATTTATCTTACTTTCATATGCATGTGATTATTTTGCTAACTTCTTTGAGAGAGAGCTTGCAAAATGACAAAGGCAAAATAGAGTTAGGAAAGAATTGAAAATAAATGTCAACAAAATAGGAAGATAATGAGGTCAACTGTGTGAACTTTATATTTTAGTATTGTATAGAAGTTATCAGCTCTTTTTTTCAATGTTAATCTTTACAATGAATTTGTAATGCTCTAGCCTTGCTATTACATCAACGAGCAAGGATGGAGAGGTTAGCAAAACAATTGAAACTTGAGAAAGAAGAACTAGAGCGATTGAAGAATGAAGTTAATGGTATGGAGCATGACCTTATGCAGAGACGACTTAGAAGAGTCAGTTGTACCACAGCAATCCCAACTGTAAGTGATTTTATGTATTTGTGTGTGTGTGTGTGTGTGTGTGTGTGTGTGTGTGTGTTAAAAATAGGCATAGGGTGATGATCCCATTCATCCACTGTTATTTTCATGATTTATATATGCTAAAGTATTTTATAAGATGAATGCATTTTTAATGAGAAATATGAAGCATTTTTGGCCGCTCACAAAAATGGAAAAATATAAACCATAAATGTTTAATATATTTACTGTTATTAGTTATAAAATAGACTAGTGTTATTACAACTTGTTTATATTTTAGGATCATTATAATCAATATTCATTTGTGGTAAGGCCTCCTACTATTACTATTAGTCCTTGTTCAGCAATGGGTTTTTTTTTGTACAAGCACTTGCCTTGTACAAGACAATATGCTAGAAATTTTAAGGGAAAGACCTTCCCTATACTCAAGCTTTGCATTTTCATAAGTATGTATAGTTTTTAACCTTGTATTTAAAAAATCCTAGTTGTCATTATTTTAAAAATGCAAGCATAGTCATTATTTTAAAATTTAGTTCTTATCAAAATGTGTTCGGCCTTATTAATCTAAAAACAAGGGCTTACTTAAACAGAATTGTAAACAGCATTCTTCCTTGAAATTACTAATCATTCTGTCATTAGTCTTTGGTAGAATTTAAAAGCTTTTAGAATCTGTCATTCTTATTTTGTGGGTCAATTTAGGTGCTGATAAGCATTTGCGCTAAATTACATTGTATAAAAAATTAACATTCATTTTGAATATGTATAATCAAGTATGATTTTTATTTTTAATCTCCTTTTCTAAAGAAAAAAGTACAATCAAATCTTAACTAGTTTGGATTATTAATTATAAGCTAACAATGTACTGTTAAGGATTATTGCTTCTTACTTTACTGAGAGAATTGATCCCTTCACATCATCCTCTATTCTCTTATCCTTTTCTGAAGTCTAACAGTAAAATGACCCCCTTGCCAATGACAACCTGTATATTTTGCACTTGATCTCATTGCTTCCTATTTTCTCTAGTAAATTTCAGTAATCATTGTCCACTAAGAACTTCTTTCTACTGATTTTTTCCTTAAAAACATCAAACATATCTTCGTCTCTACCAACCTTAAAAAACCTTCACTAGATCTTATGATTCCCACAAACTGTTGTCCTATATGCTTTTATCTTATAAGTTCTCTTCCCCTTTATCAGACTCCTGGAGAAAACTGTTTACACTAATTCCTTTCACTTCCTCTTCTCATTCATTCCTCAACTTTGTGCAGTTTGGCTTCCAACTTGAATTTTCATTTGAAATTGCTCTCACCCAAGTTATCATAGATCTTTTCATTTTTGGATCTGATGTTCTCTACTTAATCTTGACCTCTTTGAAACTATTTGCAGCATTTATTACTTTTAACTGCCCTCTTCTTGGAAGCTGTCTTATGTTTATGTTTTTACAACCTCATTCTCTTTTAGCTCTACCTTTCTAACTGCTCCTACTCAGTTTCCTTTTCTAACTCACATTCCAATTCACATCCCCTATTAAGTGGGTGTTCCCTAAGATGTCTAGGATCTTTTTTCTCATGTCTTTCAGGTATGCTATAGCTCCCATGGGTTTGTAAAGATTAAAATTTAGGGGAGACTATGGCAGGTAGAAATTAGTTTCTCTCTGCAAGGAGAATTATATTTTTAGAGGTTTATTAAGGATTAAAGAAAATATAGGATAAGGAAAACGTGCCTAGGCCAGAGGCCTAGACAAGACCTCACCTACATTATGGAAAGAGCCATGTCTGCTCCAAAAAGGAAGTCCAAAAAGAGCCCCAAAAACCTTTGCCACCAGCTTAAATGCTTCCTTGATCTCGGCCCACCTCAGAATTGCGTGAGATTACAAAGCATTTTGGGGAAGTGGAGCAAAGGCTTGTGGGGATTGTAGTCCTGTATTCGAGTCTGTTTTTTACATAACCCCGTTTGATCCTCTGGGAAGAAGTCCTTCCCCAAAGGATCATAAAAATATAATCAATTTAAAGATTACAATAATTTGAGGATAAGAGAAAAAAAGAACAAAACAAATAATTACTGGACGCATTGACAGAAAGCCAGTTAGGGGGCAGTCCTCTTTGGCATGAAAGTATACATACAAATAAATGTTCAATCAACTACACCCAAAGTTCAATTTTGTGCAACTTGTGGTCTGGAGGCTTCTTCATGGTGGCTTCTCCAACAGTTCAGTTCTGGATTCAGAGAGGTAGCATCTTCTTTACCTAAAATTCTTCTCAAAAGGAATTTAAACTTTGCAATTTAAATGATATTTTTTACATTCCCCCGTTAAGAGGGTGATTGACAAATACAGAATCACTTAGGGATGCATGGCTGAAGTATGAGGTATATGAATCAATTGGCAAGAGATATTAAAAAGATATCAGAAAAATCCAAAAAAAAAAGAAAAATTTCTGGATGAAAATAGACTATCAAAGTCTTATGTGTAAAAATTCCAAGTGAGAAGAAAAATAAATCTACAACAGGTCCTTCAATCAGAGCCCAATCAAAATGATCTAGCAATGATGCATTTACCCAATCAATAGCCAGGACTACAGAAAGGTAGGTACCACACTATAAAAGCAGAAAAGGGGACCAGATTATAGGAGCCAAGTTTGGGGATACTCGTCTGTGAGTATCTTCAGAGTGAGTTTGGACACAAGGAAGGCCTACATCTTAACATAAGTCAAGTGTCGCAACCCCAAGTCTCACACTAGGTTCAAGACCTTTGTATTGGCCTAGAAGTGCATCAATCCATCCTGGATTGGCGTTTCTTTTGCTCTGTGCAATGGCTCTGTTGTGTATATCTTGTCCTGGAATCAGACAGAACCATTAAGCAACGTCCCATAATTGTTTAAATAATTAGTGGCATCATTTTTATAGTCACAAGCTTTTTAGGGCATGCATTAGCAAATGTATCTTACACTTGTATTACTGAAAAGTCAAAAAGTTAAAAAAAATCTTAATACTGGTGACATGTACTTCAAATATAAAAAAGAGAGAAAAAACAAATAGTATATTGCACATGCAAGAAAATATAATAATAAAAGAGCTTTAAAAATTCAAAAATATAGCTTATAATCATTGACACTGTGTCAGCTAAGAAAATATAAAATGCAAGGCTTTCTCACCAAAAATGAGATCCATTTCCTCTTAATATCTGGCCATGCTCCACTGTGAGTAGAAGGCAAATGAATTGAACAAGGTAACAATTTTTCATTTTTAAAAATACAGTAGTACAAATATGTAGATATCAATATCCTCAAAATTCTCAATAGCCCAATTAATTACAATAGCAAACAAACACTTTGATATTTCACATAAGTTGCTGTGTGGAATTTAAAAAAACCTATGAATTGATGGATATTTGTCACAATTTTTACAATCATAGCAAATCTTTCAACCTTGGAAATAAACATATTTTCAAACAAAGTAAAACTCATCTTGGGTTAAGAACATAATCAAGAAATCTATATATCATTCTGGTGCAAGTAAAATAGTGAGCTGAAGAGTATAAATAAAGGGATGCTCCTTTTTCTTGGAGGCTAAATGTCCTGAGATTAACTGCCCCAACTTCCATTCACATATTTAGAAATGCGGGAAGGTTGGGGGTTATAAAATGTATTTCACTTCAGCTACTAGAATGGGTCTTACCTCGTGGTAGGGGCAGGCAAAAATAACCAGAGATTGTTAAAAAAAAGAATTCCAAAATCATATTTTAAAAACCCTTAAAATCATTTGAGATATTTAGCATATTAAATTTTCCAAAGGTTGTTCTAGCAATTGTAACCAGTTCTGAAGTCCATCTATGTGATAATTTACAAAGTCAAAATATAACGGCTGTTTTTTTTTTAAATATGGGCTTAATTACAATAATATTTGTTCAGAACAGTTACAGGGGAAAAACAACAGAATTTCAAAACTCAGTACATTCAAAATAATAATAATCAATTGAATAATCAACCTTCAATGTAACAGGATAATATTCAATCCAGTAACATATGAACTTAAAATCACAGTTATATCTTAAACAGAACAATCAGGAAATGCAATAGAAATACAGAGATTTTTTATAAACCATTGGAGTCTGAAATGCCTTAGAATATAGCCTTTAGTGTCTTCAAAGTTCCTTGGGTAGGTTTTTAAAAAATTATTAATTATCTATTTAAATGCCTATTGTCGGAAGGCAGAGTGGTAAGGGCTAAGCAATGGGGTCTGAGCAATCTGCTCGGGGCCCCACAGCTCGGGAGTATCTGAGGCCAGATTTTAACCCAGGACTGCATGTCTTTATGTCTGGCTCTCAGTCCATTGAGCCACCCATTTGCCCCTCCAAAGTTGAATCTTTGGGCTGAGTCTGCTCCCTGACAGGCAGGTGAAGTCAATGAAATTACTAGAAGAGTCAAAAGGTATCCTTTTAACCAGCCCATTGCTATTAAGTTTCTGTTTGAAAAAATCTGTTTCTCCTCTCCCTTTTTCTCTCTCCCCTACTCTGATACCTCCTCCTGCCCCAGTCCATGTGGAGCCAATAAATACACCCCCCTCCCCCTTTTGTTACCTGCCAAGGATCTGGGTTTGTTGGGCAGGCAGGTCATCAGGTGATTACAATCTTGGTTGAATCAGGTGGGCCAGGTGATCGAGAGAAAGTCTGCTGGGGCCAGAGCCGGAGCGCAGACAAGCAGGGCAGCAGACAAGCAGGGCAGCAGACAAGCAGGGCAGCAGACAAGCAGGGCAGCAGACAAGCAGGGCAGCAGACAAGCAGGGCAGCGGAGCGGGCAGCTGGGGTGGGGCCAGGAGAAGCGGCTGTCCGATGGCGGCGGCAGGCAGGCAGGAGTTGATCAACAGTTTTGCGAGGGTAAAAAAAAGACAAGCAGGGCCGGGAGCTTGGGCACCAGGTGAGAGGCTGCAGAAGCAGGAGCAGGAGAGGGCCATAGGCAGGAGCTGATCAAGATAGTTTTCTAAAAAGTATCTTGGACAGATGTGGCTTAAAAAAATCATTATCTAGGCTAAAAAATTTGAGAAGTTCTCATCCAATCTAGTGGTCACCAAAAACAGTAAAGATTAAAATTTAGGGGAGACTATGGCAGGTAGAAATTAGTTTCTCTCTGCAAGGAGTATTATATTTTTTAGAGGTTTATTAAGGATTAAAGAAAATACAGGATAAGGAAAACGTGCCTAGGCCAGAGGCCTAGACAAGACCTCACCTACATTATGGAAAGAGCCACGTCTGCTCCAAAAAGGAAGTCCAAAAAGAGCCCCAAAAACCTTTGCCACCAGCTTAAATGCTTCCTTGATCTCGGCTCACCTCAGAATTGCGTGAGATTACAAAGCATTTTGGGGAAGTGGAGCAAAGGCTTGTGGGGATTGTAGTCCTGTATTCGAGTCTATTTTTTACAGCTTTAGTTATTATCTCTGTGCCTATGACTCCCAGATTTAGATATCCAATCCTATTAATAATCCAATCCTCAATGTCATTCTAACATCACCATTTGCCTATTGGACAATTCAGATTAGATACTCAGTATGATAGCTAAAACAGAACTCTCTAACTTTTCTCCCAAACCTACTCCTCTTTCAAACTTCCCTCTTTCTATTTAAAGCAGCACCACTTTTTCCTGTCACTCAAGTTTGTAACCTCAGCATTAATTTAGACTCTTTTTTGCCCTTCATCCCAGTTTTATCTAATCAGTTGCCAAATCTTGACATTTTTATCATCATCTTTTATCTTGCATCAGGCTCCTTTACAGGACTCATAGCTACCATCTTAGTTCGGGTCCTCAGTACCTCTCACCGGGATTATTTCAGTGGCCTCCTAATTAATCTTTCTATATCAAATCTAATCCTCCTCCAGTCTTGTGCTCCACTCTGCTGCCAAAATAATTTTTACTAAGCAGAGGTCTGACCATGCTATTTCCTTACTTAGGAAACTCCAGAGTATCTCTTTTGTTTCCAATATAAAAAATAAAGTACTTTTTGGTTTTTAAAGCATTTTATAACGTGACTCAAACCCATCTTTCCAGCCTCCTTAAGCAATTACTTCCTCTACCATATTTGGTAGTTGAGCTAAACAGACTTTTTCTCCATTCCTCACATATGAAGGCCAATCCCTTGTCTCTGTGCCATTGTGTTGGCCACCCCATCATACTTGGAACACTCTCCCTTCTTCTGCCTAATAGAATTCCTCTCTTCACATTATGGTCAGATGAACATGAAGCCTTTCCTGTTCCCAACTACTAGTGACCTCCCTCTCAAACGTCTTTGTATTTGTTATCTTTATATTTATTCTCTGAATCCTTAATGTATATATTAGTTGTCTCACCTCTTAGAATGTGGGCTTCTTAAGAGTAGGTATTGTTTCCATTTCTGTTATACTTTTCTAGTGCTAAAAACAGTGCTTGGCACATTGTAGGTAATAAATGCTTATTGGTTGATTGTAATTATTATTATTATTATTATTTCACTGGTTGATTGTAATTATTATTATTTTTTTTTCACTTTAAACATTATTTTATTTGGTCATTTCCAAACATTATTCATTGGAAACAAAGATCATTTTCTTTTCCTCCCCCCCCTCCCCTTCCCACCACCTCTCCCATAGCCAAGGCACGATTCCACTGGGTATCACATGTGTTCTTGGTTCAAACCCATTTCCATGTTGTTGGTATTTGCATTAGAGTGTTCATTTAGAGTCTCTCCTAGTCGTATCCCCTTCCCCCCTGTAGTTAAGCAGTTGCTTTTGTAATTATTATTTTTAACTTGTTAGTGAGCTCTCAGTTGCTTATCATCTGTTTCTTATATAAACAATTCCTCTTCATCCTTTTTCTCATTTACTCAGTTTCTGTTACTATATATAGTTTTTCCATGGGCTCGAAGGGGAAAAAATTAATTCTCATAAGCTACTTGAGAGTAGGATCTCTTCCTTTCTCCTCAGCTTTTAGATTACATATATACTAGCTACTTAGGATATTAATTGAGTAAGTTATAAACAATTCCTGTCTTTTCTGAGTTTTGTTTTGTTTTTTTGTAGCAAGCAAGCAATATGTGTTTGAAATTGTTACTTAATACAAAAGAGTTTGTGGTTAATTATGAGTTGTTTATTTGTTTAAAACACCCTAGAAATTAGGAGCTGGAGATAAATGGACTTTGGGAGGAAAGTTTATTTGTGGAGGAAAGGTGGACTTATCCACTTAGAAAGTTGGGTAAAATTTATAGGTGGAGAAAACATAAGGAAGGACATTCCAAGAGGGATAAAGGACCAGTTTTAGCAGATCTTTGATATTAGTACATAGAGAACAAAAATCATTTCAAATTTTATGGTTTCTGTTCAGCAATACTGGGAATTCCTGCTAGAAAGTGAGTTGGATGGTAGAATTGTTATGTGAAGAACATTGAATACTATCCTGAGGTATTTGGACTGTTTTTTTTTAAACAATAGGGAAGCAACAAAAGGGATTTTAAATCAAGTGTGATAAATCTTGTACCCTGTTCATGAAAAGTTAGTTTGATGTTGTCTTGTAGGGAGAATAAGAGGTGGGTGAAGCTATTGATTTATACAATCTTATTTTCATAGGATTCTGTTGAGGTAATTTTAGCTCTGTTTCAAATTAACATGTTCCAAATTAGTGGAATTCAAATCTATGAGGAAAACCTTGGGGCATTTCACTAATAAATGATAAATTTTCTGGCCATGGCAGACTTGTGAAAAATAGATGATAATATACAACTTCTTTTACTATTCCAAGCCTTCAACTTCTCTTACTATTATTCTATTCATCCATTTAGCACACCAGCCAAATTGCTTTCCTCTTGCTGTTACCTATGCTTGAAATGTTCTCTTTCCCTTATTTTCTGTCTTTAGAAACAATACTTAGTGCCAGTTCTAAGGCAGAAGAATGGTAAGGGATTGGCAATAGAGTTTAACTAGCCCAGGGTCACATAGCTAGGAAGTCTCTCAGGTCATATTTGAAACTAGCACCTCCCATCTCAAGGCTTGGCTCTCAATCTACTGGTCCACCTAGCTGCTTCCTCTTTTCTTCTTTACTTTCTACCCAAATTTAAAATCCATCTCAAATAGTAGTTGTTTCATAAATCCTCCCCTGATGTCTCCTAGAGATAAAAATCTTCCTCTTCAGATCTCACATACAATACAAATTTTCATATTCAGTGATTATTTTAATGTATAACAAACTCTTTAGACAGATCCTGAGTCACATGTAGATCTCTCTCTTCCTCTGTACCTGGGATAATGCTTTATATACGTGTAGCTGCGCGTGAAAGCCGACACCAGGCCACAACCGCACCTCCCATAACAACTGGCATCCCATGCCCCATGTGCCACAAACTCTGGACCTCAGCCTTTGGACTCCAAAGCCACATGAGGGTACACCATAGATGAAACTGCACAAAGACAAGAGTCATTCTCGGTCACCAAGAGACTACCACTACTAGTAAATGTTGATTATATGAAGTAGTGATTTCAGGGGAAATTTTCCCTTTTGCTTTATACATATTTATATACATATTTATACATATACATACATATGCTTTATACATATACATATATATATGTGTGTGTGTGTGTATATATATATATATATATATATATATATAAATGAGCAGATCAATCACCATAAAAATGACTATAGCTTATATCAGTGATGGGGAACCTTTTAGTGACAGAGTGCCAGGCCCTGCCTCTACCCCATCCTCCAGACCAAGTGCTGTGTCCACCCTCACCCAGAGACCCTGTGCCGTGCCCCTCTTTCACATGGATTGCCAGGCTTATCCTGTCCCCTTTCCCCCACCCCACACAGAGGAGGGAAAATGCTCCCATTCTGGGCAGAGGGGTGTGTGAAATAAGGAATGTCCTCAGTGAGTGTAGAGAGGGGCACAGGAGTGGCCCAAGTGCTCTGCTTCCCCCCCAGCTCTGCAGCCTATGAGCTCTCCCATCGGGCTCCTGGGCAGAGGGATGGGGGGATGTGGAAAAAAAAATGTCATCAGGCTTGGTGGAAAGGGAGAGCTGAAGGGAGTAGCTCCTTCAAAGTCTCTAGATGGGGGGAGGGTAAGAAGGCAGTCATGTACCCACAAGAGAGTGCTCTGTGTGCCTTTTTTGGCACCCATGCCATAGATTTGCCATCACTGACTTGTATGATCTGTTGCAGAGCATAAAGTAGGGAAATTCTTTGAAAAACTAGTCTCCAAATTATGATGGAATCATAGTCTCAGTTAAAAAGGAACCCCAGAGGTCATCTAGTCCAGTGATGCCAAACTCAAATAGAATTGAATCCTAATTTATTATCTTTGAAAGCTACAAATTAACATTATATCATTGCATTGCAATTGCTAACATGCATTGCATTTTTATTTATTTTTTAATGGTTCCCAGTCATAGTTTTGTCTGGTTTGGGCCTTGCTGGAGATTTTCATGCTTGAGTTTGACACCTTTTGATCTAGACCACCTTCTATATTAATAGGCATCCCTTAAGCAGAATTCTCATCAGTTTTCCCCACATCTAGAAATTTCATTGACAAGAAATTTTATTCTTAAGTAATTTTACTACAGTGGTTTTGGAGTTTCCTCAGGGGTGTTCTGTATACCAATGAAATCACAGGTCCAATCCTTAACCTGGTTCTCTCTTAAGAGTCTTATTGCTTCAAGGGAACAAACAATTTAGTAATTTTGGTAGTACTGATTGATGCCTTTGTTTGTGTAATATTTCTTTCTTGAGTCTCCCCTTGAGCACTCTTGGTTAAGTAATTAATAACTTTTAGGATGTTTTTTGTATTATTTTAAGGGTCTTATCTCATTGTTGGAATTAACTTAAACCCTTTCTTCCTGAATTTCCAAAAGTAAATGCTCCATACTAACAAACTATTGGTGAGGCTGTGAATTGATTCTCAACCATTCTGGAAAGTGTGTACAGTCTTAGCAGTACTCTTGTTTATCCAAAGCAAAGTAGATGTTCACAGATAGGGAAAGGGCAAATGTGTGTGTGTGTGTGTGTGTGTGTGTGTGTGTGTGTGTGTGATATACCACGTAAATATAATGTAGTATTATTTTTTGTTAAAAACAAACATTGGAAGAATTTTATGAACTGATGCAAAATGAAGCATAATCAGGAAATCAAACAAATATCATGACATCAACAGTGTAATGAAAAGAAAAACAAAACAAAATTGAGAGCTACATATTTACAAAAAACCAAGCTTTCCCCAGAGAAGAGTTGAAAAACATATCTCTCTCCTCTTTTTGCAAGGTGGAAAACTGGTTGTCATACTGCACCTACTGTCAGATATGATTAATATATTGGTTGGTTTTATCAAACTGTTCCACTCCTCTTTTTTATTTTCTATTGCAAAGAATTGTTAAGTTGGGGAGAGAGAAGGTATATATTTCTATATAAACATGATTTAAAAATACATCAATAAAATTTTTTAAATGTTCTTGCCTATTAAGATTATTATTAATTTATGTAATTTATAAACCTTAAAGTACTAGGTAAATTTCATCTTCTTATTCATACACAGAATTATTATAAACTCCCAATTTTCTTCAGTGAGTTATTTTTAGCAAGTTTCGATTCCTTTCATCTCCTTGTCCCCAAAAGACTACTTTTGATAAATGGCAATGCAAATTAATTATTCTTCCCATGTTCTTGTTTAATTGTTTCATTCATGTCCAACTCTTTGTGACTTTCTTGGCACAGTTACTGGAGTTGTTTTCCATTTCCTTTTCCAGATCATTTTATAGATGAGGCACTGAGGCAAACAGGGTTAAGTGACTTTTCCCAGGGTCACACAGCTAGTAAGTGTCTTGAGGCTGGATTTGAACTCCTGAAGATGAAGCTTCCTTATTCCAAGCCCAAAGCTCTATGCCCTGTGCCACCTAGCTTTCTCTTGGGTTCCTATGTTCTGCTTAAAACAAGGGGTTCATCTGATGTGTTCTTGTAAAGACTATAGCATCAGTCCTCCTATAGGTGAATTGCATTTGGGTTCCCCAAATAGTTGCTCATCACTTAATAAGTTATAAATTAATAATACTTGATTTAAAGTATCTTAATGTGATCTAATAGGTATATTTTTTTTTATTTTAGATGTTGCTTCCATGATAGTATGCCCATAGAGGTAGGAAAGGGAGAGGATAATCTTTGAATAAATTCTAAATGGATTTTATTTTCTTAGAAAAATTCTGTATTATATTCTCAAATAAAAATATTACATAGGCTTTTTTGCTCTATTTGACTGGTTAGTACTTATTTTCAGACTGGTGCATCTTATTCTTCTGCTCTAGTGAATCTATGATCTTAGCAACATGGATATTTTGGGCAGCAGTGCTGACCTCGAACAAAAATGCTTGCTCATCCTGCATAATTTCTGCCCTGCCCTCTCATAAGTTTACCTTGTAAGGACTATATGACATACTAGAACCTTTTTTTGAGTTTTCCTGGCAGTGCATAACTACCAGTGGAGCGGACCATTGATTGTTCCTTGCTCTTCATGTAACCAAATGATCTCTTTTGTGGTCATATATTTATCATCCTTCAAACCACCTCTTCATAGTTCCCAGTTGTAATATGTTATGGCTTGCTCATGCCCATAATTCACCTCTTTATTATCCTTTGTTTGATCCTCAATTTTACTTCCATCATAAACTATGGTATTTCATGATATATCCATACAAATATTAAAAAGATGGGCCTTTGTTATTGGTAGAAGCTTAGGAATATTAAAAGAACTTGATAATATCCCAAAGGGAAACCAGTCTGTGTTTCTTTCCATGTTCAATTTTGCACTCTGCTTGTAGTCTGTCCCAGATATGTATACTAATTGATAAGTTTAATGATGTCCTTTTGACTGCATATCTCAGTCTGCATAATAGGATTCTTCTTGATCCACTTGTTTTTTTCCTGTGTACTTAGACAAAAATCTCTGATGATTATGGACCTTATTTAGGGTGTGCCACTATGTTCTAGGGCTCAATAAAATAATCAACAAATGAGCATCTGAAGAACCTCACCTATATTTAGAGAATCCCTCTTCAATTTAAACCCAACCCTGGACCTCTTCCATGTCAGCGATGACCACCTTAGGCAGGCATATAATTTCCTGTTTTGTTCCTCATTTCATGATAAGTGGGCCTTTAATAAAGAGATTACTATTATGTCTTTCAAGGAGTATTGTATGGTAATTTATGTGTGCATAGAAGACAACTTGTTGGAGTATAACAAGTTAAAAAAGCAGTTTTCTGGTACTGAATCGAATGCTCTTTTTTTTTTTTTTGTAGACAACAAACCATAAGCATATTGAGATATTGCCTGTTCTGTCTTTGTTCTCTGTATGATTCAAAAGCAGTGGATTTCTGTGGGAGATTGCTTGAGAAAACATCCACTTTTCCTCTCATAATGTATATGAAGATTATTCTCATTAGCATTTTGATAAGATGGGCAAATGAACAATTTGATCAGTGGCTAAGAGTACTTTAATGATTGGCCTTTTTTTGGTCAGTAATTAGATCAAAGACTTTTTTCTACTCATTTTGTAACTTCTCCTTTTTCATGTTTTTGGGGGATTATTGTTCTCAAAATTGTTTTGCTTTTGACATAGACCTCTTGTTTATTTGTGCTCGAAAAAGAAACCATTAGCACATTTATAGCGATAGTCTTAGAGTCAGAATGAAATGGTTTCATGGTTTTTAATGATTTTTTGTTATAAAAATTTTTAGATTTTTTTTCCTTTTTATTATTTTTTTTTGGCCTCTATCCAGTTTTATCTTAAGTGACTTTAGGATGACTTTTCTTATTAGAGTCTCTGTCCAAGCTTTCTTTTTAAAAAGTTATCGATATATTTTTTATACCCTTCCTCTCCAGTTATTTCACCCACCGCCAAATAATTATACTACTCACCACCACTCACTTGTAACAAGAAAAAGTAGTTAAGCAAACCACTTTATCAATATTCTTCATCGTTAGTCCTCCAATTGCCATAAGAAGGGAGGTACTTCTTCAAGTCTCTCTAAAGCCAAGATTAGTCATTATAGTCACTCAGTATTCAGTTTTATTTTAGTGTTCTTTTCATTGATGTTGTTTCATTTATATATATTGTTCTCTTGCTTTTGTTTACTTCATTCTATTTCAGTTTATGCAGTTTCTTCCTACATATCTCTATATTACTAATATTCTTTATTTCCTCCTGAAACAATAATAGTTCACTACATCATGTACCAAAATTTATTCAGTCATTCCCCAACTCCTTTTATTTTTGGGGAAATGACATTTCCCTATATATTTTGAATGTCAGTCTTTTATTAGAAATAAGGTGCACCCCCCCCCCCCCCCAGTTGATAGTTTCTCTTCTTATTCTAACTAATCAAAAGCTTTCATTTTGAGAGAGAGAGAGAGAGAGAGAGAGAGAGAGAGAGAGAGAGAGAGAGAGAGAGAGAGAGAGAGAGAGAGAGAGAGAGAGAGAATGTATATGTATATATGGATGTTTGTAAGTATATTTTGATTCTGGTAGTGTCATATCTTCTGTATTTATATTTCCTCCCCATAATTGCCCTTGAGAGTTTTGGCCAAAAATTTGTTAAATCTTCCTTCCTTCCCCCTCCCCCCCCCCCCCCCCATCTTAGATTCAATACTGTGTATTGCTTTCAATGGGGTAGATTGGTGTGGGCCAGGCATTAAGTGGTAACTTTCTCAGGTCACACAGCTTGCGAGAGTCTGGGGCCAGATTTGAACCCAGAATTTCCTGTCTTTAGGCCTGGCTCTCCATCCACCTAGCTGCTCCCCTTCTTTCTGATTTTAATGAAAGTAAATTTGTTTAGAATTTAAATTTGTTATGTTACGCTGCCAAAATTCTTATCAGAATTGGGTTATTTAACTAATCTCTGACATTACTTTGAAAAGTGGACAGTGGGCAAGAGCTTTAAAATTCATGCCTTTTAGATTTTAAACTCTTAATATTTTCCACTGCATACAATGTAATATATCAGAGAAATAAAAAAACTAAATCAAAATCCCTGAATTCTTACCACTTAACCAGAGTAATAACATTTGATTGTAACAAATATATCCTACAGGAAGGTTTGAGAAATACAGTTGGGGCTTAGGAGAGGAGAACATCAGAAAGAAGAATAAGAAGCAAAGGTTGTAGATAAAATGTAGCTAGAGAGAAAAGGCTATGTGATTCTGAAATTGTTTCATGGCTGTGCATATTTATTTTATCTAGGCTAAAAAGGTAATGAATCTTCTTATAATGACACCATCCTCTACAAATCTAAAATCATTAATGTTATCTGTCAGCATTGTAAGCTTTACTTAAATGATTATGTTTTGTTTTAATATAAAATCATAAAAATAAGACATTTCAAAGATATTGCGATCTTTTTTATGTGATTAAAACAATGAAAGTTTTACAAATTCTGTTCACATACAGTGTATAAGTAAATTTAATGAACTGTTTTTAATAAGTTTCATAATTAATTCAGAAGCATTGTAAATTTACACACACATTGGTTCCTATATTAACTTTTATTTGTGGTCATTTTATACTATCCAAATTTATTTGACCACCTTTTTTTTTTAATATTTCCTTGACACTCCCTCTTTAGAGACAGAGGCAATACCCTGAATAATTCCCAATTAGAAATTGTTTAACATAAAGCACAAATTTAAATGTTAGGCTTGATAATTACTTTCCTACAATTGCTATTTTGGGTCCTTTCTTACTAGCCTGAGGAAATGACACGATTGAGAAGCATGAACAGACAACTCCAGATAAATGTTGACTGTACACTGAAAGAAGTTGACCTCCTTCAATCTAGAGGTATAGACTTAATTATTTGGTTAAAACATAAGTTATAGTGTGATATTTTAAGATGTTTAGATAATATAATGTTGATTAGAGATTTATAAAGAGAAAAACTTGTTGAGCATAAGGCTATACATTTCTGATAAATAACTCAATTTCTTTTTAAGGCCACTGACTAAATTTTTCCCTAGCAATTATTAATGCCTCAATAATGTTTTCATTCTGAAATTCTTACCTTTGAATTCTGAATTAAAAATAGATTCTTTAGTTATTACAGAATTATAAAACTTAATGTTAGGAGGGATTTTAGCTATCTTCCAATCCACTCCCTCAACTTATAGATGAGGAAACTGAGAATAGAGATGAATCAAGTTGTTTTAGGTGGTCACCAAGGACCCTTCCAACTCAAGTTCTTTGATCTTTGAATTTGTCCTATATTACATTACTAGTAATTAGTAGAGCCAGGATTTGGATGTAGGTTCTGCAACTTCAAATCCAGTATAGTTCTTACAAATTAATAGTCTTATTAAGTTGTCTTATGTTTAGTATGCATTTCATAGAAATTCAACTTCTGAATAAATGTGATTTTCTTTAAATATCATTGCAAAAATATAGATCTAAGAATTTATAATATTCATGTTTAGTTCTTTGTATCATTTTTTGCATTAAACTCAAGCTTGCAATGGTACCATTTTAAAAATGTTATTATAGAGCATAATTTTTAAGCGTGTAGTTTAAACTTTCCATGGCTTCTAGACAAAAATCAAACATAACTTTCGAAAAGAATCCCAAATTGGAGTGAGGCCACAATACAGGTAGAAGCAAATCTGGTGGTGGAAATTGAAAACCCTAATCAGATATGCCCAAAGAAACAACGTAGGGTCAGGTAGAGAGGTAAGACCCACTAATCTGAAGCATTAAGAGAATCTCTAGAAGTTTTGTGAGTGATAGATGCAAGATTTTATGTAGAAAATGACACCAGTTTTTTTGTGTGTGTATGAACGTTAAGGGGGAAGATTTATATGACTAAAAGAATAAAACTATCTGAACTATCTGGTTAGTCTTTACTACAGACTTCTTTCACAGGAGAGCTACTACCAGCTTTGACTTAAGTAACTGAAGTAGCACATATAAAGCATTTAATGCATAAAAATTATAGTTACAAAATCATGTAATTTTTAATCTTAGAATCTCTATGATGAAAGAGACCTAAAAGGTCATCAAATCCAATCCATATCTGAATAGTATTCCCTCTATGATATCCCGAATTAGCATTTATCCAGTCTGTGCTTTAAGATTTCCAGTAGTAGGAGATTCATTGACTCCTGGGGCATTCCATTCTCCCTTTGGACAGCTCTGTTTTTTTAACAAAGTTTTTTCTTGCTTGAAGAAGTCTAAAGTCTGCCTCTGCAATTTTCCATCCATTCCTTCTAGCTTCACCTTCTGAGATCAAGCAAAACTAGTCTTAATTCAACTTCCACAAGATAAGCCTATGGATATTTGAAGACAGTTCTCATTTTCTTTCTAAGTCTTCTGTTATATAAACTGTATATTACTAATCCCTTGACAAGATCAAGATGTAGCATAGTTTTTAGTCCCTTATCATCGTAGTCATTCTCCTTTGGATGAGCTTCACACTTCTCTAAGTCCTTCTTAAAATGGGACTCCTGGAGTTGATGTAACATTTGAGACTTCTTATCAAGGCGGAATGTCACCTCCTTGGTTTCAGGAATTATGCTTCCTTTAATGTTGTATCTGATCACATTAGGATTTTTAGCTGCCATGTTACATTTGATACATACTTAGTCCACGAAAACCTCCAGGTCTTTTTTACATATAAGGAAAGCATATATCAGAGGCAATCTGTTATAGTAGAAAGAATGCTGGACTTGAAGTTGAGAACTGGGTATGAATTCTGCCTCAAACACCTAAATATGTGTGAACTTGGGCAAGTCACTCAACCTTTCAGAGCTGTTTTCACCATTTGAAAAACAAAGATGATAATATTTATACTAACTATCTCATTGGGTAATTTCAAGGACAGCACCTTGCACACCTTACAGTATATATAAATATGAGGAGCTTTTGTCTCCACTGTTCTGTACTTGTGTAGTTCAGTTTTCAATAGAAACACTTTTGTCCCTTGTTGAATTTATCTTTGATTTGGTCTAATTTCAAACTATTAAGATCTTTTTAGCCCCCATTTGATGATTCAACATATAGGTTATCCTTCCCAAATTTATATAATCTTCAAATATGATAATCATGCTGATTATACTTTAACATAACTTATTTCTAAAAATTCTAGCAAGAAGAGTACCTTAACTTAGGACAGATTTATTCATCATTTTTAAATACCATCATGAGCAGTCTTAAGAAATTACTTTTAGATCATCTTACAGTGTAAATTGATGCACATAGATATTTGTGGTAGAACACAAGAATGGCATCAGGATTGTAGTAATATTCTGTCCCTTACGTACCTTCTTTGGATCCTCTATAATGGGATATTTTGGTATTTAGAAGTCCTAAGTACTTAACTTAGTACTTTAGTATTTAAATTCCTCATAGGCAGGGTTTAAGGGTTTTTTAAATTCTATATGATAACATAGATATGATATATATGATATAACATGTAATATGATAATACTAATATATGATTCTATATAATAAGATTTCAGTGTGTAACTTTAATGCTATAAAAAGAAATTTTCTCTT
This sequence comes from Monodelphis domestica, assembly GCF_027887165.1. Taxonomy (NCBI): domain Eukaryota; kingdom Metazoa; phylum Chordata; class Mammalia; order Didelphimorphia; family Didelphidae; genus Monodelphis; species Monodelphis domestica. The sequence goes on from NC_077230.1 coordinate 33,214,013, forward strand.
CTTGGGAAAAATTAGAATTGACCATCTTTATGGTCCCTTCTTGCTTTTAAGATTCAGTGGTTTACTGAAAATCTCTAACAGTAACAAAAAAGTCCAAGAATAAGTGCTTTGTTGAAGGAAAGAATTTAGAATATGAACAAAAGAGTATTATATCTATAAAAGTCAGTCTAGGAAAGTAAGAGAATTGGGTTATGTTGTTAGATCTGTGTTTGTGGATCACAAACATTACTAAATTTCTTTAAATAGAGTAGAACATAGAAATAATTTACATAAATAAAAAACTTGACATGGAATAGTGATAGTGAACATTTAAAGTTATACTGTCAGTGAAATAATTTTAACAGGTATAGGAATTCTTGTAGATACTGGTATTGAGATTTTTCTTCAAGAGATTGATCCATCATTTATTCTGCAGTTGTTTCTGTGTTCCATCTGTGCATTGGTTGAATTAATTGATAGACTCTATGTATAATACATTTAAGAACTTCAAGCTTATACTATTTTGAAATCCTATGAGTTTTTATAGACCATTACATGTAATAAAGTATATAAGCTTATTAGGAATCTTATACATGGACATATATCTTCCTTCTGACTATTTCATTTTACTTTTTCTTAAGTATCTATTAAGAAAGGAAATTGTTCTCACTGTATGGGCTAGTTGCTATTTCTCTTCTTTTGTTACCCAACAAGTTTGTTTATATCTACCTAAGAATAATAATATAAAAGTTTTAGAACTGTTATTTTAGATAATTTAATGAGAAATCATTGGGAATGGATTTTTTTTATTGTGTTATTTTCCTCTTTTGAGGATAGTGTCCAACTAAAGTTGTAATGAAAAAGGGCAAGAGTTGAGTTCAGTAGACTGTTAAGGAAATTATTTTCTTATTTTCTTTAGAATATTTTCTTCTGTTCTAATTTCAAGAAAATATGTCTTAACTTCTTGCTTTATTTTTTTCTTGATGGGCAATATTGCAGTTATGGGAAAGTAAACCTAAATTGCTGCTTTATTTTTTTCTCAATAGGCAAATTTGATCCAAAAGCTATGAATAATTTTTATGACAATATAGAACCTGGTCCTGTTGTGCCACCGAAGCCATCAAAAAAAGGTGAGTTATCAAGAGGTTGGTTACCATAAAAGTATTTTGGGAATACTCATATTTTGACTTAATTTAAGAGAAATTTATTAAACTCTTACAATGTGTGAGTCCCTTATAGTCAGTAGGGATACAGAGGATAAAATCAATCATCAAACATTTATTTAAAAAAAAAATCCAGTCCTGACTTTTAAGGAACCTACAAATATCTAAATACAGGATAATTTGAGGAAGATGACAGTACTGATAACTGGTGGAGATCAGAGATAGTTTTTTAGGGAAAACATGTAAGCTGATAGGGATTCTGAGAGATTGAGATGAAAGGAGTTTATTTGGGCATGAAGTGTGCAGAGTGGGATAATGAAATGTTGCTCTTGGAAAAAAGTCATTTGCCTGGATTGTAGAAGTTATAAAGAGTAGTAATATGAACTAAAATTGGAAAGTTTTATTGGAGTCAGGTTGGAAAGAGCCAGGCAGAAGCAATAGGGAACTGATGAAAGTTTTCATGAAAACAGCAAGACTTTTACTGACAGATGATGAGTGGTTTTATGAATTGAAGAAAAGGAGACATGACAGATGGTTTTTTTTGGTGGTGGTTTTTCAGTTGTTTTTCAGTCATATCCAACTCTTTGTTGTGTTATTTAGGGGTTTATTGGCAAAGATCCTAGAGTGATTTGCTATTTGATTCTCTAGCTCAATTTGGCAGATAAGGAAACGAAGGCAAACAGGATTAAGTAACTTGTCCAGAGACACATACCTAGTTAGTGCCTTGGATCTTGATTTGAACTTAGGAAGGTGAGTTTTCCTCACTCTAGACCCTTTATTCTATTCACTATGCCATTTAACTAACCAGGAAAGATGTTATTGGATTAAATTGAAAAAAAAATTGGCAAATTATATGAAAAGCATAAGAGAAATAAAGGAGAGAGACATGACAAGGCTTATTCTGATCTGAGAGTAAAATCCTCGATAATTGAGAGAATAGTGATTCTGTTTTAGTCAATTTGAATTCAAGATGCTGGTGGAAGAGGACATATATATAGGTGGTTCAATGGTTTGGAGTCAGGCCCAGATATGGGAGGTTCAAATCTGGCCTCAGGTACTTCCTAGCTCTGTGACCTGGGTCAAGAAACTTATTTTTCCCTGCTTAGCCCTTATGGCTCTTCTGCCTTGGAGCCAATGACAGTATTGATTTTAAGACAGAAAGTAATTATGGGTTAAAAAAAAAGATCCTGATGAAGCATAAAGGAGGGTATGGGTATGGCCAGTAGTTGAGTGATATATGAAGATTTTGTTGATTAATGATTATCATTTTTTAAAATAAGCTGCTTAGAAAAACAAGCAAGCACTATTCTCAGCTGTTACAAAGAAAGCAAGGATAGCAATCATGATTTCTGACAAAGTTAAAGGTAGAATAATTACAATCAAGAGAGATAAACAAGTTATATAGTATGTTAAAGGGTACCATAGACAGCAAAGCATTATCAGTTTAAATCTATATGCACCAAATGTTATAGCAATCTAAATTTTTAAAGGAAAAATTAAATGAATTACAGGTGGAAATAGATGATAAAACAATAATAGTGGGAGACTTTAATCTCTCTCTCAGAATTAGATAAATCTAACCAAAAGATAAATAGGAAAGAAGTCAAGGAGATGAATAGACTCATAGATAAGTGAAGTATACTAGTTATCTGGAAAGAATTGTATAGGAACTGAAAAGAATATATCTTCTTTGGGGTATCATCACAAAAAATATTATAAATGTAGATAAGCAGAAATATTAAATGTAACTTCAGACCATAATGCAGTAAAATTTTTATATAATAAAGGACCATGACAACAAAAAGTAAAAACTAATTGAAGTCTAAAGAACCCAGTCTTAAAAAATGTGGGTTAAAGAACAAATTATTGAAATAATAAATAATTTCATGGAAGAAAGAGAGCATACCAAAACCTTTGGGATATAGCAAAAGCAGTAACTAAAGAAAATTTTATATCTCCAAGTACTTACATTAATAAAACGGGGGGAAAAAGATGAATGAAATAGGAATGCAATTTAAAAAACTAGAAAAAGAACAAGTTAAACATCTTCACCTAAGAACCAAATTATAAATCCTAAAAATTAAAAGTAAGATCAATAAAATTGAATATAAGGAAACCATTAAGTTCATTAAAAAGCAGAAAATTGGGGAGGATTTTATAGATAGCCCCTTAGATAGAGGTCTCATAGATAAATATATAGTAAACTTTGTTAAATTTATAAGAATAAAAGCTGTCCCCCATTTGACAAATGGGCAAAAGATAGAAATACCCAATTTTCAGTTGAAGACGTTGAAGCCATATATAGATATCTAAAAAAAAAAATGCTCCAAATCACTACTAGAGAAATGCAAATCAAAATCCTTACATCACCATACTAAGTAAAATGATAAAAAGACAAAGTGACAAATGTAATAGGGGATATAGAAAAATGGGGGACACCAATGTACTATTGATGGACCTGTGAACTGATCCAACCTTTGTGGAGAGCAATTTGGAATTGTACCCAAATGTTATAAAACTTTGTATATGTTAGAGTATTGCTAGGTCTGTTTTCCAGGAAGATCACGGAAAGAGGAAAAGAATCCATATGTTTCTAAAATATTGATAGCAGCTCCCTTTGCATTGGTAAAGAATTGGAGAGTAAGGGGGTGCCCATCAATTTGGGAATTGCTAACTCAGGTCATGGTAGATGATTGTGATTAGAATATTACTCTATCATAAGAAGTGAACAAACCAATTTTTTTAAAAATCTGGAAAGAAGTATATGAAATAACTAACAGTGAAATGAGTATAACCAAGAGAACATTATACACAGCCATAGAATTAATAATAGAAGAATAAAAGGAGAATATTACCCCCAGAAAGTGAACAGAAAGATAAAACCTAAAAGACTTAATTTATATAAACATGTTGGCCTCCATGATGATATTCTATTTGAGATGGGGAAGGGTTGGGACACTAGTGAATGGAATTTATTATGTAGATAAGAAGAAAAGTCAGTGAAACATATAGATCTATGATTTCATTTGCAGAATATCTTCTTTTTCCTTATATTTGGAAATGCTTGTTTTGTTTGGATTTATAAACATTTGGAATAATATAATATTTTCTTTTTCTGGGGGAAAAATTGATATTGATACTAGCAATTATGAAATGCCCTGGAATTTTTATTTTTAGAAAATGCTTAGATTAGTAATTCATTACTATTGTTTTTGGAGACAATTTATCTAATGGTAGTTTATAGAAAAAAGTTACATATTACTACCTTTACAATTAAAATATCCTGAATAAAATGGATTTTTTTTACAAATTAAGAATTTTCAAAGGTATATTTACTTTGTTTTAACAAGAATAGAAAATTAACATTTCTGAAGGTAGAATAACTGACATTTTAATTGGTGAAGAGACTATGAGACCACTAAAAAAGATTTTATATTCAGAAAAAAAAATGCAGTTTTTTTCTTTCACCCAAGTAAGCTAGGTTAACTTTCATATGAGGAATACAGGTTAAAAAAGAATTGTGATTTTATGTTTTTGTTAAATAGAAAAATTCAACCATAGGAAGATATAGGGAAACCCTTTTTTCCTTGTTTGGAAGACTTTAAAAATAATTTTTAAAAATTTATTTGACATGGTTTACTTGTAGTCTTGCTGACAGGCAGGGGAATGATCCAGATAACCACTTAGATTCCCTTTCACATATTTGATTCTATGATCTTTTTAAACTTTCTATTCTGCAAAAGAGATCTTAAACATTTTTATGAATTGATTTCAGGGGCAGCTAGGTGTGGCATAATGGAAAGCGTGCCAGACTTGGAGTAGGGAGAACCTGGGTCCTAATTTGGCCTCAGACACTCCCTAGCTATGTGACCCTAGGCAAGTCACTTAACCCGATAGCCTACTTCTTGCTGTACTTCTTAGAATTGATAGTAAGACAGAAGGTAAGGGTTTTAAGGATTTTTTAAAAAGTTGATTTGTATTTAAAAGCAAAGCATAAAATAATTTGTGTTAATCATTTTATTACCAGTTGACACTGAATATCTATAGACAAATGTTATAGTTTTTCCTGTATTAAATTATTTGTCAAATTAGGGCACTAATACACTCTTGGTGGACCTATGAACTGATGTGACCATTCTGGAGAGCAAGCTGGAACCACACCCAAATGGCCATAAAACTATGATTCACTACTAGGTCTATATCTCAAAGAGATCAAAGAAAGGGGGAAAGGACATACATGTACACAGATATTTACAGCATGTCTTTTTTTTTAGTGGTAAAGAATTAGAAACTGAGGAGTTGTCTATCAATCAGGGAATAGCTGAACAAGTTGTGGTATATGGTTGTAATAGAATATTATTGAGTCATAAGAAATGACAGAAAAAGGATGATTTAAGAAAAACCTGTAAAGACTTTTATTAAATTATGTAATTAAGCAATTTGAAGTGAGCAGCACATTGCGTTATAACAAATATTTTTTGATTAATAACTATGAAGGAATAAACTCTTTATCAACAATGCAAGGATTAGGATAACCTTAAGGAGTCATGATGGAAAAGGGTATCCGTTGCTATAGAATGAATTATTGGAATCCAAATGCAAATCAAAGCATACATTTTTTACTTTTATTTCCTTCATCAGTTTTTTCTTGTGTGTGATATGTCTTCTTTCAAGGCATGAGAAATATGGAAATATGTATTGCATGATAGTCAGCACTGGTATAACCTTTATCAGATTATTTTCTTAAGGAGAAGAGGGGAGAGAATATGGATTGCAAAATGTCAGAAAACCATTGTTAAACATTGTTTCTATGTGTAATTAAAAAACTAATACGAAATGCTACACATGAATTTGGATTTAGTAGTATCATTTGGCTGAACCTATTTAAAAGAATGCATTAAGGTAGTGACAATGAAAATTATGGTTTAGAACAGCATAAAGGCATATAAATTTAGTTTTCCATAATATCAGTTCTTGATTATTTAGAGGTAGGTTATCCAATTTGCATATTTTCTAGTATTGTTTTATTTTTCCTCATTTTGAGTATTTTACATCTTAAGCAGCATTTAAGCATTAGCATCTTAAATTTTTAACATTTATATTTATAAGTTTATAAATAGTGCCTGTCATTAGGCATTGTGCTAAGTGCTTGATAAATATTATCTTATTTGAGTCTCACAACCACCTTGGGATAGTGTGCTGTTATTATTATCTCCTTATAGATGAAGAAGCTGAGTTGCTCAGGGTCATATACCTAGTGTCTGAAGCCAGATTAGAATTCAGATCTTCCTGACCCTAGGCTCAGCACTATATTCACTGTGCCACTAGCTGCCTTTGATTTTATATAGTGAGGTGAAAAAAAGGAAAAGACAAACTCAAGATTATTCAGTTAGACTTGTTAAGACCTCTGGTAAGAAGTTTGAGAATGAGGAGTTAAAGTTTTTTTTTTCTATATTCCAAGTTGTTGCCAAAATTCTTCCTACCTTGAATTAGCTTTGAACAGTTTCAGAATTATTTGTCTACAATAGAAAATTCTTTGCCATTCTGCTCCTTCCCCTTCCATATCTCCCTCCCCCCAGTCAAGTCAGCTTCCCTTGGAAAGAGTATGTTATTCTCCTTCCTTGTATTCTCACTCACTATCCCTTATAAGACCAAAGGTCTTTTTTGACCTTTGGTGTCCAATGGATCCATATCACACATTAGAATATGAATACTATCAGAGAGTGTTGTTTCTTTTGTTTGTGTATCCCTGGTGTTTAGCACAGTACTTGGCTGGCACATAGTAAATGGCTTTTTAGTCATTCATTTGTTCTCAGCAAACCAGATCTGTCAGAGCTTGATAGGGACTGAATTCAAGAGATGCATCAAAGGAATAGAGTTCATCATAATGCTCCAAGGTTTGTTGACTGAAAATCTGTGATAATGGTGACTTTAACAGTAGCAGGAAGGCTGAGAAGAAAGAGTTTTTATAGAGAAGGGTTTGATGTTTGGACATATAGAGTTGAGAGTCACCTGCCCAAGTAAAGGTTTTTGTAAACAGGAATAAAAGATTGAAGCCCAGATGTAGATGAAAGGTTTTGGAATCCTCCACAAACGTGATCAAAGCTCTTAAAATAAAGAGCTTCCAACGACAGTGGTCAACCAAAAAAACAAACAAACCCAGCCCTGAAGAAAGACCATATTTTGGAAGGCAAAAAAGTACCTGAAATGGATTACCTGGAGAAAGTAGGAAAAGAATGGGGAGAATGAAGATTCACTGTAATTAAGGGAACTAAAACTTAAGTGGGGGAGGTAATGAATGGAGGTGGTCAGTAATATACCACACAGGTTACAATGTAAGAAGATGAGGAACAGAAAAATCCTAAGATTTTGTCAAAGAAAAGGAAACAATTTTTCAAGGAAACAATTTCAGCAGGATTGTGGAAGGAGAAGTTAGATAGGGGTTAGGGAGAGATTGGTAGACACAAATTAGGAAGAAAAGAGAAAATAAGATCGTATGTAAACCACACACTTGGCATGAAATGAGATTAACACATCCAGTGCTTTGCAAAATTTGAAACATAAAAATGCTGACCTCTGTTACATTTGACAGTACCATGTCTTCCTGGATGCTATGTATTCTAAATTTTCATTATACCGCTCCTGATTATTTTTCTACCTGTCTTTTTCAGGTTCATCTGTATCTTACCTTCTAACTATTTTAGCCCCTCTTTCTCTACAATCTCCTTTGTCATTACCAGCTTCCATGAGTTTAATTATTGTCTATGCTAATAACTCAGATTTAGGATAATCCATATCTGTCCCCTTTAAGTTCACATTGGAAATTTCAAATTAGATGACCTGGAGATACTCAAACTCAGCATGGCCAATTATCCTTTCTGCCCAAATCCATCCCTCTATTGAAGTTTTTTTTTCTGCTCAGGGCAACACCATCCTCATAGTTTTTAGATTTATAACTTTGTCATTATCCTTAGATATTCATTCTCTCTTATTCCATGTAACCAATCAGTTACCAAGATACCTACAAAAAATCCAACTCTTCTTTATTTATAGCAACAGCTAATTAAATTCAAGCCCATATCTCTCTTCACTTGGATTATTATAATGCTCTTTTGCTTAAGTCTCTCCTTTCTCAAATCATCTTCCACGTAATGGTCAAAGTAATTTTCCTTAAGCAGAAATGTGATTGTGTCACTCACTTTATTTCCAGTGGTTCCACATATCCTTTAGGACAAATTAACTCTTCTGTTTGCCCTTTACAACTTGACTTTAGCATGGCATAGTAAGTAGATAATGTGCTGGACTTGGAATCAGAAAGATATTGGTTCAAAATCCCATTCTTGTTAGCAAGCCATTCAAACTTTCATAGCCTCAGTTTTTTAATCTGTAAAATGAAGGGGTTAGAATTAGTTATTTCCAAGGTCACCTTTTAGCTGAAATATGTGATCCTCTAATCTTCCAACCTTTATTATACATTACTTCCCTTCACATTCTGTCTAGACTGACCTTCTTGCTGTTCTTCGTAGATGTTGACACTGCATTTGCATTTTTGACCCATGCTTGTAATGCACTCTCACCTCACCGTCTGTGCCCCAGCCCATGAGACCTTTCCTGATCCCTTCAGCTGCTACTGTTTTTAACCCCCCCAAAAAAAGATTATTTATACATCTAAAGATTTGGGTATTATATTTTACAAATATGCAGGGATTGGTTATCACATGGAAGCAACTTGAAGAAACAGACTTTTGTTGTTGTTTTCTATCTCTAGTACCTCCTACAGTGCCTGAAACTTCATAGGTGCTTAATAAATACTCAGTGACTAATGAATTATAATTATTGATGTGGTATTTCTTTTAGATTGGATATAAGTCATTCTCATCAGATCTCTCAATTTAATATATTCATCTACAAACAATACATGTGTAGTCAGTTACAATCACCAAGCCTTTTTAAACTCCTCCTATATGCAAGGATCTAAGAACTGGGTATTCAGAGAAAGGAAGAGGAGGAGAAAGCAAGGATGATCAGGTCAGGATAACATTCCACCTCAAATGAGGAGAGAACAAACAGAAGGAAGGACAGAAGGAATTTCACAGAAAAGCTAGACAGCTTTGAAAGTTACATGAGATTCAGTTCCATATACAGTCTTATCTTGCTATATGATATATATCAGATGCTTGTTTTATTTGATGATGTTAAGTTCAGAATAAAAAATAAATAGGGAAAAAATGAAATAACCTTTTTCCTCTCTAAGACCAAACCTTCTCTTTGTGATTTGATTCTATCACCTCTCATCTTTTCTCCAGATTTTTATAATATCCTATGTCTAATTTATAATTTTCCCGGGTTTTTTACTTCTTTCCTGATCCTTGCAAACATACCCAAGTTGCTTCTATCCTTAAAAGACACTTAACCCTACTACCTTCTCAAGCTTTCATCCTCTGTCTCTGCTTTGTTTCACAATAATCTCAATTTTTTCTTGAAAAAGTTGACTAACTTAACTGCCTTTACTTCTCTTGTTCCTCAATCTAGTTAGCAGTTTGTCTTCTGATTTTTTTACTCAACTGACACTACCTTTTCCAAAGTTACCAATCATCTCTTAACTGCCAAATCTAATAACCTTTGCTCAATTTTCATCCTTCTTGACTTCTGAAGCATTTGACACTTGAGTATCTCACAGATCTTTTTTTCTTTTTAGGTTTTTAATTACTTTTTTTGGTTTTCTTCCTACCTGCCTGCCAAAACTCCATCTCACTCTTCTTTGCTATATCTTTATCTGGATCTTGCTTGAAAGACATGGTTATCAGCCAAAAGCTTCATAGGCCCCACTCTTTTTCTTCTATATTCTCTCTTTGGGTGATCTTTTGGACTCAGTTTTTATCTCTATGCAGATAGTTCCCAGATCTGTTTTTCTATCCTTTGTCTCCTCAGCTCCTATTACCTCTTAATATCAAATAGAAATGGAATTTGGCATTTAAATGGCTTAACAATTTGATATCTTCCTATATATTTTTAGACTACATTGCTCTCTTCTATTACTTTATAATTTAGTCTTAAATATTTAATTTTTTCCAATTACATGTAAAAATTTTTAACACTTGGTTTAAAAAACTTTGAATCTGATATTCTCTCCATCTCTCACTTTCCCCCTCATTAAAAAGGCAATTTGATATATATAGTTTTTACATGTGTAGTCATGCAAAACTTCCATATTAGTCATCTTTTGAAAGAAAACACAATTGTTGTCCCCTTCCCCTGCCAAAAAAAAAAGGAAAAAAGAAAGTTAAAATATGCCTCAATTTGCATTCATACTTTATCAATTCTTTCTCTAGAGGTGGATAGCATTTTTCATCCTTAGTTCTTTATACCTGCCTTAGGTCATTGTATTGCTGACAATAGTCAAGTCATTCATAGTTGATCATCATCACAACATTGCTGTTATGATGCACAATGATCTAGTATTTCTCATTTTACTTTATCAGTTCTATAGGTCTATGTTTTTTCCTATGATTTTTCTACCCCCCCCCCATATCATTTCTTAAAGTAGAATAGTATTCTATCACAATCACATGCCATAACTTATTCAGCCATTTTCCTGTTGATGGATATCCCCTCAATTTCCAATTCTTTTACACCACAAAAAAGAGCTGTAGTATAAATATTTTTGTACATATTTGTCGTTCTTTTTCTTTTTTAAAATCTCTTGGTGTTACTACTAGGTCAAAGATTATACTCAGTTTTTTAGCCCTTTGAGCCTAATTCCAAATTGCTTTCCAGAATGGATAGATTAATTCACAACTCCCAACAGTGATTTAGTGTCCCGTTATTTCCACATTCCCTTCCAACATTTATCATGGTTCTTTTCTGTCATATTAGCCAATTTGATAGGTATGAGGTGGTACCTCACTTTTTTTTTTTAAACCCTTACCATCTGGCTTATAATTAATACTGTGTTTTCACTCTAAGGCAGAAGAGGCAATGGGGTAGAGTGACTTGCCTAGGAAGTGTCTGAGGCCATATTTGAACTCAAGACTTCCTTTTTCTGGGCCTGGTTCTCAACCCACTCAGACACCCAGCTGCCTACTTAAGGTTTTTAATTTGTTTTTATCTAATTAATAATGATATAGAGCATTTTTTCATATTACTGTGGTAGCTTTGATTTTTTTCCTGAAAGTTGTTTGACCATTTATCAATTAGGAATGATGTATATGCTTATAAATTTCCCTTTGTTCTCTATATATTTGAGAAATGAAAGCCTTTAACAGAGAAACTTACTGTGAAAAAATTTTCACCAGTTTTCTGCATTACCTCTAATTACTTGGTTTTATTTGCTTATGGTATTTATCTTTTATGTCTAAATCACAGATCTATTTTATTTTGTTTTTTGTATATAAATAATTTCCTTAAATTAAAACTAATAGAAGGGGGGGAAAAGGAGGGAATAAGCAGGTATTTAGCTAGCTAACCTGTGGCTGCCATTTTGGGCCTCCTAACTATGCTCACCAGAGGTCCAGTCAGCATCGTCAACAAGCACGCCAAGACCCTACTTCCTCCTCACCTCACCTTTATAAAATCTTTTCTCTGCCCACTAACTCTCAGGAGCCAACCATAGTTTTCAGTCTTTTTTTAAAGTTTTATTTAATTGATTAATTTAGAAAAATTTTCCATGGTTACATGATTCATGTTCTTTCTCTCCCCTCCTTCCCATAGCCAGTGCTCAATTTTACTGGGTTTTACATGTGTCATTGATCAAGACCTATTTCAATATTATTGATATTTGTACTGGGTTGATCGTTTAGAGTCTACATTCCCAATCATATCCCCATCAACTCATGTGATTAAGCAGTTGTTTTTCTTCTCTGTTTCTACTACCACAATTCTTTCTCTAGATGTGGATAGCATCCCTTCTCATAAGGGATCCCTCTGAATTGTCCTGGATCACTGCATCATGAATCTATTTTAGCTTTATATTGGAATACAGTGTGAGATGTTGGTCTGTACCAGGTTTCTGCCAAAGTGCTTTCCAGTCTAACAGCAGTTTTTGTCAAATATTGAATTCTTGTTCCCAAAACTTGGATCTTTGGGTTTATCAAACACTAGATTACCATGGTCATTTAATGCTATACTTTGTATACCTCATCTATTCTATTGATCTACCACTATCTTTCTTAGCCCAGTACCCGATTGTTTTGTTGATTACTCCTTTGTATATAGTTTAACACTGAAAAAATGGTAAGACAGAAAAAATGGCAAGGACTAGGCAATTGGTGTTGTGATTTTTTCAGTCTCACAGCTAGGAAGCATCCAAAACAAGATTTGAACCCAGGTCTCCTGTGCTCTAGGCACTGTGAAACCCAGCTCCCCTGATTCATTTGATATTCTTGACCTTTTCTTCTTCCAGATGGTTATTATTTTTTCCAGCTCTACAAAATAATTTTTTGTATGACACTGAATAAGTTAATTTAGGTATATAAATCAGTCTTTGTGTTATGCCTGCCGATCTTCACAATATTACTCTCCATCTCCTGTCTCTGTGTCATCCCTAGAGTGCTCTCTTTCCTGATATCTACCTCATAAAATTTTTGACTCCCTTTAAGACTCAGTTCAAGTACTACTTCCTGAACTCTTCTGATCTCAAATGCTAATGCATTTCCCTATAAGATTACCTTCCCTATGGTCTGTATTTATCTTTGTGTGCATGTTGTCTCTCCCATTAGAATAAAATTTCCTTGAAGTTATGGCCTTTTTTTTTTATCTTTGTATCCCCAACACTTAACTCAGTGCTTGGAGTATAATAAACACTTAATAAATGCTTGTCTATTGATTAGATAGGTAGAATTGACATATATAAAAGAATTAGAGAATAACTTTCATGTAAATATATATATATGTACACATATATATGTCTTGTTATAGAATTTAATCTTACAGTTAATGCTCTATTTGGAGGTTCTGATTTGTTTTGTGCAGAGAATTCAGATCCCTGTACAACAGAGAGAAAAGCCAGAAGAATCAGTGTGACTTCCAGAGTACAGATAGATCCCCTTGATTCTCAGACCACTACCGCTGATGGTGAGTATCTTTGTACAAATCATCACAATATAAAATTTCCTGAAAATGATGTCTCCAGTTGACAATTTAAAATTCAGACTTTGAAAAGTATGAATTATTTGAGAAAAAAAAAACTATTCTAGTTTTCCTTTAGACAAATATAGATGCCTTTATTTGTGGATGGTTTTTGTTTTCATTTCTTATTTGTGTTGAAACATGCATACTTTTTTATTATGCTTCTCAAATGCCATGGCATGTCTCAAAGTTATCCTGGATTTCCCACGGTTACCCTAGTGGAGTTTAGTGAGCTTTGGCAGATTTTATGTCAAGGTGAAAGACTACAAGAAAAATCATTTCATTGGATATTTGGTCATCTTTTTACCATTCTCATGAGAATAGACAAAAAAAAACCCCAACAACTTAAGAGTACAACTAATTTGTTGCAGAGGATTAGAGAGAAAATAACTTAAGAAGAATTAAATAAAATCCTACAAAGCAAATGGGCATGTGTATTTTCATATTATGATATTATGGGGATGATGAGCTTAAGAAAATGTTGGATAAAGTGGCTCAAGGTTAAGAAACAAATGAAACCAAAGGATAGTAGGCTACTTAGAAGCCCCAAGAAGAAAGTTGGAGAGTACTACACTCAACAAGTCCCAAACAATGTCATTCAAAATGAAATTGGTGAATCTTTTTATTTTATTTTATTTTATTTTTTGTTGTTGTCATTAATTGCTTTTTATTTTATTTTCTTTTTTTAATACTTTAATTTGCCTATTTAATCACTTAATTTAGAATATTTTTCCATGGTTGTATTTCTTCCCTTTCTACTTCCCTCCTTTCAGGAGCTGATGAGCAATTCCCCTGGGTTATACATGTATCATTGTTCAAAACCCATTTCCATATTATTAATATTTGCAATAAAGTGATCACTTAAAGTCAACATCCCCAATCATATCCCCATCAGACCACGTGATCAATCATATGATTTTCTTGTGCATTTCTACTCCCACAGTTCTTTCTCTGGATGTTCTTTCTCATAAGTCCCTCAGAATTGTCCTGCATCATTGCATTGCTACTAGTAGAGAAGTCTGTTATGTTTGATTGTGCCACAGTGTATCAATCTCTGTACAATGTGTACAATGCTCTCCTGGTTCTGTTCCTTTTGCTCTGCATCAATTCTTGGAGGTCTTTCCAGTTCACATGGAATTCCTCCAGTTCAATATTCCTTTCAGACAATAGTATTTCATTACCATCAGATACCACAATTTGTTCAGCCATTCCCCAATTAATGGACATTGCCTTGTTTTCCGATTTTTTGCCACTACAAAGAACACAGCTATAAATATTTTTGTGCACGTATTTTCTCTTTTAGGTACAAGTCCAGTAGTGGCATGACTGGATCAAAGGGAAAGCATTCCTTTAAAGCGTTTAGGGCATAGTTCCAAGTTGTCTTCCAGAATAGTTAGATCAATTCACAACTCTACCAGCAATGCATTAGTGTCCCAATTTTGCCACATCCCTTCCAACTTTTATCACTTTACTTTGCTTGTCATATTGACCAATTTGCTAGGTATGAGGTGGTATCTCAGAGTTGCTTTGATTTGCATTTCTCTAATTATGAGAGATTTAGATAGTGTATCTTTTTGATTAGAAAGGATTGGGGGCAGAGAGGTAGCTCAGAGGGTTGAAAGCCAGGCCTAGAGATAAGATGTCCTGGGCTCAAATCTGGTTCATATACTTCCTAACTGTGTGATCCTGGGCAAGTCACTTAACCCCTATAGCCTAGTCCATATGACTCTTCTGCCTTGGAAGCAGTATACAGTATTGATTCTAAGTTGAAAGGTAAGGGATCAAAAAGAAAAGAAATGACTAAATTATTTTTTAATCAAATGTCTAGCATCTTAGACAATTATGTAGGTAAGGACAGCAAAGGTAAAAGTAAATAACAAATCTAAGGAAGGGAGAAAATTTTTGGAAAGAGTGGAGTAAGTTAAAGATTACCTAGGTGCATTTCCCTGCATACCCCACCAAAATAATAAAAATAAAAAGCTCCCAGAATACAGATAACCTAGCAAAGACAAGAAGAAGATAAATGAAAGAATATGAAAAAAGGCAATTATGATTGAAAAAATTTCTTAACACTAAATATACTTACTCATCACATCAGATGTTCATACCACTTCCCTCCTCCATCCATACCAGTGCAGTCTAATAACTCTTACAGCAGCTGCAATTTTAGGCATTCATTTAGAGTTAATATCTTATCAGAGTCTGATTCTGTCTACATTGGTATTACCCAGCATAAAATGAGTCTGAGGCCCAGGAAGCAAATGAAATCAAATCATCCCTTAGTTTTGAGAAGGAAATGGAATAGCAATGGAACCATGGGGACCGACCCTTGGAGATGAGAATGAAAAAAGTAGGAGACAAGAAATACAGCAAGTTAATTAATATAGCCAAAGAGGAAATAGGAAACCAGTAGAAGGAGTGAACAAAACAGAGGAAAAAGACCCAAATTCTCAGATTACCTCTCAGGACCATTCTAAGGGTTTTTCATGAGACACGCTCATATGTCCCTAATTGCTAACCTAGGGACTGAAGAAAAGTAGGCTTAGAGAGGTCAATAGAACCCAGAAGAATGGGATCAGTAAAGGTAGAAAATAAGCTCAATTTTTAGAATACCTCTGAAGTGTTGCACTAACTAGGCGCCTTCTTCTCTGAGGGAAAGACCTTATCCATCTTTGTTGTTCTGACAGAACAAGGGCAGGAGGAGAGACGCAAAAGCATAAGTCTGACTATGTAATTCCACTACTTTATGAATTCCAGTGGCTTCCTGTTGCCTGTAGGAGCAATTATTATTTCATTTTTGTCTCATCCTTGTAAAATTAACATCATTGTATAAATTTTATAATGGACATTATCATTATCACTGAGGTCCATACAATCAAGTCTAAATCTGATCCATAAGCACTGACATATTGATTAGGCACAATTCTCCAATAATAAATAATAAAGTGGAGTATCTTTTCAGTTTCACAATTTTAGAATATGCATGCCTATTTGATTACTCTGTAAATATATGTATATTGTAAACAATGAACTAGGACCTTGGTTGAATAGGAAGAAGTTAATGAATTGCTTTTCAGCTGTTTACTTCCAGTAATCTCAAGATGCTCCTTAACACAAAATCCATTCTTCCAGGCATCCTATCAACAAGCATTTATTAAGCTCCTGCTATACAAATATGAAGAATAAAACTATCCCTGCTGTCAAGGAGCTTATATTCCAACAAAGAAGACACCAAATAATTATATCAGTATTTACAGAATAAATGCAAACATATAAGGAAATTAATTTTAAGGGTATTAACAGTAGGGAAGATCAGGAAAGATAATACAGAAGATGCTACTTGTTATCATCAAAGAAGAGAGTGGTTCCATGAGGTGCAGATAGATTACAGACAGAGGGATGTCAGCCACTGCAAAGGTACAAAGACAGGATATTAGAATATTATTTGTGAGAAATAGAGTGAATGCTAATGTGACTATATTTTAGAATACAGAAGAGACAGTCAACTAGATTTTATTAAATGCCCAAGAAGTGCCTGGCACTGTACTAAGCTCTTAACAATACAAAGGCATAAAACTCTAGCTCATCTCTTTAGGAGCTTAAAGACTATAGGAAGGGACAACATGAAAATGGTTATATATAGACAAAATATATTCAAGATAATTTGGAGGTAGTCTCAGACAGAATACACAGATAAATGAGGATTGATTGGGAGAGGCTTCTTGCAGAACATTAAGATTTTATGGAAGCAAGGGAAATGTGGAGGCATGAACATGAGTATGAACAGGCATGAGGCATAGTCGGTGGAAATCCTTAGAGTTGTAGAATAGTGTGTCTTGTGCAAGGAACAGCAAAGAAGACCAGTGTCACTAAACTCTTGAGATACTAAAGGAACCCACAACTTTTTTTTTTCTTGTTCAACAAAAGATAAATGACAAAAGTGGAAGTGATACATCTTAGGCATTCTTGTCACTATTTAAAAGTCATTTTGTTTTTCAGGAAATGTACTGAAATGTAGGGAATTTGTATGTAAGATTATTGGAATATTTATGTCAAAACAGAATGTGCCAATTATTTTTTTTAACCCTTTCTGCCTCAGGAACAATTCTAAGACAAAAGGGCAAGGGTTAGGCAAATGGGGCTAAGTGATTTGCCCTTGATCACACAAAGTTTTTGTGACCAAATTTAAATCGAGGACCACCTAGCTGTCTCCCAGGTTTCTTTTTTTTAAGAATTCTTTTTACAAAGTATGATATTTCCTGGCCCTATTCCCTGATTATAGAATGCTTATTATTTGTAGGCCTATAGCTTTCTGCCCATTTTCAACAATATTTACAAGTTGAGACTCAGTAGTTACAAATCATTGTTATCATTGTATACAGGAGTGCTTTGACATCTATAGAGTGCTTTCATCATACATTTCAGTCAGTTTAAGATATTAGAAAAAGTACATGCTCTAAAATAAGTTCCTACAAATAGAATAGTGTTCATTTAGAACCTCTGAAGATCATTGTCTACCCAGGCAAATCACACATGTCTTAACCTGAGCCTTAGAGAGTGAAATGAGGGTCTTGGGATAGATGGCTTTCGAGTTCCCCTCTAGCTCTGAATGTAATCCTTTTTCAACTCATCTTAAAAAGTTTATGAGAAAGATGATTTAATTAGTATTATCTTAATTATATAGCTTAAGAAACTGTAGCTCCAGGGAGGTGTGACTTAATGGTCACATTGCTATTAATTTATAGAGCTGGAATTAGGTTCTCACTCTTCTTATCCTTATTCCAGGCTCCTCTATTACACAGTATGATGCTTATTCTGTGAACCTGCTATTGTACTAAGCTCTGCAAAGGGTCTGTGTATCCAACCTATGCTTAAGGAGTTTGTGAAAATTTTGTGAAAACAAGCCTTACTTGGACTTAGATGTTTTTATGTTGGACTCTTTACAGTCAGAATAGAAAACAGATGCTTATTATGTGGAATATACTCTGCTTTCTTAAATTTTACAATTGAGAAAAATAGGTAGGAAAATAATTGTACCCGAGGATAGATCTTACCAAAAGGGGAAAAAAAATGTTTTTTTTTTAAACTAGAGATGCTATGAGATATTCATCATGTTATTTTCACCCATCTCTGAAAGATATTTGAAGTATCATCTCATGTCCATCCAATTAGCAAAGATAGTAAATATTTGTGGGGAAAATCTAACATGACAGACCTTAAAATATAATTGTATAGCTAACAGTACTTTGTAGCTATTTTTAGTAGATATTTATTTCCATCTCTTAATGAGGGGGAAAAGTGGTTTTAGAAAAATAAAAATAGCTGTGCAGAAATTCTCAGTTTACTTTCCTAACCCCTAAAAGCTTACCATATGATTTCCCTGTAGTTCCATGTAAGCTTCAATCCCAGCATAATGGTGTTTGCTGCAGCTGGGAAATGGTCTATTCTCTTTTCTTCCCCAGAGCATCCAAACAGCTCCAAGCAGATTCCAAGGAACCAGCCACAAGATGAAGACTTTGAGGGGGCTCCATGGAATTGTGAAAGTTGCACCTTTCTCAATCATCCAGCATTAAATCGCTGTGAGCAATGTGAGATGCCGCGATACACTTGAATCAAGAAGAGCTGTTTAGACTGAGAGAGAAATTCTGAGCTCCCACAGAGTTGAAAAGGAAACCTGGTGACTCCTTCAGTCCATCTGACCACTGTTTTCCTTTCCAATTTTCTAGGGGGAAGGAGATTTGAAATAGTATCCACTTGTCTACCACACTAAAGAAAAAAAATGAGGGGGGATGTTTTTCTTTCTTTACCACATTGTGTGCTAAGTTAAAGGGATACTTGAAACCAGGCAAAGATTCGCTCCTCAAAGAATGTATACAGGAAAGCCAAGAGCTACTCCTGTTTAATCCCTATGGCTATATTTACTGCTCAGTGGCCCTAATTTCTTAAACTTAGAACTTTGAGTCACAGTGCAAAGTGTTACAGTTATCCAGACAAACTGTGATGGGCTAATGCAGAATCACCTGATCACAGTGTGCTGGAAAACAACACTTCCTTGCTCTGCTGGATTGTTTCTTGCTGAAAAAGAAGTCAGGAGAAGGTAACCAGATTATTTTATGTGCAGAGTAATCAGAGGGTGTTTGTAATTGCTGCTTTCTTCAGGGTTAATTTCAGTACACACAGACACACACACACACACACACACACACACACACACAGAGGCATGAGCCTTATTTTACTGAAGGTACAATCAGAGGTGGTAAAATCCCTTTTGCTTGTACAGCATTTATTAAGCTGTATCAACACTGGTAACTAACAGAGACCTAATTATGCCACATAATGGATAAAAAAAGTTACTGCATGCTTTTATTAGACTGTTGTGTTTTTACAGCTAACAAGTCCCCATAAAGTCTGCTTTTATATGTGACACTCATCAGACTGTGCTTCGCTAATAGTACAGTGAATGGATGCCAAATGCAAACCGGTTCCAGATTCCATTTGGAAGATGTGAGCTCAGCTGAGGTTATGTATGAAAAGTGATGGCACCCTGTTACTTTGGCCTTTTCTCAGCTTCCAATTTTGTGAAGAATTCATGATGTTTACAGCACAGACAGTACTTTGTGCCACAATCCTGATTTAGCTGAAATATAATCAATATTAACTATAAAGGTTTATTTGCACATTGTTAATAAACCAGCGTGTTGGAACTTGCACATGGCTAATCTTGTAAAGTTGTCTATTACATTTTGAAGAGATAAAGGGACATAAGTCTGGTCAGGAAGTGTTAATAGAATGATGAATACACAGGACTTTCAAGCTCATATAGCTATGGAGTTGACATCCTTTTTTCAAAGGTAGTGGTTTTATGTAATCCAAATAGCTGTTTTAGAGCACTCCATGTTTATGAAACCACAACTTTGGAATGAAAGTTAATGAATGTAAGGTAAAGATCATGTGATGGACTAGGATATCACCACTAATGGAAAATAGGTATAAGGGATTTTATTATTCCACTATGTAAGTATAATTTAAAGAACAAATATTTTCTCTTCCACTGATGCCATTTTCCTACTTTGCTCAGAATAAGATTCTGGAAACTTTTCTCATATTGATGAATTGAGACAGAAGAAATTTGCAGGTTGGCTGTAACTAAAGGGAAACCATTTGTACTACTCTGTTTTGAAAATTGTCTCTGGCAGATCTTGAAAAGCAAAATGCACTAATATGTATAACAAAACCAAAGGCATCAGAGCTCTCAATAGTTTTCTATCAATGACCCAATCAAAGTTCATCAAAGTTATAATGATTTCGCACTTCAACACAACCTCAAAGGCATCTTTTTTCTCATGTGGGAAAATCCCTAAAATGCATCTGCTTTTCTCACCAAATAAGCATTTTATTGTATAATTGTGGAATCACACTGATAAAAAACATCTCTACTATATCTGTGGCAAAACTGTGAAAATAGTGGGGAGAAACCAGATGAGCTTAAAAAACATACAACATTGACAACACTTTTGAAAAAGGTTCTGTAACACTGGTATCTGTTAATCTTGTGTTTTCAGCAGTCATGTACCAGTCCTATTGTTTCTATACACCAATGCCTTTCTATGGTTTCATATCTCTTGTTTATTAATGGTCAGCCCTTTTAAAAAATAATACTTAAGGAGGAAAATACTGCTTGGTGTCACTCCAGCTAAAAACTCACCAATGTATGCTGACATTCTAGAGTGGCAGCAGCTACATTGACTTTTATCAATTATTCATCTGAGAATGGAAGTAGCATGTTTGAAAATATTTTGATATTTTATTAAGACCTTGTAGAACTGGCTTTTAAAAAATTTTGCATGAAATGCATCAATAAATAAGCTGTTACTGTTACAGTAGATGCATGGTTTCTGGTACTTGGTGATATTTCTAGTCAGTTGTAGGCTTCACCTGCCAGGGGAAAAGAGTAAAAAGTTATCCTTTGATAGCTACTTAGAGTGGATGTAAAAGAAATAGAGGTTAATTTTAAGGAGATTTTGTGTATTTTCTGGCTGTGCAAGAGCACAAGAAAACATCAGTTTAGGTTGTCATAAAAAAATGTGAAACTATTTGCCTAGACTAGATATGCTTAAGTATTTAGTGTAGAAAGAGTGTGGCACATACTATGTCCAATTTAAGCATTAAGTCACCAAAATTTTAAAAAAGGGCACTGCCTTTGAAAAATAGATTATCTATTAATATTAGCACAGACAGACAATGGCATATAATTGAAAACTGTTTTAATTCCATTCCAGCCTGGGAGATTATATGCTGGTGCTGTTTTGGTCAGTCAGTGCTCTACTGGTTTCTAATAACAGCATTTCTGTTAACATGCTACTAGGTTGATACAGATGGTAATGTGCACAGTAGAACATAAACTTTTATGACATTATTTCACTATACTGATATGCTTTTTAAAAAGATAAATTATATTTAAGTATCTTAAATTATGGAATAGTTCTCTAAAATTTTAATTGAGAATAGAGGAGCCAAAGTTCTTCCAAGCACCCTAAAATGCATTGAATTAATGTTTTGAACCCCGTTTGATGGAAGAGTTAGAGAGCTGGGGAGAGGGAGGGGGAGGGTTCTGGTCGGGAAAGGAAGCTGAAGAAAATGAATTTGTAAAACAGTAGTCTTAGAGCAGCAGATAAATGATGGGTAGGGAGAAGAGTGGTGCTATTATGTTTGTGTATTTTCCCACAATGGTAAGTGTGATGAGCAGTGTAATATTTTTAAAGAGCTGGTCTCAATCTTAGTACTTTTTGATTACAATAAAAAAGGAAATCAATGTCTCAGTAAACTTTGTTATTGCTTTATATGTCACAGTTATCTGGGTTTCATATCTAGGCTTTCCGTGACAAGTTATGTATAGACTTTGAAAAGCAGATTATAAATTCCTTTTGACATGAATATGAATGAGGAAAGCAAAATGGTAAAAATTATGTTAAATTGTATAGAAACATTGACCTTTAAAAAAGTCAAGTGGTACACCCTGGAATGTGAAAATGTGTTTTTCTAGTTAAAGGTTCAGTTATTTTACAATTTTTACCAGTGTTAATGAAATTACTTCATGCCACAGTGATTGTATATGTGTTGTCTATATACACACATACATTCTTAAATATGTATCTGCAGAATACTAGAAGTAAAAAGTGTACTTTGAAAAACTGGGTTAATTGGGCACTGACTGTTGCATCACTACTGTATCTTAAGGAAAGACTAAACAGTGTTGTTCTATTTTTAATTTTGATGGCATTTTCCACATTCACCAGAGGTACATTTTCAGTATTATTTACATCCTCAAATATTTAATACACATAGACTTTGCATGACTTGAGCCTTTAAAGGTCAATGCAATTCATGATATTAGTGAATTTTAATTTTTCAAAGCTATGGAAAGGTTTTTTTTTTTAAGCTGAGCATTTCTAAATATTTATGATATCAATAATGTTCCTAATCCATATTTCCCTATTGTAACAGGATTGATCACAATTTTTTCATTAAAAGAGCAAGAGCTTATTAAATCTTGTAAATATGGTGTCTCTATTTTAGATTTCTGTGTTCGCTGTGAATGAAATTATTTTGAGATGAAATTGTACAAAGGCATTAAAAGGCTATGCATGCATTGTACCTCCAACCAGTACATATTCAGAGAGTTGCAGATTCCTGCAAAATAAATTAATAAACTAAGAAAACACTACATTCTGTATCTCTTTCTGTGTGGAATTGAATATGACTAAGTGCACATTCTTTTTAATCAGGATCTATATTTTTATTCTGAAGAGCACTCTACCCTACCAGAATATCCTTTGATCATATTCTGTTCCTCCTAATTGCAAAGCAAAACAACTGTCAATATATTTTAAGTTCATTGCTATTTTTTAAAAGTTCTAGTAAAGCATATAAAAATAGATTTGCATAACAGTGGAAAATTTATGTGAATCAGAGCAAAATAATCTATTTCTGTGATGCTCTTTATGCTATACTTTAACATTTGTTTTATAATACATAAAAAGATGAAGATTTATGCCATTTTCTTAGAGATAATCCAAGTTTTTATAATTTCCTCTAAAAAAAACTAATATATTGCTACACAGGTAGATCAGTCTTTAGCTTATTATTTTTGTTGTTCATTTGTTTTGTTTTTTTTTTACCAAGCTTTGCTTGGGAATATTTGAACATATATTTATTTGAAATATTGAACTGTGTTACTAATGAGAACATAAGAATGAATTTCAAATAAGACTTTTAGTAAAATATTCTCTTTCCCATTTTTGTCCACTCAAAATTAATCCTAATTGCTTTTGAGCCAGAAAACAGATTTTCAGAACTATAGTTTTTTTGCTAGTGGTTTTTTTAGAGATCTGTTTGTATAGTTTTTGAAATACTTAGTTCACTATTACATTCTAGTAAGCTCTTTATAATTTTAATATATCTTAGGTGATTTCTGTTTCATGATTGGCCAAGTAAGTTTTTGATTAAGGTTTTGAGAGAATTAACAAAACTATATGGTTATGTCTTTAATAGTTTAAATCACATTCTCTTTGTGGACTAATATAAATCAAAGGAAAAAATAGTGTGGAAAATTCAACTAGGATTTCTTTTTGCAATGTTTTATGGCATTTGGTGTTTTTTTTTTTGTGAGAGATAAGGGCTTCAAATTTATTTTGAAAGAACATGTTTACATAAAAATTATATTCCATTGCCTAAGTATACATAATTATTATGTATATAATTAGATAAATAAATAATAAAAATATAATAAATATATAATATAAATATATTTTATATTTATATTTATAAATATATAATATGATTTATAATATATTATATTTATAAAATAAATATTAAAATATAAATAAAAAATAAAAAATTAGAGATGACTTGGGCAGTCAAATTATGGTGAAAATAAGGCCAGTTTTTAATTAGAAAAATTTTCCCAGAAAATCCATGAAGAACACAATGGACAAGGATAATAACTCATCATTAACAATTGGTCATAGTGCTAATATATTTCTTAACAGGGAATAGTGTGAATTTTAAAACTATTCCACCCTAATCAGACCATTCTTTAGAAGATCTGATTTAGCTATTTCCTGATCAATAACAATGGAGATCCTTAGAATAACAGAATCGGGTCTTGGAAACTCTACATTCTCCATCCTACTCAGTTTAACAAGATTTTGAAGGTCTGCATCAAACTCAAGATTTAATTAGGAGATGGCCTTCAACAGACATGTGCAAAAAAAAAAGGACAGACCTCTGGGCTGTCCTAAGTCAAGCTAAGTCCTCATTGGTACAGATGAGACGCAGAAAAGTGATGTAAAAACGTCCATATAAGGCACATCACTTCCTCTTTCTCTTTCCCTGGAGAGGTAACTGGCTGGCAGCGTGCTAAGCGTTGCGACATCTTGGGAGTGGTGACAGTTATTTGTCTGTGTTTCGGTGGTAAGTTTTGTCCTTGACCTGATTCAAGTTCAGACATCTCAGCTGAGCCCTTTGGGAGTTCAAGGTTGATTCTCCTTCACACTCCAAACCCTTTCCTTCTCCCTTCTTCTTAATCTTCTCTACTATATCAATTAAATCACCATAAAATTTGGCAGCTGACTTGGATATTTTATTATTTGGGTTTCTCATTAGGATTTTTATAAATAAAATCCTTGGTGACCTCAATTAATTATACATTCAGTCTCAGCCATAATTTCACCCTTTACAATGGGCTTATTATTCAAAATAGAATTAAGCTGTCTCTAATGATAGCTAGCATTTATATAGCACTTTAAAGTTGAATGCACTTTACAAATATCTAATTTGATCTTTACTACAATCATAGGAAGTAAATGCTGTTATAATCATTTTACAGATGTGAAGAAAGTCCAAAAGGTTAAGGGACTTGCCTGGTCACTCAGTTAGCCCCTTAGGCAGGATTCAACCCCAGATCATTTTAAATCCATTAAAACCTTATCCATTGTGCACCCTGGTATATTTGCTGAGAATAAACCAAAAGAAGTGGCAAATAATCCAAAATGATAGTAAAAATTTCAGCAGTGGGTTGTATCCCCTTATATCTACATACAACATTCACATATACACATGTATGTTGCTCTGAATGATGGTTATTATTTTATGAAATGCATGCCGAGTACAAACACATAGTTTAGTTCCATATAACTTTTCCAGTAAAAAACCTAAAAATCTCACCCAGCTGAATAATGATTAAGGAATCTAATGAAAAATGACAGGATGTGACTATTTCCAGTGCAGAAGAATCCGTGAGCTGTGCCCAGACAATAGGAAAGGGAGGCCACCAGCAAAGCTGGCTGTAGCACAAGCACCAATCTTCTACTAATCCAGCATGACCAGAGACATTTTAAGTCTGGTGGCCCTGTGTTAGGAAGATCTCTGGGCTCCCAGGAGAAGGCCCTGAGGTTATTGGGGATCCACAATTGGGACCTGGGGAGCCACTGGGAATGTCCTACGATGTAGGCCCAGGAACACTTAAACTAGGACACTCCGGGGCTTCAAGGTACTGATACTCTAGAGGGCACTTGAGATCCAGAAGTCAAATCTAGAAAATAGAGGGGTACCTAACTTGTGAGGTGAATGTCAGCTCAGGAACTCGAGGCCTCAGGTTGAGATGGAGGAGGGTTACCACCCCCACCAAAAACACTGCTAGAAGAAACTAGCCCTTAACAAAGCTTCAACTTAGGAACCAAAACAGCAGAGTTGAGTAAACTACAATAAAGAGTTCTTGTAGCTCCAGAAAAAAATCTCAAATCCTACCTATGAGAAATAAGGGTTATAATAACCAAAAGCACAGGATTCAAAGATGAAAGTGGATTTTCAACAAAGACTACATGAACTTGGGAGAAATGAATCGGAAGATTAAAAAAATGAAAATATCTAGAGGAAAGAATTGGAAGCATTAGTAGCTTAAAAGAGAAAGTGGCAAAAAGAAAAAGATATCCAATATTGAAAAGATAGCAACAATAACTTTCCCAACAAACGATATGATCCTAGAGGAGAAAATGAATCTTTAATTGGACAAAGAATTTTTAAAGCATAATTGTTGAAAACTTGAGTTCTAGGTTATTTGAACTGCATACATACGAATCAAGAGAAATCCAGAAAGGTAATTAAGTAATTGGATTAAGCTAAATTATGATCAAGTACTGTAACAGTCCACACCTGTGTATGCACAGGGGAAATAATCTATAAGGATTGTCTTAGGAAAGAGCATGCTCAGTCCTGAGCATGGCAAGGAAGGCATTGACCTTTGATCCCAACATTCCTAAGGTTTAGGTGCGAACTCAGGTTTCTTTGTGCTCACCTGGCTGAGACCATCCATGCCTCCACCTTGTCACAATTTACAACTGAACCAATGGCAATCCACTGTGTCTTCATTAATATGTATTACATACCTTTGCATCTCAATGCCAATAAATACAAGCAGCTCACAGCAAGCTAACCCCTTACCCCTTATTATCTTTTCACCTGTCTCTCTCCTTCCTAGAGCTTGGCCTTTGGCCAAGAACAGCTTTCTCATGGAATTTCCTTTATCTCTGTGAAAAACCTTTCCTTCTTAATCTCCTATTCTCAAGCCGGAATGATCCATGCTCAGAGCACTGGCTCTAAGTGATCAATGGCTTTTCTCTCAGCTAATCTCTATACTCATTGCTTACTCCTGTGTTGTTGATTTAAGGTTATCTAACTGTCTCATGTCCTTGTGAAGTTAGGTAATTGGAGCTTGATCTGTGCAGCTCGCTGATTGTTAATATTGCATTGGTGTCTGCCTCCTTTTTATCCATCCCCTTGGCTTCAGCCATTTCCCCAAAGGTCAATCTTCTATCTTTCCTTTCATGTAAGGGCTGCTGGACAGCACCTTATACAAGTGCTTACTTTCTAACTAGGGGAGAAGAAATGAGTGGTCTTTCAGAATTCTGTTACCTTCAAAAATAAGAGACAGTTAAAAGACAAAAAAATCAGGGCCTGGATGTTTTTTAATTGAGAAAAGAAAAAAGGGAGGAGGAAAGAAGTATATTAGAGAAGAAATGAAGAAGAAAGTAGTAGCAGACATTCATAAACCTCTTTTATTGAAATAAAAAAGGAAACAAACACAGAGACATGCAAAAGAGGCAATGATTTTGGTGTGCAAATACAATAAATTCCACAGGAAAGTGTAAAAATGGAGATTTGAACCCCAGACTTCAATCCCCAGAAGTCCTTGGCACTTCCCAGAATGCCCTATAATCTCACCTGAGTTCCCCACCTTGGCCGAGAACAAAATTTATATTTAAACTGACTGTACCGCCTACTTAGGTCTCTCTGCTTCCGCTTCTAAGCACACACATCTCTCAAGATGTAGTGAGTGAAATTGAATGGACTTATCAGCCCTAGAAACGTGGCTTATTGATTTGTATCTTTAATTTCTAATAATCTTTAATAAACCTCTAAAAATATAATACTTTTAGTAGAGATACTAATTTAACTGTTACAAAAGCATGTGGGAACAGAGAGCAGGAAGATGGGGTTTAAGAGAAAGCAAAATAGTACTGAAAAGGGATACAAGTATTGCAAGCATCAACTTTGTAGGCTGCAAAATACAGGAGAAGGGTAGAATGAAAAAAGGCAAAAAATATACAAACCCAATATTGTAGTCTGGTCTTTGTAAAAGAGGAGGGGAACAACAATAGCAATAGATCACTTTAAATATATATTGCTAGTGTTCAGATTACTTTTTTTTTTCCCATTTATGTCTCAGTAAAGCAATGAAGGATTAGGTAAGGGGAAAATAGAAAGGAAATTAAAATGAGATGTAATGGAGGGAATTATACAAGGATGAATCACAACCATAAATGTGTTAGGGGTAAATTTAGGGGTTTTTGACTGAATATATTATACTAGTGGTCACCAGGGATTAATTCAAATCCCAATAAAAATACTCAAGTCAGTTTGGGAATTTTATGGTGGTTTAATTAATATAGAGAGAAGGAGTTAAGAGGAAGAAGAGAGAGAAAGGGATATAAGATTTCTCTGGCCTAGACTAAGCCAAGGGGAAGTTCAGAGAACTCAGACATGAGGCCTCCTCAGAAGATTAGGGGCTTACTAAGAGGATAGTGTTTTGGAAGGTAAAGGAAAAAGGAATCAGTCTAAATTCACTCCCCGAGCATGCTCACGCCAAGACGCCAAGACTCAAGATGTCAAACACTGCCCAGCACTCCCCACGTTGCTGACAGAGACCAGCATCTCCATGAGTAGGAGACAGGATGTGAGAGAGCCAGAACCGCATCCTGCGAAAGAGCCAAAGCTACCTCTCCATGAAAAGAGCCAGAGTCATGTCTCTGCAAAAGAGGCCAGAGAGAGGAAGAGAGGTGAAATATATAGACTTTTTTTACATCACTTCCTGCATCTCACATGTACCAATGGTAGCTTAAGCTTGACTTAGGACAGCCTGGGGGTCTGTCAGTTGTTTCTTATTTGTCAAATGTGAGTGGTATGAACTCACCCATAAAATGGAAGGTCGGGGGGAGCATGATTGTATTAGAAAATAGTATCCAACAATTTAAATTTATAACAAACAGACCTGAAATAAAAGATTTATATAGATTTGAAATGAAGGATTAGAGAAAAATTTATTAGGCTACATATGAATTTTTAAAAGCAGATGTAGCAAGTATGTTCTCAGACTAAGCAACAGTTAATATAAATGTGGTTAAGAAAGATAAGCAGAGAAACTACTTTAATTTTAAAGACAAAAAAATAACAAATACTTCATCTATATGCATTTACTGTCATAGCATCTAAGTACTTAAGTAAAAGTATTTGAATTATAATTGCATTATGGGGAGAAATAGTAAAATTATAATAGTTGAGGGCTTCAATGTATCTTTTCAGAGCTAGGCAAATCTAACAAAATATACAAACAAAAAGGAAGTTAAGGACCTGAATAGAATTTTCAGAAAGTTTGTTATGCTGGATTTCCATCTGAATGGGAGTAGAAAGGACACACACACACACACACACACACACACACACACACACACGCATATGTAATGTGTGTATCTCTCAGTTGAGCTGAGAAAAAATTAACCATTGAATAGAGTGTAAAAATATAAACAAGTTTAGAAATGCAGAAGTAATAAATGGTCCTTTATTAACACAATAACAATTATAACTAATAATATGACATTTAAAGAAAGTATTGTATTTTAAATGGAGTCTAAAAATTTTGATCCTAAAATATAATTGATCCTAAAGAATATGTATGTAATAAGAAAACCAACAGAAATCATATTATTGTATCAATAAATGCAGGGAAATCCTTTTAATTCTTATTAAAACAGTGAAAAATATAAGCATAAATGTATTTTTCTTAAAATGATATAAAATATCTACCTAAAACTCTGCAAATATTATTTGTAATGGAAATAAGCTAGGTGCTTTCTCAATAAGATCAGTAGTGAAACAAGGATGCCCAGTATTACAGATATTATTTAGTATACTATTAGAAATACAAGCAACATCAAGGAAAGAAGAAATAGAAATTGAAGGAATCAGAACAATCAGTTAGTAAAAGTATCCCTTCTTTGCAAATAAAATGATGGTATATGTGGAAAATCCTATAGATACAGCTAAAAATTTAGTTGAGACTATCAACAACTTTAGAAAAATAACAAGCAAGGTATAAAATAATTCCACATAAATCATCAGCATTTTAATATATCACTAACAAAATCCTTCAAGAAAAGGTAGAAAGGGATACCCCATTTAAAATAACCATAGATAGAATGAAATACCTGGGAGTATACATACAAAAATAAAGCCAGGAACTACATGCTCATAAATGTAAAACATTTTTTACACAAAGAAAGTCCAATTTAAATCATTGGAGAAATCTTAATTGTTCATGGATGGGTAAAGCCAATATAATTAAAATGACACTCTTGCCTAGACTAATCCACTTATTCAATGCCATTCCAATTAAATTACCAGAAATTATTTTATTGATTTAGAAAAAAATAACAAAATTCATTTGGAATAACAAAAATTAAGATTATCAAGTGAAATATGCCATTGGATGGAGCCAGGATAGTGGCTTAGTAGCAGCAAAAGCTGAAATTGCTCTGATAATCATTCCAAACCAATCTTTATAAGGTACCTCAAAATGACAAGAGTCAAAAACTAATAGCAAGATGGAGTGAGGGGGATTCTCCCACTGAACACAACTTGAAAAGTAAACAGAGAGGGTTGATTTTTGTAAGATAAGAGTGAACTAAAAACAAAACTTTACACAGAGGAGGTCTGGCTGACCTTCCCCCACCCACCTACTGTTCCAGGTTCTGAGCCTGGGAAAAGGCCAATTTCAGAATCCTGAGACCCTGCCAACAACCGAGCACCCTACATCACAGATCTACCCCTTCAAGTCCCAGGCCCTAACACCAGCCTACAGTGAGGTCTGGAAATCCATGAAGTACTTGTTGTGGTGAAACCCTTAGCCCCAGAGCAAAATAGCTCAGATTACTGAGTCCTGAAAGCCGTCAGCAGAGGAGACATAATAAGTAATTTTCAGAACTCCCAGTCAACAGGCCAAAAAAAAAAAGATTGGGAAAATGAGAAAATAGTAAAAGAAACACCAAACAATAGAAAATTTTTACAGAGACAAAGAGCAAGGCACAGAGTCAATAGGAGGCTGTGAGATCCAAGTAACCACGTGCAAAACTTCAGTGAAAACTGGGAATTGATCTTAGGTGTTAGAAGAACTCAAAAAAGAATTTAAAAATCAAATAGGAAAGGTCAAAGAAAAATGGGAAGAAAATGGGAAAAGAAATGAAAACAATGCAAAAAGAAAATAGCTTAAAATGCATAATGGGTCAACTGGAAAAAGAGACACAAAAATCCAATAAAGAAAAATGTTCTATGAAAAGTAGAATGAACCAAATGGAAAAGGAGGATCAAAAGGTCATGGAAGAAATTCAGTTTTTTAAAAATAATCAGAATTGGGTGTATAGGAGCTAATGACTTCACAAGACATCAAGAAACACTAAAACAAAATCAAAATAATGAGAAAATAGAAGATAATATGAAAGATCTCATTGAAAAAACAACTGAGCTGGAAAATAGATCTAGGAGAGACAATCTAAGAATTATTGGACTACCTGAGTATCATTATTTTTTTTAAAAGCCTAGAAATCATATTATAAGAAATTATCAAAGAAAACTGCCCTGATATTCTTGAACAAGAGGGTAATATAGAAATTTACAGAATCCACAGATCACCCCTTGAAATAAATCTCCAAATGACAACTCCCAGGAATGTTATAGCCAAAATCAAAATCTTCCAGGCCAAGGAGAAAATACTGAAAGCAGCCAGAAAAAAAAATTAACATAACCTGGAGCCCCATTCAGAATTACACAGGATCTGGCAGTTTCCACAATGAAAGAACAGAAGGTTTGGAATATGACATTCTGGAAAGCAAGAGAACTGGGTTTACAACCAAAAAATCACCTATTTATCAAAACTGACTATATTTTTTCAAGGTAAAATGTGGCCATTTAATAAAATAGGTTTCCAAGCATTCCTAAAGGAAATACTAGACAAACAAAAAATTTGAAGTCCAAATACAAAATTCAATAGCAGCATAAAAAGATAAATAAGAAAGAGAAAAAATTAAGAGCTTCAATAAGGTCAAATTGTTTGTATTCCTATATGGAAAGATGATATCTGTAACTCTTAAAAATTGTTATCATTATCATGATAGTTAGAAGTATACATATATAGAGGGTATGGTAGTAAACTGTTTAGGATGATATACAAAAAAAATCTAGGTGTGAAAAAGAGGATTGCACTAAGAGAAATGTAAAGAGAGAAGTAAAATGGGGTAATTATGTCACATAAAGAAGTGTGTGTGGGGGAAAAACAATTCTGATATCTTATACCTATCAGATTGGCTAACCTGATAAGAGGGCAAAATGACAAATGTTGGAGGGTATGTGGAAAGATGGGGATACTAATGCACTGTTGGTGGAACTATGAATCGATCTGACCATTTTGGAATTATGCCCAGATAATTATAAAACTGTGTATACTCTTATACCTAGCAATACCATTGCTGTGTCTGTTTCCTAAAAGATCAGGTTAAAAAGGAAAAGGATATATGTTCTAAAATATTTATAACAGCTTGCTTTGTGTTGGCAAAAACTGGAAATCAAGGAGATGTCCATCAATTGGAGAATGGCTGAACAAATTGTGGTATGTGATTATGATGGAATACTACTGCACCATAAGAAACAATGAATAGGTTAATTAGAAAAAAAAACAAACTTGGAAATATCAGATGAAATAATGAAAAGTGAAATGAGTAGAACCAAGAGAAAATTTTATACAGCTGCACAATATTTGAAGAATAACTCATGAATTTCTACCTCCAGAGAATGAATTAGAAAATTGATATATTAAAGATAAAATGTATGTATACATATCTCTTTATTGGGCAATGCAAAACAATGGTACAAGGAGAGGAGGTGGGACTGAGACACCCAGAAATAAATTGTATTAAAAATGAATATATTGTTTAAAGAAAAAGTTAGAGACCCAATAGACCAGGGGTTGGAAAACTATGACCTAGAGGCTAAATCTGCTCTAGTGCTTATTTTTATGTGGCTTGCAACTAAGAATAGTTTTAACATTTTAAAATAAAATTTTATTATACTTTAAAATCTAAAAGATATTCTTAGTTCATGGTTCATGAAAAAACAGGCATTTTACTGGATTTGGGCCTGCAGGCTGTAGATTGCTGACCCCCTGCAATGGACATATTCTTCAAAGAATATGACAGCAATGAGACAACATACCAAAATTTGATGATTCAGTTAGAACAAAAAAGGGAGAAACATAGATTGTCAAATTGAGTTTTAATCTTTTTTTTAAAAGGTGAGGAAAACATCAAATTTTTAAAAATCATCAAATAACCATAAAAAGAAAAGTTCTGAATATTAAAAAGATAAAAATAAAAATAGCCATTCAATTAGAGCATGTTTTACTAGCCCAATGATATGTTATATATTATTAATGTTATTATCCATAATTATATGGAAGAATACAAATACATATAACATATAACATACAATAGACTATTTTGTGTTATATGTGTTATTTAACATATATAACATAAACTGTTATACATAAACTGTTATATATGTTAAAAAATTATATATAACATAAACTGTTAGTTAATCTAATTTTTTTTAAAAGAGGAAACTCAAATTGCCAGTATAAAGAAGAAAAAAAAGAGATGTAACAACAAATGAGAAGGAAATACAAATAGGACTTAAATCTGATTTCATTAGTCTAAGTTCTCCTAGGCAAGGAAACTTTCTATTGTTGCAGGTTGACAAATGTACAACTTAAAATATTAGAATTTCCTAGGGCACCAAGGGATTTTGGTTGGTCCAGAATGGTTTCCAGGTCAGTTCTCTACTGAGAAAGCTATAATTTTGAAGCTTAGCAAGACTGTAGTGAAGCTTCTCAATCTCTTCATTCAATAGAAATGAAAACTACACACAAATGAATAAATAAGAAACATGGGAAAAAGGAGAGACCCAACAAATAATCCTCAAAAGAGAATATAATTGGAGGAGATATGGGAAGCCCATGGAAATGGGAAAGCAGGAATGAAAAAAAATGGGAGTAAAATCTAATACAATGGACAAATCATAGATTTAAAGATATCAAAGAGAGCTATCAGAAAAGTTAAGTTAATTTTGGGGTCCAGAAACAAAGCACATCTAACGTAAGACACCAAATTGCATTTAAAAAAGATTTTAAATGAAATGAAGAAGGATATGGTATCAGTAAAGAAAAATCTCATGTTCCTGCTGAGATATTTATCAATAAAAATAGATTATGATAATTTGGTAACAGAAATCAATTGTACAGAGAAAGCAGTAGAAAATATGAATAGGGGAGGGAAAAAGTGTCCACCCTCCCCCACAAGGCAAATAAGCCATAATAAAAGAAGTCAAAGAATAACTCAACTTGAAATAAATCATTATAAGCAGGAAGTATGAAACTAGAGGACAAAGGAGGCGGGGAGAGAATTTAAATCACTAGATGAACTGAAAAATGAATCTAACAACCATTTCTTCAGGAAATCATGCAGAAATATTTCCCAGGGTTTTTGAGGTTAAGAGACAGACTACATGTTGATATAAATTCCCTGAGTGACCCCAGAGCAATGTAAACTCAACTCCTCAGACACTTTATTGTCAAGCTCCAGACCACTCCATCTTACAAACAGTAGAGGAGAGGTAAAACAGACATATTTAATGTGACATACACCCTCGATTTGAGAAAGAAGTTTTAAAAACACTCCAAGAAAAGACAAGTAGGATCCCATGACCTACAGTTCTGTAAGGGAAGTTAGCCCTAAGATATTTCCGGAAAAGTAGTGAGTGAAATATTAAATACACCAAATGAAAATTCTGGTGAGGTAAAAACATAAGGACTGGGTGTGAGGATAAGAAGAAACTGTCTAAAGATGTCCAGGGAATTCATTGACCTTCTTTGTTTTTGAAGAATGAGAGGGACCATGGCCTAATACCGAGGTATAATCTCATAGAAATGTGCCATTCCTGGTAAGTAGGGCATTGATTTAGAAAACTACAAATAAATGTTATGTTTTATTTTATTTTCACTTATTTTGTTCAATATTTCCCAATTGCATTATAATTTATTTCTGCTCTCTTGGGAGCTTTGCTGGTGGTGCTGGACAGGGAGTTGACACCTCTGGCATTGTGGATAAAAAGTTAGCCTTAGAGCTTCTGACACTTGTGGGTTCTGTGAGCCAAAGAAAATTGTTTAACCTTTTAGTGCCCCCAGGCAACTTTCTAAGACTATAAGTTGTAGAGCGAATGTTTTCTTCATGAATAAAGGGAATTCCCTCCCTCCCTGTCCCCCAAGGAGTTTCTTAAGCTAATGAAATCATAGGTCTCAGATAAAAAAAAAAAGAATGTGGAAGCAAAGGGTAGATTTCTATCTGAGTTCACAGTCATTCTATACTTATAAGGATATTTATGAAATGACTTGTGCTTATGCTTCCCTCTGGAACACAAAACTCTCTAAGAATGGGCTGGGGATGGATTTCCTGCTAGAAAAGGTCCCTTTCTTTTAGGTGGTCACATTTTACTCTCTTGGTATAAACAAAGGAATTCCTGGCAACATAAGGACAGAGTAGACTACAGAGAAACAATATATATATATATATATATATATATATATATGTATATATATATATAAATGTATACATATATGTACTTTATAGTGGAATCTTTTTGTTTACTCCATCTTAAAATCAATTATTTGATAATAAAGATGTGGATTATTATGCCATCCTCAATGAGGCTGGCCTTGACATGTGTACAGATGATGTTCATAAACTTTTACATAGATGGAAAAATAAGCTCAGAACCTTACTTACAAGTTATTTGATAGTTGTTGATATTTTTTCTCCCTTACCTTTTTCAGTGTCAATAACATGCAAGCTTTTGTCAACCTTATGAACCAATTTACCAATGATATCACAATATTGTCACATCACAGATCTCTTCTTTGTACACATAGTCTAAACCAGATGTTTTTTCCCCATCTCTTTTTCTTTTTAGGGCCAATTCTATTTCCCTTAATCAAGATAGTGAGTTCAAGTGCAGCACACATATTCTGTAACAGGATATATTTAAGCAAAGCACAAATGGAAATCAGGTTGGGGCAGGACATGGCCATCCCATGTTTCTCTCTCCCTAGGCTTGCCCTGCTTCAGTGCCAATGATAACACAACCACTCAATTTGTCAATTAAGATGGTGGTCATTTCTCATGGCCTTACAAAAGGGAACTTCAGATTTGGCCCCATTTCCAGCTGCTGCTCTGGTCTCATGCTGCTACTTCCTCTTCTCTTTCTCTGTCTCCTTCTCTTCCAGAGCCCCTCATGATATGTTGTGTTCAGTATAAAAAACCTCTTCCCTGCCTCCGCCATCCCTTCCAGGACTCTATTCCTACAATAGAAAGGGCTATAAATCCCAGAAGATTTGGGAGTCATCCAGCTCCATGACCAGGAATTGTTACACATAAATCTAATGATTATATTGAATTGAAATATAGAGCTTCCACTTTTATCCTTTTCTCCTACTTCTCATCTCTGGGGTTAAGCCAAATAAATCTTTTCTCTCTTCCACACAACAATCCTTCAAGTACTTGATTGGTTACAATGATCCCTCTTAAGAGTCTCTTTTCCGCATCCCCAGTTCTATTTGTTCCTTATGTGGTATAGACTCAAGGTTTTCTACCATTCTGATTGCCCTTCTCTGGACACTCTCAGCTGGTTAATGCCCATCCTAAAATATGGTCCTAAAAATTAATCACAATATTCTGGTTATGGTCTGATCAAGGCAGACTAGCACTTCCCTCTTCTTTGTTACTATAACTCTCCTAATGCAGTTGATCTTTGAATTTGCCTTTTTGACTTTAATCACACACTGTTGACTCATATTGAACTTTCAGTTCATTCAAATCTTCTAATCTGCTCTCTTGTTGTCTTCATCTCTTGCAAAGTTGATTTTATTTTATCCCAAGTGAATGACATTTATCTCCATTAAATTTCCTCTTTATTATACTGAACTCAATGATCTACCTATCAAGAGCTTTTAGAATTCTGTCACTACAAAATAGTAAGTATCCTTCCCAGTTTTATGCCATCTGAAAATCTATCTATGCCTTTGTACACATTTTTGACAAAATATTAAACATTACAAGACTAAGTATTGCTCCCTGAAGTAGGTCCTTCAATAGTGATCCCTTTCTAAGATGAAACATGGGTCCAACTATTTTACCAGTTCTAAACTCACTTAATATTTATTACCTAGTCCATCTCTTCACCCAACCTATAAAAACAACATGGGGGATTTCATCACATGCTTTACTAAAATCTATGTTAACTAGACTTACATCATAACCTTAGTCTAGTAAGTGTGCCAAAAAAAGAAAAATGAAGTTGTTCTGACATGTCCTGTTTTGCATGAAACCATCTTTTGCAATATCTAGTTCCTTTTCTAGATGTTCACTATCTCCTCAACAAAACATTTTAGAACATTTCCAGGATTAAAGATAAGCTCACTTCTCTATAGTTTATGGACTCCGTTGTCTCACCATGGTTCACTCCTTAAAAAAGGGCATTTATCTCTCTTTAGCCCTGTGGCACCTCATCTATTTCCCATAATCTTTCAGTGACTCAGTAATTACATCTGCTAGTTGAATGTAGTTTATCCTGGCCTGGTGACTGGAACTTATCAATGGCAGTTATATGTCCTCTTAGGGTGACAACACTACTTATCTTGAGTATCAACTGCCTAAAAATCATTTTATTGTCTTTGGTTTCCAAATCCATAGATCATTCTTGTATGCAGAGAAAACAAAAATTTAGTCAAAAGTTGAGCACCTCTATTGTCTCTGTGTTCTCTGTTAATACCTTCCCATGCATCCTAAATAGCTATCCTATTTCTATTTTGAGTTATTACTTTTCCCAGGGTAATTTTATATTTTTTTAAGTTTAGCTTTCCCTTAATTTTCCTTGTCAGTTTTGAACATTAGCAATTTAGTTATAAGACTTCCAAGATTATGTTATGTTTTTGTATTTAACCCTCATCACTTTTCTTTGCTTTGATCTAATATGCATTTCTTTTCAACATCTAAGTTTATCTATAATTTCCCAGACTCCTCTCTTCTGTCAATACTTTTTCCTCTTTTTTGAATTGTGTGGATATCTTCAAATTTCCATTCTTGAAAGTTTTGTCCTTTTAAGCTCACTTTCTACATAAATTTCAATAAGACATGGAAAGACTCCTCAAAAAAATTGTAGTCAAGTGAAGAGAGCCAGAAAATTTATACTATGTTTATTTATACTATAGCAATACTATACTTTCTACTTTAGCATTAATATTATAAAAGTGAACACCTTAAAAAGAATTAAGAATTCTGATCAACTAAAGAGAACTGATAAAGAAGAATGCTCACTACTTAGAGTTACTGGAATAATACAAGAATATATTTTGGTTGTGCTTATGTATAGAGGTTTCCTTCCCTCCTTCTTTTGTCTTCCTTTCTTCCCTGTGAATGGGAGGAAGTGGAAGAGAAAAGTTTCAAAATTAATACTTCATAATAATAATTTTTTATGAAAAGAAAAAGTAACTTTAGTGCATGAGTTCTGACCTATCATTTCCCTGAACTCTGTGATTTCTGATCTTAGAAATTCCTTTCTCTCCCTCACTCTCAAGAGTTCTAAGATAGCATGGTCACTTTTCTATAAAATTCATCATTTCTGACCCAGGAACGAGTGACTCATTATCGATGAATATCAGATTCAGAATAGGACTCCAAATTGATTGGTTCTTCCTATCTTTGAAACATAAAGTGAACAATTTTGTTGCTGTAGTTGTTTCATCTATTTTTTAACTAAGAAAGAAGTTAAGAAACTAGAAGGGACAGAGACATCCAAAGAGACAAAGACCTCGAGATAAGAATTTAAATATACATGTATGTATGAATTAAATATACATGTATGTATGTTTGTATTTACATCTCTGGATCTCAGTTTCCTTATTTGCAAAATCAGGAGATTGGAGTAAATCAGTGGTTCTTAGGATTTTTTGTTTCATGGATCCCTTTGGCATTCTGGCAAAACCTCTGGACTCTATCTCCAAATAATGTTTTTAATTGAATAAAACAAAGCAATAATACAAAGGAAATCAACTATCCTGAATCAAACACACACATATTTAAAAACAAGTTCAGTGATCCCCAAAACCAATGTACCAGATGATATTTAAGTACCCTTTCTTTTGAAAGTTTACAAATTCCACAGAATCCTCTAGTCCTTTGGAATTTTTGAGAATTCCAAAACTTTTAGTAATCATTTTCAAACACCACATTTTTTCACTGATGCTCCCCTCCCCACCTCTACTCCCCCATCTCAGAATAGTTAATTTTGCACTTACATTTCTTACTCAGCTGCTTATTTTCTTGTTTTCTTATTATTGACTAACTGACAAAGTCCTTACATAAAATGGATGAGGGAATTTCAAATATGTGTTAACCTCCCACATGGATAATTTAGGAACAACTAGAAAGCCTATTGTAGCTAAAATGGGAAGAGTAGGTAGTAGTGAGAGACTCTACAAGCTTTATATACTTACATTAGGACTAACAATTGAGCTATTTTTTAAAAAACAATTTTTATTAATTTAACAATTGATTCTATTACTCTTTTGAACCTATGATCTCATAGTCACCGCACCTTTTGGGGTATAGGCAAGTTGTTAACCCGGCACTTTCTGCTTTCCCAGATTGGTTGCCAGGCTGATTGTGGTGGTATAGGGTGATGGGATGTGGAGCTGGGAGCAAGGTGGATACATAACTTTCAATATCAGACACATAGAGGATGATTGCTTTGGGAAATAAGAGTTTAAAATGTTATTAATAGGGTTTTCTGATATCTAGCCTGCTTTCATTTTTAAAGTAAATTGCATCTTCATCCTGTTAAAATGTCTGTCTGCATTAAAGGAGAGTTTCTTCACTGAAAGTTCCTTGCACTGATAACCACAGATTTAGACCCCTTCTCCAAATAGTGTATATTATGTAATGGGGATTCAGAGTGAAAATAGGGGCTTACTTAGTACATTAAATTGAATAGCTATAAGTAGTAGTTCTTTAAGTTCTTTAAGGGATAGGTTGGTCTCATATCTGTATTTGCATATTCAGTATCTAGCACAATGCTTAGAACTTGGGAGATGCTTAATAAATGTTTTTTTAGTGAATGTTTAATTAATAGATATGAATCCAGCCTTGAGTTCAGATATCTCAGTATTAATACAGTAATTAGGGGAGGCAGGTGATGCCTCCTGGATAGAGTGAAGGGCCTGAAATTAGGAAGACTCATCTTCCTGAATTCAAATCTTAATTCAGACACTAACCAGCTATGTGACCTTGGGCAAGTTGTTTACTTCATTTTCCTCATCTATAAAATAATCAGGTGAAGAAAATAGCAAACCACTACAATATCTTTGCCAAGAAGACCCCCAAAGGGGTCATGAAGGGGACATGACTAAAATGACTAAACAACAACAACAAAAATAGAATTGCTGCATTATGTAAACTTTTCATTTATATTATTTTCCAGGGAGTCGAAAGCTACTTCTTTGAAGTAAATAGGCATTTCATTATATTTATAGAGAATATAGTCGCCTAAAAGAAGAGGAAACCAAAGATGACACATTTTCCACTTTGCAGTAACTCCTTTATAATATTAATGAATTGTCAAAAGGTAGTTGATTTCTCTCTTCTGTGACAGTGCTAAGGTGAGTGGATGAGTCCTATCTGCTAATTGAATATATTTAGTGGAATCAATTTTTAAAAGTATTTGATGGTACCCTAATGGTTGTCTTTATTATGTTTTACTTTTAAACAAATAATTATTAGTCAGCTCAGGAGATGTGGCATATTGGGTGAAGTATTCAAAGACCCCAAAGAAGAACATTTAACAGATAATTGCTTAAATAGAAAAATGCCAACAAAGCTGGAGACCAGTGAGAGAAGGAGGTACTGAGTCATGGGTATCCTTGCTTTTTTTTTCTACCTGTCTGGCTCTTCATGTTTTTAAGTAGAAGAGTTATAGAAAAGATTTCATTGCATTACAAGAAACATGTTCACTTCTGTGTGTCATATTCAACAAAAGGAGGATGAGTCAGGAATACACATAAAATTATATAAATTATAAATAAACATATATAAAACTACATTATCCAAAAAGGAAGATAGCTAGGTTCCAGAATATACTATTGAAGATCTGGCCTCCATTTAAGATTATGCACAATCTAAAGAATTCTTAAAAAGTGGAAAGCTTTTGATGAAATAATACTGGAGCTTGATTTTGACTAGTGTTGGATTTGTTTGATCGGTATAGAAAGTTAAGCCTACTTTCCATTTAAAAACATTAGTGAGAATGCATTGCTGGTGGAGTTGTGAATTCATCCAA
The DNA here is from genome assembly GCF_027887165.1 of Monodelphis domestica. Lineage (NCBI taxonomy): Eukaryota > Metazoa > Chordata > Mammalia > Didelphimorphia > Didelphidae > Monodelphis > Monodelphis domestica. The sequence goes on from NC_077230.1 coordinate 33,255,382, forward strand.
CCATTCTGGAAGGTAATTTGGAATTTTGCACAAAGGGCTTTAAATGAATGCATGCCCTTTGATCTAGCAATAATACCACTACTAGGTTTGTACCCTAAAGAGATAATAAGGAAAAAGACTTGTACAAGAATATTCATAGCTGCGCTCTTTGTGGTGGCAAAATATTGGAAAATGAGGGGATGCCCTTCAATTGGGGAATGGCTGAAGAAATTGTGGTACATGTTGGTGATGGAATACTATTGTGCTCAAAGGAATAATAAACTGGAGGGATTCCATGTGAACTGGAATGACCTCCAGAAATTGGTGCAGAGTGAAATGAGCAGAAGTAAGTAAGACACTATACCCAGAAAGTGTAACATTGTAGAATAATTTATGAGAAAGAATGCTATCTGCAACAAGAAAAAGAACTGCTGGAGTAGAAACACAGAAGAAAAACAAATGATGTTATCATTTGTTTATATGGATATATGATTCAGGAGTTTGGTTTTAAAAGACTGCTCTATTGCAAAAATATGAATAATATGGAAATAGGTATAAGTGATAACATTTTTATAGCCCAGTAGAAATGTTTATTGGATCTGGATCTTGGAGTGGGGAGGGGAGGGAAAGAAAATGAAATATGTAAACATGGAAAATATTTTTTAAATAAAGATTAAAATAAAAGGACATTAGTGTGTATATTCATAATATAAGCATTTTATTTATATATACACACATATACTATATATATTTCATTATACCCATAACTTTTTAAGCATCATAAATGTTGAGGAAGACCCCTAAAGTGTCAGTATTTAGAGGACCCAGAGGGTCTTATTCCAGTGCTGGTTTTGACACCTTGTCAGTTATGGGACAAAGCGTTGTCACATACCCAACCCTCTGAAGGCTCAGAGCTTTCCACAATCCACACCTGTTCTGTGCCGTTGTCATTGATGCATGGCTGTAGAAACTCACCCCTAGGTGTCTGAGTCAATAAGTATTTTCCCTAGAGGAAAGGTTAATGCAAACCAACTAAGCCAGTGTGGCAAAGAGGAGTGTGAATGATGGGGAGATATGTAGCAGCAATGTGAATGAAGGTCAAAATGTTTACCTGAGAGTCTGAGCCTTAGCCAGTGTGTGGTGCATTAACCTGCTTAGAGGAGAGAAAGAGAGGAGTTTGGGTGATGGAGACCCCAGGGGAATTCTGGGTTTAGACACAGGGAAAGAGAGAGGGTGGAAATATATGAGTGCTTAGAATCCTCCCAAAATCTAAGAGGAGCGAGAGAGGAGGGTGGGCTGTGTTCTGTATCCCAGCACCCTTGTCCCTTATTAGGCACTTGTATCAGAGCAGATTTATCAGCTCCCTGTGGGGTTCACAAAGGAAAAAGAGAATACAGTGAGTATAAAGGGATTTAGAATGGTGGCAACAGCAGGATGGGCGCCAGTTCTTGTCACTACAATACACTTAAAAACACAATGAAACAAACCACAGAAACCTTAGTTTCTTTAGAGTAACCTCCCATATGCTTAGTTTAGATGGAGAATCTCTTTTTCCTTTAGTTCTGTCCTACATTAAAATATTTCATAGTGAATTTTAAATCTTTGGACTTAATAGATCATTCATTTGAATTTCAATGATTGATTGGTTTCTGTGAGCTACTGGGATTGTTCTAACCTATACAGAAATTGATAGAAAAATATCATATAAATTTAATTTTTAAAAACTCATTTTATAAAAGAAAAATTCAACCTATGTTGGGTGAAAGAATTAACAATGAATGCATCCTCATTTTAATAGTTTCTTTTTCAGCTTATAGCTGTTCTTTCCCTGCAATTTCCTGGATCTTTTAGAAACCTGGAAGAACCAAAAATGCTGAGCTAAGGTTGGTTCTGGACTTTAACATGAATAGAAACACTGGAGGCCATTCTTAGATCATTTTTGGACTGGGATAATTAACAAGGAAATCACCTTGCTTTGAGGGGGATATGACAAGGCCAGCTAGGTAGTACAGTAAATGGAGGGTCAGGACTGAAGTCAGGCGGACCTGGCTTCAAATATGACTTCAGACACTTCCTAGCTGTATCCCTGGGAAAGACAACCCCATTTGCCTATCCATTGCCCTTCTGTTTTAGAGTTGTTACTAAGACAGGAAAGTAAGGTTTTGTTTTTGTTTTGTTTTGTTTTTTCTTTCAAAAGAAATATGACAGAGGTCAAGGAGGAAAGGCATTGAGAAGTGAATGAGTATAGTGTGCCTAGAGCTATGCTCAATGCTTAGGGGTTGGGATACCTCCTATGGCCAGGGACTAAAAGAATTAAGCTGGCAGGGACCCTAGAGATCTAACCCAGCCTCCTCATTTATAAATGAGGAAATTGAGGCCCAGGGAGGTAAGGTGGCTTGCCTAACATACTGATAGAATGATTGGGGATCTTGAGACAAGTTACAGAAAAATGCTGGCTGTGACCCCACAGCCTCTGGCTGGACTGTCCAGCAGGAGAGTCACCCAACAGATATATATGTGCAGAGAGCAATTACCAGGATAGCTCTAAGTGCAAAGGTGTCATTTGTTTGGCTAGAAATAGGAACTAAGGGTGGGTGAGAGGATTTCATGATTTCCCCCTCCCCGGTGACTTTTTGGTGGAGGGGGCTCAGAGCACTTCCCTACAAATGGTTTTAGGTATTGTGTACTTATGAAAAAGCAGATACTGAATATTGACTGGGGAGAATTGAAACAGTTTAGATTGTTAATTACTAATCGCTGCATTTTACTCCAACTGTGGTAGGTTTTAACCCTGAACTTCTTTTAAATTTCACTTCAGTAAATATACAGTATCCCAAGTCTTCGTTTACTTAAAAAAAATGCAAACCTTTACCTTCTATTTTAGAATCTATATACTAAGTATATGTTCCAAGGCAGAAGAGTGGTAAGGGCTAGGCACTAGGGTGGCTTTCCCAGGATCACCCAGCTAGGAAGTCTCTGTGGCCACATTTGAACCCAGGACCTCTTATCTCCAGGCCTGATTCTCTATCCACTGAGCCACTCAGTTGTATTTTAGGGCCCTCTTCAGCTTAAAACTGTACTAAGTCCTTGGCACATCCTATACTTTTATAGATGTCAATGAGAAATTCTTTCTGGGCCATGCTGATGTGACGGAGAAATTGAGATCCTGGGGGTATGGTGCTAGGACCATTGGATAAATTATGAATTATTGTTGTGTGTATTCAGACTACCAGATTAGATAGGAATCTAGTAAAGGACTGGGGTGGAAAAAAGACTCGGGGTGAAAGGGAGAGAGGTTCTGCTGATTCATGCTCTCAATAAAGGAACTTTTGGCTCTAGATGCAGGATATCACAAGTTGTAGAAGAGTCCCATGTGTCTGAGTCCACAGAACAAGGCAAGAGCATCATCTTGTGGTTTCCATCGATGTTAGATGAAATTGTCATGAGCTAGAAAATGCTCGACCTTGGAGCTCCATCTAGTGGTACCTTTTTATTTAGCACCAGCAACTCAGTAGTACCATACAGCACTTGGTGGCTGTGAAAAGCAGTTGCCTCGTTTGGCTTCATGTACTTTAATATTACTAGGAATAATATTTGACTAAATGGGCTTCTTCAAGTCTCTAAAATGTTGCCTTTATTTCATTTATTCATTTCATTAATTTATTTTCATTTCATTCTCATTTAAGGGGAACCGGCAGCTGAGTGACAGGATTATAGATTTGGGCTGGAAAGGATCTCAGAGAACAGAAAGAATGATCCCCTCATTTTATAGGCAAGGAAATGGAGGATAAAAGAGTTTAATGAGGCAAGATTTGAACTCAGGTCATTCTGACTCTCTTTTCACTTTCCTAAGAATAGGAATCAAAATGAAGTATTAACTTTACAGTTATTTGTCCATATATATATATATATATGTATATATATATATATATATATATAAATATATTGGAGAATCAATCTATTAGAGAACTATGTCGAGGAAGACATAAAGTATGCAAAATAATGAAACTAATCATTATTATTTATATTGTTATATATCACACCTCTATCAGTGTGTAGAGGTATTGTTATATTAAATTATTTTATATTATGAATAACAAATTAAAATAAAAATTATAATAAACAAAAAATTATATAATATTAAATAAATTTAAATTACATTAAAATGAGTTTTCACCATGTGCTAGTTTGTCTTATTAAATAAAATGTTGTCAGGGTTTGACTTTATGATTTATCCATTTGGTAAACATTTGTCTCCTATGGATAAGGCAGTATACCAAGATGACCAGGATACAAAATGGTTTTAATAGTGATAGGGTACCAAAGACTTGGGACCTTAAATGAGGCAAAGAAGAATTTCAAAGGAGGAAACATTTGTTTCTGACATTTACGCATTTGGCATTTAGGCTACATTTGCTGAAAAGGTCTTTCTATGATCTCTGCAAATGATAAGGAGTATTTCTGACAGGCTAACAACCATCATACTCTATGTTAAAACAAAAGCAGATAAAACAATAGAACACTTACTAATGAAGGGTTTTCTGATATCCAAGAATTACCATCTCTTACATAATTAAGAGATTCTTGTCCAACACTACTATCTTGTGGTTCTTTTTTGGATGCAATTCACTTCAATTGACTACTCTTAATCAATCCCTCAAAAAACATTCTAAATGTTAAAATGTTATAAAATTGCAAAAACAAACCAATTTTTCCCTACATGGAATATAATTCTGGTCATTAAAGTGATTAAACATTACTGGGGGTTGGAACCTCTAGTTTTCTTGGCTTGATAGTTCATCTAGATTATAGAAAGAGAGACAGAATGATCCAATGGAAAAGTGCAGTGGTCTCTTTGATCAGAGGACAAAGGTTCATCCTACCTCTGTCACTATCTGCCTTCTGCAGAAGGCTTATCTGGGGCCTTTTTGAAATTACCTTCCATTTACTCTGTATGTATCTCATATATACCTATTTATTGCCATGTTTTCTTTAGAAGCAGGTAGGCAGAGCAGTGAATAGAGTGCTGGTCCTGGAGTCAGGAAGACCTGGGTTCAAATTTGGCCTCAGACACTTACTTAGTAGTGAGACCCTGGGCAAGTTCATTAGTCTCAGTTTGCTTTAGCTTCCTTAAGTGTAAAATGGGGATAATAACCACTTACCTTGCAGGGTTTTTGTGAGAATCAAATAAGAGAATATTTATTTATTTTCTGGGATATATATATATATATATATGTATATATATATATATATACTATCATGCAAAACATATTTCCTTATCATTCATTTTTGTAAGTGAATAATCTTATAAAATCAAAATCCTAAGTCATATCCCCAAATAAACAAGTGATCAATCATATGTTTTCATCTGCATTCCTACTCTAATAGTTCTTTCTCTAGTGGTGAATAGCATTCTTTTCATAAGTCCTCAGAATTGTTCTATATCATTACATTTGTGAAAGGGAATTTTTTTATTCCCTTTGTCTATTTTAAGTTAATCAACCAGGAACTTGAAATACCCCTACTTCATACTTGGTAAGTTACTAACAAAGAGAGTTCACACTTAGTCATCTGAAGGACCAGACCTGGAACCTATTTTCTCCCTGACCCTCTTGCCCCTAGAGCCCCTGCAGACAAGTTAATGAAGAACCAGTTACCATACCCTGGAATGTGCTAGGAACTGATAAGGACCCCAGCCCCAGGATTTCCTGTGCACTCCCCCTACCACAAAAGTATAAAAAGCCTACAAGCCCCAGACTAGGGGCCAGCTATTTTTAGAGTGTTGAGACTAAACTGAAGTTTGTTCAATAAACTCCCTCCTGTGTGTTACATTGTTGGTCTTTGTTTCATCCTTGGGATTGATAACTGGGCACTTCATATGGGCACTTGTTCGGGATTCCAATAAGGAAACAGAGTATGACCAACAGAGGGAGGGGACCCCTGTCACTGGGGCAACTCGAGACAATGGGATACGGAACATGTCACATCTCAGTGGAGTATGGTAGGGTCCGGTGCGTAGCTTCTGGAGGTGTTCAATGAATGTGAGGAGAATGTTGTGTGAGAGTGAGGGGGTAAGGTCTCCTGAATCATCAACATATGGCTAAGTGGCTGACTGGCCCGGGGGTTGTACAGGACAGACTATTGCCAAGCTGAACTCATTTGGGAGAACTGCCCACCTATTTCTAAGTGAGGACCGGGAAAGTATGCAGTTTCCATTTCCCGTGAGGGGATAGATCAGAAATCCTGGGAAGTGTGTGAATGAAGACTGTGATACCCCTCTTGGCTGCCTTCACCTAAGCATTCCTGACTCCTTCTCCCTTGGATGGGTTATGGGAAGGATCCCTCAGACTCGACTCCCTTAAGCAGCGTATTCTGGCCACTTGATTTTAGTTGACTTTATTTGGAGTGGTTAGAGGCCCCCTGGCTGAGGTGGTTAGAGACCTCCCAGTTGGAGTTCAGGGTGGTTAGAGGCCCCCTGGTTAGAACTTGGGGTGGTTAGAGGCCCCCTTTTGGAAGTAGGAAACCCAGTGGACACAGTGGAGGAAGGGGGTCTGGCCCCAGGGGAAGCCCGGCCACACCCCTCTGTTTTTGGGACCACTCACCCCTAGCCCCTTGGGGTGAGTAGAGGAGCACATCCAATCCAACGTTCATATTTGTTGTGTCTGTGTTGGCTGTCCAGTCCATCATGTATTGCCCTATCTGCTTTCGTGTTCACCGTCTTTGTGTACAGCCTACTAACGCCTTTCATTCTATAGGATATTATGGGACAGGGAGAGTCCACCCCAGAGTATAACAATATTGGCCATTTTCTTCCAGTGTCCTTTATAATTGGGAAAATTGGCTCTAAATAGTTTTTTAAAAACCCAATTTTTTTAACATTATTTTTTTATTTCTAATTTCTTTTTAATGATGAATGACCATGTTACACCTTTAATAAGCAAGAGGCATGGCCTATCCATGGCACCCTAAAATTGTAATACCATCCTCTACTCGGTAGTGGCTGTGCTGGACTTCTCCCTTTTCAGTCTGGGTCTGGGAAGCCTCAGGTGTAGAGTGGCTACCAAGCCTGAGGACCAAGCCAGATTGGGACTAGCCAACCCAATTAAGACAAAGGGAAAAGCATGCTTTCAGGACCCTTCTGTTGGGAAGAGATCAAATCTAAGTAGCCTGAGCAAAAATTGTTTTTGTTTGTTTGTTTCCTCTCATGTTGCATAGCTGATCAACATCAAGAAAAATTGATGCCCTATTTTTATTGATACCCTAAATACTTATTGATACCCTAAATTCTAACACCAGGAGGCAATTGGACAGATTTTGCAGGAAAGAGGGCATAATATGGACAGAAGCTCCTTACCTTTTAGTTTTATCCCCCCCACTAGGCTCCCAGTTCTCCAAACTCTACTCTTGGCTTGGATTTTAAAGCAAGGGCCTGCCAAGAAATCCAGGCAGAGATGATAAAAAAAGGATGGGGGGGGGCAGGGGAGGGAACCGGGAAGCTATTAGTTCATTGATCAGATTTGTGTTCCTCCTCTGCTGCATGGAGGATGAGGGTTGATTCCGAACAGAAAGACAACTGGTGGGACACCCCAACTTTTGGGATGTTTCTGTTTATCGTTGTCTTTGTCACAGTCTCGTCTCTATGTATTCTTAAATTGGACACTCACAAAAAGAAAAATGGGGGAGTTGTAAGATTGAACTTCCCACAATCAAACATCCTCAGCAGAGGACAAAAGTGAATATCTATTCAATGATTTCTTCCTCTTTCTTCCTTTGGATGGGCCTCTGAAGGAGAGAAAAATTCAGAGCAGAAAAGGGAGATGTTTACTCCACAGTTAGAGGCACTTTTCATTCAAAATTAATTCTAAGGGTTGATGCATACAACTTGGGAGGATTGCTAATGATTTTGATATGGTACAAATGTAATTTCAGGTATTATGTCAGTTAAATGTGAAATGTCAGCCAGATCTTAATGAGCACAAAAACTCATGTTTAGAAGATTGTTTTGTTAGATCATGCAATGCATAATGGTTTCAGTGAATTTGAGAATTGTCTAAATGTGATTGATAGTCAGCCTGACACAGAGAAGGAATGTTTTATTCTATAAGGACAGAAATTGTAATGGCTATTTTATAGATATAAAAGTCATCCAGAAAAAGTTGTTATGTTGTTGAGAAGAACTTATTCTAGAATTTAAACTTGGGATTTTTTTCAAATCAGATGTTATTTTAATGTACATGCCATCAGAACTAGCAACAAGAAATAATATTACACACAAGAAGGTTTTAAAGTGGTTAATCTGTGCATGGGATTTAATAATACAAGTACTAAGAATTTGGTATTTTGCAAAAGACCGAATTTCTAATCAGTGTTGTCTTTGACTAAGGTTATATGAATTGTTTTTTAAAATGTGCACAGGGGGCAGAGTCAAGATGGCAGCTTAGCAAGCAGCAAAAGTTCAGGCCTCGTGGAAGACCCTTCCTTACTGATACAGACTGAATGCTCCTAGGGCACTGAAATTCAATCTGAACAACAGGACAGAAGCGGGGAACCCTCCTTCTGGACTCAAATCAAAAGGTATGCCCCCCAAAAGCCGGAATCTGAGAATACTCAGGGCTAAGGGGAAGGCAGAGCAAAGGTCCCAGGACCCCTCCCCCACAACCCAGAGGGCTGAGCCCCCAGCAGCAGTGGGAACCTCTGAGCGGGCAAAGGTGCTGGTTTGCAGGGTCTACCTTATGAGCAGCAGGGCGCTGGGCTCGGAGCATCCAGCTTGGACAGCGGGGAGGAAGCCAGGGAGAAACAGGCTGTGGCTGGGTCCCTCCATTGGACTCCAGTCTCACCCTTGCCTCGGGCACATCCAGACCAATCCAGTTGAACTAATACCATCAGAACTCCTTAGAGTTCAGGGAGGTGGGCAAAGGTACTTGTGGACAGCAGAGAAGCAGCTGGAGAGAACTAGAGAGAGCCTGAGCGGGCCAGCCTTCCAGGAGTCTTCAGAGCTTCAGTGCTTCATACCACATACAGCCCAACCCACTTGAACTCAATCCAATCAAAAGCCTCCAGAGGACAGGGAAGCTAACATTCCTCCCCTAGAGACTGTACCAAGAGATCTGACAAAGCTCCAAGAGGGGAGACTGACAGCCCCAAAACCAAAGCAAAATGAGAGGAGCAAGAGCACAGCCAAATATGGGGAGCAAAGAAGGGATAAACTCGAGCAAACAACAGAAAAAGAAGAAAGAAATTACAATAGACAACTTCTGCACAGGTAATGAGCAAAGAGCGAATGAAACAGAGGGGGAGGAATCAGCAAAGGAAAAATCAGAAATACCAGCGAATTGGATACAGGCTTTGGAAGAACTCAAAATGCAATTCAAAACACAATTAAGAGAGGCTGATGACAATTGGGAAAAGAACTTAAAAACTAAGATAAGTTATCTGGAAACAGAAAATAGTGTCTTGAAAGGCAAAATCAACCAGCTGGAAAATGAGGCAAAGGAGATGAAAGATGAGGCAAAGCAGATGAAAGATGAGGTGAAGAAGATGAAAGATGACCTCCAAAGAAAATCTGACCAAAAGGAAAAGGACGACCAAAAAACTAAGGATGAAATCCAGTCTTTAAGAACCAGAATACAACAACTTGAATCGAGTGACCTCAAAAGGCAGCAAGACACTATAAAACAAAACCAAAAGAATGAAAAAATTGAGGAAAATATGAAGCATCCCATTCACAAAACAGAGGATTTAGAAAATTGTTCAAGGAGAGACAATTTAAGAATTATTGGCCTACCAGAAGACCATGACAAAAGAAAAAGCCTGGACATTATATTATAGGAAATTATTAAAGAAAACTGCCCCAAAATCCTTGAACAAGAGGGAAAAGTGGAGATTGATAGAATCCACAGATCACCTCCTGTACTTAATCCCCAACTGACAACACCCAGGAATGTTATAGCCAAATTCAAGAACTATCAGACCAAAGAAAAGATATTACAAGCTGCCAAGAACAAGTCATTCAGATACCAAGGAACCACAGTGAGGATAACTCAGGATCTGGCTGCATCCACACTGGAAAAAAGAAAGGCATGGAATATGATATTCCGGAAAGTAAGGGAACTAGGTCTACAACCAAGAATCAACTACCCAGCAAAACTGACTATATTCTTACAGGGGAAAGTATGGTCATTCAACAAAATAGAAGAATTTCAAGAATTCGTAAAGAAAAGACTAGACCTGAACAGAAAATTTGATGTCCAAGCACAGAACTCAAGAGAATCATCAAAAGGTAATTAAAAAAGAGGGGAAAAAAGAAAAACAAAAACAAATTTTTAAGAGACTCAATAAGTTAAAATGATATGTATCCCTATAAGAAAAGAGGTCATTGGTAACTCTTAAAAATTGTTGTTATTAGCTGGGCAGCAAAAAGAAATATACTTAGAGGGAACAGCAACAAACTGTATAGGATGAAAGGACAAGACATAAATAGGTATATAGATATATGCATGCAAAAATACATACACATGAGTATGCACATATATATATACGTATATATGTGCATATATATATATATAACTAGAGCTTAAAACTAGGTTAATATTAAAAGAAATGGGAAAAGAAACAAATGGGGGTAAATTTATATGTCATAAAGAAGCTCATGGTGGGAGGGGGGAGAACATCAATACACTGGAAAGGTAAAGAGGTCAGAGACAGGAAATACTTAACTTTTACGTACTTTGAAAGTGACTCAAAAAAAAAACCAATCCAATCCATTGGGGGCAGAGAATAGATTTGCACCCTATAGGGGAGTAGAAGGGTAACAAACGGTCTGGTGGGGAGGGAAGCAGTACAAGAGAGGGAGGGAGAAGGGGTTAATTTTAGAAAGACTACAGGGAAAATAAGGGGGGGATAAATAGGGAGGGGGGTAGAAAGGGAAGTAAAATAAGGGTGGGAACAAGGGGGACTGTTCAAAAGCAAACATTGGTGTAGAAGGAAATAGTGAAAGAAGAAAAGGCAGGTAGAGGAGCAGAAATCAAAATGCTGGGAAATACACAGCTAGTAATAATAACTCTGAATGTGAATGGAATGAACTCACCCATAAAATGCAAGCGAATAGCAGGGTGGATTAGAGTCCAAAACCCTACCATAGGCTGTCTACAAGAAACACATATGAGAAAGGTAGATACACATAGGGTGAAAGTAAGAGGGTGGAGCCAAATCTATTGGGCATCAACTGACAAAAAGAAGGCAGGAGTCGCAATCATGATATCCGACAAAGCCAAAGTAAAAATAAATCTAGTTAAAAGAGATAGGGAAGGTAATTACATCCTGAAAAAAGGCAGTATAGAGAGTGAGGAAATATCTGTACTCAACATGTATGCACCAAATGGCATAGCATCCAAATTTCTAAAGGAGAAACTAGAGGAACTCAAGGACGAAATAGATAGAAAAACTATACTAGTGGGAGATCTGAACCTTCCTCTATCCAAACTAGATAAATCAAACCAAAAAATAAATAAGAAAGAGGTAAGAGAAGTGAATGAAATCTTAGAAAAATTAGAGTTAATAGACATATGGAGAAAAATAAAGAGAGACAAAAAGGAATATACCTTCTTTTCTGCAGCACATGGTACATTTACAAAAATTGACCATGTATTAGGGCATAAAAACATTGCAAACAAGTGCAAAAGAGCAGAAATAATAAATGCAACTTTCTCAGATCACAATGCAATGAAAATAATAATTAGTAAGGAAACATGGAGAGGTAATTCAAAAATTAATTGGAAATTAAACAATACAATTCTCCAAAACCAGTTCGTTAAAGAACAAATCATAGAAACAATTAATAACTTCATTGAAGAAAATGACAATGATGAGACATCCTTTCAAAACCTATGGGATGCAGCCAAAGCAGTACTCAGGGGGAAATTTATATCCTTGAGTTCATATATTAACAAATTAAGAAGGGCAGAGGTCAATGAATTGGGCAGGCAAATTAAAAAATTAGAAAGTGAACAAATTAAAAATCCTCAGATGAAGACTAAATTAGAGATACTAAAACTCAAAGGAGAAATTAATAAAATTGAAAGTCAAAGAACTATTGATTTAATAAATAAGACTAGAAGCTGGCACTTTGAAAAAACAAATAAAATAGACAAAATACTACTCAGTCTAATTTAAAAAAGGAAAGAAATAAACCAAATTGACAGTATCCAAGATGAAAAAGGAGACCTCACCTCTAATGAAGAGGAAATTAAGGCAATCATTAAAAACTACTATGCCCAATTATATGGCAACAAATATGGCAATCTAGGTGATATGGATGAATACTTACAAAAATATAAATTACCTATACTAAAAGAGGAAGAAATAAATTACCTTAACAACCCCATTTCAGAAAAAGAAATTGAACAAGCCATCAAAGAACTCCCTAAGAAAAAATCTCCAGGTTTTCACAAGTGAATTCTATCAAACATTCAAAGAACAACTAATCCCAATATTAAACAAACTATTTGACAGAATAGGCCAAGAAGGAGTTCTACCAAATCCATTCTATGACACAAACATGGTACTGATCCCAAAGCCAGGCAGGTCAAAAACAGAGAAAGAAATCTATAGACCAATCTCCCTAATGAATATAGATGCAAAAATCCTAAATAGGATACTAGCAAAAAGACTCCAGCAAGTCATCACAAGGGTCATCCACTATGACCAGGCAGGATTCATACCAGGAATGCAAGGATGGTTCAATATTAGGAAAACCATCCTCATAATTGACCATATTAACAAGCAAACTGACAAAAATCACATGATTATCTCAATAGATGCAGAAAAAGCCTTTGATAAAATACAACACCCATTCCTATTGAAAACACTAGAAAGTATAGGAATAGAAGGGCCTTTCCTAAAAATAATAAACAGTATATATCTAAAACCATCAGCAAACATCATCTGCAATGGGGATAAACTAGAAGCCTTTCCAATAAGATCAGGAGTAAAACAAGGATGCCCATTATCACCTCTATTATTTAACCATTGTACTAGAAACACTAGCAGTAGCAATTAGAGAAGAAAAAGAAATTGAAGGTATTGAAATTGGCAATGAGGAGACCAAGCTATCACTCTTTGCAGATGTTTTGATGGTTTACTTAAGGAATCCTAGAGAATCAACCAAAAAGTTACTCGAAATAATCAACAACTTTAGCAAAGTTGCAGGATACAAAATAAACCCGCATAAGTCATCAGCATTTCTATATATCTCTAACCTATTTCAGCAGCAAGAATTAGAAAGTGAAATACCATTCAAAATCACCCTAGACAATATAAAATACTTAGGAATCTATCTGCCGAGACAAACACAGGAACTATATGAACACAACTACAAAACACTTTCCACACAGCTAAAACTAGATCTAAACAATTGGAAAAACATTGATTGCTCATGGGTGGGATGAGCTAACATAATAAAAATGACAATCCTTCCCAAATTAATTTACTTATTTAGTGCTATACCCATTGAACTACCAAAAAACTTCTTTACTGAATTAGAAAAAACCATAACTAAGTTCATTTGGAAGAACAAAAGATCAAGGCTATCCGGCGAAATCATGAAAAAAAAATGCAAAGGAAGGAGGACTGGCAGTCCCAGATCTAAAACTATACTATAATGCAGTGGTTATCAAAACAATTTGGTACTGGCTAAGAAACAGAAAGGAGGATCAGTGGAATAGACTTGGCATAAATGATCTCAGCAAGACAATTTATGACAAACCCAAAGACCCCAGCTTTCGGGACAAAAATCCATTATTTGATAAAAACTGCTGGGAAAATTGGAAGACAGTGTGGGAGAGATTAGGTTTGGATCAACACCTCACACCCTATACCAAGATAAATTCAGAATGGGTGAATGACTTGAACATAAAGAAGGAAACTATAAGTAAATTAGGTGAACACAGAATAGTATACCTGTTAGACTTTTGGGAAGGGAAAGATTTTAAAACAAAGCGAGACTTAGAAAGAGTAACAAAATGTTAAATAAACAATTTTGACCACATCAAATTAAAAAGCTTTTGTACAAACAAAGCCAATGTAACTAAAATCAGAAGGGTAGCAACAAATTGGGAAACAATCTTCATGAAAACCTCTGACAAGGGTTTAATTACTCAAATTTACAGAGTTAAATCAATTGTACAAAAAATCAAGCCATTCTCCAATTGATAAATGGGCAAGGGACATGAACAGGCAGTTCTCAGCCAAAGAAATCAAAACTATTAATAAGCACATGAAAAAGTGTTCTACATCTCTTATAATCAGAGAGATGCAAATCAAAACAACTCTGAGGTATCACCTCACACCTAGCAGATTGGCTAACATGACAGCTATGGAAAGTAATGAATGCTGGAGGGGATTTGGCAAAGTCAGGACATTAATGCATTTGTGGTGGCCAAAAATTGGAAAATGAGGGGATGCCCTTCAATTGGGGAATAGCTGAACAAATTGTGGTATATGTTGGTGATGGAATACTATTGTGCTCAAAGGAATAATAAAGTGGAGGAATTCCATGGAGACTGGAACAACCTCCAGGAAGTGATGCAGAGCAAAAGGAGCAGAACCAGGAAAACATTGTACACAGAGACTGATACATTGTGGTACAATTGAATGTGATGGACTTCTCCATTAGTGGCAATGCAATGTCCCTGAACAATCTGCAGGGATCTAAAAAACACTATCCACAAGCAGAAGATTAACTGTGGGAGTAAAAATACGGATGAAAAGCAACTGCTTGACTACAGGAGTGGAGGGGATATGACTGAGGAGAGACTCTAAATGAACACTCTAATGCAAATACCAACAACATGGAAATGGGTTTGAATCAAGAACACATGTGATACCCAGTGGAATTGCGCGTGGGCTATGGGAGAGGTGGTGGGAGGGAGGAGAGGGAAGAAAAGAAAATGATCTTTGTTTCCAAGGAATAATGTTTGGAAATGACCAAATAAAAATTAAAAAAGAATAAAGAAAAAAATAATAAAATGTGCACAATCTATAGGAAGGAATTTGTGATCTAATGATGAACATGTATTCAGATACAAATTGCTGGAAA
Source organism: Monodelphis domestica (assembly GCF_027887165.1). NCBI lineage: Eukaryota > Metazoa > Chordata > Mammalia > Didelphimorphia > Didelphidae > Monodelphis > Monodelphis domestica. The sequence continues at coordinate 33,270,455 of NC_077230.1, forward strand.
GTAATGATGAGTGAATACAAAATATGTATGCATTTGTACTATGAAGTGAATTACGTTTTCCACCTAAATAGGTTAAGGGTATATTAAATACAAACTGTATGTTCTTAACAAGACAAATTTGACCAGCCCTGAAATCAAGAAGGGCTTCCTTTCCTCTACTTACAATAATGATAAAGGGGAGAATCCAGAAGAAATAAGAGTAATGGATAGAGATAGTAGTTGATACTATGAATTCTAGTGTGAAATAGATACAACAAATTATAAATTGGAATAATGTTGATGGAATTTAATCAGATATGTAGTAATGTTTTGAGCTAAAAGAAAACTAAAGTGGAGGTTCTGTTCTATTTTAGACAGAAGTTTGAGAGGAGTACAGGTAAATGCTTTGAACTTCAGTTTGGTTACATACTAAAAGATTGCTAAAGGACTTAATCAAAGTTATTTGGAAGTTGTGGATTTCAAACTAAAATCCACTGAGAGTAAATTATTATGAAGGAGGTTTGACACATTCAACATTTTAAATCGTAGTTAGCTCACTTGTTAAAGAAGGATGGGACAAGATTGTTAAGTAATAAAACCTAAATCAAGCCAAGCAGCCTTAGGATAAATCGCTCAGAAGCTATTAATCCCTGCCCTGCACACAGGAAGGAGAAAGAAGTGCTTATACTTGTTCCACACTAATACTTAGGGACTGAAATAGGGACCTCAAATAGTTGCCAACCACTGTGTGATAGAACTTAAAGATGAGAATATTTTAATTGTATATTTTGGAGGTTATAAGATGCTCAAGCAAGCAAATGTTGCCAGCCCTGTCTGACCAAGAAGCTTGTTTGAAGCTGTGGAAGCTTAATGCAACCATTCCATGTCCAGAGTGATAAAATGAGTTGAGTGCTATGTAATTGATAAGTTACTTCACATGAACTTTGGGAATATGTTGGTTGATATTTTGATTACATTTTGATCTGTATAAAGATATATGTTGCAAACAGTAGCCAAAGAGTGGGTAGGACATTAAAAATGGCATATATGTGAAAAATGATTGCTCAGATTTTTATGATTGTTATGTGACTTGCTGCTAAAATGATCAGAAATTTATAACTGATGAGCACTACGCTAAAGATGCAGTGTTTCAATAATGTAATCCTTTAAATCAGAAGTCTTTTGGGTTACCGATTAGCAATTGAAGTGATACCAACAGAATGTTTGCTTGACTTAGGATGGTAAAAGCAAGGCAGAGAAGGTGGAGAAGGTATGTTGGTTTGGGATTCAGAAGAAAGAGGGACTTTGCTCTTAAGTCCATAAAGCCTTGACTTGTACACTGTGTCCTTTGGGACATGAGGAAATATTTTCCCTGTCTGCTTTTTCCTTTGTGACAAATTCCCATAATCAGCACATAATGCAAATTGTAAAATTAAAGTTTCCATTTCCCCAAACAACCTATTAGGTTAATAAGTGAAAATTCTCAAATTGTTATGGAACATACTTTGAAAAGTAGGTGAAGTTTATTAATAGATGGCTTGTATTTATAGCCTTAATTTATCACAGTTGAAGTTTGGCTCTTGAGCTTGGAAATGTATTTCAAAACTTTCTTGAATTTTTCCCAGAATCTGGAGTAAAGAAATTCATCTGTAAAATATTGTTACTCAAGTGTTTATGAATGTTTATAGTTAATGTGTACTTTGTAAAAGGATATTCTTTAACAGAAACATCACGTGCCAACTCTGCAAACAACTCAGGAATCTGATTTCCTAAAGGGATCTATTCCTGTCAGAAGATGATTTCTGAAGAAGTCTGGTGGCTAAGATACCCAAATGCAAATGTGTAATATTAATTACTATTGTGTTAATTTTCTCTGTTTATATCTGTTGCTCTAGTTTTTGCCCCAGTCCTGGTTGCTACACTTCTATCTTAGGGGCTGACTCGCCCCCTTGTGACTTGTATGCCAATTGGGGGAAGCAGTCACGGGACATCCTTCAGATTCCCAAGCAGATCCCCACCTACCTAGGACCCAGGCATTCATTGAGGACACATCCCTAAAAACCCTGTGCATACAGCCTTTCCCTCCCTGTTCAAGTTTTGGCTACTCCCCTGTGGGATATGTGGACCTTGTCACTTCTCTAGTTGCTTCTAGGGTAGAAGCACTCATTGGAGTCACCAAGATGCCACTGTAACTTCGGCAACTATTTCAGCCTGAAGCCCTGGACATTGCCTACAGTTAATACCTCTCTCTCTTGACAATAGGAAGGGACAGCTCTACAACCATTCTCAGCTCTGAAGAAGCTACAGAAAACTAAGACCATTGCCTCTTTTCCCTTACATATTTGGAGAGGGGGGAGATTACGTGGGTATTGTACCCATGGAAACTCCAGCAAACTATTATCAGGAAAATTCCTTTGCTCCCTTACATCTTCGTGACTCTTAGCCTAAAACATCTAATGACCCCTATGGGACCCTATGTTGCTCTTTGCGTTTATGCTGATCATACAAGGCTAGTTAAGGAATCTATGTTCTATGCATTCTTAATTGCCTAGTAGCCTTTGTCAAGGATCGCATTAATACCATCTAGCTAATGGTCCTTTGCTAGCATTATCAAACCCTGAAAGTACTGAATCCCCTTATGATGATACAGTCACATGAGGAAGATTCCTCATGTATAGCAGAAGAAGTGTGGAATGAAGGACCAGCCTTGGAACCTATTTTTCTCCCTGACCCTCTTGCCCCTAGAGTCCCTGCAGTCAAGTTAATGAGAACCAGTTACCATACCCTAGAATGTGCTAGGAACTGATAAGGACCTCAGCCCCAGGAGTTCCTATTCACTCTCCCCACCCCAGGATTTCCTGTGCACTCCCCCTACCACAAAAGTATAAGAAACTCGCAAGCCCCAGACTAGGGGTTAGTCATTTTTAGAGTGCTGAGACCAAACTGCAGTTTGTTTAATAAACTCCCTCCTTTGTGTTACATTGTTGGTCTTTGTTTCATTCTTGGGATCAATAACTGGGCACTTCACATTAACACTTAGTTAGTCCTAAAAGACCACAAATCCTTTCAGATTACCCTGCTGTAATAAAGCTACTAAAGCTACTAACATCCTCATGACTTGAGTTAATTTTATAAAGAGCTATCACAATTCTTTTTTTTTACCATTATTATTTTTGTCAAACCAAAATTTTAACTATTATATTTGGCAACCAAATTTTAACATTATTACACATTGCTGTTAATAGAAAAGTCTATCACATTCGATCATCCCACAATATTATTATTATGTATTATGTTCTCTTGGTGCCACTTTTTTCACTCAGCATCAGTCTAGCTCTTTCTGAAATCATCCTGTTAATCATTCCTCACAGCACAATAGTATTTCATTACCATCATATACCACAATTTGTTCAGATATTCCCCGAACAAGAGACATCCCTTTAGTTTCCAATTCTTTGTTACCACAAAAAGTGCAGCTATTTTTGTACAATTTTTTGTACAACTATTTTTGTACAAACAAGTCCTTTCCCATTTTTTTTATGAGATGATATTTATAAAGTGTGTGGTAGCACATGGCAAGCCTTCTGTAAATGCCCATTCCCTCCCCTTATCCCATTAAAAAAGTAATTTCCTTGAGGGCAGGGAAAGTTTTCCCCTTCTATATATCTGGATGTCCTTTTCATGTTGAACCAATGACTAATCCTTATTGTTTGACTATTGGGCAAATCATTTTTATGTCTTCATATCTTTTATATAAAATGAGGAGCTTGAACTACAAGCCTTTGAAGATTCCATATTATTTTAAATCTATGATCCTAAAATCCTAACTTTCAAAAAAACAAACAAATAAACAAACCAAAAGAGGGTATTTGTCTTGGAATTTTAGTGGAGAAAAGTCCTATGTATCTGATAGTGAAAGGAACTTTACTATGGAAGGTCCCACCTCTAATGCAGAATGAAGCAGCTTGCTGTTATAGATAAGAATCTACTTTATAGAAAGAGAGTGCTGGAATCAAACCTTTCCCTTGACTCATATACTAGTTGATTGACTATAAAAAAGTCACCTAACCTCTCAATGTTCCTGCTAACTCTCCAGGTTGGAGAAGTTGCCAGATCATAGTAATATAAGAGAAGCCTGATGTTCCCATTCCAAATTGGGTATTTTTGAAAAAATTGTTTTAGCAAAATACTAAAGGAATTCATAAAAATTAAGTATTTCTTTATTTTTGAGTCTGAATAATTTTATATTTTTGTCATGTTAGCATTTAAATATATTTATTCAAATTAATTATGAAAATATTTTAGGTATTTGAGTAAACTATTCAGAATAAAGGGAAAAAAATGGTGAACCCAGTCAGGTGAAAAGGACATTCATTATCTTGGAAAACAGGAAACCCAATATAAATTCCAGATCTTTTAGCACTTCTTTGAGTGTAAGCACTTTATTTTCACTTGTGAATCAAGGACAATGTCTTGTCACGTCAAGTCGACAAGCATTTATTAAATATTTATTATGTGCTAGGCACCAAGGATACAAATATCAGGAAAAAGACCATCTCAGCCCTCAAGAAATTTATGTTCTAAATGGGGAAGACAACATATTAAAGGAACCTGAAAAGTGAGGAGGAAGGGACTCAGGAAGATGGCAAAAGAGAAAGTCAAGTGAAAAGTTAAATCTTGAGGGCCCTTCCAATATCCTTAATTTTAGGAGGCATCCCAGGACAGATATTTTATAATTTCTCACCTGGCTACTCACCTGGACCCCATCATTGTCTCTAGAAACTTATCTTCCTGCAAGATCACATCAAAATTCTGAAACTTATTCTTTGTTGGTACTACTTGTACCCTAGGGCCCTCCTACCTTCTGATTAGATTAAGTCTGAAGAGTAAGAAGTGAAGCCTGTAGAGAAATGTCTTCTTGGAGAAAATAATACCAGCCTCTGTGTTCTCTCAAAGGGAGCATATTAGTATGATATAATGAAATTTATTTCAAAACCCTCTAGAAATAAAGGTATTAAACATGTAGATAACTGAGATAGTTCAAGTATAGGAGATGGCACTGTGCACATAGAACTAGAACACAGACCTGCCTGACCATATGGGCAGCCCTCTAGGCACTACACTGCCATCTTTAGGGGAAAAAAACAAGAATAGATAGCTATTTATTTAATCTATCTAACTAAAGTATCTATAACTATAATTAAGATTATATAGTTCTAGTTGGTTGCCTCTTGAACTGAGGATGACGATTGTCTTTGTGTGTTTTTGTGCACAAAGACACCTGTGCATGAAGATGTAAGTGGAAAAGTCGATGCACAGAGACAGTCCCACTCTCTCGGCGTTGGAAGTCTGGGTCCATTGGCATGAAAAGTCGTTACACCTGGAGACTTCCTCAGCTGCATTGGATGGCCGTGTTGTCCTTTGTGCTCCATCACGCCCTAAGCACTCCACAGTGCCTTGCTGCATCGCCATCTCAGCCGTTGAACCTTCTTGTTGGTTTCTTCCGCCTGTTCCACTGAAGCAGTCTTCACATGCTGGGTGTGCAAAGCCCTAGTTCACCAGGGGTCGACGTCGACCCGATGGCTACCCTTACAAGGTTTAGCCAGCCTGTCGAAGCCCTTGCCCGGGGTGTGGCCGATGCCACATGCTAGCAGCTACTGGGAGCCACAAGTAAGAGCTGGGTGTCAGGTGAGGGTCAGAGGTTGGAGAGCTGCCCTAGAAGGGCACGACAAGCCCTCCATACCAGAGCACCCTCTCTGAGCACCCCATACACCCCATATATAGTTATATATAGTTAATATAAATATAATAAATAAACAATGATGAAAACAAATTAAACAACAACAAAAAGACAAGAAAATAATTCCTCTCTTCTTCTTAGAGGGTGGGAGTGACATGGGCACTGTACCCCAGAAACCCAGGCAAACTATTATCATAGAAATTCCTTTGCTCCCTTCCATCCTTGTGACTCTTAGCCTAAAACATCTAGTGATCCCTATAGGACCCTGACATGATTGTCCTCCTTTGATCCTCCTTTAGATTTAAGGTGGACAGAGAGATGCACCTCCAGGCTACACCTCAATGCTATCAGACTACATCTCAGACATCTGTCTGTTCCCTAAAACTAAGGAATCTTTATGAGGGTCATTCCCTATGTCTCCAGGCAGACCTCAGTCAGATGACCAACTCACCCCACCAAATGCCTGAGTGACCACCACTCTAGAGTCATGTCCACACTATGACACAGCATTTGTTGCAAGAGTATAAAATCCCCAGAATTGATGAATTCTGGGAGCAGCCTTCCATCTTGCTGTTCTACCTTGCTATCCTCCTGGCCATTCTCAACATTATTTTCCTAAATTAATAAATTAATTAATAAATTTCTCTTTTTGTTTAAAAACAAAAAGCTAAGTTTTGGAGTCTTGCATTCTTGCAAAAGGTATCCTTCCCGAACCCCAAGGGTACACATCTGAACCCCATAACAGGCTACTATACATTATTTGGCATTATATATACAGTCAGACTCAGTTCAATCAATTAATCAATCAGCATTTATTAAATGCCTACTATGTGCCCAGAATTTTTTTCTCCCTATTACTTCTTTTTACAAAATCTGGGATGGCTCTTTGGGTAGAGGATTATAGTTATGTTACTTATATACCCCTATGAATATATATGTAAATAAATATATATATGCACACATATGTTTGTATGTATATGTTAGGAAAATGTCAGGACAAGATAATAATATTTTAAAAAGAAATATTTTTAAATACAAATTCCATCATGAGCTATTTTTTTTTAATAACTTTAAGCTCAGTTCTGAGTGGTACAATGGATAGAATGCTGTCTGGAATCAGGAAGACTTCTCTTACTGAGTTCAAACCCAGCCTCAGATTCTAGATGTGTGACACTGGGCAAGTCATTTAATCCTGTTTGCCTCAATTTCCTCATCTATAAATTAGTTGGTGAAGAAAGGGACAAACCGCTCCAGTATCCAAGAAAACTCCAAATGAGGTCTCAAAAAATCAGCTGTGATGGAACAACAACAAAACAAACAAATTCAATTCAGATTAATTCAATTCAATTCAGCCCTTTTCAAAGTAATTAGGAACTGCTTGGGGACCCCAGATGGAAGAAGAAGCAGGCTGCTTAAGAGAGCAGGTGGACAAAAACAACATTCCAATAGTTAAGGCAGTCTTTCAAAAGTATGATTGGATGAATGGATGGAATTTTTTGGTTTTTCTTTGGTTTCTTTCTGAAAAACAGACAATTTATATTCTGGGTTCTCTTGAAATTGAATAATGTGGCCAAGTTCTATCTCAGAGTTGTGAAGTGATATGTGCCAGCTAATTCTCTATCATCTTAATCATAATATGTTTTTTTGACCTGCCTGGGCTATGGACTTCTCAAGTGTAAGGATGTTAGGCCAGTACATGATACTGAATGATGGGGCTCCTCATGAGTTTTGAGGTTTCCAAATTTCTGGAGATTGATAGAGCCTTGTTTGTTTTTATTTTCTTTTAACTACATTGTGAGTTACAGCTTTTCATCTCTTCAGACTGTTGAGATATGGTGAATTGTCTCTAAAATGAAGAAAAATATGAGGGTTGTCAGCACTTGCTCTCAGATAATCTGCTTGGTTCCAAGGACCTTCTTGTCATTCCACTGGGGATTTCTGCGACAGGTTAGAAAAATGATTAGCAATTGAAACATTCATATTCATTAGAATTTTTCTCTGACAATGGGAGGCAGCATCTCTCAGTGGAAGGAGGGTTGACTTTGGAGATCCAGTTTGAGTTCTCATTTTTCCCACTTTCTACCTTTTTAACCTTATGTATGTCACTTAATCTCCATAGCCCTCAATTTCTGCATCTGTAAAATGAGGAAGTTGAATTAGATAGTCTAACTTGGTGGATTTCATGTCCCATTTCTTTTCCTTCTTCCATAGGTCATAGCAAGGCAGTTCCTTCCAACACAGGAGAAAAGTAATCACTGACATTATTTGGTCTGTGAGGAAGCATTACTCTTGGTAGAAGGAGGAAGGGTAAGAGAGAGGCTTGTTTGTCTGGAAAGGAGGGAGAGAAGAAGCTTCCTGGAGAGGATGGGCTGGGACAGATTGGCATCTTCATAGAAGTCCAAACTATGCCCAACCCCTAGGAACTATTCTCTTGGCTTCCTAGTAGGTTTGGGGTTTTGTTTTAGAACACACACAGGTTAAATCCTCTCTCTTTTCTATGGAAAACAAACAACCAAGCTCACTGGAACAATGCACTTTGGGCACTATAATAATACCTATTTACACACTATAGTTGGCTCATTTTCAGTGTTTATATAATAGTAGACTTTTCCTTGAAAGTGTCAGACCATGATTATTTATTAAATTGCTAGATTTATAGAGCCTCTTAATAGGTAGGCTTCCTGGGCCCTTTGTATTAAAAAGTTCACACATATTTTAGGACTAAGCCTAAAATAATTTTGGACTTCTGGTCTCTAGGAAACCTTGAATAAATTTTCATATCTCAGATAAAGTAATAGTCTTTGCTAGCTTTTGCTAGACTGGGGCATAATTTGCTTGACTCCTGACTGTGCTTATTGTACAGATTTACGATTTCTAATTAGTTTTTTCTTTAAAAAAAACAAACAAATCCAAACCAAAACCTTTATTATGAATTTAAGAATCATCAATAAACAAAAGCATTCAAACACACAGAATGGAAAAGAGACCTCTTTATAAACCTGGGAATTTGGGGTATGTAGTTAAAAGGCTATCTTAAATATAATAGTAGTAAAAAAGTTGCCTGATTGATTTTTGCATTCCCTCTCTAATTTTCTTTCCCCCCACTAGTTTTCTAAGTAACAATAAAAGAAAATATTCCCACCCCCCAAAAAGAATACAGTGTTTCTCATTAGTAGAACCATATTATAAAAATTATATTATGATTATGGTTTGAATTTCATCAATAAAAATTGCCTTCTCTCTTGTTATAGAAGTACCTATATAAAATATTCAGTTTTGCCTCTTGCTCCAGAGCCTAAAATATTTAGTCTTCAGAGAAAACATTTGCCAACCCTCCACTTGTTTTGGATGATATAGCAAATGGAAAGATCTGAGTAGACAGGAGATGATTATTATTGTGCATCTGATTATTTTGCTAGTTTTCTGAAGGATTAAATTGAAGAGATTAGAGGTAGAGAGAAGAATTTGGAGGGTATTATAATTATCTAGGAAAGAAATCATGAAAGATGGAAGTAGCCTTTCTAGCTAACTTCATTAGCAATGTAAAAGAGAAGGGGACAAAGACAAGTTGTGGAGATAGAATAAACAGATCTTGACAGTAGCTTTCTGTATAGTGAATGAAAGAGGGAAAGAATTTGAAATGCCTGAGTTTTTGAGCCTAGGCTTAATCAAACAGGAAAGTTGAAGAGGTAGACTTAAAAAACACCAAAAGTAGAAATTTATCTCTTATTACCCATTCACTGGAACCTGAGAAAGGCAGTCTAAGAAAGAGACAATTCTTTAAATGGGTTAGGAGGTATTGTTCAGTTGTGTCCAATTCTTCATGATCCCATCTGGGGTTTTCTTGGTAAAGATACTAGAGTGGTCTGCCATTTCTTTCTGCAGCTCATTTTATAGATGAGGAGTTGTAAATGGGGTTAAGTGACTTGCTCAGGAGCATATGTCTCAGGCCAGATTTGAACTCAGGAAGATGGATTTTCCTGACTCCAGGCCAAAAAGTCTATCCACTGTACTACCTAACTGCCCTACATGGATCAGGGAGTCTGGAGATAAAGAATAGAAGAAATGAAGAAATTAATGGACTATAAAAGGGCCAGAAGACAAGTGAAAAACTTAAGCAAGGTTCAGAACTTCCTGGGGACAAGAGAGTATGTCTAGGAGGCCAATGGATAACAGCAATGAAGTTTATGGATAGAATGAAGTGAACTTTAAATCTGGGGATATGGTTGCTGGATGCTGACAAAGGAGTGCCACTGGACAAGAAGCAATTCTTCCCCTTCCAGGAAGAAATAGCATCCTCCTCCTCATTTTGATGTCCATGGCCAAAAGCTAGTTGTCCCCCCTCAAGTTGTAATTATGGGTTTGTGGGAGGATGATATGTTTGTAGAATGTTGAGTTTGATGTACAAGGGGGAGCTCCAGGCAGTGATGTATAGCTTGTCATTGAAGATGAAGAAACAGAGTTCAGGGGAGATTTTAATTTTTTTCTGAGCACCTAGGGTCCTTTTCCCAAACTTCTCTTAGAGATTTATATGCATATATCACCCTCATATAGAATCTAGAGTATAAAGCATACGTGTGCATATATAAATCCCACATGATGTAAGATTGTGTGAAATTAGAATCTGTTACCCTTAAAACTAGGATTCCCAGCAAAACTACGATACCCAGCAAAAACTATAATTCTCAGAACCCCACTCATTTCCTGTTGTTGTGTGCTGACATAGACAGGATATAAATTGGGTGGAGTATTGTGTTTTGGCCTCTTCTCCTTCCTGTCGGCAGCTTCGGTGGAGTGGGCATTTTGAGCAGGTAGAAAACTTAGTCGCATGACTTTATTTTTGTCAGATAATAAAATTTTAAAATATAATACTTGAAGTATTATTTAACTCTTACAATTGTCAGTTTATAGAAATTTTGAGGAAGGCTTGTATAGTTGATGTCTGTATGGTGACACATACACATATGAAACCTAGATTACCAAAGGAGAGAGTAGAGAGGTAGAAGAAAAGGGAAAACCTAAGAGAATTCTCTGTTTCCATTTTCATCATCCTCATTCAGGTCCCTTTTATCTCTTACTTGGACTATTGTTATTGTGGCCTCTCAGCCTGCGAGAAGCCACAAGGTAAGAAGATAGAAAAGGGATAGAAGTTATGGATTCCGCGAGGGGCGTGGCAGAGCCAAGTTAGAGATATGAGATGGCAGAAATGAGTCAGAAAACCAGGCCTTATTGATTATAATGGAGCCACAGCAGAACCCCGATCAGTGGACTTCTCAGAAAGGCTAATTCCCGTCCAATGATCCAAATTTAATACCACACACAGGTTGGAGACATGATAGAGAAAAGAAAGTGCCTGGCCAAAGGCCAGGTGAGACATCAGTGAGAGCTAAGATCCAAGAGAGGGTGGAGACAGCTGTGGCTGCTCCTTTTAATGTCTTTGATATGCAAATATACACAATACATAGGGATGATTATCATTGGTTGATGACAAGGTATAGGTGTGGTTTCTCTTAGCCAGGTGAACACAAAGAAACCTGTTTTCCCGCTTTACCTGGGGGAAGCTGGGGTCAAGGGTCAGAGGCTTTCCTAGCCATGCGCAAGACTGAGCATGCTCTCTTCTAAGCCACTCTGTACCTTCTAACTGTTTCCCTTGTCCCTAGATAGGGGTGGACTGCTACAGTTATGATCTTTTAAGTGACCTCCCTGCCTTCCATCTGCTAACTCACTTATACTGAAGATAGAATCAGTGTTTAGAGATCATTTAATTCTCACCCCACCTTCTTCCATAACTTATCTTACAGAGCAGAAAACAGGTATATAAAATCACATAAGAAGTAAGTGGTGGTACTAGTTCTATCAATGTGTCATTTCTACCTACCAACCTCTGATCATATCTTTGATTTTCAGTGGCTCCCTTTTACCTACAGAATAAAGTAAAATTCTTTAATTTATCGTCTGAAGCACTTCATAATGTGTTCCCAACATTATTTTTTATTATTTGCCTTTACATATCTCATGTTCCACATAAGCTGGCCTAGACTCCAATGATTCTCTAAAGTTTTCCCCTCTATACATTTCTTTAAGACCCTTCCCCAAATAATCCTCTCTAAAATCCTAGCCCCAAAGTAACACTTTCTAAAAATTCTCTTGGTTCCATTTCAGTTGCAAGTGAATTTCTCTGAACTCCCAAACCACTTGATATGTACCCTCTTATATCTGTATATTAGTGAGAATTAGTCCAGTCTTTTAGGTATTTATATATGTTTCCCCTTCTACATTTTTAAGCTCCCTGAAGTTAGGAATGAAATTGTCCAAAGGGGTTAACATGGAATTGCAGAGAGGAGAAGCTCAATAATGAAATGAGGATCCTGGGCTTTTGTTGTTTTTGTCAGATTTCTTAAGAGGCATAAACAAAACAAAACCTTTTCAAGAGAGGACTTCTGGAAAGAACCAAGTTAATTTAAATGCATCACTCTGCACTCTGCAGACTTACACATGTCACTTTGGTTTGAGAAGGAAGCTGTACCCTGAGTCAAAGAATCTAGACCTGAGTCCTGAGACCTTTTTACATCAAGCTATTTGGTAGACTTATCTAAGCAGCAGAAATGGCAACTGAAAAGATCACTAAGACTCATAGGAAAATATCCTGGAGCTTATTTGGTGCTAAACAATACAGTAATGAAGGCAAAACCCAGTATTACTGACAAGCTACAAATAAACACTTCATCATACTGCCCTCAAGAGGGTTTTTCTCCCCCTTCAAATAATCAAAAAACATCTTTACTTGACTCATTAAAATTCCTCCTATGGGCACAAAATCCAAGATGAGGGAAAAAATACATCCAGAGATTTTCTATTAAAAAAAAAAAGACTTTTGTTTTCTGCAAGCAGTAAAGTCTTGCTCTCCCCATGGGGAAACTGTTGATTTTTTCATTTGTGTTCTTTGGGTCTTTGCCAAATTGATGTATCTCTCTTTTTCTTTCTCCTAGGCCTTTTAGCCTAGGAGACTGAAATATCTTGCCTACTCAATAATGATACTGGAGAGCATCGGAAATCAATGTGTTGGGCTAACATCATATTAGTTTAAGTCAATTATGGCACTTGGGTTACCATTCAGTCCCACTCCCAGGGGAGTGAAACCACTGGCCTGTTTTAACAGCTCAGTAGTCACAAACCACTGTAATGTGTGAAGGAGAGATGGGAAAAAAATCTGCAGCAAAGGCTGCAAAAGTAAGGACTCCAGAACTGTCAATCAAGATGGACATTCTATTTAGAATGGGGACCAGGAAGGACCATTGAAAAATGAGGAGGTAAACTGAAAAACTGAGTCTCTTTGCCTTGAGATAGAAAGGAGGAAGGACAAAAGTCCTGCTCTCTGGTTTCTCTCTGCTATAATACAGTGACTGAATCTTCAAGACCTGTTGACCATTTCCCCCAATCTGAACTCTATTCAACTATCTTCCAATTTGGGAATTGATTTAGGATTAGAGAAACCCCAAACCCTCTCTCCCCTCAACTTCTTTTCTTTTCCTCTTCTCTTAAATAAACCCCTTACTTTATCTTGGAGAAGAGAAAGAGTGATTTATCTGATATACCAAAATACTCACTCTGAGCTGATTTCAGTGAGAACAACAGAAGAATCAACTAGGGAAGGAAAGGGAAGAGGGAGGAGATTGGCAGATCTGATCTTGAATTATCATCTCTCACTTAAATAATCCCCTAATACACCACCTTCCAGTAGCACCTGTTCCTAAAGGTCTCAACAAATCGAGGTAGACCACAGTCAGAAATGTGGTAGCTGGGTGGCTCAGTGGATTGAGATCCAGGCCTAGAGACAGGATGTCCTAGGTTCAAATCTGGCCTCAGCCACTTCCTAGCTGTGTGACCTTGGGCAAGTCATTTGACCCTCATTGCCTAGCCCTTAACATATTGATTCTAAGATGGAAGGAAAGGATTTTTATTTAAATAAAAAAGGAAAGAAAAGAAAAGAAATGTGGTTGCTGATATATTAAATTAAATATTCTACTTCTAAAGTACTTATTATGGCATGATTTTCAATCCACATGCAAGCTCTTCATTCATTGATCTAGATTAGCTTGGCACCAGCTGAATGAATCAAATCAATGAAACACTGATTTCAAGCACTAATATTTGTTAGTGTGTGAGTGTGCATGTATATATATGTGTGTGTATTTATATATATATATATATATATATATTCTAATTATTTCCCCTGAAAATTTAGGTACTGTCACTACAAAGACAAGAAATAAAATGTGTTAGGTACAGGAATTACTTTTTAAAGTACCTCCATTAATATATGGCTTCTTTTTTTTTCTTTAGAAAATTGTATTTAGTCAATTTAGAACATTATTCCTTGGTTACAAGAATCATATTATTTCCCTTCCTCCCCTCCCCCCACCCTTCCCGTAGCCATCACACAATTCTACTGGGTTTTACATGTGTCCTTGATCAGAACCCATTTCCATGTTTTTGATGTTTGCACTAGGATGATCAACTATTTCTTTTTCTAAACAAGTAATTCAAATCCTTAGAACAAACACATTTTGTCTTATGTATTTTTACAGTGATTTCCTAAATATGACATGAACAAATGTTCATATCTTCTCATTTATACCTCATTGTGTGCTACTTACTGGTTTTATTTCTAAGCACAATCTTTTTTTTAAAATATTAACTTCTCCAAAAAGAGAGAGAATGCAAATCATCTCTAAATAGATGTGAAACCACTGATGTGAGTCCATATTTAATTCTTTCTAATTAAAAAAAAAGATTCAGAACATAATGTATTTTTGTGATAGGACTGATTATAACATACCTTACCAAGGGCATTGCATCAGAAAGATGGTTTAAACTTTACTATGGACTTTAAATATGGCTAAGGTCAGTTTATAGAAAATTTGAAGAAGACTTGGGTAATTCACATCAACATATAACACATAAACATCTGACTAAGATAGAATAATGGCTTACTTCCCATTCTATTTACTATTATGCACCCTCACTGCACTCTATTTTAATATTGAAAATTATAATAATATATAAACTTTGTTATTGAAACTTGTGCAATCCTATCTTTGAATCTGAACATAAGCATAGCAATGCTTCTAGCCCGCTACCTATAGCAATCATCCTAAGAAGTAACCACTATGGAAGATGGAAGCTTGGAATTGACTTCTAAAGGCACTGTAGCCACAGCTATTAAAGGCCTAGAAAAGAATTCTTTTCACAAATGTCCATGGCACTGTCAAAATTTCAATATCAGAAACTGCTATAATTTTGTGAATAAAGAAGAGGCATTACCATCTGCTTTTTTGTTGCACCCTAAGGACTATGGAGCTTTTTCATTTGACTTAGAGCTGAAATTTTAATGATGTGTTGTCTCTCCTAGGAGAATGTGAGCTCCTTGAGAGCAAAGACTGTCTGGTTTTTCTATCTGTGTGTAAAAATTAAATTAGCATCTCTAATAAAAATATATTTAAAAGGTTTATTAAGAATTATTAGAAATGTAATATTTATTGTGAAATAATGTAAATAAATATAACAGAAATCAAGGAATAAAGAAAATGCAAAATAAGAAACCATGTGGCCATGGCTCATTAGCCAATTCAGAATACCTGCGCTTAGCTTACTTACTACATCATTGCAATGGAAGAGAGCATAGAAGAGTGAGAGGTAGGCATTATTGCCAGTTAAATACCAATTGTGATCTTGCCCAGGTGGAGACTCAGGTGAGGTTATAGGGAATTCTGGGAAATACCAAGGACTTCTGGGAATTGAAGTCTGGGGTTCAAAATCTCCATTTTACATGTGTCCTTAGGACTTGGCACAGTGTTTTATAAATTCTTCATTCATTCATTCCTAGTACCAATATTTATAAACAGCTGATATTATAATATTTGAATCTAGATGTTTTTGTCCTTTTACTCATTGTCTTTAAAACCTATGAGTGAATGTTGCCTCCTAGACCTTCAAGTAAATGCCTTTGGAAACCTACCTCTTTGAATTTTTGTATTACCCATCTGATCTTAGAACCATATGTCCTATCAGCCTGGCAGTCTGAAGTCTTTACTGTTAGTTTATCTCTTTAGTCTCACAAATAATACTATCAGCTGATAAATGTCAGTCAGACAGTACATTTGAACCACTCTTCCTATTTGAGCTAAGTCTTTAGTGAAGACTTGAAGACCAGGTCAAGAAACCAGACCAATCACTGGTTTTAGCTGCCCTTAAAAAGCAGTGATGTGTCTGTATGGCATAAATAATTTTTGGAGGATCCCATGAGTGGTGAAATCATCCATTTTAAAGCAAAGTTTACTGAAATTTGAGCTTCAGTGGATCTAGTTTCACTACAAGTATATTGTTTTCAAATTTCTTCATGTTTGAATGTCTGGGTTCCAAATCTAATTCTAAAGCGTATTCTTTAAGCACAGCAGAAACCACAGCTTTCCTCTCTTCCTTCTTTCCTTTGCCTTCCTTCCCTTTCTTTCTTCCCTTCTTCCTCATCCCCCAAAATATCAATTCATTAAACTGTCCCAATTATTTGGGGGGGGGGAGTCACTAGTTCATTTATGCCAGGATATTAGCATTATTAAATGTTATTTTCTTCCTGTTATGTAGCAAATGTGGGAATCTAATGGAATATTAAAGGTTTATACCAAATGCAATTTAACCAATTATGTACTTATGTGTGATTTGTCCTTTTAAAGTTCAAGGATCCCATGAGTAAAACCAGTTTAATCAAGAAGTCTATGAGAGACTATTAGTAATAAGTGCTAATTGTGCTAAATGACTTAGATAGGTGCTCTAGAAACTAGATTGTTTGCAAGCACAGAACCAAATATAACTAGGAAGTTTACAGTCCAGAAATAGTAAATGCCTAAATGATCAAGTGTTTTAACATTTAGTTTCAGCATGGAGTAAACTTCGTAATTAGCCAAGCAATAAATAGAAAGAGATTAATTTAATTAATGCCCCATGGGCATATAAAAATCAAAAGCATAAAAGGCCACTGGGAACAAGAGCATTTAAGAAAAATCTCCATCTATCAAATGGAAGCAAACTCACTAATTTTGAGGAAAAAAATCTACAAAGGTAGCCTCATAAGAGCAGATAAAATCATGTCTTTGTGACTTAAAGATCAAAAGCATTTAAATACCAGAAAAATGTCTAATGACTTGCATATTATCATATAAATATCATAGCATAATGTGCTTTAACATTGATGAGAGCTGTTCATCTCATATATGAAGTATATAATTTAAGACACTTATTAAATTAAGTCTCCTTGTATTGTTCTTTCAATAGTCATAATGGAATTGGAATTTTCTCCTTCCAAAAAAGACATTACCATATGCTTTTTAAATGTAAGAGACTCTGACTCTGGCACCTGAGCATGTGTATTTCACTAGCTCTTATTAATGTCTGCTTTTATTTGTCTTTGTGAGATAATAAAAGAAGAGAAGAAATGGAACTCAGTTGCAATTCCTGCTGTTTGAGAGCAGCTATACTGGAGTGAGACACTGAAGATAGCAGTCAGACACTAGGTCTCCATGTGCTTTGAAACTAGGTCATGTCTGGCAGTGCAAGCCACCAGATAGAAATAAAATTAGAAATTACTGAAATACTTGAAAAATAGATTTAGAATTTTGCGATAGAAAATTTTCAAAGTACCTGTAGATGATTAGAAGTTGACCTGGATAAATCAATCTAAAACCAAAGCTTTTATATATATATATATATATATATATATATATATATATATATATATATATATATATATATATATAGAGAGAGAGAGAGAGAGAGAGAGAGAGAGAGAGAGAGAGTTTTTAAATTATTCAACTTAAAATAAGATGTTAAGGATATAACCTGAGGATCATTCATTTATATTTTTAGACTTTTATGATTCTTTATTTTTATGATTTTTAAAATCATTCTAAATAGTTTTTACTTAGCTATTGCCAATTATTTAAAATCCTTTCCCTCATCACATCCTGCATTCTTGACAGCTAGGCCAAAGGAACATGGTCTGGGACCGGTTCTACACAGCTGGAGAGACTTCCTGTATCCTTGGGTGGTAGACTGTATGCCCATTCTTGGAAGGCCATCTTTATGATACTTATTGCCAAAAGGCTGGTGTGTAAATAGAAATTTTGTACCCTTGGGCTTCATCTCCCAGCATCCCTTTCCCTTTGTCCCCATGTTTGCATCCTTACAGGTATGAATAAATTCTGTAACTCTGCTCTTTTGGGGGATGCTTCTTCCTGCGCTCACGGCCTGGCTCTCTCTTTCAGACTCTCTGCTCTCTCTGCCCTCTTGTGACCTGCATGTGCTGTTCCTGGGAAACTTCTTTTATTTACTGAGGCTTAATAAACTTTATAAAATATAATACTTGGAGTATTTGGATATTGAATTTAAACTTACATTGGTCACCAGGTTTTGAATGATTTTGACAACAGCAACTCAGGAAAGCAACTGCTATAGCATAGAAAGTTTCAATTAACATTGGTGGATGGAGGATCCATTTGTTGTTTTGTCATTTTCAGTCACATCTGACCCTTCCTGACCTCATTTGGAATTTTGTTGGCAGAGGACTAGAGTGGTTTGAGATTTTCTTCTCCATCTCATTTTACAGATGAGGAAACTGAGGCAAACAGTCAAGTGACTTATCCACGATCACATAGATAAGGCCTGATTTGATTTCAGGAAGATGAGTCTTTCTGACTTCAGGCCCAATACTCTATCCACTAATAATAATAGTAATCCACTAAATTAAAGAAGTAGATAGGTAGGTGGCACAGTGGACAGAGCTCTGGGCCTGGAGTCAGGATAGATTTGAGTTTAAATAGGTCCCTGGGCAAACCACTGCTCGAGTTTCCTCAACTCTAAAATGGGATAATAATACTTACCTTCTAATATATCAAATGAGATAATGTTTGTAAAGCACTTAGCGCAATGACCAGCACGTAATAAATATTTGATAAATTGTTTTTTCCTTTCCTTGAAATATCAATGACTACTGCACTCATTCAAACAATCAACCAACAAGCCTTAATTAAGCACCAACTGTGTGTGAGGTCCTGGGAATACAAAGACAAAAACAAAAAGGTTTGCAACATCAGGAAGCTTACCTAATTTATCAACAGCCTCTCTCTTCATCAGCCAATTCACATCTTTTCCTCTGAAATTCACTCCACACCAGCACAACCACTTCCTGTTTCCCAGTCTAAGTGGTACATCCCAATGACATTCAAATATTATACTAAAACCAAGACCTCTCTAAATCAAGTCCTTAAGACCCCTATCATCACATCTTAATTATCAGTCATTATGGCAGCTACATTGACATTTCCCAATTCTCTCATTATTTCTTTAAAAAAAAAAAACCTTTACTTTCTGTGTTGTAATCAATTCTGTGTATTTGTATTGGTTCCAAGGCAGAAGAGCAATATGGCTAGGCAATGGGGGTTAAGTGACTTGCCCAGGGTCACACAGCTAGGAAGTGTCTGAAGTCAAATTTGAATCTAGGACCTCCTGTCTCTAGGCCTGGCTCTCTAGCCACTGAGCTACTTGGCTATCCTCCATACCACATTATTTCAAAGCCAAGATCATATCTGCATTTTTTTCAGTGCACCTACCTACCTTAGAAGACTGTTGTGGAAAGCCAAATAAAAAGTTCTTTGACTCTGAAAAGTCCTATGTAAAAATGACTTATTAATTATAGTTGTCATCTCGTATTGATTTCTTTTCTCTATCTTTGTGTCCTGAGGTACTCTTAGAGAATGTGTTGTAACACCTAATAATTGACTAAATCTTAAGGCATCCTATTCATTTGTCGGACACAATTGAAAGAAGATAAAGAAAACCCACACAGAATTTTTGTAGTTTTCTTCCATCCTTCTGCCCCTTTTTCTCTTCTTCCTAGTAGAGGGCTTCTTTGTAGCACTCCCCATCAAGAAAGAGAGAAAGGAAGAAAGAAAGAAAGGAAGAAAGAAAGAAAGAAAGAAAGAAAGAAAGAAAGAAAGAAAGAAAGAAAGAAAGAAAGAAAGGAAGGAAGGAAGAAAGAAAGAAGGAAAGAAAGAAGGAAAGAAAGAGAGAAAGAAAGAAAGAAAGAGAGAGAGAAAGAAAGAGAGAAAGAAAGAGGGAAAGAAAGAGAGAAAGAGAGAGAAAGAGAGAAAGAAAGAAAGAGAGAGAGAGAAAGAAAGAAATAAAGAATGAAGGAAGGAAGGAAGGAAGGAAGGAAGGAAGGAAGGAAGGATGGAAGGAAGGAAGAAGAAAAATCTTTTCCACTCTTGCTTATATTTAGAAGATAACACTGTTCCATCAAATAAGATACCTCACTATGACTATTGCTATCCTCAGAGGTCATATTCAATAGAGCACCCATTGCTCAGGCAAATCCTGAAATCCAAAGCATTGCATATCAAAAGAAAAGCTTGTCCAAGAGCCCCAGCAGTCAAGATTCCTCTTGAATAGTCATGTATCCTATGGATGCTCAACAAACACTTGCTGGCTCATAAGTATCAGAGTAGGAGATAAGTAGCACCATGATGAAGTCAGCTTATAGTGCTACAGAGAATCAATTATTAATCTTTTAGTATGAACTTTAACATTGTGGGAATCAACAAACATTACAAATTGTTTTGTTGATTTAACCTTTAAAAATGCTTTAAAAAAGTTAATAAGGCAAATTAAACTTGAGTTGTGTAATCACATCCTGCATTCATTTCCCCCTACCTCCCCAGAGCCCATCGTTAAATATTTATAAGCATAAGCCTGAGGATGCCATCAATTCCACCGGAGAGACTAATATTTTTGCTGTTTAAAAAATGAATGTTCATGTGATCTAACATTTAAGGTTGCCGATCACTGTCAAGCATCTCTCTCATAGAACAAAGTACTACATTTGAAATGGTTGCTCAGAGAGCAGTTTGAGGGTCGTTCCACACTACCATTTGATTTTCCAGGGTTTTAGAAGGAATCTATACCTTTAATGAATAATAGTGGAAAGAGATAGGGCAGATTTTTTTTGCCCCTTTGTCCCTGAAATGACTTTCTTCGCAATTTAGATAGTGATATTTCAAAGTATTTTTCTACTAATAGAAAAAAGGGGCAATTCTATAAATTGTTGGTTGTAGAAGGGATACTAACTGCTCACTTATCTTGTTCTGAGAGAGAACAGTTTTGATTACTTTGTTCCACTTCATGTGAATTGGACAAAAAATGTTGGAGGCTTGGACTTCAAACCATTCCAGAAATGGCAGAATTGGCTTGACATATATTTAACCTGCCTATATAATTATAATATATGGCCAGTAAGAGGGTCTCACACACACACACACACACACACACACACACACACACAGAAAATGGAGGGAGAGAGAGACAGTTGAGGAATGGAGAAAGGGAAGAGGTTGATCTTCCTTCTCTTCCCCTTGGGGAAGGTAACTCTGCTTTGTCTCCCTGAGGGATAGAGTATATCTCCTCAGAGAATGGTTCTGGGAGGTGAAGGTTAAGAACTAGAGGAAAGAGTTTAGGTGAAATGGCACACAGCCTCCCTTCTTGGTCTCAGTTATTGTTTAGAGACAAGATGGACTTTCCTGTCTCTTGGTCCTTCAAGTATACCAACTGCCACTTCTCTTCAAACCCCTGGGTTTATACCCCCATCAAGGAGAGTTGTTGTTCCTTGCATCTAGTTATTTGGATCCCTAGGATCCTGAGCTAAGCCTTCTTTTTTGGGGGAAGTATGGTTCTCCCCAAATCTTCAGCCCCCTTCCTTAATGCCAGGAACTAGGCAAACCTGATCTAAGTAGTAAACACTTTATTTGGAATTACTCAGGGAAGGGAGAGATGAAGGTAGTAGGTTAGGAAAGCTGGGTAGCAGGAATCCCTATTGATTTACAGTCTGACCCCCCCAAATCGCGGGGGTCTAGGCTCCCGGCTTTGACCCCTTTTCTGGTCAGCTGCTGGTTTGGTCCCTACTCTAATCTAGTTAGAGTAATGGAGTTCAGGACAAGTTGGGAAAAGAGGTGGAGAATAATCTTTGGAGAGGAGTTTCTCAATAGATGGCTTCCTTCAAAGTCCCAGTCTACAATGTCTCAAGCTGAGTGAGATACTTCAGGGGTTCATTGGGAAACAGTTGATATCCAGAGGGACCCCTCACCCTCAGAGTTCCTCTTCTCAGACTCTCAACTGGAGGAGTGAGGTGAGCTGGCAGTTTTTGAATTCTCTCAACTTCTGTTCTCTCACTGGAATCCTGGGTTTTTTCTTATTGTCCCTCTCCCCCCGGGTAAGGTGCTTCTTGCTCCACTTTTACAAATTCCTCTCTTACAACTTCCCCCTTTTCATCTTGTGCAGAATTGTCACCCTGACAATGCATTGGTTTTAGATGAGTTACTTACTGTTGTTTCCTTAGTACTATATTTCTATCTATCTATATTCTATATCCCACTCCCAAAATAAGAAATCTGCCTTCCCTTTACTATATCTATACTTATCTTATTTTAGCTAACTAAGCATAGACTAAGAAGAGATCTTGGGAAAATATTTGGGGTAGGTGTGGTTTTGTTACAAGGGGCTGATACAATTGATTAACATATTTTTGGAATAACAATGTCATAACAATATGCAACAATATTGATTTAACTAGTTGGTAACAACATCTTAATGATTTCTAAACTATGGTAACATTTTTTCCTAACTCCTTATGTTTTCTTAACTTCTCTTTTACAAATTCTTTAATTTTTTAGTTTCCCTACTTTATGTTATCCTGGCTCTTTCCCTGTTACTGGCTCCCTAAAATATAACTTCCCTTGTCAGCCCTGGCTATCCTCTTTCCCTGATATAAGTTTTGTTAAGAGTGTTAGTCTAATTTCTAACCTATGTTAGTATGTTATTTCTCTAAGATTTACATTATGTAATGTATGTTTTCTGTACATCTGATACAATGGTTTATACATATATATATATATATATATATATATATATATACAGTACATATATACAAGAGTTCTGCTTTGGAGTCCACCAGACAGAAAGGTTTTTTCCAGTCCTTTTCTATCTGTTTGAGTTCTGCAAGAACTTTATTTGCAAGTTTTTCATATTTCATTATTATGGGTCTTGACCCCTAAATCAGTGTGTTTTATGGTTTTGTACTAAATCTGTTGTTTGGCATATACATACTTATTCCTTATTTATCTTCTTTTGTTCCAGATTTATGTACATGTTGAATGCATTTCTCTTAATGTTATATTAATATGTTAATGGTGTACCATCTTTTGTGACATGCTCCTTGAAGTTCTTTGCTTTACATAGTTCATGGGTTAAAGTTCTTTTTCTGTCCCTTATAGTTCATTTGAGTTGTTATATTGGTCTTGGAAGGTTTCTTCTGTTCTTGATCTTCTGTTGGACTCTTGGTCTGTATGGGAATCATGCTTGACTGTCTTGTAGATTCTCCTGTCTTCTTTCACAGGAACATGCGTGTGAGTGACATTTGTGTCCAGTCAGGTGAATGTGTGTGCGTGTGTGTGTGTGTGTGTGTGTGTGTGTGTGTGTGTGTGTGTAAGAATGGTTAAGACTGTGTGATTGTGGGTAAGACTGTGTGTAGAGTTTTTTTTTCCTTTGTTGCTTTATGATTTCTAGTTATAGAGAGATAATGAGTGAAGTGAGAGATTGAGATAGAGAGGGAGAGTAACGGGATTTTTCTGCTTTCTGGTTTATAATCAGTCTATCCTTCTGTCATCATTTATATTTCAGTATCACTTTGATCAGGGCTGTCCATAGCTTGTGTTTCCCTATTCCTGTCAATTTCACTCTGCGTCTGTGCCTCTTGAGTATGGTCTGGGGCATTTTCTGATCCTAATTCATCTTCGTTAGTCAAGGTGATTTGGCATTTATCATGTGAGGCATGGTACTAAGTTTGTGTCTTTGTTCTTCTCTATTCTGATAATAGTGGACAATGTCTAATTCCCCTTGGAAATGGTTATTGAGGGTGGTCTTTGCCCTCCTCTTGGGAAGCAGTCTGCAATGTCGTTTCTCAGCTCAAAGGAGACAGCTTCTCCTTCTCTGGAGTCTGGGGCTGCCTCAATTAGCAGTCGGGGGTTAGATGTTCCATTCATCTGGCTTTCCCTCTGAGCTTGCCCCAGAAGCTGCAAGCTGTATTCTTGGTGGATTTCTCACTTGTGTGTTTGTGGAGGATTTTTGGCCATGTATCTCAGTGGGGTGTAATCCTTCCCTTCCTACCACTGGGAAGAACTTGCTATGGGTGGAGGATCAGGGAAATTGATTGTCTTTTTGGTTTCTTTTTGTATTCCCCTAGATGAACTGTGCAAAGTGTCCCTTGGAGTGTTGGAGGTGACTGCAGGGATGCTGGGTTGGAGTTTAGAAGCTCCCAGTTAGAAATGATCTTCTTAGGTACATTAGGCTGTGGTGTCAGAAATATTAAGGATTTGGGATATTGTTTCTTTCTGACCTTTGGACTGGACATGACTTTTTTATTTTCTAGCTAAGTATCTTAGTCCTTTTCCTTTTTGGGTGCCCTAGAACCTCTCAGATGGTACTAAACTGTTAAGATTTCTTTCCCTGACAACAAGGATTCCTCCCAACCAGTTTCTCTTTCCCAGTTCAAGCCTATAGTCTGTAGTTGATTTCTCCTGGTTTTCATATCATTGATACAGTAATACAAAGAGTTTATGTTGTGTCCAGACACAAAGGTATGTTTTTAACTTTGCCTTCTTCATACTTGTATAAGGTGAAATTTTTTGGCTGTGCTCCAAAGGCATCCTTAGGTGTCTTTTCCTTTTGTGCTTGAGGAATGAAGAGGTAAATGATCATTCTTATCCCTTTCTGTTACACTTGACTTGTTGCTTAAGTATGATGAGATATCAGTAAGAGTGGTTTAACTCACAGGTAAAGTCTCTTTACATGCACTGATTTATTTTCAATGTCTGAAAAGGCAGTTGATTCAATGGAGGTCTAAGGAGCTGTCTTAATCTTGGCAGCCAGGGTTTGTTAACATGGATTCTGGGGTTGCAGGCACTGGCATTGGCTTCTCTGATATGTTTTGGGTCTCTCAGAACTTTGTTGATTTTCCCTGAGGGGAAGGATTGTGAGAGGAAAAGGGAGCCTTTTGAGATTAGGCTAGCTCTTTCAGCAGGGATCTTTGGGTTTGTTGGTCTGTAGAACATGAGTTAGATCACTTTCCAGTCTTGTTCACTAATTTCTCTGATATGATTGGGTTTCTTTAGGGATTGAATTTTCAGTCTTTTGTCTACTCCCCCTCTGGGCCAGTATAAGTTTTAGTCTTTAATTAGCACTAGAGAAACTGTGACAGGCAATGGAATGTTGGGTGAGAGGCAGGTGCTGCATTTTGGCTTGTTAGAAGTTCTAAGTTAGAGAAAGGAAGAATAGATAAAAGCATCAAGGTATTCGGTGCTTTCTTCCTCAATTTTGGTCCACTTATAAGGTTCTTGATTGTCATTGCTTTGCCAGACCATTGTGTTCAGATATTCTGTGTTTTCCATGCCTTGACCTAACTCTTCCTCAGTGATTCCTTGCTTTAGACCTATGGCTTCTATTTGTAAATCTGTTTCCCTTTCTTTTAGATATTGATTCTCTACCCCTTCTTGTGAAGTTATAGTGATTTGATTTTTGTCTGTGTAGAATGATGTTGCGAATGTATCCTCCTTTACATTTGTCTCTGTGCTCCTTATAAGATCACTTGTGTGTTAGTTATCCAGTGTTGGGCTCTTTTGGCTTTCTGTTACAGTGTGATAAAGGTACTTTTTGATTTTGAATGAGTTCAGTGTTAAAGCTTCTTAGAGATTGTATAGCTGTTTGATCTTGCCTCTTTTCTCCCTCACCCATCTTCCTGGAGTTTGAGGAAATTTCTGGTTCATGGGAAAACATGTCCTTTTGGTTTGGAGCTTGAATAATGCCTTCCCCTTCCCAGTTCTTCCTCTCAGTGATCTCTTGTGATGATTTGAGATTCTTGTTTGTTTCTATGTTGTTATCTGAGTGTTGTAAATCAGCTATTGTTCTGGGAAAGAAATCTTTTGCTCTAAGATTTAAGTTGGATTTTTGTCTACACTCTTTTGGTTCTCTTTGTACAGAGACTTGCCCTTGCACTTTAGCACATGGGGGTATGTGTTTTTGCATGTTAGAATCTATAACTCTGGGCTTTTCTTGGGCTGTCTCCTGCTTTTTGCTTATTCCTTTCTCTTTGGGGTTTGGAGAATCAGTGAAAGGTTTGGATTTGGTCCATTTTCTTTTGTGATGCTGTATTTGATTTAAGGATTTGTCAGGGACCCTTGTGCTCCTTATTCCCAACCCATATTTGCATATAAAAATTTTTTCTAGGTATCTCTTGATTTATTCCTTATTCTTCCCAGTACTCTCTTCTGTGCCCCTGTATGTTTCAAATATTTTATTTTTCATGTCCATTATATCTTTTTGTAACTTTCTCTCCTCCTTTTCTAGTTCCCTTTGTTTTAAGTTTTTGCTTTCAATCTCTATCTCTCCAGACTCTATTTCTCCCACTAACAGTTCTTTTAGTGTTCTCTGTGGTGTGTCAGCTCCCATTTTCCATCCCTGTACCCATTTTGCATTGTGTGGCTTTTCCCTGGCTTCATAAGGTGTGTTGTGAATTCCCCTTAGCCACTATGGTTGCATATTTGGACTTTATTCCATCATTGATAAGTCTTTGCATTATTTTGAGATCTGGAACATTTTGATTTTTCAATTCACAGTGTTCACAGCATTTTGGTTTGTATGAATTGTAATATGTATGTCTTTGTAATCTCTATTTTGGTTGTTTCTGTATCCCCTATTTTGATCGTACAACCAGTTGTTGTATCATGATCCCTTGCTGTTTCCATGCTCATAATGTGATTTCAAGGGACAAAATATGAGTATGTTGCAACTCATGCTTGCCTAACTCTGTTGCAAAGGAAGCATTTCCTAGCACCTCCCTGCCCTCTCTGTTGGTATTAAGGCCTTTGTTGTGGGAAAGCCCTAATTGTTGCTAAATTCTTGACTTCTATTTCCTTTTGTCTCAATGTCTCCTTTGTTCCCTCTAACTTTTGCTGTAAGTCACCCTTCTACTTTTGTTGTTCTGTGTGTGTGTCATGTAAGAATGTGGCAGAATCACGTAATTCTTGTAGTGAAAGTGATTCAAATTGTGGGCAGTAATGTTTGTAAAAGTTCTTAAGTGTGGAATTACATCCCTGTAAAAATTGCCTCTTCACATGAGGAATTGCTTGTTCACTATCCTGGGGGTACCCCCAAATTGCCTCTACATTTTCCAGTAGCCTATCAAGGTAAATTGAGGGATGCATTTTGGGGTCCTGCCTAATTCTTTCAAATTTCCCCCATGCATTTGGGTGCACACAGAATGATTTGACTGCTTCAAGAAGGTCTTCAAAAGCTTTTCTTAGATAAGTTAAATTTTGGGGACGAGAATATTCCACGTCACCATGGTATTCTGGCCAGCTGGTTAAATTTTCATCCTCTCTTGTCTTTTTTTTTAAATAATATTTTATTTGATCATTTCCAAGCATTATTCATTAAAGACAAAGATCATTTTCTTTTCCTCCCCGCCATCCCCCATAGTCGACGTGTGATTCCACTGGGTGTCACATGTTTTCTTGATTCAAACCCATTTCCATGTTGTCAATATTTGCATTAGAGTTTGGTTTAGAGTCTCTCCTCTGTCATGTCCCCTCAACCGCTGTAGTCAGGCAGTTGCTTTTCCTCGGTGTTTCCACTCCCATAGTTTATCCTTTGCTTATGAATAGTGTTTTTTCTCCTAGATCCCTGCAGATTGTTCAGGGACATTACACCACCACTAATGGAGAAGTCCATTACATTTGATTATACCACAGTGTATTAGTCTCTGTGTACAATGTTCTCCTGGTTCTGCTCCTCTCACTCTGCATCACTTCCTGGAGGTTGTTCCAGTCTCCATGGAATTCCTCCACTTTATTATTCCTTTTTGCACAATAGTATTCCATCACCAGCATATACCACAATTTGTTCAGCCATTCCCCCAATTGAAGGGCATCCCCTCATTTTCCAATTTTTGGCCACCACAAAGAGTGCAGCTATGAATATTCTTGTACAAGTTTTTTTCCTTATTACCTCTGGGTATAAACCCAGCAGTGCTATGGCTGGATCAAAGGGTAGACATTCTTTTGTCGCCCTTTGGGCACAGTTCCAAATTGCCCTCCAGAATGGTTGGATCAGTTCACAATTCCACCAGCAATGAATTAATGTCCCTACTTTTCCACATCCCCTCCAGCATTCATTACTTTCCTTTGCTATCATGCTAGCCAGTCTGCTTGGTGTGAGGTGATACCTCAGAGTTGTTCTGATTTGCATGTCTCTGATTATAAGAGATTTAGAACACTTCTTCATGTGCTTATTAATAGTTTTGATTTCTTTATCTGAGAACTGCCTATCCATGTCCCTTGCCCATTTATCAATTGGAGATTGGTTTGATTTTTTGTACAATTGATTTAACTCTTTATAAATTTGAGTAATTAAACCTTTGTCAGAGGTTTTTATGAAGATTTTTTCCCAATTTGTTGTTTCCCTTCAGATTTTAGTTACATTGGTTTTGTTTGTACAAAAGCTTTTTAATGTGATGTAGTCAAAATTATTTATTTTAGATTTTGTGATTTCTTTCTATGTCTTGCTTGGTTTTAAAGTCTTTCCCCTCCCAAAGGTCTGACATGTATACTATTCTGTGTTTACCCAATTTACTTATGGTTTCCTTCTTTATGTTTAAGTCATCCACCCATTTTGAATTTATCTTGGTGTAGGGTGTGAGGTGTTGATCAATTCCTAATCTCTCCCACACTGTCTTCCAATTTTCCCAGCAGTTTTTATCGAATAGTGGATTTTTGTCCCAAAAGCTGGGATCTTTGGGTTTATCATATACTGTCTTGCTGAGGTCACTTGCCCCCAGTCTATTCCACTGATCCTCCTTTCTGTTTCTTAGCCAGTACCAAATTGTTTTTATGACTGCTGCTTTGTAATATAGTTTAAGGTCTGGGACTGCAAGGCCCCCATCATATGTGTTTTTTTTTTAATTAATTATTTCCCTGGATATTCTTGATCTTTTGGTATTCCAAATGAATTTTGTTATTTTTTTTTCTAAATCAGTAAAGAAATATTTTGGTAGTTCAATGGGTATGGCACTAAATAGATAAATAAGTTTGGGTAGGATGGTCATTTTTATTATATTGTCTCATCCTATCCATGAGCAGTTAATGTTTTTCCAATTGTTCAAGTCTAGTTTTAGTTGTGTGGAGAGTGTTTTTTAGTTGTGTTCATATAGTTCCTGTGTTTGTCTCAGGAGATAGATTCCTAGGTATTTTATTTTGTCGAAGGTGATTTTGAATGGGATTTCTCTTTCTAGTTTTTGTTGCTGAGCTGTGTTGGAGATATATAGAAAAGCTGATGATTTATGTGGGTTTATTTTGTATCCTGCAACTTTGCTAAAGTTGTTGATTATTTCAATTAGCTTTTTGGTTGAATCTCTAGGATTCTTTAAGTAGACCATCATGTCATCTGCAAAGAGTGATGACTTGGTCTCCTCCTTGCCTATTTTGATGCCTTCAATTCCTTTATCTTCTCTAATTGCTACTGCTAGTGTTTCTAGTACAATGTCAAATAGTAGAGGTGATAATGGGCATCCTTGTTTCACTCCTGATCTTATTGGGAATGCATCTAGTTTATCCCCATTGCAGATGATATTAGCTGATGGTTTTAGATATATACTGTTTATTATTTTTAGGAACGGCCCTTCTATTCCTCTGCTTTCTAGTGTTTTTAATAGGAATGGGTGTTGTATTTTATCAAAGGCTTTTTCTGCGTCTATTGAGATAATCATGTGATTCTTGTTGGTTTGTTTGTTGATGTGGTCAATTATGCGGATGGTTTTCCTAATATTGAACCAGCCCTGCATTCCTGGTATAAATCCTACTTGATCATGGTGGATGACCTCTCTGATCACTTGCTGGAGTCTTTTTGCTAGTATCCTATTTAAGATTTTTGCATCTATATTCATTAGGGAGATTGGTCTATAGTTTTCTTTCTCTGTTTTTGATGTGCCTGGTTTTGGAATCAGTACCATGTTTGTGTCATAAAAGGAGTTTGGTAGAACTCCCTCTTTGCTTATTATGTCAAATAGTTTGTATAGTATTGTGATTAACTGTTCTCTGAATGTTTGATAGAATTCACTGATGAATCCATCAGGCCCTGGGGATTTTTTCTTAGGAAGTTCTTTGATGGCTTGTTGGATTTCATTTTCTGATATGGGATTATTTATGAATTCTATTTCTTCTTCTGTTAGTCTAGGCAGTTTGTATTTTTGTATATATTTATCCATATCACCTAAATTGGTGTATTTATTGCCATATAATTGGGCAAAGTAATTTCTAATTATTGCCTTAATTTCCTCTTCATCAGAGGTGCTGTCCCCTTCTTCATCTTTGATGCTGTTAATTTGCTTTTCTTCCTTCCTTTTTTTAATTAGATTGACCAGTACTTTGTCTATTTTGTTTGTTTTTTCAAAGTACCAGCTTCTTGTCTTATTTATTTAATCAATAGTTCTGTCACTTCGATTTTATTAATTTCTCCCTTAATTTTTAGGATTTCTAGTTTCGTTTTCTGCTGGGGGTGTTTAATTTGATCGCTTTCGAGTTTTTTCATTTGCATTTCCAATTGATTGATCTCTGCTCTCCCTAGTTTGTTGATATATGCACTCAGGGATATGAATTTACCTCTGATTACTGCTTTGGCTGCATCCCAAAAGGTTTGAAAGAATGTCTCGCCATTGTCATTTTCCTCGATAAAATCATTAATTGTTTCTATGATTTCTTCTCTAACTAAACGATTTTGGAGTATCATATTGTTTAATTTCCAATTAGTTTTGATTTGGTTTTCCATGTACCTTTACTGATCATTATTTTTATTGCTTTGTGATCTGAGAAGGCTGCATTTATTATTTCTGCTTTTCTGCATTTGTGTGCTATGTTTCTGTGACCTAATGTATGGTCAATTTTTGTGAATGTGCCATGTGGTGCTGAGAAGAAGGTGTATTCATTTTTATCCCTATTTATTTTTCTCCATATGTCTATTAATTCTAATTTTTCTAAGATTTCATTCACTTCTTTCACCTCTTTCTTATTTATTTTTTGGTTTGATTTATCTAAATTTGATAATGGTTGGTTTAAGTCTCCCACTAATATGCTTTTACTGTCTATTTCTTCCTTCAGTTCTCCTAGTTTCTCCATTTTAAATTTGGGTGCTATATTATTTGGTGCATACATGTTGATTAGTGATATTTCCTCATTATCTAAAATCCCTTTTAACAAAATATTATTACCTCCCCTATCTCTTTTGATCAGGTCTATTTTTGCTTTGGTTTTATCAGATATCATGATTACCACTCCTGCCTTCTTTCTGTCAGTTGAGGCCCAGAAGGTCTTACTCCATCCTTTAATTCTGACCTTGTGGGTGTCAACCCGCCTCATGTGTGTTTCTTGAAGACAACATATGGTAGGGTTTTGGATTCTAATCCATTCTGCTATTTGTCTACGTTTTATGGGTGAGTTCATCCCATTCATGTTCAAAGTTATGACTGTCATTTGTGTACTCCCTGGCATTTTGATTGCCTTCCCTAATTCTAACCTTTTCTTCTTTGGCTCTACCTTTTAGTCCAGTGATTTACTTTAAATTGGTCCCCCTTGTCCCCTCCCTTGATATGTTTCCCTTTTTAGTCCCTCCCTTTTTGTTCCCTCTCCTTCCCCCCCTTTTTCCCTCCCCTTTTGTTTTCCCTTCTCCCTGCCCTTGTTGGGTAAGATAGAATTCAAGATCCCAATGGATCTGGATGTTTTTCCCTCTCAGAGTTGATTTCCCTGAGAGTAAGGTTTAAGTAAAAATTCCCATCCTCTCCTTATTATAGGAATTTTCCCCCCTCCCCTTCCCATGTGAATCTTTGTGTGAGAACGATTATTCTATTTGGTGTTTCTTTTCCCTCTATTTACACATTACATTTTCCCCACATGTTAGTATACATAGATTGATATAAATGTAGTCCTTATAGAAGAGAGTTTGAGTAAAAGAAGAAGATAACATTTTTCTACTTTTCCCTTTCCTTCATATTTACCTTTTCAGGTATTCCATGCTCTTTGATTTTCAGTATCAAAATTTCCACAGAGCTCTGGTCTGTTTATTGCAAAAAGTTGGAAATCTTCTATTTTGTTGAATGCCCATACTTTCCCTTGGAAGTATATAGTCAGTTTTGCTGGATAGCTGATTCTTAGTTGAAGACCCAGCTCTCTTGCCTTTCTGAAGATCACATTCCATGCCTTACGATCATTTAGAGTAGAACTTGCAAGGTCTTGTGTGACCCTGATTGGCATTCCTTTATATCTAAATTGTCTTTTTCTGGCTTCTTGTAGGATTTATTCTTTTGTTTGAGAGTTTTGGAATTTGGCAATTACATGCCTGGGAGTTGTCTTTTGGGGGTTTAGTGTAGAGGGTGTTCTGTGAGCTCTGTCAGTGGCTGTATTGCCCCCTTGTTCTAGAATCTCTGGGCAATTTTCTTTGATTATCTCTTGTATTACGATGTCGAGTTTGGTGTTTATTTCTGGCTTTTCTGGAAGTCCAATTATTCTTAAATTATCTCTTCTCCCTCTATTTTCCAAATCTGTCACTTTGTCAGTGAGATATTTTATGTTCTCTTCTAATTTCTTGCTCTTTTGGCTTTGCTTTATTAGTTCTTGCTTTAAAGCCTGGTTTTCTTTTACAGTTTGGTCAAACTGGTTTTGTAGATGCATGAATTTCTTTTGCATTATTTCCCCCTTTTCCTCCCAGAAGGCTTCCATCTTTTTGATCATTTCAGATTCAAATTCTTCATGGGTTTGTGGAGAGTTTCCATTTCCTTTGGAAGTTTTCGGAGCATTTGCTTGTGTTTCCTCTTCTATCTCCTCTGTGTTTTGTATTTTTGCTCCATAAAATGTGTCCAAAGTCGCCCCCTTCTTCTTGTTTCTTTTTGAATTTTGGGACTTTTGTGCTTCTGTGGAGTTTGCCATCTCTATCTGAGTGGGGGGGACTAGCTTTTCTTATCTCTGTCTGGAGTTCAGAGGTTTTAGCCCTAGGCAGATTGTCCGTTATATGCAGTTGTTGTTCTGTCTTCCCGGGAAGCCAGGAGTTGCTGGTGTGTCCCTGTTACTGCCCTCCTCTCCTTGGCACCCTCCTGATGGTTCTCCGTTGCCTTACTTCCACTCTGTAAGCCTAGCTTGGCTCTTGTTCCTGTGCTTTAGCCGGCCAGCAGCAGCACTCTGCGGGGGGAGGGGCTGCGGCTTCCTGGAGCTCTGAGGGTTCCTAATGAGATTAGCTTTCCCTGGATTGAATTTAGTATGCCTTGAGACAGGGACTTTTTTCGTGAGATTCCAATGGTAGGATCCAGCCAGGGGGTTACAAGATCCCCCCTCTCTCTCTCTGTTTCCCTGCTGTCTGGGTGCCCCCTCGACTGGGTTAGGTTGTTTTCAGAATGTGGCCTTCAGAATAGCCGGCTCCAGAGGCCCTTTTTTCAGCCCTGAGGGTTGCTGTTGTTTCAGAAGACCCTGCTCTCTGAGGGGGAGGGGCCGTGGCTTCCCGGAGCTCCGAGGGCTCCTCCCAGGGGGTTAAGAGCTCCCCCATCCCTCTCTGTTTCCCTGCTGTCTGGGTGCCCCCTCAACTGGGTTAGATTGTTTTCAGGATGTGGCCTTCAGAATAGCAGGCTGTGGGGCTCTGAGGTTGCCTCTGCTGCCTCAGACTCAGACTCAGCCCTCTGGGTTGGGGGGGGATGGGTCCTAGGACCTTCCTTCTGCCTACCCCTTAGGTCCGAGTGGTCTCGGGTTCTGGCTTTTGGGGAGGGCTGTACTTTTTGATCCAGGTCCAGTCCAAGAGGAGGACTCCCGGGGTCTATGCTGTTGATCATTTTGAATTTCGGTGCCCTAGGAGCATTCGGTTTGAGATCAGTAAGGAAGGTTTTCAGGAGATCTTAAATTTAGCTTTCTCTATGCCGCCATCTTGACCAGAAGCTCCTCTCTTGTCTTTTTAAGGAATTGCACCTGTTCCTGGGGGCTAAATAATTCCCCAAGTAAAAGTTCTACATCCTCAAAATTAGGTTCAAAAAGTTTGAAAGCACGGTTTAGCTCCTGTAAACACTTAAAAGTTTTGGTACAGAAGTGGGGCATTCTCTTACAGAGCATTTCTAAATCTTGTGCAGAACTTTATGGATTTTCATATGGATGATCCTTGAGTCAGGTGTAATCTTTGCAAAATCTCTGAGAGACATAATCTTTTGTGCCTCTGCAGCTTCCTCAGCTTGTATGGCTTCTGTATTAGTCTGCCTATCCACCATTACTTTCTCTGTGCATATCCCTACAGTCAGAGCTGTTGATGCCACTGCCCCATTGCCCTTTTTCTGGTTTTTGCTAGTGTCAGTGTTTGTATTTGATCTGTCATATTGTCCTTTCCCATCCCCAGGCTCTCCATCTTTGTCATAAAGTCTTGGTACATGTCTTCCATCTAGGAGAATTTTTTGTCTAGTTTGTTGTCCATGTTGTTAATGTCACCCTTGCCCAAGATCACTTTGAGTCCCTTTTGTTGAGTAATTGTTGAGTAAAATTGCCATATCATTATGACAGATCCATATACTGCTGGGAACATTGGCTATAAATGTCATTTCAATTTTCATTTGTTCCCAGTATTTAGTTATATTCATGACTGCCCCCAGGAAATCATGGAAGATGGTAGTAATTGCCCCAAAGACTGAGTAATACCAATGAACCAGTATCACTAGAACCAGACCAGTCCACCACATCTTCTGATATATTCTTCTTCTTTCTGTACCCCACCTTCACCCAGATATCTATCCAAGCCTTCCCCAAAGGAAAAAAAAAATGTCTGTTTTCCCTGCTGTAAGTTTGTTCACAGAGTTCTATGTCCAAGATGACTGCCCCTCCCCCTAGTCCCTCTCAACTGCCAGTTGTGACTGTTAATGGTGGCTTCTTCTTTGTTCAGTTAACTGGGGTGCCTACTGTAATATATAGCCAGTAAGAGGGTCACTCACACACACACAGAGGAAATGGAGGGAGAGAGAGAGAGACAGTTGAGAGAATGGAGAGGGGAAAGAGGTTGATCTTCCCCTCTCTTCCCCTTGGCTTTGTCTCCCTTTTTATGAAATGTTGATGAAGTCATCTGGAGCATGAAATGATTAGACAGACAAGCAAGGTTGATTTCTATTATTTTTCAAGAAATAATGGCTAATTTTTTTTAAATGAAAGCATCTGGAGTAATTTATTATAGCCTAACTATGCAAAGGGATGCACACTGAAATGCTTCAGTGATGGTCTAATGGCACTTTAAATGCCAAGGCCAGAGTCAGAGCCATTCCTATTATTCTTCCTTCCCTAAGATTTACTGACATAAATAAAGGTGAAGTGACTTTCCCAAGATAAGATAGCTATCAAATGTCTGAGACTGGATTTGAACTCAGATCTTCTGACTCAAGGACCAGCGCTCTATTCATTGCATCTTCTAGTTTTCTTATAAATACGATAGTTATGATACAAAAGGAAGGAAGAATTGAGGTAAAGGAGCATTTGAATTTCTAAAAGATACACAAAAGAGCAGAAGGAAATTCAGAAAGGGATGTAGTCAAGCAGGGCAGTATTTTAATTGTCATATTAAAATTGAAATTTTATTCAAAGAAGAAATCAAAACAGAAAGCTATTATGGAAATTTGGAGTTTCACATGCAAACCTCTTATCCTGTTCTTTGTTTACGGAAATGTTCATATGAGTTGATGTTTGATAAGTTTATACTAATAAAAATGAAAACATATCTTGAAAATAAGTAAATTGTCTAGACCTATGATTGAAGGTGGTTGAGTGAGTCTGTGGAGGAGAGTTGGAAGTTGGAGAATTTGAGGGGAGTGGCATTGCATTTTTAAAAAATTGCAAAGTATATTCCAGAATATACCTTTTAGAGCTGGAGAGAAAGTGAACAAGGAGACAAGCTTGAAGAGGCTTTAGAGATGGTCCTGAATACGCTTGTTGGCATTATTTTTAGCTGAGCATGTGATGATGCACTACCGCATTCCATCCATACCTACATCTCAGCTTTGAGAGAACAGAGAACAAATACCAACGTTATATTTGTGAACATTAGAAATGCTGTCCTTTGTGAAAAGATTCCTCATGCCTCTTGACATCGATAGGAGAAAAGGAAATGTATCACAAGATTCTTTACCAGCCTCGTGAGAGTGTTCATATAGATGAGGCTGGGTGTGATGGGCAGCGGTTTATGGGCAAACAGGCATAGTCACTCTGCAGCAGGCCCTATATAGTATCATAATTTCAGAGCTGGAAGTAGATTTAGAGATCTTCCCGACTCTCATTATTTAGATGAGGACATCAAGGTCTATTTGCCCATGTCTTAAAGGCAGTGACAGAGCTGGTATTCAATCATTTTCCCATTATTTCATGGAACCTCTTTGATTCTTCCATCCAAACAATGCAAATAAATCACTTTTCCTGATCTAATCCTTTTTAGTGGTCTTTATTTCTTTCCTATTGCTAGGAAGTCAATGACACAAAATGACTTTGGCTTAGATTTAGTAATGTCTTGAATCCTGCTCCCCTCCCTCCTTGGCTTCTCTTATTCGTGTTATGCATCCCATTAATGGCTCTCCCAAATGGAGTTCCTGCCTGGTCAGGCACACCCACACTCAAGACATTTCATCTTTCCCTTAGTCTTCCACAGCAGTTGGAACAAGCCAGACTGTGAGAAAAACAAATTCATTACCCTCCAATTCCATTGGGGATGTAAAAGAAAAATAAACACTGTAAATCATTTAACTTTGTAGGGTTTATTTATTACTAGGTGAGGGAGAAAGGGGTTCTTTCTCTCAGTGAGCAGAGACAAGAGCCAGAACTCCAGGAAAGACCCCTCCCAGAGTGGGATAAGTCCATTAATAGACAAACCCAAGCCAGGCCGTAACACAGGGACGTAAGAAAAGGGAACCCTGGGAAGAGTAAAGAATGCTGGGTATTGAAATCCTGGGAGTGCAAATTTTTAAAACACACAGGAATTTCTGTGCCTTCAACCTTAGGCTGCTTGGTCATCATGGCCTGAAAAAGAGTGTAATTCTCAGGGCTACAGGGCCACCTTCCAACTTCCTTTCTGGGCTGTGTTCATAGTGCCTCTCTGCCAGGGCTCATGGTCATTTCCAAGCGTCCAGTGAGGCCAGGGAACTCTTGTAATTAACTGAGAGTAAATAGATCATTCCGCAGACATTCATTCTCATTGGGTTAATGGGAAGAGAAGCAGAATGCATGACGGACTAATCATGCCTTTGTCTGGGGCACTTGGAAGACAAATCTCATTCCCCAACTCCTTATCTCCTCAGATCCTGGCAGAGGTGTTGGAATGGTCAATAATTGTGCTTGATGTTTTGTTCCCTGAACATAAAGACAGCCATTTGGGATTCAGGAAATACAAACCCAACAGACCTTATAATTGGATGATATACTTTGACCAGGTCAATACATGTGTCCTTAATCTACTATAGGAGAACCTGCTTGTAGATGTCATTTAAAACATTTTTTCTTATATGAGGGATGGAAATTGTAGGATCTGCCTGCAGTCCCTACTTAATATCTTCCTGGGTGGATACCTGAGAAGGAGAATGGAGACTGAGGAAAAATGGGTGAAAGGGTTATATATATATATAAAGAACATAACAAAGGAACAAAGAGTCAGAGACAAAGAGTTAAAACATATGGGATCCAGCAAGCTCCTCTGATGGTATTCTCTGAGCTTCATGTATTCCCAAACATTTATTGAAGAATCCATGAATGTTGAGTGGGAGGTAACTAATGAACATGTGGCATGACATATGATTTAACATTGGCTCAATTGACAACCACATAATCATAGAGGAGGAGGTTAGTCATACAGGTGACTTGGTATGGAATGTGCTCTAACAAAGAGGTAGCTAGGACCCTGTGGCAAATAATGTCCTGCTCAGGAATTCTTTTGTCCTTTGGACCAAAGGTTTGGAAATACAATAATCAAGAAGTAACATGACCATGAGTTTGTTATATGAACACACAAGATACAATATCAATACATCAATCATACTTTCAAGATGCTAATATACCTGATATGCTACAGAAATGATTATTACAAACAATTTTATGAGTATGTTCCCCTTTCATTTTTTATGACGCCATGTAAGACCTCATGTGACTTCTCTGTTCTGCAAAGTCTGGATCATATGATGGGGACAAGAATTGGCTTTTTAAGTGCAGCCTTAACCAAAGGCTCCAAGACTGCTGAAGTCTCAGTCTTAGATCTGGGAACTAGTAAATGAACTGACCAGTTGGGTTCCTGTATAGATGTTGTATAATATTCTTTGGCTATAATAATAGTCCTCTTCTTGGTACCCTTCAGATGATTTTGCTTTCTCAATCTAATAGTTAGGATGGTGTGAAACCTGGTGCATGAGGCTTGTTGGAGTTATAACTCTGTTTTCACGATTTTACCATAATCCCAAAAGATTGTGAAAATCACTATGGCCTCAGCTTTGCACTGATATTCTTGATCTGGTGTCATTGTAGCCCAATTTATTAGGTGTGGCAGAATGCTCCAGATATTGGAATCTGGTGCCCCCTCACCATAGTGGTCATGGATAGGGGAACGTCTGGCCAACTATTTTGGGGCTGACGCATGAATCAGGAGACCTAGTAAGGATGAGACCTGATAATCCAGACCCAATGGAAGCATTAGGTTGGGATTAGTATTGAATGTATTTGGATGTAGTTGTAGAGCTTTTTAGCAATGGAATTTAATTTAGTCTCATCGAAGCATTAAGTTGTATTTTCTTGGGCAGCTCCCAGTGGAGACTCAGGTAGACGTTCTATACAAGTCAAATCCTGTTCTAAATGTTACATAGCCATGATGATGTCATCTGTGTAGCTTGGGCAAAATGGAGTCTCAAACCTGTTCTTGGAACCTGGTCAAGCTGTTATAGAGAAATTGATATTTGGGAGGACTATATGGACCAATGGGCTATATCTGCTCTTTGCATGATCAAAGTATCGCTTGATGGTCAGGATATGATCCATCTGTATCCATGGGCTTGTTAAAAACTAGGGTCCAGGAGGGCCTTAGTTGTATGGACAGGTGGAAGGATCATTGAAGTGGTCAAAATATGAATGAATTATTCCTCTTCTTGAACTTTATGTACTGCTGCTTTCCAACAACAACCCCTGATAACTACCTATTGCTAGATGAGAAAAATGGAGGCCTAAAGTGGTTAAATTACATAACAACCAGTAGCTACATGAATGAGAGGAGGGTCTTGGCTCAAACTGAAGAAACAAAGATTCAGAGTTCCAAAGTTGTAGAACTAAAACACAGGACTTTGGATTTCCAAGTCCACTGACTCATGCTGATTTCTGGGATCATGATATGATGGAGGAACCCTTCCCAGTTTCCCCCCAAAATAAATCTTTTTTTAAGCAGAGAGGTGATAGAAGTCCACTGGGGATAACTGAAAATCATATAAATTTTTTTTTTAAATACAAAGAACCCTGGTTTCAGTGATTGTCTAATAAAGGCTACTAGTCAAAAGAATGACTCATTATATAGATATTTCCATGCATGAGACACTTCTTTTTAAACCTTTTTCTTGTTACCCTTACTTCTAATCATTTACACGATACCTTTGATGGCATACTCTCTGATCTAATGACACTGACCTCCTGGTTGTTTCATGAACAAGACATTTCCTCTCTTGGCTGAAGGCATTGTCTCCTGCTGGCCCCTATGCCTAGACTTCTTCCTCCCTTCATCTCTACCTCCTGGCTCCCTTTAAATCTCAACTAAAATTTCAGGAAGCCTTTTTTTTTTTGAAAATTTTATTTAATTAGTCAGTTTAGAATATTATTTCTTGGTTACAAGAAACATATTCTTTCCCTCACCTCCCCCACCCCTTCCCGTAGTTGACGCACAATTCCACTGTATTTTACATGTGTCCTTAATCAGAACCTATCTCCATGTTGTTGATGGTTACACTAGGATGAACATTTAGAGTCTACATTCCCAATCGTATCGCCCTTGACCCATGTAATCAAGCAGTTGATTTTCTTCGATGTTTCTACTTCCACAGTTTTTCCTCTGAATGTGGATAGTTTTCTTTCTCATAAATCCCTCCAGGTTGTTCAGGATCACTGCATTGCCACTAATGGAGAAGTCCATTACATTCAATTGTACCACAGTGTATCAGTCAATGTTCTCCTAGTTCTGCTCCTCTTGCTCTGCATCAATTCCTGAAGGTCATTCTAGTTCACATGGAATTCCTCCACTTTATTATTCCTTTGAGCACAGTAGTATGCTATCATCAATATATACCACAATTTGTTCAACCATTCCCCAATTGAAGGGCATCCCCTCATTTTCCAATTTTTTTGCCACCACAAAGAGTGCAGCTATGAATATTTTTGTACAGGTCTTTTTTCTTATCATATCTTTGGAGTATAAACCCAGCAGTGCTATGGTTGGATGAAAGGGCAGGAAGTCTTTTAGCACCCTTTGGGCTTAGTTCCAAATTACCCTCCAGAATGGTTGAATCAATTCTCAACTCTATCCCTTTTAATCAGATCTATTTTTACTTTGGCTTTGTCAGATATCATGATTGCAACTCCTGCCTTCCTTCTCTCAGTTGAGACCCAATAAATTTTGCTCCAACCTTTAATTCTAACCTTGTGAATGTCTACCCGTCTCATGTGTGTTTCTTGTAGATAGCATATGGTAGGATTCTGGTTTCTAATCAATTCTATTTGTTTTCATTTTATGGGTGAGTTCATTCCATTTACATTGAAAGTTATGATTGCCACTTGTGTATTCCCAAGCATTTTGATATCCTCTCCTAGTTCTGTTCTCTCTTCTTTTGCTATATCATTTTAAACCAGTGGTTTGCTTTTAATCTGTCCCCCTAATCTCCACCTTTAATATGCTTCTCTTTCTTCCCCCTCCTTTTTTGTTCCCTTATTATTTCTGGGGCATCTGTTAAGTTCCCTCCCTCCTCTCTTTCTCTCACTTTTTGTACTCCCCATCCCCCTTCCACCCTTGGTTTTCCCTTCTCTATTTCCCTGTAGAGTAAAATAGAATTCAATACCCCAATGGATCTAGATGCTCTTCCCTCTCAGAACTGATGTCATTGAGAGTAAGGTTTAAGTATTACCTATTAGCACTCTCTTACTCTCCTTCTTATAATAGTATTCTTCCCCTCCCCTTCCCCAGTGATACTGAGGATGCCACTGGAATTGGCAGGTGGAGGACCCTAGGAGCTATGTCAGCTGTGGCTTCAGCTCCAGAGATTCCCCAGTGGCTCACAAATGGGGGCTGAAGGAGTGAATACCACAGAGTCCACTGGCACAAGGCCTTGAGAACAAGACCTCAGACCTCACTGCTAACAAATAAGGGACTTTGGAGACCTGAGGAACCCAGACTAGATTGTTCTATTCTAGCTTATGCCAGGGAGAGGAGAGAGAGGAAAGAGTACACACTAGTGAGTGTGGTTATTGAGGTACTAGGGGCCTGAAGGAATCTCAGGTTGCTGCCACATTGGGAGGTGCACTGTCTGAACTGCCCACAGGCTCTGTTTGGAGCATCTGAAGTCAATCACAGACAGGAGCTTGAGTGAGGAACCAGGATTACATCAGACATCTGACTATAAAAACTGGAATAACTAAACAGGACCCAGGAAAAAAAATAAACATGAAATCTGAGGTAACATAGCCAAGCACCCTAGGAACTCTGGGACTCCAGCAAAAAGTGAAGTCTATTGGTTTGGTCACTAAAATTTTAATAAGTTAGCAAGCAAAAGAGAAAAAACCCAACTATTGATAGAAATTATGCAAACAGAGAAGATTTTGATTTACATGCAGAAGACAGTGAAGTAAAAATACTTACTTCAAAAACAGCAAAGAAATATAATAAATGTCCTCCAGTTCAAAAATAACTTTTGGAAGAGCTTTTAAAAAGATCTCAAAAAATGAGAAAGATTGAACAAAAATTAGGAAAAAATAAGAGTAATGCAAGAAAATTTTGGAAATTCACCCAGATTTAAAAAAAATATCCAGAAATTCATGGGAGAAAATAATTTATTAAGAACAAGAATTGGACAAGGGTAAGCCACCAATATCCTAAGACAACAATATCCTAAGACAACAAGAAATAATAAAAACAAAATGAAGACAATGAAATAATAGAAGAAAATATGAAACATCACAAAAGAAACTAAACTGAAAAATAGATAAAAAAGAGACAATATAAGAATAGCTGTATTCCTGGAAAGATAAAAAATAAAAGAGTTTAGACATCATACTCCAAGAAATTATTAAAGAAATCTGCCCAGAAATCCTAGAATCAGAGAGCAAAATAGAAATATAATGAATCCACTGATCACCACCTCAATGAGACCCCCAAATAAAAATACACAAGTGTACCATTGCTAAATTCCATAGCTCCCAGGTTAAGGAGAAAATACTATAAGCAACAAGAAAAAAAACAATTTAAATACTATAGAGTCAGAATAGCAAAAGACTAAACAACCTCAGCATTAAAATAATTCAGGGAATAGAACATAATATTTCATAGAACAAAGAACTAGGTTTACAACCAAGTATAACATACTCATCAAAGCTCAGCATAATTATACAAGATAAAAATAAATATTTAATAAACTCAGGAGTTTAAACTATTCCTGGGGAAAACCCAGAACTCAGGAGAAAATTTGACTTATAAAAACATACAAAGGTAATGATTTTTGTATGGGAAAATGTCATCTGTGGACCCTGGAAATGGCATCATTGCCTGGGTATTTTGAAAGGACATTTGTGTATGGAAAACTTGAGTGAATACAATAGAATGAGCTAAAATGGTAATAGAACAGACCAGGATGAGGTAGGGTGGAATTACTATCCTATATGAAGACAGGATGAGTGGAGGAACTGTCACAGAGAGAAGGAGGGGGTGGAGGATTGATAGTACTAGAACCCTCCTCTCATCAGATCTGCTATTAAGAGAGAACTATATACACAATTAGAAGAGTAAAAGAAGAGTAAAAATCTTCTTAACATACAGAAAAAATAAAAGGAAGGGGTATGGGATGAGGAAGGGACTGGAAATCCCTTGGGGGATTGTGGTATTAAGAGAAGGAAGGGTGGATTAAGAGAAATGAGAGCAAAGATTAAGAAAAGGGAGGGGAGTACATATCAAGACACAGGAAGGTAAGGTGAGGGGATAAGGGAGGGACTCCTAGTATAAGATAGGGGAGGGATTTTTAGGATCAAACTCATATCAAGAAGAATGAGGAACCACTATCCACATCCAGAGGAAACACTGTGGGGTTAAATACACTGAAGAAAAACAACTGCTTGAATACATGGGTTGAAGGGATATGGTTGGGATGTAGACTCTAAATGAACATCCTAGTGTAAACAACAACATGGAAATAGGTTCTGATCAAGGACACAAGTAATACCCAATGAAAGTGTGTGTTGGCTGCGGGGAAAAGTGGGTGGAGGGAAGGGAGGGAAATAATGTGATATTGTAACCAAGGAATAATGTTCTAAATTGATTAAATAAACTTATTCAAATGAGAAAAAAATAAAAAAAAA
Source organism: Monodelphis domestica (assembly GCF_027887165.1). Taxonomy (NCBI): domain Eukaryota; kingdom Metazoa; phylum Chordata; class Mammalia; order Didelphimorphia; family Didelphidae; genus Monodelphis; species Monodelphis domestica. The sequence continues at coordinate 33,313,943 of NC_077230.1, forward strand.
GAATGAGGGCATGGTTGGGGGGATAAGGAAGAGTTCTTAGGAAGGGGGAATAGAATAAGAATTAAAATAAATGAGGAAGGGACAAGTGAGGGACTTTTGGAAAGGTGGGCTATTTTGGAATCAGGAAGGCAAGGGGAGAGAATAAGGGAGGTTTTGGGGTTCAGGGTAAGAATTGGAGACCTGCTGGTCAAAGAAAATTGGTCTTCTCAGCAGTATATAGCAGTAGTAGTAGTAGTAGTTTCTCAGTAACCGAGAATGGCGATTGTCTTTGTGCGTTTTCATCTATGGTTAACCCTCATATGACTTTGAAGTCCAAAGACTGAGATGCAAAGTTTGTGGCACATGGGGCATGGGACACCAGTTGTTAGGGGAGGTGCGGTTACGGCCTGGTGTCCGCGTGCAACGGCAAGACGTTGACATCATTGGTCTTCAAAGGTGGTGTCAGTGGCATGACTGATGTAGATATGCCAGTTGCTTCTGACAGAGGCAGCAAGTTCTAGTTCTAGTTGCTTTGGTGGAATGCCAGCCCACTTCAAGTTTGACTTTAGCTGATTCTTGTATCTTTTCTTTGGTCAACCTAGCTTCCTGAGTCCAGCTGACAGTTCACCATAGAATACCTGTCTTGGTATTCACTGTGGGTCTATGCGGATGACGTGTCCAGACCATCGTAGCTGGATTTTGAGGACCATGGCTTTGATGCTGGTGGAGTTGACTCGGTCCTGCCATTGGATCCTCATGATTGACCGGAGGGAGCGTTGGTGGAATTGCTCCAGCTGTTTCATGTACTTCTGGTACAGTGTCCATGTCTCACAACTGTACAGGAGCTAGCTGAGGACCACTGCTATACTTTGAGCTTCATCGCAGTGCTTACACCGCTGCGTTGGAGGACTTTGCAGCGCAGCCGCCCGAGTGCCTGGCTGGCCTTTTGGATCTTAGCATTGATCTCGTGGTCTAGGGACCTGTCTTTGGTGATGGTGCTGCCTAGGTACTTGACAGTGCTGACATTGCAAAGCTGTGTGCCATCAATTGTAATGCACTGCTGGTTAGTTAGCCTCCCCAGTGCGGGTTGGAACAGCACCTCTGTTTTGTTGAAGCTGATGGCCAGGCCAAACAGTGGACAGAGAACCTGTCCACAATGGTTTGGAGATGATTTTCTTGGAGGGCCATGAGAGTACAGTCATCTGCAAAGAGAGCTTCCAGGATGAGTCTCTCTGTTGTCTTTGTTTTTGCAGTCAGGCACGAAGGTCGAATAGTGAGCCATCCAATCAGTATTTGATGTAGACGCCCAGATTTAGATCCATCACAGCATGTCGTATTACCTGGGTGAACTATAGGTTGAATAGTACTGGAGCGAGGACACAGCCTTGTTTCACGCCATTGGAGATGTTGAAGCCATCGGAAGTCTCTCCACCAGATAGGACTTCCTCTGTCATACTGACATGAAAGAGCTGAATCAGTTTGACAAATTTTGCTGGGCAACCGAGCTTGCTGAGGATCACCCACAATGCTTCCCTGTTCACTGTGTTGAACGCCTTTGTCAGGTCTATGAAGACAATGTAGAGACTCAGGTTCTGCTCAAGGCATTTTTCCTGCATTTGCCTCACCGTGAAGACCATGTCGATGGTGCTGCGATCTGGTTGGAAACCACATTGTGATTCAGGCAGGTTCTGCTCTGAAACAGATGACAGGAGTCTGTTGAGTATAATACGGGTGAGGATCTTTCCAGCAGTGGAGAGTAGTGAGATGCCTCTGTAGTTGTCACAGGCTGCTCATGCGCCTTTGTTCTTGTATAAGGCTACGATGGAGGCATATCTGAGTTCTGGGGACATGTCTTCCTCTTCCCATATGCTGGTCAGCACTATATGGAATGCCTGAAGTGCCTTTCCCTTTAAGGCATTGTACACATTGGTTGGGATCCCGTCTTTACTGGGTGCCTTGCCTGCACTCATTTGTTTAATGGCTTTTTGGACTTCTTCTATTGAAGGAGGGATGTCAAGTTTTTTGATGGTGCGGTTTTGGGGGATCTGGTCAAGGGCGCTTTGGTCAACTGAAGAAGGTAGGTTGAGAAGTTGACTGAGTCAACTGAGTTTTTTTCACCTGTTGCTGATGCCTTTTTTTATCTTTTATGAGAGTGTCACCATCAGAGGATAGTAAGGGGGCTGTGGCGGGTTTTAATGGCCCATAGACAGTCTTGAGGGCACTGAAAAATTGTAGTTTTTCGTATCAGCAAAGTGCTGGATTTCTTCTGCCTTTTTTTCCCCACCATTGGTCTTGCATCTTCCTGATCTCACACTGTGCCATAGCTTGGAGAGACTTGAATCTGTTCTTTTTAGGAGCAGAGTTTGGATTACTTTGCCATTCCATAAAGGTTTTGTTCTTTTTTGTTCAACAGATCTTCAATAGCAGTGTTGTTCTCATCGAACCAGTCCTGGTGGTTGCTTTGCTTGGGACCTAGGACTGCCTTTGATGTTTCCGTCACCGTGTCTCTGAACTGGTTCCATTTCTCGGTTGGACTTCCAGTGAGTGGTCCTTGACAGACAGCTTGTCGTCTAGGCAAGACTGGAATGTTTGCAGATAAAATGGATCTCTGAGACGAAAATACGTGGACTGTCTGAGCACGTTTTAGATGATGAGGCGCAATACATATTAGTACCTTTACCAAAACTGACCATATATTAGGATTCAAAAACATTTTAGTTAAATGTAGAAAAAGCAGAAATTTTAAATGCATCCTTTTCAGAACATAATGCAATAAAAATCATATATAATAAAGAGCTATAAAAACCAAAGTAAAAACCAATTGAAGACTAATTAACTTAATCTTAAAGAATGAGTGGAAGTTAAAGAATACATTATTGAAACAATAAATAATCTCATTAAAGAGAATGATAATAATGAGATAATATGCCAAACCAGGACATAGCAAAAATAGAAATTAGAGGAAAATTTTTATTTCTAAATTAATAAAATAGAGAAATAAAATCTACAAATTGGAAAAGCAATTTAAAAAACTAGAAAAAGAATAAAAAAAATCCACAACTAAATATTAAATTAGAAATCCTAAAAACTAAAGGTAAGATCAATAAAATTAAGTGTAAGAAAGCCATTGAAGTAAATCTAGGAATTGATTCTTTGAAAAAAATCAACAAAATTGATAAACCATTGGTTAATCTGATAAAAAAGAGAAAAAAACCAAACCACTATTATTAAAAATGAAAAGGGTGAACATGCCACCAATGAAGATGAAATTAAAGCAGTCATTAAGAGTTTATTTTTTTCCTATTTGTTCATTATGAAATAGCTTAGTATTAGATCCCTGAGCACAGTGAATCACTCTTTACCCTATTTTTTCTTTGAAGTTCTTTGAGTGCAGGGCAGAAATTATATTGACCCTCATATAACCTGCTTGAGTCTAGTAGTAGGTCTAAACCTGAACACACATAAAATCCAGACATGGTTTCTGGTGGTACAATAATGGTTTAGAAAGCATAAACATACTGTAAAAGTCTTACTTTAACACCTATCATATTATGGAAGTAATCTTGCATTCCTGAAAGGTTGTGGCATTGGAACAAATGTCTCATTGGGTATGACCAAGGTGGAAAGATACGGTTTTAGAAAGAGTATGGTCATGGCAACAGATTGTGTCTGCTGTCTAAGGCCAATCTAGCTAAATATTGTCCTGGTACTATATGTTATCTGAGAACCAGACTGATTCAGCTGATCAAATTAAATTTTATAGGAAGATGCAGAAACAGGTCTACTATTACATTGTGAGAGCAGCTATAAATTGTTATTTTTTTTAAAGAAACAAGATGGAAATATATTTTAAGAACTATAAAATTCTTCATGCTAATTGACTAGGGATCCTATTACTAGATTTAGGCCCTATGGACATTATTGAGAGGGCAAAAAGCTGTGTATATATGATAACATTCATGGAAGTTCTTTATTTGTAATGACAAAATAACTGGAAATAACAAAAATACAGTATTAGATTATGATATTGAATGTAATGGATTGTTTTGTTATTAGAAATGACAGATATTGGAAATATAAAGAAAATAAGGGCACTTTTTGAAGAGATAAACAAAGAGGAAAAGAGAAGAATAATATATACTACGATTACATAAAAAATAATAGTCATAAAATCAAGAGAAAAAGGTACCAAAGTAAAGCAAATCCAAAGGGAACTCAAAAACACAGGATATTAATATTAACACACATATATAATTCACATATTTTAAACAAATTATAAAAATGTGAAGTATTACACATGATAAATGCACATGCATTTGTTTATTTAGATATTTTTTGTTGTTGATAGTTACTAAGTACATAATAAAACAAGAATTTCCTCTGAAGGAAAAAACAAAACAAAAAATAAACTATAAAACCATACTCTTTAAGGCTGTGTTATTTTTTTCTTACACTGTTGTGTTTTGTTGAATTCTTGTCCTTGGAGCTTTGTCAAATCACCATATGGGTTTCTCTAGTTTTCTTGCTTACAATTGAGGTTCCAAATAGTCTCATCATTCAGTGGTTAGAATGTGAAAATACACATAGTTAAAGTTAGCTAATAAATTTACCATGATGAAAACTTACCATCATCCATTTCCTTTTAGTTTTTTTTTTTACTTTCTTGGATTGAGACATTTTGCAAAACCAAAAATGAGCAAACAAGTTCAACCTGAGGAATCGCAGTCTTATTTCTGGAATCATTCTAGGTTTAGGGGAAAATATACAAAGAAGCTTAAATGATTTCCTATCATAACACTGAAAGATTCTTAGATGTAAGCACACTGTAGAAATTAATGAACTTTAATTCTGTGCATAAGGGCAAAACTAAGATAAAGGAGACAGATGGGAAAGTGGTAGTAATATGTCATTTTACATCTTGGGAAAGGTCATGATTATTTAAGTATTGATAGGAACATTTGAGGTTCTCATCTTATAAGTAAGAAAAATGAGTCCCATAGAATATACTCATAGAGCAAGTCTGAGACTTCAGGACTATTAGTCTAAATACAATGCAAGCTTAAAGCAGGGGAAAGAGATGACTTTTTAAAGTACTGCATGAGTTTGTATTCAGAGATTTATCCTGACCAATGTGTATATAATGCTATTCAAAATTTGAAGTGATAGACTACTGATGTTCTGATTTGTTGTTTAAGACTGACATCAACTCAAAGAATCCAGAGCAACTTGAACATGGATCTGGGAGGGAGGCTTGGATTCTATAAGCAGGAATAGGTTATTTTCTCATCAGATAAACTCATATACAAACAGTTCAGTGATAACTGGAATATTGACAGAATTCATGAATGTCAACAAATGCTGCATCAACATTCTCTAAGTAAAGATGAAAACAGGTTTTCTTAATAGACATAATAGATTTTCCCCTTTGCATTTTCTTTTGTTTTCCAGATGTCCATTGGAAACATCTGAAATTGAAGGTAAGGAAACAGGGTTATTTTAATGTGCATTCTAGTATCTATGTAAAATAAAATCAAATTAAATGTGGACATTAAGCCTAAAAGCCTGACCAGTCTTAAGTAGGAAAAACAAGGAATGGAAGCCTTTGCAGCTAGATTTTTCAGTGGATAGAGAGCCAGGCCTGGAGACAGGAGGTCCTATGTTCAAATCTGGCCTCAGATACTGCCGAGCCCAGTGACCCTAGGCAAGTCATTTAACCGTAATTGCCTGCTCCTTACCATTCTTCTGCCTTGGAACCCATATGCAGTATTGATTCTAAGATGGAAGGTAAAGGTTTTAAGGAAAATCTTGTACCCATGTTAACCAAATCTTAGTATACTTGGGAGGTATTGGTTTATCTTGTTCCTGCCATACCATTTTCCAATTTTCCCAATGGTTTTTATCAAAGAGTAAATTCTTGTCCCCAAAACTTGGATCTTTTGATTTATCAAACATTAGATTACTATGCTGAATGGAAATTTCTAAATATTTGCTAAGCTCTTTTTCTAGGCCTTCTAGGTACCTATTATTTTATTCTGCATTCAACTACAAGGTCTTTTTTGGCCTTACTTTGTAATTCAGAAAACTTGATGAAACTTACTTTTAGTGCTGGAAAGGACTTTGAACATCATCTAGTCCCACTGTCTCATTCTATTGAGGAGGAAAACGAGTTTTAGAGGTTAAATGACTTGTCTGAGGTGACATTTATAGAGCTAGGATTTGAACAAAAATCCTCAAATTTCTCATCTACTATTTTTCTTCTATGCCATTGCCTATTTAAGGACAGTGTGAACACCTAAGAATCATCTATAGATTCAAAGACAAAGGAAAAATGGTATGGTTGTACAGATACTAAAGCAGTTTTTAAAAAGTAGGGAGAGATGGTTTTATTCAATAAGAATTTTATCACCGGTATCTAGAGATCTTACCAGAAAAGTGAAGATCTTTTCCTTTTATCCTTTTGCTCTTGTATATTCTTCTCTCCATATAGGAAGTAAGGATAATTCAGTGAGTAAAACACTAAAAAATGACCTAATGGCATTTGCCAGAGACAACTGGCTTCTGTCACTGGTGAATTCTGAAGTGGAGAAACAAGATCATTGTATTAGGAGCCACGAGTAATGAAGTCTCAGACCATCTTGGTGGCTATTCTCTTTGGGACTTATTTTTCCCACTTACAAAATGAGGATCGCCAATATTCCTACTAATACTAACCATTTATGATCTTTACCAAGGGATTATTTAGTTCTTCTGTGGCAATTAAACACAAAAAGGTGGATTTTTTCAAATAAAATACTAATTAGCCAGTAAAATGTTTGATAAGGCTTATGTCAACTTACCAGTCATAATAATGATTCCCAGCATAAACACACCAGCCAAGGAGGTGCATTGCTGCACTCAAACTGTTCATCACCAGTATTTGCTCTTCTAGGCTCCAGCCTTCTAAGCCTAGGCTCAGTACCTGAATAACTAATCTCTTAGAGACAACTGAGCGACCCTCAAAGAGTTCTGGGAGTCACAATATAAAGCAAGAGACAAAGAGGAAAAAATTTAGATACCATTTTCTAGGAGTTGGGCTGCAAAAGGGAGGAGAGATATGGAATTATAGTTTGAAGGGATGGTTGGGTTAAATAAAGGACTTTTATGAATGGGCATATTTGTGGTCAGCAGAAAATGAGTCAGCAGATCCGGAGACAATGAAGATGTTCATAGGAACCCTTAAAAACCTTTGCTTATCTGAAGTCTCCCACACTTTCTATTTTCTTCTGACTTCTTCAGAAGATTGCTCCCACAATTACCTCTAATCTTCATTGAGTCCAACTCCTAGAAAATGGTATCTAAATTTTTTTCGTCTTTTTCTCCTTATATTTCAGTCCATTGGAACATAGTGTCATCACTCCACTGAAATTAATCTCTGAAATGACTAGTGATCCTTTAAATTTTCAAAAGCCAATTTACCTTGGAATTATTGTCTCTTCACTCAGTATCTGTCTGATGTTGTTGTTGGTTGTCTCTTGAACTGAGGATGACGATTGTCTTTGTGCGTTTTTGTGCACAAAGACACCTGTGCATGAAGATTTAAGTGGAAAAGTCGATGCACAGAGACAGTCCCACTCTCTTGGCGTTGGAAGCCTGGGTCCATTGGCACGAAAAGTCGTTACACCTGGAGACTTCCTCAGCTGCATTGGATGGTCGTGTTGTCTTTTGTGCTCCATCACGCCCTAAGCACTCCACAGTGCCTTGCTGCATCACCATCTCAGCCATTGAACCTTCTTGTTGGTTCCGCCTGTTCCGCCAAAGCAGTCTTCACATGCTGGGTGAGCAAAGCCCTAGTTCACCAGGGGTCAATGTCGACCCGATGGCTACCCTCACAAGGTTTAGCTGGCCTGTCGAAGCCGTTGCCCGGGGTGTGGCCACTGCCCCATGCTAGCAGCTACTAGGAGCCACAAGTGAGAGCTGGGTGTCAGGTGGGGGTCAGAGGCTGGAGAGCTGCCCTAGAAGGGCACGACAAGCCCTCCATACCAGAGATATTACCCCTCCCTGAGCACCCCATACACCCCTCTCCCATACACCTCTATGTCTGATAGACAACCTTTATATATAGTACATATAAAACATTCTCTATACTATGTACCATCAATTACCTGTGCTCTTGCTTTATATTGTGACTCCCAGAACTCTTTGAGGGTCGCTCAGTTGGCTCTTTTTACTCCTAGTAGGAGTAAAAAGAAGTTGTTTTGCTACAATGAGGGTCAAGTTGAGATTACATTTTATCAGTCACCTTTATAACCCATCAAGATCCTTTTGCTGGAGTCTTTCTAACTCATTGCAGTTCACTAGTTTTCCTTTTTCAAAGAGTTCAGTAATAATTCAGTCTTCTTCTCCACCCAAACATCTTGCCTCATACTTGATACCTCAATATATGTCAAAAATCCCCTATATGACCCTGACTCCACACAGTTCACCAGTTTTCTCGACTCTCTTGCCCTACCTTAATCTCTCGACATTAGTCTCCTATAGCAATGGCTGCATCTTAAGGATCGAAAGGATGGAAACATCAATCATAACTGTTCTATCTGAGTAATCCAGAAATCAGAAATTCCTTTCAAGGAGCACAACTTTTTATCCTTTCCATATTTCCCATCTTCTTACTCATCCTAACCCTATTTTAAAAATTATCATCATGATCTCTGGTGCCTCAAGCTCTTCCTCTTCTCCAGTTCCATTACTCTAGCTGTATCTTCCCTTTTTTGACTTAACAGTTTTGACCCTATTACTGACCAGTTCATCTCTACACTACCCAATGCCTTTGATTACCTTTCCTTTCTTGTTTTATAATTAGTTACATATTGTCAAATCTCAATCCTGGTTGAAACTGTAATATTTATTGGGAAAGGAAATAGGAAGATTTGGAAAACAGGGGGATAATGGGGGGTTTGTATGGGATAATGAGGAGTTAAGGGGAGAGAGGGTATATTGCTTGGTGAGGCAAGGGAGGGAGATGCCCCCTGCTGAGAGTAAACAGCAGGGGTCCAATAAGGACGGTTTGTCTTTGAATGACTGAAACTGAAGTTCAGCTCCCTCTATGACCAGAAAGATAGTCCACTTATCTGACTGTGAATTTAATAATATAAAGTTTAATAATCCAGTTGGGATTGGAGTTTTTCTCAGCTTCAGACCTGAGGCCAGGCCCCAGAGGCTGGTGGAAAGTTTGTCCCACTCCCGTCTACTCTCGTTGTTCTAATTCAGAATCTTAGCAGTACACAGAAAGCAAACAAGAACAATTCTAACCTTTAGAAGCCTGTGTCTTTGGGCTGAACCAAGAAGAGCATGCCACTCCAGACTGGGCTGAACAAGCTCCTCTCTCCTCTGACACCCGCAAGCCAGTCCCACCCGGCAGGAAGGAAGTGCTAGTCACCAGACCCAATTGCCACTCCCGGCAGGAAGGAAGTGCTAGTCACAAGACCCAACTGCCACTCTCAGTTGGCCCTTCCCCCACACAAACTGTTAGTCTAGTTTCCTTTCCACAAAACTCAGTATAGGTCTTCTCTGCTTCTTGCATGTGGCTCTCCCACCTCGGCCTACAAAACTAGTGTTATCTGATATCAATAGGATCCTCATAGCTGCATGGTAATCTTATTTTTCTTTCCTTTTTCTCTGTCATACTCTTGATATTAGTTATTCCAATTTTTTTCTTCTCACTTCAAATTCCCTATATTATCTCCTTTCCATACCTCTTCAATGAAGAATTCCCTTTTCCTACTGTACTGAAAAATTAAAAGCCTTCCATTTTGAACTCCTTTTCTATTATTATTTATTCCTCAAATCCCTTTTGTTTATTTTATTAATTCCACCCTTTTTGCTTCCTTTCTTATCAACTCCCAGAAAAAAGTAACACTTTGTATAAAGTCTAATCTTTCACTGGTGTTTTTGATCTTATTTCCTCCTGTATCCTTTGGAAGCTTGTATCTATAACAATTCTCTTTCTCTCATCTGTCATTTTTTTGTACCTGCTCACTCTTTTCCTGAAGATGACAAATATGTCTAGGTCTCCTCTCTATTGTAAAAGTCTTTCACATCCTTTTATCTGACATTCTGTGACTCTTCTTTCATAGGTGAATTCCTAGAAAAGATAATTTATAGCCATTGCTTCCTTACTGATCCATATTGATCACTGTTTGACTGAAATTAACCTCTCCAAAATTACTAATGATCTAATTGCAAAATTGGGCTCTTCTCATTCTTCACCTCTCTGTAGTTTTTTAGCATTCTTAACCACAATCTATTCCTTAGTACTTTTAGCTCCCTTGACAGAAGTCAAGAAGAAACAACACTGCTCTGCCTTAATTCTTGAACTACTTATCTGAACACTCCTTATTCTCTTTTATTTGATCATCTGTCTATCTTCCATTAATGAGGGCTGTATCTCTTGTTTCTATCTTAAAACATCCCTCTACAGTCTTAGTGAGCTCACCATTTTGATGCCAATGACTTCCAAATTATGCATCTTTAGATAATCTTTCACATATACTACCCATATCGCCAAATGCCTTGTGGAAATCTCCTTTTGGATGTCTCATAGGCATCTCAAGCACAACATGTACAAAATATAACTCATATTTTCCCCTAACCCCATTCCTCTTCTGTCCATGTCATTTCTATGAATGGCATCACTATTCTACCATTCTCCTAGGTTTGCAATCTCATGGTGATTCTTGACTTCTTCCTCTCTTCCTTATCCCATTATCTAATCAGTTGCTAAGTTATATCTATTATGACCCAACAACAACCCTAAATGAATATTCTATCTATAAACACAGACTCAACCTCATGTTTGCCCTATCTTCCCCACCATAGATTCATCCTGCACACTATTAAATTAATATTTTTAACAAAGTCACAGGTATGACTATTTCATTCCACTACTGAAAACATTTTAATGTTGTTTTCAAATAAACAATATAATGTATAAAACAATAATGTTGTTTTCAAATAAAGTAGAATACAAAAAAGTACAAGTTTTGAAAATTAGTTTCAGATAAGTTTTGCTGATTGCCTTACATCCTCATTACATATGTTCTTAAATACTGAAATCAGAATTGGCTAACTAGACAGAAACAGGAAATCATGTTTAGCAAATTAAATCTTAATCTGACATTTTCTTAGGTAAAGATCCAGTTGTTATTCTGTTGTTATGAAATCTCTGAAGATAATGAATTTTGGGAATTATTTCCATTACTGGTTGACTTCAACTAAAATATATTCAGCTAATGTGTAGTTTCTCAGAGAGGTATCGTCATTGAGCTAAACCATAAGAAGCAATGAAACCTGGAGACTGGACTGTAAATGTAAAGAGACTGGAAATGTAAAGCCACTTCTCTGGCTATGAAAGTAGCATGGTGGAGAACAATCTCAAGAAATCCAATTCATAATTTTTTTTATTAAATTCAGGAAAACCAAACCAAACCAACACACACACACACACACACACACACACACACACACACACACACACACAACCAGGCAAAGTATATGTACCACTAAAAACAAAAATAAGTGAGGGAACAGAAAAGTTCAATTATGGTTTAGGAAAGAATCTTGTTTAGAGCTAACTATGAAGGGTCACCTCCCTACTTGGAATCATTGTAGAAGGGTCATTTCAATGGGATGATGTGCTTGAAAAAATCAAGAAAAAGAAACTATACAGTTCGATGTCATAAACATTTTCCAGACTGGTCAGGAACAGAAGACACATCCAGAAATCCCTCAGAGAGGAAATACATGATCGAGTATAAAATGATGTGGAATTTGGAGCTAAAGGATCTGGTACAAATGACAATTCTGCTATTTTCCCTCTGTGTCAACTTTGGGCAAATTGCTTAATCCTTTTTTGGGTCTCAGTCTCCTCATCTTTAGAGTGATGTGATTAAAGTTAGATAATCTTGAAGGACCCCTCTAATTTTAAATGAAAGATTCTGAGATTTGCTTGAAACTTGTAAGGATTTTAAATATTCAGATATGACCATTGAACCCACACACAGACCTTTTCATACTTTCATGTTTTCATTCAGCTGACTATTCTCAGATAAACTAATTGCACATTTCAGTTAAAACTAAAACAAGATACAAAAAGGTCATCTGGAAGAAACAGTCATTTCAAAAGCTATTAGATAAATATTTTTGACAATCTAACACAGTATTTTTAAAGTTACAGAATTTTTTTTTTTAAAACGAGGCATCAATTTTAGTTTAAAAGTATTCATCAAGTAGAGTTTTTCTGGAATTATTTCTGCATTTATCAATGATTTAGGAAGGAAAAAATGAAATCAGAAAAATTACAACTTGAGAAAAGTTAGAATAATTTTATTCCACTTTTATTATTTATACAATGGTAGAATGTACTTGTGCTCTAGCACTAAAAAAATGAAGAAACACATGAGAAAAAAAAACACATGTCATTTAGAAAAAATTATATGGAGTACATACAGTTATTCCTCTGGGATGCCTTCATTACATATTACATTACATATTACACTTCAGAGGCAAACAAAACTTTAATATCATTCTCTTACATCTTATAATCTATTGCCTATTATAGTTAACATTTTTGTTTCCTTGTTTAGGACACATGTGTTACCCTTAGGCTCCCTCTAGACTCATGAAATTAAAAATTTAAATTCCTTTTGTTCAAGGACTATATCCTATCTTTTTCATGTCCTCTCTCTCCATTGAGAATTTTACTTACAGTAAGCATTCAGTAAACATGAATGGTCATTCTCCAATTTTGGAATCATTTTTTTTCCCTGTTTCAACTACTACCTGCTCTACTTCTAATTATAGAGATTCAACCAAATCTAAACCATCTTTCAGCTCTTTAACCTGCTTGATCCCTGCAAAGGGTGGATGAATATATAGATAAGGCACAAATACTCACCTAATCTCACACCTATTTTCCATTCTTTTAGAATCTAAAATGATGGAGCAATTAAAAAAGAGAAAAACAAGACATTCCTGAATATATGCAAAATAATTTCTGTATTTTTCTTTCTTTTATAACAATATAATAAAAAATTGCTGTTAGTAACTTTTGTGACGAAGGGATCACTATCCATTCTAGCCCTCACAACCAACAACAGCCAACCAACTACCACCACTGGGATAGGCAAAGTAGCCTACCTGATACAGCAAGCCATTCTGAAGAATAAACAAGTCAAAGTGTTCCAGGATACCCAAACAACTGCCACCATCTTGTCCATCACTTCCCCACAAAACAAGGACTCCATGCCTAAGAGTCCTAGGAATAGAAGTGAAAACTCTATAGATCACCATCCCTTCTAGGATAACCTACAACCAAAGCCATCAAGGGAAGGTAATGACACAGCTTTTTTGGAGAAAAAGCTCACCAGCTCCTCCACTCTTGACACTAAGTATCAACCAACTGCCACTCATGGGCAGTTAAGCAAGATTCCCAGGAATGGTGGTCCCCAAAATACCAGGTGGAAAAATGTTAGCCATCATCCCTACTCCTACCACAACTCCAGTTCCCAACTAACTGCCATTTCTGGGCTAGGCAAGGCAAGATGGCTGAAGCAGTAATATTCACTGAGGATGAGACAGTTTACTCCCAATCATTTCACTATTTTCATTTCCCCTCAGAGCCAAGTGGAGAAAACCTAGGAGCTTGTGTCCAAGAACCCTAGAACTAGTAGCAGCTCCCAAATGTTCAGTCTTAATTCTAGGACCTCTCCTTTCTCCCCCATTAGTCCAGTGTGTGAAATAGAATTATGTCTATTATTCTCAGAATATTATTCTAGCATTCTAAGCTTACTGGACAGCTCAGGCAGAATGAGCTGGGACTAGGTCTGTTCTAGGAACAGGAACCCCATTCCCATGAGAGCATTTGTGTTGATGAACTCATTCAAGTGGTTTGGGGCTGAATTGCCGACAAAGGTGGTCAGCAAAGGTTGTTTCAGAGTGCTAGAAATTACAATCCTAGAGATAAATGAAGATTAAATGTAGGGAAGATGGATCAGAAACACTCAAGAAAGAATTGCAGCAGAAAAGAAGTATAGCTGAGATCCCCCAAGACAGCTCTTTAGGGATCAGATTACAATCCTGGGATGATTCATCTACATATACACATTTTGATATGAAGACATTTGTAAAATTTTGCTGTCTCAACTGAACTGAGATGCCCCTAGATAATGGTGATGTGTTTTGCCTGGATTTATCCCCTATTTGGAGGATAGAGTGAGTCAATTGTAGAACCTTTATGTGAGTTCAAAACAGCGTAGAAATGAGGAATAATGTGCATAGGCTGCCCTCTGACGTCCAGAGGTGGGAACGTTTGCTTTAAAGGAAAATAAGGAAAAAAGAACCTGCTATTCCTCAAGAATCAGAACCTTCACCTGAGTAGAATTTAACCTACCAGAGAAACTTACCACTGGGTGAAATAGTGAAACAATATCCATTGAGGAGAGGACAGGGAATTGGATGTGTTAATGCTCCCCTGAGTGGTTCTGATATGAGAAACTTTAAGAGAGAGATGAAAAACCTGCTGGAAGGCCCAATTGGTCTGGCAAAGCAATTTAACCAATTTCTGGGACCAAGTATATGTACATGGACTGAACTGATGCCAATTTTGGAGCACCTCTTTTCAGAGGAAGAACAGGGTCAGATAAAGCAAGTTGCTATGAAGGTCTGGGACCATAAGTATCCTGTAATCCAAAGTGGGCGGAGAGGCAAATAGAAATTCCCTCTCCAAGATCCAATTGGGATCACAATGATCAGGAGAATATGAGAGATCTTAAGAGAATTATTACTCAGGATATACAAACAGCTGTGCCCCCAGAATCAGGACCTACATGAGCTATCTGAAGCCAAACAGGAGAGAGATGAAATCCTTACTGATTTTTTTTTAACTCTGAGCAAGATGTGACTAATTCCTGGCCAGATAGTAGGAAGCTCTGGAAAGTGGAAGATTGATGAATGAGCCAAATAAGTTCTTACAAATAAGCCCAAGAAATATTTGTGACAATGAAAGAGAAGCTACAGCAGGAAGGACAATTTAGTAATGGAACGATTTCCAGAAAGAAAGGATGGAACAATCAATTTGGAAGGCCTCCAGAGTCTATATGTGTCCCTCTTATGTGCTATTGCTGTGGAAAAGCAGGCTACTTGGGAAAGAATTGTCCCAAACAACAGAGAGAATCTCTCTCTCTCAGAGACTGAAGACAAAAGGAGTCAGAGACTGATGACTCCCAACTGGAGCTTTTGATAACATTGAAGGTGGGGAATCAGGAAGTGGAGTTTGCCTTCCTGATAGATATGAATGCTGCTAGGTTAGCCCTTATTGTGCTGGCCCCAAGGGCTAAGCTTTGTAAAGTGAAACTTACTGTGTGACTGGGGTAAAAGGAGAAAAATTTCCTGTACCTATGAACCAACCAATAATAATGAAATATGAGCAAGAGAAAATATCAGGGCAATTACAATTTGCAGAGAAGGAATGTCTAAATTCCATAAGGTGGAACTCAGAGGGACGAGAGAAATTCTCAGAACTGAAGAGGACTTTACAGTCCAGCTCAAGGATATGAAGTCTTGTTAGAGAAAGATGACCTAGTTCTGACATCAGATTCCTATTTGACTCCTGCAATGTTTCTGTGCATAACCAGGAAGAAGAATCCTGAGGGGAAAAAAGAGAATTATTGCCTGGAAATGACATATTACCAGACTAAAGTGGGAAAGGATTGACAAGAGTCTCCCCTACCTGGGGAAATGAACCTATTTATAGATGAGTCCTCACAAGTTTTTGATGGAAAAAGGAGAAATGGATATGCTATGACTAATGTAAACAAAGCTGCTTAGTGAACAGAGGCCACCTCTCCAGAGGCTTGGTCAGCCAAAACCTGTGAATTATATGCACTCAACCAGGCTTTGAATATGTAGATGAGAATGGCCAAATTTCTAGCAAAGGGAAAAATTGTCTCATGTAGAACTATTGAATCAAGTGTTAACAAATTTACTGAGATCAAAACAGCTGGCAAGAGTCAGTCAGGACACTGCTAGAATTGCTATCAGAGTTTTGCTTGAACATTTTAAGCCTAGAAATGGGCTTATAAAAAATATTGATTCCAATAATGGAGCTCATTTTACAACTAGGGTGTTGCAGGGAATAGCAAGAGCATTAGAAATTGACTGGGATTTTCATACCACATGGCACCCTCCTTTCTCAGGGAAGGTGGAGAGTTGAATCAAGAAATTAAGAATTAAGAACTTAAGATCACCAAGTTGATAGTGGAAACTGAGTTCCTTTGGCTCTGATAAGAATAAGGACAAAGCACTGAAGAGAAATTAGACTGTCCCCCTATGCTGCTGAAGCCTTAAGACATAACTGTGAGAACTGCTGAATGAGGTTAGGCTCATTACACTTGAGTGAAAACATTAGTAGATCCTCTTGTTCCTGGGAATGCTGCTGAAACATATTTCAAAGTTAATTTTACTGTTTGCTGCCTGTTTCTTGTAACTCTATGTTGTCATGTGCACACAAGGGGAGGTTGGGAAGAAACCTCTATGTGATTGATGAGGTAACTGTCTTTCTCTCCCCTGTCATTCCAGAATGTGGGGGAGTTATGAAAGACAAGAGAATGAATTAAGAGATTCAAGAAGGCATTTTGGCGTGAATTTTGAATTTCTTATATTCTAGGATGGCTTAACTAAATGAAAAGGGATTTTGTCCTCTGCTTTATAGAAGACAAAGGTAGGAAAAAGATGTTTGACATAATTTTTCCCTTTCTTTTCTACTGGCCACAGACAGGGAAGGTGGAAAAAAAAGAAAGAAGGATATTTGATCTCAATTGGATTTCTTAAATGATATTAATTTCAAGGTTGGAATGTGTGTATATGTGGTTTTGGAAAATCATAGGTGATTCTAAAATGTGCTCATTGAAACAAGTGAATTGAATATAAAAGTGATTCAGTGTTGAAAATTGTCTATCAGGGTTTTATGAGATTATAGAAGGGTTTTATTCTGTACCAGTCTAATAGTAGGAAAGCATGCTGGCTGTTCTCACTGAGATTTAAAGTGAATACAGTGGTTAAATGGTTTGAATTATTGAACATATCAAGAATGGTTTTTATCTGAGTAAATTAAAATTGAAAATTGATTGATGTCTTTCTTAATCAATTGACAGGTAACCAGCCTGATTGGCAGAAAGGGCTTTCTTCAAGAAACAGATAAGAAGCAAACTCATAGTAATTACTGGCTGTTTAAAGAAGCTTAATGTTTCAATAACAAGAGTATAAAAAATTAGTACCGGCTTTTTAGAAGAAAGAGGTGATGAAGCACTAAAATTTTGTGCCCACAAGTGAAAATACTATGAGCATTGAAAAAGAAAAAGTTTCAAGTATGTAAATGTGAAATGGAACATGTATCAGTAGTTTAGAATACTGTTAAATGATATATGAAATATGACTAAGTAGTGTATGGATTACTCCCAAAATTTGTACTTTGGATGTTTTCATTGTTCAAAAGTGAATGTGTTTTAAAATGCAATCTGCCTGTATCATGTGACTTTATTTAATCACAAATGATTTATGAATTTGTACTGTGGAATAAATTAGTGTATGAGGTGAATTGTATAAGACAGTGTGCTAAGATATAGTATGTAAATGATATATGTGACACATATAATCTAGGCTCTTTTGAGCCACTAATTAGCAGGTAAAATAATACCTCGTGGAGTGAAGTTCATTTGAATTATTATGGTGAAAAGCAAGTAGAAGATGAGAGGAATGTTGGATTAGAATATGAAAGAAACAAGTTGTTAAAGAATTTTAATTAGAGTAAATTTAATTAGAGTAAAGTTTGTTGGGTGGAACATCATATGTCAAGTTTCACATAGTAAGTATGTGAGATGTAGAAGACAAAAAAGAGAATTCTGTTCTGCTTTGAAGGGAAAAAGAGTGAATGTTTTGAGACTCCTAAGTTTAAGCAATTAATTATCTTATTTCCCCACTACCAAGAAGTGGGGGAAAGCCCTCATGGCCCTGAGTATTCTCAGAGAAAGAAAGAAATTGTAATAAGTAGAGATAAAATCTTTTCAGTTAGATTTATCATAGATTAAGAAGAGTCTGTAAGGATAAAGGATAAAGCATATACAGAATTAGCATTTATTTTATGGAGAACATAAAAAGAAAACATTTATCTATAAACTTGTAGAGCTTTAAGAATTCATTGGAGTAGGCAAAATAAGCAAGACAAAAAGCTTGTTTGAGTTATGGATTTCAGGTTAATGGAATTGGACCACTGAGAAGGTGAAATTCTCTGAGCTGTAATGGGTAAGATTTGTCATTTAAGGTAAAAGGCTTTTGGGATCTCAATTGATATTATTGTGAGTTTGGAATTCAAATATGACTGTCTGATGATCCACCATCAAGAGAAGAACTACAAGGCACTCAGAGGGCAAGTGAAAAGTCCTTCTAAGGAAGTCAAAAGGATGATCTTAGCCTAAGACTGAATGTGGGGTAAGGCCCAGTGGATTCTGATGATCTCTGAGTGAAACAGTCATGGAACAAGCCATTGATAGCTCTGGCCTGCACATGAAGTCAGTTTTAAGGCACTCACTCTGTGTCCTCTTCAGGTGTAGACCTAAAGGAATCAATGAGGACAGTTATAATCTTTTCCTCAACTTTTGTTTTTTATGATAAATTCCTATAACCAGCACAGAATGCAAACTGTGAAATGAAAGTTTCCATTTACCAAACCAAACAACCAAGTATATTGGTAATTGAAGGTTAGACTATATTAAGTACTAGCTTTAATTAAGGGAGATTTTTAATGATATGTACTTAAAGTCCTGAAGAAAGTTATAGAAGAAGACCTCCAGTTTTAACTGATCATGACTGGAGCTTGAATCTTAGGTTCAGTATTATGGCCCAGGACTTTCTGCATCTCTTACAGAATCTGAGGTAGATTTTATCTGCAAAAGTGTTGTTACTTATGTTCACAAATATTGTTGAAAATCTGCCTTGCAAAAGATTTTTAGCAGGAACATCTCCAGAATTTCTGCAAACAACTTGGTGCAGAGGGAGGAAGTTTCCTGAGAAGACCCATCCCTGACTGTGTGAATTTTAAAACTACTCCACCCTACTAAGACCATACTTTAGAAGATTTGATTTAGCTCTCTCCTGATTGTAACAATGAAGACACTCTCTTTAACAGAATCAGGAATGTCTTCTAGTACTTTACATTACTCCACCCTACTTAGACATAGTTTAGGGGAAGATAAAGTTGTAATCTCCTAATTGAACAATGAAGGTACTTAGTTCTCATCTTATAGTGAAGCTAGAACTTTAAGCTAAGTCTATTTTTAGACCTTAATACAAAAAGGTGTTAAGTAATTATAAAGGTTAAATGAATCACAAAAAGGTCAAGAAACTAACAAAAGGTGAACTTAACAAAGAAGCATTAAGTAACTCAAAAATCTAATCAAAGAAGGTGAGAACTAAAAGTATGGGCAGTCCTGGAGAAAGCCTTTGATGTGATTGGTAGATGTGAAAATTTAGAGGAGGAGACACAAGGGTATTGGCTCCCTTGCTATCTCCAAGAAGTTCTTGATTGAGAAAAACTCTTTCCCGGAAAGTTGGTTCTGGCTGATCACTTCCTGTGAGCAGCTGGGTGCCAGTTCAATCCTTGAACTCTTGGAGGAGCTCACTCAGACAGCTTCCTTGAGACAGTCTCATGGTGATGATAAGATTGACTTCCTTTTCCCTTGGGCTCAGGGAGGCCCCTTTGGACAAGACCTTTAACTCCTGCCTGGCTCAGCCTGAGCCAGAGTAGTTTAAATTAACTCTTTCCTCTCCCTCTCTCTTCTCCTTAATGCCTTCTCTCTATATTAATTAAAATCACCACAATTTCCATCTGACTTGGGTATTTTATTATTTGGGATTTTCCCTGGTAACCAATTAATTAAGATTTTAAGTCACAATACTAAAATTATCATTTACAACTGTCAGAAGATGGTTTCTGAAGACTAAGTTTGTTGGCTATGAGAATGTTACCCAAGTGCAAGGAAGTCTAATGTTTAAACAATATTATTGTTATTTTATAGAGGGAAACTGAGGCAAGTGAGAATAACATATCACTGAAATAAGAAAAGTGGGGATTGTGTGAAATAGAATTAAATATATTTTTGGAGTGGATTTGTACCCCAATATTTTCTGGACCCCAGTTAAGAATTAGTGTTTCCTCTTAGAATAAAACTGCCCTCTCTTCTCCAATAAAACATCCAGTCTGTCTATTTCTATATATATTAAAAAAAAACCTTATGTGGCTTATCTAGTCTGGAGGCAGGCTTCAGCTGGGACCAAAATCCGGGAAGGATGATTGATAACAAAGGCAAGGGCAATAATACAACTCCATAATTTTCTTAAAGATATCATTTGCATATCTCTTTGAGCCCTATCTCACTGGTTACTCATACTTATGGGTAGAGTCTGATAACTAGAATCTGATAGGATCACAGAATGAAAGTTACAACTTCAATCCTGAAATTGTAAGGGAGGAGGGAGATTGGAGAAGGCTTTTGTGATTGGAAAGTCCTATAAATTATTCTTTGGAATTCAAATGCATCCAAAGCCAGGAATGTCCCTTTAAGAAGCTACCAATAAAGTCTGTCTTATACTTTGACTTCTGACTCTGAGATTATGATACATTTAAATGGGTGTGGGGCTTCATTTTTCATGATATCCTGTTCCACACACAAGGAAGCAATGCTTGTGAATATGAGACTTGGAAACAGTCTCTACAGCCCCTGCTTCCTCAGCAGCCACAGCTATTGAAAATCTTGGAAAAAAGTTTATGATACTATAAACTTAGAGCTAGAAGGGGCCCTGAAGGCCATCCTATCCAACACCTCCATTTTGCAGACGACAAAAATGAGTTACAGGGAGATGTGACTTACCCAAAGTCACACAGTAATAAATATCTGAAATGAGGTTTGAATCCAAGTATGCTTGATTCCATATTCAAGGTCCTCTCTACTCTTGACACCCAAATCCTCAGCACTGTCAAATGGACCTAAAATCAGAAAGATTTTTTAAAAAGGCAAATTGCTTAAGGGAACCATACGCAACACAACAATATCAATGTTATGTGCTCCATATTACATCCAAACTTATTTGTTCCAAATTACATAGCAACTAAATAAAGAAAAAATTAATTGAATTGAAATATCACTAAAATGGCAATGCAATCATGGTAGGAGAAATTAACGTTCCTTTCTCAGTTTTGGACAAATCTAACAAAGATTAAAAAAAGGAAAACATTTAGGTAAATAAGTTGTTATAGAATTTATTCCTAACATATACTTTTCTGAGGAACAACTAATGTATAAATGTATTTCTCAGTATAATATGACACTTTTACAAAAATAAACAGTATATTTAAGGATCAGAAAATTGCACATAGGTACATAAAATTTTTTAAAGCCTTTATAGAAGAGAACTTTAAAAACTATAACCAATTAAGGAAATATTAACAAACCCATTACTAAATGAAGATTTAGCAAATCAAAGAATAAAATGCAGAAATTACAAGTATGGGAAAGAAAATGAGACAATATTCTTTTTCTTAGTTTTGCAGCCTCATATTTCCTTTCTTTACAAAGAAAATCCTTACTTTCCATTTTAGAATTAATACTGTTAGTGGTTTTTAAGGAAGAAGAATGGTAAGGGCTAGACAATGGGGGTTAAGTGAATTGTTCAGGGTCACACAGCTAGGAAGTGTCTGAGGTCATATTTGAACCTAGGACTTCCTGTCTCTAGACTCTCAATCCAGTGACCCACCTAACTGTCCTCATATTATCCTTAATTCCTCTCCTTTTATCCATGCATTTCCTATCAGTTTCCAACTTTGCCTTTCTATCTCCACAATAGTTCTGGTATGCTACAACTTTTTTTCTATGCACACAGCAATCAGTGTTCATCTCACATTTAAACTACTGCATTTAAGTTTTTAAAGAAAAATTATTTTTTTCAGTTACATTTACAAACATTTTTGACAAGTGTTTTCTGACATTTTAGAATTCAGATTTTTCTCCCAAAATTTCTCAAAAGTTTGATCTAGAAGTTAAGAAAAAGCAAAACAACAAGTATTTTCCTTTGTGCCAGGGACTAAATAGATATATTTAGTGCTTGTGATGTAAATATGAAAAAAATCTCTGCTCTCATAGCTTTCAGTCTAATAGGGCAAACAACATGTAAATAGCTATGTACAAAGAAGATATAGAGAGAGGTTAATCTCAGAGGAAAAATTATTCAAGTGAAGTTGATTAAATATATCCTGAAGATATCCGTATTGAAGTAATATTTTTAAAATTGATTTATGGATTGATTCTCAAGTTCTGTCAAATAGAAGAAGATTCTTCCAAAATGAAAACTGTAACAGATAATGCATTGACTGATGATAAACAAAGGGATAATGCAAAAATTTGTTTTTATTTAAATACAAGTCAGTAATATCTTATTAAATGCTGATAATGTGCCAGGCATGGTGCTAGGTCATGCACATACAGAGATAAGTCCAAAACAGTTACCTCAATAGATCCAACTGAACAGGCAAGTGGTGTGTTATAAGAAAGATGATATCAGGGAAGAAATAGTCACAAAAATTTTTTTCTGATCCTAAAGAGAAGAAGAGGAGGAGCAGAGTGGAGAAAAGAAAAGAACCAGAGTCAGAGGGGAGAAAGTAAATCATTTTAATCTTGGGTAGTTTTAATTGAAACAAAGGGACCTGAGTAGAATTTCTAAAAGGACAACTTTAGAGACTTCTCTCAAACTTCCTGGCTCATTATGCCACCATCCCAGCTTCTGCTGGGGAAAATCTTTTAAGGGACAAACTTAGGCATGATTAAAGTCTATGGCATCCCTCAACTGAGGGGTCCCTTCTAGAAAAAATATTCAGTGTACAAAATAGCACAATGGCATTGAACAGATTTTTATTTCTTTTACCACACAAAGAATGCTCAAAACACAAAAAGACTCTGAAATTCACTTTTGTAATAATAAGATGCTATAAGATCCTTCTGGGTAAAGACTTGGCTTTATTGTGAAAGAGAAATCACATAGCCAAAGGTCTGCAGGCTTTCTCCCAGTTCAACCCGGTTTGCAAATCACACATGGTTTTACAGTTTCCTGTTGGTACCAACTCCTTTGCCTGCATTCTCCAAGAGGTCCCAGAAACTCTGGAGCTCCAAGGAGCTCTCTGGGCTTCCAGAGCTACATTCAGAGCTTCTACTTCTGGGAGTTCTGTGGCTTCTAGGTGACCCTCTGCTTCCTGTGTGAGCCAATTTATCCAAAGTACATTGTTGAATGTATTGACATGCTTATGACTAACATAGTAACTCACTATTGATTACTATGAAAACATACATAAAATTCCTATAACAACACACATACTTGAAATTATAACTCCAGTATTATCTTGAGACTACATTCTTAATCTGGTTTTATATACAGACTTTTGCCTGGGACTAAATTCTTAATATAAATTAGTTAAATTTTTAAAAATTCTAAAATCACACTCCAAGTATTATTCTAGTTATTAATTATTGGTTTTCTGGTTACACATTTAAATATGTGTCAATTGCCAGATATCTTAATGAAGTTAGAACAAATCTTAAATTCAATCAGAGGCTTAGCTTCAATCAGTTAATAAATTATGATTGGGGAGAATGAGTCAAGATGGCACCTTAGAGGTAGCGAAAGTTCAGACCTCTGAAAATCCTTCCTTACCAATTGAAAACTAAATGCTCCTAGGGGACTGAAAATCAAACCTAACAACAGGACAGAGCCAAGGAATCCTCCTACTGGACTCAACTTAAAAGGTATGCCTCCCCCCCTCCAAAGTCTGAATTTGAGAACACTCGGGTTTAAGGGGAAGGAAGAAGGAAGGTCCCAGGACCCCTCCCCCACCTACAGCACTGAGCAGCCAGTGGTGGCTGGAATCTCTGGGCAGGCAAAGGTTCTAGTCCTGAGGGAGAACCTTGCCGGCAAAGCTGTGCCAAACTCAGTGCGTAGAACACAGGCAGTGGGGAAACAGTTGGAGAAGAAGCACAGAGCAGGCAGCCTAGTTACAGCCTAGATACTCCACATTGCCCTCCCCCCTTCCCGAGGTTTTGGCCTCAGGGCACATCCAGCTCTGCAAGTTAAACTCAGCTGGAAAATACCCAAGTGAAAAATACCCAAGTCAGCTGGAATTTATGGAGATTTTAATTAACAAAGAGAAAAGGAATTAAGGGAAGGAGTGAGAGAGAGAGAGAGAGAGAGAGAGAGAGAGAGAGAGAGAGAGAGAGAGAGAGAATTAATTTAAACTGCTCTGGCTCAGGCTGAGCCAAGCAGTAGTTAAAGGCCTAGGCCAAAGTGGCCTCCCTGAGCCTAAGGGAGAGGGAATCAGTCTTATCACTCACCACAAAATCATCTCCAAGCAAGCTCCAGTCCTCCACTGAATCTCCTGAACTGAGTTCAGAATCCAATTCCACTCAGAACTCCCTTGCTCCACTGACTTTTTACCCCTTTCTTTTTAAAGAAATTTTCTCTTATGTCACCTCCCCTAAATTTTCACATCTACCAATCACAGTAGATGCTTCCCCCCCCACCCCCCCCCCCCAGAACTGCCTATTCTTAGTTATCACCTTCTTTGGTTCTCACCTTCTCTAGTTAGATTATATCTTCTGAGTACTTCAAACCTCTTTGTTAAGCTTGCCTTTTGTAAGTTACTTGATCTTTTTGTGATTAATTTAACCTTTACAGGTACTTAACACCTTTTTTGTATTAGATCTAAAAATAGACCTATCTTAAGGTTCTAGCTTCACTATAAGGTATGAGTTAAGTACCTTCATTGTTCAAACAGGAGTTTACAACTTTTATCTTACTTAAAGTATGTCTAAGTATGGGTGGAGTAAATGTAAAGTTCCCAAGACATTCCTGATCAAGTATCTCCATTGTTACAATAAGGGAATTGCTGAACCAAATCTTCTAAGATACAGTCTGAGTAGTTTTTAAGATTCACAACCAAGCTATCGCTCTTTGCAGATGATATGATGGTCTACTTAAAGAATCCAAGAGAATCAACTAAAAAGCTAGTGGAAATAATCAACAACTTAAGCAAAGTTGCAGGATAAAAAATAAATGCACATAAGTCATCAGCATTTCTATATATCTCCAACACATCTCAGCAGCAGAAATTAGAAAGAAATTTCATTTAAAATCATCCTAGACAATATAAAATAATTAGGAATCTATCTGCTGAGACAAACACAGGAACTATATGAACACAACTACAAAACACTCTCCATGTAATTAAAACTAGGTCTAAACAATTGGAAAAACATTGATTGCTCATGGGTAGGATGAGCTAACATAATAAAAATGACAATACTACCCAAATTAATTATTTAGTGCCATACCCATTGAAATACCAAAAAAAACAAACAAACAAACAAACTTTTTAATGAATTAGAAAAAAAAAAACAAAGTTCATTTGGAAGAACAAAAGATCAAGGATATCCAGGGAAATCATGAAAAAAATGCAAAGGAAGGTGGCCCTGCAGTCCCAGATCTCAAACTATACTATTAAGCAGTGGTCATCAAAACAATATGGTACAGGCTAAGAGACAGAAAGGAGGATCAGTGGAAGAGAATTGAGGTAAGTGACCTCAGCAAGACAGTCTACGATAAGCCCAAAGATCCCAGCTTTTGGGACAAAAATCCACTATTTGATAAAAACTGCTGGGAAAATTGGAAGACTTTATGGGAGAGATAAGGTTTGGATCAACATCTCATATCCTACACCAAGATAAACTCAGAATGGGTGAATGACTTGAATATACAGAAGGAAACTATAAGTAAATTAGGTGAACACAGAATAGTACACATGTCAGATCTTTGGGAAAGGAAAGATTTTAAAACCAAGCGAGAGTTTGAAAAAATCATAAAATATAAAATAAATAATTTTGACTACATCAAATTAAAAAAGTTTTGTACAAACAAAATCAATGCAACCAAAATTAGAAGGAAAGCAACACATTGGGAAACAGTCTTCATAACAAAAACTTCTGACAAAGGTCTAATTACTCAAATTTATTAAGCGATAAATCAATTGTACAGAAAATCAAGCCATTCTCCAATTGATAATGGGCAAGGGACATGAATAGGCAATTTTCAGTTAAAGAAATAAAAACTATTAATAAGCACATGAAAAAGTGTTCTAAATCTCTTAAAATCAGAAAGATGCAAATCCACACAACTCTATGGTATCACCTCACACCAAGCAGACTGGGTAACATGACAGCAAAGGAAAGTAATGAATGCTGGAGGGGATGTGGCAAAGTTCAGACATTAATGCATTGCTGGTGGATTTATGAATTGATCCAACCATTCTGGAGGGCAATTTGAAACTATGTCAAAGGGTGCTAAATGACTGTCTGCCCTTTGATCCAGCCCAGCACTACTGGGTTTGTACCCCAAAGAGATAACAAGGAAAAAAAAATCTGTACAAGAATATTCATAGTTGTGCTCTTTGTGGTGGCAAAAACATTAAAAAAATGAGGGGATGCCCTTCAATTATGGAATGGCTGAAAAAATTGTGGTATATGTTGGTGATGGAATACTATTGTGCTCAAAGGAATAATAGACTGGAGGAACTCCATATGAACTGGAATGAACTCCAGGAATTGATGCAGAGCGAAAGGAGCAGAATCAGGAGAACATTGTACACAGAGACTGATACACTGTGGTATAATAGAATGTAATGGACTTATCCATTAGTGGCAATGTAGTGAT
This sequence comes from Monodelphis domestica, assembly GCF_027887165.1. NCBI lineage: Eukaryota > Metazoa > Chordata > Mammalia > Didelphimorphia > Didelphidae > Monodelphis > Monodelphis domestica. Next base: position 33,340,757 of record NC_077230.1, read on the forward strand.
CTTGAACAACCTGGAGGGATCTACAAGAAAGAACACTATCCACATTCAGGGAAAATTGTGGGACTAGAAACACAGAAGAACAACTGCTTGATTACATGAGTTGAGGGGGATATAGACTCTAAATGAACATCCTAGTGCAAGCATCAACAACATGGAAATAGGTTCTGATCAAGGATACATGTAACACCCAGTGGAATTGTGCATTGGCTACAGGAAGGGGTTGGGGATGTGAGGGAAAGAATATGATTCTTGTAACCAAGGAATGTTCTAAATTGACTAAAAAATAAAATAAAATGTAAAAAAATAGACTAAATATTAAAATAAATAAATTATAATTGGTTAAAACTACTTCTATGATTGAGAGATTGATTGAGATTTAGATTAAGTACAGAAAGTTCTTATAACCTGAGTAACAGGATTTTGTTGGCTAAGACTGAAACTTGACCACTCCCTTGTGGGCATCTATAAAATATAAAGCTTATTTAGAATAGGGGTTATTTAAAAATTGGGTCAAGTATGGTAGTGTTTCATTAAGATTCTTGGGAAGGAAGCACTTGGAAAGAAATGAAATTTCATACTCCAACCCTTCTTTCTTCTTTTGACTGAAGGAAAAGCTTCAAAGGATCCAAAGGATTTTGGACTCCTCATTAGTGTCCCACTCTAGATGAGTTTATAACAGTTTCTATATTGGCATATCACAACAATCATATACCACAATCAGGAGAATTTTATACCAGGAGTGCAGAGATGGTTCAATATTAGGAAAACCATCAGCGTAACTGACAATATCAATAACAAAACCAACAGAAACCACATGATTATTTTAATAAGTACAGAAAAAAGCAGTTGATAAAGTACAATATTCATTCCCTATAAAAATATTTAATAACATTGTAATAAATGGAACCTTTCTTAAAGTGACAATTGACATCTATCTAAAACCATCAGCAAGGATCTATAATAAGGACAAATACACTCTTTGAAGATGATATTTAGTTTACCTAGAAAATACTAGAGAATCACCAAAAAACTAATAGAAATAATTAGCAAATTTAGCAAAGTTGCAAGATACCAAATAAACCCACACAAATCATCAGCATTTCTATTTAGCACCAAGAAATTCCAACCACAAGAGATAGAAAAGGAAATTCCATCCAAAATATGATACTTATACACAATCTAAAATACTTGGGGGGTTATACCTCTTGCCAACACAATCCCAGCAACTATATTAACACAATTACAAAACACTCTTCTCACAAATAAAGACCTAAACAACTGGAAAAACATTAGTTGTTCATGGACAGGCTGAGCCAATATGATAAAAATGACAACCCTGCCTAAATTAATTTACTTCTTCAGTGCCATACCAGTCAAAACAACCCCAAAGTTATTTCATAGAACTAGAAAAAAATAAGAACAAAATTAATCTATTAAAACAAAAGGTCAGGAATATCAAGGGAATTAATGAAAGTAATATTTCAAATTTATAAGAATACAAAGGAAGGAGGCCTGGTCATACCAGATTTTATTATATATATATATATATATATATATATATATATATATATATATATATATATATATATATATATATATATATATATAAAATAGTAATCATCTAAACAATCTGGTCCTGGCTAAGAAACAGATTGGTAGATCAATGGAATAGATTAGGAAATCAACACATGGCAGTTAATATTCATTCATAGCAACTTAGTGTTTAATAAATCCAAAGATCTAAGCATTTGGGGAAAGAACTCAGTATTTGACAAAAACTTCTAGGAAAACTAATATGCAAATATAGCTGAGACCATACACCAGAATAAAGTCAAAATGGATACTTATCTAGAAATTAAGGGTAATGCCATAAATAAATTAGAGGACCATGTTACCTGTTACCTGTTAGACTTATGGATAGTTTACCTGTTAGACTTATGGATAAGGGAAGAATTTTGACTAAGCAAGACAAAGAGAACAATACAAAAAATGAAATAGGTAATTTTTGTTAAATTAAATTTAAAAAGGTTTTATGCAAATAAAACCAATGTAAGCAAGATCAGTAGGGAAGCAACAAATTTGGTGAAAAAATTATAGCAAGTGTCTCTAACAAAAGGTTCATTTCTCAAATATACATAGAGAAGTGAGTCAAATTTATAAGAATACAAAGAATTTCTCAATTGAAAAATGGTCAGAGCATATGAACAAGCAGTTATTAGAGGAAAAATTAAAACTATATAATCATATGAAAAAATGCTTCAAGTTACTATTGATTAGAGAAATGCAAATTAAAACAACTCAGAGGTACTACTTCACACCTATCAGATTGGCTAACAACAAAGGAAAATGATAAATGTTGGAGAGGATGTGGGAAATTTGGAACACTAATATACTATTGGTGGTACTGTGAACTGATACAACCACACTGGAAAGCAATATGGACCTTGTCTTAAAGGTCACAAACCTACACATATCCTTGGACCTAGCAATACCACTACTGGGTCTGTATCCCAAAAAGATCAGAAATGAAGAAAAAAGACCTACCTGTACCAAACTATTTTTAGCAGCTCTTTTTGTAGTGGCAAAGAATTGGAAACTGAGGGGTTGTCTAATGAAATACTCTTGTGTCATAAGAAACAATGAATCGGATGAATTCAGAAAAATCTGGAAGGCTTATATGAACTGATGAAAAGTGAAGTGAGTAGAACAGGAGAATAATGTATATAGTTATAGGAATATTATATGATAATAAATTGTGAAGGACTAAACAATTATCAGAGAAACAAATCTCTAAGATAACCACAACTCATGATGAAAATGTTATCCACAGTCAAAAAGGGGACTGTTAGATTCTGAGTGCAGATCAAAGCCTTCCATCTTCCACTTATTTCCCACACGAGACTTTTATTGTGTCTGGGAGTTATCCTATTGCCATATGTTCTTTCTAAGCTTGAGTTCATGTTACTCTGAACTTTGTCACAAGTTCAAAGAAAAGGCTAATTGAATCAGTTAACATAAAGAAAGAATGGATAGAATAATTTTTCTTAAAGTCTACTGTGTGAACCACATTCTTCCTGCTTCAGTGGGCAGTACTCTTTGGGCAACCTTTAATTGTGGAAACAGAAGGTGACTAGTTGGAGCATCTGATTGTGGATATTCTTCAATAAGGATCTATCCCTGAACATGCTTCAAAGGCTTCACTAGTTTAGCAGATCAGAGATGCTCCTCTGATCACTTTCATTACATTATCATGTGTTTTATTTTGGGTGGGTGGTGTGGGTGTGGGTGTGGTTTGGAAGATTTCATGGAAATAGTGTCTTCTGAATTGTGAATTAAGAGACTGAGTAGCATAGTTCTATAAGCAGCAGATGAAAATCATGTTAAAGGATATATATATATATATATATATAAAACATAATTTTAGTCTTCAGAATATTTTTCTTAGGAATAAAAAAGAAGACAAAACATTCTTATAGACAACAGGAAACATTTTGGCAGTCTTAAAATATTTGCCATTAATGTGTTTATAATTTAAAAGGGAAATTTTCAGTTTCCTTCTGACCAAAACCTGTATTGGCATCCTCTGGGTGAAGGAGATGAGGAGGAAAGGAAAATAAAGGCAAATTTTATTTAAAGGTTACATTATTTTAAACTGTAAAAGTTACATTGTATTGCTTCCTCAAAGTACACTAATATGCAATTATTTTCCCATCACTTTTAAAATTTTCACACACATCTTTGACATGTGAAGTACTGCATCCTAGGGGGAAGGCTCAAAAATTGTTGTGTTGTTTTTTGTGTTTTGGGAGTTAAAAATCATTTAGTCTATTCCCTTATATTAGGTAAGCACACCCTTAACTTGGATTGCCTTTAATGATTTAAGAAGATCCAAGAGAATTTGGATGCATGCCCAGCATCTTATCCTGCTTTCCATTTCTTCTCCTTAATTCCAAACCCTTGCTGATTACAAATAATGGAAACCCAAGTAATTATTCCATTTCAGTAGACGTTCTGATTTAACATAATTGGAGATTAGTTTATTGGAAGTATTTTTTTTTCTGTGAAGGGCATCTTTTTAAGTATAATAAACTGAATGGAACTATAGCCACAATAGTTTTTTTTAATACCAAGCTTTATTTGTAAGCACAAAAAAAAATAGTCTTTTTTGCTTCAGGACTTTTATCTTAGTGCTATTTTAGCAAGAACAGATTTTTCCTAGACTGTAGAGATTTCAGTGGCTGTCCCCAAGGGTGAGCTTGTCAAACAGGTATTCTCCAATTCCACTCTCCGGAGCTCCCAGCCTCCTTAGATTGGTGATATATTCTCCTAGACACTTGATAATTGTCACCTGCTCATCTAGATATTCCCGCTCCAGGAAGTCACAAAGCTGAAGAAAGAAAAGCAATAAATCACATGAAAGATGTGATCGGCTGTGCAGTACAGCACCAGGGAGCATTTTTATTAGGACCCAGAAAAACAGGAAAGCAATGAAATAATGGCTTTAGGAGAGAACTTCCCAAGTAGATTTAATCCCAATATACTTTGATTTTCTCATCAAATTCCCTGATGGTAAATGAAGGCAAATATGTTGCTTTAGAAATTGTGCCTCTTGCTTGGCCCAAGCTGACAAAACTGATTCCATGTTTGAATACTGATCGTCTGTCTATGTACTGGGAATCTCCTTGGTACCCAGTAACTGTGCTAGTCAGCTTCATTTAGTCAAGGAATGCAAGGTTCTTCTGGAATAAAGGCTCAAGGAGTATACATTTACATATCCATGAGTAATAAACCGACTAATTTGTCTTTTACAGTGATTTTTTTTTTGAAGAAACATTTAAAAGGTAAAGGCTATTTGCTTCATACAGATGCATTGTAGGTTGAATGTGAAAATGCAAAGCAGAGAAATCTATACTCACATGTGGGTCACTTTTTTCCATTGCCAGATTGTGCAGATTTAGTAGGGCCTGGTTTATTTTTTTTTCCATCTTCATGACTATTTCTAGGACTTCTAAGCTATTTCTCCATTCATCCCGTTCTGGTTTCTATTCAAATTCAGAGAACATCTGAGAATCACGAACTACTCTGTTGTTAACTAGTTTGGGGGTGGTCTAGAGGACTGACTTCTATGTCTAAATCTATAAGCACTATTATTCCAATAAAAATAGTTTGGGGTATATAATCATTTGTCGTGTGCAGCCATATTGTTTTTCTTTTTAGGATGGGAAAGAATAGAAGCTGGGTAAGGTAGAGTACTATGCTAAAATTGGGTAACATTAGTAGAGTTTTTCAGGATTAAAAATTAACTAGCCCAAAGATTCGGTTTATTTTCAAGAGTCTGTATGGTCCTCAAAGAAGTCGTTCTGTTTCTGACTCTCTAATATCCCATAAGGGTTGGCTCTCACCTTGATGTCCTGTAGGATAATATGGCCTCCTCTCTTATTTAGGTATTTCAGGAACTTTTGAGCTTGTTCCAGCTTCTCATCAGATTGATTCTTTGAGAATATTTTGAAGTGGTTTAAGGCCACATCATCCCTGTCAAAGAAGTAGGCCTAGCATACAGAGACAAAAGGAAAGATAAATAGGGTTGTTCACTGTTCTTGGCACTGGACCAAAGACCCTCAAGGAACTCACAGCCTAATGGGGTAGACAAGAAAATAAATATGTACCAACAAGTTATGTACTGGATAAATAAATAATTAACAGAGGGATAGCTCTAGAATTCAAAGGTTGAATAAAGCTTCCTGTAGAACATTCTAAATTCTCTCTTCCCTACTTTGTGGATTAATTTTAGTTGAGGACCTTTTCTTTGCCCCAGAGATCTTTCTTTAGGCTAAATTCTCTCCCCTTCCTCTGGTTAGGGTTTCCAGTAGTGACTTTTCCTGTACCACAGAGATCCAAAGTTTCCCTCTCCTGGGACCTACTGCCATTTTCTTTAGATGAGGAGAGAAAAATGAAAGAGAAGACTCTTCCTTAGTTAACTCCAAGGTTGCCCTTCTGTGATGGAATAAATTTAATTAACATTTTTTCCTTTGGGGGAAGTGGAAGGAAGGTCTTTTAATTTCTGTTTATTTCATTATGTTAGTTGTAACTAGCATGAACTACTAAAATTCAAAAAAATAGCACAATCTTTTAAAAATAATATCAGAAAGACTAAAATTGCAAATAATCTGAGGTTTTCAATGAATGCTAAAGTCAGCTACACTACACTTGGAAAAGCCTCCTTTTGCTATGTTGGCTTCAAGAGAAAGAAGTGGAAAAAATAAGAATAAAAATAAATTTTAAAAAAGAGAAAGAAGAGGACTTGGATATAGCTAATTATTACTTTAGGGGAAGGAGTAATGACAAAAGAGAAAATGAAATTGTTAAACCCCTTTAGTTTCTATTTTCTCCATCAAGAATAACTTCCAGACTGAGGAAGTTAGCAACTATTTGCAAACTAAGATAAATAAGCAAGCACTTATTTTCTCTTCTGCTGCTACAACAGGCAACAACAGGTCTTCAATATGACGGAGTCCTATTGTGGTATAAGAAATGGTGAAAAAGATGACTTCATAAAGAGAAAAAAGACTTCTATGAATCATTGCAAAATAAAATGAGCAAAAATAGAGCAACAATTTATACTATAGCAATGTTATAGAAAAAAAGCAGCTTTTAAAGACTTTCATAAACCAGAAAAGAATAAACCAAGCAGAACAAGAACAATTTATATGACAATAACACTCTTAAGACCAACAACTTTGAAAGCTATAAGAACTCTAATCACTGCAATGATAATTCATGATTCTAGAAGACTACTGATGAAACATACCATCAGTTACATTAGAGGTAATGAATTTAGGATGTGGAAGGAAACACCTAGACACACATATTTATGTCATGGAGAAATTTGGTCTGCTTTATTATGCATATTTGTTATAAGAAATTTTCTTTTTTTTCCCCCTCCAGTGGGAAGCAGGTTTTGAGTTAGAGGGAGAGAAAATAGATTTATGGGTTGTTGTTGTTTTTTTTTTAATAGAGAGAGAGAGTTGCTATAGATGAGGTCATTATTATTAGTTTTGCTATTAACAGCTTTACTATGTTAGGGGAAACCTCTCAGAAAGGGAGAATAATCTGCAAATGCACATAAAGTGGAAAAAAAACCCATCAATAAGGCTGAAACACTAGTACAGGGAAGCCAATAAGTAGGACAAAGATGGGTCTCAGGCATATGTTGTTTAGAAAGCTCTGGAACCAGAGGCAGCTAGAGCAGAGGACTCTTCTGGGAAAGACCCATAGTATCAGAGTGCCAGGGTGGGTGGGGACTTTGGAAGCCCTGTAAAGTCACAGCATAGAGCAGGCAGGAACTAGCAGAGTCCAGGCTTAGAAAGACTTATATGAGGAAGAGGGGATGGACTCTGGTTTTAATACCCAATTGTTGATAAAGAACTTTGATCACTCTCCAAAAATAGCTTTTCATATCTGAAGTACCCTTTCTTTAGTGGGGGTTAAATGAAGACATGCATACTGTATTGTTGTTCTCTGAATAAAATAGCTATTTCTCTTTAAAAAATAGAGAGAGGGACTTTTGACAGCTCCCATTTAGGAACTCTGAGATCTCTAATCTGCAACACTGGAGAAGACCCCAAGGATCTAATACTCTGAGCCTGAAAAATCCAGAAAGAGTCTAATCCTTTGGGTTGATTCAAAGTCTGGAGGAAGAGGAATGAAGTAGTATAAAAATATTTCAAATTAGAGATCACCCAAAAGAAATAGTAACATAGGAACAAAAGCAAGCAGAGATTCAAAGGAAAAGATGAATTTTCCACAAGGACGAAGTGAATACCAAAAAGAAACAAATCAAGAAATAAAAAATTAAATAAAAGTTTTTGAGGAAAAAAACTAGGAGAGCATATAGTTTGAAATAGAATGTAGTAAACTAACTCAAAGAATAGACTCCCTGAAAACTAGTATAAAGCAAATGGAAATCAATAACTTGATGACAGAATAAATTAAAAGACTTTTTAAAAAGCAGAAAGCATAAAATATTTAATTAATTAATTTAGAATATTTTTCCATGGTTATAAGATTTATGCTCTTTCCCTGCCTTCCCTCCATCCTCCACTGGGTTTTACATGTGTCAGCCTATGTCAAGACTCCAGCTGAGTTTCCTTCTCATTCTTAAGTCACCATTATTTCAAATAAAAATAATTTTTATGTATATATATATATATATATATATACAAATAAAAATAAATTTAAGAGTATATACTATAAGATACCCATGTCATCCTCTGATAATCGCCATGGGCTATTTATCAATGTCTGTGCAAGAGTTGGCTGTGAAAAAATTAACTTTTTACTTGTCAAGAAACAAAGGGTTAGAGATCACATCTAAGAACAAGTGGACATGAACATACAGTACACAAGCATCCATAAATGGAGAAATACGTATATTTGTATGGAGATGTGGATATAAGCTGAATTTGTAATTTAATCAGGATTACAGATATCCCAGGTGATGAAACTCCTACTGCTCATGAAGTTCAGCACATTTTCTGCAACTTATAACTCAGAGTTGCCTAGAACTTTGAAAGGTTGTAGGATATACCCAGTCATAGAACCAGGAGCTTCAAGACAGATTTCTCTCCACAAAGAATTAAAAAAAAATTAGTACTGTGTTTGGCACACAGGAGTTGCTAAATAAATGGATAGTCTTTTCCCCTCTCTGTGAGTTTTGGGGACAGGTTGTTAACATAACAGGTGGCCCTAAGTCAGGAAGATATAAGTTAATTTTTTTAATTTTAATTTTTTGCCAATTATATGTAATAAAAAATTTCCTCTCAAAATTTTCCAAGTTATATGGTTGCACTTATTACCCTCCCTCCCATCCCTTACCCTTCTCAGTGTTGACAGGCTATTCAATCTGGGTTATACATATATTATCTTGTATAACATTTTCATGTTGTTCATTTTTGTAAGTGAATAATCCTATACAACCAAAACTCCAAGATGTAATCCCAAATAAACAATTGAAAAAATCACATTTTTCATTTGTAGTCTGACTGCAATAGTTTTTTCTGTGGAGGTGATTAGCATTTTTTGTTGTAAATCCCTCAGAATTGTCCTAGATCTTTGTATTGCTGATAATAGCTACAATATTATTGTACTGTGGACAATGTTTTTCTGGTTCTGCCTATTTCACTCTGCATTAGTTTGTGTAGGTCTTTCTAGCTCTTTCTGAAATCATCCTGTTCATCATTTCTTAGAGCACAATAGTATCCCATCATCATCGTATGCCACAATTTATTCAGCCATTCCCCAATTGAGAGACATCCCTTTAATTTCCAATTCTTTGCCACCAAAAAAGAGCAGTTATAAATATTTTTGTAAAAGTAGGTCCCCCCTCCCATTTTTGGATTTCTTTGGGATATAGACTGGATATGCAGTTGGGATATGCATTTAATGACCCTTTGGGCATAGTTCCAAATTGCCCTCCAGAATAGTTGGAGCAGTTCACAACTCCACCAGCAATGCATTGATGTCCTAATTTTGCCACATCCTCTCCAATATTTATAATTTTCCTTTACTGTCATATTGACCAATCTGATAGGTGTGAGATGGTACCTCTGAGTTGTTTTATTTGTTGTTAATTTGTATTTCTCTAAACAAGAGGGACTTAGAACATTTTTTCATGTTGATCATATTGATAGCTTTGATTTCTTCATCTGAAAACTGTTTACACATATCCTTTGACCATTTGTCAGTTGGGGAATGACATATGCTAATAAACTTGATTTAATTTTTATGTATTTGAGAAATGAGACCTTTATCAGAGAAATTTATCATGAAAAAATGTCCCCCAGTTTGTTGTCTACTTTCTAATCTTGGTTGCATTGGTTTTGTTTGTACAAACCCTTTTAAATTTAATGTAATCAAAATTATTCATTTTATATCTTGTGATGTTCTCTCTCTTCCTTGGTCATAAATTCTTCCCTTCTCCATAGATCTGAGAGGTAAACTATCCTATATTCCCCTAATTTACTGATAATATCATTATGTCTAAATCATATACCCATTTTGACCTTATCTTGGTATAGAGTGTGAGATATTGATCTATACCTAATTTTTACCATATTGTTTTCCAATTTTCCCAGCAGTTTTTTTAAATCAAATAGTGAGTTCTCCAAAAAGATAGGATCTGTGTGTTTATCAAACACTAGTTTGCTGAGGTCATTTATTCCTACTCTATTCTATTGATCCACCCTTCTGTTTTTCAGTATGTACCAAATTGTTTTGATGATCATTGCTTTATAGTACAGTTTAAGATCTGGTACCACTACACCACCACCCTTCACATTTTTTTTATTAGTTCCCTGTATATTCTTGACCTTTTTTCCTTCCAGATTAATTTTGTCATCATTGTTTCTAGTTCTAAAAATAGATTTTTTGTAGTTTGATTTGGTAGTATGACACTAAATAAGTAAATTAATTTAAGTGGGATGATTGTCATTTTTATTATATTACCTCAGCTTATCCATGAGCAATTACTTTTTCTAGTTATTTATATCTAACTTTATTTCTGTGACAAGTATCTTGTAATTGTGTTCATATAATTTTTGTGTTCAACTTGGCAAAAAGATTTTCAAGCATTTTATGTTATCTAGAGTGATTTAAAATGGAATTTCTTTTTCTAACTCTTGCTGCTGGACTTTGTTGGAAATATATAGAAATGTTGATGATTTATGTGGGTTTATTTTGTGTCCTACAGCTTTGATAAAGTTTTTAATTATTTCAATTAGTGTTTTAGTTAATTCTCTAGGATTCTTTAAGTGTACCATCATATCCTTAAAGAGTGATAGTTTCCCCTGTGCCTGATATAACTCCTTCAAATTTATGTCTGAAATTAACGTTTTTAGTACAATATTAAAGGACTGATAATGATCATCTTCTTTGGGGAGGCTATCCTCATTGCAGATGATACTTCCTGCTGGTTTTAGGTAGATAATATTTATTATTTTAAGGGAAGGACCTTCAATTCCTATGCCTTTCAGTATTTTCAATAGGAATCGGTATTGTATTCTCTCTAAGGCTTTTTCTGCTCCTATTGATATAATCATTTGATTTCTGTTAGTTTGGTTAATGAAATAGTCAATTATGTTGATGATTATCCTGATATTAAACCAGCTTTGCATTTCTGGAATAAAATCCACCTGGCCATAGTGAATAATCCTTGTGATATATTGTTGTAGTCTCTTTGCTAGCATTTGATTTAAGATTTCTGTATCAATATTCATTAAGGAAATTGGTCTGTCATTTTCCTTTTTTTGTTTTTGGTCTTCCTGGCTTAGGTATCAGCACAATATTTGTGCCATAAAAAGAATTTGGTAGGACACCTTCTTTGTTCATTTTGCCAAATAGTTTATATGCTTTGGGGATAGATATTCTTTAAATGTTTGATAGAATTCACTTATGAATCCATGTGGCCCAGGGGATTTTGTGTGTGTGTGTGTGTGTGTGTGTGTGTGTGTGTGTGTATGTGTGTATTTCATTGATGGGTTGTTCAATTTCTTTTTCTGAAATGGGATTATTTAAGTATGCTATTTCCTCTTTTGTTAACCTAGGCATTTGTTTTTTTGGTAAATATTAATCCATTTCACCTAGATTGTAAAATTTATTGTCACATAATTGGGCAAAATAGGTCCTAATAATTGCCTTAATTTACTCCTCATTGGGGGGTGAATTCGCCTTTTTTCATTTTTGATACTGGTAATTTGATTCTCTGCTTTCCTTTTTTTTTTTAACCTTTACCTTCCGTCTTGGAGTCAATACTGTGTATTGGCTCCAAGGCAGAAGAGTGGTAAGGGCTAGGCAATGGGGGTCAAGTGACTTGCCCAGGGTCACACAGCTGGGAAGTGTCTGAGGCCAGATTTGAACCTAGGACCTCCCGTCTCTAGGCATGGCTCTCAATTCACTGAGCTACCCAGCTGTCCCCCCAGAATCCTCCTCTGCTTTCCTTTTTTAATCAAATTAACCAATGCTCTATCTATTTTATTTATCTATTTTTCTTCCATAGAACCTATTTATTCATTCTTATTTATTAGTTCAATAATTCTTTTGCTTTCAACTTTTATTCATTTCTCCTTTGATTTTTAGGATTTCCAATTTAGTCTTTAATTGGAGATTTAAAATTTGTTTTTTTTTTTAGTATAAATTTCCCCCTAAGTACTGCTTTGGCAGTATCCTATAAATTTTGATATGCTACTCCCTCATTAATTATCATTCTCTTTAATGAAATCAGTGATTGTTTCTATGATTTGTTCTTTGACCTATCTGTTTTGAAGAATTCAATTATTTAATTTCCAATTAATTTTTGATTTGTCTTTCCATGGACCCTTATTGATTATAATTTTATTGCATTATGATATGAAAAAATTGTATTCATTATTTCTGCTCTTCTGCATTTTGTTTTCAAGTTTTTATGTTCTAGTACATTGTCAGTTTGGGGGTGTGTACAATATGCTGCTGAAAGGAAGGTATATTCCTTTTTATGCTCATTCAATTTTCTCCAGATATCTATTAAATCTGATTTTTATAAAATGTCAATTGCTTCCTTAACTTCTTTCTTGTTTATTTTTTGGTTAGATTTATTTACTTCTGATAGGGGAAGGTTAAGGTCACCCATTAGGAAGACATGAGTTCAAATCTAACCCAATAGATATGTGACCCTCGGAAAATAATTTCACCGATGTTTCTTCATATATAAGCATATATATATATATATAATATATCTTCCAGGGTTATTGAGAGGACCAAACTGAATATTTGTAAAGTACTTGACCCAGTTCCTGGTACATAGTAGGCACTATATAAATGTTAGCTATTATTTTTTCTATGCCATGCCAATTCCAATATATGTAAACATACATATACATATGCATTTATATACATGTATGTGTATACTACTGTTATACACAAAAAAAACACATACATAAGCGCAGAAATAGATGTGCATATCTGTATATGTGTTTATACACATTCAGGGATGCACTGGCATGTACTTAATAACTGACTCTCCAAAAAACTACTCATGACACATTTTTATGTTAAATCTGCATTATTAATATTTTCTACATCACTTTTGTAAGAAAAGGCAATCAAACAAAACAAATTCTTATTAACAGTGTTTGCCAGTTCTTGAGAGGTATAAATTCTCATACTGAAAATTTAACAATTAGTTCTCATGATTTGGTATGAGGTGGCTTATATGCATGTTAAAGTATATGTATGGGTATGTAATGATGTCTGTGTGTATTCATATGCTATATGGATATTATACATAATGCCCACCCAAATGCATGCTGTATTGGTAGGAAATCCCATCCAAGAAAGGGTCCTTTGACTATCTCTCTTAGCCTGAGCCTGGGAATTGAGGATCATGAGAAATTATTTTCTTTAAAGCACCTTATAATGAAAAAGTTGAAAGGAAGATTGATTGTCTCAGATTTAGGAGCACATAAAAAAAAAAGGGAAAACAGAATAATTAAAAATTCTTTTTTCTATTAAAATTGAATAAAACCTATCAGAATTTTAAAAATAACAATGATTTTTAAAAATCTTGTGAAATGGGGTTCAACACCAAAAGATGCTATTAAGTGCTCTGAAAACCTTAAGCATTCTGTGACAACATCAGGATTTGATCCTTTTCTTGCATAAGGTACAGGTCTTACCCATGTTGGTTATGTAGATATTTGCATATGTTTACTTAAATGTAGCTCACAGGAAATCTTTGATAGATACCTCAGGAATTTTGACCTCCCCTCTCCAATGGAGACTTAGATTCTTGCCTGGAGGGAATCACAAAAAAGGGGACACAAGGCTTCCCATGCCATTTTTCTCTTCAGAAAAGGGGTACCACACTGGAATTACATAAATCTCCCTCAAAATTATTAAATTATGATTTTAAAAAAATATTCAAGCTGCTTTCCTGGTTACTAAACCAGAAGGTTTGACACACCAAATACTTACACAAAAGGCCAACACAAATAGTGAAGTAAATCAATTTTTCCTAACAGATTTTCAACAAAAATCAGAGACCTTATGTTAACTAGATTCTACTAGAAAATATACATTGTGCATGAGTTTTCTCAGTGAAAGTGAGATTACTCAGTTCATTGAAGGGAGAGCCTTCAACCTACCCTATGAGAAATTCCTCAGTTTTTAGGGATGCAAGCTGAGAAACAAAGAATATGTCTGCTACTTCCCAAAATATTTTCTCTCTCTCCAGAATTGTTCCTGAAGCTTGTCTGGAGTCATTTATGTCCTCAAAGAAGAAAAAAGAATTATCTTTTCCTTTGCTCTTAAACCAACTTTGTTCCTCATGGAGGAGTGCAAAACTGAGGCATCATTCTCTCTATCCATTACCTAATAAATTCTTGTTTAGCACAATGTGAAATGTATTTGATACTAAATAAATATTTATTGGCTCTGGATAAAATTTTCATTCTCACTACAAAGGCAAAACATTTAAAAATAAGCATCTTTACTTAATGCTCTAACATGGAGAAATGGGAGGAAAATATTCTGTTCCTTCCAAGACATGTTAGAGTTAAATTTTTTACTTCTAGGATATTTATCGTTAGCAATTGAGTTTCAAAATGATTACAATTTGCTAAATGTTTATGAAAAAAGGGTTAGAAATAAAGGATAAATCAGATATGACTTTACCTACACAAATGAGTTGCATATATTTTTATAAAATTTGTACATCAGCTTCAGCTGCTTAGCAAGTCTTTCAATAGTGAATATTCAGGATATATCTCTATATACATTTATTTATTGTTTTTCTGAAAGGTTAAAATATTAAACTTGAAACCTCTCACAACTTTAAAGGAATCAAAAGACCCAAGTTCTTACCCCTGAAAGGTATACATAGTTGGCATATAGCTCCATGTTCACTAGGTCATTGATGGCAACTTCACAGTCCATATGGAAGTTCTGGAGCACCTGGGACCCCATTTCAACACGATTATAGTTTAGCTATCACAGATCAGGAATACTGCTGGGGAATACTCAGTCCTATTCCAGCTCTACCACCACTCTAGCAAAGTGTTCTCTAATGCAACTGTTATTAATCTCAGTCAGGCCAGTATGGAAGTATGACTGACAATCAATCTCCACCAATAGGATTGTTCTTCACCATCCACATAACCAATCAGAATGGAGAAGGCTGTCTTAGAATACATTTTCCTGATTACCATGACTACCCTGAAAGGGATGGGAAAAGACTGTTTTTCCATCTATGAAAAAAAGTAAATATACATATATATTTTAAGTTTATTTTTAATATTTTTCCCATGTTTCCATGATTCATGATCCTTCCCTCCCCTCTTCCATCCCCCCCTTCCAGAACCAACAAGCAATCTCACTGGGTTGTACAAATGTTATCACTTGATTCCTATTTCCACATTATTCATTTTTGCTATAGAACGATCTTTTAAAACCTAAACCCCAAATCACATAACCATATATACAAGTGATAAGTGATGTCATATGTTTTGCTTTTGAATTTCTACTTCCATAGTTCTTTCTCTCAGTGTGGTTAGCATTCTGACCCACAAGTCCTACAGGAGTGCCCCGGCTTGTTGCAAAGTCCATTACATTGGATTGTTCCACTGTGTTTCAGTTTCTGTATGCAATGTTCTCCCGGTTCTTTTCATTTCACTCTGCATCAGTTCATTGAGGTTCTTCCAGTTCATATAAAAATCTTCCAGATCATTATTCCTTTGTTCAGCCATTCCTCAACTGAGGGACAACCCTTTGTTTTCCATTTTTTTGATACCACAAAGAGTGTGGCTATGATACAAGTATTTTTCCTTATCTCTTTATGATGTAAACTTAGTAGTGATGTTGCTGGATAAAAGGGCAAGCAGTCTTTTGCACATAATTCCAAATTGCCTTCCAGAATGGTTGGATTAATTCGCAATTCCACCAGCAACACATTAGGATCCCAATAAAAAGCATTTGTAAAATTGTAAAATTGTAAAAATTCTTTGTAAAAAGATGATAAATATGATCTGAATTTCCCATAGACCTTCCCAAATGGAAGAAAAGTTATTAAAATGACAACACCAGGGTATTGGCTATGCAGTGGACTAGTTTCTGATTTCCTTAAATGCTTTAGAAGAGATTAGCCCATACTTTTTTTAAACAGAAAGTATAGCAAGGAAGGTTTATTGAGGAAACCCCACCCATTAATATTAAGTATTATAATACTTTAAGATTTCACAAAACAATTTGTGAATAAATTTGATCCTCTCACAGAGGTGTTATTTCATATCTGCATTTGCAGATGAGAAAACTGAGGCAGACAGAGAGATTATGTTACTTTTCCAGATCACGGAGCTAATAAATGTCTATTAGACTTAAAACCCAAATTTCCCTTTTTTGAAGCCCAGAATTCTTGTCAAAGGTAGGCCATACTTCTTGCTATTTCAGATTTTCCAGGTTTTTTGTTGGAAAAAAACAAACAAACAACCCAAAAGCTTCATATCTCTGATGTTGTGGAGGTGAAGAGGTTCCCCCCTGGGGTTTGGGAAGGATACCTTTTGCAAGAATGCAAGACTCCAAAACTTAGCTTAAAAATAAAAAGAGAAATTTATTAATTTAGAGAGTAATGTTGAGAATGGCCAGGAGGATGGTACAGGTGGAACAGCAAGATGGAAGGCTGCTCCCAGAACCCATCAATTCTGGGGATTTTATATTCTTGCAACAAATGCTGTGTCATAGTGTGGACATGACTCTAGAGTGGTAGTCACTTAGGCATTTGGTGGGGTGGAGGTGGTCATCTGACTGGGGTCTGCTTGGAGACATAAGGAATGACCCTCATAAAGATTCCTTAGTTTTAGGGAACAGACAGATGTCTGAGATACAGCCTGATAATATTGCAGTGTAGCCTGGAGGTGCATCTCTCTGTCCATCTTAAATCTAAAGGAGGATCAAAGGAGGACAATCATCTCAGGGTCCTATGGGGGTCATCAGATGTTTTAGGCTAAGATTCGAGAGGATGTAAGGGAGCAAAGAAATTTCACTGTTGGAGAAGACACCATGAAGATGCCTTCAGACCACAAGCTGCACGAGAAGATCAAGAATGAACTTTGGGTGTGGTTGATTGAACATTTATTTGTATGTATACTTTCATTCCAAAGGGGACTGCCCCCTAACTGGCTTTTTGTCAATGTGTCTAGCAATTATTGGTTTTGTTCTTTTTTCCTCTTATCCTCAAATTATTATAATCTTTAAGTTGATTATGTTTTCATTATCCTTTTGGGGAAACTGATTTCCCAATAATGATCAAAGGGGGAATGTAAAAATAGCGATTTGAACCCCAGACTTCAATCCCCAGAAGTCCTTGGCACTTCCCAGAATTCCCTATAATCTTACCTGAGTCCTCACCTGAGTGTGAGAACACAATTTAGTGTTTAAAGGGCTCTCTGCCTCCCAAGAGTCTCTCTTCTTCCACTTCTAAGCACATGCATCTCTCTACCTGGCAGGCAAGATGTATTGAGTAGGTTGTGAATGGGCTAATGTGTCCCAGGCACATGCTTTTCTTATTTTGTATTTCTTTATCCTTGATTTCTAATAATCTTTAATAAACCTCTAAAATATAATACTTTTAGTAGAGAAACTAATTTAAATGTTACAGCACATCAAATAGATTTCTTTTAATCTCCATTCTCTTTTACTTTTCTGTAGCATTCTGATGCTACTGACGATTTGATTCTTTCTCTTCCTTTTACTTCCATGACATTTACACTTATATGTTTTTTTCCACTCTTCATCTTTGATCAATCTTTATTAGTTTCTTTATTCTTCTGACACCCAGGTGTCTTATAAAAGCTCTATCCCTGATGTTATATTCTATTTCTACTTTTTTTGCCTTGGCAACCTGATTGTCTTCTGTGTCCTCAAATATAAGTTTAATATAGATGAACCCCAAATCTATAGCTTCAGCCCTGAACTTTGTCTAAGGTTCCATGCCCTAATTTCCTTTCATGAATAATGTAAAATAGGGAGATTAGGGGACTTGGAATTGCCTAATCTTAAACATTTAAAATTTTGAACAGACTGTTGAGACAGAAATATAATTCCACGGAAGGTAAGTATACTAGAAAAGCAACCGTTTGTATACTGATTAAGGAATTCAAAGTGGGATTCATGCACTGTGCTCAAAAATGGAACTTCTCTTTGATCCTTCTTTATTGTTTGTTCTTTAAGACTCATGAAAATATATCTATGCAGAAAAATATCCCTATACCCAGAGGTTATTTCTTCTATTATTGTCAGGTTCCTGATTTCTTTTATCTGGCTAAGAAATATAATAACAGAATTAATTAAAAGGACTTGTGACTTTATTACTCTGTTACTTAACCATTCAATGCCTCATGCTAATTGATAGATGCAGCTTCTGCTTAGGTCAGCCTAGAAGCTGATTAACCTCCCTTTCCTTCACATCCCCACCTCTCACCTCCAGTTTTACTGCCTTTTACTGTCTCCATGTATTGTTTACAAATACAAAATAAAGTGGAAACTAATTTTGTTCTTTCATAAATATAGAAAAAATAATTATATGGTCAGGATATTGATTGAAAAAGGCAGATAGAGTTAATTGGAAATAAGGGAAGCTGATCCAAAATATTTCTGACTATAGCAGTTTTCTCTTTCTCATTTTTTTCCCACTCATAGGTTGCGTGGGAGGAATAGCATCTAATCTAACTCTATAATAAAGAGAAAATAACAGAGTTCAACTAATCTAATCATTATTTACTCTTCAATATGCCTGTTGCTCTAGCAGTGATGGTGCCAAACAGCGGCATCAAAATTTCTGTGGAGAGGGGAATTCTGTCCCCCAAATGCTTAACTCTTTAAAATCTAAATGACTTCAAGATGGAAGATGATTCCAAGGATACCTTTCTTTTAAATTTTTTTTAAAATTTTATTTATTTCCACCTCCAAATTCTCTCCTTCCCTCCACTTCCCCTCCCATCCCCCGAGAAGGCAAGAAATACAATACCATTATACATATAAACTCATGTAAAACATTTCCCATAATAGCCATATTCAAACAAAAGCAAGAAAAATAAAGGAAAATTATGCTTTAATCTTCATTCTAAGTCCATAAATTCTCTTTCTGAAGATGGAAACCATTTTATACTTTGTGGTCTTAGGAGCTGTGGATCATTTTATTAGTCAGGTTTACTCTTTTATCTTTTTACATTTGATTATCTTTACAATGTTACTGTTATTGTGAATGCTATTTTTTCCGGTTCTACTCATTCCATCTTGTATCAGTTCATGTAATTTTTACAAGGTTTTTTTGAAGCCATTGAATTCATCATTTTAAAAATATATTAGCATTTTTCTTTGAGGCTTTGAAACTGTTTTCACATTGTTGTCCTCTAAGTTTATGTCTTGGTCTTCAATGGGGCCATGATAGATTTTTTTATGGTTAAGCTCTTTTGTTGGTTTTGCTTACATATTTTTCCAGCCAGGTTTTTTTACTTTGGGATTTGCTCACCTGGGATAAGGAGGCATTGTGCTAAGCTTAAAGTTTTTCAAGTTGCTGTTTTCAGAGATAATTCTGGGGATGTTCAAGTTTTTGGTGCTTCCATGGTTGTGTGATGTGGGGAGAGATGTGGTCACTATTCTCCTGGTCTGTGCTCCAGTCTTTACAGAGGGAGAATCCCTGTTACCCTGAAGCCATAAGAGCAGGTACTCCTTTTGACTCTGAAAGTATGACCAGACTCTCCTGCCTTCCTTTGGCTTTAAATGCTAGTGTTCCTCTGTGCCTTGGAACTGGGACCAAGGCCCCTGCCTCCTTTTGACCCCTCACATGTATTGTTCTCTAGTCTGAAACTGTGACCCAGAACTGTGTAGGGGCAAAAGCGTTATCAGTCATCACCATCCAGTGTTTGCAAAGAGCCCCCTGTAATCTCTTATTGACCAATTGTCTCCCTTACCATTCTCCCACAGGTACTGCTAGTGTTTCTGTCACAGGTACCTCCCAAGTCCATTGCTGGGTGGGTGAATGTAATATAAATCCTATTCTGTTTGAAAACACGTTTTTATTGATCTCAGCCCCATCCTTTGACTGGGCATGCTTGTGTGTACTATGGGAAGATGCCAGAGGCTTTGTGGCTCTCTGACATCTCGGAAGGGATGACCCTTGACCCATGTCACTGCTGCCATCTGGAAGACTGGCCTTTGGAGAGGACTGAGGTTAAGTCTGTCCAACCAGAGAGACCCAGGAGTAGTGGTTTAAATGACTTTATAAGAAAGGGGGCTGAGGAAGAATGATCTTTTTTGGGTGTTTGGCTTTCTTCAGAGCTTTTGGCTCTTAGCACAGTTGGACTGGAGACTCTTGCTGCCATGACCACTTTTGGGTGGTGAATGAAGACAGGGTAGCAAACTCAGATTAATTAGGCTTAGTCAGATGATCATGTGATTTTCTCTTTCTCTCTTTTTACTAATAAATTAATATAGAGTCTCCAGAGAATTTTAATCACAAAATGGGTACTACTATGGTGACACCCTGGACAAATCTCTATTCTGGTCCCAAAAATCTTTCCTTACTGACTTCCCACATTGTCTTAGGCTGGAAAAAAAAAATCTCTGGCCCTTTGCTGACTCTGCTGTTCCAAAGTTTGATTTAAGGAGTTATTTAAAAGTTGCTGGGAGGGGAATGTTGGGAGAGTTCAGCTAGTTTTCTGCCTGTACATGGACACCTTGATTCTTCTTCCTCTAGAATTAATTTTAATCTATTTCCTCAGTGGATTCTTTTTAGAGTCTTGTGAGGTGGTTAGTACACACATTATTCACATTTTAGATATGAGGAGACTCAGGCTGAAAGAATGTTACTTTCCACAAATGTAGTTTGTAGATAGCAAAACCATGTCTCAGGTTCAGGTTTCCTGACTTCAAATTTAAGGCTCTCTTTTCTCATGTGTTCATTCTCCTTTTTTCTCTGCCTGCAAATGTGCTTAAGTATCTCCTCTCTTTTTTTCTTCTTCTTTTGACCTTATTCCCCCTTAAATATCCAACTCATTTCTTTCCCTTAAGGGCCTAACTTCTCAAAGGAATAAACTTGTTCCCAGTTCCAAGTAACGGTGAGGTCCCCAACTCTCATTTAACAAGCTGGCCTGGCTGCTCTTATATTCCAGGCTTTATATTATCTGCTATTGACAGCAATGCAGATAGCTAGATTAGAGCCAATGCCAAGAGAATGGAGAGAATGACCAGCCATTCTGGAATTCTGACCTTCCTTGGAAGGTTGTTGGACTTTTGTTTAGAGACACCTTGTTTTCCACTATGAAATAAGGTTGAATATACTATAAAAGAAGGCTGATGGGATTGATGAGGAATCAAGTTGTCATGATTTTTAAATTGATACTAATTGTTGGTTCCAATTTGGGTTAAAGGACTTGCCTAGGGTTACATTGCTAGGAAGTGTTTGAGGTCACATTTAAACCCAGGACCTCCAGTCTTTAGACCTGACTCTCTCCCCATGACTTTCTATATCAAAGAGGTATTCTGCATTTCCACTTTTGCACCATCCTACAACCTGGTGTCTGGTCCCTCATTCTATGGTGAAGCTATCTGCTGGTATGGTCTTTTGTTAACCTTCACCCTTCACAAATTCTTTGTTGCATTTAGCACTATGTACAGGAATATTTTGTAAGATCAGTCATCATTGAGTAGACCCATCAATTGCCCCACCCTACTTAAAGTAAGTGAAAGATACTGTGGCCCTAGTGAAGACATCTTAATAATGTCATATCTTGAACACATCTTAATCTATCAAAGGTGTGGGATGAAATGCAAAAAGCTCTTTAAAGACATTGAATTACCTCAAGTGGCACTACTAGACTTTTTCCCTTTCCACATTTTTGAATGACTCCCCTTGAGATTCTAGACTTTTTTTCCCCAAATGAATGTTATTAGTTTTCCTAGCTCTATAAAGTAAATCTTGGTAGTTTGTTTGATATGGCATTAAGCAAATTAGTTTATTATTTCAGTTTCTATAATATTTTTATAATCTTAATTCAATGATGTGGTAAAATCAGCCCGTACTGGTTCTCAAGAGAAGTATCTTAAATTTTCAATGCTCACATTTATATATTGGAAATCAATAAATACTACAAACCAAGAATGGGTTTGTTTGTTGATTGTCTAGACTTAAGAAAATGATGTATAAAATGCTTATGATTCCGTTTAAACTTATATATGTCTTGCTCCCCAGAAAGTCAGATGTTAAACATGTACAAGCATACCACTGGTCTAACCATGAGTTAAGTTAATAAATCAACAAACATTAAGTATCTACTATGTGCCAGGCACTGTGCTAAATGATGGGGATAAAAAAAGAGTCAAAAGACAGTCTCCTCAAAGAGATCACAATCTAATGGGGGAGACAACATGCAAAAACATATACACAAATCTATATATAGGATGGATAGAAAATAATTAAGAAAGATACTAAAATTAAGAGTGGTTGGGAAAGATTTTCTGTAATAGATAGATTTTAGTTGAAACTTAAAGGAAGACAGTAGACAGAAATAATGAAAGCATTTCAGGCTTGAGGGACAGTCAGGGAAAATGCCTGGAGCTAAGGCATGGAGAGTCTTGTTCAGGTGACCAGCCTTACTAGATCAATCATTACACTTGACTCCTTATTACACTTTACTATCTGTCACTGGAGAAAAATAAGGTGTAATAAAATTGGAAAGGTAGGAGGGGGTTTGATTATGAAAGATTTGGATCATCAAACAAGTTATTTCATATTTGATCTAGGAAATGAGAGGGAGCCCCTAGAGTTTATTAAATAGAGGGTGTGACATGATCAGACTTACTCTTATAGGAAAATCAGTTTGGTGACTGGGGAATGGATATAATATTGCAATAATCCAGATGTGAGGTGATAAGGATCTACACCAGAGTAATGGCTGTGTCAAAGGAGAGAAAGGGGCTTATTTGAAAGATGTTGCATGGATAAAATTGGCACAATGGCTTGGATGGTGGGGTGGGGATGAGAAATAATTTGAGTTACTAGGTTTGTGTGTCTGAAATAGGGAGAGGACAGTATTGCCCTCAACAGTAATAGGGGAAATGAGGAGTGGATTGGGTTTAAGGGAAAAGATAATGAGTTTAAGATATATACTGGATATTTCAAAGTTAGTTGGAGATGTCAGATTGGATATAAGCAAAGAAGTTGGAGCAGGATAATTAGATTTGAGAATTGTCAGCATAGATGGTAATGTTTGATACTTCACCTGGAAGACATTCACCTACCCAAGAACTAGTGAAGCTTCAGAAAGGTTTAGGGAATGATTGATATGGTATTTGCTACCCAACAATTCCAGGAGAGATTCCAGGAGCAGAACAATAGGAGTCATACTCAATATTTGTTGATAATGACCAAGGCCATTTCAAGAGAAAAATCAATAGCAAAATTTGATTTCTGGAACAAATTCAGAAGTATTTTATACCAGCTCCATGATGGCATACTTGCATGGGTTCTAGATAATGGATAATGCTCTTACACTTTACCAGTCACCAGTGGAGTGAAGCAGGGTTGTGTACTCACTCCCATGCTTTTAGTGTGTTTTCGTTGATGTTGTCAGATGCTTTCAATGAGGAAGATACAGATGGTAAATTATTTTACGTGAAAAGGATATAAGCCATGACTAAAGTGGAAAATTAGTGCACAACTTTCTGTTCACAGGATTTCTGTGCACTCATTGCAACCTCTGAGACTGTGACAGAGGCTGGCACTAAAGAAAAAGAGCCAGGCTGAAGAGTGTGTGAAATTGATCACCTCGCTGAGGGAGGGGCCCCAAGTGATTAGAATCTTGAGGAGAAGACTCCACCTGGTAGAGGAGTTGGGTGCTCAGTCTTGAGAAGCCAAAGAGAGAAGGTGGAAAAAGACTTTGTCCTGAGGGTTACCCACTTTTCCTGCTGGTGACTGGAAATCTTTCCCCCCAACACTTCCCAATTGAAGGGACTTCTGAAGAGGAAGCCTGAGAAAGAAATTTTAAATCTCTGTCCGACTTTACTTCAGCTCCTGTTACCCTGTATCTGAACTGTGGCCAAGGGGCCAAACCCAGAGTCAACCTGACTTTCTTTCAGGGGGCTCAGGTTGCCAAAGCAGCCTATTCTTTCCTGATAGTTTTTCCTTTATATTATCCTGATTGATTTAAGTTGACATTAAAATTTATCTGTTCCTCAAGCTGTGCACAAGTGTGAGGGAACAGATCAAGGGGAAACCCTTTGGTCTCAAGTGGTGGAGGGGGGACAAGAGGGACAAGAGAGAATCTGGGAGAGCAACCTTAGCTAAGGAGGAAAGGCAGAAGGGAGAAAATCTTCAAACCCCCTCTTCTCTCTCTGAGCCAACCCTAAACATCAGCTGTCTCCCCTGAACCCCACTTTGAGAAGGGGAGGTCTTCACTCTTCTCCCTCTCTCTATGCTGATTTAACTGATTTAACCATCCCTCAAAAACAAATTAACCTCCCCAGAGACTGAAGTCAATTTTCTGCTGCTTTTGCTAATTTTGGCCTGACAATACAAAGAAAATAGAGGTTCTCCACCAGTCAGAACTGCACCATCCGTGTGTTGGTTACTAGTGGAGAAATTTTGAATGCTATGCGTATGTTCACTTAACTTGGCTGTGTACTTTTCCACTGATATACATAGAGATGACAAGTTTGAGGCATGCATTGCCAGAGCTGGCTAGTATTTGGGAGGCTCTGAAGTGTGAGGGAGAAGAGGTATTAGTCTTCCTACCAAACTGAAGGATCACTGAGCCACATTGTGCTGATTCATTGTTGCATGTCAGTGAAACCTGGACAGTATACCAACACCTTGCCAAGAAATGAAATCACTTTCATTTGAATTATCTTAGGAAGATTCTGAAGATCATCTGGAAAGATGAGGTACTGGACACTGAGGTCCTTTCTCAAGCGAAACTGCCAAGCATTTAGACTCTACCGCAGAGAGCACAACTCTGATGAATTGGCTACATTATTCAAATGTCAAATGCACATTTGCCTAGAAGAAAGTTTTACAGAGAACTTATACAAGGCAAGGGCTCCCATAGAGGACAGAATAAGAGATGTAATAACACTCTAAAAATCTTTAAAGAACTTTGGTATAAATTGTGAAACATGGGAGACACTGGCATAGAACCACATAGCATGGCATGTCCACAACAAAGAAGACACTATGGTCTAAGAGCAAAGCAAAATTGTGATTGTTCAAAAGAAGTCATCTCTATCTCAAATGTTCAGATGGGATATTTGTGCCTGTGGTAAAGTCTCCTGAGTTGTTTTGATCAGCTACAATCGTATACATTGTACATCAATCCCAGCATAGTGATGTCATTTTGGTCTGTTTGAGTATGAAGGATAACCACCATCATCACCACCAATTAAATCCATAGGTAATGATAATGAAATTTTCACCAAGTGAAAGTATAGAGGGAGAAGAAAAGAGGATCCAGGATAGAACTCTGTGGAATATCTAAAGTTAAAGGGTATAGTCTGGATAAGGATTCTGTGAAGGATACTGAAGAGCAGTCAGGAAAGAGTGATGTTCCAAAAACTAGAGCAGAGAGTATTAAAGAGAAGAGGTTGTTCAATGGTGTCAAAGCTGCGGAGAGACAGAGGACTGAGAAAAAGGCCATTGGATCTGGCAACCAAACATCACTGGTCATTTTTAAGAGTAGTTTAGGTGGAATACTAAGACTGGAAATTGGAGATAAGGTGAGAAGGCAGCTATTAAAATGGTATTTTCAAGGCATTTAACTACAAATGGCAGAAGAGATAGAGGATGAGGGTTAGCAGGGATGGAAGGATCAAACGAGGGTTTTTTTTCAGTATAAATATGGGCATGTTTGTAGGTAGTAGGGAATGAATGAGTAGATAGGGAGATTTTCTAAATAAGAGATGACAGAGGGAGTAATCTATTAGAGATGGGAGGGAATGGAGTCACTGGATTAGGTGGAAGGCCTTGGTAAGGAATAAGAGCACTTCATCATATGACATAAGAATGGAGGAGATTAATGGCAGAAGGCATCTGGGTAAGAGATAAGAGTTCACAACAAATGTCATGTTTTTCTGTAAAATATGAGGCAAGATTCTCGGTTAAGAGTGCAAGTGGTAGGGGCAGCTAGGTGGCTCAGGGAATTTAGAGCCAGGCCCAGAGGTAGGAGGTCCTGGGTTCAAATTTGACCTCAGATACTTCCTGTGTGACCCTGGGCAAGTCACTTAACCCTCATCGCTTAGCCCTTATTACTCTTCTGTCTTGGAACCAATTGGTTCCAAGCCAGAAGGTAAGAGTTTATTAAAAGAGAGAGAGAGAGAGAGAGAGAGAGAGAGAGAGAGAGAGAGAGAGAGAGAGAGAGAGAGAGAGAGAGAGAGAGAGAGAGAGAGAAAGAGAGAGAGAGAAAGAGAGAGAGAGAGAGAGAGAGAGAGAGAGAAAGAGAGAGAGAGAGAGAGAGAGAGAGAGAAGAGAGAGAGAGAGAGAGAGAGAGAGAGAGAGAGAGAGAGAGAGAGAGAGAGAGAGAGAGAGAGAGAGAGAGAGAGAGAGAGAGCGCAAGTGGAAAGGGAGTTTTGAGAAGGGATTTTGGAAGAACCACTATGGGAGAAAGGGTGAGTTGATTAGGTATAGATTTGCCTAGCAACAGTGAAAGCCCACTTGAGGTTGTATAACATAATTTGGAGTCAAGTCAGTCAGAATGGTTACATGATTTTCTTCACCTTTGTTCAACAGCAAACTTTCTATAAATACTGATTTGTAGTTGTATTAATATAAGTGTGTTTTTGTATATTGATTCTCACATTTTGTAAATTCATTCTTCTGAATGTAATTTCTTTAATTTTTCAAGTTTTGTTTGTAAGTTAAAGATATACTAATAATTTGTGTAGATTTATTATGTTGCCACTTTGCTATGTTACTGTTCAATTTATGTTGACCATATCATCTGTAAAAGGTGGTTTTTTGCTACTTTGCCCATGTTTATTTTTTCAGTTTTTGTTATATTGTTCTAACTAGCATTTCTAGGACTATTTTGAAATAGAGATGGGGATGGCCATCCTTCCTTTACAATTTATTAGAAAGATTTTCTTTTCTTTGCATATAAGGTTGATTCTTGAATTTAGATACCATACTATTTTTTATCCAGTCTTCTTGACTCCATAGACCACAGTGTATAAATACTGTCCATTGGAATTTCTTAGCAAAGTTAAAAAGGAGTGGTTTGCTATTTCATTCTCTAGTGCATTAAGGTGAACAGGGACTAAGTGGATTGCCCACAGTCATCCAGCTGGTAAGAGTCTGAGGCTGGATTTGAACTTGGGTCTTCCAGACTCTATGCCCAGTGTTCTGTCCACTGAATCATCTACCTGCCTTCATTTACCTTATTAAGGAGAGATATTATGCTTTCTAATTTTTAAAAACAGAATAAAGAGTTGAATTTTCAGTGTTGATATGATATAGTTATTTTTTGTTATAGTATTTTAAAATATAGCATGTATGGTTACAATTTTCATTATATTTAATCAACCATGTATTCTTGGGAGTTATACAACTGAATCAATGTGGAAGCTGTTAAAATGATTGTCTTTTTACTAATGTTTGTGCCATTGTTTATTAAGGACCTGGGCTCATAGGCTTCTTTCTCTGCTTTTCCTTTTGCTGATTCTGATATCAGGGAAATATTTAGATCATATAAAATAGCATTGTAACATTGGAAATAATTGTTATACAACTATTTGATAACACTTACATTTCCAGGACTTGGAATTCTAGAATTGGGAATTCCTATATAGCTTATTCAATATTTTCTGATATCAAATTATTTATATTATCTATTTCTTATTCTGTTAATTTGACCATTTTACATTTTATTAAATATTTATCAATTTTACTTTATTATTTTAGTTGACACATCATTGGGCAAATTAGTTACCCTCTATTTCATCCTTAATTTTTTGAAATTCTCAAATCTTGGTAAAAAGCCACCAAAGATGCCTTAAAATAGTTAGACTTACCTTTGCTTTGGGTTCTGAAGGAACAAAAATTAGTAGTTCATGATCTTTTCTATCTGTATTTGTATGCTAGATTTTCCACCTGATCTTACCTGATAAACTACCATGTATTTTGAATTGAGTTAATAAAAGTTTTATTTTTTTGGAACACAAAACGATACAGACATGTAAATGGCCACCTAGGGACGCCTTTACAAAAGCAGGCATCTTCTACAGGATTTGAAGGAGTACTTCATATTCCCAGAAACCGTAGCTAGTTTCTAGTAGCATTAGCCTTTCAGGTGGGCTAATTTATTGTAATTCTCTGTCAGTGTAGGAGCTCCACATCTGTATAATAGAATGAATTAACCATGGCCAGTAGAAAGAATATAAATAGGCCAAATGAAAAAGTAGCAGGTCATTTAGAGAAATCCACATCTACATATATGATTTAGGTGTCAGGATAGTGCAGTAATGAGTAGTAGAGATCTCAGTATGTGAACAATAGGGAAGTCTAACAATTTATGGTTGAAAGTTAACATATTACTATCAGGATTATAGAGCATGATATTTACGTAATCAGGGGTAAAGCATTGAATGTCCTCTATACTCAGGCTCCAACCTATCTTCCCAGCCTTATTTCATACCATTCCCTTTTAAGAACTTTATGTACTAACAGAAATGTTCTCTCCTTACCAGATTTTATCCTGCCCTCTCTTGTCTCTGTATACCATGCACATTCTATCTCCGTCACCTATGAAATATCTCATGTTACATCTTTAGCCTTTTCCAAAGTTTTTCTTCCTTCTAGTCTTAGTTCACATGACATCTCCTTATGAAGCCTTTCTTGAGTTCCCCTCTCTAGCAATGGGGCCTTTCATGTGATTTTGATTCTATGCATTTTGTCACATTTTTACTCATTTTAAAATTTTCTTATTTTGAACCCCTTACTATATTGCAAGTTCTTTTAGCCTAGGTATGGTGATGCTTTTCACCTTTATGTTCCTAGTACCTAGCCAAAAAAAAAAAATCCAACCTTAAACATAAAAGCATTTATTAAGGCAATGAAAATTATAATAACAAATAATATTACACTCAATGTCAAATTCATCAATTATGTCAGAAGAGGTTATGCAATGATGAAGGCAGGCAATTCCAGCAAGAGGTGCCAGTAGGAGACAAAGTGTATTTTTGTCCTGAATCGTGTCCTGAAACACACCATTACAGTGGATGGAAAGCCCTGGTAGGAAACCTTAAATACTACTGAACTAGACTTTAGTGTTAGCATGGATAATTAGAAAGCCTGCCAGTGTACTTCGGCAATTCCTAACATTTAAAGATGCATGTAGACTTTGGAAGTGCTTATTCCTAACTTCTACTGACAAGTCCAGCCTCCAGAGAGTGAGGTAGATTTCATTTTTCTCAGCACTCTAGGGCAGTGAGGGTGTCTTTCTTATCTTCCACTGGGATCTCAATAACTAACATATATTTTCTTTTGCAAAAGAATATTTACCGATAGGTGGATCAGAACAATTTGTTCCACAGGCATTAAGATGGCTGAAGCAAGCACTGTGGAATGACTACAGTTTGATCAGTGTTCAATACACAAATCATTCTGAATAATACCTTACCAGCTTGTGTCATGAATTAAACATTTCTGAGTATTCCAGCTCTATAAATATTTATTTCTACATTTTTATAGTACAACAATGCAGTATGCTCTCTTTAATAATATTTTTGTTTCATATTCCAATTATTTGTATAACAAGCAGGGTATATTTGTTTACAAAAAATAATTTTTGTTTTTATATATCAATACAAATTTCATGTCGCAAATTTTAGCTGCTCCCCGTACACCCTCTTCTCTTCCATTTGAAAAATTCAATTTAATTTTCCATTCAAAATTCTATTTTCCCTTCCTAACTTTTCTATTCATAAGGCAAGACATACAATATTCATTACATACTTCATGAAGACATGCAACACATTTTTACATTAGTCATCCTCCCCCCAAAAAGAAAAATGTACTTCACTCTGTACTTAGTCTGTCAGTTTTTTCTCTGGAGGTGAATAGCATTTTTCATCATGAGTTCTTTGGAATTGAGGTAGATCATTGTATTGAGCAGTCTTTCACAGTTGGTTTTTCTTTTAATATTGTTGTTACTGGGTAGATTAGTTCTGCTTACTTCACTTTGCATCAGTTCATCTTAGTTTTCCAGGGTTTTTTTTTTCCTGAAACTATCATCTTCATAATATTTTTACAGCACAATAGTATTACAAAAGGATCTGCTTATATAGGTTCTTTTCCTTTTTCTTTGACCTCTTTGGGGGCATAGACCTATTGATACTACTGCTTGGTTAAAGGCAATGTTTCATAGTTTGGGGGGGGCATAGTTTCAAATTGCTCTACAGAATAGGTGAACTAGTTTATAGCTCTACCAACACTGTTACACATGTTTTTTTCTGTCATCTTAGCCAATCTAATGGTTTTGAGGTGGCACTTCAAAGTTTTGATTTGCATTTTTCTCATTAGTGATTTAAGACTTTTTTTTATATGACCATTTATAGCAATAATTTATCCCTCTGAAAATTCTTCATATCCCTTGACCATTTATGAACTGGGGAATGTTCTTATTCTTATAAAAGTAGCCCTATATATTTCAGAAGTTAGACCTTTATCATAGAAATTTGCTACAAAGATTTTCCTCTTTTTCAAGCTTTTCTTCTAATTTTGGCTGCACTCATTTTATTTGTGCAAAAGCCTTTTGTATAGTTAAAATAATCTATTTTCCCTCCCATACTCTTTGATTGTGAATTCTTTCCTAATCCATAGACAGGTTAATTTCTTCCAAACTCCATTAGTTTGTGAATGATATTACCCTTTATGTCTAAGTCATATACCCATTTAGAGTTTATATTGGTATATAATATAAAGTTTTGATCTGTTTCTAGTTTCTGCCAGACTACTTTCTAGTTTTCCCCAAGTCTTTTTTCAAATGGTAAGTTCTTTTCTCCAAAAGCTGGGATCTGAGTTTATTAAACATTAAGTTGCTATGCTTGTTGCCTCTTTATATCACTTATTCAGTTACATCACTCTATCTAGTACCAAACTCTTTTAATGATTATAGCTTTATAAATAGTTTTGAGATCTGGAGCTACTAGGCTCTTTCCATTTAAAAAACCCCAAAGCCAAAAATAATTTTTGATATTCTTGGCTTTTTGCTTCTCCAAATGAATTTTGTTATTTTTTATTTTGCCACAATATCAGTAGTTTGATTGCTAGAGAATCTATTTCTGATATGGATTTCTAATTTATTGCTTTAAATTGAAGCTCAGATTTATCCTGCAAACCTCTTTCCTATTCTTTGTTCCTAACAAACTCAAAAAATACTTTTTACATGCCTCTATCCTGGAGCATTTTCTAATTTAGTGTACTTGAAAAGTGAGATTATGGGATCTATACTGCCCAGTAGATAATGTCCAATTTAGGTTAGGCAGCAGGATAGGGTCCCACATTGGAGTGAACAAACAATGTCACTCTTAACTGTATGACCTGATTTCTGGAATCCTAGGCACAGGGATGTGATTTTCCATTATCAATTGAGGAATTGGGGAGGGACCAAGGGAATATTGGATTACCTTCTTATTACCTATTCACCAACTAGAGGTGTCTTGAGTTGTTTAGGGGAAGGGCTGAATAATGATCCTCCAAAATTTATGTTTTTAATGACTCATGATGCTGTATCTCTTGGTCTTTATCAAGAAAGATTGCTAACCAATAAATTTATTGGTAATTGCTAGCCTGATTGATAAATTGATTTTTTTTACCTGGACCCCAATATCTTAGAATTTTTAATCATTACAGTTGCATGACACTGAATGTATTGATTTAGGTAATATTGACTTTTTTATTACATTGGTTCAGCCTATTCATGAACAATGACTTCTCCATTTATTTAGACCTATCTTTGTGTGAAGAATGTTTTGTAATTGTGTTCCTATAGTTCTTATATTTGTCTTACAGATAGACTCTCAAATATTTCATATTGTTTGAAATTATTTTAAATGAAATTTCTTATTCTATCTCTTCCTACTAGCTTTTGTTGGAAGATATATAAAAATGTTGATGATTTGTGTCAGTTTATTTTATACCCTGCTACTTTGCTTTTCATCATATGAAAAAAAATGTAGTTTTGTTTTCTCATTGCCTATGTAATTGCTCATGCTCAATTTCTTTTTCTTGTTCTATTGCTATAATTCATATCATACAATATTTAACAATAATGGAGATAATGGACATTCTTGCTGTCTCCCTGATCTTATCAAAAAGACTTCTAGATTATCCCTATTATAACTAACAAATATTTATAACCAAACTGATAGGGTAAATATTATTGGTAGAGGTTGATAAAAGTTGTGCATAGCAGTTTGGTAAACCAGAGATAGGAAATAGGATAGAATATCTCTTATATAGTTTATACCTAAAGATTTAAACCCTATGCTAAAATCTATAAGAAAGCCCTAAATCTAAGAATCTTCTTGCCTGACAAAACAGGCCTAAACTTATCTACTTTGTCTAACTATTATTAAAATGTCTAACTATTTTATCTAACTAATCAATGAACATTAAATCAATAATACACTCCTTAAAGTAATTCTATTAACTGTTATAAATCAACTGTCAGAACCTCTTGACAAGAGACACTGATGCAGCAACTCCTTCCTCAAGACACTCAGGAGAAAAGCCTTTATAACAGTCCTCTTCTCAAATTGGTATGTGTATCCCAAACTTTCAAAAGTAACTGTCAGATCTTCTTGACTGAGTGAGCAATACAGCAACTCCCGAAAACTCCTGCTCCCAGAGAACCCAGAGAAAATGGAGTGAGTCTCTTAACTGAAAATCTGTCCTTATAAAAACTGCTCTTAAAGAGACCATGTGAAATTAAATAACTTCTGCTCTGAGGAGACAGTGAATTAAATAAAACTCTTTATAACATTCCCATAATAGATAATGTTTCCGATTAGTTTTAGATAGGTACTACTCATTATTTTAAGAAAAATTCCATTCCACAAGTCATTTTTCAATTGAAAAATGGTCAAAGGATATGAACAAACAATTTTCAGATGAAGAAATCAAAGCTATCAATAATCAAATTAAAAATATTCTAAATCACTCTTTATTTGAGAATTGCAAATTAAAATAATGCTGAGATACCACCCTACACCTATCAGATTGGCCAATATGGCAGCAAAGGAAAGTAGAAAATGCTAGAGGGGATGTGGCAAAATTGGGACACTAATGTGTTTTTGGAGTAGTTGTGAACTAATTCAACCTTTCTGGAGGGCAATTTGGTACTATAACAAAAGGTCTGTAAAACTGTGCATATCCTTTGATATGGTAACACCACTACTAGATCTGTACAAAAAGATAATAAAAAAAAGGGGAAAGCACCTACTTGTACAAAAAATATTTATAGCTGCTCTTTTTATGGTGTCAAAAGAATTGGAAATTGAGGGGATGCCCATAAATTGGGGAATGGCTTAGCAAATTATGGTACATGTTGATGATGGAATACTATTGTGTTATAAGGAATGATAAGCAAGATGATTTCAGAAAAAAGGCTGGAAAGATCTGCAGGAACTGATGCAGAGCAAAATAATCAGAACTAGGACAATATTGTATCCAATAACAGCAATATTGGGCAATGATTATCTGTGAAAACTTGACTACTTCCAGCAATGCAATGATCTAGGACAATCCTGAAAGACTTATGAGGGGGAATGCTGTCTACCTCCATAGAAAGATCTGTTGGAGTCGTGTTTCACAGCACATAATGCTTGGGGGGGAAGTTGGTGTTGACCAATATGGAAGTGTGTTTTTCATGACAAAAAATGAGAGCTGAATTTTGTTAAAAGTTTTTGCAGTATATATTAAAATATTTCTATATTTTTGTTGTTTTTGATATGCTTATTTATTGAAATTATACTTGAAAATTTTCCCAATATTGAAGTATTCCTATATTTCTGGTATGATCAAATGATCAAATCAAAATGATCATAGTGTGTGACTTTTGTGTTATATTGCTGTAATATCTTAGCTAGTATTTTATTTTAAATATTTCATCATTATCCATTAGAGAAAGTGGTTGATAATTTTCTGTTTTTCCTCTTTCTAGTTTTAGAAATAAAAACCACATTTGTGTCAGAAAGAATTTGGTAGGAATTCTTTACTTATTTTTTCAAACAGAATTGTTCTTTAAACATTGGATAGCATTACTTTGTAAACCCATCTGTTCCTGGGTTTTTTCCCCTAATGCTCCCTAATTTATGGCTTGTTCAAGTTTTCTGTTTTCTAGTCTTTTAATCTGAATAATTTACAGTTTGTAAATATTCATCCATTTCATTGAAATAGTTAGTTTATTAGCATTTAGTTGTAAAACTGCTTCTAACAACTGCCTTAATTTCATCTTCATTTATTTTTAATACTGGTGGTTTAGTTTTCTTTCTTTTTCTAATCAAACAAGCCAATGGCTTATCTTTTTGTTTTAAAAAAACAACTCTTGGTTTGTTTTGTTTTTACTTTCAATTTAATCTCTCTTTTGATTTTCAGAATATCTATTTTGGTGTTTAAGGGGCTTTTCAATTTGTTCTTTTTAGTTGGATGTCCAACTTATTGATTTGCTTTTTCTTTTTAATTGATGTAAATATTTAAAGATATACATTTTCTTCAAATTTGTTTTGGTTTTGCATCCCACAATTTTTTTATATTATCTAATTGTTATAATTTTTAAAAATGTAATTGTTTCTGTAATTTGTTCTTTCAATTCTAACTGTTCAGGAATATTTAGTTTACAATTAATTTTAAATCTATACTTTAAAATATTTTCACTGAATGAAATTCTTCTTGAATTATCTTTTGAAAAAGGTTCACTTGACTTTTCTGCATTTGTGAATTTTTATGTCCTAATATATTATCAATTTTTGTGAAAGTATCATGCACACCCAAGAAATAGGTATATTCCTTTCTATTCCCATTCTATTCTACAGAGGTCTGTAACTTCTAAAATCCTATTCATCTCCCATGTAGGTAAAGAAGAGATAAGTTGAGTTCCCCCTAATATTAAAATTTTACCATTTTTCTTCTGTAACTCATTTAATTTTTCCTTTAAGAACCTGGAATCTAT
Source organism: Monodelphis domestica (assembly GCF_027887165.1). Classification (NCBI taxonomy): domain Eukaryota; kingdom Metazoa; phylum Chordata; class Mammalia; order Didelphimorphia; family Didelphidae; genus Monodelphis; species Monodelphis domestica. The sequence goes on from NC_077230.1 coordinate 33,375,997, forward strand.
ACTACTTGGTGCATATACATTCAGTGTAGATATCAATTCATTGTCTTTTGTACCTTTTAGCAAAATGTTTCTCTGATTATCTCTTTTAATCAGATTTATTTTTGCTATTGTTTTTCTGAGATCGATTGCCTTTTTTTAAAAACTTTAGCTGAAACCTAAGATTTTGCTCAATCATATTTTAAAAAAGCTATGCGTCTTTCTAAGTGAGTTTCTTATAAACAATCTTTTGTTGGATTTAGGTTTCTAACCTGTTCTACTATCCTCTTCTATTTTATGGATGAGTTCATCCTAATCACATTCACAACTGATTACCATCTATGCATTTCCCTCTGTCCTATTATCTTCTCTATTTTTTACCTCATCTCCTCAAGATTGTTTTGCTTATGATCACTGTCTCCATTAATATGTACTTCTCATTCCCCCCACTCCCTCTTACCCTATTCTCTTCTTTATTCCTTGTTGGATAAGATAAAATTTTGTACTTTTGTGTGTATGTATATTCTTCCTTCCTTAAATCAGTTTATATGAGAGTAAAGTTTAGCACTGCCCAGTCTCAGTCCCCTATTCTCCATTCCAATGTCTAAATTCTCCATTTTAGGTCTCATTTATGCAAAGTAATTTCCCCCATTCCTCTTTTCTCTTCCTCCTTCTTCCAGTGTGTCCCTCCTTTTTTAACTTTGCATCCTTAAAGATATTCCTAACATAATACTCACACTCATGCCTAATAAGTAGATTCCTTATGAATTATTAATAAGGTTCTATAATTCATTAATATCATCTCTTAAAGGAATGTGAACAATAAAACATTAACATGTTTTTAATCCCTTGTGATTTCTTACTCATGTTTACTTTTTCATGTTTCCATTGAATCTTGTGCTTGATTGACAAAATTTCTATTCAAGTCTGTTCATTAGAAATGCCTGGAAGTCCTTTATTTCATTAAATATCTTTTTTTTTTTTTAATCTTGTAGGGTTATACTGTTTTGCCAGGTAGATTATTCTTGATTATAATCTGTAAACCTCAAAATTTCTTAGACTTATAAATGTTGGAAATTTCACCATTGGGAAATTTCATACTTGGAAAATTTCTTACTGATAGTCTATTGGAATGTGAACCCCATTGGCATGGGAGGTTCCTTCTCCTCCCTACTTAAGATTACTTTAGGACAGAAACCTTTTGCTGAACAATGGAAAGGGCTTTGACCTATGCTTAAGCACAGAACAGGAATTTCTTTGAGTCTCTCTCTTGGCTTTTTTTTTGGACTTCCGTTTTGGAGCAGGCGATCTCTTGCGTGATGTGAGGTTATTTTGTCTAGGCCTCTGGCCTAGGCACATGTTTCTTACTTGTATATTCTTTAATCTTTAACCTTTAATAAACCTCTAAAAAATATAATACTCCTTGCAGAGAGAAACTAATTTCTACCTGCCTCAGTCTCCCCATCTCCCCTGAATTTTAATCTTTACAAATCCTAGTTCTTTCGCCTGCCAGAATATCATATGTTAAGCCCTCCACATCTTGACAATGGACAAGTGTGATCCTGTGGTTCCATGATATTTCCATTATTTCTTTCTAGACATTTTTGGTATTTTATCTTCAACCTGGAAACTCTGGATTTTGGCTATAATATTCCTGGGAATTTCCATTTTTTAATTTCTCTAAGAAGATGACCAGTAGATTCTTTCAATTTTTACTTTGCCCTCTGGTTATAAAAAATATATGAGCATTTTTCCATTATAATATCTTCAGATTTTTTTCATGACTTTTTAATAGGTTAATGATTCTTAAATTATCTCTCCTTAATCTACTTTCTAGGTGAGGAAAATTTTTCTGTTTCCTATAAGATTTTTGCATTCTTTTCTATTTTTGAGTCTTTGTTTTATTAACTTTATTATTAACCTTTATTAATTTTTGATGTCTCATGGAGCCATTAGTTTTACTTGACCAACTCTAATTTTTAAGAAGTTATTTTTTTCAGTAGGTTTTTTTTTGGTTCCTCTTTTACCATTTGGCCAATTCTGATTTTTAAAGGGCTTCATTCCTTAGTAAATTTTGTGCCTCTTATCAAGCTGTTAGTTCTTTTTTCATAATTTTTTGAATAAAACTAATGCCTTTTTCCAATTTTCCCTCTATCCCTCTGTTTGATTTTTAAATTTTTTTTTACTTTAAAAAAGCTTTCTTTAATGGGCAGCTGGGTTGCTCAGTGGATTGAGAGTCAGGCCCAGAGATGGGAGGTCCTGGGTTCAAATTTGACCTCAGATACTTCCTAGCTCTGTGACCCTGGGCAAGTCACTTAACCCCCATTGCCTAGCTCTTACCACTGTACTGCCTTAGAACCAATACCCAGTATTGATTCTAAGATAGAAGGTAAGGATTTAAAAACAAACAAACAAAAGCTTTCTTTAGCTCTTTTAGGAATTCTTGTTAGGTTTATGTCCAGTTTGAATTTCCCATGAAGATCCAGCATATAGATGTTTCCAAGTCATCACTTTTTCTGACTATATCCTTCATTTCCCAATCACCATAGTAACTCTTTATATTCAGATTTATTATTATTGTTTGAGCTTTTTTCCAGTCTATTACTTCTATTACTTGACTTTGGACTTAATGTTTGGCTCTGCTGGCTCTGCTCACCACTGAGAGTAGGGAATATGGCTGACTTGAGGTTTCGTTTTTTGTGCCCTGTTGCCACTTTCAGATTTCAGGGGAATGCAACTTTTCAGTGCTTCCAATGTAGTGTGATCCAGGAAAAGATCTTCCAATTTTCCTTCTGGCCTATGATCTATTCCTTTTACAAGTAGGCTTTCTCTTTCATTGTAGCCCTGAATTCTCTATACCAACTGCTCCTCTCCCCCTGGAACTGTGACCCAGAAATGGATAGTAGGTGGCAGAACTTCAAGCATCCTGTTCTATGTGTCTTAGAACTATGAACCAGAATTGGACAAGGGATGTCAGAGCTTCCAATATGGCACCCCTTCTTGCTCCTAATGCTAGTAGTACTAGGGTCCTGCTGGGGTTTCTTTTTTGCCCAGATGTTCAGTGATCTTATATTCTTGGGCACTGTGCTGCTCCTTGACTGTGCTGTGTACCCAGTTGGTCCCTAATCCAAGTGTCTATAAACCTTTTCTTAGCCTGGCAAAATGATACACTATACATTTTTCTTAGCTTTTTCACTCAAAATTAGGTTTGATGCATTTTTATGTCATTGTGGAAGAGGTTTGGGGGGTACTAAGGCAAAGTTGTCAATTTCTCACTGTCACATTTTATCTCTCTTTTCTTCTTTCTCATACCTTTTTCCCTCGCTTCCCCCTCTTACCTCTGCCTCTATAATCCCCTCACTTCTCTCCTCCACCCTCCTCCCTTTCAATTCATTTCCCTCTCCTCTTCTTTACTGCCCATATTTAATCCCTTCTCAGGCATTTGGACATTTGTTTTCACTATAACCTCAGCTCCATCTTGGTGGTCTTGGAATAGGGCACTATAGAGGCTATTCATAAGGCAGGATTACAATTCTAGTATACTATACAGGTAGTACAGAAGAGACAGAACTTCAAAATGAAAAAACAAGAATGTCCAAGTATTTGTGTGCAAGGTGGGAGGTAAGGGTTAGTTACAAATGCCAAGACAAGATCTCAATTTCTAGAACTGGTATAGAATGATTGAGTGAAGCCAACATCCAAGGTGACATGATATTGAACATAGCTTTAGAGCTATAGGATTTTATTGTACTATTGTAATGATAAATTGATGTCTAGGATGCTCCATATAAGACTGGAAGGCAAGGAGCAGGGAGGCAGTAGTTATTGTACCAGGGCAAAAGAGTTGTATGCAAGTCTAAATTTAAGTCTTTATAATCTGACGTAGAGAAGTCCATTTAAAGAATTCTTCTACTCCACACGAGGGAATTACTTTAGCAACAGGTGTGCATGTTCTTTGTTTAGGCAAAAAGTTTCTTCTTGTTTATGTGTTCAACACATTTTGGTGAACCAAGTTTCTGACAAATTTTACTAGGCCTTTCTATATGCTTTTCTTGGATAATATTAGATATTTTGTGTTTTAGGCTGTGGGTAGAGTCGACAACTCATAGTTTAAGAATCACTAGCTGGTCTTTTGATATGTAAGGAATTTTAAGCCTATGAATTCTTTCTTTCTCTTCCTCCCTTCCTTCCATCCTTCCTTCCTTCCTCCCTCCCTTCCTTCTTCCTCCCTTCCTTCCTCCCTCCCTTCCTTTCTTTCTTCTTTCCTTCCTTCCTCCCTTCCTTCCTTCTTTCTTTTTCCTTCCTTCCTTCCTTCCTTCCTTCCTTCCTTCCTTCCTTCCTTCCTTCCTTCCTTCCTTCCTTCCTTCCTTCCTTCCTTCCTTCCTTCCTTCCTTTCTTCTTTCCTTCCTTCCTTCCTTCCTTTCATTCTTTCTTTTTGAATACTCATGTATTTAAAGTTCAAATCACATTATATCCTTTAATCAGTCATTATAATCCTTGGAGGCAAGTAGACCTCTCATCATGACCAAAGATATCCTATCTGAACCCAAACTGTCTAAAGCACAGAACCTCTGAGCCATAGCACTGAATTGAATCTAACAAGATGAAATGGAAATGAATGGAAAGCCCTACACTTGTATCCAAAAGAGCAACTTCCAAAAAACATGATGGTAGCAGTATGACCAGGGAGCAGCCTGTCCCAGTCCTAACTCCATCTAATGCCTATTTTCTCTTTTCTAAATTGATTTGGAAACTAGATATGCCCTGATACATTCAAAGTCTGTTTCTTCCCCTGTTTTCTTGTATGTTTTCGATTTCTAAATACTGACCCAGGTGCAGTCTGTGTAATTTTACCGTGATAAAACCAGTGATCTCTTTTCTGTCTTCCATATCACGTGTGTGTGTGTGTGTGTGTGTGTGTGTGTGTGTATGTCTACATCTTTGTGTCTATGTGAATATAAAGTAGGGGGCTCACCATCATTTGTCTCCTTTGCAAGCCAAGAGAATATGAATGGAAGCTCAATCTTCCTCTTCCCTGAAAGGTTAAAAAAAGAGATGACTTCAGAGAAAAAAAATGCTGAAGGGACAGAAGGCTGATCAAGTGCCTCAGAAATTCATGGCTATCAAAACAGAGAGACATCAGTGAAATAGTAGGTGAAGGCAAGTGATGCTGCCACTAGCCCCTGTTAGCACAGTCAGTTTGCACAACCTCTTGAATTGTGTGGTTACTTAATTTGTGGGGTTAGGAAGTCATAGGAACTTCAGCCAGGAGCTAAAGAACAAAGGAGGAAAACTCATGGGCTCCTTTCTCTTTTCTCTTAGTCCCTTATTTGGGGCAAGAAAAGAGCAGAAGTTAGAACTTATCAGTGAGGGGAAAGGCTGAAAAGTCTATCTTTAATAGTGGAAGAGCTGTTTTGATCTCCCAGGGGAGAAAGCGCTGGACTTGGAGTCAGGAAGATCTGAATTTAAATACTGCTTCTGACACTTATTAGCTGTGGAAACGGGGGCGTGTCACTCATTTCCTCTAAGCCTCAGTTTCCTTATCTGTAAATGTTTGACTTAATGGCCTCAGAGGACCCTTTCAGCTCTAAATCTACAAATCCCATGATCCTATGATCCTTTTGAAGTTAGTACTTGTCCCTCACCCCCATCTCTTATCTTTCTTTGGCTTAGTCCATATACCTCATTCTTCACTTCTTTAACTATTAGTTTACTTTCTCTGTATTAATGACACGCATTCTCAGAAGAAACAGACTTCTCTAAGATATCACTTATTTGTGTTTGTGTGTGTATTTTAGAGACAAAAGTAGCTAAATTAACCATACACAGAGAGAAGGAAATTCTATTTTTAAATTGTTGAGGTACCAGTTTTGGAGTTCAAGAGAACCTAGTAGATTCTATTTTAAGCATATTATTAAACTCCTTGGTTCCCATAGTAGGGGAAAAATGAATAATAATGCATAAAAAATTAGGCACAATCTAGGCAATGGTTAACTAGTTTTACTCAGTGGAAGAAGGTTTGGCAAATAAGAGCCAGAGAAAAATTCCCTTTACTCTCTATATCTCTGACATAATCAGCACCTCATCATTCTCTTTGGGGCAGAGCAAATGGCCTCATCCTTCTAGGAGGCAATTACAAAAGTAAAAGTCATCTATGTTTTAGGAAAAATGGAGGAAAACCTGGAAGTTTGAGTTGAGAAAGAGCAGCTTTACTCACAGGATGGAGGACAGCAAAAGGCAATGGATATTTTTTTGTTTTTTTTTTTAAAGCTGATACATGATACATTGAAATAGAAGCCCAGAGGATTATTAAGAGTTTTCTGGAACAACCAGTACAGAGATACGTACCAGTGATTTGTTTGGCAGGTGCTTTAAGATAAATTAACTCGGCTGTCTATTCCTGCTCATCTCTGACCTGCTTGGGTAAAAGCCTTGGGATTTGTTGCCTTAAACTTATCAACACTAACTAGTAATTTCTGGAAAAAAGATTAGAGTTGGATCCACATAAACCAAAGCTTTGGAATTGGGGCTCCAAGGATCTGCTCTGTCATTTGCCCATGCCCTCCAAGCATTAAGCAGAGGCCTAACCATAAGAAGCCTAATAAGATCCAGGGTATTTCTAGATCAAAATTCTATTGGCCACCATTGTCCTATTAGGGTGGAACTGAGGACACAGAGTCCTGGCAGGGTAGATTTGTAAGGACAATTATAAAAAGTAAGTGGTAGCTAATTAGCAGTGGTAAATGGAAGAAATCTACAAGTTCACAAGAAATCTTCTCTGTAGTTTACCCAAGGAAAAAGTGAACCTCAGTGAGCCAAATGAGACAGAAGAGTCCAGAAGGAGGGGAAGAACATTGTGCAAATGCATTAGAAGAGGAGGAAGGATGCCTAAGGTTGAGACACAATTGGGCAATTATGCAGATGCAGAGGGAAAAGGTCAGGTCACTGAAGCTAGATAGGCTATGAGGAGTCTAAGGAATGAGGTATCAGCTTCCTTGGCTTGTGGATGACAGGAATGTTGCATAAATAGCTATGAGAATTGCAAGAAGTGATTTGGGCCCATGATATATATGCTTAGCCCAATCCCAAATTGAGCTGCACACCCAACAGTCAATAAAGTCTACTACTATGTACATTATAAATGTAACATCTTATTGCTATCATTAACTTGTTTTAATTCCAGGAGCAATATAATGGTCCGTTGGGGTCAGCTTGTCCCCTCCTCTCATTAGAGTTTATATTAAAGGAAAAATTAGGAATACTGACAATCATAATAAGCTGTCAGGAAAGTTCCCAACATTTAGGCAGAGGTTGGGTTTTCTGCTTTAATATGCATTTATATTCATTTCTTGCTAACCCCTTACTTCTTTGTTTGAGAGAAAATTTGGGTTACTAGAAACATTTGGGTCAAGAAGCAGCAGAATATACTAAAGTACCTGTTAATTCACAGGCATGAGGAGGGGAAGTTGGTGAAAGAGGAGGCCCTCCCTTGGCCCTTTCCTCAGCCCCAAAGGAGGCGGGTACAAATGAAAACAGCAGTCCAAGTCCTCTGCTTTAAAATGCCAGAAGGGCCCATGGCTCTCCTTGATCTCTTTCTTCCATCATTGCCATAGTGGGGCTGTTTTTTGCAGCTTCTGGGCTGCCTATTCTTTCTGGCTCAGCTCTCAAAGTTCCCACTCTTTCCTGTCTTCTAAGAGACCCTCAAAATCTCTTTCTGGTTCTGAGAAGGCTCTTCTGCTGATAAAGATTATTCTTTATCCTTTCAGTAGGAGGAGGGGCCATCATGGCTAAGCAGGGTCCCTCCTCCTGAGAATATGAGGTAGGTGATAGTATTTGGGCCCATGGCATGTTATGCTTGGTGTGTTGTGGTTTGGTGTATTATGGCTTGGTCTTCTTCTTCTTCTGGAAGTCATTTCTGGAAGTCTACTAATGTAAAGGATTAGTAGAGAGTTGTCCAAAAAACAAAAGTCATTGGAATATTTTTTAAAATGCATGAAAATAGTACAGATGGAAGGCCAGAAGGAAACACAGACTGACAGGACAGCTTTGAAAGTCACATATTGAATTTATTATATACTTAAAAAGAAAAGCAAGCTATATAGAATAAAGATTTTTAGTTTCCTGTATTATCCTTTTAAATTCTATTGGTTATGAAAGTGTTCGTTTTATTTAGTATTTATTATGTTCAGAATAAACATAAAAATATGGATTCAGCTTCTACAAGGTACCATTCCCTTTGCTAAGTATTGATAACAAGAAAAATAAAGCTATAAAGGAATTCCATGAGTAGATACTCTATTCAGGAGCAAACTTTCACTCTCAGGAATGTGAATAAAGCATTGCTTTACACAAGAAAGTGTCTCTGGACCCCATTTTGCTCATCTGTAAAATAAATGGGAATTGGACTAATGATATTTCAGGTCCTTACTCTATCTTTGATAAAGGGTTGTTTCTAACTGAATGACTGCAACAAAAATATTCAGTTGTGTTCCATAATACACAAAAGATCCAAAGTAGATATTAAACTTGAAACTCAAGATTATTCAATAAATAAACTTTATACTTTAGCACATCAATGTTTAAACTGAGTTTAGTTTAGTTGAGCCTGGTGAAAACGTGATCATAAATATGAATGCTTGAAAATTGCTTTTCATTGCTATTGGCCACCTATTCCTGAAATCCCTTTGTTCTTTCCTCTGCATTAGTGAGATGGACCTACTAAAAAATCCCCTTAGCAAAGGTACTCTCATTCATTCTTTCTGAGGGATCCATAACCCATAATCTATGAAAAGTTGAGAAATAGATCCTTATTTCTGGAATGAAGTCTAGAAGGAAGGGAAGTGGTATCAGTAAGGAGGATTTCTATGATGACTGCTTCTGTTCTAGGTCCTTACCCTCATCCCCAGTACATCTGTGGACAACTGGCTTTGCAAGGTATAGCTTTCTAGGTGGGGGAGGGAGGGGTCAAACAGCTAGCTACAAACATCTGTGATTTGAATTTTGTTATTCCGAATATGGTATTTTGTCAGAGAATGTAGGTTCAGAGGGCAATTTTCTAGACAATTAAATAGGAATGGTGGATATAATAGACAGAATAATTATAGTAATTGGAATAATAATAATAATATTTGGAATAATAATTATCAAAGAAGAATAATGTAAACAATTGTCCTAATGCTTGCCTTCAGGGAGCTCAAGCACCAGATTTAATCACTATACAAGAATGGCATTGACTGTTCACAAAGACCCCAGAGAGAATGTAGACTCTAAATGACCATCCTAGTGCAAACATCAACAACATGGAAATAGGTTTTGATCAAGGACACATGGAAAACCCAGTGGAACTGCCTGTTGACTATGGGAAGGGGTGGGAGGAGGGGGGAGAAAGAATATTATTTTTGTAACCAAGGAATAATGTTCTAAATTGACTAATTAAATAAAATTTTCAAAAAAAAATAAACCGAGGAAACATAAGATTATCCTGAAATAGGAATTCTCAAGTTTTCTATAAACCCTTAAGGCAAGAGAGAATGAGAAGGGTCAGGTGACATTTGTCCAAAGGCAGCAACAGGAAGACCTTGATAGTGGGTGGTCTTCACTCTTACCTAATTTTCACTTTATTATATTTTTTCAATCAGTTCAAGAATATCTTTATTGGATTTAATATGATTTATCATAAGCACCTCCTATTGTCTCTGTCCCTAAATTGCTTAATGCTCCTCTGTCAGTAGCTTAAGGGTGCAATGGAAGACACTATCAGAGTGTATTTTCCTAGGATAGAACTGGAAAACTCAATCCCTCCACCCATTTCACCCCTTCCCCCAATCCTAAATGAGTTTTTATCTCTAGCAGGGCTATGAACAAAATGCAAAATTGCAAAGAATGTGAACCATTTTAAAAATAATTCTACCCCATAGACAAGAGCATGAGAATAACCAGTTGTTAGTAATAGTATATTCCTGAACAAACTATGGGATTATTATTTTACAAAGGCCTTTAAAAATTCTTTTACATTTTAAATTCAACTACTGTATATTTGAGTATAATTTGATTTTCTAAAGTTTAACGGACCATTTTAGCACCATATGTCTTACATATATAGAAGAGAGACACTTGTTATGGTCTATTTCTGACCTAGGACAATTCATTAATGAAATAATTGAAGAGACAGAATTGAATGAGATAAATGCTAGAGATCATATGTGACCTTGTTGAGCCCACCAATCAAATAATAAAAGGAGTTTGTAGCTACTCTTGGACTAATCCAGTCATTCTTGCCTCTTCTGGCCCATGTTACTGAATTAAAATAATTTATTAAGCACTTACAATGTGAAAAACACCATAATAAAGGATAAAGGATAAAAAGAGGAAAACAAGGTCCACCCTGTTGTCAAGAAGGTGACATTCTAATAGGGAGAAAAAAATATTCATCAGAGGTTTTAGTTCCAAGTCAGAAGGAAAAGGCCATTGGTCATGTGTATCTAGGTCACATTTGATTTTATCTTCTTTAGTGTCATTTCCATTAATAAAACAATATCTGCTCCTGATGTTGAACCCTTCGATAGAACCAAGATCTTTACTGTCAAGAAGGGATAAGGTCCTGGATTCAGAGACAGGAGGACCTAGGTTCAAATTTTACATCAGATACTGATGGAGTGACCCGAGGCAATTCACTTAATTTCTTAATTTCTCAATTTATTCATCTGGAAAATGGGTGATGCTGACTTGATGGCCTTTAAATCCCTTCCACCCACACTAAATCTCTGATCCTATGAACTGTTTATCCTTGTATGCTTTGGGAGGTAGACTATAGCATTTATGGCAGCCGTTGAGAATGGATATCCTTTTCAAAAGTTTTTTTTTTTGCACCTTTAGCCACCCTTAGTCATCTCCATCTGTAAGCTTTGACCCTCTTCATTGCAGTGGGGATCAGCAGGAATCACAGGTGAGAATGGTGAGGGGGCCACAGTTATTCCTGAGGCTCCTGGGCACCATCTACTGGGCTGTGACCCTCTGAATGGCACGAGATGATGGTTCAGGTATGGCGGTAGTTTAACCTCCCTGGTCCATGTTCTGCGTCCATTCTGCGTCACCCTCTGGATTCAGCTTCCCTGCCTCAGCAATGACAATAGCTTGCTAATTAGTACTACGATGGGGGAGATGACTGACTACCTCTTTTAACTTAGGACTTGCTTGGTTGTTAGCTATAGGATTAGTGGACTGGAAAGCACTGTTATTCCAAAGATTCTTAGGCTTGTCTGCCTATGAGTAGCAGTTGGTTGACAGTTGGAATGGGTGCTGAAAGGAATTGTGGACCCCTTCTGTACAAAGATTGTTCCATTTGATGGATGTGGGGGAGGGTCACTGCTATTACTAGGGCTCTTGAGCACAGGGTCCTTGTGTGGAGTGGAGTTCTGGGGAGGCATCCCCAGAAATCACTCTAATTAACAGACAGGAGACTTGATAAGATGCTGGCAGAGAAAAAGCAGCTTTATTTGAAGAAAACAGGACAGCAGGAAAGGGGTATGAAGGGAAAGAAAAGGGATTTTTCCCACACAAGCAGCTTGTTTGGGTCAAAAACTGTCCTCTCTTCTTCTAGGTAGAATCACAGACTTTTAAAAGTTATCCAGGTGCAAGATTCTCCTCCTTCCCTCCATTCAATCTGAAGGGGGCTAGGGGGAAGGGAAAGGGGGAGTGTGATGTTTCAAGTTTTGAGCATGTGATTTTCAGCATTATATATCCTTAAAGACCCCCTTGATCAAAACAAAACAAAACAAAACAAAACCTGTAACTATCATGGGATTTTCAGCCTAGGACAGTAAAGATACCTTTGGAACTGCCTGTTCTTTACTCCTTCAGCTTCTCTTAATCGTTGGCTTTCTTCCCTATAGATAAACTCTTCTCAAGGTTTTTGAAAATATGTCAGGAAAATTAAAAATTTTATGGGATGTGTGTGTGGGTAGATTTTGGTCTAAAAATAGTAATACTCAGGTGGCTTGAATATGGGGGTTACGAGACAAATACTATCCTGAGGATTACGTACTGAATCTCATCCCACACATAACAAATGAAACCAAAGGCATGGCATTAAGTATAGGACAGTTTGAGAGGATAGGTCCTAGCAGTTGGGTGAATTAGGATGAGTTACAAGTTCAAGGTAGTGATTGAGCTTTATGAGGGAAGAGAAGAGATTCTATGAGGCAGAAATGAGGAGGTTAGTACATTTGAGGCATGAGGGAGGGACAGAGTATAAAATACAAAGATGGGAAATAGAGTTCTGTTTGAGTAACAGAGAGAAGGCCAGTTTGACTGGATCAGAGTGGTAAGTGGAGTAATATTCAATGAGACTTGAAAGATAGGCTGGGGTCACTTTGGTAAACAGAGATGTTGATATTTTATTCTAAATGGCTATAGTGAACAGGGAGGATAATCAAACACACCTTTTCTAAGGAAATCACTTTTGAGTGAGGTAAGTGCATTATTCTCAGAATGAGCATTTGACTTACACCCCATCCTTCCCCCACCTCTATATTCTCAAGGCAAAAACACCCAGTTAAAAATCCCCAAATGGACCCAATTATAAATGGGATAGCCTGTTTTAAATATCAAAGACCTTTTGTTCATTGTTTATCTAAAGCTCCAAGGCAAGTCTGGAAGTGATTGATAACAAAAACTCCAATTCAAGGGCAATAAATAATTCAGTTCCTTTTTGTCTCTTAAAAGATGTTAATGTAACTCTTCCTTTGGGTCCTTTGGTACCTGAATGGGATGAGATAATACTGGATGGTAAATTTTGTAATTTCTCCCATTTCCAAAAATAATCTTGATTTAGAAAGTAGCTTTGAAATGGCAGCAGTTTTATTTTCTTTCCATGGAAAGGGACTTGGTCCTAGTGACAAATGCCAAAGTGTAAAACAAAAGTTTTTTTTTTTTTTATAATATCCTTAATGTAAGATTTTCCTTCCTCCTCAGTTTTGCCATACAATTTTTGAATGTGGGAGCTAATTTCAGGGTGCAATGAGTAAAATATACAAAACAAAGAGTTATTTTATCTAACAATTCCCTTCCTTCCAACCTGCCATAATCATGTCACTAAGTTTAAGGATCAGTTCAAGGAGATATATATGCAAGGGAACATTTTCTTGATATCCTCAGAGATTAAAAAAAAAAAAAAAGTAACTATACTGTATTACTGCCCTTGCTTTTGTGTTCCTTGTTATCAATCACTCTTTCTGGACTTACTGTAGGAACCCTTAGATAAAATGGTCAACAAAAGACAACAAACCCGCCCTTATATCTTTTTTCCCTAGCTGGGGTACCTACATTGGGTGCCTCTGCCCTGAGAATATGGGGTTGCAAGGCAAATGCCATTACTCTGAGAATGATACACTCAATTCCATCACACTCACTCACTCTAACCACACTTTGAACTGAGCCCAAATGTTTAATATTAAGTCACAGCCCCAAACCAGAGCTTGACAGGACAAAGGGATGGGGAGGTAGAGCAGTCTTATGATTAGGAACTCTATACATTGCCTATCTGTGCCAAGTCAATTTGCACTTCAAGCACAAAGCTGAAGTGCCTCCTTTTAGTTGCCACTTTACTATTATCCTTCTGACTCTGGAGAATTCCCCTGTGTGAGTTTTAGACACATCATAGACACTGGGAGAGTGTGGAGCCACTGAGTACATGGTTTCAGTGTACCTGAGAGGGGCCTGGCCATAAAAGGGGTGAAATGAGAGTTGTGTGTGTGTGCAATATATCCAGAGAAACAGGGCAGGTCAGAAGGGGGTTCTCTTGATCAAATGATCCTAAAACATCCCAAATTTGTTGAGAATTTGTAAGTCTGAAATATTCTGGCTAGATTGTAGGCTGAGAAGACCAGGGGAGCATGATTTATATTAATTTTTCCTAGTTTGCAGGGTACACCAAGTAGAGTAAGTTTGGAGTGGGCAAGATAGCACCCAGTTTGCCGAAATTGTTGGGTTGACAAGTTCAGGAGTATGTGAATTGGGGATTTATAGCTGGTAGGGATTTGACAGTTCAAGACAACTTGATTCTAAGAGAGGCAAACATCAAGAATGGGCCAATGAATTTCAATTAAAAAGGTCAACAAAAATGAGAGAAGAAATTTATAACTATCAGAGGTACTAATAAATAGCCCCTTAGAGTTTAGATTAGAAGCCTGTTGAGTAGGATAAAATAAAAACAGCTTGAAAATTCCCCACTTACAGTAAGCATGAGTGAAGAAGCAGTTTTTATTCCTTTCATGAAAGTTGGCAGATGCCCTAATGGCAAATGCAACTTGGCTAAATTCAAAGGATCAATACATAGAGTTCCTAATTACTAAACTTCTTCTACTTCCTTCTTTTCCTGTCACAGTTCTAGTTGTGCAAGCTATGATGTACAGTCTTGAACATGGAGGTTTCTAACTTAGAACAGCAAAGTACAAAGGAAAAGTTACATTCCACAATCTTTTAAGAAATAAAGGAGGGGGCAGCTGGGTTGCTCAGTGGATTGAGAGCCAGGCCTAGAGATGGGAGGTCCTACCTTCAAATGTGGCCTCAGCCACTTCCCAGCTGTGTGACCCTGAGCAAGTCACTTGACCCTCATTGCCTAGCCCTTACCACTCTTCTGCCTTGGAGCCAATATACAGTATTGACTCCAAGACAGAAGGTAAGGTTTTATTAAAAAAGAAAAAAGAAAAAGAAAGAAAGGAGTAACTGAACTGCCAATTGCCCTTGAATTGGGACCCTTTATTTCTTGTTATTAATCACTCTTCATGAGATTATCTCCAAGACTTTTAGATAAAACAGTCATCAAAAGCAACAAATTAGCCTCCGTATCCCCTACCCTAGTCAGGATAAAAATTGGGTGTTAAGCTGTGCTTTTGCTTTGAAGAAATGGAGTACAAGCAGAATACTGATTCTGAGAGTAATACACAATTCTATCTTACTGGGATAGTTTGCCCATATATAAGAACAAAGGTAAAAAATTAAGTATTAAATACTTTGTTTAGTATGGTCGGGAGTTCCCCTTGATAAGAGTGCTGAATGCTAGTTTTTTGGTAGAGGTTTTGTTCCTTGGAGGATTGAGTATTTCAACATTTAAATCTTTACAATAAGCAGCACCAAAAAGGAACAGTATGCTTATGCTGCCCTCTGGCTGCCAGAGGTGGGAACCTTTTGTTCTAAAAGGGAAAAAGGAGCAGAA
Source organism: Monodelphis domestica (assembly GCF_027887165.1). Lineage (NCBI taxonomy): Eukaryota > Metazoa > Chordata > Mammalia > Didelphimorphia > Didelphidae > Monodelphis > Monodelphis domestica. The sequence continues at coordinate 33,391,187 of NC_077230.1, forward strand.
GTATTTGGAATAATGTAGAGTGGTTGAGGATGAAAAAATCATGGGATCCCCACGAAGCTCTTCCCCCTCCCTATATACCAAATCTGGCTGTCCCTCTTCCACCACAACTTCCTCTTCCTATTCCTCAGCAATCAGCACCTCCACATGAGGAAAGTTCAGTTTCCCCATCCACTCCATATGGACTCTTGGGTTGAGAACTTAGACAGCTAGAGGATCAGAAGTATGTGCCCTTGGGTGGGGCAAGGTAGTGAAGCAGTACCTATTAAAGGGCAGTGCTATTAGGACAGGGGATCAGATTTGTCAATGTTCCCCTGAATGGTTCTGAGGTCAGAAACTTTAAGAGGAAAATGAAAAATCTATTAAAAGATCCAATGGGATTAGCAGACTAATTTACTCAGTCCTAATATGTATATCTCATCTGACATGGTGTCTATACTGGACCATCTTTTCTCAGAGGAAGAACAAGGATGGATTAGATGAGCTGCCATGAGAGCCTGGGATAATGAACATCCAGGTCCAGGGTGGACCTGGGGGTAAACAAAAATTTCTACTCCAAGACCATAATCAGGACCACAATAACCAATATGAGGGATATCAGGAGAATGATTATTCAGGGCTTAAGTACAACCCTGCCCCAGAATCAGAATTTGAATAATGTATGTGAAGGAAAACAAGAGAAAGATGAGACCCCTATTGATTTCCTGAATCAGTTGAAAGATTTGATGAGCAGATACTCTGACGTAGATATGACTGATCTCATAGGACAAGGCCTTCTATAAACCTATTTTGGAACCAACTCTTGACCAGATATTAGCAAGAAATTATAAAAGACAGAAAGTTGGGTGAACAGACCACTAGATGAGCTATTACAACAATCCCAAGAGGTATTTGTGAGGAGAGGGGGTGATGAAATGAGGGAGCAGATGAAGGCAAGGTTCCAGGTTATGAAACAGCAGCAAGATGGACATGCTAAGTTAATGTTAGAGCTGTTTTGAAAAGCCCCAGGGAACAGCATGCACCCACCTTTCTTGTTATAACTGTGGGGAAGTGGGACACTTGAAAGAGACAAAAAGAACAGAAGGTCTCTCTCACAGAGATGAAAGATTGAAGGGGTAGGCTAAAGGGGTCAGGGGATTTTTTGAGGAGACCCACCCAAAGCCCTTGATAATAGTGGAGGGGGGGTGGATTGGGAAACCACCTTCCTGATAGATACAGCTAGATCCTCCCTAATTGTATTGCCCTTGGGAGCTAGGCTTAGTAACAAAGAGAGCTTGCTTGGAAGCAGTGAAAGGGGAGAATTTCCCTGATTCAGTCAATTATAATCACTGTATATGAATATATGTAAAAAGGAAAGAATGATTTTTTACTGCTATAACACCAAATGGCCATTATTGTAAGAAAAACAAGTCCCATCTCCCTTCCCACAGATCTGGGAATGGGGGTTGAGGATGAGCATACTCAGAATACTATGTAGAGGGAAGGGATCCTGAAACCTGAAGCAAAAGTGTATTGTCTGTCTTTGTAAATCTGTGTTATCCTGTGCACACAAGTGGGAGGTTGGAAAGAACTCTGGGATTTATGGGTAACTGTCTCTCCCTGCATTCCTGAATATGGTTGATGTTTAGAAGACAAGAGAGTGAGTAGTTATGAGATTATAAAAGTACTTATGTGTGAAATGTGAGTTTCTTAAATGCTAAAATAGCTTAACAAAATGAAAAGGAATAATTCAGTAGGTTTTACCTTCTGTTTTAGAAAAGGCAAAGGCAGGTAAAATAATCTGTTTCACACTTCCTCCCCCTTTCCCCTCTACAGGCCACAGAGAAGGAAGGTGGGAAAAAGAATAGAAAGATGTTTGATCTCTCAACTGGATTTCCTAAATGGTGCTTATTTCAAAGTTAGAGTACCTGTATATGTGGTTTTGAAGAATAACATTCCTTGAACTGAGCAAAAATAAATATAAAGTTCAAAGTCTCAGTACTGCAAACTGTCTATGAGGTTTATAAGATTAGAGCAGTTTGGGTTTTTTAAAGCATTGTTATTATTGATCAATCTAGTACTGGGAAAGCATGCTGTTCTCATTGAGATTTAAAGTGACCAAAATGGTTAAATGATTTAAAATTTTAAGCATATCCTGAATGGTTTTCATCTTAGTAAATTAAAATTGAGAATTGACTAATGCATTTCTTAATATTGAAAATAGATAGCCAGCCTGCTTTCCAGGAAGAGTTTGCTTTAAGGCCAACAAGCAGCTAAACAATAAAAAGATTAGCAAAGAAGGCTAACTCACAGCAACTTCTGGCTGTTTAATGAAGTGCAATGATTCAGTAACTTATAGTATCAAAATTCAGTACCAGCTTTTTAGAAGAGGAGATGAAGCACTAAGATTTTATGTAATCTAAGAAAGTGCTTAAAAGTGAAAATGTTACAAAATATGAATATTGGGAAAGAAAAAAAGTTTCAAATCTATAACCAGGATTCCACTGGTTATTACATGTGTTCTTGACTCGAACCCATTTCCCTGTTGTTGGTATTTGCATTAGAGTGTTCATTTAGAGTCTCTCCTCAGTCATATCCCCTCAACCCCTGTAGTGAAGCAGTTGCTTTTCATTGGTGTTTATCCTCTGCTTGTGGATAGTATTTTTTAGATTCCTGCAGATTGTTCAGGGACATTGCATTGCCACTAATGGAGAAGTCCATCACCTTCGATTGTACCACAATGTATCAGTCTCTGTGTACAATGTTTTCCTGGTTCTGCTCCTTTTGTTCTGCATCACTTCCTGGAGGTTGTTCCAGTCTCCATGGAATTCCTCTACTATTATTCCTTTTGGCACAATAGTATTCCATCACCAATATATACCACAATTTTTTCAGCCATTCCCCAATTGATGGGCATCCACTCATTTTCCAATTTTTGGCCACCACAAAGTACAGCTATGAATATTCTAGTACAAGTCTTTTTCCTTATTATCTCTTTGGGGTACAAATCCAGCAGTGCTGGATCAAAGGGCAGACAGTCTTTTATCACCCTTTGGGCATAGTTCCAAATTGCCCTCCAGAATGGTTGGATCAATTCACAACTCCACCAGCAATGAATTAGTGTCCCCACTTTGCCACATCCCCTCCAGCATTCATTACTTTCCATAGCTGTCATGTTAGCCAATCTGCTAGGTGTGAGGTGATACCTCAGAGTTGTTTTGATTTGCATCTGTCTGATTATAAGAGACATATAGCACTTTTTCATGTGCTTATTAATAGTTTTGATTTCTTTGGCTGCGAACTGCCTGTTCATGTCCCTTGCCCATTTGTCAATTGGAGAATGGCTTGATTTTTTGTACAATTGATTTAGTTCTTTATAAATTTGAGGAATTAAACCTTTGTCAGAGGTTTTTATGAAGATTGATTCCCAATTTGTTACTACCCTTCTGATTTTGGTTACATTGGTTTTGTTTGTACAAAACCTTTTTAATTTGATGTATTCCAGATTATTTATTTTGCATTTTGTAACTTTCTAATTCTTGCTTGGTTTTGAAGTCTTTCCCTTCCCAAAGGTCTGACATGTATACTATTCTGTGTTCGCCTAATTTTCTTACAGTTTCCTTCTTTATGTTCAAGTCATTCACCCATTTTGAATTTATCTTGGTGTAGGGTGTGAGGTGTTGATCTAAGCCTAATCTTTCCCACACTGTCCTCCAATTTTCCCAGCAGTTTTTATGAAATAGTGGATTTTTGTCCCAAAAGCTGGGATCTTTGGGTTTGTCATATACTGTCTTGCTGAGGTTGCTTGCCCCCAGTCTATTCCATTGATCCACCTTTCCTTCTCTTAGCCAGTACCAAATTGTTTTGATGACCCCTGCTTTATAATATAGTCTGAGATTTGGGACTGCAAGACCCCCTTCCTTTGTATTTTTTTTTCATTAATTCCCTGGATATCCTTGATCTTTTGTTCTTCCAAATGAACTTTGTTATGGTTTTTTCTAAATCAGTAAAAAATTTTTTTGGAAGTTCCATGGGTATGGCACTAAATAGATAGATGAGTTTGGGTAGGATGGTCATTTTTATTATATTGGCTCGTCCTACCCATGAGCAGTTAATGTTCTTCCAATTGTTCAAGTCTAGTTTTAGTTGTGTGGAAAGTGTTTTGTAGTTGTGTTCATATAGATCCCGTGTTTGTCTTGGGAGATAGATTCCTAAGTATTTTATTTTGTCTAAGTTAATTTTGAATGGGATTTCTCTTTCTAGTTCTTGCTGCTGAGCTATGTTGGAATTATATAGAAATGCTGATGACTTATGTGGGTTTATTTTGTATCCTGCAACTTTGATAAAGTTGTTGATTATTTCTATTAGCTTTTTGGTTGAATCTCTAGGATTCTTTAAGTAGACCATCATGTCATCTGCAAAGAGTGATAATTTGGTCTCCTCCTTGCCCATTTTAATGCCTTCAATTTCTTTTTCTTCTCTAATTGCTACTGCTAGTGTTTCTAATACAATGTCAAATAATAGAGGTGATAATGGGCATCCTTGTTTCACTCCTGATCTTAATGGGAATGCGTCTAGTTTATCCCCATTGCAGATGATATTAGCAGATGGTTTTAGATATATACTGTTTATTATTTTTAGGAACTACCCTTCTATTTCTATGCTTTCTAGTGTTTTTAGTAGGAATGGGTGTTGTATTTTATCAAAGGCTTTTTCTGCATCTATTGAGATAATCATGTGGTTCTTGTTGGTTTGCTTGTTGATGTGGTCAATTATGTGGATGGTTTTCCTAATGTTGAACCAGCCCTGCATCCCTGGTATAAATCCTACTTGATCATGGTGGATGACCCTTCTGATCACTTGCTGGAGTCTTTTTGCTAGTATCCTATTTAAGATTTTTGTATCTATATTCATTAGGGAGATTGTTCTATAATTTTCTTTTTCTGTTTTTGGCCTGCCTGGCTTTGGAATTAGTACCATGTTTGTGTCATAAAAGGAGTTTGGTAGAACTCCCTCTTTGCTTATTATGTCAAATAGTTTGTATAGTATTGGAGTTAGCTGTTCTTTGAATGTTTGATAGAATTCACTGGTGAATCCATCAGGCCCTGGGGATTTTTTCTTAGGAAGTTCTTTGATGGCTTGATGGATTTCAATTTCTGATATGGGATTATTTAAGAAATCTATTTTTTCTTCTGTTAGTCTAGGCAATTTATATTTTTGTAAATATTCATCCATATCACCTAGGTTGGTATATTTATTGCCATATAGTTGGGCAAAGTAGTTTTTAATGATTGCCTTAATTTCCTCTTCATTGGAGGTGATGTCCCCTTTTTCATCCTTGATGCTGTTAATTTGCCTTTCTTCTTTCCTTTTCTAAATTAGATTAACCAGTACTTTGTCTATTTTGTCTGTTTTTTCAAAGTACCAGCTTCTAGTCTTGTTTATTAGCTCAATAGTTCTGTCACTTTCGATTTTATTAATTTCTCCCTTAATTTTTAGGGTCTCTAGTTTGGTTTTCTTCTGGGGGTTTTTAATTTGTTCGTTCTCAAGTTTTTTGATTTGCATTTCCAATTCCTTGATCTCTGTCCTCCCTAATTTATTAATATATGCACTCAGGGATATGAATTTTCCCCTAAGTACTGCCTTGGCTGCATCCCAAAAGGTTTGAAAGGATGTCTCGCCTTTGTCATTTTCCTCAACAAAATTATTAATTGTTTCTATGATTTCTTCTCTAACTAACTGATTTTGGAGTATCATATTATTCAATTTCCAATTAATTTTTGATTTGGCTCTCCATGTACCCTTACCAATCAATATTTTTATTGCTTTGTGATCTGAAAAGGCTGCATTTATTATTTCTGCTTTTCTGCATTTGAGTGCCATGTTTCTGTGACCTAGTGTATGATCTATTTTTGTGAACATGCCATGTGGTGCTGAGAAGAAGGTGTATTCCTTTTTGTCCCTATTTATTTTTCTCCATATGTCTATTAACTCTAATTTTTCTAAGATTTCATTCACCTCTTTTACCTCTTTCTTGTTTATTTTTTGGTTTGATTTATCTAAATTTGATAGTGGTTGGTTCAAGTCTCCCACTAATATGGTTTTACTGTCTATTTCCTCCTTCAATTCTCCTAGTTTCTCTATTAAAAATTTGGATGCTATACCATTTGGTGCATACATGTTGATTAGTGATATTTTCTCATTGTCTATACTCCCTTTTAACAGAATATATTTACCTTCCCTATCCCTTTTGATCAGGTCTATTTTTGCTTTGGCTTTTATCATGATTGCAACTCCTGCCTTCTTTCTATCAGTTGAGGCCCAAAAGGTCTTACTCCAACCTTTAATTCTAACCTTGTGAGTGTCAACCCGCCTCATATGTGTTTCTTGAAGACAACAAATGGTAGGGTTTTGGGTTCTAATCCAATCTGTTATTTGTCTATGTTTTATGGGTGAGTTCATCCTATTCACATTCAAAGTTATGATTTTCATTTGTGGATTCGCTGGCATTTTGATATCTTCCCCTCGTTCTGACCTTTCTTCTTTAGCTTTCTCCTTTTGAACCATTGATTTACTTTAGGTCAGTCCCCCTAGTCCCCTCCCTTGATATGCTTCCCTTTCTAGCCCCTTCCTTTTTATGCTCCCTTCCCCTCCCCCCTCTCCTTCCCTCCCTTTTTATACTCCTTCCCCCTCCCCCTCCTTAATTTTCCTTTCTTTCTTGCCCTGTTGGATAAGATAGAATTCAGGATCCCACTGGATCTAGATGTTCTTCCCTCTCAGATTTGATTTCACTGAGAGTAAGGTTTAAGTAATTCCATTTCACGCTCTCTTCCTCTCCTTCTCATATGAGAGTTCTTCCCCTTCCCTTCCCATGTGTATCTTTATATGGGAAAGATTATTCTATTAAGTCCCCCCCTATTTCTTGAAGTAAATCTTAGTGTTATCAGCGGTTCCCCCCTCCCTTTTCCTTTCTTTGCCCTCACTTTCCCCAAATCTTCTTAATGCCCCAATCTTTCCCTATGTATGTTTCTTCTAAGTACTCTTATGATGCATACAATTTTTGAGAGTTACACAAAATATTTTCCCCACATATTAATATATATATAATTTGATGTAAATGTAGTCCTTATAGAAGAGAGTTTGACTTAAAGAAAAAGATAAGATTTATCTCCTTTTCCCTTTTTTCATATTTACCTTTTCATGTTTCTCCTGCTTTCTGTGCTTGGATATCAAATTTTCCACTAAGTTCTGGTCTTTTCTTAGCAAATGCTTGGAAATCTTCTATTTTGTTGAATGCCCATACTTTCCCCTGGAAGTATATAGTCAGTTTTGCTGGGTAGTTGATTCTTGGTTGGAGACCCAGCTCTCTTACTTTTCTAAATATCGTGTTCCATGCTTTGCGGTCTCTTAGTGTGTTAGCCACTAAGTCATGTGTGATCCTTATGGGAGCCCCCCTATATCTGAAGCTCCTCTTCTTGGCTTCTTGTAGGATTTTCTCCTTTTCTTGGAAGCTCTTGAATTTGGCAATTACATTGCTAGGGGTTGTCTTTTGGGGATTTAGTATAGAAGATGTTCTATGAATCCTTTCTATTTCTATTTTGCCCCCTTGCTCCAGAACGTGAGGGCAATTTTCTTTTATAATCTCCTGTAGAATAATATCGAGGTTATTGTTTATCTCTGGTTTTTGTGGGAGACCAATAATTCGGAGGTTGTCTCTTCTCCCTCTGTTTTCCAGATCTGTGACCTTCTCAGTGAGATATTTTATGTTTTCTTCTAATTCATTAATTTTTTGGGTTTGCTTTATTGATTCTTGCTGTTTTATGATCTCACTTTCTTTGAGTTGCTTAATTCTGGTCTTTAGGGACTGGTTTTGCTTTTCAGCTTTGTCTGCCCTTCTATTGGATGCTTCGAGCTCTTTTTCTAATTGAGTAGTCTTATATGTCAGACTGCTGATCTCTTTCTCCCGTTTTTCTTTCCAGGTTTCCATCTTTTGGATAAGTTCCAGTTTGAGATCTTCCAGAGCTTGTTGATAGTTTCCATTTTGGGAGGCATGTTCTGATTTTTTTTGGATTTCCTCCTCATTCTCTTCTTTTCCTTGGGTACTTCCACCATAAAAGTTTTCAATAGTCACCTTTTTCCCTTTCTTCCTGGAGGCTTGATTTTGGGCCATGTGAGCCATCCCTTTGGTGGTTTTATTCCCCTTTCCTTTTTGGTATGGGGTCTGGGTGATATAGGCGGGTTTTCTGTGAATTTAGATTGCTTCCGACTTGTTCTTCCCAGCCTCCGAGGTTTCTTAGTGCCCTGGGGCCCTGATCACAGCCAAACTGCCCAGGTGTTCAGCTCTGCCCAGATAATCAGCGAGTAGTCCGCCCCTGGTGTTTAGCTCCGCCCAGATGTTCAGCGCAACCACCCCATGTACAGCTCCGCGGACCCGCGTGCATAGCGCCAGGTTCTCCCGTGCAACCGCCCTGAGACGTTTTTTCCTGGCAGTCCCCAGATCCCAAGGACCCTGGAGTGCCCCTCCCCCCCCACAGAGACATTCCCCACTCACTCGCTGTCCCGGTGAGTGCTCAGGTAGCTCACTCTGCTTTGGTGGGGAAGGTGGGGGGGGGGGAGGGGCGGCTCAGTTCATGTTTCTGTGCAAGCTTTCCTCCTTCTTATTATAGTGTGGAAATGTTCAAACCCCATGTACCTTTGCCTCTGTGGGGTACTGGGGAGTCCTGTTCTGCCAAAGGTGATTTTTATGCTCCTTTGATGTAGTCTATTTCGTTCGGTGCCGGGGAGAGGAAGCATGTGGCGTCTAGATTGCAACCATGATTACCCGGAAGTCAATTTTTGTTTAATCTTAATTAATGAAATTTGTACTTTGGACTAAATTAATGTCTGAGGTGAATTGGATAAAACAATGTGCTAAGAAATATAGTATGTAAATAACTAATTAGTAGGTAAAAATAATACCTCGTGGAGTGAAGTTCATGGGGCTATTAAATGAATTTTAATCAGAGTATGGGGCATTTCAGTTAAGTCTGTTGGGAGGAATATAATAGTTAAGTTTTAAGCACGTAGGTACTTGAGGAGAAGAAGACCAAAAGAAAAGTTCTATTCTGCTTTGAGTAGAGGCTTTGAAGGTGTATGAGATGGAATAAAATGTATGATTCTCAGAGTAAAATAATTGGTTTTTCCTTCTACCCCATATTCCCAGAGTAGAGATAATCAGTTGAGTTTCCCAGGGGGGAAGGTTTTAGCATGTTTCAATAATGTTAAGTTCACAAAGAAGATTTTTTACTCATCTAACCTCTCCCAGGACAAAACCAGCCTGGGAAAGTACATTTTCACTTCTAACTTCAAGGACAATGCTCCTGAGAGTGTTGGAGAAGGTAACTCTTTTGTTCTGTATATTTCACTTCCTGTCCCCTGAAATTAGCTTACTGAACCCAAAATTTTGTACATCATAGCACCCCTCCCAACAAGGAGGCTGGATGAGAAGGGGTGGGGGGAATCTTGCATCAGGATTACTATAAAAATGCCCATTTTTCATTTAGAAGCTACAGATTGTCATTAGGGCAGTCTGCCATTCATTTTGCTATTAGAACATTTTGCCAGTTAGGGCAGATTGCCATTAAGGCCTTATCACACTGGCAAATTTCCATTATGGGAATCTTCTACCTTTTCTGGAAGGAGAATCAAGACTGCTGTTTTTTCGCTGATAGTGGACGATTTTTTCAGGCCGAGGCTCAATCTCATCCCACTTGGTTTGAGGGCATGTGCTGGGATTTTGGAATGCTAGAGGGTTCTCAGTTCTCTCTTTTGGGAGGCAATACTGATCAGCCAGTATTTTGGTTGCCTCTACAGAGAAGGGGATCACTGAGATTTTCTGACAGCTTCGACCCTGGGAAGAAGGATAAAGAGAGAATGCAAGTGAAACTGCAGGGAGATTTGAAGCACAGAAAGCTGAAGCAGCAAAAGGAGTATGTAAGTACAAAGAAGGGCCCAAGGTGTGGGGGAGGCTTGACTCTGAAAAGTTCCCTTGAATGTACATGGGTGTGATGTGTTATAGATGTGGAGCCCCAAAGAATGTGCTTCTGGTAGAGTCATGAGGGGCCCAACCAGAAACAGGGGGAAATAAGAGTTGTGTGTAAACAAGAGATCCACGAAACAAGGAGAGCAGGAACAGGTTCCTGACTGTTGAGGATTAGCAAAGTTTTGCAAGATATTCTGGACAGGGAAGTCCAGGGGATGAGCAAGCTAGGACTTTTTTTCTGTGTTTTAATATATCTCAGGCAAGACATAGGTTGCACTGGTGAGTCTGAGAGTGAGCAATCCAGACTGACCAGTTTTCAGAGTGAGAATTTGTGAGATCCACTTAATGCTCTTCCTTCCCCCTATTTACCAGCTCTAGATCCCCCTCTTCTTTCACCACCTCCTATTCTCTAGGCACTACCACCTCCAACTGAGGAGAATTCAGCCTTTCCACCTGTTCCTCATGGATTCCTGTGTCTAGAACTTAAAACAGTTAGTAGACGACCAGAGAAACCTGCCCCTGAGGGGGGAAGTGAGGCAGTACCCATTTAGGGAAGTCTCAGTGGAACAGGGTATCAAATTTGTTAATGCTCCTCTGAGTGGTTCTGAAGTGGATTATCTTTTCTCAGAGGAAGAGCAGGGCCAAATCAGGCAAGCTGCTATGAAGGACTGGGACAATGAGCATCCCATTGCCCAAGATGGACTTAGGAGTAAGAGCAAATTCCCTCTCCAAGATCCTAATCGGGATCACAATAATCCAGACCATCAGGAGAATATGAGAGATTTTAGGAGAGTTATTATTCAGGGCATAAGAATAGCTATGTCCCAGAATCAGGATCCGAATGGGGTATCTGAAGCCAAACAGGAGAGAGACGAGACCCCACTAATTTTTTGATGAGCAGATGCTGTGACCTAGATGCAACTGCAAATTTTCCTGGCCAAATAGTAGTAGGAAGCTTCAGAAAGTGGAAGATTGGGCGAATGTGCCACTAGATGAGCTCTTACAGCAAGCCCAAAAGGTATTTGTGAAAGAGGAGCTATAGCAGGACCCAGAATGAAGAGATAGAACAATCATTTTGGAAGACCTCCAAAGGCTACATGTGCCCCTCTCATGTGTTATAGCTATGGAAAGGATTGTCCCAAACAACAGAGAGAGCAGAAGATACTCTCTCTCAGAGACTGAAGACCAAAGGAGTCAGGGACTTTTTGATAACTCCCTCTTGGAGCCCTTGACAATATTGAAGGTAGATGATCAGGAAGTGGAGGTTACCTTCCTGATAGATATGGCCACTACATATGGACATCCTTTATTGTACTGGACACAGGAGCTAAGCTTTGTAAAGTGAAACTTATTGTGATTGGGGCAAAAGGAAAGAATTGTCTTGCCCTCATCACCCAACAAATTGTAGGGAAATAGAAGTAATAAGAGAAAATATCAGGGTAATTACAATTTGCAGAGAAGAAATCTTCAGATCCATAAAGGTGCAACTCTCCATAAGGTAGGACTCAGAGGGAGAAGAGAAATTCTCAGAATTGAAGAGGGTTTTACAGTCTGACTCAAGGATACTAAAATATGTTAAAGAAGATCTAGTGCTGCTTTCAGATTCCAACTTGAGCCATGTAATGTTTTTGTGGGGAACCAAGAAAGAGAATCCTGAGAAAACAAAGCATTATTATAGGGAAGCAATAGATTATTGTAAAAGGGGAAATAGAAATGCTGTAATTGATGGAAACAAAGTTGCTCTAGTGAATAGAGGTTGCCTTCCAGAATCTGTGGATTATATGTACTCAATCATGCTTTAAAGATACTAGAAGAGAAATCCCTGTTTTCTAGCAAAGGGAAAGAATTAGTTTATGTGAAATTATTGAATCAAGTGCTTGAGAAACTGCTGGATTAAGAGCAATTAGCAATAATCCATGTGAATGATCATTAGAAGAGAAATTCTTTTGAACCCCATGGAAATAGATTATCAGATGAAGAAGCAAGGAGAGTGAGAATTGAAGAACAAACTGATGTCTCCATGATGGTTCTGATTCCATTTACTTACACAGAGATAAACAGATTACAATGCTTGGGAGGATTTCAGTCAGGAAATAGCCAATGGTTTTTGACAGATTGGAGAAAGCTAATTAATCAGGTTATAGGTAGGGGTATTTTAAATTATTTGCAACAATGCAGTCATTGGGGGGTGCAAAATCTGTGATTTGATATTAACTCATTATGTATGTGTTGAATTGTATAGTGTGGTCTGACAGTAGAGGCTTGTTTGATCTGTAATAAAGTGAATGAGCATTCTACAGAGCTAGGACTGCCAGGACTTAGGCCATTCCAAAGAATTCAAATACATTTTAATGAAATGTTAACAATTGGGAAAATAAAGCACCTTTTACTGATCATGGGCCATTTAACATCATGGGTGTGTTAGCTTTTCCTGTTTGTTAAGCCACTGCTCAGACAGTAATCCAAGTTTTGCTCAAATGCCTTGTTCTAAAATATGGGTTTATTGAGAATATTGATATTGATAATGGGGCCCATTTTACATAAAATATGTTACAGAGCTTTAGAAATTGATGGGGTTTTCATACTGCATGATACCGTCCTTTCTCAGGGAAGATTCAAAGAATGAATCAAGAACTTAAGAAAGCAGCTCACCATGTTGATAGTGGAAACTTAGTTTCTTTGACCTTACTGAGAATAAGGACAATGCTCTGAAGAGATATTAGGCTGACCCCCTAAGCTGCTGAAGCCTGAAGACATAACTATGAGAAATGCTGAACGAGGTTGTACTCACTATATGCAAGTGAAAGGACTAGTAGAACCTCTTGTTCCTGGAAATATTACTGAAACATGTTTCAAAGTTTATGTTAACTCTTTTATGTCTGTCTCTTGTAACTCTGTTGTCATGTGTGCTCACAAGGGGAGATTGGGAAAGAAATCTCTATGCAATTGATGAGGTAACACTGTCTCTCCCCCATCATTTCTTGAACATGGGGATAGGGGGACTTGAAAGACAAGAGAGTGAGTTAAGATATTAAAAAAGGAGGCACTTTGGTGTGAATTTTGAGTTTCTTAAATTCTAAGATAGCTTAATTAAGTGAAAAGGGATTTTGACCTCTGCTTTAGAGAAGACAGAGGTAGGAAAAATATCTGTTCAACATTTTTCTCCTTTCTACTCTGCTGGCCACAGAGAAGGAAGGTGAAAGAAGGACAGAAAGAGATGCTTGATTTCTCAATTAGATTCCTTATATGGTGTTTATTTCAAGGTAGGACTATGTATATGTGGTTTTGGAAAATCACAAGTGATTCTGAAATGTACTTGTGAAACCAAATAAAATGAATATAAGTATAATTCAGTGTTGAAAATTGTCTATCAGATTGTTTATTAAAATTACAGAAGAGGGAGCAGCTGGGTGGCTCAGTGGGTTGAGAGTCAGGCCTAGAGATGAGAAGTCCTAGGTTCAAATGTGGCCTCAGCCACTTCCCAGCTGTGTGACCCTGGGCAAGTCACTTGACCCCCATTGCCTAGCCCTTACAACTCTTCTGCCTTGGAGCCAATAGTATTGACTCCAAGATGGAAGGTAAGGGTTTTAATAAAAAAAAAAATTACAGAAGGGTTTTATTCTGTACCAATTTAGTGGTGGGAAAGCATGCAGTTCACTGAGATTTAAAGTGAAAATGTTAGTTAAACTGGTTTGAACTTTTGGACATATCAAAAATGGTTGTCATTTGAGTAAAGTAAAATTAGGAATATAATGTTTTTTCTTAATCGATGTAATGGGTAGCCAATCTGATTAGAAGAAAGGGCTTGCTTCAAGAAACAGATAAAAAGCAAACTCTTAATAATTGCTGGTTGTTTAATTAAATGTAATGGTTCAATAACTTATAGTATAAGAATTTAGTACCAGCTTTTAAGAAGAAAAATGTTGTGAAGCACTAAGATTCTGTGTATTCTAGGAAAGTGCTCACAAGTAAAAATGCTATGAACACTGGGAAGGAAGAAAAAGTTTCAGATATGTAAATTTGAAAATGGAACATGTATCTAGAATTTTGACTATTGTTAAATGATTTATGAAATATGGGCCAAAATTTGTACTTTGAATAAGAATGATTTTGCTTGGATGTAAATGTGTTTAAATGAAATCTGCTTCATGAAAAAGTGTTCTAAATCTCTTGTAATCAGAGAAATCAAATCAAAACAACTCTGAGGTATCACCTCACACCTAGCAGATTGACTAACCTGACAGTAAAGGACAGTAATGAATGCTGGAGGGGAGGTCGCAAAGTTGGGACATTAATGCACTGCTAGTGTTGTGAATTGATCCAGCCATTCTGGAGGACAATTTGGAACTATGCACAAAGGGCACTAAAAGACTGTCTGCCGTTTGATTCAGCCATAGCATTGTTGGGTTTGTACCCCAAAGAGATAAGGAAAAAGACTTGTACAAGAATATTCATAGCTGTGCTCCTTGTGGTGGCAAAAAATTGGAAAATGAGGGGATGCCCTTCAATTGGGGAATGGCTGAATAAATTGTTGTATATGTTGGTGATGGAATACTACTGTGCTCAAAGGAGTAATAAAGTGGAGGAATTCCATGTGAATTGGAATGACCTCCAGGAATTGATGCAGCGCAAAAGGAGCAGAACCAGGAGAACATTAAACAGAGACTGAAACACTGTGGTATAATCGAATGTAATGGACTTCTCCATTAGTGGCAGTGCAGTGATTCTGAGTAACCCAGAGTGATCTATGAGAAAGAACACTATCCACATTCAGAGGAAAAACACTGAAGAAAAACAATTGCTTGATTACATGGGTTGAGGGGGATATAATTGGGGATGTAGACTCTAAATGACCATCCTAGTGCTAACATCAACAACATGGAAATAGGTTCTGATCAAGGACACGTGTAATACCCAGTGGAATTGTGCATCAGCCATGGGAAGTGTGGGGGGAGGGGATGGAGGGAAAGAATATGATTCTTGTAACCAAGGATTAATGTTCTAAATTGACTAAATAAAATAAAAAACTAAATGAAATCTGCTTGTATCATGTGATTTTGTTTAATCACAAATGATTTATGAATTGTACCTTGGACTAAATTAATGTCTGATATGAATTGGATGAGATAATATGCTAAGATATAGTATGTAAATGATGCAATTTTTAAGAAGAATGATATTTTAGACTCTTTTGAGTTACTAAATAGCAAGTAAAAATAATACCTGGTGGAGTGAAGTTTATGTGAATAATGATGGTGAAAAGCAAGTAGAAGAAGGTGAGAGGAAAAAAGTCCAAATTGTCTCCAACAATCCTTCCATGACAATTATTAAAATGCACTTCAAAGAAGACAGAAATGCAAATTCAACAAGAAGTCACAGGACTCTCTTGCTGAAAATACTTGGAAGGTATGCACAGAGAATCTATTTTTCACAAGATAAGGAAGAGATGGGCCGGCTGAACATCCTCCCCCATCCACTGCACTAAGACCTAAAATGAGATTGGGTTGGCTGTTTGAGCCCTGGGCGGAGGCTGCAGCTATGAGGAAATGCCTCTGATCTACCACATGAGGTCCAGGGCTCTGATAACATCTGGAAGGGAGGAATTTGGGAGGGGCTACCTGGCCAGACACCTGGCCAAAAAACAAACCAGACAAAGAAACAGGGAAATGGACACAAGCTCTGAAGGAGATCAAAAAGGAATTTAAAAATCAAATAAGACAGGTTGAAGAGAATGACAATGAGGAGACAACATATCCAAATCTATGGGATATAGCCAGAGCAGTATTCAGGAAAATTTATACCCCTGAGTGCCTATATCAACAAAATAGAGAGTGAGAATATCAATGAATTGGGCTTGCAACTTAAAAAGGTAGAGAACAAGTTTAAAATTCCCAGATGAAAACTAAATTGGAAATCCTAAAAGTCAAAGGAGAAATTAATAAAATTGAAAGTAAAAGAACTATTAAATAAGACAAGGAGCTGGTATTTAAAAAATAAAATAAAGTACTGGTTAATTTAATAAAAAAGAAAGAGCATCAAGTTGACAGTATCAAAACCGAAAAGGATGAGCTCACCTCTACTGAAGAAGAAATCAAGACTATTAAGATCTATTTTGTCCAATTATATGGTAATAAATATGACAATCTAGATCAAATAGGTGAATATTTACAAAAATATTAATTGCCTAGGTCAACAAAAGAAGAAATCAAATACTTAAATAATTCCATCTCAGAAAAAGAAATTGAAGCCTTCAAAGAATTCCCTAAGAAAAAATCCCCAGGGTCAGATGAATTCACAAGTGAATTCTATCAAACATTTAAAGAACTAATCCCAATATTATAAAAACTATTTGACAAAATAAGCAAAGAAGGAGTCTTACCCAAATACTTTTTATGACACAAATATTGTATTGATTCCAAAGCCAGGCAGACCAAAAACAGAGAAAGAAAACTACAGACCAATTTCCTTAATAAACATAGATGCAAAAATCTTAAAAAGAAAACTAGCAAAAAGATTCCAGCAAGTGATCATGAGGATTATTCACTATGACCAGGTGGATTTTATATCAATGCAAGGATGGTTTAATATTAGGAAAACCATCCATATAATTGATCATATCAATAACCAAACCAATAGAAATCACATGATTATCTCAATAGATACAGAAAAAGCCTTTGACAAAATACAACACCCATTCCTATTGAAAACACTAGAAAGTATAGGAATCCTTCTGCTACTTCCTCCTTCACCTGTGTTACAATTGAAATTCTCTCAAGAGGCTGATTTGGGGTAAGAAATATCAGTTTATTGACTATCTATCTGTTTATTGGTTAGGCCAGCATCATAACTGATAAAGTGACATATAGGTTTATGGCACTCTCAAATGATGACAGAACCTGAATCCTCATGAAGTAGCTTAATAAATAGTTATAAGAGCTCCTTGAATATTCCAAGACATTTCTAATCACTAACTAGCTAATTAAGAGGAGGTTCATCAAACCCTGAGCCCTTCTCCACACCCAACAAGTGGGGACATAAAGGTCCACAAGTATAATGGAAAAGAATCCTTGACCCGTTCATTTATTAACCAAATTCTATTTTTTAAAAAAGGACATTCTTTGGGATTCCTAAGGACAAGACCTAGATTCCAGATGCAGTGACTTTCTCTAGTATATAGGAATCAGGGTCTTTCTACTCCAGTGTCCTGATAGAATTAATAATACACCATCTTTCACAAGTCCCACCACTCCACTTGCACAAGTGATTCCATTCCATAGCATTTTCCTTCAACAGATTGATGCTATTATTCCCACCACCTCTTCTTTTCAATCTTTCCCTGTCTGCTGTTTCCTTCCCCCATATCTTCATATTCATAAACATGCTCCTCTCTTCCTCATCCTCAAAAACCCTTTGCTTGATCCCTTTATTCCCACTATCATTCTAAATCTCTTCTGTCCTTCATTTTCAAACTCCCTAAAAAGGCTGTCTACAATAGGTGTCTCCACTTTATCACCTCCCACTCTTTTTTTAAACCCTACAATCTGACTTCTCACCTTATTCCACTGAATCTTCTTTTTCCAAAGTTATCAGTGATTTCTTAGTTGCCAAGTACAAAGTCCCTTTCTTAATCCTCATTTTCCTGTACCTCCCTGGAGCTTTTGATGTTGCTGATAACCCTCTTTTCCTGAATACTTTCCCCTTTATAGGTTTTTGCAATGCTAATTTCTCCTGGTTCTCCTTCTGTTTATCCTCAGTTCTCTTGCTGAATCCTTATCCAGGTAACATCATCTAACCATGGGAGTGTCCTGGATTGTTAAAGTCTGTTGATTTCATCCTGGCAACATCTCTCAAAATGTCCCCTTCTCTCTTCTGATACTGCTACCATCCTGGGGAGGACCCTAATCTCCTCATCTGTGGACAACTGATGGATCTGCCTGCCACAAGTCTCTCCCTTTTCCAAACTGTCCTCCATTCAGCTGCCAAAATGATTTTCTCAAAAACATTTGTCTCTATTCAATAAAACTACAAATACCATAGCTCCATATCACCTCCAGGATCAAATATAAAATCTTCTGTTTAGCTTTCAAAGTCCTTCATAACCAACACTCCACACCACACATGATCACCTCCTCCACACACACATAATTTCTTTTAGTCTTATTTCCCAGGTCCAGTGACATTGGTTAATTTGTTTACTTAAACATTCTATTTCTTAATTCCTAAAATTCTCTCTGTCCCATGTTGGGAATGTTCTTCCTCCTGATCTTTGCCAATTGACCTCTCTGACTTCCTTCAAGTCCTAACTGAAATCCTAACTTCTATAGGAAGTCATTTCTAATCCCTCTGAATTCTAATGCTCTCCTTCTTTTAATTATTTCCTGTTGATTCTGTATATAGTTTATTTGTACAGATTTGTCTGTTGTCTCTCTCATTAGATAGAAAGTTCCCTGAGGGCAGAAACTCATTTTTGCTTCCATATATCCTTAGAACTTATCACAGTGCCTGGCACATAGTACATGCTTAATAAATGTTTATTGATTGATTAATCAGTGTTAGCACATGTGATATACAACCATTAAGGCAAATCTAACTCAAAAATAAATTTTGACCTATTATACAATTTCTGCTTTCTGAGACAATTTTTCTGTTTAAGATTGTTTAAAATAAACTTTCCTTTCCCTTTTCCAAATTGGAGAGAAATAATCCTTACAATCAAGGTTCTCAAGTTTTTATCAAGGCTGACAAGAATTTATGGCAAAATTGCTTTGGAGACTTTTCCTCCCTTTTTGGAGTTACTGGAGAGATGGGGGAAAACCTTTAAATAGGCTTCCTATTGAGGCTCCCCGAACCCATGAAAAGCCTCAAGGTAGGAAGATAGAAAAAGGATAGAAGTTTTGGATACCCCGAGGGATGTGGTGGAGCCAAGTTATAGATATGAAGTGGCAGAAATGAGTCAGAAACCAGGCCTTATTGATTATAATGGGGCCACAGCAGAACCCCGATCTTAGGATGTCGCAGCGGCATGATCCATCCTGAGATCCACAATTAATACCACACAGGTCAGAGATATGATAGAGAAAAGAGAGTACCTGGCCAAAAGCCAGGACCCAAGAGAGAGAGATAGAGGAGGAAAGGAATTAAAGAGGCCAAGCTCCAGCAAGGACAGGTATCAGTGAGTGCTGAGATCCAAGAGAGGAAGAGAGGGCGGAGCTTGCTGTGGCCCTGTATTTAATCTCTTTGATATGCAAATATACACAATACATAGGGATGATTATCTTGGTTAATGACAAGGTATAGGTGTGGTTTCTCTTAGCCAGGTGAGCACAAAGAAACCTGTTTTCCCACCTCACCTGGGGGAAGCTGGGGTCAAGGGTCAGAGGCTTTACCAGTTATGCTCAAGACTGAGCATGCTCTCTTCTAAGCCACTCTGTACATACTGTTTCCCTTGCCCATAGCTAGGGGTGGACTGCTATACCTAGGAATACCTTTTGCTGATATTAACCCAGATTCACAGAAATGACAAAATATGTATTTCCATCATCACCATTCATTCACAAAACCAAAAATCCATTGAATATACCAAATTTATAATAATCATCCAATAAGGAGTCCCTGGGGAGAAAATCACAAGATTATGGAATTCTCAGAGGAGGCAAGAATAATTAAATTTTGGCTTATGAACTGGGCCAGTGCTAAGAAGAAGAAAGCCATTTGTGTCAATGAGTCTCAGAATTGGGCCCTTGCATACTGAAACCCTTCTCTCTTTCCGAATTGGAAGTCATCAGGTGCTACTGAAATTGTCTTCATCCCAGACTAGTTAAATGACTGATAATTTACACAAACTTCTACTTCTACTGACAAAGCTTCTACTGACATGCCATTATGACCTATGACCTATACAATGTAGAAGGTGACTACAAACACATATAGGAACAGGGACATGAACAATCACCTTTTCCTATGTCTGGAAGACTTAGTCTTTTTCTTTCAATTGGAAAAATGGGTCAGGTCAGATGGTCAAATAGAGCAAATTCACAGGGGGACTCTATTACAAGATTGGGAAGTGGACTCACTGCAAGTGTTCAAAAAGTCTTTGACCTATATTGAGTAAGTTATTGTTTGGACATGGATATCATTCAAAGTTGAGCAGACCTGGACCATATTGACTTATTTGAGAGACCTGAAATTCTAATTCATGTGACTGTTTAAGTTGCAAAGAAAAAAAATATTGATACCATACTCTGAATTTTAGGTACAAGTTTGCCAGAAACAGTTTTTAAAAATTAATCTAACATTATTCCACATTCAAACACTTTTAACTTAAGAGGAATTTCCATAGTCACATTGTCTTTTCCAAACTCCATGGAATCCTTCTCACAAAGCAATTTGAAGTAACATATGAATCTTAAATGAAATATGACAAAATCCAGTTTAGGGTCAACATGCTCCACTATCTTCTCCTAAAACTAGTAAATTCTTTCTTTGTTTCCTATGAGGGTCTACTGGAATGTTAAAAAAGGGCTACCTCACTGAGCAATAGTCAAATGGTTTCTAACATTCTTTTACACCCCAAATCTATCAGTCTTTAAATCAGAACTTTAAATTTCATTATCTTTGTTGAGAGTACTATTATCCTTCTGAACTTCATGAGTTATTTTTGACTCCTCCTTCTCCTTCATCCTATACACCAAGTCAGCTGCCAGGTCATGTTCACCTGCTCAATATCCCTTGCTCAAATCTACTTTTCTCCTCTCAAAACGCTATCACTCTGATTTGGGTCTTTCTCACTTCCTCCTAGAATGTTACATTAGTCTCCTACTTGGTTTTCTAGTTTCAGGTCTCCCTTCTATCTAATCTGTCTTCTATTTAACGGCAAGAAGTTATATTAAACATATATTAAAACTCTCCAAACAATGGAGAGAATTACAAAAAATAAAATGGACAATTTTGATTACCATAAACTTTTATTGAAAAGTTTTTGGTTAGACAAAAATAATGCAGTTAAAATTAGGAGGGAAACAGTTGACTTGGGGTGGGGGATCTTTACAGCAAGTTTACTAATAAAATTGTCACCAGGAATTCTTGCAGTTCTCTATTGCATTAAAGATATATTTCCATCCCTGTAAGATTATATTGTGTTTTGTCATGTAAAAATGGAGATTTGAATCCTGGACTTCAATCCCCAGAAGTCCTTACTCTAGTTCCCAAGATACCCTCTAATCTCACTGAGATCCCCACCTGGGGCTGTAAAGCCTACTGAACTCTCTCTTCCTGCTTGTGCTTCCAAACACTCCCGTCTCTCAGGATGTAGAGTAAGTGGCTATGAATGGCCTCTGTGCCTAGGCATGTCCTTTCTTATCTTTAATAAATCTCATAAAAATATAATACTTTAAGCAGAGAAACTGAATTTTAAGTGCTACAGTCAGTGAAGATTATTCTTAGTTGCAAGCCTATATTGGTTGCCCTTTGGAATATGGTATTCTAAGCATTCAAGTTCTTTATGGTTGTTGCTAAATTTAGACTACAAAATCTTGTCTGAGTTTGACTGTAGTTCTTGACACTTGAATTCATTCTTTTTGCAGAATTTTTATTGTATTATTATTTTTTTATTATTGTGACAGAGGCTGGCACTAGAGAAAAAGTGCCAGGCTGAAGAGTATGTGAAATTGACCACCTCGACAGGGGAGGGGCCCCAGGAGTGGAATCCAGAGGAGGAGAAGACTCTGGCTGGGAGAGCAGTGAGGGGCTCTTGGTCTTGAGAAGCTGAAGAGAGAAGTTGGGGGAAAAGACTTTCTCCTGAGGGTTACCCACTTTTCCAGCTGGTGACTGGAAATCTTTCCCCCCAACACTTCCCAATTGAAGGGACTTCTGAAGAGAAGCCTGAGCAGAATTACCTGATTGAGTTGACATTAAAATTTATCTGTTCCCCAAGCTGAGTGAGTGAACAGATCAAGGGGAAACCCTTTGGTCTTGAGTAGTGGAGGTAGGCCAAGAGGGACAAGAGCAAATCTGGGAGAGCAGCTTTAGCTAAGGAGGGAAGACAGAAGGGGGAAAATCTTCAAATCCCCTCTTCTCTCTCTGAGCCCCCTGAGAGAAAGTCAGGTTGACTCACCCCTGGGCAACAGGAGCTGAGGTAAAGTCTGCTCAGGTTTCTCTTCAGAAGTCCCTTCAATTGGGAAGTGCTTTAGTTCTGTGACCAATCCAGGGCTCAGTGTCTTTGTCCTCAGGGGGATATAGGCTTGCTTTAGAAAATCATTCTATGGTACCACTGTGCTGGGGAGACTATGGATTAGTCTCAGTATTTTTTTAAACCTTTACCTTCTGTCTTAATATCAATTCTAAGGCAGAACAAAGAGTATCAGGAACTAGGCAATCAGGGTTAAGTGACTTGCCCAAGGCCACAGAGCTAGGGACTGTCTGAGGTCAGATTTGAACTCAGGTCCTCTTGACTTCAGGCCTGATGTTCTATCCATTGTGCTACCTAGCTACCCGGTAGTATCTTTTTTTTTTTTTCCTGGGTATATGTTTTTGGTTAGTCAGCAGTACAAATCTATTTACTGAAAAAATTATACTTTTCCTTAATGTTTTAATTTGTCCATGCAGTTCCTTATTTTCACTGGGAGTTTTAGTGATCCATTTACAAGTACTGTCTTCAATACCACCTGAAAGAGAATTTTTTTAATGGATCCCAGGTGAAATTCATTTATGTTTATAAAAATTTACAACTCCCCTCCAAAAACAGATTCAATCTTGTTTGCCTTCTCATAATTTCCCCACATTTCTCTAGATATTTTAGAACAACTTGTAATATTTTTAAATCATTAATTTAATTGTTCCCATTTTTATGCTCAGGGCCAAATCCTACAATTACAATTCTTTTGAGGGTTTCTACGTTAATTACTACATTTCTAAACTTTTGCCTTGCATTGCTCAAAATCAAGGTAAAATTTTGCTTAGTAAAACTTAGTAATACTAATGCAAAGAAGCTATATTTGTATGCCATACACCAGTATTTGGGATACATTGAATAATCAACAAGGATAGACTCAATACCATATATATTTAACTAATGGAACAGTTAGTATATAATACAAGAATAATCACATTGGTAGAGTTATAATGGATTTAGAATTCTATTAAAAAACTGAACTGGTTAGAAGAAGTAGAAGTACTCAAGATGGAAAAGCAAACAATAAATATTAGACTGGGAAGAAAACATTTATAGCAAAGAAAGATAAAATTAAAAATAACATTAATCTAACAGGAAATTTCCTTAAATTAAATAGAACCCCAATAAACTGTATAGTTAAGTTTCAGATAGATGAATGCCCACATGCAAAAGACTTCTATAGCCTTAGAAGTCACTTACTTATGTCTACATACAGCCTCTGAGGGGACATAGCAGAAATAACTACTTGGACTGCACTGATCTATTCCAGTCATCAGATGGCACTCCAACTTCAATCTTCATCAGCTCACTTTTACTGTATAGGAGAATTTTGTAGGGTCTACTAGAGGGCAAGGAAAAATGTTCACTGCTGATTTAGTATGTTCAGTTCAGTTCACAGATCCACTGCTCTCCTTAGCAACTGGATTTTCTGAGCTCTCTGGCCATGTTATGGGAATAATTCTAAAATAACTCATTAATCCTCAAAAGATATCCTAGCCCTTCACTCTTGGGATTTCAGGCTCTTTTCCCAAACAGTGTGACCCAGAAGGATTAGAGTCTACTTTTTGAATGAAGAGAGAATTGAAAAATTAAAAGTTGCTGTGACTCTCCCTCTACTCCCAGGACACTTTTTAGTTTTCTTTTCAAATTTTTAACCGGACTGTGCATCTTACCCAAATAAAATTTCATTTTCAACACCAGTTCTGCTGTACAATTTAAAAATGTTTTTTTTTTTTAAATGAAAAGCCGCTGTGGCTTTAATAAAACATGGCAATAATTATTAGCTTGAGCACTCCAGTTTCCAAACTTTTTAAGCCTTTTCCTCTCACTGTAACAATGAGGCAAATATACTTGATAGGTGAAAATGTTAAATTTAATGGTCAGACTTAAATTATATGAAATAACGTGGTCGCCAAAATTATTATATCTCAAGTCATAAGTTTAATTGCCAGGATAGAGGGGAAACAATAAAGCAGAGGAATGTGAAAGAGGTTAGAGAAAATACCTATACTAGTAACAGGTAGCCTCCTCTGAGATGGAAACCAGTCTCTTAGGAAACTAGGAAGGGAGTCAGCCTTTTCACTAACCTAATGAAGTAGTCCAGAGTCTAAGTTGAAGCCATGATCCACACCTTAGTCTTCAGTGAAGTTCCCTCAAAAACTATCTCTAGGAGATACTCTCCAAGAGATTCAACTTCACAAGACTCCCCAGTCAAAGGATTTTGTGGCTTTTATGGTGGTTTCCTGTCCCTGACCCTTTTCACAGGGGCCAATCACAGTTTCCAAATTGTCCAGCATTGCCCAGGGGCACTGTCTGTGGGATTGACTTCTTGCTTCTAAAGGTATTAACTCTCCTCCTAGGATTCACATGTTTCTGAGTTGTCACTTTTGGATTCACATGTTTCTGAGTGTGTGAACTCTTAAAAGAATTCAAAAATTTCTGGCTGTTTGAGTTAGGAAAAAAGGGTAAAACTTTCCAAGTATCTTACTCACTTCTCACCTAGCACTAAGTAGGTTTTATACAAGTCTTTTTCCTTATTATCTCTTTGGGGTATAAACCCAGCAGTGGTACAGCTGAATCAAAGGGCAGACAGTCTTTTAAAGCCATTTGGTCATAGTTCCAAATTGCCTTCCAGAATGGTTGGATCAATTCATAACTCCACATTAATGTCCCTATGTTGCCACATCCCCTCCAACATTTATTACTTTCCTTTGCTGTCATATTAGCCAATCTGCTAGGTATGAGGTGGTGCTTCACAGTTGTTTTGGTTTGCATTTCTATGCAAATCTATAAGTGATTTAGAACACTTTTTCATGTGCTTATTGATAGTTTTGATTTCTTTATCTGAAAATTGCCTATTCATGCCCCTTGCCCATTTATCAATTGGCTTGATTTTTTTTTGTACAATTGATTTATCTCTTTACAAATTTGAGTAATTAGACCTTTGTCAGAGGTTTTTGTTATATTTTTTCACAATTTGTTGCTTCCCTTCTAATTTTGGTTGTACTGGTTTTGTTTGTACAAAACCTTTTTAATTTAATGTGGTAAAATTGTTTATTTTACATTTTGTAATTTTTTCTATCTCTTGCTTTGTCTTGAAACCTTTCCTTTCCCAAAAATCTGACAGATAAAATATTCTATGTTTATCTAATTTACTTATAGTTTCCTCCTTTATATTAAAGTCATTCGCCCATTCTGAATTTATCTTGATGTAGGGCAGGGGTCCCCAAACTTTTTACACAGGGGGCCAGTTCACTGTTCCTCGACTGTTGGAGAGCTGGACTATTAAAAAAAAACAAAAAAACTATGAACAAATCTATATACCTCTGCGTGAGATAGTGGAGTCTGCAGCAGTGGCTCTGATGGATCTGTCACACCTTGCACAAGCCCATCACTGCCACCACTATACTGGGCAGCAGTATAGACAGTGGGGAATTACTTCCCCGAGATCGCCACTCACCATGCTGATGTCTTCCATTGTGTAGCCACATAATCCTTTGTGTGGTGCCTCGTTCTCATTCAGTTACTCTCAGAACAAGGCGCCAAACAAAGGATTATGTTACTGGAAGTAGTACTTATGTGAGCGATGTTGCACTTTGCGGCACCACCATATATAGGGCTCCTCTCACTGACCACCAATTAAAGAGGTGCCCCTTCCAGAAGTGTGGTAGGGGCTGGATAAATGGCCTCAGGGGGCTGGATGTGGTCCACGGACCATAGTTTGGGGACCCCTGGTGTAGGGTGTGAGATGTTTATCTAAACCTAATCTATCCCACTCTATTTTCCAATTTTCTTAGCACTTTTTGTCAAATAGTGGGGTTTTGTCCCAAAAGCTGGGATCTTTGGGTTTATCATACACTATCTTGCTGTGGTCTTTTACCCCAAGTCTATTCCACTGATCCTCCCTTCTATCTCTTAGCCAGTGGGATATTGTTTTGATGACCAAGGCTTTATAGTACACTTTAAGATCTGGTACTGATAGACCCTCATTCTTCACATTTTTTTTCTCATTATTTCCCTTGATATTCTTGATCTTTTGTTCTTCCAAATGAACTTTGTAATAATTTTATCTAATTCAGTAAAAAAGTTTCTTGGTAGGTTGATAGGTATGGCACTGAATAAGTATATTAATTTGGGTCAATAAATTGTCATTTTTATTATGCTAGCTCATCCTACCCATGAGTAATTAATGTTTTTACAATTGTATAGATCATTTTAATCATGTGAAAAGTGTTTTGTAGTTGTGTTTATATAGTTCCTGTGTTTGTCTTGGCAGATAGATTCCTAAGTATTTTTTATTGTCTAGGGTGATTTTAAATAGAATTTCTCTTTCTAATTCTTGCTGCTGAGATGTGTTGGAAATATATAGAAATGCTGATTACTTATGTGGGTTTATTTTGTATCCTGTAACTTTGCTAAAGTTGTTGATTATTTCGACTAGCTTTTTGGTTGATTCTCTGAGATTCTTTAAGTAGACCATCATGTCATCTGCAAAGCTTGGTCTCCTCACTGCCTGTTTTAATACCTTCAATTTCTTTTTCTTCTCTAATTGCTCCTGCTAGTGTTTCTAGCACCATGCTAAATAATAGAGGTGATAATGGGCATCCTTGTTTCACTCCTGATCTTATTGATCAGGACTTATTAAGAAGACTTCTAATTTATCCCTAATATATTCTTGTAGAGGGACAGCAAGGTGGCTCAGAAGATAGAGAACTGGGCCTAAAGAATAAGGTCCTGGGTTCATATCTGGCCTCAGCCATCAGTTGCCTATCTTGCCTATCTAAACTATCTGTTCTTCTGCTTTGGGACTTGAGATAGAATGTGTGTGTGTGTGTGTGTGTGTGTATGTGTGTGTGTGTGTGTGTGTGTATGCATGTATGTATTCTCAGAGATAATTTACAAATTGAAATTATTTAAAATGTTTATTAAAAATTTTGAAACATTGTCAGTTTTAATCAAACTCAAAATTTGCAATATTTCAATTTCTCTAGAAACTATTTATTAATGTGCTTATTTAAGTGGGCATTTTTCATTGTATTCTTCTTCCAAAGTATTTTAGTAGAAACCAGAGTCTTTAGTAGCCCAGTTGGAAGCCTCAGATGTATTCTGATTAAGTTTACAATATTTAGGGCCAATATCTGGTTTAAAAAAAAAAAGACTTTTGGTCTTTTCAATCACTTGCTGATAGGGTGAGACTACAGAGTTACCCATTAACCATATGGTCCAATTTGGAAACAGCTTTGGCATGAAGCCTGAGATTTTTTTTTTAAACCCTTACCTTCCATCTTGGAGTCAATACTGTGTATTGACTCTAAGGCAGAAGAGTGGTAAGGGCTAGGTGATGGGGGTTAAGTGACTTGCCCATGGTCACACAGCTAGGAAGTGTCTGAGGCCAGGTGTGAACCTAGGACCTCCCGTCTCTAGGCCTGGTTCTCAATCCACTGAGTTACCCAGCTGCCCCCAAGCCTGAGATTTCTAATCAAATTGACAACCCATCTTTCAGCTTCTTCAGGAGTCAGGAATCTGTCACATTCATCAGTTTATCAGCATAAAGTATTATTTGTGAAGAGTGAAGATTTTCAATGAAATCAAGGCAAGCCACCAGGAAAAAGTCACTGATGAATGTTCTCATTACACATCCTAGGCACCATCAAAATAAAAAATTACAAGCACTCAACAAATTTTATTTTAGGGTCTTTATATGTGTAGAACTTCTGCTGAATAACCTAGATTGAGTCTTTTAATACCTATCTTCATTTTTTAACATCTTTGTAATGGCTACAGTTGCCAAATTGTAGAGGTTATATGGACACAGTTTGACAATTTCATTAAGATAGTGTGACTGGTTGTCAATGTCTCAACCCTTTGCATGATTGCAGAATGCAACTAAAGACTTATGAAATTAACATTGTTCTTTTGCTGAAAGGACTAGAAAACTGACAGGATTATTATCTATATTCTTTCACTCTGGTAAGGTCTTCATCCTAATTCTGTATTAAAATTTCAGATGCAAGTTTTCCCTATAGTCATTTTAATTAGTGGAGGGGACCAACACTCTAAAAAAAAGTTACTCTGTTGCTCTTGAATAGTTATCACATTTATACTAGAATTTTGTGTACTTATAAAGTGTATCTAACTATTTTTTTGCCAAAAATCATGTTTCTAGGCCAGGTAGTCAAATAGCATCTAATCATTTCCTTGGTAGATTCCTTCTGCCTTATCATCTTTGGATCTTCAAACATCTTGGCAATTGGTTGTTTCTGTCTATAGCTGTTTTAGATATGCAACAAGTTTTTTTTTTTACATGAAGCATGAGGAATATCATGAGAATAAAAGTTTTTATGCATAACCACTGCAAAGTCGACCATGTTTGTGTCATTTAGAAGATCCAATTCTCCTTGAAACAATTCCTTTTGATTATATATCTCTTTGAAAGTATTTTGCTCCTGGGGTCTGTGCAAGCTGCTGCTTGCTTCTGAATGTTTTCCTTCCTTGGTTTGTACCTATTTGCATCAAAGTACCCCAGTGTGGCTTTGGAATGCTTTGTGGAAAGCATGCCCCTCACTAAACCTAGTTCCCAACAAGCCTCTTTGTCTCTCTAACCTAGGTTGGACAGATGATTCACTATGACTTTTTCTGAATTTCTCCATCAGGATTTGTCCTAAAGGATCTGTATGTATCTAGTTATATGCTCAAGTGTGTATATATGTGTATTGTTTACTCACTTCACTGGTGTCCAGTTCTTCATGATCCCATTTGTGCTGGAGTGGTTTGCCATTTCCTTCTTCAGCCCATTTTACAGATGAAGAAACTGGAGCAAACAAGCTTAAGTGACTTGCCCATAGTTACATAGCTACTGTCAGAATTGAAGTCAGGCCTGGCTCTATCCACTGTGCAATATAGTAGCTGTCCCTATGTATACTTATGACTTTTTAAATCATATTGGTCCATAGTAATCATGGCTTTCCATTTCTTTTTGCTAACATGTCATTTGTCCAATTTTGTTGTGGGTTGATATTGGGTTTACTTGGCTTGCTATTTCTAAAGCATCTTAGACTATATGGATATTTCTTTATATCCTAGACTTTCTAGTAACATTTCAATTCTCCATGATTTCTAGAAGATTATAGCAACTCTATTATATTAGGAAGTTGTTTGTATCTTGAACTTATACATGATAGGCAATGTTTGTAAAAAATAGACTCGAATACAGGACTACAATCCCCATGAGCCTTTGCTCCACTTCCCCAGAATGCCTTGTAATCTCACCTGGGCCGAGATCGAGAAGGTATTTAAGTTGATTCAAAGGCTTTTGAGGGTCTTTCGGCTGTTTCGGACTTCCGTTTTGGAGCAGAGGCGTCTCTTCCATGATGTGAGGTTATTTTGTCTAGGCCTCTAGCCTAGGCACATGCTTCTTACTTGTATATTTTTTTAATCTTTAACCTTTAATAAACCTCTAAAAAATATAATACTCCTTGCAGAGAGAAACTAATTTCTACCTGCCTCAGTCTCCCCATCTCCCCTAAATTTTAATCTTTACATGTTTGATGATCAAACCCTTGAAACATGTAGCCTAGTAGGAATAAAGTCCTGGAGCTTTCCACAATCTCTTATTTGTCCACTTTCCAGATTTATCTCCCATTATGTCATTATCAAATCTTATACTACAGTAAAATAAAATCTCTTTCCACCAATACATTTTGTGCTGGTCCACTAAAAAAGATTTCATTCATGCTATTCTCTCCTCCAGGAATGCCTAGAGTATCTCATCAGTTGAAATTGTGTTGGAATAGAAATTGCATCCTTTTCTCAAATACAAGTTCAACACTTACCTCTTTCATGTAGCCTGTTCTGAGATTTTCCCAACTGGAAATAAATATTTCATTGTCATTTCCTATAACACGGAGTCTGAAGAACTCAGAAAACATTGTTTTTTTTTTTTGCTATTTGTCAATACAAAAGGGCTTTTGTATTCCCCTACTGGATTATTCACTCTTCAAGGCACACATCATATTCCTACATTTTCTTATATTTCACAGCACCCAGTACCTTCTACAAAAGTATTTGAATGTGCTATTTGGAGAGTAGATAGTGTAGGGAAGGAGCTAATGGGTATAGGTTAGGTATTTGGTAATATAAATTGTAAAATCTAGGACAAAAATCCAATAGAATGTTGTGAAAGTGGCAGTTTTGGTTTAAAAACTATCAGGTTACATAACTTGAAAAGACAAACACAACAAAGAAACAATGTGGATTTGGGAACTCAGTGAGGAAAAGGAAACTATAAACTATATTATCAGCAGGACAATGAGAGAATTCAGTTTTCCATTCTAGATAGGATCCTTGACTCATTTGATAAATTGACTCAGAAATACCAGGACTTTTCTAAAATAATTTAGGTATTTAAAAGAATGACAATAAGACAGGTGGCAAATATTCACTTAGAATTGCTCTTCAAGTGGTTTAGGGCATCTAGGTGGCACAGTAGACAGTTGGGCAGAAAGATCTTAGTTCAAATCTGGATTCAGACACAAGCTGGAAATTCTATGTGCTTCAGTTTCCTTATCTGTAAAATGAGCTGGAAAAGGAAATGGCCATCCTCATATCTTTGCCAAGAAAATCCTAATTGGACACAAATGAACAGCAGCAATAACAAATCTCAGGCAGTTGGGTGTAACAGTAGTATATCTGCTTTCAGTGAATATTTTAATGACCTCTCTTTTTAAAATAACAAAACTGATTCAGAGTAAATGACTTTCTTTTGGTCTCTCAATTGAGATCCCAGAGTAACCCCAGAAAAATAGAATTACATAGTTCTAGGACAATCTTTCAAAGAAATCATCCAAATTGACCCATTGACCACCCCTCAGCCAAAGAATAGCCAAATCTAAGAATTTCCCTTCCTTCCTTTCTTCTTTCCTTTCTTTCCTCCCTCCATCCCTCCCTTCCTTTCCTCTTTTAGTTATCAGTATTTTGTTTTTGCATTCTAAACATTTACAGAATACACTTTCTTTGTGAGAATTTTTTAAAATTTCGTTTTTAAAAAAGCAAGTAAAACTAGTAATACCTTGCCTGAAATTTCATACAACACTTCACATCTGTATCACATCTCTTACTTTCTAGTATAAAAAAATTAATAGAAATTTTTCATTCCTTCCCACCTACCCTCCCATCCCATATGAAAAAGAAAACCAAAAATTACAAATATACATAGTCAAGCAAAACAAATCCCCCAAGTCTCTCTGTAAGTGCATATCTTTTCCTATCATTTGAATTTCTTTGTTTCTTCTTGTAACACAGACAGATCTCTCCTGTAGAGCCATGTAGAACAACATCTAATCTCTATTCCATATGGCAGGTTTTAAAAATTCTATAATTGAAGACTGATTGCTTTCAGATCTTTCTTCCTCCATTGGAGGCTTGACTCTATAATATGCTTGAACAGTTGACATTTATATAGCACTATGTGCCATGCACTCTGAGCACTTTACAATTCTCATTTGCTCTCAGTTGTTATATATTCTTTGCCTTATACATTTGAATAAGTTCCTTATATATTTTAGAAATGAAATCTTTATCAGGGAAACTCACTGAAGATATTCTTCCAAGTTATTTCTACCTTTTAAACTTAATTTTATTGTATTTGTTTCTAGAAAAATATTTCTATTTTTATGTCATTAAAATTATCTATTGTTTGGTCATTTGTCCATATATTTATTAGAAATTTATGATGTTGACTTTTATTTCTATATCATGAATCTCTTTAGAACATCTTTGTATAAAGTGTGAAGTGTTGGTCTAAATCTATTATCTTCCCTATTGCTGCACAATTTTCCCAGATTTTATAATGATTCTTTATCACAATAGCTAGGATCTTTGTGTTTAACAAAGTATATATAAATTGATATAAATTTCATTTTCTATACTGTAGGCCTAATCTGTTCCACTGATCAACATCTGTTTCTTAACCAGAATGAAATTATTTTAATGATTAATTCTTTGTGGCATAGTTTGAGATGTGGCACTGCTAAGCTCCCTTTATTCTCATGTCTTTTGAGATTTTTTTACCTTATTTTCCCCATATGAATTATTGTTTCTTTATTTAGGGTTGATAGAGATAAATTTATTTTCTTCATTTATTATAGGTTTTTTAAAACCCTTACCTTCCACCTTATTGATTCTAAGGCAGGAGGGCAGTAAGGGCTAGGCAATGGAGGTTAAATGACTTGCCTACGGTCATAGACTTGGGAAGTATCTGAGGGCAGATTTGAACCCAGGACCTCCTGTCTCTATACCTAGCTCTCAATCCACTGAGCTACGCAGCTGACCCCCATTATTATAGTTTTTTAAAATCTATTTCTCCTTGTAATTTTTTCTTTTTCATATTTCTAAAATATGCTATTGGGCAAATATCTTTAGTATTACTAAGTATTGAAATAAAATCATCAATATGTTACCTTCCAACAACAAAAAAATTCCTTCTCTTTCATTTAGTTCCATTTGGTTTTTGACTTATCTGAAATTATAATTGCTACCTCTGCTTAAATGTGTGTTCAGCTGAGACTTAAGTGATTTTTCTCCAACTCCTTATTTTATGTCTGTATGAGTCTTTATATATTTTATTGTAAACATGTTGGATTTTATTTTTAAATCTATCCTGTTAACATCTATTTTATGGTGAGTTCAACACATTCACAGTTATGATATTTAATTATTTCCCTCCATTCTACTTCTTGATACTTTTTTCTTTCCCTATTTATTTCAAATCATTGCCCAGTTCTTTTTTCCCCTTTACATTTTTTCTCTACTATATCTCTTCATATGTAAGGCTTTTGTTGTTTGTTTTTACTTATAACTAATCCCTTCCTAAAACTATCCTTCCTCTCATATTCCAGTTGTCCCTCCTCCTATCGATTAGAATATATTTATTCAAACAACTCTTTTTGGTGTGTGTGTGTGTGTGTGTGTGTGTGTGTGTGTGTGTGTGTGTGTGTGTGTGTATGCCCTCTTCCAACTAGCTCTGATGAAAATGGTGTTAAGAAGCTTCTTTCTTTTCTTCCTTCTTTTGTTTCTTACTTTCCTCAACTCAAGGGAAATAATGAAATTGATCCACATTTTATCAAATGATGAGAAAAACCAAACTTTATAAAAGAATTTTATTAAGAAACCCTATGCCCTTAAGCTCTAATTATTATAGGGCTTCTTCAGATAAGGTAGCTTGTGAGCACGCTTCCATAGCACCTTTGACCCAAACAATCACTGGTCTATGTCTCTTCCCTTCTTTACACCTACTAACATATACTT
The DNA here is from genome assembly GCF_027887165.1 of Monodelphis domestica. NCBI lineage: Eukaryota > Metazoa > Chordata > Mammalia > Didelphimorphia > Didelphidae > Monodelphis > Monodelphis domestica. The sequence goes on from NC_077230.1 coordinate 33,424,657, forward strand.
CTAATGACTTGTCCAATGATCTCCTTTTACTCATTAGTTGTCTACTTAGAATTTGAGAGTCAGAATGGGCCTTGAAATAGTTTTACTATGATCTCCTAACTTCAATATAAATATTTCAACATTATCCACATCCTGCCCAAATATATGTATTTAAAAGGGAGCTCACTTTGCAGGAATGGCCTGGGATCAGCGGCCAGGGAGTTAGAGCAGGTGTCTTATCTTAGACTGTGGCATAGCTGAAGATAATTCAAGGAGTAAGTGGTAGTATGTGTATGGGGTAGAAGTGGGAGAGTACATGGAAATTTTATTCTCAGGAGATTGTACACATTAGAAGTCTGCCTTCTGTGAGAGAATGTTATCCCTCTTTGGTCAGCATCCTAATATAGAAGTCTGAGTTTCTAAGGATAGTTGACACTGAGAATAGGGGAATAGCAGAAATACACATACATGAAGAAATGGGTCTCCATGTCCCAAAGGATTTAGTGTTATTGGAGAGAGCTCATGGCATTACATTAACATTCTGGGTCTCAGTACAATCCTAACAAATGATACTAGATCTATATGACATTACTTTTCTTGTGAATTGTTGCTTCTAAGAGTGAAACCCGGTAGGAGGACAAGGTAAAATCAATAAATGCAGTAGCAAAGATATTGGATAGGAGCATAAACATAATTGAGAAGCTTTAATCCCTTGAAATATATCAAATCAAGAACAATTATGTGAAAAATAAAATTGAGAAGGGAAGGGAATGCTGATAAGTTTTTAAAACCAAGAGTAGAAAACCTTTTTTTTACAAAAAGGAAGAACAAAAGAAAATGACAAAAACAAGAGATTGGAGAGAAGGGAGGGAAGATTTTGAACTAATATCTTAGGTGGGGAAACAGAAGTGATGAAAGAAGAGAGAAAGTAAATGACTAAATACATTTTAAAAAGAACAATTTAGTAATACTTCAAGAACCTGGGAGTAGGGTAGACAAATAAGGGTAAAGAAAAAGGTGATATAGCTTGTGGAAATAGAAGAGGTTCAAAAAGGAATGTAAACAAAATTAATTGCAGAAGCAAAGAAATGACTAAGAAAATTACAAAAAATAATTAACACAACATTTATCTTAGGAGAAAAATAAAAGCTGAAGTATCATGACTTTAGATTCTAACCAACTAAACCACCTAAACTTATCAATGAATTATAGAATAGAGTGGGGTGGTGAGGAAAGAACCCAGAGATTGTGAATCAGGCTTCATAATATTCTATGGTTTGTAGGATTGTAAAATATAGTCCTAATAAAATGGTACTAAAGAGTGCTTGAATTATTTGTTTACAATTCTCTTCTATTAAGCTATGATGTGCTCATGTGATTGGGGCTCCCACAATAGTCTATTATGTACAACAACAAAATATCTTCAAAAGTAGAGAAGAGGAAAATGATAACCTAAAACAAAATATACTACGTATGAAGTAATTAAAAAAAAATTAGTAGTTATAATTATGTGACATAGCAACACAGAATAACAGAATTTAAGAATGGGAAAAGTCTTAAATAGCCATATAGGATGACAAATGAAGTAAAGGAACTCCTACTATCACATGATTAATTTATATATAGGAAAAAACATATAACTTATCAGCCAATCAACAAGCATTGGCTACTATGTATGTGCTGGACATTGTGATAAGAACTAGGAATAACAAAAAAGCAGAAAAAAACCTTCAAATCTGTCCCTTCTTGCAAGGAGCTTAGATGACAACCTTTCAAATACTTGCAGACAGATATATATCTCATAAGCCTTCATTTCTCCAGATGAAATTTTCCTGGTTTCTTCAACTGATATTTTATGTCATTTACTCTACTGGTTGTCCATAGTTTTTTAACTCAAGATGATGTGTGTTCAAGTTCTGTCTCTGATCCATGCTAGCTGTATGACCCTAAGGCAAATCATTCAATATCTTTGTTTTCCAGGCAACTAAGACTAAAAGTAGTGAAGAAGTAAGTCTGTATTGGTAAAGTACTTTTGATGATGAGAAATCCTACATGCCAATGAAATCATCCCTGGATTAGGGAGGAATGAATGCTTCACCTGCTTTTATTTGACATGGTTCTAAAAGTGTTAGAAATAACAAGCAGCAAAGAAATTGATAAAGACAGAAGAAAATGTTATGATTTACTTGGAAAATCCAAGATAATCAGCAAAGAAACAGAGATAATTAATTTGATCAGTAATGATACACAATAAAATTAATCTGTATATAACAATAACAGAATTGTCAGAGGAGATTCTACTTCATGTGCAAGGCTTTTGTTGTTTGTTTTACTTATAACTAATCCCTTCCTAAAACTATCCTTCATTTATTCAATGCCTACTATGTGCTAAGCAATTCTGAGAATCTTATTTGATAAGAAATGGACAAAATCCAGTAATAAACAGTGAAAGGTAAGTTCCATTCAAATTAAGTACATAGTTCAGAGAATATATGGTATTTTCCAAGTTTCATTCTAGAATTATCCAGTCCTCTGAAACTCAAAAATTCAGAGCTCCAGTTTTGCTAAGTATCTGCAAATGAACCCAGGGTCACCCAGGCTGACACTAAACAAAACAGAACATCCTGCCCAAAAGCCCTTCCACAAAGTTCCAGTTTAGGAAAGAAAGCTGGAAAGATAAGTAAAATGTAAAAACAAATACCAAAATGCTAAAAACAATTACAAAATTAGAGATTTTTCATCTCCTCAAGAATTAGAGAGTAAATATAAAAAGGAACAAGCACTGAACCAAAGGAAGAAAAGATTTTGCAAAAGTACTATATGGATACCTTGAAAAAAATGGGGGTAGAAGGAATGGACCTTAAATGAGATAGAGAACTTTTAAGCATTTCTAAAGAATCAGAATGGTGTAAGAACCTTGAAAAGTAGTCACAAGATCCAAGAGAAAACTAGAAAGGTAAACTTATTTGAGTATTTGGAAGTTGTATGAGAAACCAGTATCCCTTCAGAATATCTTCAAAGGATATTGAGGGAGCTGAGTTAAAGTTTTCCTTATTTAGGTTAAACTTTGTTGCTTTATTTTAAAAGTAGAGATACTGGCAGTGGATTGGTTCTGTTCTAAGGGCTTTTATTAAGGAAAAAGAAAAGAGCATAAATGTGCTAAATCTTATAGTGAAAAGGAAGAAGTGAATGGAACTTGCTATTTCTCATAATCAGGGTATGTAAGAGAAGAATATACAAACAGACAAGGTGAGGTTCATCACCCTGATCTCAATTTTTATGTGAAATGGCCAAAGAAGGATTGAATAGACAATTAGTTCAGGGTAGAAATATATCAAACTCAACAGCGAAATCAAGTGAGGAGGAGGTAGAATGAGTGGTTAAAAAGGAGAATTATACCAATGAAGGAATAGCTAAAAGTAAAATTGAACTTCTAGATACTAAAAGGGAGGAAGGAAAGGAAAGAACTAATTCTTAAGGGTTTCCTTTCAATTAACAAAAACAGTTCTGGGTATCATTCTTGGGGAGTATGAACCAATGCAGAGTGAAGTGAAGAGAACTTAGTATTATTATGTACAACTCCAAACCAATTGTTCTAGGAAAGGATTCCTTTGGAATTCCAATAGAGTGTCACATTCATAGAATCAAGTTTCCATACAACACAAATATATATATATATATATATATATATATATATATGTATATATATATATACATACAAAGTATATAGGCTATATATCCAAATTCATGGTGCAGTTCTGAATTCTCCTGAAGAAAGTAAATTTTTCTGAGTTTACTCTTTTTTCCAACATAAAGAAAATAAACACTATAAACATTAAATCCATTGCTTCAATTGGAACCTCAATTAAATATTGAAGCTACATCTAAGACTGAATGCTTCCTCATCCCAATACCATGAAGATTCCAATAGCCATGAAGAACCACTTTTGGGTTGTCTTGTTCCAGTTCTCTTAGATTTTCCCCTATCCTTCTCAGGTTGCTTCCCTCCAATGATGTCAAAGTTCCCTTCTAGATTTAAATATATATTGTGAACCATTTTTCTAATTGTCTACTGTAAACCTGCCAGATACTTGACAGACTTCTATTCACATACAATGTTGTCCTCCTTTCTGTTCTCTCTTGTAGGACAAAAATCTGCCAGAGTTCCCTGAAGCTTCCTTTCCCTTGGGTAATCCATCAGTGGGAGCTTTTTCAGAGTCACCCTTCTCATGACATAACACCAAAGGCCTTTAGGTTTTGAAGGCCACTTCAGGGGAAGGATTTATTTTATCTTCTAATGCAAGATTTTGGGTAAACAATTTAGTACTTGTGTTTAACAATGAATAAAGTTTATAAAATTATCTAGTTTTAAGAGGCAGGGACAGGATTTCCGACTTCCGGTCAAGATGGCGGCTTAGAGAAGGCTAAAGTTCAGATCTCCAGAAACCCTTCCCTACCAAACTCAAACTATATGCTCCTAAGGCACCTAAATTCAAAACAAAGAACAGCATAGACCCTGGGAATCCTCTTCCTGGACCTGGACCTGGATCAAAAAGTACGGCCCCACCAAAAGCCAGAACATGAGATCACTCCGCCCTAAGGGGTAGGCAGAAGGAAGGTCCCAGGACCCATTCCCCCAACCCAGAGCGCTGAGTCCGAGGCAGCAGAGGGAACCTTAGAGCCTCAGGGCTGGCTGCCCTAAAAGCCTCTTACTGAAAACAACCTGACCCAGTCGAGGGGGCACCCAGATAGCAGGGAAACAGAGAGAGATGGGGGAGCCTGTAACTTCCTGACCAGATCCTTCCATCTGAGTCTCACTGAAGGTCCCTGCCTCAGGGCATACTCAGTCCGAGGTTAATCCTATCAGGAGCCCTCGGAGCTCCAGGAAGCCACGCCCCGCCCCTTCAGAGAGCAGGGTCCTCTGAAACAACAGTAACCCTCAGGGCTGGCAAAAGGGCCTTGGGAGCCGGCTATTCTGAAGGCCACATCCTGAAAACAACCTGACCCAGTCGAGGGGGCACCTAGATAGCAGGGAAACAGAGAGAGACAGGAGGAGCCTGTAGCCCCTTGACAAGATCTTTCCATCTGAGTCTCACCGAAGGTCCCTGCCTCAAAGCATACTCAGTTCAACCCAGAGAAAATTAATCTCTGGGAAGCCGCGGCCCCTCCCCCCTCAGAGTGCTGGCTCTCCTGGTCAGCTAAGGCACAGAAACAAACATCCCGAGGAAAGGGCCGAGCCAGGCTCAGAGCGTAGAAGTAAGGCAAAGGAGAAGCATCGGGAGGGAACCGAGGAGGGCAGTAACACGGAAACACCAACAATTCCTGGCTTCCCCGGGAAGAACTTACAACAACTGCATAGAATGGACAATCTACCTAGGGCTAAAACCTCTGAACACCAGACAGAGATAAGAAAAGCTAGTCCTCCCCACTCAGATAGAGATGGCAAACTCCACAGAAGCACAAAAGCCCCCAAATTCCAAGAAAAACAAGAAGAAGGGGGTGACTTTGGAAACATTTTATGGAGCAAAAATACAAAATAGAGGAGATAGAAGAGGAAACACAAGCAAATGCTCCAAAACCTTCCAAAGGAAACGGAAACTCTTCACAAACCCATGAAAAATTTGAATCAGAAATGATAAAAAAGATGGAAGCCTTCTGGGAGGAAAAGTGGGAAATAATGCAAAGGAAATTCATGCATCTACAAGACCAGTTTGACCAAACTGAAAAGGAAAACCAGGCTTTAAAGGTCAGAATTAGGCAACTCGAAGACAACGAGCAGGTAAAAGAGCAAGAATCAATAAAGCAAAGCCAAAGGATCAAAAAATTAGAAGAGAACATAAAATATCTCACTGACAAGGTGACAGACTTGGAAAAGAGAGGAAGAAGAGATAATTTAGGAATAATTGAACTTCCAGAAAAGCCAGAAATAAACAGCAAACTCGACATCGTAATATAAGATATAATCAAAGAAAATTGCCCAGAGATTCTAGAACAAGGGGACAATACAGCCACTGACAGAGCTCACAGAACACCCTCTACACTAAACCCCCAAAAGACAACTCCCAGGAAGGTAATTGCCAAATTACAAAACTCTCAAACAAAAGAAAAAATCCTGCAAGAAGCCAGAAAAAGACAATTTAGATATAAAGGAATGCCAATCAGGGTCACACAAGACCTTGCAAGTTCCACTCTGAATGATCGTAAGGCATGGAACATGATCTTCAGAAAGGCAAGAGAGCTGGGTCTTCAACCAAGAATCAGCTATCCAGAAAAACTGACTATATGCTTCCAAGGGAAAGTATGGGCATTCAACAAAATAGAAGATTTCCAAGTTTTTGCAAAGAAAAGACCAGAGCTCTGTGGAAAGTTCAATATCGAAAAACAAAGAGCATGGAATACCTGAAAAGGTAAATATGAATGAAAGGGAAAAGGAGAAAAATATTATCTTTTTCTTTTACCCAAACTCTCTTCTATAAGGACTACATTTATATCAATCTATGTATACTAACATGTGGGGAAAATGTAATGTGTAAATGGGGGGAAAAGAAAGACCAAATAGAATAATCTTTCTCACGCAAAGATTTGCACGGGAAGGGGAGGGGAAGAAAACTTCTATAAGAAGGAGAGGAAGAGAGTTTTTACTTAAACCTTACTCTCAGGGAAATCAACTCTGAGAGGGAAGAACATCCAGATCCATTGGGATCTTGAATTCTATCTTACCCAACAAGGGAAGGGAGAAGGGAAAACCAATGGGGGAGGAGGGAAGGAACACAAAAAAGTGAGGTAGGAAGAGGGGGGAGGAGGTGGGAACAAAAAGGGAGGGACTAGAAAGGGAAATATATCAAGGGAGGAGACAAGGGGGACTGATTTAAAATAAATCACTGGACTAAAAGGTAGAGCTGAAGAAGAAAGGTTAGAATTAGGGAAGGATATCAAAATGCCAGGGAGTCCACAAGTGACAGTCATAACTTTGAATGTGAATGGGATGAACTCACCCATAAAACGTAGATGAATAGCAGAATGGATTAGAATCCAAACCCTACCATATGTTGTCTTCAAGAAACACACATGAGGCGGGTAGAAACCCACAAGGTCAGAATTAAAGGATGGAGTAAGACCTTCTGGGCCTCAACTGACAGAAAGAAGGCAGGAGTTGCAATCATGATATCTGATAAAGCCAAAGCAAAAATAGACCTGATCAAAAGGGATAGGGGAGGTAATTATATTTTGTTAAAAGGGACTTTAGATAATGAGGAAATATCACTAATCAACATGTATGCACCAAATAATATAGCACCCAAATTTCTAATGGAGAAACTAGGAGAATTGAAGGAAGAAATAGACAGTAAAACCATATTAGTGGGAGACTTAAAACCAACCATTATCAAATTTAGATAAATCAAATCAAAAAATAAATAAGAAGTAAAAGAAGTGAATGAAATCCTAGAAAAATTAGAATTAATAGACATATGGAGAAAAATAAATAGGGATAAAAAGGGATACACCTTCTTCTCAGCACCACATGGCACATTCACAAAGATTGACCATACATTAGGTCACAGAAACATAGCACACAAATGCAGAAAAGCAGAAATAATAAATGCAGCCTTTTCAGATCACAAGGCAATAAAAATAATGATCAGTAATGGTACATGGAAAACGAAATAAAAAACTAATTGGATAAACAATATGATACTCCAAAATCGTTTAGTTAGAGAAGAAATCATAGAAACAATAATTTCACCGAGGAAAATGACAATGGCGAGACATACTTTCAAACCTTTTGGGATGCAGCCAAAGCGGTAATCAGAGGTAAATTCATATCCCTGAGTGCATATATTAACAAACTAGGGAAAGCAGAGATCAATCAATTGGAAATGCAAATAAAAAAACTCGAAAGCAATCAAATTAAAACCCCCAGCAGAAAACCGAACTAGAAATCCTAAAAATTAAGGGAGAAATTAATAAAATCGAGAGTGATAGAACTATTGATTTAATAAATAAGACAAGAAGCTGGTACTTTGAAAAAACCAAACAAAATAGACAAAGTACTGGTCAATCTAATTACAAAAAGGAAAGAAGAAAAGCAAATTAACAGCATCAAAGACGAAAAGGGGGACATCACCTCCAATGAAGAGGAAATTAAGGCAATCATTAAAAATTACTTTGCCCAATTATATGGCAATAAATACACCAATTTAGGTGATATGGATGAATATTTACAAAAATACAAACTGCCTAGACTAACAGAAGACGAAATAGAATTCTTAAACAATCCCATATCAGAAAATGAAATCCAACAAGCCATCAAAGAACTTCCTAAGAAAAAATCCCCAGAGCCTGATGGATTCACCAGTGAATTCTATCAAACATTCAGAGAATAGTTAACCCCAATACTATACAAACTATTTGACATAATAAGCAAAGAGGGAGTTCTACCAAACTCCTTTTATGACACAAACATGGTACTGATTCCAAAACCAGGCAGGTCAAAAACAGAGAAAGAAAACTATAGACCAATCTCCCTAATGAATATAGATGCAAAAATCTTAAATAGGATACTAGCAAAAAAACTCCAGCAAGTGATCAGAAGGGTCATCCACCATGATCAAGTAGGATTTATACCAGGGATTCAGGGCTGGTTCAATATTAGGAAAACCATCCACATAATTGACCACATCAACAAGCAAACCAGCAAGAACCACATGATTATCTCAATAGATGCAGAAAAAGCCTTTGATAAAATACAACACCCATTCTTTTAATAGGAATTTTAATAGGAACTAGAAAGCATAGGAATAGAAGTGTCATTCCTATAAATAATAAACAGTATAAATCTAAAAGCATCAACTAATATCATCTGCAATGGGGATAAACTAAATCTATTCCCATTAAGATCAGGAGTGAAACAAGGATGCCAATTATCACCTCTATTATTTGACATTGTATTAGAAACACTAGCAGTAGCAATTAGAGAAGAAAAAGAAATTGAAGGCATCAAAATAGGCAAGGAGGAGACCAAGTTATCGCTCTTTGCAGATGACATGATGGTCTACTTAAAGAATCCTAGAGATTCAACCAAAAAGCTAATTGAAATCATCAACAACTTTAGCAAAGTTGCAGGATACAAAATAAACCCACATAAGTCATCAGCATTTCTATATAATTCCAACACAGCTCAGCAGCAAGATCTAGAAAGAGAAATCCCATTCAAAATCACCTTAGACAAAATAAAATACCTAGGAATCTATCTCCCGAGACAAACACAGGAACTATATGAACACAACTATAAAACACTCGCCACACAACTAAAATTAGACTTGAGCAATTGGAAAAACATTGATTGCTCATGGGTTGGACGAGCTAACATAATAAAAATGACAATCCTACCCAAATTAATTTACTTATTTAGTGCCATACCCATTGAACTACCAAAAAACTTCTTTACTGATTTAGAAAAAAACATAAAAAAGTTGATTTGGAATAACAAAAGATCAAGGATATCCAGGGAAATAATGAAAAAAAAAAGCACAAATGATGGGGGCCTTGCAGTCCCAGACCTTAAACTATATTACAAAGCAGCAGTCATCAAAACAATTTGGTACTTGCTAAGAGACAGAAAGGAGGATCAGTGGAATAGACTGGGGGAAAGCGACCTCAGCAAGACAGTATACGATAAACCCAAAGATCCCAGCTTTTGGGACAAAAATCCACTATTCGATAAAAACTGCTGGGAAAATTGGAAGACAGTGTGGGAGAGATTAGGAATTGATCAACACCTCACACCCTACACCAAGATAAATTCAAAATGGGTGAATGACTTAAACATAAAGAAGGAAATCATAAGTAAATTGGGTAAACACGGAATACTATATATGTCAGACCTTTGGGAGGGGAAAGACTTTAAGACCTAGCAAGACTTAGAGTCACAAAATGTAAAATAAATAATTTTGACTATATCAAATTACAAAGCTTTTGTACAAACAAAACCAATGTACCTAAAATCAGAAGGGAAACAACAAATTGGGGAAAAATCTTAATAAAAACCTCTGACAAAGGTTTAATTCCTCAAATTTATAAAGAGCTAAATCTATTGTACAAAAATTCAAGCCATTCTCCAATTGATAAATGGGCAAGGGACTTGAACAGGCATTTCTCATTCAAAGAAATCAAAAGTATTAATAAGCACATGAAGAAGTGTTCTAAATCTCTTATAATCAGAGAGATGCAAATCAAAACAACTCTGAGGTATCACCTCACACCTAGCAGATTGGCTAACATAACAGCAAAGGAAAGTAATGAATGCTGGAGGGGATGTGGCAAAGTAGGGACATTAATTCATTGCTGGTGGGGTTGTGAACTGATCCAACCATTCTGGAGGGCAATTTGGAACTATGCCCAAAGGACAATAAAAGAATGTCTACCCTTTGATCCAGCCATAGCACTGCTGGGTTTGTACCCCAAAGAGATAATGGACAAAAAGACTTGTACAAAAATATTCATAGCTGTGCTCTTTGAGGTGGCCAAAAATTGGAAAACGAGAGGATGCCCTTCAATTGGAGAATGGCTGAACAAATTGTGGTATATGTTGGTGATGGAACACTATTGTGAAAAAAGGAATAATAAAGTGGAGGAATTCCATGGAGACTGGAACGACCTCCAGGAAGTGATGCAGAGCGAGAGGAGCAGAACCAGTAGAACATTGTACACAGAGACTGTGGTATAATCGAACGTAATGGACTTCTCCATTAGTGGCGGTGTAATGTCCCTGAACAATCTGCAGGGATCTAGGAGAAAGAACACTATTCATAAGTAGAGGACAAAATGTGCGAGTAGAAACACCGAGGAAAAGCAACTGCCCAACTACAGAGGTTGAGGGGACATGACAGAGGAGAGACTCTAAACGAACACTCTAATGCAAATCCTAACAACATGGAAATAGGTTTGAATCAAGAACACATGTGATACCCAGTGGAATCACGCGTCAGGTATGGGGGGGAGGAAAAGAAAATGATCTTTGTCTTTAATGAATAATTGCTTGGAAATGATTAAATAAAATATTATTTAAAAAAAAAAGAGGCAGGGACAGGAGTGACTTCATGTGATGTTGTCAAATAGTTTAGTATCCACTTCCAAAACACTATTCTTATGACTTTGGAATGAAGTTGATCATGATTGTTAAAGACGATGTCAGCATTTTGTAAGCTCTGGTGATCTTACAAAGTCATTGGCTGATGGAGCATTATGCTCTAAACAACTTAGCTAACTTTGGAAGTCTGCTCCTATGGCATTGAATTTTTTCATCCCTCAAAGACCACTTAACAAGTAGTAGATATTTTTCAGTCTGTATCTCTTTAAGCTGAGAAGTTGTTATGGAACCCTAAGGTATTTTCTTTATGTCTAATGTGCATGAGTGCAGTCATCTTTTTTCTCTATAGAGGCTAATGTAGCTTACTTAAATTTAAGTTTGATGTTTTGAAATACAAGTATCAGGTGAAATTATTGAACTGGGCAGCATAATTTTACACATTTTAAGTATATCAGGAAATTGGGCAGCATTTGCATTTTCCAATATATTTTTTTTAAAGACTGCTATATCTTCTTCATTGAAGTTTTCATTCAACAGGGGTTTACTAAGAATTACAATTCTCTGGAGATGGTATAGTAATTTATAGTTATTTATTAGATAATGAAAGCAGGCCAGAGAGAGAAAAGGCACATAATCGCATGGCCAGTAGCCTAGCTAATCTGAGTTTCACCTCATGTCTCTGTTTGCTAGCTGAGAGAGAGAGTGAGTCACTTTCTCTATCCCTAAATTATAATCCTAGAGACATTATTTTTCTTGGGTCTCTCTGGTTAGACAGACAATTTCAGTCTGGCTCAGAGGCCAGTCTTCTGAAGGATGCCAAGAGTCACGAGGGCCCAGATTTAAGCATCTTCCAGAATAGCAAGGAGCCTCAAGGGCTCTGATACCCTCCCATAATATGCATGCATGCCCAATCAAAGGATTGGGGTGAGACAAATGGATTTTCAAGATTTTCCTTTTAGAAAGGAAGGAGGCAATCCCTCCTCTGATTCTTTGAGAAGAGTATTAGTTTCCCCAATGAATCATGCCATATATTATATCTATACATTTCATTTTTGTCTCACGAGGGTGCATAAGGATCCAAGGATATTATATATTTCATGGAGTGCATAACTACATTTCTTTTTTTTTTTTAAACCCTTACCTTCCATCTTGGAGTCAATACTGTGTATTGGCTCCAAGGCAGAAGAGAGGTAAGGGCTAGGCAATGGGGGTCAAGTGACTTGCCCAGGGTCACACAGCTGGGAAGTGTCTGAGGCCAGATTTGAACCCAGGACCTCCCATCTCTGGGCCTGGCTTTCAATCCACTGAGCTACTCAGCTGCCCCCCATTTGGGCATTTCTTATCATTATAAATGATTGGAGGTATTCCTCTTTTTTTTTTTTTTGGCACAAGAGTCTCTCAATCAAGATAAAGTAATTGCATGTTGAAAGGATAGAAATTGGTGGAGGCTCCCCTGCCCCCCCAGTTCAGTTCATTGTATCAAAAGGCTTACTCAAAGTCTCATTATGTAGTGTTTGATTTCTGGGACATCCTCTATTGCTGACATATTTTTATTTCATCTAGAATCATGATGGTCCTCACAGCATCTTCTCCAGGAGATCTGATTTCTTGATTGAAGTTATTGATGATATCATTCAATTAAATTGCTTTAAAAGATGGTCTATGGACCTTTAGGACAACTTCACAATTCCCCCTCATGAAGATGAGATATTGCCCACAATATAATCATATGTTGTATGTTATGTATATATCTATATGTATATATCTATATATATAATATATACACATATTATATAACCTGATGAAAACACAAAATAATGTTCCAACATGGTAAATATTCTTTTACAACAACAATAAATTTGGTAAAGGATCTATGGCTAGGTTACTAATTTAAGAATGTTATTATATGTCACCCAAAAAAATCACTTTTCCCAAAAATACTAGGAAAATTTTAATAAAAATTACACTGAATCCTTGATACATATTTAAGGTCTAGTGAAGGTAGTTTATAGCCTACAAGCATGTAGATCAGGAGCAACAATATTGCATTTACTCGCCATCTCCATGATTACAGAAAGTTGCCATGCCAAAGAAAAAAAGGACAAATGTCTGAAAAAAAGGGGAATGTGAACCCCAGTCCAATTTTTATTCTATTAAAGAGTCATAGGGATAGCAGGTTGGAGTCAGAGGCAAATGATATTCTCATGTCTAGAAAGCTCATGCCTTACATGCTAAGTCAGAAGAAGCCTACCTCAGAACTTTTGCTGAACAATTGCTCTTCCAACTCTTCCCCAAGACAGCACCCTCACTTTGGCACTGATATTTATAACTCCTGCAGAGGTTGTTGACATGCATGATCATCACATTATCAGCCTGCTCTTTCTAGCTTGTTAGTAGTCCCTTTGTGGTTTTCCTGGAATCAGACTCAAACATCAGTTATAGTTCCATGAGACTTAACAACCAAGGGCAGGTTTAAATAGTCTAAGCTTTAAGGTATGCAATGTTGTCAGGGAAGTTAGATGTTATAAACTGATTCTTCATAAACACATATCAAGTATAATAATTCCATAAACTGAAGTTTAAAAAACCACACAAATAAAAATAGCATTTCTCAAACCCATTAAACAATGTAATGGTTAAATATATATACATATATTTTTATATATATATATATATCCTGAATGATTACTCAAAAGTAAACCTATTATATCTTTAACATGGTAATGATTCTCAGTATGAATATACATAAGTTTTTTTTTTTAATTGGTAAAAATTTGGCATAGACTTTAATGCAACAACTAAGGCAAAGTCTGAAAAGGACAAAAATTCCTAGGATTTAAAAGGCCCATTTGGCTGCAGTTGCTAACAAATCTGTAGGCATGAGAGGCTCCACCAGGTACCATCAGAAGTCACAAGGTCTCTAATGTGATTTTCTGTGTCATTCAAAATTCTTTGAAGCTCATGGACATGTTTAACAATGTCACATGACATATCTATGTAGGAATAACGAGTTTGATTATAAATGTAGTATATTGATTAATAAGAGCACAGGCACCCCTAGAAGCCACTGTAAGCATATCAAGGGCCAACCAATGTTGTATGACTGTCATTGCCAAGAAATCAATCTTCTAGACATAGTTTGAGTTCAGGAGATAGCTTCAACTGTATTCTGAGCCAATACTCTACCTCAGCAGAAATATTCTTAATAGAATCTATTACTGCCAATATGCCAAAAGTTATAGCAGGCCTGAAAAATCTCTGTGCTGCAGAGGAAGTAGCTACTGAATCAGGTCTAGATCTCCTGCTCTGTGAAAGTCATCAAGTGCCCAAATTCCTAGTCAAAAACTTTTCTATTCAGCCAATAAAGTGATTGTGCACTGACACTTGTAGAAGGGAAGAGTAAGGTAAAGAGTTACATAGAATTACTCTGGGGATACCAAACCTCACAGGAAATCTGTCTCCAACTGTGATGAGGCAGTAGCAGTTGCAAAATATATGTATTTATGTGACCTATTCTTTATGCTATTGAGTTTTGTCTTTGCACAGATAAATGTTGTGGTAGGAGATAAAATTGCACTCCACATGCACTTCATATTGTCACCTGTATGTCTGCTACTCAGGGGTCCCTCATCTCTTTTAATACACAAGTCAAAGGTGGATAAATTGTTAGTCAGTGGGAGTGGACCTCCCATCTGAAAAATCAACCAAGATTTGAAAATCTGTAAATCCCTCAAAGACCAATGATAGTTGTTGTGTATAACTATTCATATGACATACAACAAAAGCAAAAGAGGCAAAAAGAGGTTTGGAAATATATGACCCTCATGAAGTACAGGCTGTGGCAAAGTCACATTGACATGGACTGGAATTATTGCCTATGATAAAACAGAACTCCATTGGTGCTGGTGACATCCATAAGGTCCAATGCCTTGATATAGAGTATGTCCTATTTGACTTTGGACCTTATCATTACCTTAAATGTGGACAACAGAAGAGTGCCAAATGAGGGTAGCATTTTTTAAACAGAGTAAACCAAATTAGGTTTACCTATAAGATTGCTAATCACAAAAAGATAAGAAAATAAAAGTAAAACTAAATTCAAAGATGAATAGAAAATAATAATAGGCAATAATGTATAATGAAACTTAAAGGATACCGTTAATCAGTATCAATAGACAGTGCCCATTTTACATGAGAGCAATGATTCCAAGTATCTTTTTCTCCAATTTTGATGGCAGTCAGAGAAGTTAGCAGCACTTGGAAGGGGCCTTCCCAATCAGGCTGAATCCATCCAGTTTGATGAACATTCTTTATATATCCCTTGTCTCCTGAGTATAGATCCTTGAGTGATATGTCCAAAGGTCCTGCCTGTACTTCTACCCCAGAGCTGTGAAGTTCACGTAACCTGATCTGTAATTCCTGTGTAGAAGCAAAAAAATTCTTCTTCTCCCCCCAGTAATGATATGTATTCAGGGGAAGAGTTTTGGCTTGTATGGGGGATGTCCCATTTCAAATGGTAAGACATATAGATCTCTCCCTAGGTCTGTTGTATAGTTATAGGAGGCCACCTCAGATGGTTCTTAGTGCATAGTTTGCCATCATGTTTTTAAGATCTATATTAAATGTATGCATTTAACTTAGCCTGAGCTGCGGTGATGATAGGGTGAATGGAACACTGGAGTCATTCTCAAAATGAATAAACCTGTGATAAAACAGAAATCAGTAAAATGAGTTCCTCTAAGTGAAACAATTTCTGAGGTAGGCCAAATTAGGGAACAATCTCCCTCAATAGCCTTTTGGTAACATAAGCTACTGTGGCACAAGTACCAGGGAAGGATTCTATCCCTTTAATGAGTTGGTCCACTATAACAAGGTATATAATGTCCAGCTTTAGGTATACTGACGAAATCAATTTGCAAATGTTCAAAAGGTGTTTAAGTCAGAGCATGACCACCAAAAGCCTTGACATAGAATGCATGTTGATTATATGCCTGGCTGGTAGTTCAAGAGTCACATATTTAGGAGACTATATTAGTAATGCTCAAAATTGCTAATACTTGGGGCTACCTAAACTCTTATAATGGAGTCACAATCCCCAGAGTACACAATCTCCTGAATAACAAAGTGGCCATTCCTCTGGACAGATATGCAGGATACACAAACCCCATTAATATGCCTTGCTTTATAACTGGGATTCCACTTCTCCACTTCTTCATTATGAGAGAAAAATTTGATTGATTATTGGATTCCAAATTAAATTTAACTCAGATCCTTCTAAGGCTGCAAGCTAAGCTACAGTGTCTACCAGATGATTTCCCCTAGAGACAGAACTAGTTGTTCATTTATGGGCAAAACAATGAACAATAGTCAAAGCTGTGTGAGTAGCTGAAGAGCATAGAGGTGTTTCTTAATGAGCTTTTCGTTTGCAATTATTTTACCAGCAGAAGTGAGAAAACCTCTCTGCATCCAGGACATCCTAACAGAATGACAGACCTTCAAAGCATTCCTGGAGTCCATGTAAATTGTGCCTTTCTTTCCTTTACCTATCTCACATTTCATTTTCAGGGCAAGCAGTTCTGATGCCCAGATAGTATCATGGTCCGTTACAACTGCAGCAGCATTGTGGCATGTTCCATTCTTCATAAAAGATGTAGTAGACCCAGTGTAGAAGGCTAAGTCAGGGTTTACTAAAGGTGTTTGATATACAGCCATTATAATGATTCCTTCAGAGACTGGAAAATCAGGAAGCAGAGTTGTAGAATTAATAATTGTACAGCATTTAAGGATTATATTTTCATTCCCTAACAAAGTTATTTTATATCTAGCAACACTTTCATCTGAAAATGCCTGTGTTCTATGTCAAAGCATTAATGCCTTGACCTCATGGGTAGAAAGAACAGTTAAATGAGAACCCAGATTTATGTCTGAGGCCTTTTCCCAAGCGGCTTTGTGGCAGCAACAGTCCAAAGGCAGGCAATGCTCCAGCCACCACTGTATCCAGTTGTAAAGAATAGTAAGCTAATGGTCACTGTGTGGGTCCCAAGGCTCAAGTCAAGACCCCAGAAGCTATCACCCTCTGTTCATGAAAATACCAAGTAAATGGCTGTGTGTAATATGGAATTTCTAGAGAAGGAGCATACAGAATACCTTGTTATAATTGTGAGAACTGGCAGGTGTTGGGAATTTAACTGAAGTAGTTGAGGGACTGAATTTTTAGTCAGAGCTATCAGGTGCTTAGAAAGTTCCCAATAATGAAGAAATCCATTGTCTATAGAACCCTGTTGCACCCAATATTGCTCTTAGATGCCTCTTACAAGAGAGAGTAGAAAGTTGATGAATAGCTGCAATGCACCTGAGATAAATGGAGCAGGTTCCAGGATCTAAAATAAAGCCAAAATATTTCACTTTTGGAATGCATCACTCAATCTTTGACTTAGAAATCTTGTGGCCTATTAACTGGAACTCTATGAGGAGATGCCTATTGTCTTCCTGGCATGTTTCTGCATCTGCCACTAAAAGCAAATCGTGAACATATTGAACTAAAGTAGAACCCTTTCCCCCCCATTTCTCTTAGTACTAACCTCTTTTTTACCTCTAATCTTATATATATATATATATATATACATATATATGTACATATTTATTTATGCATACATATATCTATATACATATTTACATCATGGCATTTCATTCTACATAGTTTGTCACTGTTACCTCATGTGACATGCTCCCTGTCAATCATTTTGCAGCAAGGAGTCTTTGCTTACTATAGGTGATAATAACAATTTTTAAAAGTTACCAATATCCTCTTTTCTTGTAGGGATACATGTCATTTTAACTTTTTGGGTCCCTTAAAAATTTTGTTTGTTTGTTTGTTTTTTCCCCTTTTTTAATTACCTTTTGATGATTCTCTTGAGTTCTGTGTTTGGGCATCACATTTTCTGTTTAAGTCTGGTCTTTTTTTATACAAATGCTTGGAAGTCTTCTATTTCATTAAATGACCATATTTTTCCCTGTAAGAATATAGTCAGTTTTGCTGGGTAGTTGATTCTAGGTTGTAGACCTAGTTACCTTGCTTTCCAGAATATTATATTCCATGCCTTTTGGTCCTTCAGTGTAGATGCAGCCAGATCTTGTGTTATCCTCACTGTAGTTCCATTGTATCTGAATGACTTCTTAGCAGCTTGTAATATTTTTTTCTATGTCTGGTGGTTCTTAAATTTTGCTATAATATTCCTGGATGTTGTCAGTTGGGCATGTGTCAGGAGGTGGTCTGTAGATTCTTTCAGTCTCCACTTTTTCCTCTTGCTCTAGAATTTTAGGGTAGTTTTCTTGGATAATTTCCTTTAGTATGATGTCCAGGTTTTTTCTTTTTTCATGGTCTTCTGGTAAACCAATGATTCTTAAGTTGTCTCTCCTGGACCTGTTTTTTAAGTCTTCTGTTTTGTGGATGAGGTGTTTCATATTTTTCTCAATTTTTCCATTATTTGGATTTTGTTTATAGTTTCCTGCTGCCTTGTAAAGTCGTTTGATTGTAGTTGTTGTATTCTAGTTTTTAAAGACTGAATTCCATCCCTGGCTTTTTGGTCATCCTTCTCCTTCTGGTCTGATTTTCTTTGGAGGTCATCTTTCATCTCCTTTGCCTCATTTTCAAGCTGGTTAATTTTGGCTTTCAAGACACTATTTTCTCATTTTAGTTCCAGTGCCTCTGTTTGCAGATGCCTTATCTTGCTTTTTAAAGTTATTTTCCCAGTTGTCTTCAGCCTCTCAATTGTTTTTTGAATTGTATTTTGAGTTCTTCCAAAGCCTGTGTCCAATTCACTGGAATTTCTGTGTTTTTTTCTTGGTGTTCCTTCATCTTCCTCTGTTTCATTTTCTCTTTGTTTATCACCTGGTTAGAAGCTGTCAATTGTAATTTCTTTTTTCTTTTTTCTGTTGTTTGCTCATATTTGCCCCTTCTTTCACCCCTATAGTCTCCTGTAGTCTGTGAGATTTAAAATGGTTGAGGTCTTAAACTGTAGTGAGTTAAAATGGTGGAAGATATAAATTGTGATAGATATAAGAGAGGGTGAGTAAATTTGACTGCAGAAATATGTTTCACTACAGTGTCTTGGTTTTTAAATCAAATATAAGGTGGTCGCCAGGGAAAATATTCCCAATTATTCAAATACCCAAGTCAATTGGGTTTTATAGAGATTTTAATTAACAATACAATGAGTAATCAAAGAAAGAGAGAGAGAGTAAGAAAGGAATAAATATGAAGGGCCTCAAGCCAATATGGCCTAGACCTGAACCTTAAGAGAGAAATCAGTCAGTTTTTTAACACTCACCACAAGGTCTGACTAAACAAGGATTTTAGTGACACCAGGCCAGCTCCATCTCAGCTGACTTCACCAGAGAGCCTTCCAGCCAGAGACTATTCCAAAGGGCCTTTCTCCAGAGCCTCTCTCAAGAGATTCTTTCTAAGCAATCCTCATCAGAGATCCTCCAAAAGGATTTCTCCAAAAGGATATCTATCTCCAAGAGATTCTGCTTTTTCTTATATAGGGGTTTTTCTCTCATGTCACCTCCCCTAAGTCCCTACATCTACCAATCACTGTAGACGCTTTCCAAAGGACTGCCCATCTGAATTCCTGCTAAATCGACAAATCTCCTCAGTTAGTCCAAAACAGAAAAATGCGGCTGTGTCAACCAAGATCCTCAGTAAGTCTGAATGAGAGAAAACACAGCTGAGTCAACTAATCTCATCAAGAGAAAATTTGCCCGACCCTTTTAGGTACCTAGCATCTCATTGTATCAATTCTAAAAACAGGCCTGGCTCAAAGAACTCCTTGCTCCACCATAAGCATGGATCCAAGTACTTTCTTTGTTTAGCAATGAGTTTTCTCCCCTAAAGCAGTCTTAAGTATGGGTGGAGTAGAGGTCCTCCCATAGCAAGGAGTTTTCTCCCCTAAAGCAGTTTTAAGTTCGGGTGGCGTAGAGGTCCTCCCATTTCTGATCCTGGTGAGTTCTCACATCAAAATGGGAAATGTTTCTCAGTAGGGAATTTGTTCCAATTAAGAATTTCCTGATGGGGAAATTTTTTAACATTCACAAGTCTGAGAGATTTCAAGATTTACAAGTCTTGCTCCTCTCAGTATGTGCTGGATCTGTGGGTTTGGGCTATTCTGTCCTGAAGGGGCTTCTTCTCTGCTCTGTAATTGGTCAGGGTGAGTCCTGATGCCAGAGCTTCCCCAGCTCTCAGAAGAAGCTGAAAAGGAGCTGGGCTTCTCACCTTGGAGTTTAGTCAGCAGGTTCTCAGTGAAGTCAGTGGGGGAGGGGTGTTGGAGCTTGAGCTTCCCTGTCTTCTGAAGGCTTCTTATCTGCCTTATTGATAAGATCAAGACAGGATGGTGTTGATCTTGCAGAGCTGGATGTGCCCTGAGGCCAAAACCTTGGGAAGGGGTGGGGTGCAATATGGAGTGTCTGGGATTGGTCTGCCTTCTCTGAGCTCCTCCTCCAGCTGCCTCTCCACAGTCAAAACTCTGAGCCAGGCACAGCTGTTCCCACAAGGTACTCCCTCCTGACTAGCTCCCTTGCCTGCCCAGAGATTCCAGCCACCTCTGGAGGCTTAGTACTGTAAGGTGGGTGTGGGATCTTAAGACCTTCCTTCTTCCTTCTCCTTAAACCCAAGTGTTCTAGAATTCAGGATTTTGGGGGCATACCTTTTTAGTTGAGTTCAGCAGGAGGGTTCTTTAGCTCTGTCCTGTTGTTAGATGTGGTTTTCAGTCCCTAGAAGCATTTTGTTTTTTTAATCAGTGAGGAAGGGTTTTCAGAGGTCTGAACTTTTGCTACCTCTATGCTACCATCTTGACTCTGCCTCTAGATACCTTAAAAATGATAGTAATTAAGTCCTGCTGTAAATTTTGAGAGAATAAGATTGGGCTCTCTACAGGCTCCTGATGCAGTCAAGTCCATATTCACTGGAGACCTTTCCAGGTGAAAGCTAATGTTTCCCTAGAATTTATATGGTTAGGAATGGGAAAAAATATAGGTCTATGACTATTAGGTATATAACTTCATTTGGCATAAAGGAGATGATGGTTGCAGGATTTGGAACCACTGAATAACCTGGTATAATGTGAATTAACTGCATGCAGATCTTGTACAAACTGATGAATAGGCTTCTCATTTGGGCCTGGCTTAGGCTTTTTTTCCTGGGGGACGTGGTGAATTATATTCAGATTTGTAGGAAATTATTATCCCTTGCTCAGTAAATAAATCAATTATTGGAGATATCCCTTCAATAGCTTCCTTTAAAGGTTCTGGGGAATGGAATGTGAGGGGCATTTGTCTTAATCTGAACAGGAATAGCTAACTTAATCAGGTCTATATTAGAAGAGGATGAGGCCCATGAAATTCAGGGGTATCTGCTGAAATTTCAAAGGAAAGGGATACTATCTTCTGACTGTCGGGAAGGAGGACTGAGAATAAAGCAACAATAATCCTCAGGTAATCATAGGGACAAAGAGCCACCTGGAGAACATGATATTGTGGCCCTGAGTTTACATAAGAGATCTCTCTCTTATAGATTCATAGGGGAGTCAAGTATTTGGAAGAACAAGTATTCTACTGACTGTGGTTCCATGGATATAAGTTGAGGAGAATAATATTTTGAGGCTTTCCTGACACTCCAGCCACATTTAAAGAACCAATGGAAGTACATTTAGCAACAGATTTTCTCACTAAGACTGATATGGAAGTCCTACTGTCCAGTAGACAATCATAATAAGTCCCTAACCTTAAGGGTCACATGATGATCTTTGCTAGGTAGAAGAGAACAAACTGGAACAATTGGCATCTGTAAGATTTAAATGAGTTGGTTGTCATAAACTGTGGCATTTTAAAAGAGTTAAAATGGTTGAGGTTGTAAACTGTAGTGAGTAAAATAGGGAAGATATAAATTTTAGTAGATATAAGAGTGGGTGAGTAAATTGTGACAGCAGAAAATATGTTTTCACTACAGTGTCTTGTTTTAAATAAAACATAAGGTGGTCGCCAGGAAAATATTCTCAATTATGAATATACCCAAGTCAACTGGGTTTTATAGAGATTTTAATTAATACATATGAGGAATTAAAGAAAAGGAGAGAAAGAGAGAAAAAGGGGAATAATGAGAAAAGGATAAGCCAGCCCTGGCCAGTCCTGGCCAACCCAGGCCTAAGCCCTGGTCAACCCAGGCCTAAGCCCTAAGAGAAAAGATCAGTCAGTCCTTAATCACTCACCACAAGATTTGTCCAAGCAAGGATTCTAGTGACACCAGGCCAGCTCCATCTCAGCTGACTTCACCAGCTCAATCCTCAATCTTAATGTTTCAGAATGTCCCCTGAGCTCCTATCTGAGCTCCTATTTAAAGGGCATTTTCTCCTATGTCACCTCCCCCAAGTCCTTACATCTACCAATCACAGTAGACGTTTTTCAAAGGACAGACTATTCTTAGTTTACACCTGAGTAGACTAATCTTTTGAATAATTCACACCTGAGTAGACTAGAATCTCTGAGTAAGTTTTCATCTCTTTGCTCCTTGTAAGTTCACAAGTTGCTTGACCTTTATAGGTACTTAGCACCCTTTTTGTATTAGTCCTAAAATAGGCATGGCTTAAGTATGGGTTTAAGTACTTTTCATTGTTCAGAAAAGAGTTTACAACTTTATCTTCCCCTATGGCAGACTTAAGTAGGTGAGTTCTCACATTCCTGATCTAAGTAGAGTTCACTGCCCAAATGGGGAATAGTCTTAATCCAATCTTATGAAGTAGGGTCTGGGAATTTTTAAGGTTCACACATCAAAACATCAGGTTCTGGAAAGGAGTCACTACCCTCAGACTTTAAAGTCCCTTCTCCTCCCTTATATCATCATAAATCATTATTCCTCTGGTTATTCCTTTGAATCCCCACAATGACTAAAGTTCCCTTGAGGACCACAATGGCTTGCATCAAAAGAATTGTGGGCCTTGTTTTAGTCTCTATTATTATTCCAATTTTTGTTTCTAAACTCCAGATTCGTCCACCAACAAATTTATCACAATTCCTCCTTTAATTATTATGACCTGATCTGACCTGCCACAAAACTAACAATGTATTGACCCTGTTATTTGCTACTCAGGTCAGAGTCTTATTAACTTCTTTTAAAGGATCTATGAGTTCAACTTCAGATGTTAAAACAGGAACCAAGATAGATGTCTCTCTCATCCTGTTTAATTTTTTCCAATTTATATAGAGAAAGCAAGAGAAAGAGTTCAGATTCCTATGTTGCCAAATTGTTAGGATTAAAATTCTCTGTAGACTATATATAATTTATCATTATTTGTTACAAAAGCAAGTTGTAGAGAAAAAAGGCACATAATTACATGGCCAGTTGTGTGACACATCCGAGTTTCCTGCTCACTGCATCCTTTTTGCTAGAGGGGAGAGGGGTTGGAGAGGGGAAGAATTGGACAGGCAGGGGGAGAGGGGGAAAGGAGGGAGAGAGAGAGAGAGAGAGAGAGAGAGAGAGAGAGAGAGAGAGAGAGAGAGAGAGAGAGAGAGAGATTGCTGCTTCCTCAATCCCTAACTTATGAACCTGGTTACATCACTTTTTCTCCCTGGTTGGACAGACTTGACCTCAGTCTGACTCAGGCTAATCTTCTGGGCATTAGGAGTCATGTAGGACCATCTTCTGGGATGCCAGAGAGCCATGAAGTTTTTGTTTTCCATATTTTGCATGCAAACCCATTTAAAGGGCATGGGTGAAACAAATGGATTTTCAAAACTTTCCTTTTAGAAAGGAAAGAGGGTTACTATTTATATTAAATTCACACAGGGTAATGTGCTTGGCCGGTGTAGGTTTGAACTTGAAAAAATCTCGAAGGCTATTTTTGAGAAGGAAAAAAAGATTCATCATCACAAAAGCTAGCAAACTAGTTCCTGGGAGGGTCTAGTACCTGGTGGGTGGATTGAGAGAGATTTTATTGAGTGCTAGTATACCTGGAACTCAGGTATATAGGGTAGTGGTTTCCTCAAAGACATAGAAAAACAGAAAAAAAATATTTATTGTTTCCCACTTCTACATGCTCAGAGCACATCCTGAGATGGCTGTCAGGCACAAAGGGAACGGGAAAAACAATATGCCTGCAGTTTTCCCCTTCTATGTACTTGGAGACAGCACAGGTTGTCAGGCATGAAGGAAACAGATGCTGTCAGTAAAGAGAAAGACATATTGGAAAGTATTAGTAAATGCTAACCAATACACAAATAAAACAATGCTGCTGAGAAATGTTGGATATTATAAGCAGCTTGGTTGAGCCCACAAATGAAAAAAAAATGGAAGCGAACCTTTTTAATAGTCTGAAATTCATTAAGATCTTTTTGGAATATGTGAGTGAACTCATCTCCCTACAAAATATATAATGCAAGAGAGGAACTACAAAATGAGACGTGGAAACAGTGGAAGAATGACTTATTGGTGTCACTGTATCATTCAATCCACTGATTAAAGAGTGGAAGTAAATCTTGTTATAGAGTGCTGGGTTCCTTATTCAATCCACAAATGGAACAATCAAAAAAGAGATATTGAAAACTGAAGGCATTTTTGAAAATGAAACAATTAAAAGGAGAAATTAAAAAAAAAGATAATTGAAAAGAGAACTAGAGAACTCTTTTATCTCTTCTAAAAAAACAATGTTTGGAGACAGCAAATTGAGACATGTATTGAAAGCACTGGGACTTCTATCACTGTAAGAATGAAATAAAAACAATAGAGGTTAGAGATTTGAAAGAGACTATAAATGATATCACTCAGATGAAATAATGGAAGAGAATATTAGAATCCAAACCACAAATAAGGGAAAAGAATATATATATATGTATATATATGTATATATATATATATGTTTGTGTGTGTGTGTTCAAGAGACCTTTTGCAAACCACTAATGATAAGAAGTGGAAGATATAGGCTTAGAGAAATGAAACACTGGAAGTGAAACTTATCAAAGAATGTCAGTTATTTTGTACAACTCCAAAATGAAATAATTTTAGGTACAGAAACTTGTTCTGGAGTACCAATAAATTATTTGAATTCACAAATGAAACAATGCCAGGCTAGAGACTTGTTATCAGTGACTTAATTCAACCCAAATGAAACAAAGGAAGAGAGGGACTTGGTAGAGACTGGACCCATTAAACCTCTATCCATGGAAGAAATATTTGTTTGAAGCCATAACTTCTTTAGCTCATCCCACTAATGAAACAAAGGAAACAGGACTTTTGAAAAGAGATCAGTGACTTATTCCAACTACTAAAGAAACAATGAAACTGAGAAACCTGCTCAAGAGTACAAAAAGCTTGTCAACCCACACCAAAAACAATGAAGGAAATTCTTAGTCAAGAGTAACAAGATTCTTGAGATTATTATTCTAGTAAAATAATAGAAGAGAGATTAGAAATTTTATTCTTATTTAGGTCACTTGAAATAATGAAAGAAACATTAGACCGTCATTTTAATTTCATTTTACTCCCAAATGAAAAAATGGAGAGAGAGAATTATTGGAGACTTTGATTTACTTTATATAGGCAAGGATGGAATGATGAAAATGAAAGATCTTTTAGAGACTTTTCCAGAGACATTCATCAACCCATTAATAAAATAATGGAAGAAAGGCATTTGTTAGAGAGTTGCAGTGATATGTTAGAAATCAAACATCAAGACTTGCAGTCCCAGATCTCAAACTATACTATAAAGCAGTGGTCATCAAAACAATTTGGTACTGGCTAAGAGACAGAAAGGAGGATCAGTGGAATAGACTTGGTGTAAATGATCTCAGCAAGACAGTTTATGACAAACCCAAAGACCCCAGCTTTTGGAACAAAAATCCACTAGTTGATAAAAACTGCTGGGAAAATTGGAAGACAGTGTGGGAGAGATTGGGTTTGGATCAACACCTCATACCCTACACCAAGATAAATTCAGAATGGGTGAATGGCTTGAACATAAAGAAGGAAACTATAAATAAATTAGGTGAACACAGAATAGTATACATGTCAGACCTGTGGGAAGGGAAAGATTTTAAAACCAAGCAAGACTTAGAAAGAGTCAGAAAATGTAAAATAAATAATTTTGACTACATCAAATTAAAAAGCTTTTGTACAAACAAAACCAATATAACTAAAATCAGAAGGAAAGTAACAAATTGGGAAGCAATCTTCATAAAAGCCTCTGACAAAGGTTTAATTACTCAAATTGACAAAGAACTAAATCAATTGTACAAAAAATCAAGCCATTCTCCAATTGATAAATGGGCAAGGGACATGAACAGGCAGTTCTCATTCAAAGAAATCAAAACTATTAATAAGCACATGAAAAAGTGCTCTACATCTCTTATAATCAGAGAGATGCAAATCAAAACAACTCTGAGGTATCACCTCACACCTAGCAGATTGGCTAACATGATAGCAAAGGAAAGTAATGAATGCTGGAGGGGATGTGTCAAAGTAGGGACATTAATTCATTGCTGGTGGAGTTGTGAACTGATCCAACCATTCTGGAGGGCAATTTGGAACTATGCCCAAAGGGCGATAAAAGACTGTCTGCCCTTTGATCCAGCCATAGCACTGCTGGGTTTGTACCTCAAAGAGATAATAAGGAAAAAGACTTGTACAAGAATATTCATAGCTGCACTCTTTGAGGTGGCCAAAAATTGGAAAATGAGGGGATGCCCTTCAATTGGAGAATGGCTGAACAAATTGTGGTATATGTTGGTGATGGAATACTACTGGGCTAAAAGGAATAATAAAGTGGAGGAATTCCATGGAGACTGGAACAACCTCCAGGAAGTGATGCAGAGCGAAAGGAGCAGAACCAGGAAAACATTGTACACAGAGACTGATACACTGTGGTACAATCGAACGTAATGGACTTCTCCATTAGTGTCAATGCAATGTCCCTGAACAATCTGCAGGGATCTAGGAGAAAAAACACTGTCCACAAGCAGAGGACAAACTGTGGGAGTAAAAACACCGAGGAAAAGCAACTGCTTGACTACAGGGGTTGAGGAGATATGACTGAGGAGAGACTCTAAATGAACACTCCAATGCAAATACCAACAACATGGAAATGGGTTCAAATCAAGGACACATGTGATACCTAGTGGAATCACGCATCGGCTATGGGGTGGGGGGGAGGAAAAGAAAATGATATTTATTTCCAATGATAATGTTTGAAAATGATCAAGTAAAATAATGTTTAAAAAAAGAAATCAAACATCAAAAAAGTAGAATTGACGGTCTTGTTTTAGATTGACATTGACTATGTTTTTGACTATAAATTCAATCAAAAGACAGAGACTTATCAGAGACTGGAAGTAATTTTGTTCAACCCACAAATGGAACAATAGAGCTTATAGATTTTCTATCCAACCTCAAACTCAAACAATGAAGGAGTTGACACCTTAGCATCTTGGAATGACCTCCCAAAATGCAAGTCAAACAATCTTAAACAGAGACTTGATTTAGAGTGTGTAAGCATTCACAAATGGAAAAATCACAGAGCGCATTTTAAAAGAAAATGAATGAACTTGTACAATCCACAAAGAAACAGTGGATTATGTACAGATGGTCCCTCCCCCTGACAATTTCATCAAATAACATTGGTTTTATCAGTGTTATCTGCATATCAAGTTTGGTAATTACACACAGGGATGGTGATGCTATAAAGCTATGTGATAATAAAATTTAACTTATATTTTCAAATAGCAATGACAGGTTATTCTAGAATAAGATAATAGTTCTTCAAATAGTCATAAAAAACAAAAATTTGCCTGATTATTATGAAAACTATCCCATCAGGTCTTCATTCATCTGAGGTAATTTTTCAATAACATATTCCATGTATTTCAATTTCTCATGTAATTGAAGCTTATTACCTGTAGAAACAGCAAAACATTAAATATTTTTTAGTTATTTTAACCATCAGTTAAATTTCTCTGAACTTTTATAATCCTCTCTCTTTTCTTAAAATTTTTAATGTGAATTAAATAAATAACAGATAAAATGATTATTTCCATGTAAATAAGGTAATGGAAGAAGATTGTACATGAAACTCTGAATCTATTATGCAGAACATGCTTTTCTTTCAAGTATATATTATATTCAACAAGTCACTTTCAAAGCTGTCCTATTTGTCAATAATTCTTTCTGGCCTTCCATCTGTTCTTTTTTTGTGTGCATTTAAAATATCTTCAATAAACCTTTCTTTTCTATTCCTTTTATTTTTGGCAAGAGGCAATCCTATCTCTATCCTACCCTTTTCCAATCTCCACTCAACTCAATTTAAAAAATTTGAAAGAAATATACTAAATGAATCTAAACAAATTCCCACATTGCCTATATCCAAAAATGTATGTTTCGTTCTGAATCTTGAGTCCATCCCTCTGTCAGGAAGTGAATAGCATGCATCATTCCTGGTACTCTGAAATCCTAATTGCTATTGAATTGATCAGATTTCTTAAGTCTTTCAAAGTTGTTGTCCTTTATAATGTAATAGTTGTACAAATTCTTCTGCTATTTCTACTCATTTCAGTCTGCATCAGTGGAAATTCTACACAGGTTTCTCTGAAACTTTACCTTTTAGCATTTCTAATGGAGAAATAATATTTCATTACACCCATGTAAAATGCAATTTGTTCAATTAATTCCCCAGTTGAAGACAACCCCTTGTGATCTAGTTCTTTACCACTTCAAAAAAGATCTCTCTAAATATTTTTGTATACATGGGCCATAGTCCCCTTCCTTTGAGCTCTTTTGAGAAAGTAGTATTTTTGAGTCAAAGAATATGTACAACTCAATAAATGGAAGCCTAGCACCAAATTGTTTTCAACAATGGCTGAACCAAACTCTTAAAGACTTTTAGTGCCTTTTTTGTGACCCTTAAATGAATGAATTAAGCAGAGAGACTTTTTTGAGAATGTCAGTGAATTCTTTCATTCCAGTATTCAAGCAATTGAAGAGAGAATTGCCTGAGAGTATCTTTGACCTTTTCTAAGACTTGAATGAAACAATGGAAAACACTTTTTAGAAACAAAAATGGAGGAAATTGGAAGAGAAGTACTTGTTGGAGGTTTTGAATGATCTATGGGCCCTGTCCCACCAACAAATCAATCACTGAAAAAGAGAGATATTCAATAAATAAAGTATTATAGGAAACATATATGTTTGTACATTTATATATAAACATGTATATCTGTGTTGTATGTTATTTCAGTGTTACCTAGAAGTTCTAATTTCTTTCATTTTTCTGTCTAGTTGTTGCTCAAAAAGATATTAGATAACAATATATATGAAAGACATTCTGCATTTTTCTGAAGCAATGTAAGATTAGATATATAGTTTGAATTTTAATTGAAGTGCGGAATTTGAGGATGGAGGTGAGCATGAGAAATTTTTAAGCTGAAAAGGTAGCATAGGAAAGGATAAACTACTAGATTTCTCTATCTTCTTAATGCAATTTTTCTACTACCTCTAACTCCTTTTTCCTAAACTAACCTAAATTCTTCTTGCTCCTTGTGGTTTTCCTTATAAAGCTCTTATAATATGAAAAGAACTATGTCAGAGATACAAATAGAAAATCAAAGTGTTCTCATGCTGTCAGGAAGTTTACATATTAGTCAGGGAGACAATACATATAAGAAGTTTTAGCAACAAAGCTGAAGGGAAAGGCCCAGTGAAAAAGTAGATTGGATTTCTTTTTTAGTGTCATTCCTTTTGGAAACTATATTTCTGATGTTTGACCATTTGACAGTATCAAGTATTTTTGGATCAAGAATGGATAAGGCACTGGAATCAGGAGAACATAGGTTCAAATCTCATATGAGACATTTACTAGTTGTGGGACTCTGGGATAATCACCTACCCTTTCTGGGCTTCATCTTGTTCATTGGCAAAGTGAAGGGGTGTTGAACTTGATTGACTCAACAATCCCTTTTATCTCTCAATATATGATTTATGAATTCTCTTGTCATGATTTTCAGATATAGAAAAATATTCTGCAGCTCTGGTTGAGGGAGCTGGTCAGGTAGAATCTCCATAGTTGCTTCTCTGGATGCCTGGGCTTGGGGGAGGAGTGGGCCTGGAAGTAGTGTTTAAGATCTGATGACTGCTGTTATTCCTGGAACCCATAGGCTACCCTGCCTAGCAGTTAGTGTAGGTGGTCAAAGGGATAGCAAGTCCCTGCTCCACAAGGTTTGTAACCCTTAATTGCTATTGTGGACTGAGGGGACTGCTATTCCTGGCATTCTTGGACAAAGAGTCTTGAATTATTTATATCTTGGTGTCCAAGTAATGGTGATATAATCTGTTTGACAAATGTTCTCTCTCATCTCACCCTCATAATATCCTGCTGCTTTCTTCACTGTGCTGCCTTGCCTGACTGAGAAGTGGTGGCTGGTTGGCAGTTGAAAACTGGGGTTGTGAAAATAGCTGGCCCTTCTCCACATCTTCCCTGTTCTTGCTCAGAATAGTGACTGTAAGATCAGGGGTCTGGAGATTACTGTGATTCCAGGGATTCTGTTCACGGGTGGCAGTTAGTTGACAGTTGATGTCTGTGGAAGAGAGGTTGGTAGATCTTTTAGTCACCAGGTTTGGATACACTTTCAAATGTAAACTGATGCTTTGTATTGAGAAAATGTCACTTGTGAATTCAAAGATACTATGTAATTTGAAATGGTAGTTCTCAATGTAGCATCCTTCCAAATGATTTTCATCAAATTAACTCTTGTTTTAGATGGCTAATATTCTAATCAAAATTCTTATTTGGGGAGGTTCTGGCTTCTCTTCCTTCTCAGGTCTACTTCTGAGGCTTGGATCTCTGGTTCTCTACAGTGTGTCCTTCATAGAACAGATCTCACTAGAAAAGGCATAAAGAACTAAGACAATAGAGAAATCTGAGGCAAAGCTGTCTGTGGACTGATCTGGGATCCTGGGGGCCAGTGATTTATGACCTAATATCTCAAGGCTTAATGGAGCTGTTCAACCCAGTTCTTCCTAGGTTACTTTCTTAAGAGCTCTTTTTTTTTTTTCCTGTTATGGAAAAGAGGTGATATAATTCCAAACCACTCCTATATGTGGAAAAATATAGAATGTTTTCTCATTTTGAAGGAAATGTCTTTTCTCTTAGAAGATCAGAGCTTTGTTAGCATTCTTTTTTTTCTGTATCACAAGGCTTAAGCCCCAGAAATACTTCAGCAACGTTTTAGGCCAAGTGGAATTCCTGCACCCCTTGGAAGAAAAGTAAAAGGGATCCTAAAATGTCTTCTCTCATTTCTGGTTTTGTTCATGACTTTAATTAGATTTCTGTAGCAGGTAGCTGTTAATTCAATCAACCATTTTATCACTGTAATCAATTACTTCATTTAGTCATTTATTCTAGTATGTATTTTGGAACAATGGGTATAAAAAGACAAAAATGAAGAAGTCCTTGCCCTCAAGGTGTTTACACTTCACTGGGGGAGAGGTACACATATCAATATATACAAAATTAGTACAAGGAAGGTAGGGGGGGGGAAGTACTAAAAAGCCTGGAAATGTATATTGGATTCAGATTCAGAAAAGTTATAAAGGCCAAATAGAAAATGTTTTACTTTATCACAGAGATCACAGAGACAAAATAGAGAAAGAATGGACAGGGAACACCAAGGACAATTAGGAGGCTATTGAGATAGGTATTGTAAAGGACCTAAACTAAGGTGGTAGTTTTATGCTTGATGAGGGAAATCAAGATTTGAGAGGTATACTCAAGGGAGCAAATATTTAAATACATGAATTAAGTATGTCTGGTCCTCTTAACAAGATGTTAATCCTTGTATAATAGTAACACTAAGGTTTTTGAAATATTTCTCAAGCAGCAGAAACCCAAGATATTTAAGGAACTGACAGGAGAATACCTGGGTCCAAAAGAAGGGATTATGTCAATAAGCTCTGTTTACTTGCTGTTTTATAATAGCACTGAACCTTCCTATCATTTCTATTGCTCATTGCAAATCTTTTCATCTAAATATTCTCTAGTAGCAAATCTTCCTACCTTAATAAATCTGCTCTAAAAAATCACTCTTACATTATATATAAGCCATGGAGGCTAATGATCTTGTTATAGACACTAAGTTCCCCCTCTGTAGCACTAAATACTATGCCTAGAAGTAGATCACAGGCAATGGGAAGTAAGTGTAGGATATGAACTATTTTATAGCTCATTATATTCTAAGGGCAGTGAGAAAAGAAAACCTTTGGAGTACGTCAATAGTATGTTGGTAGATTTCAAGCAGCAGACTAGATTAGAAAACTGTTTTTGTATAGCTATTTCCAGAGCTTTTTCCTTGACAAGTGCTCATAAACTTTTTGGGCCAAGCTATTTTTTGGAAAGTGTTACTGTTCTGATGTCATATTAATAGCATCATACCTGCTTCTTAAGCAGTGGTTCAGAGTGTGTTTCCCAACTAAAAAGAGCAGCTGGTAGAAGATAAAGAATAATCGAAACCCAACAGAGTATAAATATAGGAGAGATAAGTGATCAATGATACTATTCATTGGGGGATAATAAAGGCTAGAAAAGCTTTTTTTGAGGTTCACTCTTTACCAAAAAAGCAAATCTATGAGAAAAGAGTAGGATTGTAGGATAAACATCCCTATTCTACACTAAATAGTTAATTTCATTAAACAATCTCTATATGTGATAGTTCCAATATAACAGCATTAAAACAAAAGTACTTCAGTGTTTCTTGGGAATCAGGTTAATTTTTACATTCTTAGCACTGTAGGATGTCTCAGTCAGATCCCAAAATTTTCCTTATTCTTGAACAGGTGGAGATGGCTTCTATGAGACTCACTAGAGTAGGGTCAACACACATGGTTGTAAGAATATAGTGAAATTATTTGGGGCCATGCATTGGTGAGAAATTTCCTCTACCAATGAAGATTACTGGATGCTCTATAATTAAAAGTTTTAAAGATATATGTGGGAAACTGAACTTTATGCAACTCACCCAGGTTCACAAAGATGGAATGCTTCAAATTCAGGATGTGAGCTCAGGTTTTCCTGTCTCTCAGACACACTATCTAGTGAATAAAGAGCCCCATAAAAGCCATTTGCATTATTACTGGTGTGATAACCATAATTATTTGTGACCTCTGATAACATAGTTTGTGGAGTCCATTGATAGGCTGGAGATCATCTGAAGGAGAGCACCCAGAATGGTAAAAAGGCATGATATATAAAGGCTGGTTAAAAGCATGTTAGCTTTAGAGAAAATTAGACTCGGGAGTCACATGGTGACTATCTTCAAGTATTTGAAAGGCTGTTATTTAGAGGATAGTACAGAACTGGGTGAAATGGGCATATGTTCCAAAGGACCAAATTTTGGCTGGCTATCAGGAAAAAATTCCAAAAAAATTAGAGCTGTCTAAAATAAAATTGGGTACACTTCAAGGGGTAAAGGGATGTCCCTCCTTGGAGGTCTCCAACCACTTGTCAGATATAATTTACTAGGTGTTCCTTTTGTGAATAGATTAACCTAGTTAGTCACTGAGATCCCTTCCAACATTCATCCTTGGTTTATGAAGTTCCCATATATCCATAACCTGCTGGGATTAGAATGCCATTTGGGACTCCAACAGGGGATCATTTGCCTTCTAACATATCACAAAAATATTAATCTTTTGGCTTTCTGTTTCTTTTTAGGGTATTACAAAAGAGCTGTACTTAGTTTTAGATAGCTAGGGTCTTCCTCCAGAATTGGAAACTTTAAGACACAAGAATTTCATACCTAAAACATCCCTTTAGTAGCATAAAAAAAGAGATGGAGTGCCTAACTTCAGACATTGACTAAATAACAGAAGGAGGAGGAATCAGTTCTGGAAAACCATAGAATCTCATTGCCTATGGAAGAAATTTCCTCAATCCAGTGCATCTTGTCTTCTTCCCAGGCTTCCCTATTACCTGTAGAGTCATATATAAATTGCTTTATTTAGCATTTAAAGGTCTTCATAATTTGTGCATCATTCTCTTTACTAACTATAATCTAGCCATTCTGAATTCTTGCTTTTTTTCCCCCCACAGAACTCTCCATCTCCCTTCTCCATTAATTTGTATAAGCTATCATGGATGCCTGGAATGCTTTCTCTGCTCATTGTCTGCTATTTGAATCCCAAGTGCCCTTAAAAAAAAAAAACCTCAAGCAGCTGGGTAGCTCAGTGTGTTGAGAGCTAGGCCTAGAGATGGGAGGTCCTAGGTTCAAATCTGACCTCAGACACTTCCCAGTTGTGTGACCCTGGGCAAGTCACTTGACCCCCATTGCTTGGCCCTTACCACTCTTCTGCCTTGGAGCCAATACACAGTATTGACTCCAAGACGGAAGGTAAGGGTTAAAAAAAAAAAAAACCTCAAGGGGGCAGCTGGGTAGCTCAGTGGATTGAGAGCCAGGCCTAGAGATGGGAGGTCCTAGGTTCAAATCTGGCTTCAGACACTTCCCAGCTGTGTGACCCTGGGCAAGTCACTTGACCCACATTGCCTAGCCCTTACCAGTCAATACTGTGTATTGGCTCCAAGATGGAAGGTAAGGGTTTAAAAAAAAAAAACAACAAACAAACCTCAAATGCCATCTTCTTTAGCACACTTCCTGATTTTCCTCTAAGTGCTAAATTATTTTCTTCTAATGTTCATTTATCTCTACCAAGCACTTTGTATGTACTCATTAATTTACATATTGCCTCTTTCATTAAAATGTAAGCTCCTTATGGAAAGGTTGTATTTTTACCTTTTCTTATATTCTTAGATCTTAGTATAGTGCTTGGCATATAGTAAGTTCTTAATACTTACTCATTTTTATATACATTTTATTGATATTTCTTTTCTAACTTCAAATTGGAGTCATCCCATATAACATTTTAAATGAAAAGAATAAAGTCAGCAAAACAGACTTTTGTGGAAAAAGTTAAAATATGTACAACATACCATGCATGTGGACTTTCTGCCTCTGCAAAGGAGTAAAGTGGTGTTGTTTCCATATCTCTTCTTTGGAACTATGCTTATACTTTATAATTTTGTGGTCATTTTTTTTTGTTTTCATTGCCATAGGCATTGGGTATATTGTTTTCTTGACTCTGCTTACTTGATTCTTCATTAGATCCTATAAATTTTCCCATTTTTATCTATCATATTTTTCAGTAAATTCCATTTTATAAATATATATGTGCATTTGTGTGCATGTGTATTTCTATCACAATTTATTAATTTGTCTAGCACTTTATTCCCAATTATTTGATATCAGAGAAAGTGCTACTATGTATATGGGTACTGGCTTTTTTCATATCAATGATTATAAGCATCATAGTATAATCTTTGCATAAAATGGTATGGGCATTTTAGTCATTTGATTTGCATAATCATAAAAATTGCTTTCCATAGTTGTATATTGATTCACAGCTCCACCAAACCAAGATATGCTAATATGCCTGTCTTCCCATAAGGTTCTTCAATATTTATTATTTCTGTCTTTTGTTATCTGGTCAATTTGCAGAGTTTGAGGTGAAATTTTGTGTTTCATTATTGATGATAATCCAAATTTGTAATATGTTTAGACTTATTTAAGGACAACTATAGCACAGATGACCTATACCTTGTTGACTGAACTCCTTCCAGAACCTCCTTGTTTGTTGTCATATTGAATAAATATGACCTTCTCCATTATGCCTACATGATTGGGACCTTCCCAACCTGCACCATTACATCCTCCCATTTAATTGTTTAAGCAGGACAGAGGGAATACTACATGAGTGTAGAAATTTCTTGATTTTACTAATTTAAGACAGTATAGAATGACATACCACTATTACAATTTTTTTAGAAATCCTTTTGGACACATTTAGATTGCTTTTATATTTTTCCTCCTCTTCCCCCCATTTTCATCTTCCTTTTATATGTTGATTTTGTCCATCAGATTATAACCTTCTTAGGCAAGTACTATTTTATATTTATCTTCATAGGACGTTACAAATACCTGGTACATAGTAGGCACTTCAGAGTTTATTTATTGACTGACCTTTTTAAACACATCCTATCTTATGAACGTTTTGCTTTTGAGATCTGAGTGTAGAGCATTAGAAATAGAGACCATAAGGAAGACAGGTATTGCTCATAATAACTATAGTTTTATTTCTTTAAGACAAATGTTTAACTAAGAATATATTATAGATTAAAGTCACAACATGCTGCATAAAGCACAAATATCTCAATGTTTTGTTATAAAATTTAGTTAGTGATGTTTAATTACTGAAAACACTTCAGATCAAAACTGATAGTGATACTTCATTGATAGAGGAAGGAAAACGCTTCAAGAAGTATCTGAAATATTTGAACATTAATTTTTTCAGAATAATAAATCAAATCTATCAGTGGTCTTATGAAAGTAATGCTCTGAATCATTAATGATTAGAGAAATGCAAATTAAAACAACTTCCATGTACTATCTTATACTTAATCTAATTATTAGATCGACTAACATGACACAAAATGTAATGTCTGAAATGATAAATATTGGAAGGGGTGTGGAAAAATCAGAATTGATACACTGTTGGTGGAATAGTAAACTGGCTTAACCATTATGAAAAACAATTTGGAACTATGCCCAAAGGGGTAAATGCCCTTTGATCAAACGATACAACTAGTAGGTCTATATCCCAAGATATTAAAGAAAAAGGAAAATGGTCTCTTTCTCTCTCTTTCTCTCTCTCTCTCTCTCTCTCTCTCTCTCTCTCTCTCTCTATATATATATATATATATATATATATACAAAAAAACTTTTATAGCATCTCTTTATGTGGTGGCAAAGAGTTGGAAATTGAAGGATGTTTATCATTTAGGGAATAGTTGAACAAGTTGTGGCATATTATTGTGATGGAATGCTATTATTCTATATGAAACAATGAATGAATGAATATGAAACAATGAGGGAGATGATTTAAAAAAAACTGGGAGCATATATAAAGTGAGTGAGAAAATGCCCCTACCTCCCCCTTACACATGATTAGATTTTAATGTTAGTGATAGTTTTCTAATTTCTATATCTATCTAATTCTAAGATAATGAGTATGTCATGATTTTAGAAGGCTTTTTCACTTATATTTTAGCAAAGTTTTAAAACTGCTTTAACTTAGGCCTTAGAGTCAGTCCCACCTTTCTGAGTTGATGTATCATGCACACTTACTTGTGATCAGATATGCGTCAATGGCTTTAAACTTAGTTTCATAACCAGATATGGTTCTATCCATCACCTAGAGAACATCTTTCTCCCCCCAATAACCATCAAGTGACTTTTAGGTCATGGTCAAAAGATCTCTCTCACCAAATAAAGGGTAGTTACTAGCTGACTTAACCTATGGACAAATAAGGGTTGTTTCATAGTTGAATTAACTAATGAATAGTGTTGCTGTGTGTCTTTATCCTTTGAAGGGTATGACTATTCTTTGTACTTGTATGGAAAAACTTGACTGTTACTTTAAGGTTACAAAAGAAAGTCTCTTCCAGTGCACTGGGTCTTCGATATTAATCAGGAGTCCAGCTTTGTTGGAGGATTTGACCTTCTTCCAAAAAGCCTAAATAATTACCTGGCTTAGAGAATTTGACTTATCTTATTTAGATTTATATAAAATGACTATTCTTAAGAAAAATTTGTCATTAAAACTAGGAGAATGTTGTAGATAATAAAAGCAATATTGTAATATTGATTTAGCTATTCTTATCAAAACAATAATTCAAGACAATTCTAAGGACTCATGTTGAAAAATTTTTTAAAATCTCCAGAGGAGAAATGTTAAACTCTGACTGTAGAATGAAACATATTTTTCACTTTATTTTTCAGATTTTTTTTTGCAACATTGGTAATATAGAAATGTTTTGCATGACTTTACATGTGTAAGTGGTATCACATTGCTTACCTTCTCAATGATAGGAGAGGGATATTAGGTATGGAAGGAATTTTGAACTAAAAATGTAAAAAAATGAATGTTAAAAATAAAATACTTATAAAAAAGAAGTGTACTTTAGCAGATTAGACGGATGTTTTAGAAAGACTCAAATCCTGTTGATTTAATTTTTTTTTTAAATTTTAAACATTATTTTATTTGGTCGTTTTCATACATTATTCACTGGAAACAAAGATCATTTTCTTTTCCTCCCCTCCTCCCCCATCCCCCCCGCCTTTCCCTCTCCCATAGCCGACGCATGATTCCACTGGTTATCACATGTGTTCTTGACTCGAATCCATTTCCCTGTTGTTGGAATTTGCATTGTAGTGTTCATTTAGAGTCTCTCCTCAGTCTTCTCTCCTCCAACCCTGTAGTCAAGCAGTTGCTTTTCATTGGTGTTTTTACTCCCACAGTTTATCCTCTGCTTGTGGATAGTATTTTTTAGATCCCTGCAGATTGTTCAGGGACATTGCATTGATACTAATGGAGGAGTCCATCACCTTCGATTGTACCACAATGTATCAGTCTCTGTGTACAATGTTCTCCTGGTTCTGCTCCTTTCGCTCTGCATCACTTCCTGGAGGTTGTTCCAGTCTCCATGGAATTCCTCCACTTTATTATTCCTTTTGGCACAATAGTATTCCATCACCAACATATACCACAATTTGTTCAGCCATTCCCCAATTGAAGGGCATCCCCTCATTTTCCATTTTTGGCCACCACAAAGAGCGCAGCTATGAATATTTTTGTACAAGTCTTTTTGTCCATTATCTCTTTGGGGTACAGACCCAGCAGTGCTATGGCTGGATCAAAGGGCAGACATTCTTTTATAGCCCTTTGGGCATAGTTCCAAATTGCCCTCCAGAATGGTTGGATCAATTCACAACTCCACCAGCAATGAATTAATGTCCCCACTTTGCCACATCCCCTCCAGCATTCATTACTTTCCTTTGTGTCATGTTAGCCAATCTGCTAGGTGTGAGGTGATACCTCAGAGTTGTTTTGATTTGCATCTCTCTGATTATAAGAGATATAGAACACTTTTTCATGTGCTTATTAATAGTTTTGATTTCTTTGGCTGCGAACTGCCTGTTCATGTCCCTTGCCCATTTGTCAATTGGAGAATGGCTTGATTTTTTATACACTTGATTTAGTTCTTTATAAATTTGAGTAATTAAACCTTTGTCAGAGGTTTTTATGAAGATTGTTTCCCAATTTGTTGCTACCCTTCTGATTTTGGTTACATTGGTTTTGTTTGTACAAAAACTTTTTAATTTGATGTAATCCAGATTATTTATTTTGCATTTTGTAACTCTTTCTAATTCTTGCTTGGTTTTGAAGTCTTTCCCTTCCCAAAGGTCTGACATGTATACTATTCTGTGTTCGCCTAATTTTCTTATAGTTTTCTTCTTTATGTTCAAGTCATTCACCCATTTTGAATTTATCTTGATGTAGTGTGTGAGGTGTTGATCTAAGCCTAATCTTTCCCACACTGTCCTCCAATTTTCCCAGCAGTTTTTATGAAATAGTGGATTTTTGTCCCAAAAGCTGGGATCTTTGGGTTTGTCATATACTGTCTTGCTGAGGTTGCTTGCCCCCAGTCTATTCCACTGATCCTCCTTTCTGTCTCTCAGCCAGTACCAAATTGTTTTGATGACCTCTGCTTTGTAATATATTCTGAGATCTGGGACTGCAAGACCCCCTTCCTTTGTATTTTTTTTTCATTATTTCCCTGGATATCCTTGATCTTTTGTTCTTCCAAATAAACTTTGTTATAGTTTTTTCTAAATCAGTAAAAAAAATTTTTTGGAAGTTCCATGGGTATGGCACTAAATAGATAGATGAGTTTGGGTAGGATGGTCATTTTTATTATATTGGCTCATCCTACCCATGAGCAGTTAATGTTCTTCCAATTGTTCAAGTCTATTTTTAGTTGTGAGGAAAGTGTTTTGTAGTTGTGTTCATATAGATCCTGTGTTTGTCTCGGGAGATAGATTCCTAAGTATTTTATTTTGTCGAAGGTAATTTTGAATGGGATTTCTCTTTCTAGATCTTGCTGCTGAGCTGTGTTGGAATTATATAGAAATGCTGATGACTTATGTGGGTTTATTTTGTATCCTGCAACTTTGCTAACGTTGTTGATTATTTCGATTAGCTTTTTGGTTGAATCTCTGGGATTCTTTAAGTAGGCCATCATGTCATCTGCAAAGAGCGATAATTTGATCTCCTCCTTGCCTATTTTAATGCCTTCAATTTCTTTTTCTTCTCT
Source organism: Monodelphis domestica (assembly GCF_027887165.1). NCBI lineage: Eukaryota > Metazoa > Chordata > Mammalia > Didelphimorphia > Didelphidae > Monodelphis > Monodelphis domestica. The sequence goes on from NC_077230.1 coordinate 33,465,016, forward strand.
AATTGCTACTGCTAGTGTTTCTAATACAATGTCAAATAATAGAGGTGATAATGGGCATCCTTGTTTCACTCCTGATCTTAATGGGAATGCATCTAGTTTATCCCCATTGCAGATGATATTAGCTGATGGTTTTAGATATATACTGTTTATTATTTTTAGGAATGACCCTTCTATTCCTATGCTTTCTAGTGTTTTTAGTAGGAATGGGTGTTGTATTTTATCAAAGGCTTTTTCTGCATCTATTGAGATAATCATGTGGTTCTTGTTGGTTTGCTTGTTGATGTGGTCAATTATGTGGATAGTTTTCCTAATGTTGAACCAGCCCTGCATCTCTGGTATAAATCCTACTTGATCATGGTGGATGACCCTTCTGATCACTTGCTGGAGTCTTTTTTCTAGTATCCTATTTAAGATTTTTGCATCTATATTCATTAGGGAGATTGGTTTATAATTTTCTTTCTCTGTTTTTGGCCTGCCTGGCTTTGGAATTAGTACCATGTTTGTGTCATAAAAGGAGTTTGGAAGAACTCCCTCTTTGCTTATTATGTTAAATAGTTTGTATAGTATTGAGATTAACTGTTCTCTGAATGTTTTATAGAATTCACTGGTGAATCCATCAGGCCCTGGGGGTTTTTTCTTAGGAAGTTCTTTGATGGCCTGTTGGATTTCTTTTTCTGATATGGGGTTACTTAAGAAAACTATTTCTTCCGTTAGTCTAGGCAATTTATATTTTTGTAAATATTCATCCATATCACCTAGGTTGGTATATTTATTGCCATATAGTTGGGCAAAGTAGTTTTTAATGATTGCCTTAATTTCCTCTTCATTGGAGGTGAGATCCCCCTTTTCATCCTTGATGCTGTTAATTTGCCTTTCTTCTTTCCTTTTTTTAATTACATTAACCAGTACTTTGTCTATTTTGTCTGTTTTTTCAAAGTACCAGCTTCTAGTCTTGTTTATTAGCTCAATAGTTCTGTCACTTTCTATGTTATTAATTTCTCCCTTAATTTTTAGGATCTCTAGTATGGTTTTCTTCTGGGGGTTTTTAATTTGTTCATTCTCAAGTTTTTTGATTTGCATTTCCAATTCCTTGATCTCTGTCCTCCCTAATTTGTTAATATATGCACTCAGGGATATGAATTTTCCTCTAAGTACTGCCTTGGCTGCATCCCATAAGGTTTGAAAGGATGTTTCGCCATTGTCATTTTCTTCAAAGAAATTGTTAATTGTTTCTATGATTTATTCTCTAACTATCCGATTTTGGAGTATCATGTTATTTAATTTCCAATTAATTTTTGATTTGGCTCTCCATGTACCCTTGCCGATCAATATTTTTATTGCCTTGTGATTTGAAAAGGCTGCAGTTATTATTTCTGCTTTTCTGCATTTGAGTGCCATGTTTCTGTGACCTAATGTATGATCTATTTTTGTGAATGTGCCATGTGGTGCTGAAAAGAAGGTGTATTCTTTTTTGTCCCTATTTATTTTTCTCCATATGTCTATTAACTCTAATTTTTCTAAGATTTCATTCACCTCTTTTACCTCTTTCTTGTTTATTTTTTGGTTTGATTTATCTAAATTTGATAGTGGTTGCTTCAAGTCTCCCACTAATATGATTTTACTATCTATTTCCTCCTTCAATTCTCCTAGTTTCTCTATTAAAAATTTGGATGCTATACCATTTGGTGCATACATGTTGATTAGTGATATTTCCTCATTTTCTATACTCCCTTTTAGCAGAATATATTTACCTTCCCTATCCCTTTTGATCAGGTCTATTTGTGCTTTGGCTTTGTCAGATATCATGATTGCAACTCCTGCCTTCTTTCTATCAGTTGAGGCCCAAAAGGTCTTACTCCAACCTTTAATTCTAACCTTGTGAGTGTCAACCCGTCTCATATGTGTTTCTTGAAGACAACATATGGTAGGGTTTTGGGTTCTAATCCAATCTGCTATTTGTCTACGTTTTATGGGTGAGTTCATCCCATTCACATTCAAAGTTATGATTGTCATTTGTGGATTTGCTGGCATTTTGATATCTTCTCCTAGTTCTGACCTTTCTTCTTTAGCTTTCTCCTTTTGAACAAGTGATTTACTTTAGGTCAGTCCCCCTAGTCCCCTCCCTTGAGATGCTTCCCTTTCTAGCCCCTCCATTTTTATGCTCCCTTCCCCTCCCCCCTCTCCTTCCCTCCCTTTTTATACTCCTTCCCCCTCCCCCTCCTTAATTTTCCTTTCTTTCTTGCCCTAATGGATAAGATAGAATTCAGGATCCCACTGGATCTAGATGTTCTTCCCTCTCAGATTTGCTTTCACTGAGAGTAAGGTTTAAGTAATTCCACTTCATGCTCTCTTCCTCTCCTTCTCTTATGAGAGTTCTTCCCCTCCCTTTCCCATGTGTTTATTTATATGGGAAAGATTATTCTATTGAGTCCCCCCCTATTTCTTGAAGTTAATCTTAGTATTATCGATGGTTCCCCCCTCCCTTTTCCTTTCTTTGCCCTCACTTTCCCCAAATCTTCTTAATGCCCCAATCTTTCCCTATGCATGTTTCTTCTAACTACTCTTATGATGCTACAATTTATGAGAGTTATACAAAACATTTTCCCCACATATTAATATATATAATTTGATGTAAATGTAGTCCTTATAGAAGAAAGTTTGGCTTAAAGAAAAAGATAAGATTTATCTCCTTTTCCCTTTCTTTCATATTTACCTTTTCATGTTTCTCTTGCTTTCTGTGTTTGGATATCGAACTTTCCACAGAGCTCTGGTCTTTTCTTAGCAAATGCTTGGAAATCTTCTATTTTGTTGAATTCCCATACTTTCCCCTGGAAGTATATAGTTAGTTTTGCTGGGTAGTTGATTCTTGGTTGGAGACCCAGCTCTCTTGCCTTTCTAAATATCGTGTTCCATGCTTTGCGGTCTCTTAGTGTGTTAGCCGCTAAGTCGTGTGTGATCCTTATGGGAGCCCCCTTATATCTGAAGCTCTTCTTCTTGGCTTCTTGTAGGATTTTCTCCTTTTCTTGAATTTGTCAATTACATTCCTAGGGTTGTCTTTTGGGGATTTAGTATAGAAGGTGGTCTATGAATCCTTTCTATTTCTATTTTGCCCCCTTGCTCCAGAACGTGAGGGCAATTTTCTTTTATAATCTCCTGTTGAATAATATCGAGTTTATTGTTTATCTGGTTTTTCTGGGAGACCGATAATTCGGAGGTTTTCTCTTCTCCCTCTGTTTTCGAGATCTGTGACTTTCTCAGTGAGATATTTAATGTTTTCTTCTAATTCATTAATTTTTTGGGTTTGCTTTATTGATTCTTGCTGTTTTATCATCTCGCTTTCGTCAAGGTGCTTAATTCTGGTCATTAGGGACTGGTTTTGCTTTTCAGCTTTGTCTACCCTTCTATTGGATGCTTCGAGTTATTTTTCCAATTGAGCAGTCTTATCTGTCATACTGCTGATCTCTTTCTCCCATTTTTCTTTCCAGAAGGTTTCCATCTTTTGGATAAGTTCCAGTTTGAGATCTTCCAGAGCTTGTTGATAGTTTCCATTTTGGAAGGCATGTTCTGATTTTTTTTGGATTTCCTCCTCATTCTCCTCTTTTCCTTGGGTACTTCCACCATAAAAGTTTCCAATAGTCACTTTTTTCCCTTTCTTCCTGGAGGCTTGATTTTGGACCACGTGAGCCATCCCTTTGGTGGTTTTATTCCCCTTTCCTTTTTGGTCTGGGGTCTGGGTTATATGGGTGGTTTTTCTGTGAATTTAGTTTGCTTCAGACTAGTTCTTCCCAGCCTCCGAGGTTTCTTAGAGCGCTGGGTCCCTGATCACAGCCACACTGCCCAGGTGTTCAGCTCCACCCCGATAATCAACCTGTGGTCCGCCCCTGGTGTTTAGCTCCACGGAGATGTTCAGCGCAGCCGCCCCTAGTACAGCTCTGCTGACCGCCGTAATCAGCGCTGGATTCTCCAGTGAAACCGCCCTGATACGTTTTTTCCTGGCAGTCCCCAGATCCCAAGGACCCTGGAGTCCCCCCCCCCTCCTTCCCAGACAGAGACGTTCCCCACTCACTCGCTGTCCCGGTGAGTGCTCAGGTAGCTCACTCTGGTTTGGTGGGGGAGGTGAGGTGGGGGAAGGGTGGCTCAGTTCACTTTTCTGTGCAAGCTTTTCCTCCTTATTATAGTGTGGAAATGTTCAAGCCCCACGTACCTTCGCTTCTGTGGAGTACTGGGAGTACTGGGGTGTCCTTCTGTTCCTCCAAAGGTGATTTTTATGCTCCTTTGATGTAGTCTATTTCGTTCGGTGCTGGGGAGAGGAAGCGTGTGGCGTCTAGATTGCAGCCATGATTACCCGGAAGTCCCTGTTGATTTAGTTTTTAAGGATTAAGAATAACAATTTCAGCATTCTCTGTAGTGAGAAAGGTCTCCCAGATCTTGACACACCTAGAATTGTGTTATAATTTAGTCACATATATTCTTTTTTTTTTTTTAACTTCAGCTAAAGGATAACAGATTCTGATCCAGACTCTTACTTAATTCTGTGTGTCCTTCTGGTTTAGTCATGTCTCTTATAAACAACACAGTGTAGGATTCTGGTTTCTAATCTATTTTTCTCTCCTCTTCCATTTTATGAGTGAATCCATCCTGTTCACATTCACAGTGATGATTGCTAACTGTGTGCTTTCCTTTATCTTATTCTCTTCTATTTGTTTCCTTTTTTAATTCTATTCTCTGCTCTAAGTTCTGTTTTGCTTATGACCACTGGCTCCCTTACACTGTCCTCCTTTTTTTAACCACTTCTTTCCCATAAGCCTCTTCCTCTCTTGATTCCCAAATGGAAGATGAATTTTTATGTCTAAATATTTGTATATATATTTTTCTCCCCTTGAACCAATTCAAATAAGAGTGAGTTTCAAGAGCTTTTTGCTGCTCCCTTGCATTGTAAAAACTCTTCCTTGCACCCCTCTTTTATGTGAATTAAGTTCCCCCATTCTTCTGCTATTTCTACCTTCTCCCAGGGTATCTTCTTTCTAACCCTTCCGTTTTTCTTTTGCGATGATCCCAACATAATATATTCACATTTGTGCCTTCTGTCTAAAAAGACTTGTTCTAAATGCTCTAATGATGTCAAAGTTCTAAGGGGTTGCATGAATCATCTTCCAATATCATAATATCTACTGCTTAACATTAATAAATTTCTTCCTTGTGATCTCACTGTTTAACTTGTTATGCTTCCTTTGAACCTTATGTTTGAATATCAAGTTTACTGTTCAGTTCTGAATTTAGCTCTTTCATCAGATATGTTTAAAAGCCCTTTATTTCATTAAATATTTTTCCCCTGAGAGGATTATACTTTTATGCTAAATAGATTATACCTGATTGTAATCTTAGCTTTCCATAATATCATATTTTAAACCCTTTGTTCTTTTTAAATGGTATCTGCTAAATCTTGTGGGATTCTGAATTGATTCATAGTATTTAAATTGTTTTTTGCTCAAAATGAGAACTCTAGATTTTTGCTATCATGTTCCTGGGAATTTTCATTTTGAAATTTCTTTCAGAAGGTGATCAATGAATGCTTTTCATTTCTATTTCATAAATAATTAAAATAATTTAATTTCTCTGGATCTAGAACATCAGGTCAGTCTTCCCTAATCATTTGTTGAAATATGATCCTAAGTTTTTTTTAAATCATGGCTTTCAGGTAGTTCTACAATTCTTCAATGATCTCTCCTAGAACTTTTCCCCCCAGAACAGTCATTTCCCCAATGAAATAGTTTATATTTTCTTTTTTTAAAATTTTTTCTTTTGATTTATTTTTTCTTATGTCTCATAGCTATTTTCTTCAATGATGTTTTGTACCTCTTGTATTATTTGAACCCTTTGAATTTTTAAGGATTTTTCTTAGTATTTTTTGTGTCTTTTTAACCAAGTGGTTCATTCTTTTTTAATAATTTTATTGCAGAACTCTTTTCTTTCCCTGATATTTACTCTTATTTGATTAAAATGTTTTTTATGTTTTTTTTATTTGTTTTAGTCCTCCTAGGATTTCTTGTTGGGTCTGTGTCCAATATGAATATTTCTTCGAGGCTTTGCATGTGGATATTTTCTTTTAAGTTTTTTTCAATTACAGGTTAATAAAAAATTTAATAACTGTTTTCTGACACTTTGTTATTTATGTTTTCTCTATCCCTCCTTTTAAGTCCCCCTCTCCAAGATGGCAGGTTACATGATATATTTATAAATGTGCTTTCATGCTATGCATATTTCCATTTTCATTGTGTTGTGAAAGAAGACATATCTCTTATTTAAGACAAAAATCACAATGAAAGAGATAAAGAAAAAATGATATGCTTCAATTTGCATTCAGATTCCATCAGTTCCTTCTACACCTCTGGACTGCTTTATTCATGAGTCTCTTAGAATTGTCTTGGATTTTTGCATTGATGATAAAAATAAGTCACAGTTGCCATAGTACGTTATTGCTATTACTATGTATAGTGTTAACCTAGTTCTGCCTCCTTCACTCTATGTCATTTCATATAAGTCTTTCAAGATTTTTTCATGATTATCCTATTCATCATGTTTATGGCATTATAATATTCCATTTCAATCATATGCCTCAGTTTGTTCAGTCATTCTCCAATTGATGGACATTCCTTCAGTTTTCAATTTTTGCCATCACACAAATGTATAATATATCCTTTCCCCCGATCTTTGATCTCTTTTGGAAACAGTAGTGGTATTGCTGGGTTGAAAGGGTATGTGCAATTTTATGACTCTTTGAGGATGGTTCCAAATTGCTCTCCAAAATGGCTGTATTAGTTCACTGCTCCACCAACAGTATTATAGTTTCCCAATTTTCCCCACTCCTCCACTATTTATCTTTTTCTTTTTTGTCATATAAGGTAATCTGATGGATATGAGATGATAGGTACCTGAGTTGCTTTAACTTGCATTTGTCTTATTAATAATGATTTTGAACTTTTTTATATGACAAAAGACAGTTTTAATTCCTTTATTTAAAAATTTCCTGTTCATATATTTTGACCATTTAGCAATTGGGGAATACTTTGTATCCTTTTAAATTTGAGTCAATTCTCTATTTGAGAAATGAGGACACTGCCAGAGCCACTAGCTATATTTTTCCCAGTTTTTTTATTTCCCTTCTAATCTTGCCTGTCATGATTTTATTTGTGTAATTTTTTTAAAATTCAATGTCATAAGAGTTATCTATTTTACATAATATAATGTTCTCTATGTCTGTCTCTGTTTAATCATAAATTCTTCCCTCATCCATGTGTCTTGACAGGTATACTATTTTATATATATATATGTATATATATATATTTTATACTTATTTGTTTATAGTATCACCCTTTTATTTCTAAGTCATGTATCTATTTTGACTTTATTGTGGTATCGGATGTGAAATGTTGGCCTAGTTTCTGCCATACTGTTTTTAGTTGTCTTCTTTTAGATATTTTCAAGTCATTATCTTTGTCTGAATTTGTGTCTTGAGTATCCCTGTCACTATAGTAGCTTTTTATAGTCAGATTCTTTTTTGTTGTTTGCTCATTTTTCCAACCTATTTTTGACTTTGGCTTTTATGCCAGAGTTAGGCTCTGCTCTCATCCAGAGATGTTGGAGATGTCTCTTCTAAGTTTTTGCCTTTTATGCCCTTCTGCTGTTTTCATAGCTCTCTTGGTGTCTCTAACATGGTGGGCTCTGGGGTACAGTCTGACCACTACCCTCCTGGCCCAAACACTGGCCTTTATGCAGGTAGGGCCCCCCCCCTTCTCCCTCGTGAGCACAACCACTTCTCTCAATTCTGGGGCAATTGACCCAGAGCTACCAAATGGTTTCTCTTCTTGCTTTTCATTCTCTCTCTACCATTTCATATCTTTCCTTCAGGGCCAGCTTGAACTTTCAGATCCTTTATGAAGCCTCTCTTAAGTCCTCTCAAGAGGTGAGTCAGTGATGTCTTTCCTTCTATTCTCTATAGTTAACTTCAAAGAGTTAATAGATTAGACAGTCATTTATATTGTTTTCTGTTAGCTCCTTCTCTCCAACTCTGCAGGCCTGAACGGAATTATTCAGTCCTCGAAAATGAAGACTGTGTTTTTCCACCTTTTTATATTTTTAGCCCCCTCGAAAAATACCATTCACACATGTTTATTCATTGAAAACATTGTAAAGCACCAGTTTGGAAATAGGTGGTACATAGACAGAACTGGGAGGTATAAGTCAGGTATATTCATGTATCTGAGGCATGAATATGGGGGGGGGAATCCAATAGCATATTGTGAAAATGACAGAATTATTTTGGTTTTAAAACTTTCAGGATGAAGAACTTTAAAAATAGCACAATACAAAATGAAAATGAATACGAAAATGGAACCTGGATCACAAAATGGAAACATGTAAATGGCAACACCATGTTAACTAGGGACAGCAAAGACTTCCACTTCAGGTAAACTTTATATGTCATTTATTTAATTGATAATAAGGAGCCAGAAATTCATGGGGTTTCCAAATGAATATAGACTATAGGACAGGTGTCGCTGTAAATGGGGAATCCTTATTCTGGCCTTTTGAGGTAGAAAGCGAGTATATCTTGTGTTGTAGCATATTTGTGTGACCTATTTTTTGAGAATAGAAAAATGGACTTAGAATACCTTTTGTGGATGATAAATACTGTTTGGTTTGGTTTTGCTTTTTAATTACTTGGTTTGATACTTTCAGTGATTTTCAGAATAAGAGCTATAGTTATAAGTCAAATGAAGAAAATGACCAAATTAAAGTATTTGATGTTATTCAGCTCATAGTACCTATGAGCAACCAATATAATTTTACAAAGAATACAATTGTTAGAATAAAAATCACTTGGTGATCCAAGACAAAGGATTCATAATGAAAAATTTTATCCACCTCCAGAGAAAAATCTGATGGAATTTGAATGCAAATCAGAGCATACTATTCTTATTTCATGGTTTAAAAAAAATATATGTATTATTCCAAACATGACTAATATGGAAATATGTTTTGCATGATTGCACATATATAAACCTATAGAAAATTGCTTACCATCCAAGGTGGGGAATGGGTGAGAAAATTTGTAACTCAAAATTTTTGGGAAATGAATATTAAAATTATTTTTATGTGTAGTTATAATATTTTTGAGACAATGAAAAAAAGAATAAAAATTACTTATTACATAATTGAAAGAGAAGTTAGAGATAGAGCCCATGTTGAATTTTACTAGGATTAGATGAAAATACACAGAACAGGGAACTGATTAAATGTCCTGACTCTGAGAAGAGGAGTTCACTAGTCAGAGCAGGAATAAACACTATTATAGGAATTCATCCGTGTCCCTTTTCAGGCCAACATTTTTACTAAGGGCTTGGATGAAAGCATAGAATAAAAAGTTAATAAGATTTTCAGATGATTTAATCTTGAAGGAATTCCTAACACATTTTATCAGAGTACTGGAATTCAAGTATAACTTTTCAGCTTAGAACAATGTTTATTACTGAAGAAAATATAATTTATAGACCTATATAAAATGTATGTTTTTTGTGTCTCTATATACAGAAATATAAGCTTTGTGTGGCTATGTATAATCATGCATATTTATATATGTACATAACATATATTTTGTATGTGATCATGTGTATGTATACATAGTCACATGCTATCCTATATAGTCACAGAACACATACATATCTGTGTTTGTGTTTATGTATCACTGACACAAAGTTATATATTTGGGTTGTAAATAGCAACTATAAAAGTACAAGCCTGTATTCCAAATAGATTAAAGATAAGGGAAAAGGACCTACCTGTACAAAAATATTTATAGCAGCTCTTTTTGTGGTGGCAAGCAATTGAGTGAAGGAAAGGATGCCTGTCAATTGAGGAATGGCTGAACAAGTTGGGGTATCTACTTCTAATGGAATACTTTTGTGCTCTAAGAAATGACAAACAAGATGGTCACAGAAATATCTGGAAAGAATTTTATGAAGTGATGCAAAGTGAAGTGAGAAGTACAAATGAGCACAACACAGTAACAATAATAATGTAGGATGATCAACTATAAATGACTTAACTATTATCAACAAGGCAAGACCCAGGACAACTCCAAGATACTCATGACAAAACATGTATATCCTCCACCATAGAAGGAACAGAGTCCAAATACAAACTGAAACATGCCATTCTTTATTTCATCCACAATTTTTGTCTAGTGTAAGCAATATGTCTTCTTTCACAACATGATGAAATCAGAAATATGTATTATATGAGAAAAAGAACAAGAAGTATTTTCTTATTTTCTGATCCGATAAATTCTTATTTTCCCCCTATTTTTTTAGGTTAATTTTATTGTGTCAGGCTTCTAGGTGGCACAGTAGATAGAATGATGGACATGAAGACATAAAGATCTGAGTTCAAATCTTACATAAGTCATTAGCTGTGCAACCATGGGCAAATTACCTAATTTCTCTGCCTCAATTTCCTTACTTGTAAAATGGGGATAATAATAGTTGTGAGGACCAAATGAAATTACATTTGTATAGTTCTTAGAACAGTGCCTAGTCATCAAATGCTTTTTTTCCCCCAAACTTTACCTTCTTGATCTTATAATCAATACATGTATTGGTTCCAAGACAGAAGAACAGTAAGATCTAGGCAATGGGAGTTAAGTGTCTTGCCCAGGATCACATATCTAGAAGGTGTCTGAAGCTAGATTTGATCTCAGGATCTCCAACCCTGGTTTCTCTATCCACCGAGACACCTACTTGCTCCCACTGGTTTTATTTTCAACTGGAGCAACATCTAATTTTCCTCCATTTCATTTTTCTGGTGTGGATAGGTAAGCCAATATTTTAAATGAGGACTTTTTCTATGATATTTGCTGACAATTCTGTGTAACATTCACAGATTCCTGACTTCAAGACCTATTAGCAGCACTCTATCCTTGGTGCCAAGTTACCTTCAAAGTTATCCTGCCAAAAAGGATTGAATAATTTCACACATATGTACTTTTTAAGGAAAATTTTTAGACCTATTTAGTAAAAGACACCTGCTTGAAATCAATAATAATTGAATAATAATTGAACTTTTGCTATTCTCATCACCTCTTAGTCAGGTGTGAATATTATTTGTGACATCCTACTTATTTGCATTCTCTTCATTTCATGTGATATCCTTATAGACCATCATATTTATTCTTTATGGAATGCAAATCGTGAGTTCCTGAAAGAACTTTGAAAGAGTCGAAAGTGACTCACGTATCAGTTCTTCAATGCAATCAAATGCAGAACTCTTTGGGGTGGGATGAAGTGAATACCTGTAGCCCTTGTTAGACTGTAATAATGAAATCTGTGTCTTTTTAAGAATATCGTGATGTCTTAAGAGCCCCCATAGGGCCCTTGAATTCTCCACAGTAGTTGTTTCTCTGTTTAATTTTTCTGATGTTTGTTTAATTCCCAGGGAGAAAAGAAAATGACCCTTCTTCTTCCCCCTCCCACCCAGAGCCCCTTAATGATAGGAATAATTTTAAAACAGGCAGATAAAGAAGTGGGAGGGGAATTGGATTTGTTTGATCCAAATATGTTCGGTTGTTGTCTCCCTCTATTTCCTTCTCTCTTTACTGTATATGCAATAACAAGGTTATTCGAATAGCTCAAAAGAGAAGTGGACGCTATTAGACAAAGTATTTATGTAATTATTTGGTAACTTGTAAATAAGTGGAATATGAATACTTAAAATTAAGCTTTAATTTATTGACACTGTACAGATCTCTGTAAAAAAGTCAGCAGCTGGCCTGCCTTTCGTTCTCCATTTCATTTCAAGGTCAGACTTGGAAAATGAGGAAACGCACAGCTCTGGGTTGGTTTGGGTTTTTTCCCCCTAGCTACTTTTGGCCAAGTGCCTCCCTGCTAATACAAAGCCTAGGATGGCACTATGAATCAGGGAAAGACTCTGTTTGAACCCTCAGGGAGAGAGGGAACCACAAGAATGTCAGAGTTATTCTAAAGGTGTCTCAAGTTCAATTCTTTCTAAGGGAAACTGTGAGTGCTTTGACTTTTTCCTCACATGTTATTAGGTTCCCAAAAGCCTTTTCAGAGTTTTTACATTGATTTTAAATTGAAATAAAAGTTGAACTTTACCCACATGGATTTCTATATTCTGTATTTATATGAGAATGCTACCAATGCTCCACATTTGTGAAAACTTAGAGGTGTGTTATATTTGGAGATTTATTTTAAACTCCATGAGGGACAATGAGGAAATAGATACATTTATGGTTTAAGACATCAGTTTCATTAAGACTGTACTAGCCAATATGATCCCAGATCAAGAAGGGCCCTGAGCCATTAGTTGTAAGGGTTATGTTTCTATGGATTCTTCATAATTCATAATTTCTGATGGCACAATAGTATTCTACTACATACTCTAATTTGTGCAACTATTTTTCAGGGAATAGGCACCATTTTGTATCTAGTTTTATGCAAGATAATGAGATCCTTCAGAAGAGGAATTGATTTTTTTTCGCCTTCATTTCTATAGCATTTAGGACAGTGCTTGGCACATAGTAGGTACTTAATAAATGCTTTTTGGCAAAGTACAACTGAGTTTTCTGTTGTTTTCAGGATGGTGGCTTCCAGGTAACTGGGATAGACCTCAAACTCTCCTATTTTGTATTTAAAGTCATGGACAATCTTACTCCACTCATCTTTCCATGTTAATTATGTATTATTCACTGCATATGTGGGTTTTTTTTTTTCCAGACTTACCACTGGCAGTTTATGTTAATACTGGAACAAAATGACATTCAACTGCCATTGTGCAAGAAATCTTTTCCGCTAGTCCCCAATCTTAGTTCCTTCTTTTGAGCCTGCCCCCAATTTATCCCACATACATATATTTATATTAATATAATCGTTAGCACATAGTTGTTAGCTTGTCTCCTCTATTAGACTATGAGCTCTTTGAGAGCAGGGGCTGCTTTTTTGCCTTTTTAAATTTCCATTGCTTAACATGGTATCTTGAACATAGTATTTAATAAATGCCGATTACTGACTTTGTATTGCCATATTTAGCCCAGGGTCTGACAGAGAGCATGCATTAATAAATACTTGTGGAGACACTTCCCAGCTGGATGACCCTGAGCAAGTCACTCGACCCCCATTGCCTAGCCCTTACCATGCTTCTGCCTTGGAGCCAATATACAGTATTGCCTCCAAGATGGAAGGTGAGGGTTAAAAAATAAATAAATAATAAATAAATACTTGTGGACTAAGAGGATCATAACTCATTTCCCTTACTAACTCCAAGGAAAAGAAAGGCCTGGTGAGTTCCTGTTTAAAATAGCATGTAAGACACATACATGCTCAGGACCAAGCTCAAGAGACATATACAAGGGTTCGATTGATATACAAAAGAAAAGATTGTATTTTAACTGTTTATCCTACTTTCAAATTTATCTAACAAAGACATGGAACATATCTTTTGCCTCCTTGATGTCTCTTCTTGGGCGTTCTTGTTTGAGAAAGGTCTCTCTTTCCAAAATGGCTTTTGACTTGGATAGGTCTTCTTCTCCTTTGGCTGGTCAGATTTGCCATGGATGAGATCAAGCCAAGTAACCTTGCGTTTCACAGGAGGCCGGGAGGCAGGATCTGAGTGAGAGCATGAGGGAAAAACTGGTGAAAGGCGTAAGGGTCTGGATTTACAAGAAAGAGGACCTGGGAGGAGTTTGGAACTAGGGTTTGCCTTTGACTGGGGCACTTTGTGGAAATATGTGACATGCATCTTCTGTGGCCCAGGCAAGGACGTTGGTACAGTGACCAGTTTTACTGGAGGAGATTTCATTCTATCAACATGAGGACAAGCATGTGAGCTCAATGAGGTACACACTGAACAGGTGTTATAATGAGGAGACAAGTATCGATTAGGCCAATGGGCAGGGCGGGGGCATTGCCTCATCTCTCTCAAGTGAACCTGGCTATAGAGGTCACTCTCTACTTTTTTCTTGGGGATGGACCTACTGATGTCATCAACAGATTTTGTAGGGTAAGTTAGCCCCTGACTGTGGTAAGGTTTGATGTCATATAAACACCTGGCTCTGCCTCTACTCTGCTCAGGCTGGATCTTGTATTGGTACCCAGGTTGGTAGTCAGAGACTCGTGAAGACTTAGCCTGATAGTGATGGCATTTTGGAACCTTGGTTAAATTTAAAGTAAGTTTTTGAGGTGCTGGTATGTCTTGGATACTGAGATGAAATGGAGTCTTTGAGTGACGCTCAGAAATCGGTAGAGTCTCTGGGGTCCAACAATCAGGGATGGGTAGAGCCTTTATCAGCAGAGGCCTGGATGAATAGAGAGGACCAGGCAGAGGCCTGGTAAAGGGATGACATTTTCTTTGACACTCAAAGATCATGTTCAAGGGCGCCTCATATTTTGTGTGTATGTGGTCTGGTGGGAGTAATATCCTTGGGATGAGGTCCTGAACCTGGTGCAGGTGACACAGTGGAATTGTGACATGGTGATCGTAGTCACAAGGACATTTTGTCCAGCTTCTCTTGTTTAACTTTTTAGCAGACTTTCTCACAAAGCGGGGTCCTGCAGATTTTAGGTGTATGTGGTTTCGTGGAAGTGAAACCTCAGAGAAAAGGTCCAAGGCGGCTCGTGCCTGATTTTGACGACACAGCGGAATTGCAAGATGGTGATCATGGCACTGGAAAAAGTTCTCCCAGTTGTTTTTATTTAATTGTCTTCTTATAGCCTTGTTTATGGATTCCTCACATTTTATAGCTCTTTGGTAGAGTGGTACTAAGGTCCTAGAGACAAAGTCCAGAGCTGCCTGTGCCTGCTGTTGATGGTACACTGGAATGATTTGGTGCTTATAATCATGAGAAAAATTTTCCCATTGTTTTTGTGCTTCATTTTCAGGGACTGATGATGGTACCTTTAGGTGTCTTTTGAGTATATATGTGGTCTGGTCATCAGGGATGAAATGAATTCTAGTATGATGTGGGCAAATAACTTCGAATCTGGCTTGCTTGTTTGAGCCTAAATGATCTTTACCCTGGTGACATAATTCCTCCCAAATTTGGCGACTACCTACTGGAATCTGAACTAATTGCTTATTCTTACTACTAGATGTGTCTTTGGAGCAAGGATCAGGACCGCGTGCTCTTTTAATGGTGCCCTTGTTGGTTTTTTTGCTGTGTACTTGGGGTGCTGCCTTCTCTGCCCCCGAGGCACTGGGATTTGGCCCAGTTGTAGCCTTGTGACTGGCATTTTTTGGTTCTTCTGTGACCTGGTCCTTAGTGCCGCCAGACTTTATGGATGTGGAGATCTTGATCTTGTGACGTTTAGCGTGTGGAGCTCTAAAAGTGTATGGCATTTTATTCCTGAAGAATAAGCCCAAGTTGTTTTCAGAGTAGTTTTGTGGGCATAATTTTTCTGAGTTCTCCGTATTCTTGCTAGACAAAGCTTTATCCTGATTGTAAGTCTCAGATAATTCTGGGGATACATCCTGGTGATGAGAATTGGGCTTGCGTGTGACGACTTGTTGTTTTAAGCAAACCAACCGCTTAGCCTCAGTCTTATGGTCAGATTCACCAAATACTGACAATGGTGCAATCCGATGTGGTGGACATGGTATCAGCACTGATTGGGTCTGGTAAGAAATGTTTTTTGGAGGAACCAGGACCAAGGCTGAAGGTGAAGAAGAGACAGTGAGAGTGAGGGGAAGGAGCTACCATACCCACTGAGTGAGGTGAAAAGCAACTGTGGAATAGGGATGGGGGAAGGGATGAAGTCAGGGATCAAGCAAGAGTAAAGTCTTACATTGCAATTTAAAGCATTTCAAGGTTTCTTCACCTATTCTATACCATTAGAGACACACCAGAAAACTTAGCATCTGAAGCAGCTACATATGATTATCTCCATTTGACAGTTATGAAAAGAGATCATATTAAACTGTAAGAACTTTAACAGTTAATGTGCTCTCTCAACAACTGTGAAGTAGAGGAAGTGTTAATATTAATAACAATAAAATAACTACCATTTATAGAGCACCTACTATATTATAGGCAGTGTGTGAAGCTAAATATTATCTCACTTGATACTCTCTCACCAACCCTAAGGGGTAAGTGTTATTATCTCCTTTTTATAGTTGAGAAAACTGAGGCCAAGAGAAGTTAATAAAGCACAGGGTTGTATAGCTAATAAGGGTCTGAGATCAAATTTGAACTCAGGTCTTCCAGACTCTAGGTCTAGTACTGTGCAGCTGCCATGGCTTGTACAAGGGAAAAAATGAGGCGCATAGAATCGTGTACAAAAACAAAAGTATGACTAACATTTAAATTGTAATCCAGAACTTAAAGCCAGCATATTAATATAAGATGGTTAAGAGATTTATTTGCCCACAAGAACATGATAAGTGGGCAGAGACAGGGCTGGAACCCAACTTTTCTGATTTCCTGAACCATGAACTCTTTCCAAATGACAAATTGGTCAAGAGAACAGGGTGAGGAACAGGCTGTAAAGTATCTCTCTCTCTCTCTCTCTCTCTCTCTCTGTCTCTCTCTCTCTCTCTCTCTCTCTCTCTCTCTCTCTCTCTCTCTCTCTGTCTCTCTCTCTCTCTGTCTCTCTCTCTCTCTCTCCACACACACACATTCACAAAAAGATGGGATGGAGCCCAATTGAAATTAATAAAAATCAATTCTTACCTTTTGGAAATGGCCCAAGGTTTTTTCCCATTTTTTCCATGATGAATTTCCTTAAAAAGATAAAATATTAATAAAGCATGGTAATTATTCTATTCTTTATAAAAAAATATAGCAAAAGGCAGTCCCTCATATAACTATTACTGCCCAGGTACATCTATTATTTTTTTTTAACTCTCGCCTCCTGTATTAGAATCAATACCGTGTATTGTGGTTCTAAAGGCAGAAGAGCAGTAAGAGCTAGGCTATGGGGATTTAAGTGTCTTGCCCAGGGTCACACAGCTAAGAAGTGTCTGAGGCCAAATTTGAACCCAGGTCCTCCCTTCTCTAGGTCTGGCTCTCATCCACTAAGCCATCTAAGATACCCACTGGCACATCTGTTGTTAAACAAGGCATTAAACTTAAAACTATTTTGTCTTAAATCACCCCTCCCCCCCAACTTTGGCTATCCACTCAAGCTGATGGACCTTTTTCTCAGAATATGATCGATAATTTTAGTTAAGAGTTTAGTGAAAATACTAATGTATTTTATGGATCCCCTGAAAACTATCCCTTGAACTTTTGGGGGTCTGTAGACTATATGTTAATAATTCCTATTTCAAAACAACTTCCTAATGTCCCTATATGGGGAAATTGCTAATATATAGAAAGGTATTATGTCTTTATTTTACCAAACCTCAACACAATTGGTTTACTATATGGAGCTAGTCATGGCCTTCCTAGTTCCTTTTTTTTTTTTCCTATTCCTCATCTCTCTTCATCTTGCCTATTTCCCTTGTCTTATTAAAATTTTAGAAAGGAATGATATAGACATTTTTGTGAAGATATAAGCAATGGAGGGAAGAAAAAACTCTAGCTTTTGTGGGTCATTTTTTTTTATAATAGAAGCTCTAAATTAAAAGAATGAAACTTCAAGGTGGAATCCTAAATATTAGCCAATGATTTCCATAGCATTTCCACTTTCCTCCTTGATCTCAGTTTCTATTTTAAAAATAGAATCATTATTATCTGTTCTTCTTATATTATCCAAATTCTTGAAATATTCCTCATCCACCTCCACTGAGAAACATCTACTTTGTTACAAAGAAAGAAAAAAAAGCTCTTTTGTTCTTCAAAATTAACATCTTATATTAAAAGACTGATATGAAGAACACTGTTCCACATCTAGAATTCTTCACCTCTACAAAGAAAGTGAGAAAATGCCTTCTCCTCATATGGCTTTTTTAGCATGAATCTTAATCACTATAATCTTTTTTTGTGATAAGTATTCTTTTCTTGGCTTTTATAATCAGCTTTGCAAGAATTCTCAGAAAAATTTCCCAATGGGGCCTATAGGTTCAAAGTTTAACAACAATTGCTTAAAAATTATTTTACTTTAAAAATATTCAATTTATGATTTCAATTCAAGGACACAAAATTTTACTTTGAAATTACAGAAAAGTGTGTATTGCTTACTTGGGAAATTGGAAAAGAATTGGGTTGTAATGAACCTAGCCTGTGGCACAAATTGGGTCTAGACCCTTTTTCTCCCACACCACCCTCACTCTCCAGTTCACTTAGCCCCTGAAATATCTCTTACCAAGATGAGCACCAAAAGAAGCAAGAATCAGAGCTGGTTAAATATCCAAATATGAGGGCACTGCATCATGCAAATTCCCAGGGGCCAGAAGCCTCCTCTAATTGGTGGTGAACAAACTAAATAGAGACAAAGCAACAATAAATTAGTAACTTCAGAGAAATAACAGTTCTTCCTAAGTGAACTACATACAGAGAGATACAAGGAATATATAGCAATATGCTTTTGAAAATACTCATTGAGATTGAATCCTAGGGTCCCTGCCTAAACAGGGATCTGACATCAGATACCTGACATCACAGAGCACCACTTGTCCCATTGTCACCAGGGGTCATCTGGTGTAATGGGAACTTAAGTGGTGACACTGGTCCTGTGGACTTTCATGGCAAATAGGTGAAAACCATCCTAACAGCCTTATATTTACAATTTTCCTGGTGATTTTTAGCAATTTAATTGCCTCTTTAGTACAAGACTCAATATTCCTCCTCAGAAGCAGTGTTAGTTCCTATCCCACTTGAAATAACAGTTACAAAGTATGTAAATGTTCTATTAGGACAAACACTGGCTTTTTCATTATTTAATCTCAGTCAGTCTTAACCCAGTGTCCTATAAAACTTATTGTGAATCATACCTGAGAATATAATTGATGGTGAGCACCTTTTGGAGTTAGGCTTCCCCATTGTCTGGCAACAAAATACATCTCTGAATGCCAAACCTTTCCCTTTTCCATTAAAAACAAAACAAAACAAAAACACCTTTTCACATTTTGAGAACTTTTTAGATGCCACTTAAACTGAAGCTATTTTAGACTATATCAAATAACCTTGAGAATAAGCAATCAAATCAACTACAGACATTTATAAGTACTGACTGTGTTTGACACTGTAGAACTGAAGGTCTGAAGAAACAACACAATTTCCCACCCTCTGGGAGCTTATCATTTGATTGACAAAGACATGATAGACATATAAACACATGCACAATAGATAGACAATAATTTTGGAGTGGGTAAAGGGGAAGAGATTGATAAGGATTTATGTTATCTTTGAACTGGATTTTGCAAGGGTCTAAAGATTATAGATTTAGAGATGGAATTTTTCAGATTTTTCTTAAGTGAATCACAGGGAGCACATATGGTTAACCAGTGTTCACATAGCAAGTTGCTCTGCATTTTTTGTTTTCTGATGCCCATTAACTCAAAGAGGATAAGATGAGCAGGAAATATATTCATGGGGATTGGAAACACGAAGGGCAGAGAAAAGTCTTAGATGGAGTGCAGTGTCTAAGGAACTGTTGTTCAAGTCCAATTTCACTAGACCATAGTGTATATGAAAAGGAATCATGTGTAATTAGGCAAGAAAAAGCATGTTGAAACCATGCCGTGAAAGACTTTAAATTTTTTATATTGCTTTGATCCTATAAGTGTTATGGAAGCTGTTGGAATTTCCTTAAGAAGGAATTCCAAATATGGTCAGGCCAGTGCTTCTGAAAATCACTTTGGCATCTATTGGGAGAGACTTGAGATAGGAAGACGGTTGCAACAGTAGGTGAGATTATGAGGATCTAAGCCAGGGTGGGACAGATGCCAGACATGTGGAGATAAAAATGTCAACTTTTGGCAAATTGGGAAGAGGAAAAATGAGGAGTCAAGGATGAAACTGAAGCTATGGTGACTACTTAACTATTTTTATGTATCCTTTGGATTTAGGCTTATCTGGTAAAGCCTAGGGAACCCTTGTCAGGACAATGTTTTTTTAAATCTACAAAATAACATACATTGAATCTCCAAGGAAACAAATTGTCTTGAGGTATAGTTAGCCAAATATTATATAAAAGAAATTCACTAAGGGCTATGATTAGTGAACTTAAAAGGAATTTATATAGATAGAGGACATAGATGTGAGTTGATTATTGTGAAATGATCTCAAGAACAAAAAATGAAGGGTGAGAAAGAGGCATGCACTGAGAGAAGGGTAAAGGGAGTGATAGAATAGGGAAAAAAATTTTTTTTTCATATGTAAGAAGTGTGCAAGGAAGATTATTTTACAATGGAGGGGGAAATGGTGGGATGTAAGCCCCATTGAACCTCACTCATTGGAATTAGTTTAAAGAGGGAAGAAATAGATCTATATATCTATATCTATATGTGTGTGTATGCACACACACATATGTTATACACACATATGTACATTATATATGTATACACTAAGTAGTGTATAGAAATTTAACTCATCCAATAAAAAATAGGAAAGAATGGAGACAAGAGAAAGGGGGGGGGGAAGAATTTTAAATGGGATAGTATAAAAAGAGAGAAAGAAGAAACAGAAGAAAATAGGATAGAGGTAAATACACAATAATAATGACTGAATTTGAAGGGGATGAATTTACCCACAAAATTGAAGTGAAATAGATTAGAAACTAGAATCCAACAATATGCTGTTTATGGGAGACACAACTGAAACAGAAAGGCACAGAGTTAAAATAAAAGGCTGGAGCAGATATGCTTTAGCTAAACTGAAAATAAGCGGGGATAGAAATCATGACCTCAGAAAGACAAAAGCAAAAATAGGCCTAATTAAAAAACGAATCATGGAAGCTACATTTTGCTCAAAGATACTATAGACAATGAATTAATGTCATGGCAAGTTTCTCTGATAAAGGCCTCATTACTCAAATATATACTGAGTATATAATTGAGTCAAATTTGTCAAAATAAGAACCATTCTTAATCAATAAATAGTTAAAGGATATAAATAGGCAGTTTTCAGAAGAGTAAAGCAAAGCTCTCCATAGTCATATTTAAAAAGTCCCAAGTTACTATTGTTAACTTGGAAATAACACAGAACTATTAAATAGTCAGAAAAACCAGGTCTTTAATCAGGATAGGGATAAGTCAATTGGACAATTGGACAAAAGGGCCCTTTACTCAGAGTCGGCACCACAACTTTTTCAGGGTGCAAATCCTGGACTCTGGGGATGTTATCCCTAGGGAGCGCCAAAACACTAGATGACAACTCCAAGGAACAAAAGAATTTGGGGAACTTATATACCACTCTAGATGACCTGGGGGCTTGGAGTGAGAGGAACAGTTGATGGACTTTACAATGGTAAGAAAGGAAAATGAGGAGTTCCAGACAGGAATAACAGTGAGGGCCTGATGCCCTACAATGAACACAAAAGGGAAAGACTCTGCCCAGGGCTGGGTCATGTGACAAGGAAATCACTTTAAAAGACTGATATATATTAATTTAAGGTCGCCAAGGAATTCAGCTATGTAATTCCTTAATGAAAACTCAAGTCAGCAGTCAACCTTTTATGGAGTTTAATTACAAACAGGAGGAAGAAAGGTATGAGAGAGAGAGAGAGAGAGAGAGAGAAAGAGAGAGAGAGAGAGAGAGAGAAAGAGAGAGAGAGAGAGAGAGAGAGAGAGAGAGAGAGAGAGAGAGAGAGAGAGAGAGAGAGAGAGAGAGAGAGAGAGAGAAGGGAATAGGGCTTAAATACCCTGTCTGTTTAGGCTGGGCCAAAAGGCCCAAGTCCTTAGATAGCTGGGGCAAAGATAGGAGATCAGTCCCTATTACTCACGTGACCAAAATGGAGAAACAGTCTCAGGGGCCTCCACCTCCAGCTTCCTTCAGAGAAAGCTTCTCAGAGCACCTCTCCAACCACTCAGAGCCAAAACTCTCCAACCAACCCTCAGTTCTCAGACCCCGCTATCTTTAAGGAAACCATCCAAGTTCCCTCCCCTCAGTTCTCACATCTACCAATCACTGTCCATGTCTTCCCTGTGCCAATGGTGGCTCTAGCTTAATCCAGGACCGCCCAGAGGTCTGCCCCTTTGCACATGTCTGTTGAAGGTCATATTCTCAAATAATTAAATTTTGATCTATGCTGCAGCCCTTCCTAAATCCTGTTAGGATTGAGTAGGGTGGAGATTATAAGTTCCAAGACCTGGTTCTGTCATTCCAAGTATCTATATTGTATCAATTCTAAAATCAATCATGACTCAAAGAACTTCCTGTTCTATGCTTAAGCATAGGTCAAAGCCCTTTCCATTGTTTAGCAAAAGGTTTCTGTCCTAAAGTAGTCTTAGGTAGGGAGGAGAAGGACCCTCCCTACCTAATGTTGGAAATGGGGAAATTTCCAACATTCATAAGTCTAAGAAATTTTAAGGTTTACAGTCACCCTTGGTCATGGACCTTAGCCTAGGGGGAGAAACCATTGGGACAAAAGGGATGCTTAATATTGGGTGGGATTAGCTGTTCCCATCCAAACTACCAGGAAGTCTATTGTCTGGTGAAGAGGGACCTTTCCTCAGAGGGAAACCTCTCCTGTGACAAGGTCAAAACCTGGGGTTTCTGCACTCAAACTAAATAAACTGGGGATCTCTATATTTCCATGTTGACACAATTGATTAGAGAAAAATAAAGCAAAACAGCTCTGAGGTACTATCTCATATCTATTAGAAATGATAAATACCAGAGGGGATGAGGGTATAGGTATAATAAAGAACTGTTGTTGGAGTAGTGAACTGGTCCAATCATTCTATAGAACAATTAATTTAATTTTTTAAAAATTTCCTTATTATTCAGTTTTGTGGTTTAATAATCTTATAAAACCAAAACTCCAAATCATATACCCAAATAAATAAGTGATAAATCATATTTTTCATCTGCATTTATAATTCAACAGTTGTTTCTGTGGAGGTGGATAGTATTCTTTTTCATAAATCCCTCATAATTGTCCTGGATCATTATCATGTTTGATTGTTCCACAATATTGCAGTTACTGTGTATAATGTTCTCATGGTTCTGCTCATTTCACTTTGCAACAGTTCATGTAGTTCTTTTCAGTTCTTTCTGAAATAAACTGTAGATCTTAGTGTCTGGTGGAACATTTCAATGGAACTCAGGTCTTGGTTAAGGTACTGTGGTTTAGGGATTGGAATCAGGAAAAGCAGCATCCAGTGGAGATGTAGTCAAAGGATAAGAACTTTGTGGAGCTCTAGAGACCTGTTGGTAAATAGAGGTAAAAAATAAGGCTTGAATTTCAGGACCCTTTACAGTTTTGCTCCTGGCTTTGGGTTCCTTAGCTTGAAAATGTAAGTGATATAGTGAAGGTGGAGCCCAGAAGCCAGGGTCCTGGTCAGGAACTGCCTGTGCTTGATGGTGACCAAGTGTCTTCAGGGTAGGACCACCATAGCCCTAAGCAAACTTCACCAGATTGCTCTGGCCCAGTGTTTTTGACTTGGTTTCATTGCATATTCTAATGTCTGTGCAGTTCCAATAGGACCCTAGACTACAGTTTGAGGCTGATACTCAGCCCAAATATCAACCCAAATCTTGCCCAAATATCTTGCCCAAATATCAACCAAGTCTAACCAAGTCCAACCCCCTCATGGTTTTTTTTCATTTGGGCAAGACTCAGTGTAGATTTGGCCTGGCCAAGCGTCCAAACCTCTCTCTACTATAAAAGTTCAAGTGGAATGATGGCTTGACGGTTTAGGCCTGGAGTCATCCACCTCTGCTCCGCATTGGTAACTGGTGTTCTTGTGGGTTGGTAGTCAAGATGTGACAGTGGCTCAACTACATCATTGGTCTTGTCATGTGGATCTGGGAGAAATTTTTTCTCTCTCTAGGACCCTTATGTGGAGGGGCTGCTGAACTGGCCATGGCCAAAGTGATCAATTAATAGGGAAAGAGCAGGACTTTTTCACTGCCTATGGTCCAAAGCCTGGCCACAGTATGGTTCTTGCCTTGGCCCAATATTTGAAAACTTTTAATGAGATGACAGTTCCTGTTGAGGGAACAGGACAGGCATGCAGTTTTGACCCCAGTACTCTTGCTGGCTGGTGGTCAGGATATCCTTACTGGGAAGATACTGCCCTGAAGAACAGGTCAGGGTATGATCTATTCTCTTTGATTCTTGGCCTAGGACTGGTCTAGTTCTGATCTTTTTATAGTTATGGCTTTGTAACAGGCACCAGAGACCTACAATGGTGTGGGTGCAGCCCTATTCCAGAGGTTTGTGCATCATAGCCAGGAAGGCAAAGTTCTGATCCAGGGTCTGGGCCTTGCCAAAGTTTCATTCAGCTGACTGCAGCCCAGCTGTGGCCCTGACCTAGTCCAAGGCAAGGTCTATTAGGCTTGTAGAGGAGTTCATCAAGTGATCGTCAAGCACTAAGGTTCAATACGGAACCACTTGCATGTTGTTTTTCACTTGAGAGTTTGGGGTTTTTTGATGTCCCTTCATTCACAAAGGGCACAGTTTTCTTCTGTTCAGGATGGACTAATTGTGAATTGGAGAGAAGGCGTGTTTGAGGCCCAGTAAGTGAGAAGAGACTCAGTCTTGTGATGAGGAAGTGATGCTTTGTGTGATGGATATAGTTTGTTTGTTGTTTATTTTTTTTTGTTTGTTAGGTTCTTTTTTTTTTTTTGAGGCAAACCATCTGCTCAGCCTTCAACTGGTAAGTCTCATTCTAACAATGATGTGATCCAATATGGCGAATACTTTATCAGCCTTGACTGGGTCTATGTGCAATGAAAGGTTTACTTGAGAAAAATGATACGCAGGATTCATAAAGAGATTTAACGACCACTAGTTCTAGGGATGAGAGCTTTACAGTTATATTATTATCCTACTGGAAGAAGCTTCTTCATTATTCCAACATCCTAATATGCCCCCCATGCTGGCCTGTCACGAATATGTAGAAATATTTTATCCTTACTTTAGGATCAGTCTCAACACAATTTAGATAATAAGAACAACAAAAAAAAACAATTGCTACCACTTGCATAACACTTTATATTTGCAAAACCCTTCATAAATATATCTCCTTTTATTCTCACAACAATCCTGTCTGGTAGGTTTCCCCATTATAAATGAGAAAATTGAGACACACAGAGGGTAAGTGACTTACCCAAGGTCTCACAACCAGTGAGTACCTGAGGTCACTTTTGAACTTGTCTTCCTTACTCCATGTCCAGCACTCTATCCACTGTGTCACCAAAGGGCATAGTCATTGCTATCAAGGCCTATTCTTTTATTCCCTATTCAGTTCACCCAACTTTATTAAATCAAAAAGGGAATAATTGGTAAATATACCTTCATGTTATGGTTAGGTATACAACTATTTCCTGAAGCATTTTTTTCATGACTGGGTATAAGCAAAAGAACATTGTATCTGTCACCTGATGGTTTCAGTGATAGACTGAAGGTTTTCCCCCCAGGATCCAAAACAGCATTAATATTGATTTTGCAAAATTCTCATAGCTTCCTTTCCCTTTCTTAAATTTCAAACATTGCTGCCTTAATAGGTTTATTATGCAAATATTTACGTTTTCAATTTAAGGGCAAAGAAATTTATTCTATTTTTACATCATGGAGAATTTTGTGACACTCCATTAAGAAACTGAAATTAGTGAGTAGTATCATAAAACCAAGACTTGGAAGTACTAGTTCATTAATTAATACTTAATTAATTAACTCTTCTAAACCTGCTTTTTTTAAAAAACCATTTCTCACTCAGAGTGATTCTGGTGACCCCCATAATTCTTTCTCTACACTGACTAACATTTGCAATCCCAAAGTGCGTCTCATCAGTAGAAGTTAAAAATCTAGTAAAAACTAGATTTTTAAATGTCTTAATATTTAGAACACTAGAACTGTCCTTAGGCACCATGGCCTTAAAGGTTGGGAGTATGTCTAATAGGTAGAAACTAAACCACGTAGAGCTTTCCTGTCTTCCACTTCCCTCTCCTTTTAGGAATCACTGCAGAGATTCCCCTACCCTCTACCCTATCTGAATTTACAGGGAAGAGGAAAGGGAACTTCTTTACACTTTCAAGAAACAGGAACCTGGGGGCTTCTTAATGGTTGACCTTTGGACTGTGCACTTGTCACTGTTGAGGATAGAATTGTTGAATTTTTTCTTCTGTTCTGGGCCATAAGTGTGAATCTCTGTCACATTTATCCTTGGAGACCTCTGATGTATTTAGGCACAGAGCTGATGGTACTGCAGAGTTATTTACGAGTGTGTGGGATGGGGATCATGAAAAATGGGAATCCCACTCACACTAAAAATGCAACTCAGTGTCAGGAAACAAAAGTAGGAGACAACAGCTTATTATTGTTCATGAAAGAGGATAACCCCAGCTTAGGATGCTTAAGGGATGCCAATTAGTCAAGCAAAGATCTCCAGGATGTGTGTGTGTGTGTGTGTGTGTGTGTTATATTTATATAATCACAACTACCTAATCATAAATCCTCTCTCCGACTTCTTTTCCTTTCAAATCCTGCCAGATTTTGTCTATCAGAATTATAACTTCTAGGCTAGGTTTGAGAAACTAGGAGATAAGTTCAAAGAGAAAACAAAATATAAATATTATACATATGCAAGGGAACATCCTTTGACATCTTTTGGCATCCTTAAGAAATAAGAAAGTTACTGAGTTGTAACTACCCTTAAATGGGGAATAATTGGTTCCTATTGTATTAATTACTTCCTGGAGTCTACCTCTGGACTGAAGCAGACAGGGCAAATGTTTTATTTAGGAAAAGGTACATTTTTATTCTATGTGGGGAATATTCACTATGACTGGGTCTTTGAAAATATTTGGGTGTAAGCCTGAAAACTAAAGATGCTTTTATCTGAGAAAGACACTTTCTGGCATCCCATTCAATCCTTCCTTTTCCTTTTTACTAGTTATGTGCTTTCTCATTCCGTTGCTGAAGGATTGATTCAGCTACCAAATCAAATTTGTCCTCATTTATCCCTTCTAAATCTAGGGCTTTCTGTTTTCTCAGAATCCTATTCTCAGAACTATTCTTCAGGTTAAGGAGGGTCTAGAGGATACTATGAACACATTTTCTACAGTTCTCTGAATAAGAATCATAAGACAAGGAATTAAATAGGGAAGTATTAGAATAATGGCCAGAATTTCAAATATCATAGGTACAAATTTCATCCAGTGGCTTGAGAAAAGTGAATCTACCAACTGGCCCAGGAAGTAGTATCTACTTCTGAGTTTTTATTTAATTCTTTTGAAAGGGCAGTTAGTCCTTGGAGAGTTTTGGTTAGTAACCCATCTGATGCAGTGTTATTAGGGATATAAGTGCAACAGCTTCCACCTAACATGAACTAAACTCTGGTCTCTTTAGCTAACATCATTTCCAAAATTAATCTATTTTCCCATGTCATTCAACTGGTTGCATCCAAATGTTGGGACAAACCTCTGACTGCATCCTGAGTGTAATTTATAAACCTCTGTTGGTTATAATAGATGTAATTGATCCAATCCACATTCTTGCTTATTGTAACCCAAAAGAGAGATTTGAATCCAGCTGCTATCTAACTTCTAGCTTTGAACTCATCTGGGTCTCCTCTAGGCACTCCCATTACATCTAAATAGACTGATTAAAGGAACTTTAAGGAGAAACTAAAGTATTTCTCTTTTTCCTTGTCTAATTTGAATGAGTGGGGTGGTTCAAATACACCATCATAAATGGGATTGCCAACTTTACTAAGGCACAGGTCCCTGACCAGTTAATCACAACTTCTTCATTGTGGTTCTGCCACATGACCACAAGAGATCTGCCTGAGGAATGCTTAGATTTGTGAAATGTAAGGGTTAAATTTAATGGTTGGTCTTAAATTATATGAAATAATGTGGTCACCGAAATTTTTATATCTCAAGTCAGAAGTTTATTTACCAAAATAGAGAGGAAATAAAATAGAGAAATGTGAAAGAAGTTGGAGAAAATACCTATGCTAGTCCTCAGTCAGGAAGGCCAGTCATGAGTAACGATGCTGCCTCCTCCAAGATGGATGCTAGTCTCTTAGGAAACTAGGAAGGGAGTCTGCCTTTTCACTCACTCAACAAAGTAGTCCAGGAGTCAGAGTCTAAGTTGAAGTCATGATCCAAAACTCAACTTTACAAGATTGCCCCAGCAGAAGGATTTCATGGCTTTTATGGTGGTTTCCTGTCCCTGCCCCTTTTCACAGGGGCCAATCACAGTTTCCAAAGTGTCCAGCACTGCCCAGGGGCAGCATCTGTGGGATTGACTTCTCACCTCTAAAGGTGTTAACTCTCCTAGGATTCACATGTTTCTGAGTGTGTGAACTCTTAAAAGAATTAAAAAGTTTCTGGCTGTTTGAGTTAGAAAAAAAGGGTGGATGGAGTTCTCTAAGTATCTTACAGGCTTGTCACCTAGTATTAAGTAGGGTGTAAATTCACTAAGTGGTTTTCAGAGCTTCTCCACCTAGTTCAAGCTTGTGTTGATTCAATCAAAAGGTAGACAAAGGAGATTAATCCTGTCTTCACAGTCTAATAAGGCACTTAAGTTAGTGTTAACCAAAGTTTTAACTCAAACTAGGCAAAGGATTTCCTTTTCACAAGTGTAAACTCAGAATAGAGAAAGAGAACCAAGAATTTCCTTTCAAAATTCAGGTCTGGCAGTCACATCCCAAATTTGGGCACATACTAATTGTGGAGTGGAGTCTTCTAGAACCCTCCTTTAGCCAGAGGTATCCCTTTTGAGCCACTTGTCTTAGTGGGTAGGTACAAGGTCATCTGTGTACTGCAATTCTTTGGGTTCAGCTCTCAAAAGAGAATAATCCTACATTCGAATTCAGTTTTATATTCATCCATCTCCAAAGAGGATGGGGACAACATGCTCTTGACCACCCACTTGAGCAGGCTTAGTAGTTAGTCTTTCCCAAACTATAGACAGTGTACTTTACCTACTCCCACCAGGCATTAGTCTCTTGATATCCTGTCTCTATCTCAGTGACTCTTAGATTCTTAGTCATTGCTCC
This sequence comes from Monodelphis domestica, assembly GCF_027887165.1. Taxonomy (NCBI): domain Eukaryota; kingdom Metazoa; phylum Chordata; class Mammalia; order Didelphimorphia; family Didelphidae; genus Monodelphis; species Monodelphis domestica. Next base: position 33,494,140 of record NC_077230.1, read on the forward strand.
ATTAGGCTCTGACTGGAGAATTCCTAGAGGAGTTGGTTGGAGTAAATTAGAACTCAAAGATGCTGACTGTGTTGCCTCACCTGACCAATCTTCTCTCTTAACTGGGACAACCATAAACTTTCCCAGGAGGTCCTGACCTGTCAGTTCTATTCCAAATCCATACCACCCTGCCTACTTTTCTTTAAAGTTCTTAAAAGACAGAAAAAGAAGCTCATTAGCATTGTTAATGGGATGATAAACTGTAAAAGCATCCTTCCACTCCCAATGTGATGGGGTAGCAGTCTATCCCTTGTATTCCGTAATCCACCACACTCCTAACCATTATGTGCATGGATACCCTTCCTGCCCAAGAGAGGGACAAAATACTTCTTGTGGTGTCATAGGGGAGCCCAGTTGGTCAGACTCTTACAAGATGGCTCCTCTAAAAAGTGAGCATAAGTCTTTTTACTGTTTGATACTCTACCTTAATACAGTTTGATTATTTTGCCTACCCTCTCCAATCCTTTCCAGGATTCATCTTTATATATGATATCACCAATTATTTCACCTATAGGTATCACTATATTCAAAATTATAATGATCCCTCCCAATGTTAACCTCAGTTCCTTTCCCACCTTGAGACCCAAACTAAATGGGAACAGTTCAGGCACAAATTAAAATGTAGAGACCTTCAGCAAAAGATCCCTGCTGCTATCAACAATACTACTCAGTATGGGAGTAAGTTTTGGGGGTGATTTCTCCCAAGTGGTTGAGCATCAGTCACAGAGCCAAATACTTGAAAAGGATGCCCTTTCAGGGAATGGTAACTGTTTCTCCTCCTTACCAATTCCTAATCCACAGCAAGATCCCAAAGTCAGAAATAACAAAAGTTCTCAAAACTCCTGGACTAGCAATCTTCCAAAACAATAGTTCAGGTTTCTGGACTGGCATAAGACTTCTTTACAATTACTCTCTGTGGTTGATCAACAACAGTCTCAGTAGTCCAAGTGCCAGGTGGCTCTTCTGGTCCTTTTACCTGAGTATAGTGAGTCCAACCTCTTTCAGCAGTCCTTACTGCTGTGTCAATTCTTAGCAGAATCTGAAATGGCTCCTCCCAGACTGGAGTCAGTCTATCATCTTTCAAAGTACAAATCAAGAGCCAATCCTCTGGCTGGAACTTGTGCACTAGGAAACCTAAAGGTAGGGTTTGAGCAAACAATGCCCTATTCTGTAGGGAAGATAGGGTTTAAAGTAAGAGAATGTACATAAATTCCCAATAATTTATCTCTGCCTTCCCATTGTGGTGGGGTCCCATTCCATTTTGAGGGGGTAGCCATACATATGTCCATAGGGGTACAATTCAATATCTCTCCAGGGCTCTGTCCTTATTCTCTATAAGGCCAAAGGAAGACATTTGGTCCAGGGCAACCAAGTTTCCAACATCAGCTTGATGAATTGCTTTTTAAGCTCTTGATTCATCGTCTCTACTTTCCCTGAAGGAAGGGAGCGTGCCATGGGACATGAAAATCCCAGTCAGTTTCTAAAGCTCTTGCTATTCCCTGAAAAACCAATATTCTCAATAGGCCCTTATCTTGAAGTAAGATGTCCAAGGAACACTTTGATTACTTTTTGAGCTGTGGCTTGGCTAATGGGAAAAGCTTCTACCCAAGACACTAAATGATCCACAGCAACTAGAAGGTGCTACAACCTCCCTACTGACACCATTTCAGTAAAATCCACTTGAATACTTTGAAACAGCCTGAGTCCCAACTACCTTCCTCCTTCAGGGTGGTTCCATAGTTAAATGGGCCTCAACCACTGGTCTGGCTACAGTATACAATCAGATACATGGCTAATGATTTAGCACCACATCACAAAGATTTTGAAAACCCTAGTGACTTCCTTAGTGGAGATGACTAACTACCTAACTGAACCCCTCCCAGTGATTGCAATCTTTTTATCTCTGATTCAGTAAACTTTTGTTTCCCTACCTCCCAGGGCAAGGACAGAATAGTAATCATCCTAGGAGTATCAAATTACTCTTCAGTGCCAGCTTTCTTTGCTTCTTCATCTGTTAATCTATTCTCATTGGCTTCAAAAGAATTTCCCTTCTGGAGTCCATTCATATGAACTACTGCTAACTGCTCTGGCTCCCCACATTCTTAATCACAAATTCAATATGAACTAGCTCTTTCCCTTTACTAGAAATCATGCCTTTTTCCTTCCAGATTACATGCATTATTCCCCATGCACATTTGGAATCAGTAAAAATATTTCCTCCTCTCTAGTACAGTATTTTCAAAGCCTGGTTGAGTCCATATAATTCACAGGTTTGGGCTGCCCAGGCATTTGGAAGGCAGCCTCTGTCCACTAGAGCAACCTTGTTTCCATTAGTTATTACGTATCCATTCCTCCTTTTACCATCTAACACTTCTGAGAACCCATTTATAAATAGGTTCATTTCCCCAGGCAGGGGAGACTCTTACAGATCCTCTCTCACTTTAGTCTAATAGTCTATTACTTCCAAGCAATCATGCTCCATTCCTTTTGGATTCTCTTTCCCAGTTCCTCACAGAAACATTGCAGGGTTCAAATTGGAATCTGATATCAGAACTAGGTCATCTTTTTCTAACAGGATTGCCTCATACTTTAGTATCCTTGAGTCTATCAGTCACCAACCAGTCCATTGGTATAAAATTGGTATGGACCAGATGGAGAGCACTAACTACTAGACTCCCTCCAAAAGCTAATTTCCTGCTCTCTTTCTACCAAAGTGGTGGTAACAGCCAGGGCTTGAAAGCATGTTGATCAGACCCTTGCTACTGGATCCAAAATTCTTTGGATAGGAAAGGCACTGTTCTCTTTTGTCCTCCCCAAATCTGTGAAAGGACTCCCAGGCCACATCTTTATTCACATTAGCAAATGGATGGAAAGGTTTATTCAAAGAAGGCCTGGCTAACACAGACACTGACTTTAAGCCCTTTTTAGCTATAAAAATTTCTCTTCTGTCTCCAAGTCCCACCTTATGGGATCTGGAAACTACTCCAATTAGTACAAGTACAGACACTTTGTGTGTGTAGGTTATGCATCAATTAAAAGTCTACAGTATCCAATTAAACCCCAAAATTTCCTTAAGTTTTTCTTAGTTTGGGGAATTCCAATTGCAAGGTAGCAGACACTTGGTTGGAGTCTAACCTCCTCTGTCCTTTACTAGTTAAATACCAACAATATTTTACTTCCTTCTCTTTCCCTTCAACACTTCCAGCCCATTCTCTCCCAAGAAATTTAATAGCTTAGTCGAAGCATTTGCCACACTGCCAATAAGAAGTCATCTACATACTGAAGGAGTGTGATTTGGGGTGGGAGTTAGAATCTTTCTAATATATGCTCCAGGATCTTCCTGAAATGGCTTGGTGATTCCATAAAACCCTGTGGGAGCACATTCCATTGGAGTTGTCTTTTTCTCCCTGCATGGGGTCTTCTCACTCACAAGCAAACAAATTCCCACTGCTGGGGTTCAGGGGGCTGCCCAGAAAACATCCTTCAAATCTATCATAGTAAAATATATACTGCTGTGAGGATTCCTGCTCATTAAAGTATATGGATCAGCAACCACTGGTGTGTGGGTAGCACTATCTTATTAATTTCCCTAAGATCTTGAATCAGTCTATAACTCCCATTGCTTTTCCTCATTGGTAGAACAGGGCTGTTATAGGTGGACTGACAAGTCTCCAGAAACCCATCTTCCAAAAAAGCTGTTATCACTGACTTAAATCCCTGCCTTCCTTCAAGTGAAATAGGATACTGCCTAACCCAGACTATCTGGTTTAGAGCCTTAAATTGAATTTGCAAAGAAGACATTTCTTACCCTGTCCCAATTCTGAGGTCCTGCCCATACTTGGAATCAATTGGAATTTCCTCTCCCCCATCCTGAGCTGAAACTGTTTGCAGGGCTGAGAAGCCGCTCTTTTAAATCCAGTCACTGTGAGCTTCAACCCAGTAATTGTATTCTTTCTTGACATATAGACCTGCTTCAGGAATCAAGAGTAATAATTCTAATATTTTTCTTGCTCATATTCCACAATTATTGACTGGGTGATGGGGATGGAAAAAATCCTCTCCTTCACTCCCAGAAAGGCAAGTCTCTTATCACTAAGCTTAGCCCCTTGAGGCAGTACACTAAGGAAAGACCTGGCAGCTCCTGTATCTATCAGTAGTCTCTACTTCCTGATTCCCCACCTTCAATGGGGGATCTTGGTGGGGATTATCAAAGAGCCCCTGACGCCTTCAGTCCTCCATCTCTGTGAGCCGGTAAACCATCTATTCACCCCGTCACTCAGGACAGTCCCTTTTCAAGTCTCCTGCCTCGCCACTGCCATAATAACATTCAAGGGGTGTGTGTGTGTGTGTGTGTGTGTGTGTGTGTGTGAGAGAGTGAAGGGGGAGAGCATGTTCTTCCTCCTGAGATGTCCCAAATTGATTGTTTTTCTTTCTTTCTAAAAAACATTCCTTTTCTAGTCTGTCCTCCCTTCTGTATTTTTTCTTTCACTGTCCTCATTGTCTGTTGCCTTAGTTTAGCATGGTCATTTTGCATGAGCTTAGCATGTTCCTTCTGTTGCTGCCTCATGACTTGGAGCATTATTTTAGTCTGTCTGCTCCCTTCCTCACCTCTCCTCCTTACACTACTTGTTGGGCCTGTTGTAATAGCTCATCTAATGGCCTAAACAACCACCCTTCCATTTTTTGAATCTTCTTGCAAATATCTGGCCAGATATTAGTTACAAAACAGAAGGCCTTTTTAGGAAGTCTTCTACTAAAGAATCATTCCCATCCAGGCTAGACTATTTGTTAAACAAATCCTTTAATTGATTCATGAATATAGTGGAGGGTCTTATCTTTCTATTGTTTTGCTTCAAACTTTGTTCAAATTCTGATACTGGGGGACAGCTGTTCTTATGCCAGGATTAATAATTCTTCTAACATCTCTCATATTCTCCTGATGGGCTGGATTATTCTGATCCCAATTAGGGTCTTGGAGAGGAAATTTTTGTTTACCTCTTGGCCTGCCTTGGACTCTAGGATGCTCATGGTCCCAGACCCTCATAGCAGCTCATCTAATCTGACCTTGTTCTTCCTCAGAGAAAAAGATGCTCTAGTATGGACACCATCTCAGTCCAAGCATATATATTTGAACCCAGAAATCAATTAAACTGCTCTGCCAGACCTTCAGAACTTCAGAACCATTCAAGGGAACATCAAAAAATTCAATCACCTGTCCTAATGAGACCTCCCCCCACCAACCCCCAGGGATAGGTTTCTCTGGTCCTCTATTAACTGCTTAAGTTCTTGATTCAGGGGACCATAAGGAGTGAGTGGGAGAACTATATTCTCCTCAAGTGGAGGTGCTGATGCTTGAGGGATGGGAAGAGTGATCTAGTGTTGGTGGTGGTGGAGGAAAAGGGGGATCCAGGACTGGTGGGTATGTAGAAGGAAAAGCTTTAAGAGGATTCCACAACTTTTCATCCTCATCCTCCTTACATGACAAATACTTTCTTCTCCCCTTTTTTGTCTTTGTTAAAACAAACATTCCCACCTCTAGCAGCCAGAGGACAGAATAAGCACACTCTTCTTCATTCCAAATCTGTTTTGTGTTCACAAAAAGATTTAATTACTCAAAAATCCACTCTTCTGTGGAACCAAATCTTGGCCAAACCACTGCACCCTTATAAAAGGGAAGGCATTTTAAATAACAGAATTATTATCGTCTTATCAAAATTTTTATATCTAGGTAAACTTATCCTAGATTTCCAATTTAACCCCTACAGGAATTTCAGTTGAATTCCTTCCCTCTTTATTGTTGCTTTTCTTTTTTTTTAAATAATATTTTATTTGATCATTTCCAAACATTATTCATTAAAGACATAGATCATTTTCTTTTCCTTCCCCCCAAACCCCCATAGCCGATGTGTGATTCCACTGGGTATCACATGTGTTCTTGATTCGAACCCATTGCCATGTTGTTAGTATTTGCATTAGAGTGTTTGTTTAGAGTCTCTCCTCAGACATGTCCCCTCAACCACTGTAGTAAGGCAGTTGCTTTTCCTCGGTGTTTCTACTCCCACAGTTCGTCCTCTGGTTGTGGATAGTGTTTTTCTCCTAGATCCCTACAGATTGTTCAGGGACATTACACCGCTACTAATGGAGAAGTCTATTACGTTCGATTATACCACAGTGTATCAGTCTCTGTGTACAATGTTCTCCTGGTTCTGCTCCTCTCACTCTGCATCACTTCCTGGAGGTTGTTACAGTATATTGGAATTCTTCCACTTTATTGTTCCTTTTTGCACAATAGTATTCCATCACCAACATATACCACAATTTATTCAGCCATTCCCCAATTGATAGGCATCCCCTTGTTTTCCAATTTTTGGCCACCACAAAGAGTGCGACTATGAATATTTTTGTACAAGTCTTTTTCCTTATTATCTCTTTGGGGTACAAACCCAACAGCTCTATGCCTAGATCAAAGGGCAGACAGTCTTTTTTCGCCCTTTGGGCATAGTTCCAAATTGCCCTCCAGAATGGTTGGATCAGTTCACAACTCCACTAGCAATGCATTAATATCCCTACTTTGCCACATCCCCTCCAGCATTCACTGCTTTCCTCTGCTGTCATGTTGGCCAATCTGCTAGGTGTGAGGTGATACCTCAGAGTTGTTTTGATTTGCATCTCTCTGATTATAAGAGATGTAGAGCACTTTTTCATGTGCTTATTAATAGTTTTGATTTCTTTATCTGAAAACTGTCTATTCATGTCCCTTGCCCATTTATCAATTGGAGAATGGCTTGATTTTTTGTACAATTGATTTAGCTCTTTATAAATTTGAGTAATTAGACCTTTGTCAGAGGTTTTTAATGAAGATTTTTTCCCAATTTGTTTCTTCCCTTCTGATTTTAGTTACATTGGTTTTGTTTGTACAAAAGCTTTTTAATTTGATGTAGTCAACATTATTTATTTTACATTTTGTGACTCTTTCTATGTCTTGCTTGGTTTTAATATTGTTGCCTTTCTTAACTAAGATTCTATGTCCCATTTTCAATATTAAATGTTTGTCTAAGCCTCAAGATGTCTAGAACTCTGTAAAAATCTTTGCTGGCAATAAATTCCCTCAATCTATGTATTGTAAATCTTGAAATCTCTCAGACTTGTGAATGTTAAAAATTTCCCCATCAGGGAATTCTTAATTGGAACAAATTCCCTACTGAGAAACATTCCCCATTTTGATGTGATAACTTGCCAGGATCAGAAATGGGAGGACCTCTACTCCAATCATACTTAAGACTGCTTTAGGGGAAAAAAAACTCCTTGCTAAACAATGAAAGTACTTGGACCCATGCTTATAACAAGGCAAGGAGTTCTTTGAGCCAGGCCTGTTTTTAGAATTGATACAATGGGATGCTAGGTAACTAAAAGGGTCGGGCAAGTTTTCTCTTGATGAGATTAGTTGACTCAGCTGTGTTTTCTCTCATTCAGACTTACTGAGGAGATTGGTCAACTTAGCAGGAATTTAGATGGGCAGTCCTTTGGAAAGCATCTACAGTGATTGGTAGATGCAGGGACTTAGGGGAGGTGACATGGGAGAAAAACCCCTATATAAGAAAAAGCAGAATCTCTTGAGGAGAGATCCTTTTGGAGAAATCCTTTTGGAGGATCTCTGATGAGGATCACTTGGGAAGAATCTCTTGAGAGAGGCTCTGGAGAAAGGCCCTTTGGAACAGTCTCTGGCTGGAAGGCTCTCTGGTGAAGTCAGCTGAGATGGAGCTGGCCTAGTGTCACTACAATCCTTGTTTAGACAGACCTTGTGGTGAGTGTTAAAAAACTGACTGATTTCTGTCTTAAGACTCAGGTCTAGGCTATATTGGCCTGAGGCCCTTCATACTTATTCCTTTCTTACTCTCTCTCTCTTTCTTTGATTACTCATTGTATTGTTAATTAAAATCTCTATAAAACCCAATTGACTTGGGTATTTGAATAATTGGGAATATTTCTCTGGCGACCACCTTATATTAGATTTAAAAACCAAGACACTGTAGTGAAACATATTTTCTGCGGTCAAATTTACTCACCCTCCCTTATATCTATCACAATTTATATCTTCCACCATTTTAACTCACTACAGTTTAAGACCTCAACCATTTTAAATCTAACAGTATATTTCTGGATTTGTCAATCTAAGTATATAGATTAGGGATTCCAGGCTACCTCCCAACTCAAATTGTCTCTGCTTGAGCTGCCCTGAAAGCTAGAATTAATACTAGTCATGCATCCCTGGAATCCCTAACTTCGAAGACTGCACAATCCAGTCAGAGTCTTCAATCTCACAAAATTTTCAACAGATTTAAGATGTTTTAGGGTCATTCAATAATAATTAAAAAAAAAAAAACAACAACCCTTCTGCTCTGTTCCTGCTCCTCTGGATCAACTGCACACATACAGCTTCCACTTTGCTCCTTTTCCAGCTAGCTCCCTCCCAGGAATACTGGAAACACTAAGGAATTCCATACTCCCTTTGGTCTGTGCATCACACACATTCACATCCCAGGAAGCTTTTCATAGTCAGGACTTTCCTCCCCCTTTTTGGCTTGTTTATACTTACATAATCCCTGTTGCAGCCAGATTCCAAATTCTTCACTGCCTTTACTTTTTTCTCCTTAATCCCTTTCAGGCATGGAAGCCAAGGAGAAGCTTGCAAACTCCTCCCTTTAGAAGCCACCCAAAAACACCAGTTGAGACATCTTAAGACTTGCCAAAAAAGGAAACTGAGTCTCTTACCAGTCCAGAATCCCTGGCAACTCCCTGACTGTATGGGATGAAGCTCATGAATGGTGCCCCACTCATGGTTAAAAAAAAATGAATCAGGAAACAAAAATAGTAGACAATTTATTATCTTTCATGAAAGAGAATATCCCCAGTTTTGGATGCTTAAGGGATGACACTTACTCAAGCAGAGTATATATAGGAATACCTAATCACAACCACCTAATTATAAATTCCCCTTCTCCCACTTCCCTTCCTTTCATCATGCCAGATAACTTCCAGGCTAGGTTTGAGGAACAAGAAGATAAGTTCAAAGAGAAAACAAAGTATACATATTATACATATGCAAGGGAACATCCTTTGACATTTTTTGACATCCTTAAGAAATAAGAAAGTTACTCACTTGTAAATTACCCTTGAATGGAGACTAATTGGTTCCTTTTGTATCAATTACTTCCTGGCGTCTACCTCTGGGCTAAAGCAGACAGATCAAATGTTTTATTTAGGAAAGGGCACATTTTTATCCCAAGTGGGGAATACTAACTCTAACTAGGTCTTTGAAAATATTTGGGTGAAAGCCAGAAAACTAAAGATGCTTTTATCAGAGAAAGACACATTTCTGGTTTCCCACTCATCAGGAAGAGTTCAAGAAGGACAGGAAATGGGATTTTAGGGTTTTGGTATTGTGAAAGATATAAGCTTTAAGAGACAGAATCTTCTTTAGAAATAATTTGACTAACAGAAAAGTAAATTCAATCAGTTTAGGGGGAAAAAATGGCCTCTTCCCAGTTACAAGTGCCCTGTGATGTAGAGTAATCAGGTATTTCCTTTACCACCAGTAGAAAGACTGAGACTTTGGTTGTTCATCTTAGATGGGGCATCTCACCTTGCCCAGACTTCATAAATGATCAGTTGTCTTTCGTTCACTTTATAGTTGCATATGTTCTGAGAAATTAAGTTAATAAATAGAAGTTTGTGAGGATCAGCATAGTCCTTCATAGGCCTGTTGTTGTTTTTTAATTAGTAAGATTCTCACAACCATCTCCCCTGTTTCATGTCTTTTAGTAGAGGAGCTAGTAGTTTTTGGAAACACCAGATCACAGGGATAAAATATTGTCTTGGAGATTCTTTAAAGCTTTAAACCTATAATTTTATGATTTGGTGTGAATGGGCCTGTTATGTCTCTCCCTCATGAGGAAAATTTATTCCCATGATTGTTTTATAGAAGATTTTTTATATACCTTATATTTATTTAAAAAGAGAAAGTTGATAATAATTGATAGGGATATTGTTGATAATAGGGATTTGTTTTTGCTTTTTTAGTAGTTTTGTGTGCCTAAGTCTAGCATTTATTTATCTCAATAGCTCAGAATCCAGCTGCCAACTGTCACATTCTATGGTTGTTATACCTGACTTATGAGTTCAGTAGGTTGCATTTCCCTCAACTCAATCCTTTTGGAGGTCTAGACATCTACTAAATCCCCAAATGCATAATTCAAGAATGTTCCCTCAGGAAATGTGAGGTCCTGGGAAGGCATAGTAGTCAAAAGAAAAATGGGCTCCCAGGCATCAGGAAACTTAGACCTGAACATCTAATCTTAGTCCATAGCTGTTCCATTAATATATAGAGAATATATATGAGATACCAGACCAAAGTTTCAGCAAAGAACAGGGACAGTTCTAGCTCTATAGTTTCTCTGTTAAGTTGTCAGTGGGAGGGATGCATATTTGTCTCATTATTTTATCCAGACTACTGTTTTATTTATTGTTATACAGGGACAACATCAGATGTGGATCATTGGGTCAAAGTTAAAGTTTGGAAGGCTTTTACATTCTTACTGATGTCCAGGAAAACATTTTTAGTGTTATGATGCCTTCACTACCACAGAAGATGATGGATTTGATATGGCATAAATTTCAATATATTTGCCTTTAGATTCAGAACTGCATCTTAATAGAGAGTCTCTAGGTTACTGCCATTATCTGGTTCTAATCCTCAAGTCAAAAACATTGGCCCAGATCCTTAGCTGGTCTCTTACTGTGTCTGGACCAATGAGCTGAGATGACTTTTTCCTACTTTCTACGCCCTATTCATTGGTGCCTCCATCATAGAAAAAGTGTTACATTTTTTGTTAATTATAGGATCAGTATTTTAAAGTGGAGAAAGTGAATGAAGAGTATGAATGAAGGACTGGAAAAGAAAAAGAGGAGGGATTAAAGGTCATGATGAGTACAAAGAATAAGTTTATGGTTGAGAGAATAAAAGAAATATAAGTTATGGTGTAATAGAATAACAGAATTCTGGGTCATGAACATCAAATAGTGGGTGACTGTAATTTGTTTTTGTTTGTAAGCTTCCTGAGAACATAAACTATTTCATTTTTTGCTTTTGAGCTTCTTACTTATAGCAAAAGAAACTTTGAAAGGTTCATTACTCTAGGAAATAGCTACAGGAGTGCCAGCTAACATTAAGTACATAATGAATTTGAGCTTATTCCATTTTAAAAGTCATGATTAATGAAATATTATCTATGTATCTATGTATGTATGTATCTATCTATCTATCTTTATACAATGCTAATGTGCCCTCAATCAACTGGGGAGATGGTGAAGTGGGAGGGAGACATTTGGAACTAAAAATAAAAATGAAATAAAAGAAAATTCAGTCGAGCCTAGAAAAAGGTACAGATTTTTTTTAGTATGTAATGACTAAACTTTAGGCAATCTGAGACGATATGTTTATAGGCATTAAACCATTGGGAAGATTAGAGGAGTGTTGTCACTCATAAGAGTTTGAGACTGGAAAGAGAGATAATGAGTTCAGCCTAACAGCCTAACAGCCTAACAGTCATGGAAAATTTACTTTATCTCAAAGCACCCTCCCATGCTGGCTGAAACTCATAATTCCTGGATATGATTATTTGATTGATAGCATTTGGCCATTATTATTATTGAACAGGGTCAGGGAGATTCCCTTTATGCTTAAACAGGTATTGTACAGAATAAGCCAGTACTTGCCTGACATAAGAAAAATAACACCAGTCAATAGTTAGTCCCAAATTGACTTATTGTTCTGTAGGAATACAAAATACAATTACCTACTTTTGTCTATTTACAACAATACAATAGCCTTTGAAATGAATACTTCAATATGGTACAACAAAATTTAGCTAACCTATTTAATGCTTCGTACCTTGATTTCCCTAAAAAGCCCATGAGGGAATATACAACTTCTACTAGGAACAACTTTTTAACTAGATCCATAATTTGAAGCTTCTGAATTGCAACCACCATATCTGATCAATATTTCATGTGACTCTTACTGAATACCTCCTTGGATTTGGCTACAAAGTCTTTTCACTTCCCCTAGGGTATTCTATTATGTAAAGACTAAATCTTGTCTTTCCTTGCTGTCTGTCTTTGTCTTACTCCATTTCCATCATACTTTTTTTACCTCCATCCCTCATCTTTATATCCTTAGAACTATTTGTGAAATACAACTAAAAATTAAAGTCACTATACTTTTGCATCATTGTTACTTCTAGGCATGTTACAAAATGAGTATTTCATTCTCTATAGATGATTTTTTGACAGTTACCAGAGTCAGAGATAGGCAAATGCATTTGCCTTTACCAAAATGCTGAGATTTATAGGCTTCTTCCCCAAAACTATCTCCTCAAATAATTACTATGGTACTTAAAATTCAATCCTTAAAAATTAATTTCTTTGGGTTTCCCTTCAGCTCTAAATTCTTTGCTTCCTGAGACTTGTAGGGTATATGTACTTTTATTATTAGTGGAGTGAGATTTTTGTTAATGGAATGAACATTGATATTTATTCTTTTGACTGAGGTTAAATAGGTTAGAAAAGGTTGCTGCAGGAGATATTTTGGATCTCTTTCCACAGTGAGTGCTGATAAGATATTTTAACTCTGTTTCTTTGAGGAATGTACTATGGATCCAACATAATAAACTCAAGGTTTGTTTCCCAAGGGATGAAACCAGAAAAGGAAGAAGGTAAAAGGAGCTTATCCCAAAAGAACATGATTGAAAGAATAATGAGTTTGGTTTTAAGGCCACATTGGTATTACGGAGGGGCACAAAAATTCCCTGAAGAAAAGAACATCTTAAAAAAGTAGAATTGGCCAAATAGAAAAGAATATGTAAAAGCTCACTGAAGACAATGCCTTAAAATTAGAATTTGATAAGTGGAAGCCAGTAACTCAATGAGACATTAAGAAACAATAAAATCAAAAGAATGAAAAAATGAAAGAAAATATGAAATATCTCAGAAGAGCAAATGATATGTGAAATTGATTGAGAGGAGGTAATTTAAGAATTATTGATATTTCCTCTGTGAATTTTCCTCTGCTACAAGCAATATGTGTCTTCTTTCAAAACATGATAAACCTAGAAATATATACTAGATGATAACTGATAACTCATGTGCAACCTATATCATATTACCTGCTGTCTTGGGGATGGAGGGAGAGATTATGGTTTGCGATATGTCAGAAAATGATTACTTAAAATTGTATTGATGTGAAAAAAATTTTTTTTAAAGATTTATTGGACAACCTGAAAGTCATGATAAAAAAAGAACCCAGATAAGAGTGAATTATACTGGTAACTATCTTTCCTCCTATATATTATACAGAAGGAATCCTTAAGGAGGCCTCTTTGGTGGAGTAAAAAAAAAAAGAGAAGGGACTCTCAAATTCATAGAGTGAATTGAATGACTTTTTCCATCTACATTTCTGAGCTTTTAATCCCTATGCAACTATTGAGGGAATCTTTTTTAATACTTGTCCTAGGCACCAAAATTGCTAGTTACTGCTCTGGGTTTCAGGTAATGTGAAATTGGTGATTTTTCTAGTGAGGATAAGGTATAGGTAGGGGAAATTGAGTTGGTGGAAAAGGGTGGATTTTGAGATAAAGGAGACAGGAAAAGGAGAAAAGAAAAAAGCATTTTGGGAGATTTTTTAATTTATGCCATTTTAAACTCAGAAAATTAAAAAAAAAGTCAATAGAGATTCAGTGCCCTACTGATCGGAGAAGAAACCAACACTATGTTTACCTCTTCTTTCCTAATTAAATTTGGTTTCAAATCTCCAAAGAACAGAACATATAGTTCCTCTTACCTACACATAACCTGGATACAAATGCAGTCTGAGGAAGGATAGGATCTAAGACTAAAACTAAAAACTCATGAGTTTTATTCTTACACCAAACTATCAAGTTCTTAATCTAAAGGGCTCAGGAAGGGGGCATCTAGTTGGTGAATAGCAGCTGACAATTTAATGTTTGGTACAGCTTCAGGGAAGAATTGCTTATGTACAATGTAGAAGCATAGCTCATAGGACACTATTTCTAAGTCACCACCTCATAAATCAGAAATGACTAGACTCCTAGAATTGATCACCAAATCTAACTACATATGGATAAAAGGCAACGACTACTTAATGAGTCTGGGTAACCTCAGATTCTCTACCTGGTACCTCCAATTTTAAACTCAATCCTGCTATTTGCATCTGAGGAAGTAATTTGTTTTCTCTACATCCCAGCCCAAAGTCCTTTCAGTCAAGAGTGCTATTTTTCTGGACTGACTGTTTTTACTTAATATGTTTCTACTGGAGAACCAGGCAATTAGCCTCTTGGAGAAGCTTGCAATCAACAAGACCAGTTGGACTTCTACTTAGTTATCTTATTGTTTTTCCTTTTTTCTTTCTTCGTTGTCGGTGACAGTTGTAGGCATAAGTAGATTGGTGTCAGAATGAGATGTGCCAAGGGATCATAAATAGGAGTAATATTTTCATGGGGCCAAGAGTTGGAGAAGGAAAGGCTTTGAAGGGTCTGTGCTCAGCAGTGAGAGGAAAAAGTCACCCACAGCAGCCTTCAGGTTCCAATTCCATAAAATGACAGAAAGTTCCCTTTTGGCTCCCTGTAAACCCAGAGCAGAGAAGATTCTGAATCAACTTCTTCAGGGAAGAAGAATGGGAGGCAAGATTCTGTACTAGAATGACTTAGTGAAAAGTACTCAGTAATCTAGACCACTGGTCCTCTACCTTAGGAGTCATATATGCTAAAGTAGCTTCAGTTTATCCCAAATGGAGTCCAAGAAATTCTCAAGTTCAAAACTAAAACTTAATACCTCTTTAAATAGAGATAACAGTGTTTTATACTTTGAGAATATAAGGGATTGACATACTGGGTTTGGGGCAGGGATAATACCAAATGAAACAAAAAAAAATAGCGAATTCCAAATCTTCACAATGACTTTAGCAGTTTTTTATTTCCATTTCATAAAAAGATTGAGGGATTTTCATTCACATGTTCAGTAATTCTTACTAGACTACAAGAAAATATTGAGATCAATTTCTGGTAGGAACTATCATCTCATTTCCATGGTTTCTCAGACTGCTCCCTTAACTTCTAAGACCTTGGCAAAATAAGATAGTATTTATTTTCAGGATAACATTTTTCAAGTAGGCCTGGCCACATTGGATGTTCTAATATCTGGGAAATTTTATTACCTGTCTCAGTTGATCATGGTTGTTGGGTTGCACCTTACCCCCAATAATAGCACTCCCACACTAAATATTTGATCTCAGAGGTTCCCAAATTTAGAGAGATATAGGTAGGTAGGATGTACCCACATAATTACTCTTTTGCTCTTGCTCCTAGGCACTTCTCTCACTACCTTCTGTACTCTTGCTGAGATTTCCTTTATTGATTAAATTGGTATTACCTAAAAATTCTCAGAGGGAGAATTTCCCAAGAGACCCCAAAATGGAGATCTAGGTTCCATAGTCTAAAAGAAAAAGAAACCTGGCTTTAAATGTATTTCTTTATATTGAAATGTGAAGTGCCATGATTTGCAAGTAAATGGGTTCAGAGATAAGGCAGACTAAGTAATATTCACATAAAAATGATTTGATCTATAGTGGAATAGAATGTCCTTCTTTGTCCTTTGTGAAGAGAAATACTGAGTCTGATGCTGAAATGATATGAGGAAACAACAAAAACTCCTGCGAAGCAGAAAATTTTATTATAAAGCTAAATGTACAAGCTCTTTTTATTCCATTTGCTAAGAGAGTCTAAAAGATATCTTACATCTCTGCTTGTACCAACTGGCACAAGATACTAAACGACAACAGACACTCCATGATGTCTCAGTGACCTTGTGTCCTATATGTGGTCTGATACCAAAAGGCTTAGTCTTGCTATAGGTGTATGAGGAAGCAGATCTTGTTTTCTTTGGATCCCAGGACACAATCCTCTCAGGAGAATCTATTTCTTTGGAGATTGATTATTTTCTTGTTTTTTTGTTTCTACTGGTTACTTGTCTTTTAGTCTTTTTGCAAAGGAAAACTAGCTGCCAAAGCCATTGGGAAATGGACTTCTTCAATTTTGTGATGTTTGAAATACTTTGGTGCCTGTTCTCCTTATAATCTGATTGGTGAAAAGATATTTTGGAATTGAGGAGAATTCAAAGTCACCAGCATGACTGTTTGGGTGATATAAAAGGGGTTAATTTAGAACAAGGGCTAGCTTATTCATAGTGTTTCTTAATCATGGTCTTTGATAATTCATTCCTTTTGAAGAACAATATAAGAATACCGTATTCAGTATCTAAAACATACCTACTGGAAACAATTTAATTTAATCTAGCATTATCCTAAATCCAAGCATTTCTAGTTGAAAGAAATATCCAAAACAGCAAAATTTTTCAACCTGGGTTCCTTGAAAGGCCAGGGACAAATCTCCCTCCATCCCTTACAAGAAGAGAGAAGTCAAATAGAAACCACATTGGAGGGAAAAGAAATTGATTGGGGAACTAATGAAGTCCGCTTGGGTTGGTAGTGGTTTTAACTTCTTAGGGTATATATTGATAAGAGTTTTAAACTGGCTTAAAATACCCAGCCAATTAGTGGGATTCTACAGTAGAAAAGAAATGGGATTAGCAGATTACTTGAAAGTTTGAAACTACTTGAAACTTTTCTTTAAAAAAAATGGGGTTTGGTTGTGAGCGAAGCATGTGAAGACCTCAGAATCTTGAGAGTAGAAAAAGATCAGGTTTATTCCTCTAGGAGACTGCATTTCTCAGGGATTAGAAATCTCTAAAATAATGGAGGCATCCTTTAAGTTATTATCAATCTCGTGGTCTTCCAGTAAGGAGGAGAATAAGGTACAGCAAGACACTTTCTATTGACACAAACCCATAACTCGGTTTCTTTGGCCTCAGAAATTTTTCTATGTGAGATGTTTTCCCCAAACTTCCTTCTCCTCTTCAGGTGCTTCGTTAGCCAGGTATTATTTTGTGCACACCCTACTAGTACCCTGTTCCTAAAGTTGTGGCATTGTCTTTCCCATACTTCCAGTATGTGCAATAATTTTTTGGCTCTTGTGGTCTCTTCTTCAGCAGCAGCCTTGGTCGAGGTTCTTCTCAAAGGCTTTTGTCACCAGACCAAGACAGTATTAATATCTGCCCTTTGAACTGAATAGCTCTTCTTCCTTAACATACTACTTTGCTCTCACTGTTTCTCCAACATTTGACTTTCTTTGGGTAGTGTATACCCCTAGGGCCATAGCTATGACCTTTTTTTGGCTGGACCGTACTGAGCTCCCAGGGAGGCAAAGCAGCTTGATGTCTCTTCTGCACTTTAAATTTAGAGAGTTTTGGGGACACTGAGAGATTAAATACTTATTAAATGTCATTAAATTAGAGTCATGGAATGACTTACTTGGGGTTCCTACCACAAGTATGTATCAAAAGCATGTCTTGAACCTACTTAGTTCTGACTCTAAACAGGATTCAGGCAAAGTGTAAAAAATGTATTATGACTCATCTGAATAAAAAGAATATGGTATGCCAGCTAGCCTAATACATGGCACATAGTTGATCTTTAAGGAATGTTTTTCAACTGCCTGGAGTATGAAATGCCTGTGAATTCATGATGACAAATATTTTGTTTTGCTTTAAAGATTTTTTTCCGGCACTTTGATATCCAATGATAAACAATACATATTCCTGTTGATGCTGTATCTGTTGCTACATTTTCTCTTGATTCATTTCTCATTTAGAGGAAAAAAATATTTCCTACTCTGATATAAAATTATACTGAATAATAATCATTACATAAAAATACCCAACTTTAATATTTGCAATGAAAAACAAAGAACATGTAATAGGATGAAATTTTAGTGATATCGGATTTAAATTATATTTTATAGAGTTTATTAATAAGCACTTGAAGTAAAAGGAATAAAAAGGAAATAGAAGTTAAAAAACCTAATTAGATAACAAAATTAAGACCATGTGAACAGTAGTCTCCTGGCTTTCACCTCACGCCACCTCCACTAAACTGATCAAGAGAGTGAGAGGTGGGGCTACCCAAAATTTATAACCTCCTTACGTCAGCACATAATGTGAGAAGGAGAGTGGGGTGCTGGGAATTGTAGATTTTAGGTTAACAGATTCTAATTACACAATGAAAATATAACATGTTTCTCTGTGAAATCCAGGGTGAGGTATAGAAACAGGAAAGCCTTTTCAGTATTGTATGCATCTATATATGAATCTGGGAATATTTTTATATGTATTTGTGTTGTGGTCTTTCAATATTTGGAATTTGTACTGTTACTGCTATTCCTATTATATATATACATATATATGTACATTCACATATCTTTATATTTTCCACCCAATTACATGTATAAATGATTTTTTATGTTTTCTCACATTTTGGGATTCAAATTCTTTCTCCTTTCCTTATTTCCTCTTCTCCTCTCCTCTCCCCAAGATGGCAAGTAACCTGATACAGATTATAAATATGCTATATTTATTTGAATATTCATCATATTGTAAAAGATGACACAAAAAGAAACTCATGAAGATAATAAAATGGAAAATGGAAAATCAATCTGCATTCAGTTTCCTCAGTTCCTTCTATGGGGGTGGATAGCTTTTTTTCTTCATGAATTCCTTGGCATTGTCTTGGATCTTTGCATTATTGATAAATAGTTCAATCATGAACAATTTACTTCTATTTCTTTTCAATCTGACATCAAATCCAAGAATCTAAACCACCTCAGGGAACATTATTTCCTCACAGATCTGAGGGGGTTGTACATATAGATTTCATAAGTAGGAATCGCTTATTTTCCAGACAAATCCATGCCTTATGAAGCCAATGAATGCCAAAAAATGCTAAACATTTTATTAACATTCAATAAATAAATATGAAAATATCTTTTCACAACTGGCACTGAGTTTAGGATTTTTTTTCCTTAATTTTTCTTTAGATGTCCTCTGGAAACATCTGAAGTTCAAGGTGAATTAACAGGATTTATTTTAGTTCATATTCTTGAGTCTATGTAAAATATAATCTAACTAGGTATAGACATTAGATCTAAGTATCTGTCTAGACTTGAGAAAAACAAGTTAGGGAAGTCCATAGATTACAAATGTTTGTTGCGTGAATGTGTGTTTGGGATTGTGAGGAAGAAAGAAAGAGAGACAGGGAAGGAAAGAGACATAGATGGGGAAGGAAAGAAATATACTGAGAGAAGGAGATAGATCATGGAAGAGAAAAAAATCCCAAGAATCATTCTATGAGTAAGAGGGCTCTAAGAGGCAAAATGGCATGCTTGCACAAGTACCCAAACTATCAAAACTCAGTAGGGAGAAAATAATTTTATTCAATAAGAATATTAATAGATTAAGAAATTATCAGAATAATGAAAATATTCTCCTTTTTTCGGCATTTTTTATGGAGTCTAATTTCATGAATGAAACACTGAAAATATCCTAATGGTATCTGCAAGAGACAGCAGCTTCTTGGAGCTGACTTCTGTTAAGGACCAACAACTAAGATAGAAAAGCCATATCCCTGTTTTGGGAGCCTGGAGAACTGGAGAC
The DNA here is from genome assembly GCF_027887165.1 of Monodelphis domestica. Lineage (NCBI taxonomy): Eukaryota > Metazoa > Chordata > Mammalia > Didelphimorphia > Didelphidae > Monodelphis > Monodelphis domestica. Next base: position 33,513,856 of record NC_077230.1, read on the forward strand.
TCAGATGACTAGCTAGCTGTGTATTCACTCTGTGTTTTCTTCACTTATGCAAATTAGAAAAGAGGGGAGCTGGATTCAGCTCTGATAAATATTCAAGAAAAAACTTCCCTCTTCAAGGGCAGTTAAACAACAATAAAGCTGTATAACAAGAAGAAAAAAAAAACACCAAACAGTACAACCTCAAGCAGCCTAATTTCAGTTTATGGTTGTCATAATAATGATGCAGAGAATAAATAACCTAAAAAATACCAGTCAAGATGGTACATAATTTGTGTTCATACTGTATCTTATTTACCAGTGTTTGCTTTTTTAGTCCAAGTCTTAGCCTAGGCACAGTTGCATGGCTAATTAATCTCTCAGATAAAACTGAGTGATCCTCCAGGAATGTTGTGCAATTGAAAATACTAAGGAAGATGGGAACTGGAATGATCTCCAGGAAGTGATGCAGAGTGAGAGGAGCAGAACCAGGAGAACATTATACACAGAGACTGACACACTGTGGTACAATTGAATGTAATGGACTTCTCCATTAGTGGCAATGCAGTGATCCTGAACAACTTGGAGGGATCTAAGAGAAAGAACACTATCCACATTCAGAGGAAAAACTGGGAACAGAAACACAGAAGAAAAACAACTTCTTGAATACATGGGTCAAAGGGATATGGCTGGGGAGGTAGACTCTAAATGATCATCCTAAAGCAAACACCAACAAAATAGAAATAGGTTTTGATCAAGGACACATGTAATACCCAGTGGAATTGTGTGTGTGTGGGGAGGGATAGAATATGATTCTTGTAACCAAGGAATGGTGTTCTAAATTGACTAAAGAAAAAAAAATTTAAAAGAAGAAAAAGAAGAAAATACTAAGGAAGAGCACAGAAAGAGAGTAGTATAGCAGTCACTCTGGTGTAGCTGCAGGAAGAGTTCCACTGGAATGGTACTAAGTAGCCTTTGGAGGCCCCAATGGACTGTATTTGCTAAAAATTGCTAAATCACAGACTAAATGTAATTATTAGCTAATAAGGGCATTTCCTCAAATTATGTCATTTAAAAAATTGTCTAAATTAGGCTGCTTTTGGTAAAAATCTATTTCACTAAAACAAGGTTGAACCTCACCATTCCTCTAATAATGATGCATGTTTGTTTCATAATTTGTACATATGTATATAACATCAACATGTATGTATATAAACTCTTCTGAGTAGATTTAATGAAATCAGCAAGAACCAAAATAAAATGAAGAAACTCATATGTGTCCTTCAACAAACCATCATTTTCATCTGCATGAGCCCTAGAAGTTTGCCTAGAATAGCAAATAAAAACTTTTAAAATGGAATCCTGGTTTTAAAAGGACAAATATGAAATTTCTGAAAATGACTTTTTCCATTATCATTCCTTCCATCTTGACAGTCCCTGGAAGAGGAATCTAGTTGATTGTGGAAGAATCAATCTATAAATCTCTAAGAATTATTTTTACTTTCTCATAAGCCCAACCTCCCATAGGACTTTTCCTTAACATACAAAATGTGAAAATGTGAAAAAAAAAAGAAATTCAATTTGTTGTATAATCAGTGTACAGACATATATATGTACGTAAGTTTGCATGATGGGGTGGGAGGAGGGTAGAGAGAAAGTGACAGAGATAGAGAGACAGAGAGAGATGTAGGGGGTTGAAGAATATTAGTGTTTTTTTTTTTTAAATCTGAAGAAACTAACAATGTGGAAATAGCCCAAGAAGTACAACTAACCCTAAACAAATATGGGACCAGCGAAAAGACCACTTGTGATGTCAGGAATGATGTCTGACATCATTGTCAGAAACTGGAAAGAGCTTTGTTTGTTCAGACATGCCAGGAAGGGGTAACCCAGTCTGATGACCTTCATTGTAAGGATGAGAAAACTCAAGTCCAAACTAATTAAACATCTCCTCCTAAGTCACAGAGGGGAAAAGGGTCCGCCTCTGAGTTAAGAAAAACAGAATTCATGCTTTTCTGTCTCTCAGCACATAGATCTGCTGGTTGAACACCAAGGCGTCACTTTTCCTCTCTTTACGTTAGGTATCTGCCACTGTTTTGGAAAGGTGTCTGAACTACTTTGATATAGAGGATGTTTTTCTTCAGAGCTATCCCTGCACTGTTTCTTTTTTTCTCCCAAGTTCTTCTTTTTTGGGATTCTGTTACATTAGGACCCTAAATTGGTGCTTCTCTAGCCATGAGAGAAGTAGGAAATCAATCAGAAATGCTTAAGCGAGTGCTTGCCCCCTTTTGAAACATCTCATCCTGCTCCTGCAATTTTAAAACAGTTTTCCTGAGCATAGGAGTGACGTACTCTTGTGGAACACAGTAGGAAGATTCTCCATCTATGTCTCCCCTGTTCTAGCTAATATCTAATTAGGTACTGGTTCAGGAGTATGATTAAACCCCAACTATCTCAAACATTTTTCTTTTCTTCCCAGTCATAGTTCACCTAATACACTGGATTCAGGAATACATGTGGCTTTCATACATTTTCACTAAAATCGAAACACAATGGAAACAACTCTAACCAGAACAATTAGGTTCTCTGGACTGACAGCCTAGCCAAGGCCTTCTATTTGGTCAGTACCTAATTCAACAAATAGTGTAGTAGCTCCCTATAAAAAACAACAAGAAAAACACGAGACCATGAGGTGGATGATATATGCCAATGGTATTTGTGTAGTAGTGCCCAGGAAGGTTTAAACACTAGTTGCTTAGAGCCATGTTTTTGAGATTACTTAGAAAGATTCTTTATAAGAGACATTTTTCTTGATTATACCACTTTGTAAAATGGATGTATTCAAAATTTGTCTAGGTCTTCGCTCAGAGGGTAATTCTAAGAAAGGGATGGGTAGAAGTGGAAGCTCATTCTTGATGATACTGATTTGTCTGGCCACGAGATGGTTCATAATGTTTTCCTGGCAAAGTCACCCAAGCAGTGAACCAGATGCCACCTTCGTCTGTAAATACAAAGAGATTAAATATCTTCTTAAAATCATTTAAAAAGGATCATTTCTTAAGAGTTGAGAAAATTTTCTAATGTAACGGGTTTCTGGTGAGTTGCTGATTTCATGGAGAAGTAATGGAACTGGAAATTCCTTACCTAATGGCTGACACAGGTTTTAAGAACCCTTTCAACTCTCAAAATATTTATCATCAGGCTATATAAGTCAATTGTTCAAATACTCCCAAAGTAAAACTGGACTGAAATATAAAAGTCTCTATTTCAACTATTTGGACCTCTAGTGTATTTCTTTGAACTAACTAAAATCATTGCAGGAAATATGTATGTAACTTCTCCTCTGCCAGGTGAGCTATTCATAGATGAATAACAAAACAACCTTTGCCATTAAGTAGCTAACATTCTACTTGTCCAGTGATACAAACAGCAATTCTGTGTGTAATCCATAAAAACCAACTCAATCCATAGTGCAGATGGAGAGGAGTAATACATTGCAACCTTGGGTACCAAGTCCCTAAAAAGGGATGGGGAAAAATGGAAGTTTGTCAGTAATGCGATTCAATGGAGGACTGGGGAGGGGTAAGAGTGGTGTGTTGGAAAGAACTGAGTGCTACAACTCTTGTGTCAACTGGAATGAAAGGTTGTTATAAGGTTGGTTATAAGTGTTATAAGGATGGGGTAGTCTTTGGATGTTCCATTGCATAGATCATTTTTGTTGGATATTCCTAAGTTGGAGACTAACTAGGATTTGGCAAATCTTCATTTTAAAATTGCAAGTTGTAATGTAAGAAACAAAATTTCTGATGATTTTCTGATTTGATGAATCAGTGGAGAAGGTTCTGATTCCAAGTTCCTTTCACCAGTGCAGGCACATATTTGTAATAGCCTTGGTTAATATATCATCAACTCTTATAAGTAAAAAAGCAATACATAAACATTCCCAGAATAAAAAATTTTATGAAATTCTAAATTTTCCATGACACAATTCAGGCTCATTTTCTCTACTTAAATGAACATCAGTTCATATTGAATGTGTCAAATCAAGCATGTTCACTCTACCAGATATATACTAAGTGAGCACAGATGTAAAAAGATACAAGCTTTTTCCTCAAGCAGCTAACTTACTACTTGTTCAATAATTCAAATAAAATTCTCCAAGTAATCTAAAACAGACAATCCAATTGATACTGTGGCTTAAAAGTTGTATTCAACTTACCTTTGGTCATCAAGTCCAAGGGAAATGGGAGAGGACAAATGGAATTTTGATTGTTGATTATTTGAGGCCAATGGAAGTTTGTTGGCAGAGTTGAGTTTTGTTGGAAAGGACTAAACAGCAACAACTGTTGTTTTTTGGTTATGAATGATAATGAATGTGAAATGATTATAGACAGTCTATATTTTCTGGTAAATTGTTTTCTTATAGTATGGTGTGAATCATAACATTAACTTTTTTTTTTTAGTTTTTAAAACATTATTTTATTTGGTCATTTTCATACATTATTCATTGGAAACAGATCATTTTCTTTTCCTCCCTCCCACCCTGTCACCCCTCCCTTAGCCAATGGGTGATTCATCTGGGTATCACGTGTCCTTGCTCTGAACCCATTTCCTTGTTGTTGGTATTTGCATTAGAGTGCTCATTTAGTGTCTCTCCTTGATCATGTCCCCTCAACCTCTGTAGTCAAGCAGTTGCTTTTCCTCCGTGTTTTTACTCCCTCAGTTTGTCCTCTGCTTGAGGATAGTTTTTTTTTTTCTTGTAGATCCCTGTAGATTGTTCAGGGACATTGAAAAGCCATTAATGGAGAAGTCCATTATGTTCTCTTGTACCACAGTGTGTCAGTCTCTGTGTACAATGTTCTCCTGGTTCTGTTTCTCTCACTCTGCATCACTTCCTGGAGGTTGTTCCAGTCTCCTTGGAATTCCTCCACTTTATTATTCCTTTGAGCACAATAGTATTCCATCACCAACATATACCACAATTTGTTCATAACATTAACTCTTGCTGAACCAACAAAAATCTACTTAATCAATCCATACCATATCTACAAATTTACCTTTACTTTGGACAACATTTGCTATGAAAAGTGGGGTTGGAAAAGAGAAGGAAGTTTGAGCCCTTGAGATGGATTAGAGATTGGATGATAACATCCCATCACCTGGGATGAGTTCTCTTCACATAGTGACATCCAGAAGTTTCCATGTGTGGATGATTCTCATAGAATCTATTTACACATCATTGCTCTGAAAAAGGACAAGTATATTATTGTTAACATATTTCAATACTGGTCTTATATTGGCAAGGATTTGGTTATGTTAAATATTGTTGTATCTCACCATTGCTCTTAAGATAACATATGTCATATACAAAAGAAATGAAAGGTAAATATACTCACCATCATAAGGCATAAAAAACCATTCATTTTGTTCACATACATGAATATCATCATAATTATCCCTAGAATAGAAGGTCCTTTTTTATACATGCAATAATATTATTTTGCATAAGAAACCTTTTTCATAATTATCTTTTATCAACTATGATAGACCATGAGAAAAAAGCACATAATAATTTTTTGGGAAAAGAGATTGTATGCCACTATGAATAATTTCCTCTTTATCAGAATATAACCTAAGTAAAACTTACATCAGTCAATGTCCTATAAATTTGAGATATTACATGTTTATGCATATTGTCCAAATGAATGGAGTTTTTCAGAATTCCACAAAATGTGACAATGTAGAGAGAGTCCCAGAACACCTATTTACACAAAACAGAATGCATGGTAACCAAAGAAAGAATTGTTTGTTTTATCAGATAACATGGTGCCTTAGAGTATGGAGAGCTTTGGATTTTTAGAGACTGAAAGATGGAAATGACAAGCTAGAGTTAGAAGGGATGTCTGAAAGGATCCATTCATTCTAACCGCCTCATTGGACTTTTGTGACTATTGAAGTTGAGAAAACTTAAGTCACAACCCCAGTGTCTCAGAAGGATGAAGTGATAGTCAGCTTCCTAATTTTGAAGAACAGAGGGCAGTCCTGAATCTTAATAGGTACATTTGATGCTTCAGCATTGTACCTGTATTGTGCTTTAGGGACCTCTCAGTGTCATGTAGAGAAAAGATGCCCAAACTACATATATTAAAAGAAATTTTTGATCTGGGAGTTCCTGATATCCTGGCAATCACTTTACTGATTTTTTTGTATTACAAGTGACCACCTCAGTCAAATTTTACATTTTCTTGGTTGCCAAGCTCATGACACAACTGGTTCAGTACCTAGACCTTTTTCCCCTTAGATCACCCCTCCACTCCTATAAAATGTGCAAGACTCAATTATTTTGACTTCTTAAAAACAATGGTACTGATGATGGAAAAAAATATCCTGAATCAGCAAATATCAAGAAACATTCTTTGCAATATAGTTTGACTTTGTGATACTTCTCTATCAATTAAAGGGTAGAGAAAACTTCAGTAACTTCTATGCTGGAATGGATATCATATTAGCTAGAGTAAGGTAGCAAAAAAGACTTAAGATAAGAGGAGTGACAATTCTAGAAGAGGTCCTTTAGTCCTTGAGAACTGGGATAAATCTGGGGGTGAGATGTAAAGTTAGAGAACAGAAGATCAGGGTTATGATGCTTTTCTTTTGCATTTCAAAGTCTGATCCTAATGACCAAACTTGGGGAGTGGCGATTTTCTTTTAATGGGGTTGGTTCATGTTTTCTTGAACATGAACATAAAATAAGAATAATTCTATCCATGTCCCTTGGGTACAGTAATCTCTAAATATCTTTATAACCAGATTATATGAAAATTTTTCTTTGTTTGGAATGTTACTTGGAATCCTTAACTAAAGCAAATGTTTCAAGATGTGTAGTAGGTACATAGGTAGAGGTGTTTCTTGAATATTAACATAATTTTAGCCATTCATCTTCTCAGCCTTCCCGTCTATGGAACATTTGATTTAATTACTGTTCTGAGTGACATGACTTAAAAATTTGTATCGAACACTCAAAGTACCTTGAAAATAATTTGGCACAGAACAGTTTGAATGCATGAAGAAACTGACAATAGGAAAGTTTTTCTAATTGCTCAATAGGGAAACAGAGGCCCATTTTGAAAGAGTATGAAAGAAAAGGAGTAGATAAAGTGTCATTTACTATTTTTGCAGCAATTATCACTCAATTTTAAAAGATAGTTATGTTTTTCTAATATTTTAAGTTTTTAAAATGAATTTACACAGGTATTTACTTCAGATTTGTGCTTTTAATTCTTTTGCATGATACAGCTATAATGTAGGAGTAAAAATGAATAAATACTCCTAGTATTTAAAAATATATAGGATTTTTAATAATAAACCAAAAGAGAGGGAAAAGAAAAAAGGTTCCTTTATCCAAGCGAGCAGAGCAAAGAGAGCCAGAGACTCACTCCTGCAGCACTTTACCAAAAGCACAAGCTCTGAAAAAAGTTCCTCGCAGGGTGGGTCTCAGCCAAATTTATCTCTCAAGCATTGTTAAGTAAAATGAGGATTTAACTTAAAAGGATGCTGGGAATATGGCTCAGGTGTTGCAAATTTTTCATCTGCACAATATCCTGTATAAAATGGCCATAAATTATGCATTATTTTATGCTTCTGAACAAATTTAGCCTAATGTACTTTTAGTCTAAAGTAGAACCTCACCATGCACAATCATCCCCATCACCAACTGCCCCCTTTAGCAGAAAAAACTTTTTTTTTTTCCTAATGGTTCTTATCAGTTTTATTGGAGACATTCCCAATATACCATCATCTATAATGATTAAAGAGTTTAAATGTATTCTTCAAACTCAGTTAAAGAAATAAGAAATTTCAGGCCATTTCCTAAGGTCTTTGTACAGGTTTATTCATTAAATGAATAAATGGAGGAATTTTCCACACTGGGAATTTTTTACATTGATATCCCTCAACGTCTTTAAGAAAAGATCAAAATTAGTAACAAAGAAAGAATTCCTCATGAATTATGAGTGCAAATTCAATCAAGCGATTCTCAGTATACAGAAAGGGCTGAGAAATGTACATCTTTTTATGTTATCATTGTGTTACCTTTATCAAATTTTGACAAGTTATATTTGTGGCCAGGGAAGGTATGGAATGAAAAATGTATAAGGATCATAGCCTTTCTAATCAAGCAGTATTTACTCCACCAGCACAAAAAGGAATAAATAAAATAATGTGCTGAATATACATATTTTTTTCTTGATCCACATTGTTCCTTATAATTATGCACCGTTCTCTAGGATACCATTGATTCTTTAAAGTGAAGGTGGAAAACAGGGGCTCTGAGAGTGGTAGTTTTGGCCACTGGTGTGGATTAGGTATTGCATCACAGCACTCCTCCTTGAGTAACTGGGATGGGTTCTCTTGATATCAGTGTGGATTGTATTTGAAGGGTGTAGTGTATGGATCATTCTTTTAAAATAATTTTTTAACTTTTTGGAGGCTAATTGGAGGCTAGGATGATCTACTTTTCATTTACAAAGGGAGATTCTAAATGTATTCATTTGAAAAGGTTTTGTTAAAAATTAGTCTAGTAATGGCAAAAATATCTGTTTCTCTAACATATTAATGAGTCTACACATTGCTTCCATGGGTATATGTTATGAAATAGAAGTATTAAAATAATTATATAAAAATAATAATAAACTCACATTTGGAAGATTGTAGTCTTGATCAAGATTTTCTGGACTTGTCTCCCGTAAAGATTAAAATTTAGGGAAATATGGGGAGATTGAGGCAGGTAGAAATTAGTTTCTCTCTGCAAGGAGTATTATATTTTTTTAGAGCTTTAATGAAGATTACGGATTAAGGAAAATACAGGATAAGAAACACGTGTCCAGGCCAAAGAGTGGCCTAGACACAACCTCACCTACATTATGAAAAAAAGCCACATCTGCTCCAAAATGGAAGTCCAAAAAAGCCAAGAGAGAGAGCCTCAAAAGCCTTTGAATCAGCTTAAATACCTTCTCGATCTCGGCCCAGGTGAGATTACAAGGCATTCTGGGGAAGTGGAGAAAAGGCTCGTGGGGATTGTAGTCCTGTATTCGAGTCTATTTTTTACACTCCTCAGACATATGTGCCTTGGAATAAAATGTCAAAACATCTAAATGTAAATCCTTGTCCTAAAAGAGTATATATTTAATACTAATATTTGAAATAAGCATCTTTTCCATAATTCTCCTTTATTACCTCTGAAAGTCTCCTTACAAAGGTATGCTGTTGTCTCCACCAATGATTTTTACTTCTCAACATATATCCTATGTAGAGATCTTTTACATTTGAGATATTGCATTTATCTGTTATTTCAAAAATAACTTGAGATTTTAGAAACCCACACTGCCTGATGTTGTAATGATACCTGAAGAAGGCCTATTAACCACCAACAGAATCATGGGAACAAGTTAAAAAAAGATATTTCCGTGATGAGTTAACCATGTCATTGAATAATGAGAGTTTTGGATTTTTAAAGACAGAATAATAGAAATGATGTGCTAGAGTTGGACATGATATCAGAACTGGTCCATTGAATCTGATATCCTTGTTGGATTCATGAGACTTAAGAAAAATTAAGTGGCTCCCCAAAAGTCACACAAGGGAGCATTAAAGAGCCACCTGAGTCAGAAAAACAGGGATCATTCCCATCTCCAATATGTCCATTTACTCCTGGAACACTGAATACTCATTGTACCATTATGTGCTTTGGGAAGAAGCTTCAGTGATCAAGGGAGTTTCTCAATGTGGGAGTTCCTTATATCAGTACAATCACATTTCCCTATCATCATGCCATCTTTGTTTTTAATTATTATTTTTCCCTCATGATGAGGTTGATTGTCTCAAGTATATCTTTGCTTTTCCCTGCCTGCCAAAACCTTCCCTTTTTTAGGAAACAATTTTGCCAAAAACTTGTAGAGCATCCCTTCAAACCTACAAGATTATCAACCTCATTGACATTGTTTTTTAAAACAATGATTCTCTAATTTACATGACAAAAATAGAATCTGCAAATGGGCTATAGACAAGACATACTTTGAGGAATGGGACACCATAGGAAAATTCTTCACTCTTTAGAGTGTGTCTTGTGCCTGTGTCATCATCAATACCTTTCAAGCATGGAGTATATGGAAGGGACATGGAATTCTCATCCTGAATCAGGCAGGGGACAAACTAAGAGAAGAAAAGAGACCATCAAGAAAGAATTCCTTCAGACCAATGGAAAATTGGGCTAACATAAATTCTCTCTAACAGTTAAACATTGAAAAATGAATCCTTCTTCAAGCTCACTACAGAATTATTAAATTTTTTTCTCTTTGATCTCCATTTTTGTTACCTAAAGAGTAAATTTAGATAATTTTTTCCCTTTTATTTGCAGGAATTCAGAATTGTTTGTCTTGAACGTACACATATAGTAAGTGGAATTAGATGCTTTTTTGTCAATGGTGACAAATTGGGAGACCTCTAAGACTTTTTAAAAAATATATTGAAGTATAAGGAATCCTTTATTTAGCCTCTACTAAGTTCTTTTTTCCCATAGTTATACCTTGCAGGTAGAGATATGTCCTTTCTGGTCAATCTAATCTTGAATTATAATGTAGTTCAAATATATTAATTAAAACCCAAGCAGATCCTTAGCCTTACATCATGTGACACCTTTGATCCTGAAGTCTGTGACATGACTATTACACATTCTTGTTAAACTCAAAAGACTGGGAAACACTTCTAGAGAAAACCATTAGATTTCATTTAGATTGACAGTAACAAAGACCTTATAATAGTCAATGTATAAAGAGAAGCAAATTAAAAAAAAAAGCTTTTAAAAATTGGAATCGGGTAGATATTTTATGCCATTGTCATTTTTGTAGCAATCTTCAGTTTTTAAATATGAATTATATATAGCAGCCCTTTAAAATTTTTTTTCCAAAGATCAATCACCAAGAAACTTTTTCTTCATATATTCTATTTGTATATAAGGATTTTTTTTTTGGCAGCATAAAATGTTTATATCCAATAAGCTTCTCAGGCCTTAGAACAAATGTTATAGCAGTATCTCTTAACCATTCAGATGGGTTTTCCTATCTTTCAGGGTTGTTGTGAGGATCAAATAAGATCATAATTACGCAGCTTCTAGCCCAGAGTCTGGCCCATGGTAAGTGCTGTACTAATGTTATCATTTTCTAAATTAACCAAACTGGACTTCTTATGGCCTCTGTCCCAACCCATAAATGTGACCCTTTGATCTGAGGCTCAGCTCAAAATCTACTTCTTGAACCCTTGATCTGCCTAGCTGCTAGTGCCTTCATCCCATCTTTCCCACTCCCTCCAATAAAATAGCATTGTATTGATTTTGAAAGCTGTTGTTTATCAATGTTATCTGACTCTTTGCAATCCCTGGACCATCACTCTCCATGGGATATACTTGGGGAGGATACTGGAGTGGTTTGATGTTTTCTTCTCTAGTAGAGCCAGTGGATCTTTTTGCCAGTCAGAGGTTAAGTGACTTGCCCCGGCTCACCCAGATAAGAAATGTTTAGATTTGAACTTGGGTCTTCCTGACTCCAGGCCCAGTGCTCTAACTATGGAACCATATTGACCTGTAGTTTGAAAGACTTATATGTCAGCATTAGTGCAGCCACTCGTCTCCCCACAATGAAATTTGGACTCAGATACTTACTAGCTCTGTGACCCTGGACAAGTCACTTAACCACGTTTGTCTTTGTTTCTTCATCTATAAAATGAACTGGAGGTGAAAAGGGCAAACCACTCTGATTCCTTTGCCAAGGAAACCCCCACAATGAGATTCCAAAGAGCAAAACAAGTAAATGTCTTCCTCAGAGAATCAATTACCTGAGTGCAGGGACTGGCTCACCTTGTTTTTGTATCCCCAGTGACTCCATCATAGTAGAGTAAGTACCCAATGAATCCTTGTGATTACCTTACCTGGACCAGTTATTCCTGAAACTACTGAAGAGACTCTAAAATGCCTCCTGTTTAGGTATGGGGTATCTAGAAAATTCTTTTAAAAAAAATACTTATTTTTAAAGTTTAGAATATTTTTCCAGGGTTAACGGATTCCTGATACTCCCCCTCTTTCCTTCCCCTCTCCCAGAGCTGACAATCAATTCAACTGGGTTATACAAGTATCTTTGTTCAAAACCTAGTTCCACATTATTCATATTTACAGTAGAGTGATCGAAACCCCCATCATATCCGCATCCAACCATGTGATGGATCCTTTGTTTTTCTTCTGTGTTTCTGCTCCCACAATTCTTTCTCTGGATGTGGATAGCGTTCCGGAAAATTCTTGAAAGAAAAATCCATTTAAAATAGAAACAATAGCTTTATGTACTTCGAGGTGGTGAGGAATTCGCTTGCTGGTGGAGGGGTATATTATATTTCCAAAGAAAATAATATTAAGGAATCCAAGCCCCAAAATATGAGGTTTTTTTTGTCTCAATAAAAGTTCGTATTTAGGTTTGCAGGCATGGCATATTTCTATCATACAAAATGATAGAAATAGTGACTTTTTTAGTTGAAAACTTTTTCTTTGTCTTAGTAAAACTCTTAAGAACAGAAAAGTCAAGAGCTATGCAAAAGGGGTTAAGTGACTTGCATAAGGTCACACAGCTAAGAAGTGCCTAAGGTCACATTTGAACCCACTATCCTTCCCACTTCTGGTCTGGCTGGGTCTCTGTCCACTGTGTTACATAACTAAGACACAGGGTTTCTTCAGAGAGCTTATATAGTTTGCAAATATGAACTGAGGTGAGATGATATTAAAACTATGTGCATATGAAGAGAAATGTCTTTTGTCAATTGGCTATAAAAGGACAATAAGATTGTGGAGCATGGACAGAAAATTCCATCTTGAAAATGGCTAAAAGTTCAAGCTTGCTTGGTTCATTTACCACACTCTCCTCAGAGAAGGGGGTCTATTTTTTCATTTTAACTTTTCTATGTAGTCTGTCTGCTGCCTTCCTTGCATCATAGAAGGGTTAGGGCATTATCTGGAAAACTATATAGATTATGACTTTATATTTCCACCTCTTATTTCATTCTCTTGAGGTGAACATTCACAAATTATTCTTCAAATATTAAATCTTTTTTTTTTTGAGGAAGTTGAAATTTAATCATTTAATTTTAATTTATTTATTTAGAATATTTTTCCATGGTTACATGATTCATGTTCTTTCCTTCTCCTCTCCTGGAGCTGGGTTATACATGTATCATTGTTCAAAACCTATTTGCATATTATTCATATTTGCTTGTTCATTTAGAATCTACATCCCCATTCATGTCCCCATCGAACTATCAAGGTTCAGTGTGAACAAACAGTTGTTTTTCTTCTGTGTTTTTACTCCCACAGTTCTTTCTCTGGATGTGGATAGTGTTCTTTATCATAAGTCCCTCAGAATTCTCCTGGATCATTGCATTGCTGCTAGTAGAAATGTCCATTACATTCAACTGTGCCAAAGTATATCAGTTTCTGTGTACAATGTTCTCCTGGTTCTGCTCATTTTGCTCTGCATCAATTTCTGGAGGTCTTTCCAGTTCACATGGAATTCCTCCATTTCATTATTCCTTTGAGCACAATATTTCATCACCATCAGATATCACAACTTGTCGAGCCATTCCCTAATCAATAGACACCCTCTCATTTTCCAATGTTTCTGTCACTACAAAGAGTGAGGCTATAAATATTTTTGTACAAGTATTTTTCCAAATGTTAAATCTTAGTGTGTACATAATGTTCTCTCGATTCTACTCATTTCACTATTTTCTCACTTAGTTTTTTAGAAGTTAAAAAAATTAATCTGGTCATCATTTCTTATGGAGCTATAATATTCCATTCACAATCATGGACCATACTTTTTTTAGCCATTCCCCAATTGATGAACATCCCCTTGATTTCCATTTCTTTGCTACCACAAAGAGAGGTACTAGAAATATTTAGGAACATTTAGCTTCTTTTCCTTTTCCCCTTATCTCTGTAGGAAATAGACTTAGCGTTAATATTGCAGGGTCTAAGGACAGGAAGAGTTTATAGCTCTCTGGGTAAAGAGGGTCTTACAAATAAAAAAAATTAATGGCACATGGGAAAGAAATGAAGGTGATGTGTACCTACCCCCAACTATTCTATCCATGATATCCTAGGACTTGATGGTCATATACTGCTTAACTCATAATGTAAAAACAGATTTAGGATGGGATGTGTAAAAAGGTTAGGCGATATTATACTCACATGGACTGTTACTCTTAGATCCTCTCCAAACTCCCATGTGATTTGCTTACATTAAAGACTATATCCTATATACAAATGTTAGTCTTATAACAAATCTTAAGTAGAATTAGATGTCTCTTAGAGATAACAAAACACAGACTAAAAATCACTTTACTTTAATTAATTGCATAAAAATTCTTTTAACATACAACAGAAAATGTTTCTTGTTTAACCCGAATAAATAGTGGAATTACATCCTACTTTTTACATTTTGTCAATTCATTGTCCAATTATTCCTATACCATTCTGAGATATTTGAAAGATTTCTTTATAAATATATATGTAATTAACTCGCAGATAGCAAGCCCAGATGCTCATCTACTTGTTGGGCCTAGGGTCTGAAAAGAGCTATAATTTCATGGTGAACACTTTTAGATCTTACAAACTAGTGGCTTTAAATGTTTTTCAGCCTTAGTCTATTAAAGATTGTATTATATTGTATTAATATCTTTTATTGACCACTTGCCCTGATTATAGAAAGTTGCTATGAAAGGAAAAAAGTTATTCGAATGGCTATAGTAAGGGAGAAGTGGTCTCTTAGCCTTATGTCAATTCCAAGCAAAAGTTTGATAAATCAAACTCAGAATGAGCTAGTAGGGAATATTTTTTAATTACGGAGAAAATGTTGTACCATAGAAATCTAGAAAGGAGAGTCCTAAGCTTAGCCCATGCCAAAACCACTCTCCCAGCTTTTCCCTTGAGAGCTTTTCCCTTTTCCCTTCAGTCAGGTAGAAGATATCACCTGAAAGGAATGGTGAAACTATGAATCATTGATTCTGGAGGGATTCTTGATACCTAGAAAATCAGACTCAGAAGAATTTCAATGATTTTGATCTCAAAGAGCTAAATTATTGTTTCTTACATAGCATTGCAATAATAAAGCTACCAGGCCTTAAGATCTTATTCATACATTCTGCTAGAGACTCGGCACATCCTGGTATAAAATCAATCTATAGATGTCAAGAATAATGGAATTTCCCATAAAGAGAGCATATATTGTAGTTTATTCAAAACTCAGTATATTGGCTAGTTGCTATAAATATCCAGACTATTTGTAGACATAGCTAGATATTTTTTATCTTTACAATATATATACATACATATATATGTAGTTACCAATTATAATTGCCCTACACGTATAAGTTCACAATTCACAATAAAACATTTCTGTAAGATAAGCAATTCCTAATCTCCCCTTTGTTCATTACTCTTTTGCTAATCAAGGAGTAGCTATAATGGAGAAGGGGATTAGCATTTCATCTGCTGTTATGACTCTCAGCAAGCAAATAGATTTTAAAAGACCTCTTCAATATTTTTCTTTAAAATATAGCCAAATATGAATATTTACAAAATATAACCTACCCAGATAACTTACCCAGAGGAAGAATGAGAATACTTAAACAATCCCATCCCAGAAAAAATAAATTGAACAAGCTATTAATGAACTCCCCAAGAAAAAAATCCCCAGAGACAGATGCATTAATTCTACCAAATATTTAAAAAACAAATAATTCCAATACATATAGCATTTGAAACTATTTGAAAAAATAGGCAAAAAAGGAGTCATATAAAATTCCCATTATGACACAAATATGGAGCTAAAACAGGAAGAATAAAATCGGGGAAAGAAGACTAGAGACAAATGCCCTTAATGAATACTGATAGAAAAAATTTAACTAGCAGGGAGATTATGACCATGTGAGATTTATACCAGGAATTCGAGGCTGGTTCACTATTGGGAAACTATTAGGATAAATGACCATATCAGTATCAAAACCATCAGAAATCATATGATTATCTCAATAAATACAGAAAAAGCTTTTGATAAAATATAAGACTCATTCCTATTAAAATACTAGAGAGCATAAAGAAAATGGAACTTTCCTTTAAATGATAAGTAATAACTACCTAAAACCATCAGTAAAAGCATTATTTGTAATGGGGACAAGCAAGAAGCCTTTTGAGTAAGATCAGGAATAAAGCACAAATGCCCATCATCATTCCTGTTATTGAATATTTTACTAGAAATTCTAGTTAATAGCAATAAGAGAAGAACAGGAAACTGAAGAAATTATTTTATGAAGCTAGAAAAAGTAAAAACAAAATTCCTCTGGAATACCAAAGTTCAAGAAGATCAAGGGAATCAACGAAAAAAAAAAAGTGAAGTAAGGTGACTAAGCAGTACCAGATCTCCAAGTGTATTACAAAGTAGTAATCATCAAAACAATCTGATACTGGCTCAGAAATAGAGTTCTGGATCAGTGGAATAGATTAGCTACAGAAAATCTATTGTGTAATAACATTAGTAATTTAATGTTCAATAAATCAAAAGATTCAACCTTCTGGGAAAAAGAATTCAGTATTTATTTATTTTTCCCATTTGAATTAATTTATTTAGTCAATTTAGAACATTATTCCTTGGTTACAATAATCACATTATTTCCCTCCCTCCCCTCCACCCTCTCATCCCGCAACCAATGCACAATTTCATTGGATATTACTTGTGTCCTTAATCAGAACCTATTTCCATATTGTTGTTTGCACTAGGATGTTCATTTAGAGTCTACATCCCCAACCATATCCCTTCAACCCATGCATGTATTCAAGCAGTTGTTTTTCTTTGGTGTTTTTACTCCCACAGTGCTTCCTCTGGATGTGGATAGAAGGACTTAGTATTTAATAAAAATTGTTGGGAAAATAGGAAAATAGTAGGGCAGAGATTGGGAATAGACCAGTATCTCAAATCCTATACCAAGAGAAGGTCAACAAAGGTGATGCCATAAACAAATTAAGGGAGCATGGAATAGTTTACCTCTGAGATCTATGGATAAGGGAAGAATTTATGACCAAACAAGAGATAGATAATATAACTACTAATATAACTTTCTCCTTTAATTTTGAAATGATTCCTCAGGTAGCCCTGAACTTTCACCTGTCTTATTTCCTTCACTATTTCTTTTGCTAACCTGCTTCTTTTTTTACTTCAGTTCTCTATATCTTCTTTTTTAAAAATTTCTATTCATATCTCACCCTGTACTTAAATGTAAATTACTTTTTAAAAATTTTAGCCCAGAAATGATGTTAAACAAAATTTAATGACTTACCAACATTTTCCTCAGTTATCTAAAATTTCCATACAGATCACATAATCCTTTTTCACTGGTTTACTTCCAAATAAATTATTATCATTATTCACACAAAGAATGTGTCCATATCCCTACTCTCTAGCTTGATTTTATGGTGAGAGATAGATAGGGAGATAGAGAAAATTTCACTTCCTTTTACCTGTTTAATTGCTAATCCTATATGTATGTATGTATGTATGTATGTATGTATGTATGGGTATACACATGTATTCATACACATAAAATATGTATATATGCTTATATAAATATACCCTAAAGAAGAAAGCTTGCCTTTTCAGCTGGAAAGAAATGATTTTGATCTCAGGTATTGGGTGAGCTATTAACAAGATATCAGAAAGCAGGGTGCCCCTAAATCTGCCCAGGAAATTTGATTCCCAATAGTTCACAGTGGGGATATATAGGAATAAGGAGAAAAGGGTGTTAAGATGTTCTCTAAGCCAGCTAGACTTTAATTTACAAACTTAAGTTTTTAAAAATAATTTTCTAGTTAAAATTTTAATCTTAAAATGTATGAAGGAAAGCCCTTGTTTCATCTTCTAGTTAAAACAAAAATGTATTTCCTCATTTAGCTAAACCTTGTGGGAAATAGAGAGCATGAAGGGACGTCCTGTGGAGAAATTGGGAGAAAAAAAATCTGTTTCAGAATGTTAGCCCTCGCCCTTCTATTCCTGAGAAGACCATGAAGTTTAACTGGGTGGGTCACCATTAATTAATTAATGCTGACTGAATGTGGGTGAAATCCATTAAACGCATAGAGGTTTTTAATAAATGATATTTTCTGTTCAGGAAATTAAATTCCCAATTGAAAGACTAACAAAGTGGCTAAATGTGGGGACTATCATTTACTCTTAACCACACTTAGCAAAGCTGTAAAGATAAAATTGCTCCTTTACCCTAGAAAAGCTGCTTTGCTCTCTACTTCCTTCCCCTTTATATTATTCATAGTCACACATCACAGAAGATACATTTATATACCTAAGTTTCCACTTACAGCCTTTTCTGAAGGTTCTAATATGACTTTAGAAGTTATTATTTTTTTTTACCCTAATCTGGCTTAGAGTGAAAAACAATCAATCTTCCCTGAAATTATTTTTTGGAGTCAGTCTAGGAGTGGGGTACCCAGGAAAGTTTTCTCGTAGAGATCCCAAGCATGTGGGGTAGGAGGGGCCTTAGTGGGGAGAGTGGTCTTTTCTGCTCAGCCAGGAATCCCCTTGAGTTTGAGGGGTTCAAAGACAGGTGAAACTGGCCAGAACAAGGCTTTGGCTACTTGACCATTTTGTAGAAGCTACTTGCACTGTATTGAGATCTCTTCATGCTTCATGCTTCATGCTCTTCTCTTTCCTCCTCATCTCATATCACTCTTTTGCCACTCTGTCTCCTCTTTGCCTCTCACACCTCCCATAAAAAGGTGAGCAAGGATTGCCAAGGCAGACGGCTTTACCTGTACAAGTCCTTCCAGGTAGTCTCTTTCAGGAGACTGATCTTTCTAGTATCTCCTCTCTACTCACCTTCAAAATCTCCTGGTCTACTGGCTGATTTTTTGTTGCCTACCACCATGCCCCAGCCTCAAAAAAACCTCTCAATCTATTCATCTTTGCTAACTTTTAGTCCAATATCTAGTGTGCCTTCTTGTCCCTAAATTCGTTGGACAGGCTACAGCTGCTTTCATTTCCTGTCTTTTCACTATTTTTTCTTATGTTTCTATAGTCTGGCTTCTGATCTCATCATTTAACCCAAACTGTTTTCTCTAAACTCCTCAGGCATCTCTTCATGCTCAAATTCATTGCTTTTTTTTTTCTCAGTCTTCATCATTCTTGTCCTCTCTGCAGCCTTTGACGACCTTTTCTACACTTTGTTCTAGGTTTACTGAGGGTTCTTGATTCCTTCCTGGTTCTGTTCCAATCTGACCACTCTTTCTGCTGCACCATCAATTATATCTAGGTCATACGCGATAATTTTTTGGTTCCTCTTGGGCCCTCCTCTATTTTAAGCTTAGTGATCTAATCAGTTTCCATGGATTCAATTCAATTATGCTGATGATTCTCAAGTCTATATAATCTAGTTTTAACTCTTTGCTGACCTCTAGTCTTGCATCTGATGTCCCGTAAACATCTACAAATCAACATATACAAAAATGAACACTGCCACCTTCTAAACATCTCTACTATTGTCCTGAGTGCCACCATCTTCCTAGTCTCCTCTGCTCATAACCTCAATGTCACCCAATTCTCCCTACCTCTTACCCCCGAAATCTAAACTGTTGTTAAGTCTTGTCAGCTCTATTTTTACAATGTCTCTCGACCATGGCTTCTTCCTCTCCTCTGAGATCATCACCATTATGGAGGCTTTCATTTCCTCTTGCCTCAGCAACTGCAATATCCTTGAACAAGACGATCCATCTTTTTGGTTGGGGGTATTTTTGATTGGCTGTAACCATTCTTGCAATGTTCTCTCTCCTCACCTCTCCTTCCTACCTGACTTCCCTAGCTTCCTTCAATACCTAGTTAAAAGCCCACTTTCTTCTTTAGGAAACTTGTTTCCCAGTGACTCAAATCTAGTGCCTCCCCTCAGTGGACTAGTTCCCATTTTTCCTGTATAAAGCCTGTTCATTCATCATTGTGAGCGATGTGTTCTGGTTAATATTGTGAGCTTTTTGAGGACAGGAACTATCTTTTATTTTTCTTTACATGACCAGCAATTACTTAGCATGGTGCTTAGCACCTAGTTGGTCTTTAATACATGTTTATTGACTGACTAATTGGAGATTGAAATGCACAAGATAAAATTTTCATGTTAAATTCATGATGATAATTTTTTTTTTACTTTTTAGATTTTGTAAAAGATATACAAAAAGGAATGCAAAAATCCTCTTGATGTTGTGACTTCTGCAACATTTTCTCTTGATTCATTCCTGGTTCAGAAAAAGAAATAAGAAAAAAATAAATATCTCCTACTCTGATGCAGAACGATAATGAATAATAAACATTATACAAATTTTCATAACTTTAAGATTTTTGATGAAGAACAAACAACATGTCATAGGATGAAGCTATGATGAGAACATGTTTCCCTGTGAAATTTTGGGAAAGTTATTGAAACAGGATAGGATTTTCAATAGTGTGTGTGTGTGTGTGTGTGTGTGTGTGTGTGTGTGTGTGTGTGTGTGTGTGTATAGCTTTATTTGAATTTGCATTCTGGTCTTTCAGTATTTGGAACTTGTACTGTTACTGTACCTACTATTTTATAGATAGATACATTTGTATTTTTCCCAATTACATGTAGAAACAATTTTTGGTATTTATTTTCTCACATTTTATAATCCAACTTCTCTCTCCCTCCCTTGATTCCTCCTTTGCCTTTCTCTTCTCTGAGATGATAAGTAATCTGATATAGGTTATACATGTGCTATATTTATTTCCATATTCATCATGGTGTAAAAGTAGGCAAATATCCCACAAGAAGAAAAAAACTCATGATGGAATGAAGTGGAAAATGGTATGCTTTGATCTGTATTCAGCCTCCCTCAGTTCCTTCTATGGTGGTGAATAGCATTTTTCATCATGAGTTCTTCGGAATTGTTTTGGTTCCTTGAATTGCTGATATAGTTCAATCATTCAGTTTATTTCTATTTCTTTTAAATCTGATATCAACTTCAGAAATCTAAAACACCTCTGTGGACATATTTCTTCACAGATCTGAGAGGAATGTATGTATATATTCCCTAAGTAGGAATTATTTATTTTCCAAACAAATCCATGTGATTGTTCAATGGCTATGAAGCCATTGAAAGCCCCCAAATGCAAAAGTAATGTGATCATTCCATAAATAAATATGAAAATACCTTTTGGCAGTGGATACTACCAACTTCTCTTCTAGTGCTTTTACCCCGTTTTTTAGAGATCCATTGGAAACATCTGAAATTCAAGGTGAATTAATAGGATTTATTATTTTAGTGTTCATTCTAGCATCTGTTAAAAAAAAGTAAAAGTAGATATAAACATTAAATCTAGTCATTGACTAGATTTAAGAAAACTAATATAGGGACATCTACACATTAAAATGTTTTTATGTGAATGTGTGTTTTGGGGTGCAGAGGAAGAAGGAAGGATGAGAAGAAAGATAGAGACTTGGAAAGAGAGAGAGAAAGAGGGAGTTGTTTCAACTTGAGGGAGAGATAGCTGGAACATGAAAGAGAAAAAATATATTTAAGAATTGTTCTATGTCTGGACTTTATGACCAAGAGGGGAAATAGTATGGTTTTACAAGAAACTAAACTGTCAAAACTCAGTAGGGAGGAAATTGTTTTATTCAGTAAGAACTTACCGGAAGAAAGAAAATTTTCTTCTCCTGTTATTTCCCCCCACATCATTTATAGAGTCTAGGAATAAGAATAATTTCATGTGTGAAACACTAAAAATGTCCTATTGGTATCTACAAAAGACAGAGGTCACTTGGAGTTGACTTCTGTCATGAACCAAACACTGAGATGGATAAGTAATACCCCTTTATTGGGAGCCAGGAGAACTGAAGTCTTAGTATATTAACATCTTTGATAAATAGACTAATTCTGATCCATTTACCACCCTCTCCTCACCTTCCCCACACCCAAGATTATTAGCTAGATTCAGTACACTGAAATCAACTCATAGGGAAGGAAACTGAAACACGGTCAAAGAAGTGAACCAAGATAGAATAATTCTAGTATTAACAATAGACCCCAAACCTCCCAGAATCCTTCTTTATAATTCTAGTATTAACAAGAGACCTCAAACCTCCCAGGATCCTTCTTTCACTGCCCTAGTTTTTATGCTCTTAAATGGAAGGTTCAGCCACAAAACTCTTTTTTTTTTCATTTCCAAGCATTATTTATTAAAGACATAGATGATTTTCTTTTCCTCCCCCCCACCCCCCATAGCCGACACGTAAATCCACTGGGCATTACATGTTTTCTTGATTTGAACCCATTGCTATGTTGATAATATTTGCATTAGAGTGTTCATTTAGAGTCTCTCCTCTGTCATGTCCCCTCAACCTCTGTATTCAGGCAGTTGCTTTTCCTCAGTGTTTCTACTCCCATAGTTTATCCTTTGCTTATGAATAGTGTTTTTTTCTCCTAGATCCAGGCAAATTGTTCAGGGACATTACACCGCCACTAATGGAGAAGTCCATTACATTCGATTATACCACAGTGTATTAGTCTCTGTGTCCAATGTTCTCCTGGTTCTGCTCCTCTCGCTCTGCATCACTTCCTGGAGGATGTTCCAATCTCCATGGAATTCCTCCACTTTATTATTCCTTTTAGCACAATAGTATTCCATCACCAACATATATCACAATTTGCTCAGCCATTCCCCAATTGATGGGCATCCCCTCGTTTTCCAGTTTTTGGCCACCACAAAGAGCGCAGCTATGAATATTTTTGTACAAGTCTTTTTGTCCATTATCTCTTTGGGGTACAGACCCAGCAGTGCTATGGCTGGATCAAAGGGTAGATATTCTTTTGTCGCCCTTTGGACATAGTTCCAAATTGCCCTCCAGAATGGTTGGATCAGTTCACAACTCCACCAGCAATGAATTAATGTCCCTAATTTGCCACATCCCCTCCAGCATTCATCACTTTCCTTTGCTGTTATGTTAGCCAATCTGCTAGGTGTGAGGTGATACCTCAGAGATGTTTTGATTTGCATCTCTCTGATTATAAGAGATTTAGAACACTTCTTCATGTGCTTATTAATAGTTTTGATTTCTTTGACTGAGAATTGCCTATCCATGTCCCTTGCCCATTTATCAGTTGGAGAATGGCTTGATTTTTTGTACAGTTGATTTAGCTCTTTATAAATTTGAGTAATTATACCTTTGTCAGAGATTTCTATGAAGATTTTTTCCCAGTTTGTTGTTTCCCTTCTGATTTTAGTTACATTGGTTTTGTTTGTGCAAAACCTTTTAATTTGATGTAGTCAAAATTATTTATTTTACATTTTGTGATTCTTTCTATGTCTTGCTTGGTTTTAAAGTCTTTCCCCTCCCAAAGGTCTGACATGAATACTATTCTGTGTTTACCCAATTTACTTATGGTTTCCTTCTTTATGTTTAAGTCACTCACCCATTTTGAATTTATCTTGGTGTAGGGTGTGAGGTGTTGATCTATTCCTAGTCTCTCTCACACTGTCTTCCAATTTTCCCAACAGTTTTTATCAAATAGTGGATTTTTGTCCCAAAAGCTGGGATCTTTGGGTTTATCGTATACTGTCTTGCTGAGGTATCTTTCCCCCAGTCTATTCCACTGATCTTCCTTTCTGTTTCTTAGCCAGTACCAAATTGTTTTGATGACTGCTGCTTTGTAATATAGTTTAAGGTCAGGGACTGCAAGGCCCCCATCATATGTGTTTTTTTTTCATTATTTCCCTGGATATCCTTGATCTTTTGTTCTTCCAAATGAACTTTGTTATGGTTTTCTCTAAATCAGTGAAGAAGTATTTTGGTAGTTCAATGGGTATGGCACTAAATAGATAAATAAGTTTGGGTAGGATGGTCATTTTTATTATATTGGCTCGTCCTATCCATGAGCAGTTAATGTTTTTCCAATTGCTCAAGTCTAGTTTTAGTTATGTGGAGAGTGTTTTGTAGTTGTGTTCATATAGATCCTGTGTTTGTCTCGGGAGATAGATTCCTAGGTATTTTATTTTGTCTAAGGTGATTTTGAATGGGACTTCTCTTACTAGTTCTTGCTGCTGAGCTGTGTTGGAGATATATAGAAATGCTGATGATTTATGTGGGTTTATTTTGTATCCTGCAACTTTGCTAAAGTTGTTGATTATTTCAATTAGCTTTTTGGTTGAATCTCTAGGATTCGTTAAGTACACCATCATGCCATCTGCAAAGAGTGATAACTTGGTCTCCTCCTTGCCTATTTTGATGCCTTCAATTTCTTTTTCTTCTCTAATTGCTAGTGCTAGTGTTTCTAGTACAATGTCAAATAGTAGAGGTGATAATGGGCATCCTTGTTTCACTCCTGATCTTATTGGGAATGCATCTAGTTTATCCCCATTGCAGATGATATTAGCTGATGGTTTTAGATATATACTGTTTATTATTTTTAGGAATGACCTTTCTATTCCTATGCATTCTAGTGTTTTTAATAGGAATGGGTGTTGTATTTTATCAAATGCTTTTTCTACGTCTATTGAGATAATCATGTGGTTCTTGCTAGTTTGCTTGTTGATGTGGTCAATTATGTGGATGGTTTTCCTAATATTGAACCAGCCATGCATCCCTGGTATAAATCCTACTTGATCATGGTGAATGACACTTCTGATCACTTGCTGGAGTCTTTTTGCTAGTATCCTATTTAAGATTTTTGCATCTATATTCATTAGGTAGATTGGTCTATAGTTTTCTTTCTCTGTTTTTGACCTGCCTGGTTTTGGAATCAGTACCATGTTTGTGTCGTAAAAGGAGTTTGGTAGAACTCCCTCTTTGCTTATTATGTCAAATAGTTTGTATAGTATTGGGATTAACTGTTCTCTGAATGTTTGATAGAATTCACTGGTGAATCCATTAGGCCCTGGGGATTTTTTCTTAGGAAGTTCTTTGATGGCTTGTTGGATTTCATTTTCTGATATGGGATTATTTAAGAATTCTATTTACTCTTCTGTTAGTCTAGGCAGTTTCTATTTTTGTATATATTCATCCATATCCCCTAAATTGGTGTATTTATTGCCATATAATTGGGCAAAGTAATTTCTAATGATTGCCTTAATTTCCTCTTCATCAGAAGTGCTGTCCCCCTTTTCATCTTTAATGCTGTTAATTTGCTTTTCTTCCTTCCTTTTTAAAATTAGATTGACCAGTACTTTTTCTATTTTGTTTGTTTTTTCAAAGTACCAGCTTCTTGTCTTATTTATTAAATCAATAGTTCTATCACTTTTGAGTTTATTAATTTCTCCCATAATTTTTAGGATTTCTAGTTTGGTTTTCTGCTGGGGGGTTTTAATTTGATCGCTTTGGAGTTTTTTCATTTGCATTTCCAATTGATTGATCTCTGCTCTCCCTAGTTTGTTAATATAAGCATTCAGGGATATGAATTTACCTCTGATTACTACTTTGGCTGCATCCCAAAAGTTTTGAAAGGATGTCTTGCCATTGTCATTTTCCTTGATGATATTATTGTTTCTATGATTTCTTCTTTAACTAAACGGTTTTGGAGTATCATATTGTTTAATTTACAATTGGTTTTAGATTTGGTTTCCCATGTACCATTACTAATCATTAGTTTTAATGCCTTGTGATCCGAGAAGGCTGCATTCATTATTTCTGCTTTTCTGCATTTGTGTGCTATGTTTCTGTGACCTAATGTATGGTCAGTTTTTGTGAATGTGCTATGTGGTGCTGAGAAGAAGGTGTATTCCTTTTTATCCCTATTTATTTTTCTCCATATGTATATTAATTCTAATTTTTCTAAGATTTCATTCACTTCTTTTACTTCTTATTTATTTTTTGATTTGATTTATCTAAATTTGATAATGGTTGGTTTAAGTCTCCCACTAATATGGTTTTACTGTCTATTTCTTCCTTCAATTCTCCTAGTTTCTCCATTAGAAATTTGGGTGCTATATTATTTGGTGCATACATGTTGATTAATGATATTTCCTCATTGTCTGAAGTCCCTTTTAACAAAATATAATTACCTTCCCTATCCTTTTTGATCAGGTCTACTTTTGCTTTGGCTTTATCAGATATCATGATTACGACTCCTGCCTTCTTTCTGTCAGTTGAGGCCCAGAAGGTCTTACTCCATCCTTTAAATTCTGACCTTGTGGGTGTCAACCCGCCTCATGTGTGTTTCTTGAAGACAACATATGGTAGGGTTTTGGATTCTAATCCATTCTGCTATTCATCTACATTTTATTTGTGAGTTCATCCCATTCAAGTTCAAAGTTATGATTGTCATTTGTGGACTCCCTGGCATTTTGATAGCCTTCTCTAATTCTAACCTTTTCTTCTTTGGCTCTACCTTTTAGTCCAGTGATTTACTTTGAATCAGTCCTCCTTGTCCCCTCCCTTGATGTTTCCCTTTTAAGTCCCACCTTTTTTGTTCCCTCCCCCCTCTTTTTCACTCCCTTTTTGTTTTCCCTCTCCCCCTCCCCCCCTTGGTTTTCCCTTCTCCTTACCCTTGTTGGGTAAGATAGAATTCAAGATCCCAATGGATCTGGATGTTTTTCCCTCTCAGAGTTGATTTCCCTGAGATTGAGGTTTAAGTAAAAAAAAAAAACCCTCTCTTCCTCTCCTTCTTATAGGAGTTTTCTTCCCCTCCCCTTCCCATGTGAATCTTTGTGTGAGAATGATTATTCTATTTGGTCTTTCTTTACCCCCTATTTATACATTACATTTTCCCCACATATTAGTATACATAGATTGATATAAATGTAGTCCTTATAGAAGAGAGTTTGAGTAAAAGAAGAAGATAACATTTTTCCCCTTTCCTTAATATTTACCTTTTCAGGTATTCCTTGCTCTTTGATTTTCGGTATCAAACTTTCCACAGAGCTCTGGTCTTTTCTTTGCAAAAAGTTGGAAGTCTTCTATTTTGTTGAATGCCCATACTTTCCCTTGGAAGTATATAGTCAGTTTTGCTGGGTAGCTGATTCTTGGTTGGAGACCCAGCTCTCTTGCCTTTCTGAAGATCATGTTCCATGCCTTACGATCATTCAGAGTAGAACTTGCAAGGTCTTGTGTGACCCTGATTGGCATTCCTTTATATCTAAATTGTCTTTTTCTGGCTTCCTGTAGGATTTTTTCTTTTGTTTGATAGCTTTGGAATTTGGCAATTACATTCCTGGGAGTTGTCTTTTGGGGGTTTAGTGTAGAAGGTGTTCTGTGAGCTCTGTCAGTGGCTGTATTGCCCCCTTGTTCTAGAATCTCTGGGCAATTTTCTTTGATTATATCTTGTATCACCATGTCCAGTTTGGTGTTTATTTCTGGCTTTTCTGGGAGTCCAATTATTCTTAAATTTTCTCTTCTCCCTCTATTTTCCAGATCTATCACCTTGTCGGTGAGATATTTTATGTTCTCTTCTAATTTTTTGGTATTTTGACTTTGCTTTATTAATTCTTGCTCTTTTACCTGCTCGTTGTCTTCGAGTTGCCTGATTCTGGCCTTTAAAGCCTGGTTTTCCTTTTCACTTTCGTCATACCGGTTTTGTAGATGCGTGAATTTCTTTTGCATTATTTCCCACTTTTCCTCCCAGAAGGCTTCCATCTTTTTGGTCATTTCTGATTCAAATTCTTCATGGGTTTGTGGAGAATTGCCATTTCCTTTGGAAGGTTTCGGAGCATTTTCTTGTGTATCGTCTTCTATCTCCTCTGTATTTTGTATTTTGGCTCTGTAGAATGTGTCCAAAGTAGCCCCTTTCTTCTTATTTTTCTTGGGATTTTGGGGCTTCTGTGCTTCTGTGGAGTTTGCCATCTCTGAATGGGGTGGATTAGCTTTTCTTATCTCTGTCTGGTGTTCAGAGGCTTTAGTCCTGGGCAGATTGTCGGTTCTATGAGCTTCCCCTGGATTAAACTGAGTATGCCTTAAGGCAATGACTTTCACTGGAAATGGAATGGAAGGGTTGGACCAGGGGGCCACACTCTCCCCCAGCTCTCTCTGTTACCCTGCTACTAAGGTGCCCCCTCTACTGGACTGGGTCGGGTTGCTTTCCGGAAGTTGCCTTCAGAATAGCTGGCCTTGAGGCTGTTTTGTCAGATTTGAGGGTTGCTGTTGTTTCAGAGGACCCTGCTCTCTGCGGGGGAAGGGGCCGCGGCTTCCCAGAGCTCCGAGGGCAGTGACTTTCATTGTGACTTAGATAGCAGGATCCAGCTGGTGAGGCTGTCTTGCCCGCCCTGAGGGTTGCTGTTGTTTTAGAGGACCCTGCTCTCTCAGGGGGGTGGGGCTGTAGCTTCCCAGAGCCTTGGACTCTGCGCTCCTACCCCTTAGGTCCGAGTGATCTCGGGTTCTGGCTTTTGAGGGGGGCCGTACCTTTTGATCCAGGTCCATGTTCAGGAGGATGATTCCCAGGGTCTGTGCTGTTGATCGTTTTGAATTTCGGCGCCTTAGGAGCTTATAATTTGAGATTGGTCGGGAAGGGTTTTCTGGAGATCTGAACTTTAACTTTCTCTAAGCTGCCATCTTGACCGGAAGTCCTCAGCCACAAAAGTCTTGATGCCACTCCACCTTCTAGATTTCAGGTAGAACTAAACAATTCATTAATGTGGCTAGGTGGTACACTACTGATAATTTCTATATTCTCTTCTTGTTCCCAACACTTTTTTTTTTCAGAATGATTTTCAGAGATAAAGAGCTCTGAGAGATGGATTGGGAACTATTGGGAATCTGAATTGATCTTACAGAGCAAGAACTTCCTCTTATGTCCTAGAGGGTAACTCAACATACATATGGGAAGAAAGGCACTGATATATTATTCTAAGAGTTTCTTTGAATGCCAGATTAGATTCTTTGGAAATAAGATACTACTGATAGTCTCTGAGAATTACATTTTACAGATTCAAACTGTTATCTACCCACTAAAAGAAGCCACCTGAAGAATTATAGCCCTTGAAGAGTTTCAGTTTAATCCTTTGGTAGAGATAACCAAATTAGATCCTAATGTGTGTAAATGCATTTAAGGAAGTACACAAGGACTATTTATTTACTGGAGAAAAAACTGAAGCCTCAAAACTGAAGAAAAAACTGGAGACTAAGCAGAACCTACTCCTTCCTCAAAAATGAGGACTGGATCTTTGGGAGGAAATAGTTGAAAACAGCTTAGCTGGGTAATTACCTAATAGATTGTTCTCTCAGTTGTGTATTTTCCTCACCTATACAAACAAGCAGAGAAGGGAGCTAAACCCAGCTTTGATCAGTATTCAAAGCAACATTTGCCCTCTCCAGGGGAAATTTAATACCAATAAAGTTGGATTGGAAGAATCAAAACACTCATCAACAAAAACTCAAACAGCCAAATAGTTTCTTAGAGTTGTAAGTAACCTAAAAAAAATGACAGCAAGTGGTGCATCATTTGCGTTCATATTTTTGCTTATCCACAAATATTTGGGTTCTTTAGTTCCAAGTCTTATAAGCCTAGGAACAGTTGCCTTGCTAATTAATCACTAAGATAAAACTGAGTGGTCCTGGTCCAAGAATGTTCTGTAATTGATAGTACCAAGCAAAAGTGCAGGAAAGTAATGGCACCCACGATAGATTCAGTTCATAAAACACTTTATAGAAAGTGTAACTTTGGGCACCAAATTCCTGGTGAAAAGGAAAGAAATGGAAGTTTGTTTTTTTAATGTTTGTGGTTCAATGGAACATTGGGGAGGGGGTTTGAGTGGTGTGTATGAATGAACTGAGTAGCAACAAATCATGTGTCAACTGGAAGGAAGGGTTATAAGTATTATGAAAACAGGGTAGACACTGGATGTTCCATTACATTGATTTTTTCCCTTGAATATTCTTAATTGGAGACTAAGTAGGATTAGGTATTATCCATCAATAAGGGGAGTTCCTCAAAGCATATTATTGTGAAATTGTAGAAACTCACCAGCACTTTGTGTTGAGACTTCAGTGTCCTTTCCTTCAGCCTTTCTTAAATAGGAAGAGTGAAAATATTAAATGTCCATGCCCATTTTAAAATGGCAAATTGGAAATTTAGGGAAATTACTTTTCTAAAACTTTTCTAAAATTCATTCTAAGGGATATGATTGGGGAAGAACATGAATCATGTAACCATGGGAAAATATTATAAATTAAATAAATAAAAATTAAAAAACAAAACCCATTCTAAGGATGGTGAAAGAGGAATCCCCTTTATTGTAGGAGTTGGTACTTGTCTCTCCAAGAAATACTTACACATTCAAAGTATATCTCATATGACTACTCTGCCTCTAGGGGTGTTCTTAACATTTGAAAACTCTAAGTAGGAGCTTTTATGAGTATGGGGATCACTAAGTGGGATTTTCAGAAATCCAGAAAAAGTTAACAAATTTGGGATAGATCCAAGAAACACAACTGACAGAACTAAAACAAGGGAACAAACACAAAGACTTGTTCTTCTGCTGTGAAGTCCTACTCATAGTGGGGAGAGCTTTGGATTTTGAGAGATACACAATGGGCATAATAATATGCTAGGGGTTTTAGAAAAGAGGTAGGAAAGAATGAGTTAGTTTAGTCTGATTTTCTCTCTCATTAAACTTGTTAACATGGAAATATAGAGATCCCCAGTTTATTTAGTTTGAGTATAGAACCCCAGGTTTTGACCTTGTCACAGGAGAGGTTTCCCCTGAGGGAAGGTCCCTCTTCACCAGACAGTGAACTTCCTGGTAGTCTGGGTGGGAACAGCTAATCCCATCCAATATTAAGCATCCCTTTTGTCCCAATGGTTTCTCCCCCTAGGCTAAGGTCCATGACCAAGGTGACCCAGCCCTGGGTTGAGTCTTTCCCTTTTGTGTCCTTTGTAGGGCACCAGCCCCTCACTATTATTCGTGTCTGGAACTCCTCATTTTCCTTTCTCACCATTGTAAAGTCAATCAACTGTCCTTCTAATCCTAAAGCCCCCAGGTCATCTAGAGTGGTATATAGGTTCCCCAAGTTCTTTTGTTCCTCGGAGTCCATCCTGAGTAGGTGGCACTCCCAGGGACTAGTGACCAGGGCGTCTTGACTCTGTGCAGTCATGGGAAGCAGCTCTGTTGTCACGCATTAGTAGCGCTAACTCCTTTTCCCTTGATTAAAGAGTGATTTTTGACTATTAAATAGTTCTGCGTTTTTTTCTAGTTGACAAACTCCAGGGAAAATGGAATTCAGAGAAGTAAAATAATTCAATACAGAGGGGAAATAAGAGTCAACATTTTGGTAAATAAGAACAAGGACATTTCTGAATAGAATATGTATAGTTGCCCAGAGAATTCTAAATCAATCTCTGTAGCTCTAGATGTTAGATAAAGCCATCATTAGAATTTGGTAAGAAACTGCCCAAATCGTACTTCCTTTTCAGGAACAATTCCTTATATCAATGCAATCACATTGAAATTTCCTTCATTATCCATTTCTATATGTGTCTTCTCTTGTCATTCTAATCTATAATTAGGTAATGCTTGAGTAATAAAATTAACCCCCCATCATCTCATACACTTTTCTTCACAAGTCACAACTGACTTAATACATTGAATTAGTAACATGTCACTTTCAAATATTGTCAATGAAATCAAAACACTGAAGAAACAACTCAAAATAGAACAATTAATTTCTCTGGAGTGGCTGATAATAGCCATTGTCTACATGAACAATGTAGTAAAAGCACGAGAATGTTTTGGATAAAAAATGCCAATGGTATCTGTGTAGCAGTGTCCAGTAAAGTTTAAACACTAGTTGCTTAGAGACATATTTTTTAGGTTATTTAGAAAGATTCTTTCTATGAGATATTTTCCTGAATTGTGTCACTTTGTAAAATGTATTCAAAATCTGTCTAGATCCCCACTACAGAGTTAATTCTAAGAAAGGTATGTGCAGACATAAAAGCTTACCCTGGATAATAATTATTTGTTGATGTTGTTACTCGTGCTGTAAACCAGATGCCCCCTTCATCTATAAATACAAAGAGTATAAATGTGTACTCAAAAAGTATTTAAAGGGATAATTTTTAGGAGTCAGATAATTTTCTAAGGAAAGAAGTTTCTGGTGAGTTGCTGATTCCATGAAAAAGGATGCAACTGGAGGTTTCTTACACTAAGGGCAAACACTGGTTTTAAGAACCTCTTCAACTCTCAAAATATTTATTATCAGCTCACAAGAGTCAATTGCACAAATATTGAATAAGTAAAAGTGGTTGAAATATGAGTCAATATCATCTATTTGGAACTCTGGTGTATTTCCTTGATTGAACTCAAATCATTGTTAGAAACACGTGTAAAACTTCTCTGCTGGGAGAGTGAATTATGGAAATAAGAATAAAGAAACAACTGTTACCATCAAAAAGCTAACATTCTACTTGTCCAAAAGATGATAGAAATTACAGTTGTCTGAGCAATCCAGAAAAATCAATTCAGTCCATAGTGTTGCTGATTAGGAGTTTTTCAGTGTAACCTTGGACATCAAGTCCCTATGAAAATGGAAGGAGGGAAATGGAAACTTGGTTGTTGGTAATGTGGTTCAATGGGGGATTGGGACTGTGTTGTGAGGGGTGTTTTGGAATGGCTTGAGTAGGAAAAACTCTTGTGTCAAGTGAAAGGAAGGTTGTAATATTAAGAGAATAAGGTGGACTTTGGATGTTCCATTGAATTGATAGTTTTTGTTGAACATTCTTAAATTGGAGACTATTTGGATTAAGAATTATAGATCTATAATGGAAGTTCTTCAAAGCATGTCATTCTGAAACTGAAGAAACTCACCACTGCTATCTGATGACTCTTTGTCTCCCTTTCCTTCAGTCTCACTTAAACGGGAAGGATAAAAACATTAATTACATATCCTCTTTTTAAAATAGCAAATTGGCAATTTGGGGAAAAAACTTTTCTAAAAACCAATCTAAGGACCCAAGAAGAGAAATTCACTTAACTGTAAGAGACTTGAAACTTATCTCTCCAAAAAACATTTATACATTAAAAGTATATCAAACATGTCTAGATTGCCACTGGGTGTGAAAACTCAAAGTAGGAGTTTTTATGGGCATAGACAACACTAACAGGGATTTTTAGAAATTCAAAGACATTAACAAATTTGGAATGAATCCAAGAAATATAGCTTACAAAATAAAAACATGAAAGCTAAGATAAAAATTTGTGTTTCTACTGTGAGGTTCACCTCTGTCACAGTGGAAAGAACTTTGGATTTTGAGAGATACAGAATGAGCACAATATGCAAGGGGGGTTAGAAAAGAGGACCAGAAAAAAAGAGGCTATCTAATCTCATGCTCTTTCTCACTGTATTCCTAGGAGAATGGAATTCAGAGAAGTAGAATAACTCAACCAAATACATAGGGGTAACAAGAGTCTTGATAAACAAGAACAAAGAAATTTCTAAATCTAATATGTATTACCACTTAAATGCATATTATGAGAAACTGCCCAAATTGCATTGAAAAAGGGATTTTCTTGATCTGGCAGAGTTCCTTCTAAAAATGCAATCACTGAATTCCCTTCACTATCCATATCTAAGCATCCTGTCTGGTCAATCTATTCAATAGTTAAGTACTGGTTAAGAAGTAAAATTAAGGCCCCATTATCTCATACACATTTTCTTCACAAGTCACAGATGGCCTAATTAAATAGATTCAGTAACAAATATGGCTTCCATACATTCTCAGTAAAATCAAAACAATGTAGAAACAACTCAAAGCAGATCAATTAGATTCCCTGGAATGGATTATTCCAGAATGGCCAGCCTTCTACTATTTAGTCATACACAAATCAATGAACAAGGTAGTAAGTGTTTAAGAAGAAAAAAAATGAAAACATTAGAGAGAATGTTTTGGATAAAATATGCCAATCGTATCTGTGTAGCAGTCCAGTAAAGTTTAAACACTAGTTCCTTAGAGCCATTTTTTTGAAGTTATATTGAAAGATTTTTTTATATTTTCCTGAAGAACTGTACCACTTTGTAAAATGTATTCAAAACCTGTCTAGATCCCCACTACAGAGTTAATTCTAAGAAAAGTATGAGCAGAAGTGAAAGCTCACCCTGGATGATATTTACATGTTGATGTTGTCACTCGTGCTGTGAACCAGATGCCCCCTTCATCTATAAATACAAAGAGTATAAATGTGTACTCTAAAAGTATTTAAAGGGATAATTTTTAGGAGTCAGACAATTTTCAAAGGGAAGAAATTTCTGGTGAGTTGCTGATTCCATGGAAAAGGATGCAACTGGAGGTTTCTTACACTAAGGGCAAACACTAGTTTTAAGAAACTTCCAACTCTCAAAATATTTATTTATTTTTAAACATTATTTTTATTCGGTCAATTTCAAACATTATTCCTTGGATACAAAAATCATTTTTTTTCCTCCCTCCCTTCAGTCCTCCCTTCCATAGCAAACACATAATTCCATTGGGTATTACATGTGTCCTTGATCTGCACCCATTTTCATGTTGTTGGTATTTGCACTAGGATGTTCATTTAGAGTCTACATCCCCAGTCATATCCCCTCGACCTCTGTAGTCAAGCAGTTGCTTTTCTTAGGTAATTTTATTCCCACAGCTTTTCATCTGCATGTGTATAGTGTTTTTTCTCATAGATTCCTCCAAGTTGTTCAGAATAACTGCATTGTCACTAATGGAGAAGTCCGTTACATTTGATTGTACCACAGCGTATCATATCAGTCTCTGTGTACAATGTTCTCCTGGTTACACTCCTTTCTCTCTGCATCACTTCCTGGAGGTTTTTCCAGTCGCTATGGAATTCCTCCAGTTTATTATTCCTTTTAGCACAATAGTATTCCATCACTAACATATACCATAATTTGTTCAGCCATTCCCCAATTGAAGGGCATCCCCTCATTTTTTGCCACCACAAAGAGCTAGCTATGAATATTTTTGTATAAGTCTTTTTCCTTATTATCTCTTTGGGGTATAAACCCAGCAGTGCTATGGCTGGATCAAAGGGCAGGCAGTCTTTTAGTGCCCTTTGAGCATAGTTCCAAATTGTCTTCCAGAATGTTGGATCAGTTCACAACTCCACCAGCAATGAATTAATCTCCAGACTCTGCCACATCCCCTCCAACATTCATTACTTTCCTTTGCTGTCATGTTAGCCAATCTGCTGGGTGTGAGGTGATACCTCAGAGTTGTTTTGATTTGCATCTCTCTGATTATAAGGGATTTAGAACACTTTTTCATGTGCTTATTAATGGTTTTGATTTCTTTGACTGAGAATTGCCTATTCATGTCCCTTGTTCATTTATCAATTGGAGAATAGCTTGATTTTTTGAACAATTGATTTAGTTCTTTGTCAATTTGAGTAATTACTCAGAGGTTTTTATTATGAAGATTGTTTCCAAGTTTGTTATTTCCCTTCTGATTTTGGTTACATTGGTTTTGTTTGTAGAAAAACTTTTTAATTTGATGTGGTCAAAATTATTTAATTTGCATTTTGTGACTCTAAGTCTTGCTTGGTTTTAAAATCTTTCCTTCCAAAGGTCTGACATGTATACTATTCTGTGTTCACCTAATTTACTTATAGTTTCCTTCTTTACGTTCAAGTCATTCACCAATTCTGAGTTTATGTTGGTGTAGGGTATGAGATGTTGATCCAAACCTAATCTCTCCCACACTGTCTTCCAATTTTCCCAGCAGTTTTTATCAAATAGTAGATTTTTGTCCCCAAAGCTGGGATCTTTGGCCTTGTCATAGACATCTTGCTGAAGTCACTTACCCCAAGTCTATTCCACTGATCCTCCTTTCTGTCTCTTAGCCATATTGTTTTGATGACCACTGCTTTATAATATAGTTTGAGATCTGCTACTGCAAGGCCACCTTCCTTTGTATATTTTTTTCATTATTTCCCTGTATATCCTTGATCTTTTGTGCTTCCAAATGAACTTTGTTATGTTTTTTTCTAATTCAGTAAAAAAGTTTTTTGGAATTTTGATGGGTATGGCACTAAATAAATAGATAAGTTTGGGTAGGATGGTCATTTTTATTATGTTAACTCATCCTACCTATGAGCAGTTAATGTTTTTCCAATTGCTCAGATCTAGTTTTAGTTGTGTTAAGTGTTTTGTAGTTGTGTTCATATAGTTCCTCTTTGGTCTTGGCAGATAGACTCCTGGGTATTTTATATTGTCTAAGGTGATTTTGAATGGAATTTCTCTTTCAAATTCCTGCTGCTGAGATGTGTTGGAGATATATATAGAAATGCTGATGACTTATGTGCATTTATTTTGTATCCAAGCTAAAGTTGTTGATTATTTCCACTAGCTTTTTGGTTGATTTTCTAGGATTATTTAAGTAGATCTGCAAGGAGTGATAGCTTGGTCTCTTCATTGTCAATTTTAATACCTTTAATTTCTTTTTCTTCTCTAATTGCTACTGCTAGTGTTTCTAGTACAATGTTAAATAATAGAGGTGATAATGGACATCCTTGTTTCACTCCTGGTCTTATTGGGAAGGCTTCTAGTTTATCCCCATTGCAGATGATGTTGGCTTATGGTTTTAGATAGATACTGTTATTTTTAAGAAAGACCCTTCTATTCCTATAATTTCTAGTGTTTTCAAAAGGAATGAGTGTTGTATTTTGTCAAAGGCTTTTTTATGCATCTATTGAGATAATCATGTGATTTTTGTTTGTTTGCTTGTTGATATGATCAATTATGTGGATAGTTTTCCTACTATTGAACCATCCTTGTATTCCTGGTATGAATCCTGCCTGATCATAATGAATAACCCTTGTGATGAGTTGCTGGAGTTTGTTGTTTTTTTTTTTTGCTAGTATTCTGTTCAAGATTTTTGCATCTATGTTCATTAAGGAGATTTGTCTGTAGATTTTTTTCTCCATTTTTGGCCTGCTTGGCTTTGGAATCAGTATCATATATGTGTTGTAAAAGAAATTTGGTAGAACTCCCTCTTTGCTTATTATGTCAATTAGTTTGAATAGTATTGGGATTAGCTGTTCTTTCAATGTTTGATAGTATTCACTTGTGAATACATCTGGCCCTGGGGATTTTTTTCTTAGGGAGTTCTTTGATGGCCTGTTTAATTTCTTTTTCTGATATGGGATTATTTAAGAATTCTATTTCTTCTTCTGTTAACACAGGCAATTTATATTCATCCATATCACTGAGATTGGCATATTTATTGCCATATAATTGAGCAAAATAGTTTTTAATGATTGCCTTAATTGCCTCTTCATTGGAGGTGAGCTCTCCCTTTCCATCCATGATACTGTTTGTCTATTTTGTTTGTTTTTTCAAAATACCAGCTTCTAGTCTTATTTATTAGTTCTGCAGTTCTATCACTTATGATTTTATTAATGTCTCCATTAATTTTTAGGATCTCTAATTTGGTTTTCTTCTGGGGGTTTTTAATTTAATTTAAAGTGAACAACTTTCAAGTGTTTTGATTTGCATGTCCAATTCATTGACCTCTGCCCTCCCTAATTTGTTAATATATGAACTCAAGGATATAAAGTTCCCCCTGAGTACTGCTTTGGCTGCATCCCATAGAGTTTGAAAGGATGTCTCATCATTGCTATTTTCTTACATGAAATTATTAATTGTTTCTATGATTTGTTCTCTAAGTAGCCGGTTTTGGAGGGTCATATAATTTAATTTCCAATTAATTTGTTATTTGGATCTCCATGTACCCTTACTGTTCATTATTTTTATTGCCTTATGATCTGAAAAGGTTGCATTTATTATTTCTGCTTTTCTGCATTTGCATGTCATATTTTTATGACCTAATATATGGTCAATCTTTGTGAATGTACCATGTGCTGCTGAAAAGAAGGTGTGTTCCTTTTTGTCCCTATTTATTTTTCTCCTTATATCTGTTAACTCTAATTTTTCTAAGATTTCATTCAAATCTTTTACCTCTTTCTTATTTATTTTTTAATTTGATTTATCTAAATTTGATAGTGGTAGGTTCATGTCTCCCATTAGTATAGTTTTACTAACTATTTCCTCCTTCAATTCTACTAACTTCTCCATTAGGAATTTGGATGCTATACCATTTGGTGCATACATGTTGATTAGTGATATTTCCTCGTTATCTATACTCCCTTTTATCACGATGTATTTACCTTCCCTATCCCTTTTAATCAAGTGTATTTTTACTTTGGATTTGTCAGATATCATGATAGCAACTCCTGTCTTCTTTCTGTCAGTTGAGGCCCAATAGGTCTTACTCCAGCCTTTAATTCTGACCTTGTAAGTATCTAATCATGTCACGTGTCTTTCTTGTAGACAACATATGGTAGGATTCTGGACTCTAATGTACTCTCCTATCCTTTTATGGGTGAGTATATCCTATTCATGTTCAAAGTTATAATTGTCACTAGTGAATTCCCTAGCATTTTGATATCCTCTTCTAGTTCTGTCTTTTCTTTTTTTGCTATATCCTTTTAACCCAGTGGTTTACTTTGAGTCCATCCCCCTATTCCCCTCCCTTAATATGTTTCCCTTTCTGGCCCCTCCCTTTTTGTTCCCTTCTTGTTTCTTAGGGTCTGTTAAGTTCTATCCTCCCTCTCCTTCCCTCCCTTTTTTGTACTCCCTTCTCCCTACCCCCCCCTTAATTTTCCCTTCTTCCTTACCCTGTAGGATTAGATAGACTTCAAGGTCCCATTGGATCTAGATGCTCTTCCCTCTCAGAATTTATTTCACTGAGAGTAATGTTGTTGAATGACCATACTTTCCCCTGGAAGTATATAGTCAGTTTTGATGGATAGGTGATTCTTGGTTGAAAACCCAGTTCTCTTTCCTTTCTGAATATTGTGTTCCAGGCCTTGCAGTCCTTTAGTGTGGAAGGTGTCAGGTCTTGTGTGATCCTGATTGGTGCTCCTTGGTATCTGAATTGTCTCTTTTTGGCTTCTTGTAGAATTTTCTCCTTAGCTTGAAAGCTCTGGAATTTGGCAATTACATTCCTGGGAGTTTTTTTTTTGGGGGGGGATTTAGTGTAGAGGGTGTTCTGTGAATTCTTTCAATGTGTATTTTGCCCCCTTGTTCAAGAACATCAGGGCAGTTTTCTTGGATGATTTCTTGTAGTATGATGTCAAGATATCAGTTTATTTCTGGCTTTTTAGGTAGACTAATGATTCTCAAATTGTCTCTCCTTCCTCTGTTTTCCTGATTTGTCACCTTGTCAGTGAGATATTTTATGTTTTTTTTTTTTTTATATTTTGTCAGTCTTCTGACTTTGCTTTATTAATTGTTGCTATTTTGCAAGATCATTGGTTTCAAGTTGCTCAATTCTGGTCCTTAAGGCCTGGTTTTCTGCTTTTACCTTTTGGTTTTCAGATATAATTTTTTGGTTTTGTGCTATAATTTTTTGGTTTTTGCTATAATTTTTTTGATTTTCCTTTTGAACAATTTCCCACTTATCTTGCCGGAAGGCTTCCATCTTTTGATAAGTTCCAATTGAAATTCTTCCAGGGCTTCTGGACAATTTCTGGTTTTTTTTTAAGAAGGTTTTGCCTTTATTTGACTTTTGTCCTGTATTTCCTCTGTCACCTGGGTTTTTCCTCTGTAAAAATTCTTGAGGGTCACCGTCTTTTTTGTTTGTTTGTTTGTTTTTTTTTGGAAGGATTTTGAGGTTCTTGTGCACAATTAGCCATCTCCATGGGTGTTTTTCCTTCCCTTTTTAGTCAGAAATCTGAGTGAACTGGGCAGGTTCTCTGTGTATGGAGTTAAGGAGCAAGGATTTTGCCTGAGGCAAGCTCTTCAATCTCCTCAGTCCTTTGCAGCTCTTCTGTGTGCTACCTTCCCAGGGGCACCCAAGGTCTGCACTCCCCTGCCTGCCTGGGTTTCCAGTCAAGCCGTTTTCAGGGGTAGGTCCCCAGCGGTCCTAGTCAGCTTCCAAGAACCTAGAAGTGCCCCTTGCTTGATCTAGAAGTGCTCCTCACTCACTTGCTGGTTTTGGCATGCTCACTGGCTCTGAGCACCTAAGGTCTGTGCTCCCTTGTGTGCTAGGATTTCCTGTCAAGCTGCTTTCAGGGGTAGGTCCCTGGCGATCCTAGTCAGCTCCCAAGGACCTAGGGGTTCCCCTTGATCACTCTAGAGGTGCCCCTCACTCTCTTGATGGTTCTGGCAAGTGCTGGCTCTGGCTCTGGCTCTGTAGGTGGTGTGGGGAAGGGTGGATCGGCTTGTGCCTGAGTGGAAGCTTTTTCACCTTCCTATTGTGTGGAAATGCCCAAATCCCACATACCTTCAATGCTATGCCCTACTGTAGAGTTCCGCTGTTCTTCTGAAAATGATTTTTAAGATCTCTGGAGGTAGTCTTTTGTCAGTGTGTGCTGGGGAGAGGAAGTGTCCCGTGGCTAAACTGCCGCCATGCCTACCCGGAAGTCTCCTCAAAATATTATCAGTTTATATGAGTAATAAGTCAATTGCACAAATATTGAATAAGTAAAAGTGGTTGAAATATGAAAGTATCAATATCATCTATTTGGAACTCTGGTGTATTTCCTTGATTGAACTCAAATCATTGTCAGAAACACATGTAAAACTTCTCTGCTGGGAGAGTGAATTATGGAAATAAGAATAAAGAAACAACTGCTACCATCAAACAGCTAACATTTTACTTGTTCAAAAGATGATAGAAATTACAGTTGTTTGAGCAATCCAGAAAAATCAATTCAGTCCATAGTGTTGCTGATTAGGAGTTTTTCAGTGTAACCTTGGACACCAAGTCCTTATGAAAATGGAAGGAGGGAAATGGAAACTTGGTTGTTGGTAATGTGGTTCAATGGGGGTTTGGGACTGTGTTGTGAGGGGTGTTTTGGAATGGTTTGAGTAGGAAAAACTAGTGTCAAGAAGAAAGAAGGGTTGTAATATTAAGAGAATAAGGTGGACTTTGGATGTTCCATTGCATTGATAGTTTTTGTTGAACATTCCTAAATTGGAGATTAATTAGGATTAGATGTAGCAGTCCAGCCCATAGGTATTATGGAGAGGCAAGGATTGTGGGTGAGCACATGGCCACCCTGCACATGGCAATGAGCTCTATTCCCAGCGTGGCTGAAGTTAGGGCGCGAAACCTTGCTTCCCTTTGTCTCACTCACCTGAGGATAATAACCCCACCTTCACCTTGTCATAAGTTGTGATTAGCCAATGGCAATACACTAGGTAATTCATCCATATGTATTGAGGCATCATGTAACTGATCAATATGTATTGAGCTCATTTGTATATCAAAGAGAATAAAGGGGAGGAGACACAGCCAGCCCGTCCACTTGGAGGACACCGACAGGTTTGCAATGGAACAACTTCTCCCCTTTCTCTCTCCTCTCTATCTTTCTCCCTGAGGCCTGGCACTTCGGCCAGGCCTTCCTGTCTCTCTCTCTCTTCTAATGTTAATACCTAGCATTATCTACCACCTTTAGTTTCTGATCTCCTTTCCTTTTGAGCTAGCATTATCCTCTGACCAGTGCAGTGTTAAATTGAGATCATTGGATGGGAATAGCCTGAATAGTAACCTCCAGTGGTCAGAGCAGGCTGTGGCTCCCAAAAATTAATAATTGATTACTGACTCGATTGTTTACATCTCTAAAGCCAGCTCATTCACAGCCTTCACAGAATCCAAAACTTCTATCCTGTTTCTATCTTCCTTCCTTGAAACCTCTCACGAGCCAGGAGGTTTTATTAGGAATTATAGATCTATAATGGGAGTTCTTCAAAACATATCATTCTGAAATTAAAAAAAAACAACTCACCACTGCTGTCTGATGACTCTTCAATTCCATTTTCTTCAGCCTCCCTTAAATAGGAAGAGTAAAAACATTAAATATAAATCCTAATTTTAAAATAGCAAATTGGCATTTTTGGAAAAATGCTTTTCTTTTTCAGAATTTATTTATTTATTTGTTGTTAAATATTTTCCCCATGATTACATGATTCATGCTCTCTTCCTACTCTATTACCTTTCCCCTCCCAGAG
The DNA here is from genome assembly GCF_027887165.1 of Monodelphis domestica. Classification (NCBI taxonomy): domain Eukaryota; kingdom Metazoa; phylum Chordata; class Mammalia; order Didelphimorphia; family Didelphidae; genus Monodelphis; species Monodelphis domestica. The sequence continues at coordinate 33,555,910 of NC_077230.1, forward strand.
CTGTCAAGCAGTTCCACTGGGTTATATACATCATCACTTGATAACCTATTTTTAAATTGTTCATTTTTGTAATAGAGTGAACTTTTACAAACAAAACCCCAATCATATATCCTTATAAACAATTGTTAAATCATATATTTTTTCTTTTGTATTTCTTATTCCATAGTTCTTTCTTTTGATGTGGACAGCCTTCTTTCTCATAAGTACCTCAGGATTGTTCTGGATAATTATATTGCTACTAGTAGCAAAACTGATTACATTTGATCATCTCACAATGTTTCAGTTACTGTGTACAATGTTCTCCTGGTTCTGCTCATTTTGCTCCACATCAGTTTACGGAGATCTTTCCAGTTCGTACAGAAATTGATCAGTTCATCATTCCTTGTAGGACAATAGTATTCTATCACCATCATATACTTCAATTTGTTTAGCCATTCCCCAACTGAGGGGAACCCCCTCATTTTCCAATTTTTTGCCACTACTAAGAGTGCAGTTATGTATATTTTTGTACGCTAATTTTTTTAATTATATCTTTGGGATACAAACCTAATAGTGGTATTGCTGGATCAAACATCATACATTCTTTTAAAGCCCTTTGGGTATAATTTGAAATTCCCTTCCAGAATGGTTGGATCAATTCACAATTCCACCAGCAATGCATTAGTGTCCAATTTTGCCACATTCCCTCCAACATTTATTATTTTCCTTTACTGATATTGACCAATCTGCTATGTGTGATATGGTACCTCAGAGTACTTTTAATTTGCATTTCTCTAGTCAGGAGGGATGAAGAACACTTTCTCATGTGATTATTGATAGTTTTGATTTATTAATCTGAAAACTGTTTATTCATATCCCTTGACCATTTGCCAACTGGGAAATCGCTTAATTTCTTGTACATTTGAATTAGTTCTTTATAAATTTTAGAAATTAGGCCTTTATCAGAGATTTTTGTCATAAGATCCCCCCCACCCCCCAGTTTGTTGCTTCCCTTCTAATTTTGGTTGCATTTGTTTTGTTTTACAAAACTTTTTAATTTAATATAATAAAAATTATTCATTTTGTATGTTGTAATATTCTCTATCTCTTGCTTGGTCTTAAATTCGTTTCTTTCCCATAGACCTCTATGTTTCCCTAATTTACTTATAATTTCCCTCTTTATATTTAGGTCATTTAACCATTTTGAATTCCTCTTGGTATAGGGTGTAAAATGTTGGTTTTACCTAACTTTTTACATAATGTTTTCTAATTTTCCCAGAAGTTTTTGTCAAATAGTGGGTTCTTGTCCCAAAAGCTAGGATCTTTGGTTTATTGAGCACTAGTTTACTGAGGTCATTTAGCCCAAATCTATTCCATTGATCCACCCTTCTATCTCTTAGCCAGTTTTGATGGTTTTGACTGTATTGTTTTGATGGTCACTGCTTTATAGTATAGTTTAAGATCTGGTACTGCTATGCCACCATCCTTAATATTTTTTTCATTAGTTCCCTTGATATTTTTGATCTTTTGTTTTTGCAGATGAACTTTGTTAGAATTGTTTTCTAATTTTATAAAGTTTTTTGGTAGTTTTATAGGTATGGCACAGAATAAGTAAATTAATTTAGGTGGGATTGCCATTTTTATTGTATTAGCTCATCCTACCCATGAGCAAATAATGTTTTTCCAATTGTTTTGATCTATTTTTTTTGTTTGAAATGTGTTTTGTAGTTGTATTCATATAATTCCTGAGTTTTTCTCAGTAAATAGATTCTCAAATATTTGATATTATCTAAAGTGATTTTAAATGGAGTTTCTCTTTCTAACTCTTGCTGATGAGTTTTGTTGAAAATATATAAAAATGCTGATGATTTATGTGGGTTTATTTTGTACCCTGAAACTTTGCTAAAGTTATTATTTCTACTAGCTTTTGAGTTGATTTTCTCAGATTCTCTTGGTACACTGTCATGTCATATGCAAAGAATAATAGTTTCCTCTTTGCCTACTTTGATCCCATCAATTTCTTTTCCTTCTCTTATTGCTATTGCTAGCATTTCTAGCACAATAGTAAATAGTAGTAGTGATAAGGGTTATCCCTACTTTACTCCTGATCTTATTGGGAAGGCTTCTAACTTATCCCCATTGCAGATGATACTTGCTGATGGTTTTAAATATATACTGCTTATTATTTTAAGGAGAGTCCCTTTTACTCCTATACTTCCTGGTATTTTCAATAAGGATGCTTGATATATTTTGTCAAAGGCTTTTTCTGCATCTATTGAGATAATCATGTGGTTTGTATTAGTTTTGTTGTTTACATGGTCAGTTATGCAGATGGTTTTCCTAATACTGAACCAGCCTTGGATCCCTGATATAAATCCTATCTGGTTATAGTGAATAATCCTTGTGATAACTTGTATTTTTTTGCTAATGTTTTATTTAAGATTCTTCCATCTATGTTTATCAATGAGATTGGACTATAGTTTGCTTTCTCTATTTCTGGTCTTCTTGGCTTGGGAATCAGTTCCATCTTTGTGTCATAAAAACAATTTGGTAAGACTCTATTTTGACTTATTTTGTCAAATATTTTTTTGTCAAAAAGCAGTTCATGTTGGGATTAGCTATTCTTTAAATGTTAGATAGAATTCACCAGTGAATCCATCTGGCCCTGGAGATTTTTTTTTTTAGGGAGTTCCTTGATGGCTGGTTCAATTTCTTTTTCTGATATGGGATTATTTACATATTCCATTTCCTCTTTTAATAATCTAGGAATTTTGTATTTTTGCAAATATGAATCATTTCACCTAAATTGTCATCTTTGTTGTCATATGATTTGGAAAAATAGCTCTTAATAATTGCCTTAATTTTTCTTCTTCATTAGAGGTAAGATCACCCTTTTCATTCATGATACTGTTAATTTGATTCTCTTCTTTCTTTAAAAATTAGACTAACCAATACTTTATTTTATTTGTTTTCCTTTTTTCCCCAAGATACCAGCTCCTAGTCTTATTTATTAGTTGGATAGTTCTTTTGCTTTCAATTTTATTAATTTCTCCTTTGATTTTTAGGATTTCTAATTTGGTCTTTATCTGAGGGTTTTATATTTGTTCTTTTTAAATTTTTTTTTAAAGTTGCATGCCCAATTCATTGATATCCTCATTCTCTTTTTTGTTGAGATAGGCACTCAGATATATAAATTTTCTTGATTACTGCTTTGGCTGTATCCCATAAACTTTGATATGTCTCCTCATTGTCATTGATCAATGAAAATTGTAATTGTTTCTATGATTTGTTCTTTAACCCACAAGTTTTGAAGAATTAAATTACTTAATTTCCAATTAATTTTTAATTTGCCTTTCCATAAACTTTTATTAATTATAATTTTTATTGCATTATGATGTGAAAAAGTTGCATTTATTATTTCTGCTGTTCTGCATTCATTTATGAATTTTATATGCCCTAGTACATGGTAAATCTTTGTATAGTGCCATTTGCTGCTGAAAAGAAGATACATTCTTTTTTTATTCCTATTCGCTTTTCTCCAGATATCTATACACTTCTCTTATTTCTATCTTATTAATGTTTTGGTTATATTTATCTAGCTACGATAGGGGAAGGTTGAGGTTCCCTATTAATATAGTTTTACTATTTCCTTCCTTTAAAAATCTGAATGCTATTTATTCATTGTCTATACTGCCTTTTATCAGAATGTAATTATTTTCCTTATCTCTTTTAATCAGATTTTTTTTTTGCTTTAGCTTTGTCAGATATCATTATTGAGACTCCTGCCTTCTTTTTCTCAATTGATGCCCAATATATTCTTCTTCAGCTTCTTTCTTTTAACTTGCAAGCCTCAAGTGTGTTTCTTGTAAACAATATTTAGTGAGATGGTGGTTTTTAAACCACTCTGCTATCTAATTACATTATATGGGCGAGTTCATTCCATTCCCATTCACAGCTATGATTACTCCCTGTGTATTCCCTATTATTTTGATTTCCTCTTTTAATCTTGCCCTTTCTTCTTTTACTCTTTCCCTCCACATCAGTGTTTGCTTTTAATTAGTCTACATTTCTTTCTCTCTTTTTTTATTCCCCTTTCCATCACCTCCTTTCTTATTCCCCTTCTACTTCACTTTGATGTCTTTTCATCATCCCCCCCAACTTTTTATTCCACTATATTACTCCTCTCTCCACACTCTCCTGCCTTATTACCCTTCTACTTCTCTATATGGTAAGGTAGAAATCTCTACTCCAATAAATCTGGCTGTTCTTCCCCCTCTAAACAGATTACACTGAGAGTAAAATTTAAGTATTTATTACCTGTCACCACCCTTAACCTTCACCTTCTTGTAATAGTATTCCCCCCCACATTCCTCTTTATGTGGTTTAATTTACCCCATTTTATGTCTTGATTTGCATTTCTTTTAGTACAATCTTTTTTTCACTAAAATTTTTTTACATATCTTCCTAAACGGCTTAATACCATACCCTCTGCCTATGTATATTTCTTCTATCTACTATAATGATGACAACAATTTTTAAGAGTTACAGATATCATCTTTCCATATAGAATATAATCAATTTGATTTTATTGAAGCCTTTAAGATTTTTCTCTTATTTATCTTTTTCTGGTTCTCTTGAATTTTGTATTTGGACATAAATTTTTCTGTTTAATTCTGGTGTTTTCTTCAGAAATGTTTGGAAATCTCCCATTTTATTAAATGCCCATACTTTTCCCTGAAAGTATATAGTCAGTTTTGATGGGTGGGTAATTCTTTGTTGTAGAACAAGGTAACTTGCCTTACAAAATATCACATTCCAATCCTTGAGTCTTCCATTGTGGAAGCTGCCAGATCCTGTGTGATCCTGACTAGGGCTCCAGGATATTTTGAATTGCTTCTTTCTGGCTGTTTCCAGTATTTTCTCCTTGTCCTGAGAGCTCTTGAACTTGGCAATGACATTTCTGGGGATTGTCATTTATTTTTGCAGGAGGTTTTATTTATTTATTTATTCATTTGTCTATTTATTTACTCATTCATTCATTCATTCATTCATTTATTTATTTATTTATTTATTTATTTATCCATCCATCCATCCATCCATCCATCAATTAATTAATTAATTAATTAGTTAATTAATTAATTAATTTGTTTATTTATTTATTTATTGCAGGAGGTTATCTGTGGATTCTTTCAAAGTCTTTTTTGCCCTCTTGTTCAAGAATATCAGCACAATATTCTTGGATAATCTTTCATATTGTGATGTCTATGATTTCTTTTCGTCATGATTTTCAAGTAGTTCAAAAATTATCAAATTGTCTCTCCTGCTTTTTTCCATTTCAGTTGTTTTATCAATGAGAAATTTCATGTTTTCTTCTATTTTTTCATTATTTTGATTTTGTCTTATTATTTTTTGATGTCTCATGAAATCATTTGCTTTTACTTGCCCAATTCTAGTATTTGAAGACGGATTTTCATCCATGATCTTTTGATTTTCCTTTTGACCTATCCTACTTTTCATGGCACTCTTCATCATTTGATTTTTTGCATGTTTTTTTAGCAGATCAATTCTGGTTTTTAATCTGCTTATTAATTCATTTAATTTCTGTGTCCTTTCCATCTGACTAATTTTGCCTCTTAAACTGTTATTTTCTTTTTGCATTACTTTCATTTCTTTTCCCCACTTTCCTTCCCATTTTCTTCTGTCTTACCCCATTCTTTAACTCTTTTTTGGAGTTTCTGCAGAACTTGTAACCAGTTTAAATAAATACACACACACACACACACACACACACACATACACACACATTTTTTTTTGATAGTTTGCCTGTGTTTGTTTGTTCTCACCTTCTGTTGCTTCAGTTTTTTCTCTAAAGAAATTTTCCAGGGTCAAGAGCTTTCTTTGTTGCTCTTTACTCATTTTCCTGCTTCAGGATTGGGAGTCCTGCAAGTTGCTGGTCATTTCTATCTTAGCTTCTGGTTCACAGGGTTTACCCTGAGGCTGTCTTCATTGCCATTGCTGCCACTGGCACTGACATTGGCACTGTTGCTGTAATAGAGACCCAAATGAGCGCAGGACTGTGGAGCTCCAAATCTCAGTGGTAGGGCCTGGGATTTCCAGGGGACAGTCTATAGGTTTTTTTTTTGTTGTTGTTAGTATAGCCCATGACCTAGAATCTGATGTTGTTCAAGTCCTGGTTCTGCATCTGGTGGGGTGGGGGTGGGGAGTATTCATCCCCACTTTTCCTTGTGCAATTTTGCCTCCAGTTCCCTCTTATCTCATGAAAACCCATTTTCTCTGCCTACCTTTCATGTTGTATTCAGTATTTAGTGGGAGAACCCTCTTGCTTGTCCTGTTTTGATTTCTGTCCTTTTGAGACACTTTTAGATTGGATTGGAAGGATATTCAGAGCAGTTTCAGGATTTCGCTTCTACTACACCACCATCTTGACTCTACTCTTCAAGAAAATACTTTTTAAAAAACCATTCTTTATATCTGTAAAGATCCTGGAAGAAGAATCCTTTTTTTTTTTTAGAAGAATCAATCTTTAGCTCTTCAAGAAATATTCACAAGTAAAAATTGTATTTCACATATCTTGGCTGCCCTTGGTTTTTTAAATTGAGAACTCAAAATAGGAACTTTTATGAGTGTGGATAACATTAACAGAGATTTTTATTCATCCAAAGAAGTTGATGAATTTAGGATCAATCAAAATATAAGTAACAAAACAAAAACATGAAAAGGCTTATTTTATTCTGATGTAAATTCCCAATCCATAGTAAAGTGGGGAGATCTTTGAATTTTGAGAGTAGAGAATTGGAATAATATGCTAGAACTTTTCAAAAAGAGGTCAGAAAGAAATAAGCAATTTTGTCTGATTCTCTTATTGTACTCTTGGGAAAATGGAATTCAGTGAAGTTTAGTGACTCAATCAAACACCAAAGGAGAATGAGTTAACATCTTGGTGAATAAAAACAAATGCATTTCTTAATCAAATATTCCTTGACTATTGAATCAATCATTAAAGCCACCTGTGTGCTAGATAGATGTCATTGGAATTTGTTGAGAAGGTGCTAAAATTGCATTGGGAGAGGGACTTTGATCAAGTACAATTCCTTTTATCAATACAACCACACTGAATTTTCTTCACTATCTATGTCTTTATGTTTCCTCTCTGGTCAATTTAATCTCTATTTAGATACTGGTTTAAGAGTGTAATTAAACCCTAATCATCTCATACATTTTTCTTCCCCAAGTCATAGTTGATCTATTTCACTGGATTCAATAGCATATGTAGCTTTTATATAGTCTCAATTAAATCAAAACACTGTGGAAACAACTCAAAGCAGAGTAATTAGGCTCCCTGAAGTGACTGGAGCTTACTATTTAGTCAATACATAAATCAATGAACATGTAGTAATACCTTTAAAAAAACATAAGAGAATGTGTTGGATAATATATGCCAATTGTATTTGTTGAGCAGTGTTTAAACATTTATTGCTAACAGCTATGTTTTTGAGTTTACTTTAAAGATTCTTTCTAACAGATATTTTCCTGGATTGTACCACTTTGTAAAATGGTACTTGTTCAGAACTTGTCTAGGTCCTCAATACAGAGGTAATTATAAGAAAGATATCAGCAGAATTGGAAGCTCACCCTGGATGATTTCTCTGTTCATTAGAATATGCATGTTGAGCTGGCTTGGAATGTTTCTCTGGAGAATAAAGAAACAATTGTTACTACCAAATGATATGAGAATAAAGTGGACTTTTATTTTCCATTGTTTTAATTATTTTTCTGAATATTCCTAAATTGTATTTGTTAAAAACAAGGGAGAAAGATAAGGCTATCTTACTTACTAATGAGGCTTGGGGAAGAGGAACAGTTTGCTGATAGCTAAAAGACCCCAAATGTGATTTTTAAGAATGAAGCTGATTACACTAGATTATGTCAGGCTAGGGAGTCAGTATTCAAAGCCAGGAGGGCATGTTCTGACAGACCAGGTAGCTGAACAAAGTTTGACAAACTCAGACAAGAGATCAGTGAAAATCCTTCCTAGTTCATGGACAGAGTTATAGAACTGGGGGGAAGATACATAGACCTAGATTTGACCAGAGAAAGGAATATTAGACAATTGAGAGGGCAGTTTGTGAAAAAATGTTGCAGGACCTTATGCATGAGTAGTTCTCATAGAATCTACTTATTTATTGGTGTCTAACTAAGGTTTGAATTATTTATATAGAAAAGGGCTTCCTAAAATATACCATTTTAAACACATTTCAATATTGGTCTTAGGTTGGTAAAGATTTGGTTATGCTAAATATGTTTGTATCTTACCATTGCTCATAAGATAACATATGTCATATAATATAAGCAACTGAAATTAAAGGTAATATACTCACCATTGTAAGGAACAAAAAGACATGAATTTTCTTCACTGCCAAGAATACCATCATAATCATCCCTGGGATAGAAAGTCAACAGACATAAAAGGAAGTTTTTAACACTTAATTAAAGCAAAAGCTGAGAGGTTTTTTTGTAGTAACTCTATGCAGGTAAAGATGATTTTTGAATTGAGTACTATTTCAGCAACATTATTTTAACCCTTTCATCTACCAAACCTGACAGCCTATGGATTATTTGACTCAATCACCACATTGAGTAGCATGACTCTTAAAAATTTGTATTGAACAATCAAAGTACTTTGGAAATAATTAAACACAGAACAATTTACATCCATAGAGTCAAAAAGATTGGGAAAGGCTACTGAACTGCTCAGAAGGAAAACAGAAAGCTATTTTAAAAGAGCTTCTTAAAAATTTAAATGGAGTAGATGTCCTGTCATTTGCTGTTTCTAGCAATGATCACTCAGTTTCAGATGATAGTTATGTATTGTCTAATTATTTTGAGTTTTTAAAAAATATATTTACATATTTACTTAATATTTGGGGGCTTTCCTCATTAAAATATTTTTTTTTGCATCAAACATCTTTCTTTGTTTAAAATGATCATATGTGACACGTATTTTGGGCTTTTGTAGAAATTTAGTTCTAATGTATTTATAGTCTATAGCAGAACCTCACCACATAAAATCATCCCCATCACCAGCTGCACCCTTTAGGAGGCAAACTTTTTTCTCCTTGTGGTCTTCTTCAAATTTTGCAGGGACTTTCCCAATATAGTTACCATCATCTACAATGATAAAGAGTTTGAATGTAATCTTTAAAATCATTTAAAGAAATAAGAACTGTCAGGCCATTTCCCAATAATAAGTCTTTGCAGGCTTAATTATTAAATTAACTAATGGAGGGATTTTCCACACTGCGAGTTGCTTACATTGATACCCTTCAATGTCTTTATGAAAAGATGGAAACTAGAAAAAAGAAGGGATTCCTCATGAATTTTGAGTGCAGTGTCAATCATAAGAGATTTACAATCTACAGAGAGGGTTGAAAAATTCACAAATTTTTGTGTCATCACTGGGTTACTCAGAGCAAATATTGACAAGTTATGCTAGTGGTCAGGGAAGGTATGGAATAAAAAATGGATAAGAACATAGCCTTTGTCATCAAGCAGTGTTTTCTTCACTGGTATAAAGCTTTAAAAAAGTTAATATGCTAAAAATACATACTGTTATCCATAATACATCCAAAATAGATACATAATCCATACTATTCCTTATTATAATTGTGGGCACTTCTCTTGGTCCCATTGTCTCTATAAAGTGAAGGTAGAAAACAAGGCCTCTGACAGAGGTAGTTTTGGCCAGTGGTGTGGATCAGGAACTGCATCATAGGTCCCTCTCCCTTGAGCAATTAGAATGGGTTGTCCCCATTCCAATGGGGTCAGATGGATACAGGTATGGCAGGTACTTGTATTTCCCAGTGTTTGAATCATTCTTTTTTAATATTTATTTACATTTTGGAGCAGAAGGAGGATGACCTACTATTCATTTACATGGGGAGGTATCTATCCATTTGAAAATATTTTATAAAAATTTGGACTATTCTGGTAAGAATCTGTTTCTTTAAAATATGGTTAAATCAAAACATTGCTCCCATGTGTGACAAGGAAATCACTTTTAAAAGACTGATTGATATATATTAATTTAAGGTCGCCAAGGAATTCAGCTATGTAATTCCTAAATGAAAACTCAAGTCAGCCGTCAACCTTTTATAGAGTTTTAATTACAGACAGGAGGAAGAAAGGAATTAGAGAGAGAGAGAGGGAGAGAGAAAGGGGAGAGAAGGGAATAGGGCTTAAATACCTCTTCTGTTTAGGCTGGGCCAAAAGGCCCAAGCCCTTAGATAGCTGGGGCAAAGAAAGGAGATCAGTCCCTATTACTCACGTGACCAAAATGGAGAAACAGTCTCAGAGGCCCCCACCTTCAGCTTCCTTCAGAGCAAGCTTCTCAGAGCACCTCTCCAACCACTCAGTGCCAAAACTCTCCAACCACCCCCAGTCCTCAGACCCCTCTCTCTTTAAGGAAACCATCCAAGTTCCCTCCCCTCAGTTCTCACATCTACCAATCACTGTCCATCATTTTCCCTGTGCCAAAGGTGGCTCTAGCTTAACCCAGGACCGCCCAGAGGTCTGGGCTTTGCACATGTCTGTTGGAGGTTATATTCTCAAATAATTAAATTTTGATCTATGCTGCAGCCCTTCCTAAATCCTGTTAGGACTGAGTGGGGTGGAAATTGTATTTTCCAAGACCTGATTCTGTCATTCCAAGTATCTCTATTGTATCAATTCTAAAATCAATCATGACTCAAGGAAATTCCTGTTCTATGCTTAAGCATAGGTCAAAGTCCTTTCCATTGTTCAGCAAAAGGTTTCTGTCCTAAAGTAATCTTAAGAAGGGAGGAGGAGGAACCTCCCATGCCAATGGGGTTTACATTCCAATAGCCAAGACCCACTATCAATAGGAAATTTTTCAAGTATGAAATTTCCCAATGGTGAAATTTCCAACATTTATAAGTCTAAGAAATGTTAAGGTTTACAATCCCCCCTGATGATCATTGGGAGACTAGTCTCCCCATTGATCATTTAACATAATCATTTTGTAGTTCTAAATTCACTTCTAACTAAAGATATACACAATATTCAATTTTCTAAGAGAAATTAGAATAGTGAGAGAGGAAATAGAAAAGAAAAGAAAGCAAAACCAATGTTTGCTAGGTGCATTGACAGAAAGCCAAATTAGGGGCAGTCCCTTTTGGCATAAATGTGTACAGTTACAATAAATGTTCAATCAAAAGTTCAGTCCAATCAATCACATCCAAAGTTCATTCTTGATCTTCTTGATGAAGTGTAGGTTTTCGGCATCTTTCTGCAACAGTCCATTCTCTGGATATAAAAGTTTCAAGCTTCTTTCTTGAAGATCTTTTCTCAAACAGAATCAAAATCTTTGAATTTTTTTATAAAAGTAAAATCTTAAACAAAATTCTTGGATTTTTATAAAAATACAATCTCAAACAAAAAAAATTCAAAAATTCTTAGATTTTAAATTAAAATACAATCCCCCCTGAAGTAAGTATTTAAAAAAAAATATCAAGTTTAGCTCAGAATGCAATGTTCAGTTATGGGGGTGTATGTGTCAATTATCAAAAGAATAGAAAAATAATCAAAAACATAAGAAAAATTCAAAATATACCTTGTATAGGTCCAGTTTAAAGTAATTTCTATCCCACAAGTATGTAGGACAGAATGTAGTAATATTTCACTTAGCCATTTGTAGCCAAGAATAAAGGAAGTTGCCATAATATAAGAAGAAAAGAATTAGAATTCTATTTTGATGGGGAAATGTCATTCCCTTGTCTGATTTTTTCCTCAGGGATATAGGGAGCCAGCATGATAGTCAAGCTTTGTACTTGTTTGAGTACTTCGAAAAAAGTGTAGATACAAGGAAGTCCTACGACTTAAACATAAGTTAAGCATCGCAACCTCGAGTCTCACTTTAATATTTCTTGTGTGCTCTATTGGCACTATTCAGGTTTAGTCTGTGCTCCTTGTTTTTATCCCTTTTCCTGGAATCAGACACAAACATTAATCACAGTCCTATAATATTTTATCAATAAATGGCAGGTTCCCATAGTTTAAAGCTTTTAGGCATATATTGATATTATAGCAAGAGTATATATATTAACTTGTATTACTGCAGGGAAAAATGATATTAATATTAATTATGTGTACCTTCAGTACAAAAAATGAGAAAAAAATCAATTATTCTGATAAAAAAATAAAAGGAAAGAAATAAGAAAAAATAAGAAAAAAATCAGTAATTCAATATATTCTTGAAAAAAAAACAGCATCCATTTGTCTATGGATTATTATCTCCAATTCATATGATAAGATAGAGTCACAATTCATATGATAGGATAGAGTCAATCAGTCTCAGCAGAAGATGCTTTCTTCACATGTGAGCAGTGAATCCAAGAGTCTCTTTCTCCAATCTTTATAGATGTTGGAGTAGTTAATAATATTTGGAATGATCCTTCCCATGAAGGTTGAGTTGTTCCAGTTCACTTGAAATTCTTGATATAAACTTTATCTCCTGGGTTCAGGTCATTCAGAGAAAAGTCTAATGGTCCGGCTTGTACTGCAGCTCCGGATTCATGAAGTTCACGTAGTTTGTGCTGTAACTCCTGTATATAGGAAGCAATAGTAATATCTCCCCCTAATAGCGATGTATAAGCTGGGGGGAAAGGCTTAGCCTGTATAGGCTGATGTCCAAAAAGCATCTCAAATGGTGAAATATGTAAGTCTCCTCTATGCCTGTTTCTAAGATAAAATAGGGCCAGAGGGAAAATTTCAGGCCATTTTAAATGGGTCTCAGTGCATAATTTGCCAATCATAGTCTTAAGTTCTTTATTCATCCTCTCCACTTGGCCTGAGCTCTGGGGGTGATATGGAACATGGAATTTTGGAGTAATCCCCAAGCAAGAATATATTTGATTTAAGACAGAATCGGTAAAATGACTCCCTCTATCGGAGTCAATACGTGCTGGTAGTCCAAAGCGAGGAATAATTTCTTTTAAAAGTATCTTAGCAACAAAATACCCTGTGGCTCTGGTCGCAGGAAATGTTTCCGGCCATCTGGTTAGTTGATCTACAATTACTAGACAAAATTTATAAAGTCCAGCCTTTGGCATTGTTATGAAATCTATCTATAGATGTTCAAAAGGTGTGTAAGCCAGAGGACGTCCCCCAAAGGCTTTCCCACGATATGCATGTTGGTCATATGCCTGGCAGATAGGGCAGGCTGAACATACTTTAGAGGCTATAGTAGTTATACCAGGGGCTATCCATACTCTCTTGACAGAGTCCACGATGCCCTGGGTGCCAAAATGACCATTTTTATGAATAGATTGGCAAATTTGGTTATAGAAACTTCTAGGGAGCAGGGGTTTTCCTTCAGATGACACCCATACTCCATTAATTTGTTTTGCTTTAAAATTTTGTTTCCATTTTTCCACTTCCTTTTCATTATAGAAAAGTGATAAATTTAAATTATCAGTGGTTGTTAATGTTAAAATTAATCCAGGTCCTTCTATGGCTGCTAGTTTTGCAGCTGCATCTGCTTGGTCATTTTCTCTAGAGACAGGGTCAGAGCCACCTGTATGGGCAGAGCAGTGAACTACAGCTAGGGCTTTAGGCAGTTTGAGAGCAGAAAGAACTTCATTAATAATTTCTGCATTAACTATGGATTTTCCAGCTGAGGTTAAAAATCCTCATTGGAGCCATAGCATCCCGACTGAGTGACAAATGCCAAAAGCATATTGAGAATCCATATAAATTGTTGCCTTTTTATCCGTGGCAATTATACAAGCTTGTGTTAGAGCTATGAGTTCTGCTCCTTGAGCGCTAATGTTAGAAGGTAGTGAAGCTGACCATTCAGTGGCAAATTCTGAGACTATGGCAGCTCCAGTGTAACGTTAGTATGCCATCCCTCATAAAAGAGGAACCATCGGTAAATAAAATCAGATCTGCATTGTCTAAGGGAGTGTCCAAGAGATTATCTCGAGGCTTTTCTGCCATGGACACTAATGTTTCACAGTTATGTAATGGTTCTCCTGAAGTAGGTAAATCTGGAAGCAAGGTGGCAGGGTTAAGAGTTGAACAGCGTTTCAAGGTAATATTTTCACTATTTAATAAGGTTATTTCATACCTTGTAATTCTCTGATCCAAGAATGCCTGTGTTCTATGTTTTATCAATAATGCTTCAATCTCATGTGGGCACATTATTGTTAATGGACATCCCAATACTAAATCAACGGTTTTTGTTACTAGTAAGGCTGTAGCAGCTACTCCTCTAAGGCATGGTGGTGCTCCTGCTGCTACTGGGTCTAGTTGGGCAGAATAATAAGCAATTGGGTGCTGAGAAGGTCCCAAAGTCTGAGTTAACACACCAGAGGCTACTCCTCTTCGCTCATGCACATATAAAGTAAATGGCTTGTTGTAATCTGGGATGCCTAGAGAAGGGGCAGACATGATAGCCTTTTTTAGATCTGATAGAGCTGACAAGTGTTCAGGCTCTAATTTGAGGGGTTCAGGAACCGAATCCTTTGTTAATGCTATAAGGGGTTTAGTGATTTCCCCATAGCAAGGAATCCATTGTCTACAAAACCCTGTTGCTCCTAAAATTGCTCTCAGCTGTTTCTTAGTGGTAGGAGCACTCAATTTTTGAATGTTCTCAATTCGTTTTGGAGAAATATAACGAGCACCTGCAGTCAAGATGAATCTCAAATATTCTACTTTTTGGAGACACCATTGAACTTTATCCTTAGAGATTTTATGTCCTCTTTTGTGCAATTCCAAAAGAAGGTGTTTGCTATCTTCTTGACATGTTTTTGCATCTGTTGAAGCCAAGAGTAGATCATCTACATATTTGATTAATTTGCTATTTTTAAATGTTATATTGTCTGTGTCTTGGCTCAAAATTTGCTCAAATAAGCTCGGACTTTCGACATAATCCTGTGGCAGCCGACACCAGGTATATTGTGAGCCCTTCCAGGTGAAAGCAAAAATATGCCTGGAGTTCTCATGTATTGGTATGGAAAAGAAAGCTGAACACAAGTCTACTACTGTAAAGTATGTAGCTGTGCTAGGAATAGATGAAATAATAGTATGTATGTTAGAAACTACGGAGTGTCTCTTTATAACGTGATTATTCACTGCCCTTAGATCCTGTACGAATCTATAGATGTGCTTGCCATCGGGCCCTTTTTTTGGTTTTTTAATTGGTAGGATGGGCGTGTTGTATTCAGATTTGCAAGGGATTATTATTCCCTGTTCTATTAATGAGTTAATAACTGGTGTAATACCCTCAATTGCCTCCTTTGAGAGGGGATACTGAGGGATAGAAGGAGGTGGGCTAGATTTAGTTTTTATCTGCACAGGAACAGCAGATTTAAGTAAGCCTACATCAGAAGAAGATGTGGCCCAAAGAGACTCAGGTATATCTTTAGGTATTTCAAAAATGGAAGGCTCTTTTGCCTCCTGGTTTTCCGAGAGAAGTACAGGGAGTAATTTTAAAGATTCCTCTGGTACTTCTAATGATAATGAGCCATCTGGGGAGCAGGTTATTGTGGCTCTGAGTTTGCATAGAAGGTTCCTCCCCAGTAAATTTAAAGGGGAGTCAGGCATCAAAAGGAAGGAGTGTTGTACCTCTAGGGGTCCTACAGACACCATTCTAGGAGGAAGTCTTTTAACTCTTTGGGTTATTCCTGATACTCCCATTACATTCTCTGAGCCAATAGAATAACATTGTAAATCAGGTGTTCTCTTTAATACAGACCAGGAAGCTCCGGTGTCTAATAGACAATCATAATAGGTGTTACCCACCTTTAAGGTAACATGGGGTTCATTAGTATGGGGAGGGCAGTGGATAGGGACAACGGGGAGTAGGACATCAGGGTCTGGGAAATCAAAGGTTGTATCCTCTGATTCCTGTGCCCCAGCACCCCCCCCCCGGACACCATCATTGTGTTTGGGATATTCCTTGGGCACCCCCCTGAAGGGCACCTCTCTGAGGGTCATTAGTACCTCGAGTATTTTTTGGACGAGCGCCATTTCTCATATATTGTTGTTGTTCATTATCATTATAATTTTCTTCAATTTGAGCATTGTCATTAATTTCCCAATTCCTATTTCTATAATTCTGGTTTCTAAAGTTCTTATTTCTATATTCATTATAGTTATTTCCATAGTCATTATTATAATTTCTAGAATTCTGGTTTCTATAACCATTATCATCATTTCTATAGTTATTATTTCTAAAACTATTATTAAACTGTGTATTCCTTCCAAACATCTTAAGAAAGGTTCTACATTCCATCATTTTGTGGCCCTTCTTCTCACAGAAGTGGCAAGTAATGGATTGATAATTGGATTTCTGGAGAGGGGCAATTGTCGTTGGTTCATTATCATGCCCACTTTCTAATTTAGTTATCCTATCTATTAAATATCTCATTTTTTTCTTCATTTCCTCCATGTCATCATTATTTTCTTCCTCCTTTTCTTTGTTTCCCTTTAAAACATATATAGCTGTTTTTTGCAATTCTTCAAGGTCCATATCTGACCATCTTGGGCATTGTGTTCTAAAATAATTCTTAATTGCTTTGCAAGAGTTATTTACAAAGATTCTTCTAACTTGTCTTAAACTACTCTCTTTAGTTAAGTCCCAATCTAAGTATCTGTCCCAAACTCGATAATTCTATCCATAAATCTGGAGGGTGTTTCTTCTTCCTTTTGCTTAATTTTTTCCAGTTCCATCCACTTATCTGTACTGTCTGCACATTCCTTCATTGCCGTGAGGATGGCCTCTCTACAACGGTATAGTTGTAGATAATCCTCAGGACTGTTATAGTCCCATTCAGGATCCTGAGATGGCCAATGTGCTGCATTGGTTTTGTTGACATGAGCAATTATTTTATTTTTTTCACGTTCACTTAAAAAAGCCTGTAGTAAGTTCTCAACGTCCTTGTAAGATGGATTATACTGAAAAAATATGTCTCCCATCTTTTTTGTTACTAGAAAAGGATCTTGTTCATATGTGGGGATATTTCGTGTAAATTCATTTATTTCTTGGGGAGTAAACGGTATCCTATCTCTTAAAGTCACCACATCCCCATTCCGTCCTATTTCAGGTACTTCTCTTAGAGGAAACAGGCCTCTAGTTGAATTTTGTGCCTGTGGGTCAGTTTGACAAGGACAGGTTTTTCTAGGAGGACAAGATCTCCTTTGTGTTGTAATTTGGTTTTCTGTAGGAGAGGGAACATGAGAAACTGGGATTGCAGGGGAAGGGTTTTGGGGATTAAATTCAGTCAAGATTTGCACTGTACGAGAGAAGCAGTCTGTTAACTGGGCTATAGGGAAGGTGTTTTCCATCTCTATTTCAGGGAAGGAAATTTCCTCATTCAAAGGTTCAGAAACAGGTCTGTTTCTGGTAGAGTGGTTGTTTGCCAATTGATCCTGTAAGAAACTTTTTAGATCTTCTAATTGGGCTTGCATTTTATCCTCAATTTTTCCTATTTTATCCTCCATATTTCCCATTTTATCCTCCATATTTCCTATTTTATCCTCAATTTTTTCTATTTTATCCTCAATTGTTTTTTTATTTTAGCATCTCTAAATATAGTATTGAGGAGTACAAAAATGACAGTACCTATTAATATAAAAATTTGGAGGTATCCTGCATTCCTCAATGCCCCTACTTTTTCAGCTGCCATATAATTGTCAAAGAATGTAGTACTCATTATTTTATATATATTTTGTAATTTCACAAAACACATGGGGAGCAGGGCAAAGCCACAAACTTTCCACAAGGTTTATTTTCTCTTTTTTCTTTTTTTTTTCTAATCCAGGAAGTTGTTCCTTAAGGGAAAGGATATTTAGAAACAGCTCTTCCAGCCAGGACTTTAGAGTCCTGTTGCTGAGATTTAAAGCAGCTGTTTTCTGTCTATCAGAGTCACACAGCTGAGAAGTATCCGAGGTCCGATTTGAACCCAGGACCTTCTGTCTCTAGGGCTGGCTCTCAATCCGCTGAGCTACCCAGCTGTCCCTTAAGATTAATGGGAAGAAAAAGAAAAAACTGCTGATTCCAATTTAACTTAAGGAGAAAAGAGAAGCGAGAAAAATTTTTTTATACTCATGTGTTCTAGCAGCTGTGTCTTTAAGCCAAGTTTTTTGTTAAAAAAAAGGGACTAAGTGGTGAGACGGTATAGTAAAAAGGCAAGGAATTTCAGAAGTTTATTGAGAGGATTCTTTAGACTCCCGTGTGGTCAGCCACAATGTGACAAGGAAATCACTTTTAAAAGACTGATATATATTAATTTAAGGTCGCCAAGGAATTCAGCTATGTAATTCCTAAATGAAAACTCAAGTCAGCCGTCAACCTTTTATAGAGTTTTAATTACAGACAGGAGGAAGAAAGGAATTAGAGAGAGAGAGAGAGGGAGAGAGAAAGGGGAGAGAAGGGAATAGGGCTTAAATACCCCTTCTGTTTAGGCTGGGCCAAAAGGCCCAAGCCCTTAGATAGCTGGGGCAAAGAAAGGAGATCAGTCCCTATTACTCATGTGACCAAAATGGAGAAACAGTCTCAGAGGCCCCCACCTTCAGCTTCCTTCAGAGCAAGCTTCTCAGAGCACCTCTCCAACCACTCAGTGCCAAAACTCTCCAACCACCCCCAGTCCTCAGACCCCTCTCTCTTTAAGGAAACCATCCAAGTACCCTCCCCTCAGTTCTCACATCTACCAATCACTGTCCATCATTTTCCCTGTGCCAAAGGTGGCTCTAGCTTAACCCAGGACTGCCCAGAGGTCTGGGCTTTGCACATGTTTGTTGGAGGTCATATTCTCAAATAATTAAATTTTGATCTATGCTGCAGCCCTTCCTAAATCCTGTTAGGACTGAGTGGGGTGGAAATTGTATTTTCCAAGACCTGATTCTGTCATTCCAAGTATCTCTATTGTATCAATTCTAAAATCAATCATGACTCAAATTCCTGTTCTATGCTTAAGCATAGGTCAAAGTCCTTTCCATTGTTCAGCAAAAGGTTTCTGTCCTAAAGTAATCTTAAGAAGGGAGGAGGAGGAACCTCCCATGCCAATGGGGTTCACATTCCAATAGCCAAGACCCACTATCAATAGGAAATTTTTCAAGTATGAAATTTCCCAATGGTGAAATTTCCAACATTTATAAGTCTAAGAAATTTTAAGGTTTACACATGACTGATGTGTAAATATGAAAAGAATTTCAGTAAACTCACAATTAGTTGGAACATTGATATCTTCAAGTACATCTGCCAGGCTTGTCTCCTCAGAGACATGAGCCCTAGAATAAAATGTCAAAATATCTAAATATAAATCCTTGATTTAAAAGAGCAAATATTGAATATTAATACTTGAAATAAGGATCTTTCACATTATTCTCATTTATCACCACCTCTGAAGGGCTCTTCTCAAATGAATACTATTGATTTGGATAGTCCTTCCCTAAGTCTCTTCCAATGATTTTAATTTCTCAGAATATATCCTATGCAAAACCTTCATCTGTAGAGCTCCTATACTTTTGATAGTTCATATCCATTTACAGACATTTTAAAAACAAATTGGGATTTTTAGAAACCCACAGGGCCTGATGATGTAGGGATAGCCCAAGAAGGCCTATTTACCATCAAGAATATCGTGAAACAAATGAAAAAAACCTTATGGGAACAAATGAAATGTTATTTCTGTGGTGAGGTAGCAGAATGTCATCAAGTAGTGATAGCTTTGTATTTTTTTAAAACCCTTACCTTCCATCTTAGAATCAATATGGTGTATTGGTTTCAAGGAAGAAGAACGGTAAGGGCTAGGCAATGGGGGTTAAGTGATTTGCCCAGGGTCACACAGTTAGGAAGTGTTTGAGTCCAGATTTGAACCTACGATCTCCCATCTCACTCTAGCTCTCAAACCACTGAGCCATCCAGCTGTCCCAGCTCTGTACTTTTTTTTTTTAAGTTTAAATGTTGCTATTTATTGTTTTGTAAGACAAATGTATAATTCAAAGACTGTTGTAGTGGCATTCTTATTTTTAATAAATTTAAAGTGTTTTGTGTGAAAACTTCATTTGAATCTACCTTGTGTTCACTTGTAACAATAACTTTTAATGAGGTTTGATTTTACTTCCATTTTAGTAAAGGAGCTTAACATATTTATGTCAACAGAATCTCCCTTTCCAGCAGCTGTTACTCTTACTAACAAACCTTTGGATAGAGATAAACACACTGCGGTGGTGGTGTAAGAGTGGACGTTTATTACAACTAATGTATGTGATAAGACAATGGTCACAGCCTAAATATTAGTCACAATTACAAAGCTTAATCCAGCTAAGCACAAACAAATAAGTGAAAATGTAAACCTTGAAAGACACGTTTTTAAATACATAAGAAAATGGCACTGAAACAAAATTATGGTGGTTTTAAAAAATAAATCCCACTATTGCCATTTTACCTTATCCAGCTAACATTTTTACATGAATATTTTCTGATTAGGAGGTGGCATGACAGGAAACGTCATAAATTGGTGGTAGGTAGGAACATCATAAAAAAGTACAGGGAAAATTTAGTTAACTAGAATAACTTACTATCAATACTGGAGCAAACAGCCATGTGATACCTTGTGTTAAGATGTCAACAATACCAGGCAAATCACTTTCATAACATCCTATTTTAAGTAGCTATTTTCCTTAGTCCATGAAGAAATGAGGTAAATAGTGGCAGTATAATGTAAAGGGGGGGATGATAACCCATTTAAGTTGTAAAATTATGCTTAAAGAAATCTTATATAGAAAACATTTAACCCATTTCCATAATGTATATTATGTGCTCATTGGAGTATAGTATCTTCAGTCCAAATTCCTGCCTTCAACTAATGGTCAATGTAAAATAAGATTGTTCCAACTCAAGTAAACCTGTATTCTCTTTAATGTAATATCCCTTTAGTCTCAGAAACGTATATTTTTTCAATAAGCTACCAGTTTAAGATAATGTAGTTCCCAATAAGTCTCTTTGGTATACATATGTATAAGTTTCTGCGGTAATGTTAAAATTTCAATCATTTTGATATGTAAAATCAGTCAATTTTTCTCATTCCCATAAATACTGAAATGTAACACTAGTCTTTGGTTGCATAAAACTGTACTGAAGCATTATTACGTCTACTTTTAAATGGATACAAATGTTAGCTTCCTTTCAGTTCAATGCAGTAATACCAGCAGATGTGCTTCCTGTTTGTGATTTTTATGTGTATGTTCATAATTATCACATACAAATAAAATTAATGGGAAACTGACATAGTTGAACCTTTAAGAATACTGAAATTATCTCCTGCATCAAGTTTTAGTTAACATTTAAGTCCCTTTAAATTTTTTTGATTAATACTTTTTATTCCCTTTTGAAAAAGTGGAGTGTTTTTATGTAGGACTGAATGAAGCGGCTTAGCAAAACAGTAATACTGACAAACAGCATCTTACACCATTAGCTAAACATTGACATGAAGGCAGTGAACATCTACAGTATGTGAGACCACATGATGTCATCAACATGGGAGATGGCTTATGTCAGTCCAATTTCTTCAAGAACACTATGTGGGGTTTCAGCTTCCTCTTGTAGCAGATCTGCCTGCTCGATGGCTTTAAGTACATTTTTCTTGGACGTTTCCTGAACTTCTCCTCCCAAAAGAAACTCGTCCAAAATAAAATAAGCCTTCTCAAAATTAAAGATGATATCAAATTCACACACGCTGCCAAAATATTTGTCAAGTAGTTCAACATAACGCTGAATTATTTCCAGGGTAATTAGTTCATTGTCCTGATCTTCAATAGCACAGCAGAAATACAGGCTAGCATATCTTTTGTAGACAATCTTGAGATCTCACCACTCCAAAAAGCTGCACATTTTGGGTTTATGGGCTAAAACTGTTTGAACAAGTTCCCTTGTGATTTTTTTCTTTTCTTTGTCCAATAGTGGGACATACCATTTCTGAAGTCGGAGCTTCCCCTGACGACTAAAAAGCAACATAAACTGCATTGTGGCTCCTGACGAGCTACAGCTGTCGCCCGCCGCTCCCGGGGCCGCAGAAGCAGCCGAGTGAAAAGCCCCCTCGGAGCGTCTGGAAGTCGAGCAGGTGGGGCGTAAGGAAAGAAGGAAAAGCCCAGCTCTGTACTTTTAAAGACAATAAAATCAAAATCATGTGCTAGAATTGGATGTGCTATCAGAACTGGTCCATTGAGTCTGATATCCTTGTTGGGTTTCTTTTTTCTTTTTATTTTTTTATTAAAACCCTCACCTTCCATCTTGGAGTCAATACTGTGTATTGCAGAAGAGTGGTAAGGGCTAGGCAATGGGAGTCAAGTGACTTGCCCAGGGTCACACAGCTGGGAAGTATCTGAGGCCAGATTTGAACCTAGGACCTCCTGTCTCTAGGCCTGGCTCTCGGGCTTCTGAGTCTCCAGAAAAGTTAAGTAAGTAGTAGTAGTCTTTTGGTAATTGAAAATGACGATTGTCTTTGTGCGTTTTCATCTATGGTGTATAGATGAGTATGCACAAAGACACTTGTGCATGGAGATTTAAGTGGAAAAGTCATTGCACAGAGACAGTCCACTCTCTCGGCGTTGGAAGCCTGGGTCCAGTGGCATGAAAAGTCGTTACACCTGGAGACTTCTTCAGCTGCATTGGATGGCCGTGTTGTCCTTTGTGCTCCAACATGCCCTAAGCACTCCACAGTGCCTTGCTGCGTCGCCATCTCAGCCGTTGAACCTTCTTATTGGTTTCTTCCGCCTGTTCAGCCGAGCAGTCTTCACATGCTGGGTGAGCAAAACCCTAGTTCACCAGGGGTCGACGACCCGATGGCTACTCTCACAAGGTTTAGCCGGCCTGTCGAAGCTGTTGCCCAGGGTGTGGCCGCTGTCGCATGCTAGCAGCTACTGGGAGCCACACGTGAGAGCTGGGTGTCAGGTGGGGGGTCAGAGGCTGGAGAGCTGCCCTAGGAGGGCACGACAAGCCCTCCATACCAGAGATACTACTCCTCCCTGAGCACCCCATACACCCCCCCAAAACTACATAAGGGAGTTTGGATCCACCTCCAAGTCTGAAGAACAGGGATCATTCCTATTTTTGTGCTGCTAGAACACTAAATAATTCATTTAACTGGTTGTTATAGGGTTTGGCCAGAACTTGCCTAAATTTCTTTCTAAATCTGGGAAGTTCCTAATGTCAATGCAATCACACTTCCTTATCATCATCCCATTCCCTTGGTTTTTTTTGTTGTTGTTGTTGTTCTCCCTCAACCCCTATGAGTGGGTGATTGCCTCAAGTGGATCTGTGCTTTTCTCTCTGCCAAACCTTTCCCTTTTAGAAAAAAAAATATCAACTTTCTGAACATCAATATTCTTCACTTGTAGAGCATGCTTCCACCCCTAGACAGTTTTCAGACTCACTGACACTGTTTTCTAAAAGAATGATCCTTTTCTATTCATGAGAAATATATCTTCAAATGTAGACATATTTTGAGGAATGGGATGCTATAGGAAAATTCTTCACTCTTTAGAGTGTGTCTTGTACCTATGTCATCTTCAATACCTTTGAAGGATGGAGTTTATGAAAGGGATATGGAATTCTCAGCCTGAGACAGACAGGGGAAGAACAAAAAGAAGAGGGACCATCTAGAAAGAAGTCATTGAGGCCATGTGAATTGGGCTAAAATGAATTTGTCTTCACATTTAGACAATGAAATTTGAATTTCTCTTCTTTCAGTCACACACATATATTGTAAAAAATAGACTCGAATACAGGACTACAATCCCCATGAGCCTTTGCTCCACTTCCCCAGAATGCCTTGTAATCTCACCTGGGCCGAGATCGAGGAGGTATTTAAGCTGATTCAAAGGCTTTTGAGGGCGCTTGGCTCTTTTTGGACTTCCGTTTTCGAGCAGGTGGTCTCTTGCGTGATGCGAGGTTATTTTGTCTAGGCCTCTGGCCTAGGCCCATGTTTCTTACTTGTATATTCTTTAATCTTTATCCTTTAATAAACCTCTAAAAAATATAATACTCCTTGCAGAGAGAAACTAATTTCTACCTGCCTCAGTCTCCCCATCTCCCCTAAAATTTTAACTGTTACAGAATACATATATATGTGTATATATATATATATATATGCATACATATATATATATATATATATTTCACTTTGATCTTCATTGTTGTGACCTAAAGAATAAACAGACTTCCCCCCTTTTCTTTGAAGAAAATCAGAATTGTTTGTCTTGAACGTGGACAAATAGTAAGTGGAATTAAATGTTTTTCTTTCAATGGTGGCAAGTTGTGAAACCTTTTTTCTCTGCATACTGGAATGTAAGGAAATCTTTCCTTAGGCTCTATTTAGTGCTTTTTTTTTTTTGTGGCTGTTCCCTGCAGGTAGAGATATGTCCTTTCTGATCTTGAATTTTATTATAATTCTATAACATTAAGTGAAGTCCATGCAGATCCTTAGCCTTCCATTATGAGATACCAGTGATACTGAGAACTCTACAATACATTCTCATTGAACTCAGATTGGTAAACAGCTCTACCCAGAACCCTTAGGTTCCATGGAGTGCCTGACAGTAGCAAAGTCATTATAATAATCAACGTATAAAGAAAAGCAAATTTCAAAACAGCTTTTAAAAATGGAGTAGGATGGGCATTATATGCAATTGCAACTTTTGTAGAAATGTTAAGTTTTCAAATATTATTTACATAATAGTTCAAAATAAGTTTTCCAAAGATCATCGAAATTTCCTTCATAATTTTTGTTTGTTACATAAGAATTTTTTTTAAGCAGCTTAAAATTTTCTTATCCAATAAGTTTTTCAGACCTCAATATAAGGGTTATTCTTTTTATTTTATAGGTTAAAATAGAAACTCACCATCTTTGAGGTTCCATTTCTTCCTTGAGAATGATTTTTTCAACCTTGTTGTCACTAAATCCCTCGGGGATGTACTCAACTACAGGGATAAAGAGTTATAATGGGAACTCTTAAAAACATTTGGAGAAATAAGAAATGCCAGAAGTTCCTTATATTAATAGGTCTCTGCTAAGTTGTTGACTTGTACTAGCAGAGAAATGTTACAACCTGGTCAGACATCCTAACATTCATGCCTTATCATCAAGGCTGCCTGCTACAAAAAAGTCTTACTACTGAATGAACATAGGTATTAATTCAATAATTTGCTATTCCTCCTAACATATTTGGTTGAAATCTAAAATATTCTATGTAATCACTGTGTAGCTCATATAATTCTATTTAGTCACTGTGTAAGTTCATATAAGATATATGAAGAAATTTTCTAAATGCTTATGATGCTAAGAAATCAAATACATAAGGACAGAGCCTCAAGCAGCTTATGGTCTAGGTGTATGATGCTATAAGTAAGAGTGCCCCTGGTGAATCTACAAGAGCCCACTTCGTTGATACTGTCACGTAAAAGAATTATTCACAGTTCCCTGGGACTCCAATGCCTATGGAAAGGAAATGTTGCAAAAGAGACCTCTGATGTGCAATACAAATTATATGCAGAATCTTTCAGTTGTTCAAATGGGTTTTCCTTGTATGGCAGTGTTTCCTTTGGGCATACCAGTCCATGGATTGCTTTTCTTGGAAATTCTTTAGTGTAAGAAATCCTTTCTTTAGGCCTCCTTAGTGTTGGGTTTTTTTTTTCCCCCAATAGTTATACCCTTCAGGTTGAGATATGTCCTTACTGGTCAACGTAACTTTGAATTCTATTGTACTTCAAGAATGTTTAGTACAGCCCAGGCAGATACTTAGCCTTCCATCAGGAGGCCATTGACCCTGAAGTCTATAACAGAACATTGCTCTTTGAATGATAATAAGTCCCTGAAACTCCATGTGCTAAGTATCTATCAGTATCAGTAGTGAGAAAATGCCCAAACTGCTTTTGTGGGGGATTTCTTGACCTGAGTGGACCTCTTATAAGTTCAACTTCACTTAGCATCCAATTCTATATCCCCCCCCCCCCGCCCCAGACATATTGTTTTAGACCTATTCTTATTCTATTCTATCTTTTTATCCCCATCTGACAAGCCCTTCCATTTCCTCAGGAGTCCTTGGGCAGAAACTACTCTCTACTACCTTCCATCAATCTCATAGGATGCCCTCCCTGGTCATATGAGAGGTATGAAACTAATTAGACCTACCAGAAGAAATGCTTGTCCCTCCCTTGAAACCTTCTGATTCTTCTGCCATGAATCTAGCACACATTTACTGAGGTGCAGTGATGGATGGAATGACCATATAAGTCAAGGGATTTTGGTGGACCACTGATCAAGGTGTTCCAAAGATGATCATTCATTCACTCATTTCTGCCTTAGCTTGAAAAAGAGCATCCTGTTTGTTGCACTCTGGGTTCCTTTTTTATCTTTGGTCCTAGGCTTTTCAGCCTTTGTCTACCAATTCTTATGTTGTGTATACTTTAGAGAATAATTGCCATGATGTATATCCCCAGTTAATTCACTATGCAATTTTGAAAATAAATACTCTATCTGCTCTTTGATGCCTACCTTCCATTAGGAGAGAAAGTTGATTTACCCCAATCCACATAGAATTGGGTCAGAAAAAAGAATATCAACGTTTGTTGCCCAAATAACAAAAACCAATCAGTAGAATTATAATCATAGAAAAAGAAAAAAAGAGCTGCAATCTCATAAAACTTTCATGACTCATTGACATTATATATTGTTTTTTTCAGAAAAATGGTTCAAATTGTAAGAAATTTTCAGGAACTACAACTAAATTGTTAAATATACATAGAGGACAGTAACCTTATAGAATAATTCTTTGACCTATGAAAAGAAGACCAGGTCTGCAATTTGTTTTAAGTATATGCAATTTAAACATTTTAGTGAATACCTCTGAGAGTCAGTAAAGTCATCTCTAAAATGAAAGTGACTACACTAGTTGATTGTTTCTAGCTCTCATCTTATCAAGAATGTCTCCATGCCTCTGTCAGTGTCTATTTCTGCCTCTGTCTTTCTCTGTTTCTTAGAATAATTCAATAATGAAAACAACAAGGGAACAGGACATATTGAAAACAATGATTGTTCTATGTACTGTATGCCTGGGTCCAAATGTTGTATCTGAAGCTTGTTTACTATCTGTTACAATGAACTATCTCCTTGGTTTTTAGTTTCTTCTTATGTGAATTGAAAGCATTGTTTTTGTAGTTGGGATTCAGCAATTTCTAACATAACTTCCTTTATGACACCATAACACAATCAAAATAATAATTAAAGGACTATAAGCAAAGTACACAATAAAGGGAGGCCCCTCAAACAACAAAGTATATGATTTAAGTAAAGGGTGATGGATAATGATGATAATAAAATAGCATAGCAAAATTTCTGCATTGATGATGCTTGGATGATTCTCACTGAAAAAATTATGTCCTAAATTTGACAGAGAGTTTAGATTAAGTAAGTGGACAGCACATTAAAAAGAGAAAATCAATACATATGTTAGCTAAACCTAACATGTACAAAAACTTTTAATTAGAAAAGACACAGAGAAACAAAATGTTCCACAAAGTGGTAAACAAAATGAAAAACTGATTCTTCAAAAGTGCCAGAAAAAAATGTTAGATCTTGAGCCCTAACAAACCAAAAATGATGTGGAATAAAATGTGAAATTGAATAAGAAACAAGAACAGGAATGTCAGAAGCCATAAAAATCATCCCTATATCTCCTTGATATTACTTGGTTGTATCCCAGATTACCTTTGTTTCCTGCCAAAACAAATGAGAACCCAAGAGACACATTACCTACCAGTAACCACATAAATGATCCAAATGTATGTAATACTCTTTACAAATCTGAAATAAACTAACTCAGAAAAGAGAACTGATCTCTGGAGAAAGTAACAAAAAATTATTATTTCAAAATGATCATTTTTTTCCATATGAATTTTTTCAGAAAATATAGTTTTTCCAGGTAACTTTAGGAATGATGAAGCAAGTAAGTAATAGACTAATTAATACTATTCATAAATACTGATTTTTAAAAATTTCAATTAAATTCTGGGGGGAAAATCTATAGCAATTTAACCCCCAAAAGCATTGAACATGATTTGATTTGGATATGTACCTGAGATATAAAAAAATTGACATTTGGAAAATAATTTATATGATTAAAATATTTAAAATGAGACACCCAAATCACATTTATCTCAACCAATATTTTAAGTCTTTGGCAAAGTAAAAAAACTATGGAGCAAAAGTTTACAATTTTTGGAAAAGAAAGGTTAAACAGTAGCTTCATAGGAGTTGGCAGGTTTGACATAAGGAAATACTAGAAAATTAGTTGTTCAGTATGTGGAATGCAAAGGTGAAGTTGATCTAGTATATTTTATCTTACATAATTCCATATTAGTTATTAATGCCTTAAGGAGAGATAAAAAGATTTAAGGATATTAAATAAATTGTAGAGGAGAAAATATTAGATCCATTTGTTGATGATACTTACTTTAAAAAGTACAGGCAAATCAACCAAGCAACTGAAGCAGTATTTCCAGTAAGATTTCAAGCTACGAAATAGATTTAATGGTTCTATTTGTCAATCAGTCAGCCAGCTAATAAACCGTTATTAAGTGACTACTAACTTGACAGGAACAGTGGTAAACACTGGGGCCAGGAAGGAAGGTCAAAGACAGTTCCTAGAGGTGAAGTGCTCAAAGATTATCGGGGGACACAATATGTAAAAATTTCACATAAACAAGCTGCTGAGAGCATGAGTTTGAAGTCAATCAACAGATAGAAAGAAGGGATCCTGCAGAAGGTGCATTTCAAAGTGGGTTTGTGAAGCTGCATGCTGAAGTTGGGGAGATCTGCAGCAGAGATGAGGGGGAAATCATTCTAGGCATGGGGAGACAGCCAAGAAAAATGCTTAGTCAGTTGATGAATCATCTTCTTTTAAGGACAAGAAATGGACCAGAATCACTAGAAGACAAAAACATTTGAGTGACAAGAGCTTTTGGGTAGGACTGGAGAGTTAGGATCTAAGAAGAGTAAGTCAGTAAAGGTACACATGGGTGGGATGCTACAAGTCTTTTCTACATCCAATAATATTTCATAGATAACCTTGGAGGAATTAGGGGATCTCTGGGGCTTATGAAGAAAGGCAGACATGAGGAGAAGGGTACTCTGCAGGATTACTAGGATGCACTGGAGAGGAAGAGAGGCTTGTGGCAGGTAGAACAACCAGCAGCTTATTGCAGCAGTAGAAGACTTGCTCTAGGGTTTGGGCAGTGTGTCAGAAAAGGAAAAGGCATGAAGGAGATATGTTACAAAGGACAAATCAACTGGCATTCTTGGCAACTGATTGGATATGAGGAGTGCAGGCTGGGTTAGGTTGTGATTCTGGGGCACTGGGAGCATGGCAGTGCCCTCAACAATGAGAGAATTTAGAAAGAGGGAATAATTTAGATTATTTTTTGAGAGGGAGGACTGAAAGGAGAGGAAGACATGTTCTGTTTTTATAAATATTGAGTTTCTGATATATATGGGACCAACCAAAAATTCCCAAATGGAAACAAGAAAAAAAGTTAAAAACTATCCCACTTTCACTGGAGCCACTTTGAAAACCAATGGCCAACGAGGTCCTTTTGTTGTCCTCTCCCAGGACAATACTCTTTAACAACTCTGCCCACTTCTGCTCCCAAAGTGATAAAAGAAAAACGTGCTTTAGGACATCGACAACATGAAGCAATAGTTGTAAAGAGTGAAGAACTATAGAAACATGCATGGACTATACGCTATAGCACCCTTGAGCTATTTAGCTTTAGAATCTTTTTGTTTTTTAATTCTTACTATAAGCTTTTAATAGACACAAGGATCATTTGTTTTAGTTTTGTTTTTAGACCTGTGGCCTGAAGGAGCCATGTGCACTAGGAAAGAAAATAGGAAAAGTTACTTGGTTTAGAGGATCATATGTATCATCTAAGTTTCCCTAGTGCATATGGAAATATAAATGATCCAAGATAATTTCTTGGGATCTGAGAATGTCCATGAGAATAATAATCCACGGGAAGATCTCCATTGACTGCTGCTGCTGAAAGTAAGGACAAACCTGAGAACACAATGACAGTTTTATTCTAAAGGCTAAAGCCAGAGATAGGGACTTGTGTATTTCTAAAGGGACCAACTTCTGTTGGCATGATGTGGCCTAGGAAGAAGAATCAAATTTCAGTTCAACAGGTCTAAAACAATAGGAGATTCAAGAATGCCTGATTCCCTTTTGTATGTGAATAAATTCTGTCACAACGATAAGTTTAATAAGAAATTAAGAATCTGAGAAAAAGAACAAGATTTAACAAATGGAGATTTCTTTAAGTACATGATAGTTTGATTGTAGATTGAAGCAGTCATTTAATTTTATTTCCTTCATGAATTTTTTTCTTGTATAAGTGACATTATACCATCTGAAATGTAAATATATATTGTATGATAGCTCATGTATAATCTATATTACTTGCCATTTGGGGGAAGGAAGAAGGGAGGTGGGAAAGACGGAACAGGGGTTCCAAAATATATAGAAATGCTTATTAAAATTTGTATCTACATGAACTCTGGAAAATGAAAATATAATGAATTTTTTAAGAAAAAGAGTATGATAAGAAATGGACCTCATCAAGTGAACAAAACTGTTAAGTGAAATAAAAATGAATTGATGTTTCAGAGTTTTATGCTCAAAACAGTGAGAATTGAGCATCACCTTCACTCTGTCATCTGTGACTTAATCTTTAATATTTTTAAATGGATTCAGCGAGTTTGAGTAAATGTTTTTAGTGAATCACTAAGTGCCTCTGTCCAAACCAATTTTATACCTGCTGAGGCCAGGAAGGATGGTCAGAAACAATCTCTCTTCTCAAGGAACTGGCGGTCTAGAAGAGGAGTCAACATGCTAACAATGATGCATGAAAAAGCAATCTACAATAGGATAAAAACGGAAATAATAAGAGAGAAAAGAAACCAGAAATGAAGGGATTCAAGAAAGGGTTTTCAGCTTAGACTTGGAAGTAGCCAGAGGAGTGTATCACTAGAAACAAGAACAGAATGTTCTCTGAGAAATGGATTGTCTTATTTGGGAAGGATTTCAGATAGCATCGGGGTGGAGTTAGAAGGATCAAAATATCATATCAGAAGCCTAGAAAGGTGCAGCTTTGTGTCTGTGTTTGTGTGTGTGAGTGTGTGTGTGTGTGTGTGTGTGTGTGTGTGTGTGTGTGTTTTGAATCATTTTCAATTGCAAACAATATTTAATACTAAATCTAGGAGGAGATAGGAAATCTTTACAGACTACTGTGTAGAAAGACAGACATAAGGTGACATAGTTATACCTTTCTTTGAAAGCTCAATGCTGGAAGCACTGGATTAGGGAAGGATATGGCAGATTTTGCAGCAATAATGCAGGCTTCAGGGGAGAAAGACCTGCTAAGAAGTTTTGTGTGACAGAAGGGCAGGCCATGTTAGAGAGAAATGTTGGAAACGTCTCCACAGATAAGCTTTGGCAACTGGCTGGATGGAGGAGGAATGATGGACTGAGCCTGTGAAGAAGACAATAGTTGGTGAGGCAGGATGAAGAAATAATGAGAGAGAGAAGAGGAAGAGGGGAGATTTTCTGATTAGAAAATAAGAATTTCAGCTTTGGAAATACTGAATATCAGATGTTTATAGGACAATGGTATAATTTAGAGAGGCATCACCTACCAAAAATTCCAGACTGGGATCTGGAAAGCTTACCACAATCTCAACACCCAAAGATTAAAGTCCAAATATTTGGAGAACCAAAAAAAAAAACCCACCCCAATATACTTCTTTTTCACTGTCCTCTGATCAGGACTGATCTTCCTTCACCACTCTGCCTACTGCTGCTGTCATAGAGCTAGAGAAAACATGCTTTATGATGTCAGCAATAATTCACATTAGCTGTTGGGAGTGGAGCTATGTGGAAACGTGAGAGTGGTTTGGGATCCTGAGTTGATTACATTAAAAAATTCCTTTAAAAAATATTTTTTCTCAACACTTTTCACATTTACATAAAAGGTTTTTATTCTTTTTAATTTTACATAGTTACAAGAGCCTTAGTTTAAAAGCCCTGGTTCACTTAAAAAATAAAACAAACAAAAAACCCTTACCTTCTCACTTAGAATCAATGCTGTGTATAGTTTCCACAGCAGAAGAGTGGTAAGGGCTAGTCAATGGGGTTTAAGCGACTTGCCCAGGGTCACCAAGCTAGGAAGTGTCTGCGGACACATTTCAACCCAGGACTTGGCTCTCAATTCACCGAGTCACCCAACTGCCTCCAAAATGGTTCATTCTTGAAAGAAAATTGAAAAAAGTTACTTTTCTTTTGATGAGTTACATGAATGATTCCAGTCATCCAAGTATCCCTGAAACTCATAAATTCTTTTAGATGGTTTCTGAGGAACTGAAGCTAACATGAGAAAAATGTTCCCTAGAAACTTACCCAGTCACCTGTGGGGAAACAATAACAGCAGATTCTAAAGAATGCCAGAAAAAGGAGTCCATGAAATTGTAAGAACACATATTTCTATATATATGATATATCTGAGGAAGCAGAGACAGTTCTGTACTTGCTACCTCTGGGCTAAGCCATATTATCCTCCTTGAGGGCTGGTTGTTTCTCTCAAGCTCGGTGCCCACCATAAATACTTGTTGGCTAACTGGATTGATAAATGGAATTGTTTACACACTCGTTGCTAGGGGAGCTTGTTTTGAAACTTAGGAAGTAAAATTATGTAAGTCTCAAGAAAGAAAAAGAAGTCTAAATATTAAATGTATAAAGGTGGTAAAATGGAAAGATTATAGGCCTAAGCTGAGGTATCTGTTAACTTTTACTGCTGCTTTTTGACTGCTGGCTGACCATTCTGAGTTTCAAGGCAACTGAAGAGTTGATTCAAAAGAAATGACTGGTGGTTCCCTTAAGAGGGCCAAACACTCAACAGCCAATAAGAGATCATAGAACATAGAACAACTGTCAGGTTACCAAGGAATCAGGAGGATTATAAATAAAGGGAGGAGACTGGGGAGGTCATTCCTGCAAAGGAAACCAAGGAGGTAGGATGTGTTAAGGGTTGGAAGGGTGGCAGTTTGATAAATTGTGGAATTATTTGTTTTAGAGTAGTTGCTGGGGATTTCTTTTTGTTGTGGAATGGTTTGATATGGAATTGGTGATTTTTGATGTATAAATTTTTAAAAAAATATTGATAAACAGAATTCTAAAGGGGATCTCAGAGATTTTGTCTATTTTCAAAGGAATTGAAGATTATTGAGGAATCTATAAATATTTTAAAATACTATGGCAGGTTCCAGGGGGAAAATATATCCTAACCAATATCTTCTAACGTGTTTTTTTTAAATTTTAATTCTTTTTCTTTTTAACTTTTAAACATCATTTCATGTTTTCTGTTTCATATGATTTTCACAATTTTGGTCAGTCATCTAGTGAACAAATCTATTAATATTGGGGAAAGAAGGAGTGGGATAAATCGTGGAAATTCATCTTTATATAAATATTTTGAAACATAAACTAATCTATATGTATGTACTACATTTAAATAAATATAAATGTCTGAATATAAAGATGAAATTCAATTAATATCAATTAGTAATTAATGATCATCAATTAGTAATTGTCACTAATGAATAATTGATTAATGATCACCAAGGAGTAATTATTATTAATTAATAATTGATTAATATTAGTTATTGATTATCAATCATTAAATTATTAAATTATTTTATTTTTATTTATATACATTAATTAATTTATTTATTTTTAAACAATTTTATTTCATATTTATATATTTTTATTTATTAAATTATGTATTTTAATTTAATTTATTTACATTTAAAATTATTTATTTTATATATTTTATTTAATTAATTATATTTATTTATAAATTTATTCATAATTAATAGAATTTAAAATTTTATTAAATTATTAAAATATTGATTATTATTAATTATTGAAAATCACTAATTGATGATCAGTAATTGATCACTTATTAATTAGTGACAATTACTAATTGATGATCATTAATAATAGACAATAATTATTATTTTAACCATCATTATTAATTACAATTAAACAATTATTGATTAATCTGCATTGATTAATAATTAATATTAATCAATTAATAATTATTGATCATTAATGAATAAAGTTATGATAATTTATTAATAATTAAATTAAATGATTTTAATGGATTATCCTTAATTAATAATTGATAATGGTTATTATTTATAATAATTATTAATTAATATTAAGTAATTATTGATTAATGATAATTGACATTAATTATTTTATACTCATTATTATTAATTATATCAAACAATTATTGATTTATTATCTTGAATTAATATTAACTGATTATTATTTGATGATAATTAATAATTAATATTAACAGATAATTGATGAGCATCAAATAATCCTTAATTCAATTTGTTTGATATTAATTAATAATGATGGTTAAAATAATAATTAATGATGATCAATTAGTTATTGTCACTAATTAATAATTCATTATTTAATGAACCTCAATTGGTAATTATCCTTAATTAATAATTGATTAATATTAATTATTGATTATAAAATTATTGTGTTTTTGTTCATGTATATTTAATTAATTTATTTATTTTTAAATGGATTTTGTTGATATATAAATATATTTCATTTATTAAATTATTTATTTTTAAATTTAATTTTATGTATTTATAAATTTAATTTAATTTTAAAATAAATTTAAATAATTTTCATTAAATTCTTAAATATTAAATCATTAGTTATTAAATATTGATCGATAATAATTATTAATTAGTGAAAATTACTAATTGATGATAATTAATCAATGATATTTTGGTATTGATTATTAAGTAAGTATCAATTAACTGATTATTAATTAATGATAATTAATCAATAATTGCTTCATAATAATTAATGATTATAAGTAATCAATATCAATGATAAATTAATGATCATGAATTAATAGTCGATCAATGCCAATTATTAATACATAGCAATTGTTAATGATAATCAGTTAATAATTGATTATATAATAATTAAATTATTATAATACAATATATAATATAATATAATACAATATAATAATTGTTATATTTTAAATACTGATTAATTGAAAATATTAATTAATTAATGTTCATTAGTAATTAAATTTCATTAATTAATATTAATATGTATTTAATATTAAAGGATTGTTTTAGAATATAAAGAAAAGAATGTTAGTCAATATGCCTTGTACCACTTAGCAAAATTGTATATAGCTTTAGAATTCCTCCCCTTCCATTAGATATAATGCTGAATTTTTCCCGTCAAATTTAATGAACATACAGGAGTAAATTTGAACATATGAGAGACATTTTGAAATGAAATATTACTCTTGTGTATATTGGGGCTGAACACTTAGATAAAAGGAATTTTTAAGGGGGTATCATTTAATGTCAAGAGACTGATCAAGAAAACTAATTTTTCCAAATAAAATTAATACACCACTGTACTTTGAAATTATTTATATTTTGTTGACCATGCACTTTAAAAATTATTTTTATTTTTATTCAAGTAAAGATCAGAATTTTCTCGTTCAAGAACCTTGTTTATAGCTTTTAATCTTCTCTGTGAAAAAAATGATGCAAAGAAGAGTCCAGAACCTCGATTTATTTTCTTGTCAAATAGACAAAGGTAAGCTTTAACTATAAAATTGCTTATTTCATACATGTATGCCATTCTTCATCAGTTTTATTTTTATTAAGCTTGTTTTTCATATCAATAAATATCAAATATAGAGAATATTAAAATATTAGGAATAACTCCCAAATGAAGATTAAAGAGTGTAATTTTAACTGATAAATATTTTTGATATCATAACTTTTAAAATAGTGTCAGAAAGGTGAGTTATAGCAATAAGGCAAAAAATTTAAGGAATAATCTGTAAAATCATAGTAAGAATAAAATCGTTACCTTTTATAGACAATATAATAGTTTATTTAGAAAACCCAATCAAGCCAAATAAAATGAATTAAAATAACTCCAGGAAAATGCAGGATAATAAATAAATCTTCATAGAGCATTAGCATTTTTATATATTATTCCCTAAAGCCTTAGCAAGAACAAATAAAGACATTCTATTTAAAAATGATAGAGACTGTGAAATACTTGGAATTCTATTCATCAAAACAAAAGGGGGATGGAGGGAGGGCAGAACTAAGATGGTGGAGAAGCTACACAGACTCATCTGTTCTCTATGTACCAAATTAAAATATGATATAATGCCTAAAAAGAAATATTGGAGCACCATAATCTACAGAAAAATGGAGTGAAATAATGTTTCTTCTAAAACTACTTAGAAAGCCATTAGGAAAGTTCTATTCCACTCTGATGGAAGAGGAGTGCAAAAACAACAGAACGAGGCAGGTTCCGATAATTAAAGAGTCCTTTGACACACCTGAATCATCAACAGGGGCTGCCAGAGCTCCCAGCCGCAGCCCTTTGCTGCCTTGACGGAGTGCCCATACACAGATCCAGGCAGCAGTTGTGGCGGACCTTATTGGGAGCACTTAGCACATCCCAATGCTTGCAACCTCAGAGGACAAGGGGATCCTGGTCACAGTTACCAGATGGAAAAGAATTCACATGGTTACTCACTGACCTGACCCCAGGCCAGAAGAGTATTAAACACACTTGTCATTACATTATACAATGTTGAAAGAATTAAAAAATAAAAAGATTGGTCACTAAGAACGCTCAATGAAGCTGCACAAAGAACTTGGAACATACTTCTTTCTACATAGTTACAGAAAATGAGCAAACAACAATACCAAAACACCCTAACCATAGAAAGATATTTTGTTGCCCGGGAAGACTTAAAATCAGAAGAAAATATTGCTGCATCCAAAGCTTAGAAGGAAGAAAAGATATTAGCTATTTCACGTCTCAAAATAGTCTACAAAGCAGAAATTGTCTAAATTATTTACAGTAGTTTAAGAAACGTGTCTCTGGGGGCTTCCCTCCCGGCTCCTGCCGCGGCGGCTCCACCGCAGGCCCAGTTGCGGGCTCCAACCCAGGGTCCCGGGACGCTCTCGAGGGGACATGCTGAGGCGGACTCTGGAAAACCGGGACGCCCAGACCAAACAGCTGCAGGATGCGGTCTCCAACGTGGAGAAGCACTTTGGGGAGCTGTGCCAGATCTTCGCGGCGTACGTGCGTAAAACGGCCCGGCTTCCAGACAAGCCAACCTCCTGGTGAATGAAATCAATGCTTATGCTGCCACCGAGACGCCCAACCTGAAGCACGGCCTGAAGGACTTTGCTGATGAGTTTACCAAACTTCAGGATTATAGGCAAGCTGAGGTTGAAAGACTTGAAGCCAAAGTAGTTGAACTTTGAAAAGTTATGGAACTATTGTGAAAATGAAACGGGATGATCTCAAAGCAACTTTAACAGCAAAGAGTCGAGAAGCTAAGCAGTTAACTCAACTAGAAAGGACGCATCAACGGAATCCATCAGATCGGCATGTCATAGTATCCTTTCAATTTTGAAGAAAAAATTATTTTGTCATTTAGTTGATAAAAAGGCAGAAACAGAATTACAGAGAGCTACAATGGATGCCACCAGAACAAGTCGGCACCTGGAAGAAACAATTGACAATTTTGAAAAGCAAAAAATAAAGGACATAAAGAATATATTTTCAGAATTTATAACTATTGAAATGCTGTTCCATGGTAAAGCTTTAGAAGTCTACACTGCTGCCTACCAAAATATACAGAAGATTGATGAAGAAGAAGATCTAGAGATTTTTTGGAGCTCTCTCTATCCACCTGACTATTCAACTTGTTTAGATATTGTTCGAGCAAATTCAAAATCTCCTCTTCAGAAATCTATTTCTATCAAGTGTATATCCAGATCAGGACAGCAGATTCCTACCACTCGGATAAGAAAAGATCACCAAGATGACGATGAAGAGGATGATGAATTGGACTTTACAGAAGAAGAAAATTAATTTTATATGTGCTTTTAACAGTTCCCCTCAAAATCATCAACTTCAGCTTATTAAATGTGTCAATTGCCCAAAAAAAGCAATAAGAAATTAACATGTATATATGTATACATATATGCACCATTAACAGGTATTTCAAAAGAATCTATTGGTTTTTTAAAGTAAATGGTTTTTGAGGAATTAACTTCAGAATGGAATGTGATTAAAGGAAATTTCTGTAGCCCCAAAATTAAGCAGCTAAAATGAAAAACATGCCATTAGCTTTGTTCTGTTACCAAGGTTATGGTATTTGTTTAAATATAAATTTCATTTTTAAAGAATTTCAAAATAATTATCGTGAGAGCTGTCTTTAAGCCATTGTCATATCACACAAATAAATGTGACAGTGGCCAAAAAAGAACTATTATCTTCTCTTGGTTCCCTATGTAAGCTAAGTTTCCATGCCTTCATTTCTTAAAAATCAGTTAAAATTCCTTCAAAATCATTGACAAGCATTGTTCCATAAAGTACTTAAATAAGGTTGTTTTACTTCCTTATCAATTTCAAAAATTGGGGAGTTTTATTTGCCAGGTCACATCTACCTAGTTAACGCCTTTAAATAGTCCAATGGGGCTAAATGAGCAAAAGAAATTAGAAGACCAAGGAAACTGGTCATATTTATATATTCCATTTTTAACAATGGAAGAAGGTTGTTAAAGGGTGAAAAAATGTAGTAGTCCTCATGAACTTAAAATCAAAATGTTGACAATGTGTGATGCAGACTTTGGAAAACCTATTTTGAGATGCTATTTTCCCATAGAGAAATGAGGCACAGGCTGCTAATAAAAGAAATTCTGAAATTGTATTAGAATTTCTAAACACTAAAATTTATTATTATTATTATTATTAATGACACATTCTTGTACCTGGAAATATCAAGTTGGAGACATTTGAATCATAGAATGTTAGCATGTCTGACATTTTTTTCATTTCCAGGATTTCCTTCTGGGAAAACATTTGTAATCTTATTTCATTGATCCAGACAAGCATATTTTACTAACTGTGAAATTTATTTCCTTTAGAATACTAGAAAAATTACTATTCACAACACATAAAAATAAAGACTTTACAGAAAAAAAAAAAAGAAACGTGTCTCTGACACTTGCTAGTTGTGAAATGCTGGACAAGTCACTTAACCCTGTTTGCCCCAGTTTCCTCTTCTGTAACGAAGAGATAGCTGGAGAAGAAACTGGAACATTAGCTTCACGAGGAAAATTCCAAATCAAGTCATAAAGAGTCAGATACAACTGACTGACAAAAAAAGAAGGATCAATGGTCAATTAGAGGAACAGATTAGGTGTAGAAAATGCTGAATAAAAAAGGGCCTTGTAAAATGTACCTTTGATAAACTCAAAGTCCTTAGACTGTGCTAGAATTAGGAATTATTTTTTTTAAACTGTTGGGAAAATTGGAAATGCTTTGAGACGACTTTTTATATAAGTTGTCTTTTATTGTGAATATATGAACCCACAAATGATCCATAAATAAACTTTGGGGTTCTATGATCTTGGAAGAGAGAAAAAAATGCATGTTTTTTTAATAACATTTCATTCAAATTTAACAAATTCCAATAACAATTTTTATAATACACTTTGATATCTGGTATGGTTAGATCATCTTCCATCATAATATTTTTCACTATTTCCATTGATATTCTTGACCTTGTTTAGTGAAAAATAATATGATGGAAGATGATCTAACCATACCAGATATCAAAGTGTGTATTATTATAAAGTACTTATCTTCAAACTAATCTATTATTGATGAAGAAAGAGTAGTGGATCCGTGGAATAGAGTAGGTACACACAATATGCACAGTAGAAATGACTTTAGTAATGTTGTGTTTCTTACATGCAAAAATCCATATTTTAGGGTCAAGAACTCACTGGGTCAAAAACTGCTGAGAAAACCAGAAAGCATTTTGGCAGAAACTAGATGTAGACCAATGCCGCACATCATGTATCAAAATAAGGTCAAAGTGGCATTTGATTTATGCATTCAGGGTAATGCCAGATTTAAATTAGGGGGAAAAGAATTATCAAATAAAGGACAGAGAACATTATAGGAGGTGCAATGGATCATTTTCATTACCTTTAAAAGTTTTCCACACAAAACCAGAGGGAAAGAAGAAAAATGGGAAAAAATTTAAAGATCTGATTAAGGCCTCATTTCTCAAAGATATAGAGCACTGGATCAACTTTATAAAGAATACAGGTTGTTCCCCAATTCACAGATACTAAAATTATATGAATAATCAGTTTTCAGATGAAGAAATAAAAACTGTCTCTAGCCACATAAAAAAGCACTAAATCACTATGAAGAATACAAATTTAAACAACTCTTACTTACCTTTTCATGCCTATCAAATTTTCTTAACAAGACAGGAAAGGAAAATGAAAAACGTTGGAGGTGATGGGGGAATATTTGAGACACTAAGGTACAGATGGTGGAATTGTGAACTGATTCATCTATTCTAGAGAACATGGATATATGCTCAAAGAGCTATGCAACTGTGCATATTCTTTGACTTGGCAATATCACAACTAAAACAGTATCCCAAAGAGATTAGAAATTTTTAAAAAATGAAAAGAAAATGTCCCTATATGTACAAAATAATTTATGGCAGTAATTTTTCGTGTTGAAGAACTTAAAATTTCAGGGATAACATTCAATTGTGAAATGGCTGAAAAATTTATGGTATATGATTGTAATAATATTATTGTGCTACATGAAATGATGATTAAGATGCTTTCAAAAAACCTGGAAGACTTATATGAACTGATACATAATGAAGGGAGCAGAAGCAGAACACTGGGTGCATGAACAGCAATGCTATGCAATGATCAACTGTAAATGACTTTGCTATGCCCAGAAATACAAAGATTGAAAGACAGTTCTGAAAAACTGAAAAATGTTATCCACTTGCAGTGGAAAAGGTGATGGAATCTAAATGCAGAGCAAAACATATTTATTTTACTTTATTTTCCTTTCTTTCTGGTATGTTTTATTTCTCAACATGATGAATAAGGAAGGAAATATGTTTTACATGACTGCATATGTATAATCTTTATCAAATTGCTTACCTTTTTAATGAGGTTGGAGACCAGGGTGACTAGGAAAGAATTTGGAACTTAAAATAGATTTTATATGTCCTTAGAAAAAATTTTAATTATTAAAAATGTCTTAATGTGCTTATATGCTGAAAGGTAGAAAGTTCAGCAAAATCATTGATCTAGGGGAGACTGTAACAGAGTCATATATATATATAATTTTATATATATATATATATTGCTAATTATTAAGGAAAAGATACCGGTAAAGTATAAGTGGATGGCTTATAATTCCAGTGCAAAGCTAGAGTGACCAGGCCAACTGTACTGGGAGGAAATTTTATTCTTACTGTTGCTTCAGATGTTTTAGGCTTTCATTATTATTACTATTATTATTTTTGTATTTATAGGTGACAACGAACTGGGGCTTTGTACTTGTATCTTCTTTGATCCAGCAGATGAGGATGGAAAGGAACCAGGGGTTTTTATAACTGAAATTATTGAAGGAGGTGCAGTTCACAAACTTGGATGGTGAGTTTGGTTTTGTAATTTTATAAGAATTGACTTTGTAGGGAGGATTTAACATCATTCTAAAAAGGGTTAATATTGTAAACATGGAAAGTGACTACACAAATAAAATCTCTGAAAAATACAGAAATATCAACTTTAAAAATATTGTCATGACCAAGCTAGTAAGGAAATGGAATTGGCTTGGAAACAAAGATTCTATAATTCCACTCCAACTAGGTCTGTAAACTATGACTTTATTCTTGATCATTGAGAAGGTCTTTAATAATTGCCATAATGAGCCCATTGTAAACATGTGCCCAGCTATTTCCAAATCAGGTCAAATTAACAAGTATTTATAAATCTATACCATTCCAGAACCTGTGCTCTCCATGAAGGGATATAAAGAAAGTGGGAAAATAGTTCTTGATTTGGAGAAATGAAAAACTGAATTGACTAGGCAACAAACAAATTACTATTGTGTGCAGAAAAGATCTATACTAAATAAATGTGAGAAAATCTGGGTGTGGGGGATACTTTGGTTGTATTAGAAAAAATGGTATCCATGAGACACTGGCAACTATCTTCAGAGATTATTGAAATTTGACTATACAATAAAATAATTCCTGAATTGAGAGAGGGCTTCCTAGATATAGGAATGTAGGAATATACATTTAAAATATTAGTATAAACTGCCCAAAGTGAATCCTTGAGAAAGGAAAAAAATAAGAAATGCAAATAGGTTGCCAAATCATAACTTTAACCTTGTAAGAATTTACTATGCAACTGGGGTCAAATGGTACCCTCTATGTCCTTGCTCATGATGTAATTTTGGACTTTAAAATAGAATTCTTCCTGAGATGACACTCTGTTACATAGAACTGAAAGCAAAAAACGCCATCAGGCTTTCTGTTTCAAAGCCTGAGGCTCATTACTTCTTCATCCCCAACTCACTTAGCCCAGATGGTTTTAGAATTTTTTCCTGCTTCCTAGATTGTAACAGAATTGATTTCTTTAGCTGCCCATCCTGAATATCCCAAATAAATGGTGGAAATTTTCTCCTCTTAACCTCCCAAAGTTGTTTTCTTTTCCTCAGTTTCTATGATGACATTTATCTGTTTATTATCACCCAAGGTCTCTACAATAAAAGTATCAACTAGAAGGGTCCTTCTGAATTATCGTCTCCTTACTCAGTCTTCAGTCAGTGGGGCATTGTCTGATACCTCAGAAGAATCATTTGTTTTAGTTTCTGCAGATCCTATTGACTTTCTGAAGAATATTAAAATTGAAATAATACTCTGATAATTGTTTGGAGGAGGGCATCTGTGTTTGTGGATGATTTCTCTTGGATCCTTCTCACTGTGTTTTCCAAGATCTGCCAAAGTCCCTTCCTTTTTCAATCTCATTTCATTATTGAGACTTAGCCAGCTGGAAAGGCTTGGAGTACAGACCCAGTTATGAACACTAATCATCCTTGAAGCCCACTTAAAAAAAATCCAGGGAAGAATCCCCAGACAGGCTGCAGGGTAATGAAATTATTGAGACATACCAGCCCTCTAAGTCTTCTGATTAATTTGTAGAGAAGTGGTGACTGAAAAATTTGTAAGTGGCAGCCATTATACTAATGGTATGATGAGTCATTGAAGTCTATCTCTTAAATTAGTACCATATCTTCTAATCATACACATGCATTGGGCTTTTAGGTCATAAATATCTTCAATGTAATTTTAATTACTATGCAATTCTATTTTTCAGTATCCGTGTATTTGACCAGATTATTAAAATAGGTGACATCAATCTAATTGGATTGGATGAAGCAGAAATCATCTCTACTTTTAAAAAAATGGACGATTCTCCTTTCCAGTAAGTAAATTTTCCCACATTTCTTTAAGATGCAGAGATTGCTATGTCATTGTTTTTGACTTGGAAATTTCTTTAGCAATGTGTTCAAACAGAAAAATTGGGGAGAAAGAAAGCCTAATTAACATTTTTAAATAATTTCTCTTTTTGTCTTCTTTTGCTAGGAAATGACCCTCTTTTTTTTCTGTTCAGCAGTTCACAAGATGTTTTAGGATCCATTTGCACCTTCCTTTCTGAATACTCTATCACATCTCAAGCAAACCCTTGATTTTCATTTGCATTCATTTTTAGTTAATGAATTTTTATTTTCTTGCCAAATAATGCTCCTTGAACCTGAAGAGGTTTTTTGGTTT
This sequence comes from Monodelphis domestica, assembly GCF_027887165.1. Lineage (NCBI taxonomy): Eukaryota > Metazoa > Chordata > Mammalia > Didelphimorphia > Didelphidae > Monodelphis > Monodelphis domestica. The sequence goes on from NC_077230.1 coordinate 33,599,813, forward strand.
TGTTTTGTTTTTGTAAGAATGAATGCTTAGCTGAATTTCCCCATTCCATTTTTTGCGTGGCTAGGTCTTTATCCAAAGTACATAAATTAAATGTGGATGTTTTGTACCTAGGATTGAAATTGGCCGCGAACCACCTGAAGTCAAGTCAGAACTTATAGTACGCCTCAAGTTGTCAGAGGAAAGGAAGAAATATTTTATGAATTCGCTCATAGTACAGGTATTATGTGAACCAAATAAAAAAATGCAGAAACTCAAAATTCTTTCTTTTTTATCATAACAATATTAAAATAAAAATTTTGTTCTTTAAAAAGTTTCCTTTCCTACTCTTGAGTAACTTCATCTTAATTTATTACATACTTTTTTATTGTTGCTCTTTTATGCAATTTTATCAATGTCTCTGAGATTTACATTCTAATCTTCTCTGATGCACTCCAACCTTCACCACTGAATTATCATTTGTAGTATAGAGAATGAATTAAGCAAAACTGAACAATAAATACAGCAACTGAATCTGATAGTTTTTGCTCCTTTCTGAACAAAGGAGATATATATGTGTGCATGTGTATGTATATTTTTATATTATCTCTAGCTTTTGTCCCAGACTAAGATTTTCCATTACAATTAGTCAGAGGATGGCAACATTTTAATGCTGCTTTAATTTACCTTAGTTTTAAAGAGCCTTCTGTTTCTGCTTACTTTACATTATTTAATGTGGGGTTTTTTAATGTCTCATAGAATTCTTATTGTTATTTTCAAAAACTTAATAATATCTCATTATATAATATATCACAGAATTTGTTCAGGTCTTCCCAAATTAAAGGACACTTTGTATTCAGACAAAGAATATGTGAGTGTATCCATATTCCCTTGATTTCCTGCCTTTGATGACTTTGGGGGTTTCTCTTCTATTCTAGTTGCATTGATTTTGTTCATGTTAAATCTTTCTTAGTAGTGCAAAATTTCTATTTTTTCTTTTATTATGATCACAAACCCCCTAGTTTTTTACCATCAATATGCCTCACAAATAGAGGTCTAAGATGTCTCATTCCTGTTGTTTTTCTAATTTTGAATGCTGTATGGATATTGGTTGATATTAAGGTTGTATATGCAACTTGAATTCATTATGGTAAATTATATAGCCCTTTCGTATTCAAACTTTCATTTGTATCACATGATTTCCAGTTTTTCTCAGGCCTTCCAGAATACAGAATCCTTCCTCTCTCATTTTTATTTTTGGGTTTTTGAACTCCTGGATTGCTGAGTTAATTATCTTCTGGGACTTCCTTATGGTAGAATATTTTATGAACTCTTAATTATTGTCAAGAAATCTTGAATAATTTTATTATTTTTGAAGGTTCAGTTTGAGGACCTGTTAATTTTAGACCTCTTTTATTATTCTTGTTTTTAACATTTCCATTAAGATTCCTTTTCACAACAATCTCTGACCAACAATCTTTTATTTTATGTCTTTCTGTATCCTATCTCTAAGGTTTTCCCCAAAATGCTGGTCTACCAATTTGTAAGCCCCTGGAGGTGAAGGAATGTCTTATCTTTATATCCCAAGGACAACACACGGGCTTGCACTTTTTAGATGCTTAAGAAATTATGATTGAATTAGTTGCTCATGTTGTTATGCTGATTCATAAGCAGGCTCTTGCTTTTTATTCTGTGCTATTTAGCTAGATGTTTTGGCGAACTCTTTAAAATGTTTTACTATAATTTTGAAATGACCATCCTTCCTCTAATAATGATAATGTCTTTGGAAGAAAGATCAAAGTATATATTTAATCTTTCAAAGTGTGTATATGGGTATATTGGTATATATTTCATTTTGCAAAAAGTATAAAAGTATTTACTACTGCCTCCTTAAAACCTCTTTCCTATCCAATTATGAAATCTTTAAACATTAGCACATTAGGAGAGTGGATTTTGTTTGTTTATTTTAAGCATGTTCTTGAGATTTCTTAGCTTTAGGCCTATATTGTAATTACACTTTCTAAACATTTTCTCCATTTAAAGGAAAAAATTGGAGATATCACTATTGTGAGAGGACAAGCAAGTATTTGTACAACTTCAAGAGAACCGTGGTACTGGATGGCCAGGTATATATATATATATTGTATATATATATGTATATATATAAGCTTTTATTGAGTATGTAAACTACTGGTTTTTTAGACCAAACTTAGTGAAAGATTAATAATAAAATAACAATATGCTTTTGCCTCTAGATTCCATTTACTGGGAAGATTTCCAAAGTGGAGACTCAATTTTGAAAAAATGTTTATATTCAGTGGGTTTTTTGGATAATATTTTCCTGATGAGGAATGGCCTAATCATTTCTGGCTCATAAATATATAGAATGAAATAATATAATGCATTAAAATAAGTAAATATCAGGAATAGAAGAAATCTGGAAACATCTTGATGAACTTTGATGTAAAGCAAATAGAACAGATTAAAAACAAAAACAAAAAGAATGTTTTTTTTAAACTTTAGCTTCTGTCCTCTAATTGAAGCTAAGTGTCAGTTCCAAAGCATAAGAGTAGTAAGAGCTAGGCATTGGGGTCAAAAGACCAGCCCAGGGTCACATAGCAAAGAAGTACCTGAGGCCAGATTTGAATGCAGGACCTCCCATCTCCAGAATCTCTCTATACACTCAGCCAATTAGCTGTTCATGAGAATATATTTTTTGTGAATTAAGACAAAAAAGGTCTAGAGAGAGCAATGGATAAGCAAAAACTGTTAGGCAGAAGAATAGGTTTAAAAATGTTATTTTAGAGTGTTTAACTGACTCCCTATTATGTAAATTCATGTTCAAAATAAATAGCATAAAAAAGGCTAGAGTCTCCTAAGCATGATGATTGTTCCTTAGGTTACTAAAAGTGTGGAATCAAGCATGAAACTCCCTAGGTTTCTTCAAATGCACAATATATTTTAGACTCTTCATACATCTAGTGATAATGTCCAGTTCTGATTGTATCTCTCCAGGACTTCTTAAATATTGACACCATTTAAGTGAAAAATTCAGAGTTTTTTGCACTCACTGCTTTCTAGAATTATAGAACATATGGAAGGATAAATTTTTTCAAATAACTATGGTCACTGATGCAAAGTTAAGACAGTGAAGTTTCCTGGAATCACAATTTATTGTCATATTGTAGTTCAGTTGTATTATTCTTCCTAGGACACTCTTCAGAGTTTTCTTGGCAAAAATACTAGAGTGGTTAGCTATTTCCTTCTGTAGCTCATTTAACAGGTGAGGAAACTGAGGCAAACATGATTAAGTGACTTGCCTAGTGTTACACAGTTAATAAGTGTTTGATTTGGTGACTGAATTTTAACTTAAAAGATGAGACTTTCCTTACTCTAGGCTTGACACATCCAGTGTGCCACCTACCTATCCTTGCTGCCATTAATATTCACATTTTGAGTTGGATTACCTAGAGAAAAGAGTAAAATATAACTCAGCTGTGTGCCTGTGATATCAAATAGGGATAGGAATTTCCCAAAGAAGTATAACAGTGACAAAGGGTTGTAAAGTTTAAAATTAGTGGTTGGACGATGATTATATGAAATTATGTGATTGCCAGTACTTATTACAACTTGAGTCAGAATTTATTTACAAATAGAGAGGAAACAATAAAGAAGAGAAATGTAAGGGGGATGGAGAAGTTATCTATCCTATCAATCTAAATGCTTTTCTCTGGGTCTGCTTAATCCAGGAAGAGATTTCACTCCAAAATCTAGGAGAGGGATCAGACTTTTACTCACCCAAGGGAATAACCCTAGAGTCAGAGTCCAATTAGAAGCGTAGTTCCAAACCCATGTTCCAAGCAAGTCTCCAGCAAAGCTCCCTTGAAGACTATCTAAGACTATCTCCAGAAGACAATCTCTTCAGACTTATCTTCTCAAAGACAATCAATCTGCCCTAAAGAAGTTCACGGTTTGCTTTTTATGGTGACTTCTTGTCCCCTCCCCTCTTCTCAGGGGTCAGTCACAGTTTCCAAATTGTCTAGCACTGCCCATGGGGCAGTATGGGTAGGATCAACTTTTCACCTTCTGAAGGTTAAATTCTCATCAAAAAGATTCACAGATTCCTGGCTGACTGAGGTGTGAATTCTCTAAGTACCTTGCTAGATTCTCATCTAGTACTAAGTATGGTGTTTAATCTTTTGTTGGTTCAATTTAAAAGGAGACAAAGGAGAGTTAATCCTCTTTTTTGGTCTAGTGAGTGTACTAAATAGGGGTACTTAATAGTGTTAACTCAGGATAGACATTAGAGGAAATAATTCCCTTTTCACAGGATGCTGGGGTCCAGAGGATTGGGATGATGCTGTGTCCTCACTCTTTCCATTAAGGACTTTCCTGTTTTCAACCTAAGCATGTAATAACTACTTTAGTCTTGGGGAGACCAGACCATTTGAAGGAAAGATCAGGCATTTATCTCACAGTCTTTGCTTCTTTTTCCCTCTACCCAGTAGCTCCAATTTTCCCAGTAGGGAAAATTGAACAGAAAAATTTGGTCAAATAAGGAAGTGCAAAAGTACTTGATCTACTCTGTGAGACAGCTATGTATTTCCTCTTCATAAAACATGGGCTTAATAAACACAGGGTCTGAATTCAATTCAGGCTCTCTGGACCTCTGAAATTCATAATGTTGATTTTATGCAGAACACAATAACCTCAAGACTGATGTTGGATCATTTATGTAGGACAGGCAGTTAGAGGTTCAAGTTTGCTGAATTGAGCCCTAAAGATCTTGTGTCCACATGGAAAAAGCTGCCAGACTCTTAGAGTGGGGAGGACAGCCCATCCTCCTTCTGTTCAGGAGAGAATTATTTGCCACATGCCCTAGAGTCATGATGGTAAACCTATGGCACATGTGCCAAAGATGGCACAGAGAGACCTCTCTGTGGACACACATATGCCTTCCATGGCAGAGTTAATAACTAGAAAGGTAGAAGAACTTGTGGTAGGGGGACTGCTCCCTTCCCCTCTCTCCACTGTGCATCCTTACAGTACTCACTCCCATTCCTGAGTGGAGTGCTCAGGCTACTCTCCTCTCTTTCTCCCTCCCCTGTCTGAGTAAGGGCAGAGGACACTTGGTTGCTGGGGGGCATGGTCTCTAAAAGGTTCTAAAAGGTTTGCCATCACTATCCTAGAGCCTTTTTGGTGAACCTATAGCAGGTGTGCTGGAGGGACTGCTCCCTTCCCCTCTCCATGTGCACAAGGACAATTCTTATATCACCTGCCCTTCAGCCTAGCAGTCAAATGGGAACATTTCCTCCTTCCCCTGTCTGGAGTAAAGTCAGTTGTTCTTACATGCATCGTGAGGGTTTCAGTTTGGTCACTTGCTCTCTAAAAGTTTTGCCATCACTGCCCTGGAGAATCAAAGGAGGAGATGCGATAACACCCCCCACACACATACCTCCTCCTGTCAGCTCTGAGCATGTTCCATCTCTATTATCATGACATTTACATGAGAAGACAGTCAGATAGACAGGCAGACATAGTGCAAAATTCATTATTCACATTTGTTCTAAATGCAAGTTTAGGCCTTTCTTGAACCTCTAATATGAGAAAAATCACAATTCAAGAGAGCTGTGATTACTTGTGTTACAATGATTGGGAGAATCATGTGGCATAATTTTGGAGATGTGTGTGTTTATTTTATCTTTAGAGCTCATTAAATAATATTTGAGTAAGTAGAGATATAGGCTAGATTTATGATTTCATTGAAATAGGGAATATTCATGTGTATAGTTAGAAAATCTTAAAATCCTAAAACTACATTACTCAGAATACTTTTCCCTTTGTGCACATTTGAGTCAATTCACATAATTGTTTATAAGTTCTGTAGCTCCTCCCTATTGCTCTCTTCTTTCATGACTGGTCCTGGGTATCGGTATTTCTTTTACTTTAGTTATTAATTAATAAAACCTTTAAAATAAAAGTTATGGAATATTAATTTTAATATTTACATTTTGGTTTACCACAAACAGAATTCTCAAATACTTTTAAATATAGAATAGATAAATTTTTTCAAGCATTCTTTTCTGCCTGCCCATCTGCTTTCCCCACCATCTGCTTGAACCAGCTCTCCACCCACTACTCCTGCTGCCACCCACCACCAGATCTTCGGAGTGGTTTCTCCTCCCCCTGCATGCTCTTGGGAAGAGTGCTCAGCTGCAGTCTCCCACTGCTATTTCTGATTCAAGTGACTGTACAGAGGGTGAGATTCCCCAATCCTTTTGCCCATTCTTTTCCCCACTCCAGGTGGGTTTTTGAGCTTGTGCTAGCTATTTTTCAGTGTGGAAAAGTGACACCATGCTATTCAGCCCCACCCCTTCTAGTTTATAAGCTGAATTTCTTAAACTGACCCTTGGCACCCAGCTTGCAACTCAGGATTTTTTTCACTGGAAGGGGGACCACTCTGCTGTTTTGTTTTTTTTTTTGAGGGCACATTAACCCAAATCAATGAATTTGAGATTTTATTTTTCTCCCTCCTACCCAAAACATCAAGGACTACTCTTTCTTTCATATGAAAATATGCTATTGTTCTCCCTTGAAGTTTTGCCCTTCTTTGAGTTTACTCTTTAAATAAAATCCATTCAGTCTTCCCTTCTTTTTTTTTTTTTGGAGGAAAAATGCTTTTACAAAGCATGCTAGGAACTCTCACAGAACAGTTTGAATTGCTTGATCTCTAACTAGTGCATATTAGTTCTTGGTTATTTTACTAGCAGTTTGTATTTGCACTGTATATTTCCCATTTTGTTTTCTTCTCAAGAATATGCAACAGGCTAGACTGCTTAAATTAGAGACCAAACTGAAATATTCTGACAAAGTGTTATGGGGTTCAGATAGGATACCTTTTGCAAGAATGCAAGACTCCAAAACTTAACTTAAAAACAAAAAAAGAAATTTATTAGTTTAGGAGGTAATGTTGAGAATGGCCAGGAGGATAGCAAGGTGGAGCAGCAAGATGGGGAGCAGTTCCTTGGGAGAACAGCATGAATGGAAAGGCTGCTCCCTGTGAGGACAGCATGGATGGAAAAGCTGTCCCCCCAGACGACATCAGTTCTGGGGATTTTGTACTCTTTACAACAGATGCTATGTCATGGTGTGGACATGACCTAGAGTGTTAATCACTCAGGCATTTGGTGGGGTTGAGGTGGTCATCTGACTTGGGTCTGCCTGGAGGCATGAAGATTCCTTAACAAACAGATATCTTGAGATGTAGCCTGATAGGATCTAGGTGTATCCTGGAGCTGCGTCTCTCTGTCCATAATAGTTTGCCTGAGTTTCTGAGGATACAGTGCCCATGTCAAAAGTTTTGATATTCTTAAATATTCTCAACACACAGAGTAGAGAATCCTGCCCATTGCTTCTATCAGAAATTTCCGAGTTCGGACAAATGAAGTGCAAATAGTTAATAAATAGTGCGGAGGGGAATGAACTTTAAAAGAGATCTGGAAGTTTATTGTTTCCTAACTACTTTTAATTTATTCCCCTCCATAAGAGTAAAAGAAGTCTATTGGAATTGGAGAAAAGGATTTTTGACATCCCTGCCTCTGTCTTTGTTACGCTTATTTTATTTGCTGATTGCTTGTGTTAAGAGTTAATTTTTTTACAGTTCATATGTTAATCTAATCAATATCTTTCTGATATACTGAATCATTTTAAGCTAATGTTTTTTGTCTTTTAGATATATGCTATTATATTGATTTTTGTATCTGTACCTTTCCTCTCTGACTGTACTGAAGAACATCATTATGAAAGCCCATAAACACCTTTTTCAGTGGCAAAATCATAACTCATTAGGGGTGTGCACATTTGTCACATAGATAATGATGGATGGACTTCATCAAAACTGGTTACAACTTGTATACAACCTTTAGAGAATTTAATGAGCTAAGAATTTCAATTGCAATTTTAAGAGGTCTTCAGAAATTACTTTAGATATATAGTAGATTTCTGTAATGATATTTAAAGTATATATGTATACATACTATAAACCTTAACATTTCTTAGACTTATAAATGTTGGAAATTTCACCATTGGGAAATTTCATACTTGAAAAATTTCCCACTGATAGTCTATTGGAATGTTAATCCCCCTTGGCATGGGAGGGTCCTTCTCCTACCTACTTAAGATTACTTTAGGATAGAAACCTTTTGCTGAACAATGGAAAGGGCTTTGACCTATGCTTAAGCATAGAACACAAAGTTCTTTGAGTCATGTTTGATTTTAAAATTGATACAATAGAGATACTTGGAATGACAGAACCAGGTCTTGGAACTTACAATCTCCACCCTACTCAGTCCTAACAGGATTTAGGAAGGGCTGCAGCATAGATCAAAATTTAATTATTTGAGAATATGACCTTCAACAGATATGTGCAAAGTGGCATACCTCTGGGAGGTCCTGGGTTAAGCTAGAGCCACCATTGGCACAGGGAAGACATGGACAGTGATTGGTAGATGTGAGAACTGAGGGGAGGGAAGTTGAATGGTTTCCTTAAAGATAGCAGGGTCTGAGGACTGGGAGAGGTTTGAGAAGTTTTGCTCTGAGAGGATGCTCTGAGAGGAGGGCTTGCTCTGAAAGAGGCTGGAGGTGGAGGCCCCTGAGACTGTTTCTCCATTTGGTCATGTGAGTGATAGGGACTGATCTCTTTTCTTTGCCTTAGCTATCTAAGGGCTTGGGCCTTTTGGCTCAGCCTAAACAGAGGGGGTATTTAAGCCCTATTCCCTTCTCTCCCCTTTCTCTCTCTCTCTCTCTCTCTCTCTCTCTCTCTCTCTCTCTCTCTCTCTCTCTCTCTCTCTCTCTCTCTCTACCTTTCTTCCTCCTGTTTGTAATTAAACTCCATAAAAGGTTGACTGCTGACTTGAGTTTTCATTTAGGAATTACATAGCTGAATTCCTTGGCGACCTTAAATTAATATATATCGGTCTTTTAAAGTGATTTCCTTGTCACACATACATATATATTTTTAAAAATGTTGAACTAAAAGGTAAAGAACCAAATATATGTTCCTACTTAAAGTATAAAGCAGGAAGCCAAAAAGAGCTTCTGTGCATGCATAATAAATTATACTCTGCAGTTTAATCTAATTCTACCAGAACAATAGAGATTTCTTGGTGATGTTCATCTGTATTTGTATTGTAATTTGTAGCATTGCTCATTTTATACCCTCTAAAATTGTGATTGATCATTAAATAATTAGAGTTTACTCTGGAATTGTGTCTGATTATCAGAGTTCTTAAATCTTTCAGATTTGTTTTTCTTCATGGTGTGAATATGAAAAAACCCTCATGATAGTGTCAAATTTCTTCATGCTAATATGATAATTTTTTTCCTGGTTCATAATAGTTTGGCTCTGTTCTCTTTGTATCAGTTCATAGAAGTCTGGCCAGGTTACTCTAGTTCCATTCTGGAAATTATTTCTTTTTGTGCATAATTTGTTCAGCCATTTCCCAGTAAAACCAAACCAAACCAAACCAAAACCAAACCAAACCAAAACAAAACAAAACAACACATCCTATTAATCCCCAGTTCCTTGCCTCTGCAGAATAAGAAAAGAAGTATCCAATAATTGTTTTGGTATCTTTGGGTCCTATCTTTTCATTTGCATTTTTTAATTTCTTTGGGATATTGGTCAAAGTTTAATGACAGTTTAATGAGGCCTAGGACCAAATTACTTTCTTGAATATCTAGAACAACCTAAAATTCCACGACCATGAATACTCTTGTTTCTCATACCCCAATAATTGTCATTTTAGTTGTAATCATCTTTGTCAATCTGGTATGAAGTAACAGCTTAGAACTGTTTAAATTTACATTTCTCTAGTTACTAGTGATTTTTGACCATTTAGGATTGATTTCCCCCCTTGAAAAAGGTGCATTAGTTTCCATAGCCTTTGACTTTTTTTTGACTGTCATTTAATTGGAAGATGCCGCATGGTTCAAGGTTTACATTTGATCAGTATGTATAGTAAATGGAAGGTCAGAAAGGCTAAGTGACTTGCCCAAGTTAATACAACTAATTAGTAGAAACTTACAAGTAGGTTCTAGAACTAGAACTTGAGTCCAAATCTCTTTAATAACAAGACAGTTTGATTGCCAGTTGTATGAAACTGCTATCTTTTCTTCCATAGTAACCTGAAATTTGTTATTGGGGCACTGAAAATATTAATAGAAGAAGATCAGGGATGTAGAAAAGACTTCCAAGCTATCTTTGAGCAGGTAAGACAGCACAGTTCCTCCCCATTAATCAAGTTTTATTGAATGTTAGTTGTGTGAACAGTGATAAAAGTGGTGGAAAGCAAAGCAGTCAGTGTGAATGGTGCCCATAATAATGCATGAAATAAATGCTTCCTATTTCATTCATCCATTCTTTTGATCAGTCCAAACAAAACTTTTCAATCTTACTAAAACTCTTCTTGGCCTAAGAGGACTGCTTTATGAAAGGTGAATTGACCAAAACTCCCATATCACTACTCTCTGCCTAGTACTACTTATCACTCTTTAGAAAATCCAGTATGGAAATCATTTGGGAACCCCAGCCTACTACTACTACTAATCCATGAATTGTGTCTACTTGATCAAGAGAAAGGATCATCGGCTGGGGTATCCTTCTTCCTTGCTTCCCTTACTCCGTTGCAGCTATTAACTACTCTTAGGTCTTAAGATGTGAATCAGTAACTTTCTTCGTTCTGAAGTGAAGAAGGCCCACCAGGCTTTTTTTATTATTATTTTCTCTGTGAATGTGCCTCTGAAGTCTGCTAGAATGTAGGCCTTACAATCGATTTCCCCTACTTTTATGCTATCATTGTAACTACTAATTGAAGTACCTCTGGATGTGTGCAAAATGCTGCTAAGCGCTGGAGACATAAAGAGAAAAAATGAAACATTTCCTGATCTTGAGACACTCTTACTCGATACTCTAAGTGGAAAGTACAACATTTAAAATAAGGTTCAGCTGAAGCACAAGATGGAATGCTTCAGAAGTCCTGGGGTCTCAGTGGTAGAATGGATGGAATGGATAGCAAGCGCCATTTGGCAATGATTTCACAAAGATTAGTTAGACTGGTTCTGCCATCTATCACATCAGTAAATTCTTTTTGTATTTGAGGATTAAACCCAGTGTCTCGGTCACATATTATCAAGGCTTTCCTGTTGTTATTGGATAAAGTCTAAACCCAGTACCTTCCATACTCTGACACCAGAGGGTTCCATACTTAATTCCCAGAGTACCATGACATAAATTTTTTATTATATATATATATATATATATATATATATGCATATATCTATATCTATATCATTGTAGTCATATAAATCTTATATACCCAGAGCTTAGCTGAGGACCAGAAGACCAGACATGGAAGAAGCTCTTAGTAGTGAATATCATTTTTCCTTTTTTCTATACACATGTAAATCTGTGTGTCTGTATATACATATATATGCACATAAATGCATGCACACATTTATTTATATATGTGTATGTGTGTATGTGTCGATATCTATACCTCTATCTAAGGCCAGGTTACTTACTCATCAGACCTGCCCTAACATTCTTCTAGTTTGCAAAAGGGCTTGTCACTGTAATTTCTCAGCTATTATGGTATTTCCACTGACTGTTTTTGAACATCTCTTGGAGTCCATTTTACTAAATTACAATCCTTCTAGAAGCAGAAACTGTCTTTCCCCCTGTATATACAGAACTATGCAGGAAGAGAGGCTTCATTTTGTAGTGTTAGGAAGTGATATGTATTGAAGTGGTCCCCCTGATGTCCATCCTGGATGTCTGAAGCTCACCAGGTCAGTAACATCTTACTGCTTTTGGCAGCTTCCTGCACCTAAATGGCAGTGCAGGTGTCACCTTGCCTTGAAAAACACAATTCTTAGCTGGGAGAGCTTTTAAGCTTTGGATTCTATCCCTAACCTCATTCCTATCTGTATGCCTATCTCTTTCCCTCTTCCCATTCCCATCCATGTCCCCATCTCAGTTCCCAAACCTATCCCTGTCTCTAATCTCATGTAAATCTCTCGTCCTATCCTGATTGGTTTTACACAATAGCTACTAGTCATGGAATTTGTGCATATGTTTTTGAATGTAATAGATCTTAAGGGGTCATTTGAGAATAAAGAGTCAGATAAGTGGCTAGCAGGAATAAATGACTTATATATGAGATGGTTGTGACTCTTGGAGAGGAAAAGGATTGAATAACGTGTACTTAATATTAATAGATTTATTTTGGTTAAATTTGGTAAATTTCAGGCTAACATTTTTCAAGAAAAATATAAAGACATGAACACATACAAAGTGAATATGGAACAGAAACCTGATGAATCAGATAAAGAAGGCACATTTTTACCATTGGCCCCAGAAGAAGAATTATTACTAGGACAATTTAAAATAAAGCCTAAAGAGATAAAAAATGAAGATTTATCACCAGGGCAATTATTAGCCCAAGGGGATTTCAATTCAGGTAAGACATATATCCTTACTCAAAACATTTGACCCTAAAGTTTTCTGATAGATAAGAGAAATTTGGAACAAATGTTTCCATCACTCACTGAATCTCTGGTCCCTATTTCTTTTCTCTTCATATCTCTAATAATGAGAATGCTAGCTGCTTTATAAGGCTTTCTCACCTATTGGTGATCCCTCTCTTGTTGATTGAACTATAAGGGACCTTGGAAATATTCTACCATACCTTTTTAATTGATATAGAAATCTATCCTATATGTATGTCAGAATGTCATTTAGCTTCTGCCTCAAAATATGCCGTGATAGGAAACTCATTTTCTCAACATCCAGGCCACACTATTGCTAAATTACTTAAGCTTTTAGACAAGATTTCAGTACAATTTTATTTTGCTCATGCTTTTTTTAATAATTTAGTTGTTTTCCCTTCTTTTGAAATAATACAGAAAAAGATCTTGTTCCTCTTTCCCTATTACTATCTATCTGACATATAAAATCAACTTATTATCCACCTAAGTTTTTTTTAATATCTATGATGATGTTTAGACTGAAAACAATCTTTATATGATTTCTTATTACATCCTTGGGACATGGTTTTGGTTAGAGTCTATTATCCATCCTACTTTAATGACATCCATTTTTGTTTATCAACATTCTGTTGGTCTCATTGCAACAAAATCTTTTTTTAATTCAATTACTTATAGGAATAATTTTGGCCATTTCTTTTGACATTTTAAAATTCAGATGCCCCCATCTCCCTTTCCCTGAGGGGGTGAAGAATCTGATATAGGTTACACTAATACTATCATGTAATACATATTTCCATATTGTTCCCATCATGATAAAGACATATAACATACATATTCAATCTCATGAAGATTTATAATATAACTTATAATTTATAATATAACTATTATAGTAGAAGATGTCAAGTTTTGATCTACACTCAGATTTTTTTTGTAGCTTCCTTGACCATTGATAGTATGTTCTTCATGTGTTACCTTGGAAGCTTTATGATAATGGTTTAGTCCTCCACAGTTGATCATTGTATAATATTTCTGTTATAGTCTCTAGTTATAGTGGCTCTGCTCACTTTTTCTGAATTCATCCTGTTCATTGTTCCTTATGGTATAATAGTAATCCATTACAACTATATTCTACAGCTTGTTCATTCAACCACTAAATAATGGACAACCCCTCAGTTTCCAATTCTTTGCCACTATAAAAAGAGCTGATAATAATATTTTGGCATAGTTATTTCCTTTTATTCCATGTTTGATCCATTTGGGATCCTGAACCTTTAGTGAGATTGTTGTATAGACCTTTGGGTATTGTTTCATATAAGTCTCCAGAATGGTTGTATCGATTCACACTATCACCAATGAATTTTATTAGTGTTACAATTTTCCCACCTCCCCTTCTACATTTATCATTTTCCATTTTGGTCATGTTAGCTAATCTGAAGGGTATGAGATCATTTTTCAGACTTGTCTTAATTTTCATTTCTCTCATCAATAGTGATTTGGAATTTTTTAAAATATGGCTATGTAAAGTTTTAATCTCTTCTGAGAAATGCCTATTCAAATCCTTTGACTATTTTCTCAATTGAGGAATGTTGTGTATTATAAATTTGACTCAGTACTCTATATATTTAAGAAATGAGACTTTTGTCAAATACTTGCTATAATTGTTTCCTCAGAATTTGTTTTTTCATTTCTAATCTTAAGTACATTTGTTTTATTTGTGCAAAACCTTTTTAATTTAATGAAATTAAAATTCTTTTTTAATCATGTATGCCAATGGTTTATTTTATTTTCTCATAAAACAATTTGTCTTATTTTATTAGTTCTATGGTTTTCTTACTTTCAATCTATTCGTCCCTTGCTTGATTTTCATGATTTCCAATTTGGTGTTTAATTGAGGATTTTTAAATTTGTCCTTTTCTAGGATTTTTAGTTGTATAACCAATTTGCTTATGACCTGCTCTTTCTCTACTTTACCTGATATGAGCAATTAGAGATGTGAATTTTCCTCTAAGTACTGCTTTGGCTACATCCTATGAATTTTGATATGTTGTCTCCTTATAATCATTCTCTTTAATGAAATTATTGATTGTTTCTATGATTCATTCTTTAGGCAAAAATTTGTTTATATCTATCATCTATGTATATGCCATATACATAAATTTATTTATTGGCAAATAGAGAAGGTTTCCTATTTTAGCTATAAATATCACTTGTATAAATGGTTCATTAGAAAATACCTTTTTCCTGGGTACCATCAATTACTTTCATTCCTTTTGCATTGTGAAACTGTGAACATTTGGAGTATCACTGTCATTGCTAACAGAAGGAAATCTGGTTCATCCTTATGAATCTGAGATCTGGAAGAATGAATACTGGTGAATTGAGCAACAGTTGGAAAATGAATGCTGTACTTCAGGGGCTGACTTTTTTTTGGCTGCCAAGTACCAACAATTAATATGATTGTTGTTCAGAGAATATTAGAACCTCTGGTGTGAGGGCTTGCTGAACACTTTTCAGGGCTGCTTATCTACCTTTGGTGTCTACTTGTCACTCAGCTCTCATCTGTGGTTCCATGAAGCTGTAGCATGTGGAGCAGCCTGTTAAAACTGAACAGATGGGTTAAGTTAGGTTGATATCTACTCCAGGCTTGTGAATACCTCCTCCTGGAATAGGTGGATGAGAAAATTTGCTTCAGTAGCCATGAATGTAGCTGAAGTAAGCACTGTGGAGTGCGTAGAGTTTGGTTGGACATCTAAGACACTAAAGTCATTTAGGTTCAGTGTCAATCATCTAGGTTCAGTGTCAGTCATCCAGACTTTAGTCTTGCCACAGGATTTAGATGACTCTGGAAGAAAGAGTGAGGCTGACAATTTTGTGCAACTCACTTAAATCCAATTCATACACAAGTTAAAATGTTACCCTGTGATGTCACTGGTACTTTTCAAACATAAGGATCACCACCACCGCTGCCAACTGATTAATCAACATTTTTGACTGTCTCATCCTTTTAAGTCTTCTTAAATCTAGCTTTATTTGTTTTTAACTGCCCTTGCAGCAGGACTAGTATTTTCTTGGTAGATATCCTAGATCATCAGTCTTAGAAGGAATCTCAAAGACCACCCACTTTAATCCCTTCATTTTGTAGGTGTGAAAAATGAGGCACAGAGAAGATATTCAGATAGTTACCTTCCCAGCGGTGACTTCATGGCTTCTGGCTCTAAAAGCAATACCATAGGTAGGTTCTTCACTTTATAAGATGTCTAAGCCTTGGTCAGCAATAGTAACCAATGAAAGATTGCTGTTGTCCCTTGCTAATCCTAGTAAAATATTGGTGTACTGTTGTACTCATTGAATTATTTATTTTTCTTAGCGACCCCAATAAAAAAAGAAAAAGAAGAAGAAGAAATAGTAGTGGAGGAAGAGATTATTAGCACTGGAAAACCTACAGAGGGAAAGGCTAAAAAGAGATTTTCCTGGTTCCGGTAAGAGATGTACTTTTTATATATGGATAACAATATTCTTAATAAACAAAACATTTTATTTCTCCTGGAATTTACCTCTTTGGCTACTGTTTGCTATGTTTTTTGCCCCTTTCTACAAAAGAACATTATTTATATGAATTTTCTCAGTTGTTCACATCTTCCTCAAATGGAATAGAGTAAAGGTGTCAAATTCACAGTTTATGGATGTGACCCAGAGAGATCCATTTCTTTTTGAGTCTGATAATAACAACTTAGTGGGAAAAGTATAGGACATGGAATCTGAGTTATCTGCATTCAGACTGGAGTTTTATCACCTAGTCATGTGTTCAAATTCAAGTATTTTCTGATCAATAGGTTACAGACTTCCCATCTATAAAATATTACAAGTTGACATCTAGCGTTACTTCAGATCTAAATCAGTGACCCCATCACTCCTTACAAGACAAATCATGTATTAGTTGTGTTTAATGTGGAGGAGGAAGAAGTAGAGAAATGATATTGTGCCATATGCACACATATTTAACTTAACTGGCTTCCATATCTAGTTTTATATTTTTACCTATAGCGCCAAATTTGATCTTGCCCCTTCTCTAATACATGTGCTGACATAGCACGTATCCTACAAAAAGTGTAACTCCAAACTCTTTTAACATGTAGCTTTGTCTTTTTTTCAGAATTGAATTCATGAAATTTTTATAGTGTGCATCTAATTAAGATCCTTTTTTGTGTCATAGTAGAATGTATTTTGTATTTTAATAATTATTTCCCTCTCAAATGTTTTATGATTCTAGCAATATCAAAGAACGCAAGCTGTGGAACTTCTTTCATTTTAAAAAACATGACAAACAAGTAAAGAATGTGCACAAGTGGGAAGAAATTGATCAAGAGGTAAATTTTCATTATGTTAAATTTATCAAAGATTTAAGTTTGTTTCCCCATTTAAATTACTAGAGAGTGAGCTTTCTCTTGAATTAGAAAACTATAATTTACCTTGGATTGAGGAGTTAACATTCTGTCATAATTATTAATCAGTATGCATAGGAATAAAATTAACTGAGTAAGGAGCAAAAGTACCATAGCGGCAACTGTTTGGCCTTGAAGTCTCTTTTTTGTTCCCAGAGATCATTCAAGAACCTCTCTCAAGAAAAGGGAATGATTAAGAACTCTTAAAACATTTGAATTCTCTGTATTTGGATGTTCTAAGGACAAAGGATAATTGATTCAACTTTTGGCCTCAGAATATTGTTGGCTGAAAATTTTCTAAAATGATGGCAGAGAGTATTGAAATACACTTAACCTAGAGAAAAGTGCAAGTTGAATTGTTATGGGCTGATGCAGGTAGGAAGTGATAACATATTAGGATAATTTTCCCTCCATGAGACAGAAGGGGTCTCTGAAGGGGCTGTACAATTTTTAAAAAATAACAGGTAGGTAAAATGGTAAAAGTTTACCAAGAAATACCACTGTCAGTTGTTGGCAAAATAAGAGGAGAGATTGCATGTGTATGTCTTGATTGACTGTGCCTGTGTTACTGAGCAAAAAAAAGAACATGAGAGCCACAGATGGGCCAATATGACAATGAAGGAAAATAATAAATGTTGAAGGGGATATGGCAGAATTGGGACACTAATGCATTGCTAGTGGAGTTGTGAATTAATACAAGCATTCTGGAGGGAAATTTGGAATTATGAGCAAAGGGCTTTAAAAGAGCACATATCCTTTGATCCAGCAATACCACTGCTGGGTTTGTACTCCAAAGAGATAATAAGGAAAAATGCGTATACAAAATATTCATACCTGAGCTCTTTGTGGTGGCAAAAATTGGAAAATGAGGGCATGTTCCTCAATTAGGGAATGACTAAACAAATTGTGGTATATGTTGGTGATGGAATACTATTGTGTTATAAGGAATGATGACCTACTTTATTTCTATATAAACTGGAAAGACCTCCATGAACTGAAGCAGAGTGAAATGAGCAGAACCAATCGAATGATATACACTGAAAGTGAAACATTGTAGAACTATCCAACATAATGAACTTTACTACTAGCAGCATACAATAGTCCAGGACATTCCTGAAGGACTTATGAGAAAGAATGCTATCTATATTGAGAGAGAGAACTATGGGAATAGAAATGAAAAAGAAACTTAAGACTTAACACTGGGAACTTGTTTATATGAATATATGATTTGGTGTTTGAGCTCTATGGTAAAAATGAATAATATAAAATTAGATATCAAGGGATAACATTTGTACAATCCAGTAGAATTGCTTATTGCTTCTGGGAGGGGAAAAGGGAAAGAAAATGAATCATATAAACTTGAAAAAATATTAAAAATAAAAAAAGAATATGAGGTATGAGGTCAATTGAGAAAATATCTATTGATCTTCACACACATATTTTTACACATACATAAATAAATAGATACACATGTACATATGAGTAAGTCCAACTAAAGATTTCATCACCCACCAGGCATTAGGAGGTATTTCTGACCTGCCCAATTTTGTTTGTGCTCTAGCTAGCAAGAATAAAATTCTGAATTGCCTCACATTTGGAATTCTTTTGAATCCTCCAAGGATGGTCCCATCTCTTAATAGATACTGAAAAAGGACCCCCACAACACTGTCTAATGGAGATGGGCATATTTTTTTCAATTTTCTATTACTTATAAAATAATAAATGGCAATAAAATACAAGCTTTCCTCCAAACCTAAAGGTGACAACATCGAATATATTTAGCATTTGTAATCATGATGGTCAACTTGCCAAAATCTTGTAAAAAAAAAGTAAGATTTGTTTCCATTTACTTTCTAGAAATATTACCCATCAGTAGAAATAGACAAAAAACTAGGATGCACTTTAATAGTTCCTGACCAGTTTCTCAACTGATATGGTAACCTCAATTGGAAAGTTATGGATATCAGACACTGGAAGATGGAATTGGGGACTTGAGGGTTCTTTGCCTTTATAAGAACCATCACTAGATTCTAAAGTTAGCTAACACCTAGCTAATCTAACTTCTAGTCTTAGAACCTGGTGATGACTCTTCCTCTGCCTCCCATGACCCAGAAACCCCAGCAGCTCCTACCAGGCCAAGTTGCCTCAACTTCCTTCCTGGGTGGATATTGGGTAAAGAGGCCTGTGTTCCTGGCCAAAGAAGAGACAAAACTACCTGGATAAAGGTAGATTTTAGTTCAATTTATTTTGGCCATGGAGAATAACTGAATACACTTTGGATGTAGATAATTTTCCTCTCATATTGTCTTAACTTGGAGTAGGTGGAAACATTTTAGTATTAATACATTCCCTTACAAAGTCATCACTCCTTAAGGGAAAATATATCGAGTATTTTGCCTGTTTTAGAATAATGCTATTTTTAAAAAGGCTCCAAAGTATTTTCATTGCAAAAAATAAAGTTTTTTCCTGGTTTACAAAACTCACTTCAGATCTCTTGTTGTTCTGTGAATTTTTGACATACAGATGAAAGAAAAGGGTGGTGGGGATAAGAAATACAGCAGCCTTGAAAAGCAAAATTTATAAAAAAATGAACTGTGAAATGAGGGATGATTTTGGAACAAATGGTCTCTAAGGCTCCTTTGAGTTTTTGCTGTCTATGGTTATATTAACATATAGCCATGGAAGCTTTTTAAATATTGTGTCTCTTGACCTCTAGGTATTGGAAGATTACTGTCCTTATTCTACTGAAGCCCCTAAAACATTGCCAACAGAGTGGACAAATATTGAAGTTGGTAATTGGTTATGGAGCATTGGAATGGAGGAGTATGTTGTAAAATTTTATTGTAAAGGAATAACTGGTGAAAAACTCCTTACACTGGACAATCGCTCGCTAAAAGTAAGTTCAAGATTGACTTTTTTTTTACAATCCATTAGACAACATATATATATATATATATATATATATATATAATCACTAATTTTATTGAGAGAGTATATAAAACATAATACAAAAATGGGAAATCCTATGGATGATCTATTTGCCAATCTTATGGTTTTAAGGAAATCATGTTAACTTCCTTTTGAATGTAGTATCAAGGGAGATTTCTTTTTGATTGTGATTTGTTAAATTCCCCCCTCCCCTTTTTAGTATTCCTAACATGTGGTCATTTCTTTTTATTTATATTTATTTATTTATTTATTTTTAAAAACCTACCATTCCATCTTGGAATCAATCCCCATGTATTAATTCCAAGGAAGAAGAGGAGTAGGATCTGGGCAAGGAGTGGGTAGTGAGTGACTTGCCGAGGGTCACACTGCTAGCAAGAGTATCAAGAGTATGTGAGGGGGCATCTGGGTAGCTCAGTGGTTTGAAAGCCAGGCCTGTAGATGGGAGATCCTGGGTTCAAATTTGACATCAGACATTTCCCAGCTGTGTGTGACAAGGAAATCACTTTAAAAACTGATATATATTAATTTAAGGTAGCCAAGGAATTCAGCTATGTAATTCCTAAATGAAAAATCAAGTCATCAGTCAACCTTTTATGGAGTTTAATTACAAACAGGAGGAAGAAAGGAATTAGAGATAGAGAGAGAGAGGGAGAGAAAAAGGGGAGAGAAGGGAATAGGGCTTAAATACCTCTTCTGTTTAGGCTGGTTAGGCAAAAGGCCCAAGCCCTTAGATAGCTGAGGCAAAGAAAAGAGATCAGTCCCTATCACTCACGTGACCAAAATGGAGAAACAGTCTCAGGAGCCTCCACCTCCAGCTTCCTTCAGAGCAAGCTTCTCAGAGCACAACCTCTCAGAGCAAAACCTCTCCAACCAACCCCCCCTAGTCCTCAGACCCCGCTATCTTTAAGGAAACCATCCAAGTTCCCTCCCCTCAGTTCTCACATCTACCAATCACTGTCCATGTCTTCCCTGTGCCAATGGTGGCTCTAGCTTAACCCAGGACCACCCAGAGGTCTGTGGCTTTGCACATGTCTGTCTGTTGAATATTCTCAAATAATTAAATCTTGATCCTTTGCTGCAGCCCTTCCTAAATCCTGTTACCCTGAATAGGGTGGAGATTGGAATAATTAAATTTTGATATATGCTGCAGCCCTTCCTAAATCCTGTTAGGACTGAGTAGGGTGGAGATTGTAATTTCTAAGACCTGGTTTTGTCATTCCAAGTATCTCTATTGTATCAATTCTAAAATCAATCATGACTCAAAGAACTTCCTGTTCTATGCTTAAGCATAGGTCAAAGCCCTTTCCCTTGTTCAGCAAAAGGTTTCTGTCCTAAAGTAATCTTAAGAAGGGAGGAGGAGGAACCTCCCATGCCAATGGGGTTCACATTCCAATAGACTATCAGTAAGAAATTTTCCAAGTATGAAATTTCCCAATGGTGAAATTTCCAACATTTATAAGTCTAAGAAATTTTAAGGTTTACATGTGTGACTATGGGTAAGTCACTTAATGCCCATTGCCTAGCCTTTACTGCTCTTCTGCCTTATAACCAATACATAGTATTGATTCTAAAGTGGAAGATGAGGGTTTTTTAAAAAAAGAGTGGTTGGTATTCCGGGTAAACATGGTGGTAGTCTAGACGCACGACTTCCTCTTCTCAGTACCCACTCATAATAGACTACCTCAAAAGACCAAAAATCCAAATTCGTAAGAATGAAGAGACTCTACAGTAGGGCCCAGCATTAAAGCTATGTGGAATTTGGGTATTTCCACAGTATAAGGGGGTGAAAAAGCTCCCTTCAAAATGTGAGCTGATCTAACCTCCCCCCACTCCACCTACGGAACCAGAGTCAGAGCCAGCTTGCTCCTGAATCAGCGAATGAGTAAGAAGCACCTCTAGGTCCTTGGGAACTAACTAAGACCAGAAAAGACCTATCCCTGAGAGCAGCTACATGTGAAACCCCAGCAGCCTGAAAAGCACAGATCATGGGTGCTCCTGGGAAGATATCACAGAGAAGGGCAGCAAACAGCAGAAGCTGCGGAGATTCAGGAGCTTGCCTCGGGCAAAATCATTGCTCCTTAGCTCCATACACAGAGTTCCTTCCCATCTCACTCAGATTTCTGACTAAAATGGGAAGGAAAAACCTCTACAGTGATGGTAAATTGTGACCAGGAGCAACAACCTCCCTCCAAGGAAAACAAAAAGAAGTTATTGACCCTGGAAAATTATTAGAGGAAAAACTCAAGCTACAAAGGAAATACAAGTGGCAGCTTCCACACTAAAGGACCACAAAACCTAGAACATGCTAGGCAAGAGAATTGGGTCTTCAACCAAGGATCACCTATCCATCAAAATTGACTATATACTTGCAGGGGAAAGTATGGGCATTCAACAAAATAGAAGATTTCCCAGTATTTGTAAAGAAAAAAACAGAACTATAAGTGGAAAGTTTGATATCCAAACACAAGATCAAGAGAAACATGAAATGGTAAATAAGAGAGGGAAAAGTGGAAAAAAATTTTTATTCAAACTTTCTTTTTTAAGGGCTTAAATTAGATCAAATTATATGTATTAATATATGGGGGAAATGTTATTTGTAACTCAAAAATTATATTCAATATCATGGTAATTAGAAGAATCAGTCACAGGAAGAGACTGGGGCATTAAGGGGCTATGAGATGATATGCAAAAAAGGGGGGGAATCAAAGATGGCACCAAGAGATACTTCAAGAAATAAAATAAATAGTATAATCTTTATCACACAAAGATACAAATGGGCAGGGGAGGGGAAGAATACTCTTATTAGAAGGAGAGAAAGAGAATGCTAATAGGTAATACTCTGAACCTTACTCTCAGTGAAATCAATTCTGAGAGGGAAGAAAATCTAGACCACCGGGGTCTTGAATTCTATCTTATCTGACAGGGAAAGTGAGAAGGGAAAACTAAGGTGGGTAGGTTGGAGAAAAGTACAAAAAGGTAGGTAAAGAGAGGGGGGAGGGAACGTAACAGACCCTAAAAAAAAGAAGGGAACAAAAAGGGAGGGGCCAGAAAGGGAAGCATATTAAGGGAGGGGAATAGGGGAATTGATTAAAAGTAAACCACCAGTTTAAAAGGATGTAGCAAAAGAAGAAAGGACAGAACTAGGAGAGGATATCAAAATGCTGGAGAATACAAAAGTGACAATCCTAACATTGAATGTGAATGGGATGAAATTACCCATAAAATGAAAGCAAATAGGAGAGTGGATTAGAATCCAAAATCCTACCATATGTTGTCTACAAGAAACACACCTGAGGTGAGTAGATACTCACAAGGTTAGAATCAAAGATTGGAGCAAAACCTGTTGGGCCTCAAGTGATAGAAAGAAGGCAGGAGTTGCAATCATGATATCTGACAAAGCCAAAGTAAAAATAGATCTGATTAAAAGGGATAAGGAAGGTAAATATATCCTGATAAAAGGGAGTATAGACAATGAGGAAATATCACTAATCAACAAGTATGTACCAAATGGTATAGCATCCAAATTTCCAAAGGAGAAACTAATGGAATTGAAGGAGGTAATAGATAGTAAAACTATACTAGTGGGAGACCTGAATCTACCACTATCAAATTTAGATAAACCAAATCAAAAAATAAATAAGAAAGAGATAAAAGATGTGGATGAAATCTTAGAAAAATTAGGGTTAATATGTCTATGGAAAAAAATAAATAGGTACAAAAAGGAATACATCTTTTCAGAAGCACATGGTACATTCACAAAGATTGACCATATACTAGATTATAAAAACATGGCAAACAAAAGCAGAAAAGCAGAAATAATAAATGCAACCTTTTCAGATCATAATGCAATAAAAATAATGATCAGTAAAGGTATGTGGAGAGCCAAATCAAAAATTATTTGGAAATTACATAATAGGTTCTCCAAAATTGGCTAGAAAACAAATCATCAAAACAATAATTTCATTGAAGAAAATGACAATGATGAGGTATCCTTTCAAAATCTATGGGATGCAGCCAAAGCAGGATTCAGGGGGAAATTTATATCTTTGAGTTCATATATTAACAATTTAAGGAGGATAGAGGTCAATGAATTGGACATTCAAATCAAAAAACTTGAAAGTGAACAAATTAAAAATCCCTAGAAGAAAACTAAATTAGAGATCCTAAAAATTAAGGGAGAAATAAATAAAAGTGAAAGTGAAAGAACTATTGTACTAATGTAAAACTAGAAGCTGGTATTTTGAAAAAAAAACAAACAAAATAGACAAACTAATGGTCAATCTAATAAAAAAAAGGAAAGAAGAAAAACAAGGTAATAGTGGAGATGAAAAGAGAGACCACACCTCCAGTGAAGATGAAATGAAGGCAATCATTCAAAACTCTATTGCCCAATTATATGGCAAAAAATATGCTAATCTAGGTGATATAGATGAATGTTTACAAAAATATAAATTGCCTAGATTAACATATGAAGAAATAGAATTCTTAAATAATCCCACCATATCAGAAAAAGAAATTGAACAAGCCATCAAGAATCTCCTTAAGAAAAACATCCCCAGGGCCTGATGAATTAACAAGGGAATTCTATCAAACATCAAAGAAAAGCTCAAAGTTCATTTGGAGAAGAACAAAAGATCAAAGATATCCAGGGAAATAATGGAAAAAAAAACGCAAAGGAAGGTGGCCTTTGTAGTACCAGATCTAAAACTATACTATAAAGCAGTAGTCATCAAAACAATTTGGTAATGGCTAAGAGGCAGAAAGGAGGATCAGTGGAATAGACTTGGAATAAGTGACCTCAGCAAGACAGTCTATGACAAGCTGAAACATCATAGCTTTGGGGACAAAATGTAAAATAAATAATTTTGATTACATCAAATTAAAAAAGTTTTGTACAAACAAAACCAATGCAACCAAAATTAGAAGGGAAGTAACAATTTGGGAAACAATCTTCATAACAAAATCTCTGACAAAGGTCTAATTACTCAAATTGACAAAGAACTACATCAATTGTCCAAAAAAAATCAAGCCATTCTATAATTAATAAATGAGCAAGGGACATGAATAGGCAATTTTCAGTCAAAGGAATCAAAACTATTAATAAGCACATGAAACAGTGTTCTAAATCTCTAATAATCAGAGAAATGCAAATCAAAACAACTCACCTCATACCTAGAAGATTGGCTAACATGACAGCAAAAGAAAGTAATGAATGATGGGGAGAAGGGGTGTGGAAAAGTTGGGATATTTGCATTGCTGGTAGACTTGTGAATTGATCCAACCATTCTGGAGGGCCATTTGGAACTATGCCCAAAAGGGGCTAAAAGACTGTCTGCCCATTGATCCAGCCATAACACTGCTGGGTTTGTACCTCAAAGAGATAATAAGGAAAAAGACATGTACACGAATATTCGTAGCTGCACTCTTTTTGGTGGCAAAAAATTGGAAAATTCCCCTTCAGTTGGGGAATGGCTGAACAAATTATGGTATATGTTGGTGATGGAATTACTATTCTGCTCAAAGGAATAATAAAATAGAGGAATTCCATGGGAACTGGAACAGCCTCCAAGAAGTAATGCAGAGTGAAAGGAGCAGAACCAGGAGAACATTGTACACAGAGACTGATACACTGTGGTACAATCGAATGTAATGGATTTTTCCATTAGTGGCAATTCAGTGATCCTGAAGAACCCAGAGGGATCTATGAGAAAGAACACTATTCACATTCAGAAGAAAAACTGTGGGAGTAGAAACACTGAAGAAAAACAACTGCTTGATTACATGGGTCTAGGGGGATATGTTTGGGGATGTAGACCATAAAGGAACATCCTAGTGCAAACATCAACAGCATGGAAACAGGTTATGATCAAGGACACATGTAATACCCAGTGGAATTGCGCATCAGCAATGGGAAGGGTGGGAAGGGGGAGGGGAGGGAGGAATAGTATATGATTTTTGTAACCAAGGATTAATGTTTGAAATTGACCAAATTAAAAAATTAATAAAATGAAATGAAATGAAAAAAAAGAGTATACGAGGCCACATTTGAATTAATGACTTTTTAAAAAATTTAATTTATTTAGTCAATTTTTAGAACATTATTCCTTGGTTACAAGAATTATATTCTTCCCCTCCCTGCCCTCTCCCCACCCTTCCTGAATCTGTTGCTCAATTTCATTGGGTATTACATGTATCCTTGATCAGAACCAATTTCTATGTTGTTGGTGTTTGCATTATGATGATCATTTAGAGTCTACCTCCCCAGCCATATCTGAGTTAAGGACTTCTTGTTTCTAGGCCTAGCTCTCAATTTGCTAAGCCACCCGTCATTCTTTTTTAGAACTCTGTGCATTAAAAAAAAAAAAAAAACAACCCACTGGTAACCAGGAAAGCAGTTTTGTAGTTTTTGAACAGTCAGATTAATTTCACTGAAACAGATTAAAAAACATTAATCATGGAAAATGGCAAAATTTCATTTCATTTATAGTAAATAGAATCTCATATTTTATAAGGCCTAAATTGCAAATCCTGGTTAGTATGATACCTTTGTCTTTGACTAGAGATACTTGATCCATGAAATATGATAACTTACTAGACAAAAAAAAAATTCTACTTGGATTCATTTATTTCCTAAGAGAATAGAATTTTGAGGGTTTTAAAGTATACTTTCTCTCATAACATGTTTCTAGGATTTTCCTAAAATATAGTATTTGATTTAAGTTCCTTTAAGCTGTAAATGTCTGATATTCTGAGCCTTCAATTTTAATTTAATTTTTAATTTTAAAAATAAATTATTAATACATTTAAGTATTGATTGATTTTATTATTCATTCTTTTACTTAAGTAAACAGGAATGTTTTAATTAATTTAATTTTCCATTTAATTTTTTTTCAATTCGGGATTGTTTCAATAGCACAAGCATCATTGGACTCCCATCTAGATAAATAACAATTAATGCATGAAGTCCCAAAACGTTTCGCAAAGGCAAACTATTATGGTAGTTCCTTAATGTATTTTAGGATTGTACGATGTAATTTTTTCTTCATCCAGACCTAGGGAATATTTTTCTATTGTTGGAAAATCTGTGTTCTTTAGAAATGATCCTATAGCAGCTTCATTTTCAGGTTCATTATGTAAAGAATTAGAAAATCTATTCATCTGAATAAGTAGATGCAAAATTACACTTTTAATTTTTCTTTCCAAAGGAAATCGAAGTCAACAGAAAGAAAGACCGCCGGAAAATACTTAAGGCTATTAAGAAAGTTAGAGATTTTTGGGAAAAAAATCATATTTTCGTCTTACTATAGAAATTGATGGAAAGAAGACACAGAACCTGAAAGATATGGCAAAAATGGAAAATGCAATTACTTTTGTTCTTTTTACTTTTCATCATTTTACTTCTATGTTACTTTTGTTATATGAACTTTTAAGGGATTTTACTTCCATGTTACTTTTGTTATATTTACTTTTCATCATTTTACTTGTATGTTACTTTTGCTATATGAACTTTTAAGGGATTTTACTTCCATGTTACTTTTGTTATAGGAACTTTTATTCATTTTATTGTTACTTTTGTTATTATTAACTTTTAATCATTTCACTTCCATGTTACTTTTGTTATATGAACTTTTAATGGATTTTACATCCATGTTACTTTTGTTATATGAACTTTTAAGGGATTTACTTCCATGTTATTTTTGTTATTATTAACTTTTAATCATTTCACTTCTATGGTACTTTTGTTATATGAACTTTTAATGGATTTTACTTCCATGTTACATTTGTTATATGAACTTTTAATCATTTTATTACTGTTACTTTTGTTATTAACTTTTAATCATTTCACTTCCATGTTACTTTAGGTATATGAACTTTTAAGGGATTTTACTTCCATGTTTCTTTTGTTATATGAACTTTTAAGGGATTTACTTCCATGTTACTCTTGTTATATGAACTTTTAAGGGATTTTATATCCATGTTACTTTTGTTATATGAACTTTTAATCATTTTATTAGTGTTACTTTTGTTATTATTAACTTTTAATCATTTCACTTCTATGTTACTTTTGTTATATTTAATTTTAAGGGATTTTACTTCCTTGTTACTTTTGTTATATGAACTTTTAAGGGATTTTACTTCCATAATACTTTTGTTATATGAACCTTTAATCATTTTATTACTGTTATTTTGTTATTATTAACTTTTAATCATTTCACTTTCATGTTACATTTGTTATATGAACCTTTAAGGGATTTTACTTCCATGTTACTTTTGTTATATTAACTTTTAAGGGATTTTACTTCCATGTTAATTTTGTTATATCAACTTTTAATCATTTTATTACTATTACTTTTGTTATTATTAACTTTTAGTCATTTCTTTCCATGTTACTTTTGTTATATGAACTTTTAAGGGATTTACTTCCATGTTACTCTTGTTATATGAACTTTTAAGGGATTTTATATCCATGTTACTTTTGTTATATGAACTTTTAATCATTTTATTAGTGTTACTTTTGCTATTATTTACTTTTAATCATTTCACTTTCATGTTACTTTTGTTATATGAACATTTAGGGATTTTACTTCCATGTTACTTTTGTTATATGCATGTTACTTTTGTTATTATTAACTTTTAATCATTTCACTTCCAGGTTACTTTTGTTATATGAACTTTTAAGGGATTTACTTCTATGTTACTTTTGTTATATGAACTTTTAATGGATTTTACTTCCATGTAACTTTTGTTATATAAACTTTTAACGGATTTTACTTCCATGTTACTTTTGTTATATGAACTTTTAAATATTTTATTACTGTTACTTTTGTTATTATTAACTTTTAATCATTTCACTTCTATGTTTCTTTTGTTTCATTATTAACTTTTAATTATTTCATTTTTAAGTAAGTATTATTTTGATAGAGGATAATTATTGCACAGGTTAATAATTGTTAGTATCATACATATAACATATGAAAAAATGGTTATCATATGCATGTATACTTTTTTATAAAAACCAATATGGAATTTCCTCCATATGACCATACTGTAAAAAGCAATCATTCTAATCTAACAAAATTTTTAGTTATTTTTCCTTTTCAACTTTTCATTGCCACTGCCACCAGCTTTAAAGAATCTGTCTCAAGTACTATTTATTAGTTCATAATTCCAGAGAACTCAATAGGCTTTAGTCAAGCCCTCATGATGCTCTGTTACTTTTGTTTCAGAATCTATATATAAACAAAAGAAATGCATATAAAAATCTGTACATATTATAGATTTCCTGTAAGGATACATATTGTTCATGAGAATCTCCTTATTACCTTACTTTTTTGGTCATATTCCTCTCCAAATCATATTTTAAGAGCTACAAAGTATAGTTTTATATTCATCACTCTCTTATAGAATTTAGTTTAAATTTCTATCAAAGTATTTTAAATAACAATGAAAATAACTTCATAAAACTTTCCCCCTTAAAATTTCAGTTCATTCTCTCATAAAGGTATAAAAGCTCAGTGGAATAAGGATACCTCTTTAGGATTCATACATAGGCACAGGCAGCACTTATGCTTTGGGACATGGGTGAACAGAACACGTTGGAGGGCAATGAAATTAGAGCTAAGAGATATCCCAAAACTATCCTCATTAAGGACATTGTAACATGTAAGGCATCCATTGATGTTAAGTGAGCAGCCTAGATGTAATCATAAAACTGACTGGACAGGACCCTTCCTCCTGATAGGGAATATTTTAATATGGATACTTGCACACACATATGTATTTCCATTTAAGTGTGTATACACATATATACAATAATCTATACTAAAAAATAAGCATCATATGAAACTGAGAAACACTAGCAGCTATCCCAATAAATATAAGAGTAACGAAAAAATACCAACTCTCCCCAATACTATTTGAAATTTTTCTGGAAATACAATAGTAATAAGAAAGACAAATCCAGGACCTAAAGGGATGAAAACAGGAGTATATCTAGTTATTCTTATTTGCTTATAACTGACAGATGTCTTAGAAAATCCTAAAAAATCAGGAGATATTGTAACTGAGATGAGAATTTATAGCAAATTTACATTCTACAAAGTAAACCCTCAAAAATCAATACTATTTCTATATAATAGCCACAAAGATTCAATGGGTAGTAATAGAGATAAAATTCACATTGTAAATAACTATAAATAGCTTCAAATAACATGTTAGGCTCAAACTACTGAAATATACAAACTAATTGTATAAACAACATTATAAAGTGATCCTTGAGGAAGAAAAGAAAACTATAAATAGCTGGAGGGAATATTCATTATTCATGACTGGTGATCATAATTTAGGGCAAGTGTCAGTGCTACTCTACTTAACCAATTTCTAGTGCTATGGCAATCAGATTTTTAAAGGTTACATTATGAAATTCAATAGAATTCTAACAACTCAATTTAAAAATATATATATAAAGGGAAATAATGAATGAAGACTGGGAAATATAAAGTCTGTAAATTAAATACTGAGTCCAGACTTCATACTGTTATAAGGAAGCAATCACCAAAGCCATACTCTAATGATTAAAAAATTGAAAATTAAATTTTGTATATATAGTCAGTGAAGGGTGGTTTAGCATAAATGTTTGTTGTATTGTGACAAAGGCTTTTTTCTAAATCAAAAAATTATGTGGTTTAGGCCGTTTTTCTTTTCTATATGATTGTCTTTACTCTTTTCCTTATGTTAAACTATCTTTTGTATTCCTCGAATAAATCTAATTTTTTTAACCACAGATTGGTTTTTGGCTCAATCACTGTATTTTGTTGACAGAATTTTACTAAAAATTGTTAAATTAAGTTTCATTAAAAGTCTGGACTTCTGTAATTTTTCCTTCCCTTGTTTAGGTGTTAGGATTATAATTATTCAGTGAAATTTAATAGTGCTTTCTCAATGTTTTGAAAATATTTTATGTGTATAGTAATACTATAATTATTCTTTGAAAGTTTGACTCAATTCAGGACTAGGAATTTTTCACCAATATCCCCTGAATTCCCACTTTGGCATGGCATTTCATTTATACTTTGATTTCTTTCTCTCAATTGGATTATTAAAGAACTTTATATGGGATTCTGTTAGTTTGGATATTTAATATGCTCGAAGATTTTTCTCTATTTTGTATTTTCAGTTTTATCATCATAAAATCATATAAAGTTGGAAATTATTTGATTCCAGTTTTGTGTTTTATTATATTTTCTAGATTCTTAATTGGATTTTCTTCCATCTTTCTAATCATGTTGATGATTTGTCAAATTTGTTCATCTTTTTAAAAAAATCAACTTGTAGTTTTATTCATTATTTTCATCATTTGCAAAGTGGATTTTTCATTTAGTTTTCTCTAATTTTTCATAGTTCATTTTTCTATATTTTCTATTTATTAGCTGCATTTCAGATATTTTAGTATGTTATTTCATCCTTATAATTTCCAATTGCATTTCCTGTTTTACCTAAAAGTTTATCAATTAAAAAGTCATGTTGGTTTTCCAAGTTATGTCTCTTAAAATTGTTTTATGTTATTTCAAATTTTTTAAATTGTCTTTTCTTTTTCCTACAAAATGTGGGAAATGAATAATAAACTCTTTTATGAATTTATATTGTCAATCAAATTTCTATATCGGCCATGTTGAAAAAATACGAATGTCTTATTCTGTACTCTTGAGTCTTTGATTTATCAGGAGGCAAATAGTATGCTTTTTCATTAAGCGTCTTGAATCATGGTTGGTCATTACACTGATTAGAATTCCTAATTTGTTCAATGTTTTTGTCATTACCATATTGTTCTCCTTGGCTCTGTTTACTTGTCTCTCCTTCACACTTTACAAGTCTTCCCATTATTTTCTCAAACCTTCTTCCATTATTTATTGAAATACAATAACATTCTATCATATATCATATTTACATCACATAACTTTCAGCCATTCCTCAATTTGTGGGCTTGCCTTCAAATTTCTATCCCTAGCCACATTAAAAAGGTATATAATATATTTTAAAATATGTATGCAAATACATATATGTGATATATAAATATATTTATGTATATGACTATCACTCCCTTCCTCTGGCCTCCCTCTAATTACCCCATTTTCCCATAGTATACTAATATGTGGGGGAAATGTTTCCCCATGTATACTAATATGTGGGGGAAATGTAATGTATAAATGGGGGTAAAGAAAGACCAAATAGAATAATCTTTCTCACACAAAGATTCACATGGGAAGGGGAGGGGAAGAAAACTCCTATAAGAAGAAGAAGAGAGGGTTTTTTTTTTTTTTACTTAAACCTTAATCTCAGGGAAATCAACTCTGAGAGGGAAAAACATCCAGATCAATTGGGATCATGAATTCTATCTTACCCAACAAGGGTAGGGAGAAGGGAAAACCAAGGGGGGGAGGGGGAGAGGGAGAACAAAAAGGGAGGGAAAGAGACGGGGGAGGGGGAGGGAACCAAAAGGGAGGGAATAAAAAGGGAAACATCAAGGGAGGGGACAAGGGGGACTGATTCAAAGTAAATCACTGGACTAAAAGGTAGAGCCGAAGAAGAAAAGGTTAGAATTAGGGAAGGATATCAAAATGCCAGGGAGTCCACAAATGACAATCATAACTTTGAACGTGAATGGGATGAACTCACCCATAAAACGTAGACGAATAGCAGAATGGATTAGAATCCAAAACCCTACCATATGTTTTCTTCAAGAAACACACATGAGGTGGATTGACACCCACAAGGTCAGAATTAAAGGATGGAGTAAGACCTTCTGGGCCTCAACTGATAGAAAGAAGGCAGGAGTGGTAATCATGATATCTGATAAAGCCAATGCAAAAATAGACCTGATCAAAAGGGATAGGGAAGGTAATTATATTTTGTTAAAAGGGACTCTAGACAATGAGGAAATATCATTAATCAACATGTATGCACCAAATAATATAGCACCCAAATTTCTAATGGAGAAACTAGGAGAATTGAAGGAAGAAATAGACAGTAAAACCATATTAGTGGGAGACGTAAACCAACCATTATCAAATTTAGATAAATCAAAAAATAAAGAGGTAAAAGAAGTGAATGAAATCTTAGAAAAATTAGAATTAGTAGACATATGGAGAAAAATAAATAGGGATAAAAAG
This sequence comes from Monodelphis domestica, assembly GCF_027887165.1. Classification (NCBI taxonomy): domain Eukaryota; kingdom Metazoa; phylum Chordata; class Mammalia; order Didelphimorphia; family Didelphidae; genus Monodelphis; species Monodelphis domestica. The sequence continues at coordinate 33,632,895 of NC_077230.1, forward strand.
GAATACACCTTCTTCTCAGCACCACATGGCACATTCACAAAGATTGACCATACATTAGGTCACAGAAACATGGCACACAAATGCAGAAAAGCAGAAATAATGAATGCAGCCTTCTCAGATCACAAGGCAATAAAAATAATGATTAGTAATGGTACATGGAAAACCAAATCTAAAACCAATTGGAAATTAAACAATATGATACTCCAAAACCGTTTACTTAAAGAAGAAATCATAGAAACAATTAATAATTTCCTCGAGGAAAATGACAATGGCGAAACATCCTTTCAAACCTTTTGGGATGCATCCAAAGTGGTAATCAGAGGTAAATTTATATCCCTGAATGCTTATATTAACAAACAAGGGAGAGCAGAGATCAATCAATTGGAAATGTAAATGAAAAAACTTGAAAGCGATCAAATTAAAACCCCCCAGCAGAAAACCAAACTAGAAATCCTAAAAATTAAGGGAGAAATTAATAAAATCGAAAGTGATAGAACTATTGATTTAATAAATAAGACAAGAAGCTGGTACTTTGAAAAAACAAACAAAATAGTCAAAGTACTGGTCAATCTAATTAAAAAAAGGAAGGAAGAAAAGCAAATTAACAGCATTAAAGATGAAAAGGGGGACAGCACCTCCGATGAAGAGGAAATTAAGGCAATCATTAGAAATTACTTTGCCCAATTATATGGCAATAAATACACCAATTTAGGAGAAATGGATGAATATATACAAAAATACAAACTGCCTAGACTAACAGAAGAGGAAATAGAATTCTTAAATAATCCCATATCAGAAATGGAAATCCAACAAGCCATCAAAGAACTTCCTAAGAAAAAATCCCCAGGGCCTGATGGATTCACCAGTGAATTCTATCAAACATTCAGAGAACAGTTAATCCCAATACTATACAAACTATTTGACATAATAAGCAAAGAGGGAGTTCTACCAAACTCCTTTTACGACACAAACATGGTACTGATTCCAAAACCAGGCAGGTCAAAAACAGAGAAAGAAAACTATAGGCCAATCTCCCTAATGAATATAGATGCAAAAATCTTAAATAGGATACTAGCAAAAAGACTCCAGCAAGTGATCAGAAGGATCATTCACCATGATCAAGTAGGATTCATACCAGGTATGCAGGGCTGGTTCAACATTAGGAAAACCATCCACATAAATGACCACATCAAGAAGCAAACTAGCAAGAACCACATGATTATCTCAAGAGATGCAGAAAAAGCATTTGATAAAATACAGCACCCATTCCTATTAAAAACACTAGAAAGCATAGGAATAGAAGGGTCATTCCTAAAAATAATAAACAGTATATATCTAAAACCATCAGCTAATATCATCTGCAATGGGGATAAACTAGATGCATTCCCAATAAGATCAGGAGTGAAACAAGGATGCCCATTATCACCTCTACTATTTGACATTGTACTAGAAACACTAGCAATAGCAATTAGAGAAGATAAAGGAATCGAAGGCATTAAAATAGGCAAGGAGGAGACCAAGTTATCACTCTTTGCAGATGACATGATGGTCTACTAGAGACTAGAGAATCCTAGAGATTCAATCAAAAAGCTAATTGAAATCATCAACAACTTTAGCAAACTTGCAGGATACAAAATAAACCCACATAAATCATCAGCTTTTCTATATATCTCCAACACAGCTCAGCAGCAAGAATGAGAAAGAGAAATCCCATTCAAAATCACCTTAGACAAAATAAAATACCTAGGAATCTACCTCCCAAGACAAACACAGGAACTATATGAACACAACTACAAAACATTCGCCACACAACTAAAACTAGACTTGAGCAAATGGAAAAACATTAACTGCTCATGGATAGGACGAGCCAATATAATAAAAATGACCATCCTACCCAAACTTATTTATCTATTTAGTGCCATACCCATTGAACTACAAAATACTTCTTCACTGATTTAGAAAAACCATAACAAAGTTCATTTGGAAGAACAAAAGATCAAGGATATCCAGGGAAATAATGAAAAAAAAAACACATATGATGGGGGCCTTGCAGTCCCTGACCTTAAACTATATTACAAAGCAGGAGTCATCAAAACAATTTGGTACTGGCTAAGAAACAGAAAGGAAGATCAGTGGAATAGACTGGGGGAAAGCGACCTCAGCAAGACAGAATACGATAAACCCAAAGATCCCAGCTTTTGGGACAAAAATCCATTATTCGACAAAAACTGCTGGGAAAATTGGAAGACAGTGTGGGAGAGACTAGGAATAGATCAACACCTCACACCCTACACCAAGATAAATTCAAAATGGGTGAGTGACTTAAACATAAAGAAGGAAACCATAAGTAAATTGGGTAAACACAGAATAGTATACATGTCAGACCTTTGGGAGGGGAAAGGCTTTAAAACCAAGCAAGACATAGAAAGAGTCACAAAATGTAAAATAAATATTTTTGACTACATCAAACTAAAAAGCTTTTGTACAAACAAAACCAATGTAACTGAAATCAGAAGGGAAACAACAAATTGGGAAAAAATCTTTATAGAAACCTCTGACAAAGGTTTAATTACTCATATTTATAAAGAGCTAAATTAATTGTACAAAAAATCAAGCCATTCTCCAATTGATAAATGGGCAAGGGACATGGATAGGCAGTTCTCAGATAAAGAAATCAAAACTATTAACAAGCACATGAAGAAGTGTTCTAAATCTCTTATAATCAGAGAGATGCAAATAAAAACAACTCTGAGGTATCACCTCACACCTAGCAGATTGGCTAACATAACAGCAAAGGAAAGTAATGAATGCTGGAGGGGATGTGGCAAAGTAGGGACATTAATTCATTGCTGGTGGAGTTGTGAACTGATCCAACCATTCTGGAGGGCAATTTGGAACTATGTCCAAAGGGCGACAAAAGAATATCTACCCTTTGATCCAGCCATAGCACTGCTGGGTCTGTACCCCAAAGAGATAATGGACACAAAGACTTGTACAAAAATATTCTTAGCTGCGCTCTTTGTGGTGGCCAAAAACTGGAAATCGAGGGGATGCCCATCAATTGGGGAATGGCTGAGCAAATTGTGGTATATGTTGGTGATGGAATACTATTGTGCTCAAAGGAATAATAAAGTGGAGGAGTTCCATGGAGACTGGAACAACCTCCAGGAAGTGATGCAGAGAGAGAGGAGCAGAACCAGGAGAACATTGTACACAGAGACTAATACACTGTGGTATAATCGAAGGTAATGGACTTCTCCATTAATGGTGATGTAATGTCCCTGAACAATTTGTAGGGATCCAGGAGAAAAAAACACTATTCATAAGCAAAGGATAAACTATGGGAGTGGAAACACCGAGGAAAAGCAACTGCCAGAATACAGTGGTTGAGGGGACATGACAGAGGAGAGCCTCTAAATGAACACTCTAATGCAAATATTATCAACAAAGCATTGGGTTCAAATCAAGAAAACATGTAATGCCCAGTGGATTTATGCGTCGGCTATGGGGGCTGGGGGGAGGAAAAGAAAATGATCTATGTCTTTAACGAATAATGCTTGGAAATGATCAAATAAAATATATTTAAAAAAAATAAAAAAGAAAAGAAAAAAAAGAAAAAAGAAAAACCAGTGAATGGGAACCCACTATTCCTGAGGCTGCTCATTCCACTTTGAAAGTAAATTGGGCAAGTGCAGCCAAGATGGAGGAAACACAGCAGGGAGTTTCCCCATGAAATTCATCCAAATAGAACTAGAACATTATCTAAAACCCAGATAAGGAAATTTTCTTAAGTCACATTTTTCTATCCCTTTTCAGTAGCAGGAGACAAAGAGGACTCTCTTCATTGAAAACAGATACTTCTACCCTTAAATTACTCCCATCCCCACCACACCTTTCTTATTCTCCTTCTACTACTTCACATTAAAGCAAGATAGATTCTATACCCCAATGAATCAGGCTGTTCTTCCCTCTCTGATCCAATTCCAATTAGAGTAAGGTTCAAGTAATACTTGTCACCACCCTCATCCTTCCCTCCATAGTAATAGTATTACTTACCTCCTGTGCCATGTTAGATGATATAATTTACCCCATTTCCACTTCTCTTGTCCCATTACTCAGTACAATCTTCTTTATCACTCCTAGTTTTTAAAAATATTCTAAATAGCTTACAACAATCTCTGTCTATATATATATTTCTATTATGATGATAATTTTAAAGAGTTACAGATATCTTTCCATATAGGAATATGAAAAATTTGACCATATTGAAGCCCTTAAATGTTTTCTCTTATTTACTTTTTTATGTTCTTGAATTTTGAGTCTAAACATCAAATTTTCTGTTAGGTATTTTTTTCAGGAATGTGTGGAAACCTTCTATTTTATTAATTAGCCTTTCTTTCCCCTGAAATAGTCTGCTTTGATGGGTAGCTTATTATCCTTTCCCTGGGTCAATTCTCATTTTCCAGGAATTATTTTCTTCAGAAATATTGTTCACTACTTTTTTCTTTTTGCCAATTCTGATTTTTTAAAAGAATTGACTTCTTTCTCAAATATTTTGTGCCTCTATTACCACGTTGTTGAATTTCTTTTCATTATGTTCTTGGATTTTTCTCATTAATTTTCTCAGTTTTTTGTTTTCTAGTCTTATTTTATTTTTGAAATACAATTTTTGTTTCTTTTTAAAATGTTTCTTTAGCTCTTTTAGGAGTTATTGTTGGATTTCTGTCCAATCTCCACTTTTCTTGGAGGCTTTTTGTAGTCATTGTCTTTTTCTGAATTTGTATCTTGAACTTCTCTGTCACCTTAGTAGTTATATTTATGATTAGATTCTTTTGGTTTGCTCATTTTTTAGCATATTTCTTGACTGTACCTTAGATTAGAGTTGGGCACAATCACCAGTTTTTGAGTTAATAGTCAAATAATACAGTTTGCTAAGAAAAATACAACTTGGAGGGTATTAAATCTGCTGACAGGCCACTTTGACTTTAAGCCTGTAACCCAAAAGTTTCTACCAAGCCCACCACACCCTGCTGCATGTAAGCATACGACAATCACGAGGTGGAGGTCTGCCTTTGGGGTATCTTATAAGACAGAAGGCGGAGGTCTGCTCTTGGGGTGACTGGCAAGGTGCAATGACTATATCAGTCTTGGGGCTGCTGACTCCTAACATTAATAGGAAATTGTCAGCAAAAACAATTAACCTCTGACCTTTTATTGAGATAACTTAGAAAGGTCAGTCATATAACTGATATTAGTTACCTCACATAGTGATGATTTCTGTACTTTCTAGCTTATTCTGCACTTGCAGCATTAATTAAGAACTGCCCATGCGAAAGATTTATTTTCACCCTACTTTAATTTTTATTGTATTTTCTCTCTTTAATATGGTACTATGTCATCAGATTTTCCTAAGACTTGGGGTCTTTAGTCTTGATCTTGACCACAGTCACCCTGCTTCCAGTAAACCTATTATTTTCTTGGAGACTGTATTGGTGTGATAATTTTTCACCACAAAATGCGAATTAAAACAACTCTGAGGTACCCACTACACATCTGTTAGATTAGCAAATATGAAGTAAAGGAAAATAATAAATAATGTACAGACTGGCATAATTGGGACACTAATGTATTGCTGGGGGGGTTGCGAACTGATCCAACCATTCTGCAGGGCAATTTGGAATTATGCCCAGTAATACCACTACTAGGTCTGAAATCCAAAGAGACTTAAAAAAATGGGAAAGGACATGGTTGTACAAAAATAGTTAAAGCTGCCCTTTTTGTGGTGGCAAAGAAATGGAAACTAAAGGGACATCCCTCAATTTGGGAATGGCTGAACAAATTGTGGCAGATGATGGTGACAGAATACTATTGTGCTCTGACATTAACAGGATGATCTCAGAAAGAGTTGGAAAGACCTATATTAATTGATGCACTGAAATGAACAGAACCAGGAAAACATTATAAACAGTAACAGCAATAGTGTGGAATGATCAAATTTGATAGACTTAGCTGCTCTCAGTGATACAATGATTCAGACAGCATTTTAGATAGGTAGCCACAAACACAGAAAAGATGTAGGATGACAGGGGATGGAAGAAATAAGTCAGGGGGTTTTGAGGATAAGCCTGAAATATGTTTCTTTGCAGGCAGTAGGGAAGGAGTCAGCAGACAGAGACTGAGAATAAGTCAGAGTGTGGGGACAGATTCCAGTTCCATTGCCATGTGGACCATTTCAACTATTTCAGATCCTGAGCTCTGTGGCTCTCAGGCTCAGTAAGAATTCCATTATCTGCTTGTTTTCTTATTGGTGGTTTGGAGAGTGAAGCCTGACTTCAGATCTATACTCAAATGCATTTTCTCTCTTTTCGTTCCTGTCCAATTTGGATTTCTTTTTTTTTTTTCAATTAAATTAAATTTTATTTTATTTTTTTGGTTACAATACTCACTTCATTTCCCTCCCTCCTCTCCACCCACACTTCCCACAGCCAAGGCGCAATTTCATTGGGTATTACTTGTGTCCTTGATCAGAACCTATTTCAATACTGTTGTTTGCACTAGGATGTTCATTTAGAGTCTACATCCCCAACCATATCCCTTTGACCCATGGATTCAAGCAGTTGATTTTCTCCTGGGTTTTTACTCCCACAGTATTTCCTCTGGATGTGGATAGTGGTTTTTCTCATCCAAATTGGATTTCTGAATCTAAAACAAGGCTTACTTTGGGCATATTTTCCCCATACTTTTGTCACTTCTGTCATCCATGGTTGTGAATCTATTTTTTTAATGTCCCCAGGATAAGGTCAGGAGTTGAATCAAAGGGTTGTTAATAGTAGAAATTTCTGGGGCAACAAGGAAGGTGTTGGGTTCTTATGACTTCAACAGGAGCTCCTATTACAATTTTCCAAGTCAAAGAAATCCAGGGTACACCTGCACATCCCTGCTCAACCTAGGTAACTTCCTTTTCAATTGCAAAGATTTTTATTGGTCTTTGACTCCTCCTCATTTGCTAACATCTGGCAAATGGGCAATATGTAGACAGAAAGTGATATTGAATGCAAATATTCCATAACCTTGGGAAAGGGTTCAAGCCTCTTATTCCTCATCACTTATTTTATTGTCCTTTCAGGATTCATCAGGAATCCAGATTCTTTCTAGGCTAACTGTCTTTCTACTGTGAGCCATGATCCCACTTAGTATGGGAATGAGCATATTGTTCCATCAGGCAAAGTGTTGCCGTCAAATAAAAGAAAATAATAGCTAAGAGTGCCTGGTAATTCTCACTTAGATTCCTTGGTTCTTTAATGGCTCATCTTAGGCACCAAGAGCACACTACCAAATGTTTCTTCATTCCTCAACTTCTTCCCTAGTAACTTCTTTCCTAGAATTACCCTGTATTTATTTTTTAGTTCATCTTAGCATATATACGTTATTTTTTGTTTAGTGGTTTGAAATGCAAATGGAAATGGAAACCATGAAACAGTACATTAGAATCTGTAGACATCATGTTGACTTAGAGAATCCTCTAGTCATATTACCTATATTTCATTTTTTATATTCTGTTAACTAGTTACCAATTACATTTTAATCCTGTCTACCATGCCGCTCTTTGGTGTGTGACACTGTTTCACACCTCTGGACTAAACCATATTATTCCCCTTGAGGGCAGGAACTGTTTGCACTAATAAATACTTGTTGGTTGACTGGATTGATAGGTACAATTGGGTACATCCTTGTTATTGCTAGGGAAGCTTGTTATGAAACGTAGGGAATGAAATTACATAAGTCTCAAATGAAAGAAAAAGAAGTCTGCATATCAAATGTAACAAAGGTAGTAAAATGGAAAGACTAGGTAGATCTGGGCTGAGGTATCTGTCAATTTTTGCTGCTGCTTTTTGAGTGCTGGCTAACGATTATAAGTTTTAAAGCAAATGAAAAGTTTATTCAGGATAAAGAATCTGTTGTTTCCTCATAGGGCCAAACACTCAGCCAATAAAAGATGATTACATCACAGAGCACTTATGATATGTCACATCACCAAGGTAACTGGAGGGATGGAGATAAACAAAGGGCGGAGCCTGGGGAGATCATTTCTGAAAAGAAAAAGATGAGGTAGGATGTGTTATGATTTAGAGGATGACAGTTGATAAATTGTGGAATTTTGTATTATATAGAAGTTTGCCATGGATTTTTTTTTTTGTGTTGGAATGGTTTACTATGAAATTGCTATAGAAATTTTTCTTAAAACTCTTAAAAAAACTCATGATAATTTGCAATGTTGGCTCAAGATTATAAAATTCTAAAGGGGATCACTGAGGTTTTGTCCAGTTTCAAGAGATTTAACTTTATTGAGGAATTTAAAAATATTATTAGATGCTATAGTAGGTTCTAGGGAAAGAAAATATGTCATGACCAATATCTTCTAATGTGTTTTCAGTTTCATACGATTTTCACTACGTTAGTAATTTATCTAATGAACAAATATAATAATGTCATTGGGGAATGAAGGGTTTGGATACATAATGGAAATTTCTCTTTTTTCTGTATAAATAGTTATAAACATAAATGCATCTATATATTTATGTAATTAATATACTACATATAAATGCAGGTCACATAGCTAATGTCTGAAGCTCTATCCATTATATCATCTAGCCATCCTACATTTATGCATACATTCATATTTCTTTCTATGTCCCTATCTATGCTGATGTCTATGTCTATACACACATAACGTGCGCACACACAGAAACTGTTCCCAGGGAATTTTGTTAGAGATGATTTTAATGTCACCAAGCAAGTGCCTTTTTATTTACTAAATTTCTGGATCATTAATTCTTTCACTTAACTATTCTGTTCCTTAATTTGTTCCTAAGTCTAATGAATAAGTCAGACCAGAAAAGGGTTTATTAATACCTGTGGTCAGTGAGTTTGCTTTCTTTTTAAATTTCTATGCCTGTATTTCAATATAATTAATTCCTTTGTAATTCTTTCTATTTTGTTTTATGCATCTAAATTTTTTTTCTTGGAAAAGGTCTTCACCATATTACTAAAGGAGTTGATGACACAAAATAGGTTAAGAGTTTCTGGAATAAAAGATCACTAAGGTTCTTCCAAACTATAAATTTCTTGATCTATGCTGCTATAATTTTTTTCTGATTTCATAGGCACATTAACGGAATATATTTTCCATGTCTACCTTTTTCTTTACATATTACATACTTACTATTGTTACTCTATAATATTACATATTATAATAAATACTTTATACTACATTATTATATCTGAAAAGTTGGCCAACTTCAGCCTTTACTCTTTCTATAGTGATAAAGTAGAGAACAAGGAATACAAGATGAAAGCATGTGATAGATCTATTGTGAATTGACTGTATGTTCATCAAATGAAAGAACAAATGGAGCAATTTCAAAATCAGAAGAAGCAAAGCAATAAAGAAGTACTGCATTTTCTGGTGATAAACTAAGAAGTAAGAAATTTTTTGAAATGAATAAAACTTATGGCTTAACATGTCTAAGTGCCTAGAGTATGAATACTTTCAGTAGAGTAAGGACCCTGGTATTCCTGTGAGAAGTACATAGGACATGTGGCATTGCTACAGCAATTTCCTCTGGCTCCCATAGGGCAGTTGAAGCAAAATGATACAAAGGCAACAAGGTTTTTTGTTTTTTGGTAGGTTGTGTGTGAATAATTAGAATATAGTCAATATTTTTAGTTGGTTTTGATCTCTAATATAACAGAGAAGGATAAAGGACAATAAGATTCTACCACACTGGAATTCTCTTGCCTTGCAGAAATTGGAAAAGGAAATAAGATGTTGAGGATGATAAAAGAACATAGCTAGGTTGAGGAAGACTGTCAGATGATATCCAGGTCTGAAAATTATTTTATTTTTGGACAATACAAAGGATAGACTTAACGCTGGAAAAACTCCATCCATTGTGCCTCATACCTCCTAGCATAAACATTACTTGGGGTATATCTACATAGAATATTCCTTTAGAATTCCTCCCCCTTACATTAGACACACTACTGATTTTTTTATCACAAATTTAAAAGGAAGAAGCAAATATGAACACATGTGATACTTGAAGAAGAGAAAATTATTCTTGTGCAAGGAGCTTGATATCTTTTAAACTTCTCTGAAAAAAATGATGCAAAGAAGAGTCCAACAATTAGATTTATTTTCTTGTCAAATAGACAAAGGTAAGCATTAACTTTATGATTGCTTATTTCATATGTATAGTATTCTTTAAGCATTTTTCTATTTTTGTAAAGAATCTTTTATTATAACAATAAAGGTTGAATATGGAGAATATTTTTAAAAATAAAATATTAGGAATAACACAAATGAAGATAAAGGTATACAATTATAACTAGTAAAGATTTTGTTATCATCACAACTATTTGCGAATGGTGTCAGAAATATGTGAGTTATAGCAATAAGGAAAGAAAAAAATTGAGAGAATTATAAAAGCACAGTGAGAATAAAATTCCCTAGAGAGCCAAATATAAGGAATTAAAATAACAACTCCAAAAACATTCAGGATAATAAATAAATCCATAAAAGTATTGGCATTTGTATATATTATCCACAAACCGCATAGCAGAAACAAATGGAGAAATTAAAATTTAATATGACAGAGACTGTAAAATAGTTGTAAGACTATCTATCAAGGTAAAGCAATAATGGGGGTGGGAGTGGGGGTTGAGCCAAGACAGTGGTGAAGTTGCTACAGAGACCAATTTGATTTCTACCAAATTAAATTATGACATAATGCCTTAAAACAAATATTATAGGAGGAGCATAATACAAAGATGGGGTGAAAACATTTTCATCCTAAAAATACTTAGGCCAAGAGGAAAGATCTGCAACAATGTAGTGGAAGTAGTGCAAAAAGAGTAGAACAAGGCAGGCCCCAATGAGGAAAGAGACCTTGGAGACACCTGAATCCACAGCAAGGGCTTCCAGAGCTCTCAAATACAAATTGTAAAAAGAGTCAGAAAATTGATCATAAGGAGGTTACCTGGGTCCCTTTGCTGACTTGAGGGCAAGATTTTAATTTGAAAATTTTATTTAATTAGTAAATTTAGAATATTTTTCCTTGGTTACAAGAATCATGTTCCATCCCTCCCCCTGCCCCCAGTAGCCCACACGCAATTCTACTGGGTTTTACATGTGTCCTTGATCAAATCCAATTTCCAAATTGTTGATGTTTGCACGAGGGTGATTAGTTAGAGTCTACATCCCCAATCACTTCCCCATCAACCCATATAACCAAGTAATTGTTTTTCTTTTGTGTTTCTGCTCCCAGAGTTTTTCCTTTGGATGTGGATAGTGTTCTTTCTCATGGATCCATCTTAATTGCCCCGGATCATTGCATTTCTGCTAGTAGAGAAGTCTATTACATTCAGTTGTACCACAGTGTATCAGTCTCTGTGTACAGTGTTCTCCTGGTTCTGCTCCTCTCACTCTGCATCAATTCCTGGAGGTCCTTCCAGTTCACATGGAATTCCTCCAGTTCATTGTTTCTTTGAGCAAATAGTATTCCATCACCAAAAGATACCACAATGTGTTCAGCCATTCACCAATTGAAGGGCATCCCCTTATTTTCCAGGTTTTTGCCACCTCAAAGAGTGGGCTATAAATATTTTTTTATTAGTATTTTTTTTCTTTGGGGTATAAACCCAAAAGGTGCTACAGCTGGATAAAAGGGCAGACAGACTTTTAGTGCCCTTTGGGCATAGTTCCAAATTTGAGGGCAAGATTTTTGATGCATTGCCAGTACATAGATCCAGGCAGGTAGAGAGGTAGAAGACAAATTGAGGGGGAAAATGAGAATGATACAGGAAAATCATGAAAAAAAAATAAATGCCTTGGTGTAAAGGAGGCACCAAAAGCATTGAAGAAATTAATATCTTATAGGCCAATTGGAAAAGGGGCACAGAAATCCAATGTAGAGAAAAACTATTTAAAAAGCAGAATTGACCAAATGGAAAAAAGATATGGAAAAATGCATTGAAGAAAAGAACTTCTCAAAAGGTAGAATTGGCCTTTGGAAATATATAAAAATTCACTGAGGAAAAGAACTTTATACAAAAACAGAATTAGAGAAATTGAAAAGCAATTACAAAAGCTTACTCAAGAAAATCATGCCTTAAAGATAAGCAAATGGAAACCAATAACTCCATGGGACTCTGATAATTCATAATAAGAATCCATCAATTGTTTAAAAGAGATTCTAAAATAATAACTCCCAGGAAAATTATAGCCAAATTCCAGAAAAGAGGGCAAATCAGAGGAAGAAGTGGTCTGAAACTAGCTGGAAATAAGATGAAGAGTAATATAGTAATCATAATGGTGCAAAATTTTTTGCAATTCTCTCATAAAGGCCATATTTCTAAAATATACAGAGAAATGAGATAACTATATAAGAATATAAGTGATTCTGAAATTAATAAATGATCAAAGGATATGAACAGGAAATTCTCAGTCAAGACTAATTAAAGCTATGGTTTTGCAAAAACTGCTCTAAATCACTGCAATTTAATGCAAATTAATGCATTTTATGCATTATTGTGCATCCAATTTATGCACAAAATGCACAAAATGCAAATTAAATTATCTGAGATACCACCCCACATCTATCAGATTAGCAGTTATTACTGAAAAGGAAAATAACAAAACTCTAGAGGATGTGGAAAGATTGAGACGCTAAAGCATTATTGTTGGAGTTGTGAAGTGATTGAATCATTCTGGAATGCAATTTGAATCCTATGCCCAAAGAGGTATAAAGCTATACCTACCCTTTGATGTAACAATATCAGTACTAGACTATGTATTCCAAAGAGATAAAAACCCAAATGGGTAAGGAATACACATTAAAAATATTTGAAGCAGCTTTTTGGGGAGGGACAAAGAATTTGAAAGTAAAGTGATATCCATCAAATTAGGAATGAGTGAGTAAGCTGTGGTATATGATCATAATGGAATACTATTTTGTTGACAGAGTGACAAAAGGAAATCAGAAAAAATTGAAACAATGAAATTAGCAGAACAACATTGTATAAAGTGACAGGCACAATGTAAAAAACTGTGAATAACATAGCTATTCTAAACAATACAATGATCCAAAACAATCCCAAATGGCTACTGATTTAAAAAAAAAGCCATCTGCTTAGAAGAAAAAAAGATTGAGTCTAAATCTAGAAGAAAGAAAAGAGTTTTAAAAATTTTTTTTTGTTCAAATATCCTTCAAAAAAGTATTGACATGGGGAAACCTTTTAAATGATTACATATGTAAAATGTAAAGGAGCTTATTTACTATTTTATTGGCTGAGGGATGGGGTGAGGGAAGGAGAGAATTCAAGATTCAAAATTATTTTTTAAATGTTGTAAATATTTTAAATGTAATTGGAGAAAAATGCATACACATTGGGACTATACATAATCATTCTCAAAATTCTCTTTACATAAAGACCTAAATAATTAGAAATAAATGTTAAATAAATCCTCTGAAGTCTAAATCAATATCATGAAATACAAAGAGTATCTAAGTTAATAGACTTTGCTGCCATACTTAATAAACTATGAAAAGATTGCCTTACAATAGAGGTTAAGAAAGTAAGAAAACAATACAGTAATAAAAAGGTTAAGTATGTCATGAGACATAATGAAAAAAAATTAATAAAATGAAGTAAAGGTAGTATGTATTCCACATCTCAAAGTCCTCTACAAAGCAGACATTGTCTAAATTTTTTTATGTAGTTTAAGAAATAGATCTCTATCTCTTAATAGTTGTGTGATTCTGGCAACATCACATAACCCTGTTTGTCTCTGTTTCTTCTGTAAAATAAGATAGAGAAGGAAATGGAAAACTACTATTATTTTTTTTTTTTTGCTAAGAAAATTTGAAATCAGATCATAGAGTCAGATACAACTAATCAACAAAAAATAAAAATAAAGATCAATGATTAACTATGGAACAGTTTAGGTGTACAACATGCAGAATCAAATGGATCTTGTATGCTACTGTTTGATAAAAATTCAAAGTCCTAAGAATACCAAAATCAGGAATTACTATTTATTTAAATGATGGAAAATAGAGAATGGATGGAGATGAGTTTTTGTACAAGTTGTCTTTAACTAGGCATACATGAACACAGAAATTATCTATGGAGCAACTTTAGGAGTTCTTTAACCTTGGGAGGAAAAAAAAAAGTGCATGTTCATTTTCAATAACAATAACCTTTAAATGAAATTTAACATTTCAATAACAATTTTTAAAAATTCAGAAAAATAGCACATAAGTTAGTTTAAAGAAATCTATCATACAAAAATGGTTAAGAACAGATATAAGAGAAGATTGCAGCTTAGAAGCAGCAGAAGTTCAGACCTCTAGAAAACCCTTCCTTACCCATCACAAACTGACTGCTCTAGGAGACTGAAAATCAAACCTAACAACAAGACAGAGCCAAGGAACCCTTCCATTGGGCTCAATCCAAAAGATACACCCACAGAAAAGAAAGACAGAATCCAAGAACACTTGGGTTTAAGGGGAAGGCAGAAGGAAGGTCCCAGGACTCCTCCCACACACACACCTTGAGTGCTAAGCCTCCAGTGGCAGTGGGAACCTCTGGGCAGGCAAAGGCACTGGTCTGGAGGGTGTACCTTGACGGCAGGGCTGTGCCAGGCTCAGAGCATCGAACACAGGAGGCAGGGAAGGAGCTGGAGAGGCAGCACTGTTATAATTAAAATGGTTGGATGCTATAAACTGTAAGAAGTTAAAATAGTGGAAGATATAAATTGTAGTAGATATGAGTGGATGAGTAAATTGTGACCTCAGGAAATATGTTTTCACTACATTGTTATGTTTTTAAATCAAATATAAGGTGGTCACCAGGGAAATATTCCCAATTTTTCAAATATACCCAAGTTAGCTGGGTTTTATAGATATTTTAATTAATACAAATGAGGAATTAAAGAAAAGGAGAGAAAGAGAGAAAAAGGGGAATAATGAGAAAAAGAATAGGCCAGCCCAGGGCAGCCCTGGCCAACCCAGGCCTAAGGCCTTAAGAGAAAGGTCAGTCAGTCCTTAATCACTCACCACAAGATCTGTCCAAGCAAGGATTCTAGTGACACCAGGCTAGCATCATCTCAGCTGCCTCCACCAGCTTAATCCTCAATCTGAAAATGACCATCTGAATGAATCTGAGCTCCTATTTAAAGGGTATTTTCTCCTATGTCACCTCTCCTAAGTCTGTATATCTACCAATCACAGTAGACATTTTTCAAAGGACAGACCATTCTTAGTTCACACCTAAGAAGGCTTTAAATTTTTGATTAAGTTCACACCAGAAAGCCTCTAAGTAAGTTTCTCACCTCTTTGCTCCTTGTAAGTTCACACCCTTTGTATTATATCCAAAAATACGCATAGCTTAAGAATTTCTGTCCTACTATAAGTATGGGTTTATGTTTCTTTCATTGTTCAGCAAGGAGTTTCTCCCCCTAAAGCAGGCTTAAGTATGGGTGGAGTAGAGGTCTTCACATTCCTGATCTAACTAGAGTTCTCACATTCCTAATCTAAGTTCCTTCATTGTTTAAATGGGGAATGGTCTTAAACCCAGCTTTATGAAGTAGGGTCTGGGAATTTTTTAAGGTTTACAATCCTAACCTTATGAAGTAGGGTCTGAGAATTTCTAAGGTTCGTTGGAGTAGTTAACAATATTTGGAATGGTCCTTCCCATGAAGGCTGAGTTGCTCCAGTATGCTTACAATTTTTAATATACACTTTGTCTCTTGGGTTCAGGTCATGAAGAGAAAAATCTAGTGGTCCAGCTTGTACTGCAGCTTCAGATTCATGAAGTTCACATAGTTTGTGCTGTAACTCCTGTATATAGGAAGCAATAGTAGTATCTCCCCCTAATAGTGAGGTATATGCAGGGGAAGAAGGTTCAGCCTGTATACGCGGATGTCCAAAAAGCATCTCAAATGGTGAGATGTGTAGGTCTCCTCTAGGCCTGCTTCTGAGATAAAATAGGGCCAGGGGGATAATTTCAGGCCATTTTAAATGTGTCTCAGTACATAGTTTTCCAATCATAGTTTTAAGTTCTTTGTTCATCCTCTCAACTTGTTTTGAGCTCTGGGGATGATATGGAACATGGAATTTGGGAGTTATCCCCAAGCAAGAATATATTTGATTTAAGACAGGATCAGTAAAATGGCTTCCTCTATCTGAATCAATATGTGCTGGTAGTCCAAAGTGAGGAATAATTTCTTTTAAAAGTATCTTAGCAACAAAATACCCTGTGGCTCTGGTCGCAGGAAATGTTTCCGGCCATCTGGTTAGTTGATCTACAATTACTAGATGAAATTTATAATGTCCAGCCTTTGGCATTGTTATGAAATCTATCTATAGATATTCAAAAGGTGTGTAAGTCAGAGGACGTCCACCAAAGGCTTTTACATTATATGCATGTTGGTTATATGCCTGTTAGGTAAAGCAGGCTGAACATACTTTAGAGGCTATAGTAGTTATACCAGGGGCTATACATACTCTCTTGACAGAGTCCATGATGCCCTGGGTGCTAAAGGAACCATTTTTTATGAATAGATTGGCAAATTTGGTGATAGAAACTTCTAGGGAGCAGGGGTTTTCCTTCAGATGACACCCATACTCCATTAATATGTTATGCTTTAAATTTCTGTTTCCACTTTTCCACTTCCTTTTCATTATACAAAAGTGATAAATTTAAATCATCAGTGGTTGTTAATGTTAAAATTAATTCAGGTCCTTCTATGGCTGTTAGCTTTGTAGTGGCATCTGCTCAATCATTTCCTCTAGAGACAGGGTAAGTGACACCTGTATGGGCAGAAAAATGAACTATAGCTAGGGCTTCAGGAAGCTGTAGAGCAGAAAGAACATCATTAATAATTTCTGCATTAGCTTTGGATTTTCCAGCTGAGGTTAAAAATCCTCTCTGGAGCCATAACATTCTGATTGAATGACAAATGCCAAAAGCATATCGAGAATCCATATAAATTGTTGTCTTTTTATCCTTGGCAATTATACAAGCATGCTTCAGAGCTATGAATTCTGCTCCTTGAGTGCTAATGTTAGAAGGTAGTGAAGCTGACCATTCAGTGGCAAATTCTGAGACTACGGCAGCTCCAGTGTAGCGTATGCCATCCCTCATAAAAGAGGAACCATTGGTAAATGAAATCAGATCTGCATTGTCTAAGGGAGTGTCCAATAGATTATCTCGAGGCTTTTCTGCCATGGACACTAATGTTTCATAATTGTGTAATGGTTCTCCTGAAGTTTGTAAATCTGGAAGGTAGGTGGCAGGGTTAAGAGTAGAACAATATTTTAAGGTAATGTTTTTGCTATTTAATAAGTTATTTCATACCTTGTAATTCTCTGATCCGAGAAAGTCTGTGTTCTATGTATTATCAACAATGCTTCTACCTCATGTAGGCACATAATTGTTAATGGACATCCCAATACTAGATCAACAGTTTTTGTCACTAGTAAGGCTGTAGCAGCTACTCCTCTAAGACATGGTGGTGTTCCTGCTGCTACTGGGTCCAGTTGAGCAGAATAATAAGCAATTGGGTGCTGAGAAGGTCCTAAAGTCTGAGTTAAAACGCCAGAAGCTACTCCTCTTCACTCATGCACATACAAAGTAAATGGCTTGTTGTAATCTGGGATGCCTAGAGCAGGGGCAAACATGATAGCTTTTTTAGATCTGATAGAGGTGACAAGAGTTCAGGTTCTAATTTGAGGGGTTCAGGGACCAAATCTTTTGTTAATGCTATAAGGGGTTTAGTAATTTTCCCATAGCAAGGAATCCATTGTCTGCAAAATCCTGTTGCTCCTAAAATTGCTCTCAACTGTTTCTTAGTAGTAGGAGCCCTTAAATTTTGAATATTCTCAATTTGTTTTGGAGAAATATAATGAGCACCCACAGTCAGGATGAATCCCAAATATTCTACTTTAGGGAGACACCACTGAACTTTATCCTTAGAGATTTTATGTCCTCTTTTGTGCAATTCCAAAAGAAGGTGTTTACTATCTTCTTGACATGTTTCTGTGTCTGTTGAAGCCAAGAGTAGATTATCTACATATTTGATTAATTTACTATTTTTAAATGTTATATTGTCTGTGTCTTGGCTCAAAATTTGCTCAAATAAACTCGGACAATATAACATTTAAATGAAGTAAGGTCTGGGAATTTTTTAAGGTTTACAATCCTAACCTTATGAAGTAGGGTCTTAGAGTTTCTAAGGTTCACAGCACCGAGCTAGCAGCTTGGACAGAGCTACGAAGACTCTACATATTCCTCTAGCCTTCTAGGAGGTTTTGGCCTCAGGACACATCAAGCCCAACCCAGCTGAACTTAATCCCATCAAAAGCCTTCAGAGGTCAGGGAAGTCCAAACTCCAAGATCCCTTCCTCACAGACTTCTGGACTTTAATCTAATCAAAAGCCTTCAGAGGACAGGGAAGCTCAAACTACAACACCTCTCCCCCACAGAATGCATGGAGAGACCTTCTGTCAGAGTTCAAGAGGGGAGACTGACAGAAACTCCGAAAGTCAAAAAATGAGAGGAGCAAGAGCACAGGCATATATGGAGAGCAAAGAAGGGGTAAATATGAGCAAACAACAGAAAAAGAAGAATGGAATTACAATAGACAGCTTCTGTACAGGTAATGAACAAAGAGCGAATGAAACAGTGCAGAGAGGGATCAGCAAAGGAAAAATCAGAAATCCCAGAGAATTGGATACAGGACTTGGAAGAAGTAAAAATGCAATTCAAAACACAATTAATAGAGGCTGACAACAATTGAGAAAAGAACTTAATAACTAAGATAAGTCATTTGGAAACAGAAAATAGTGTATTGAAAGACAAAATCAACCAGCTTGAAAATGAGGCAAAGGACATGAAAGATGAAACAAAGAGGATGAAAGATGATCCCCAAAGAAAATCAGACCAGAAGGAGAAGGATGACCAAAAAGCCAGGGATGATATCCAGTCTTTAAGAACCAGAATACAACAATTAGAATTAAATGACCTAACAAGGCAGCAGGACACTATAAAACAAAACCAAAAGAATGAAAAAATTGAGGAAAATATGAAATATCTCATTCACAAAACAGAAGATTTAGAAAATCGGTTGAGGAGACCCAATTTAAAAATCATTGGTCTACCAGAAGACCATGACAAAAGAAAAAGCCTAGACATAATGCTACAGGAAATTATTCAAGAAAACTGCCCCAATATTCTAGAACAAGAGGGAAAAGTGGAGATTGAAAAGAATCCATAGATCACCTCCTGTACTTAATCCTCAACTGACAACACCCAGGAATGTTATAGCGAAATTCAAGAACTACCAGCCCAAAGAAAAAATATTACAAGCTGCCAAGAAAAAGTCATTCAGATACCATAGAAGCACAATGAGGATAGCACAAGTTCTTACTGCATCTACACTTAAGAACCGAAAGGCATGGAATATGATATTCCGGAAAGCAAGGGAACTAGGTCTACAACCAAGAATCAACTTCCCAGCAAAACTGACTATGTTCTTACAGGGGAAGTATGGTCATTCAACAAAATAGAAGAATTCCAAGAATTTGTAAAGAAAAGACCAGACATTATAGGAAATAAAATGGATCCTTTTGATTACATTTAAAAGTTTTCACACAAACAAGATGGAGATAGCCAAGATTAGAAGGAAAGCAAAAAACTGGGAAAAAATTTTTATAACTTTCTCTGATAAAGGCCTCATTTCTCAAAAATAAAGAAAACTTAATCAACAGTATAAGATTAAGTCTTATAAGTATACTTATAAGTATGTCATTCTCAAGTTACTAGTTTTCAAGAATAACTAGTTTTCAGAAAAATAAATCAAAACTGTCTATAGCCACATAAAATTTCACTAAATTCTTATGAAGAATATTAATTTAAACATCTCTGACTTACCCCCTCACACCTTTCATATTGTCTAATGTGACAGGAAAATAAAATAAGATATGTTGTAGGTGATGTGGGAAAATTGGGACACTAATGTATTGGTGGTGGTGTGAACCAATCCAACAATTGAACTCATTTACTTGTGGAATGGTTGAACAAGTTGTGGAATAGATTGTCACAATGTCATGTTATTGTGCTACATGTAACAAATGACAATTGGGATGCTTTCAGAAAAACCTGAAATGGGGGCAGCTGGGTGGCTCAGTGGATTGAGAGTTTGGCTCAGAGATGGGAGATCCTGGGTTCAAATTTGGTCTCAGATACTTCCTAACTGTTAGCTCAGTGGATTGAGAGCCAAGCCTAGAGATGGGAGGTCCTAGGTTCAAATCTGGCTTCAGCCACTTCCCAGCTGTGTGACCCTGGACAAGTCACTTAACTCCCATTGCCTAGCCCTTACCACTCTTCTGCCTTAGAACCAATACCCAATATTAATTCCAAGATGGAAGGTGAGGGTTTAGTAAAAAAAAGGAAAAGAAAAAAGAAAAAAAACTCAAAGGAGGAAGAACTTGGAAGTAATTGTCCTTGGATGGAAAGAAATCATACTGTTAAAAAATAAAGGTTAAAAAATCCCAACCTAAATATTTCTTAAGAATCCATCATGATACTTCCAACCCTGGGGCACATTCATCTGCCTTTGGTAAAGCTGTTACTCTTACCAGGTATATACCCATTATTTTCTCTGCCTTATTAAATTCTGTCATGGGTCATGTAGTATCATAGAAAGAGTATTTGTGATGAAGGTTCAAATCTATCCACCCACACTCAGAGGACTCATGGCTTTAGAGTTGGCAGGAACCTTAGAAGTCCTCTTGTTCAATGCTCTTCGCAGATGAGGGTAGAATAGAGGACAGATGAAGCCTAGAGAGATTAAGTAACTTGGCTAATGTAAGAAAGGTAGCATGTAAAAAGCTGGGATTTGAACCCAGGTACTCAGCTCTATTCAGGAGCATTTTGCATTATAACATATTGTCTCATTTTTTACCTGCTATTTTACTCCAGGCAGTTAACAACCACTCAATAAGAATTTAATAAATGTTTATTATGTACTAAGTGCAAGAGAACTCATTTAATCTTTATGATCCTGATTCTTAATTGGTCAAATAAGGATAACATTAAAAAATTCTCTACTTCATTGGCTTGTAACAAGTGACATTCTTGGAAATATTTTTATTGTTTTCTTTGTTAATGGTATACATTTTCATTTGATATAACTTGCATTTCCATAACGGTGGACTTCTTGCAACCATAGAGATGACCAGGTACAGTCCATGGCACCCTTTTTTTTGTTTTGTTTTGTTTTGTTTTAACCTCCTTTGGTTTCTTTACTTCTCATATGGCTGTAATAAAGGTTTTATAAATGCTTTAAAAAAAGAAAAAAAAAACATGACAGACTTAAATGAACTGATTCAAAGTGAAGCGAGAAGAAGTGGGAGAACGCTGGGCACAGGAACAGCAAAAATGAGCAACTTTGAATGGCTTAGCTATTTCCCAAAATACAAAGTTCAAAAGACAGTTCTGAAGTACTAAAAAATCCTATCTACTTCCAGAGGAAAAAGTTATTGAATCTGAATATAGAGGGAAACATTTTTCACTTTTTCTTGTTTTTTCTTTTTTCTTTCTCATCATTACTAATATGGAAAAATGCTTCGCATGACTGCATATGTATAATCTTTATCAAATTGTTTGTCTATTCAGTGGGGGGATGAGGGAGAGTGGGAAATAATTTGGAACTTAATATTGCTTTAACATGTAATTAGAAAAGAATAAAATACTTAAAACATTTTAAATGGGCTTAAATGCTGGAAGGTGGCAAGTTCAGCAAAATCATTGGTCTAAGGACATTATAAGGGAATCAGATATAACTAATTATTAAGGAAAAGATGCAGGGAGAGTATCAGTGGGTGGCTTATAATTCCAGTGCAAAACTACAAACTAGTCTGGACAATTAACTGTACAGGGAGGACATTTTATTCTTACTGTTGCTTTAGATGCTTTATTATTATTATTATTATTATTATTATTATTGTATTTGTAGGTGAAAATGAATTAGGGCTTTGTACTCGTATCTTCTTTGATCCAGCAGATGAGGATGAAAAGGATCCAGGTGTTTTTATTACTGAAATTGCTGAAGGGGGTGCAGCCCACAAACTTGGATGGTGAGTTTGAATTTATAATTTTATAAGAATTAACTTTGTAGGGGGCAGCTGAGTAGCACAGTGGATTGAGAGTCAGGCCTAGAGATGGGAGGTCCTAGGTTCAGATCTGGCCTCAGACACTTCCCAGCTGTGTGACTTTGGGCAAGTCACTTGACCCCCATTGCCTAGCCCTTACAACTCTTCAGCCTTGGAGCCAATACTCAGTATTGACTCCAAGATGGAAGGTAAGGGTTAAAAAAAAAAAGAATTAACTTTGTAGAGAGGATTTAATATAATTCTAAATGGTATTAATATTGTAAGCATGACAAATAATTTACAAAATAAAAATCTCTGAAAAACACAGAAATATATCACCTTTAAAAATATTTCCATGACCAAATTAGCAATAAAATGGAATTGACCCTGCAACAGATTCTATAATCCCAATTATGCCAATCAAAAGTAGTCTGTACAACACATGGGCAACAGTCCCTGACCTTATCATTGATCATTAATAATTGCCATAATAAGTGTGTTCTAAACAGGGGTTCAGCTATTTCCAAGTCAACAAGAATTTATCAGCCTACACAGTTCCCAGCCCTGTGTGCTATCACATGAAAGGATATAAAGATAGGGAGAAATAATCCTTAATCTGGAGAAATGAATAAACAAATTGGCTAGGAAACAAACAAATTACTATTGTGTATAGAAATTACTTATACAAGTTCAATGAAAAATAATCTCAGTGGGGGTATATGGTCCACTTTGATTTCCTTACAAACAAATGGGAGCCACGAGACCCTAGAAACTATCTTCAAAGATCACTGAAATTTGTCAGTATTATAAACCAGCTCCTGAATCAACATAGGGCTTCCTAGATATAGGAATGTACATTAAAAATGTTTTTACAAATTGCTGTAATATAGGGCCCTGAGAAAGAAAAAAATAAGAAATGACAACAGATTGTCAATTCGTAAGCTTAAAAATGTGAGAATTTGATAAATAACAGCAATGAAATATGTTCCAAATCCTTGCTCATGATACAATTTTGAACTCTATAGTACAATTCTTCCTGAGATTTACACTTTTATTTAGAACTGAAAGCAAAATCAAAAGCAAAAACCTTAAGTAGAATCTTACCTTCAGTTTACTTCTTCTTAAGGAAGGAAAACTTAAGTATTTTGTTTCTAAGCCTGATGCTCATTGCCTCTTGATGTCAATTCTTCCAGCCCCCACTTTTTAGAACCTTTCCTGCTTCCTAGACTGTAAGAAAATCTATTTCTTTAGCTGCCCACCCTGAATATCCCAAATAAATGGTAGAAATTTTCTCCTCCCAACCTCTCAACATTGTTGTCTTTTCCTCAGTTTATTTGATGGCATTTATCTGTTAATTGTCACCCAAAGTATCTATAATTAATGTATCAACTGGAAGTCTGTTTTTGAATGATTTTGTCTCCTGACCCAATCCCCAAATTCTCAAAGGCACACTGTCTGACACTTCAGTGGAATCATTAACTCTAATTGCCCATTTCCAAAGAATTTTAAATTTGGAACAACACACTGATATTCTGTGTTTGTGGACAATTTCTCCTGGATCTGTCTCACCCTGTTTTCCAATCTCTGCCAATATCCTTTCCTTTTCCAATCTCATTTCCTGATTGCCTTACTGGAGAATGGAGGTGGTCTTTAGTTGGATAAGTCCTAAACCAGAAAATCTTGGAGTATGGAGTAAGTGATGAATACTTTGTCTACCATCTTTGAAATCTGCTTTAAAAGTCCAGGGAAGAGCAAGATCTCCAAACAGGCTGCAGGATGATGAATTTATTTAGACACACCAGTCCTCTAAATCATATCAATTTGTAAAGAGGTAACAGTTGGAATATTTGTAAGGGGTAGAAGTTATACTTATGGTATAATGAGTCATTGAAGTCTGTCTCTTAAATACCATCCTTTGGTCTTCTAATCACATACATGCATTGGTTTGTTTGGTCATAACATTTTTTTACTTGTAGTTTTAATTACCCTGCAATTCTCTTTTTCAGTATCCATTTATTTGACCAGATTATTAAAATAGGTGAAACCAATCTAATTGGATTAGATGAAGAAGAAATCTTCTCTACTTTTAAAAAAATGGAAAATTGCGTTTTCCGGTGAGTAAATTGTATATTTCTTTAAGATACAGTGATTTCTAGATCTCCATTTTTTATTTGGAAATTTCTAGAGCAATGGTGTTCACACAGAAAAATTGGGGAGAAAACAAGACAAATTTTAAACAAAACATTAATTTCTTTTTTCACCTTCATTTCCTAAATAGAAATAAACCTCTTTTTTCTGTACAGTGGTTCAGAGAATGTTTTATGATCCAGTTGCACTTTCCCTTCTGAATGGAATGCCCTATGAAATCTGAAAGTCCTGACTTCCATTTGGATTTATTTCTAGTTAATGAATTAGTATTTCCGTGGCAAATAATGCTACTTGAACCTAAAGAGATTTTTTTGGAAGAGAGAATGCTTAGGTGCATTTATTTGCCCACTCAGTTTATTTGCATGAACTATGTCTTATTTCAAAATACATAAATTAAATGTGGATATTTTGAACCTAGGATTGAAATTGGACGAGAGCCACCTGAAGTCAAGACAGAACTCATCATACTCCTTGAATTGTCAGAGGAAAGGAAGAAATTTTTTACAGATTCAGTCATAGTTCAGGTATGATATCAACCAAATACAAAGATGTAAAAACTCAAAATTCTTACTTATTCCATCACAAGATAGCAAAATTTTAAAAAAATATACATTTAAATATAGTTTCCTTTCTCAGAGGGAACAAATAAAACTCAAATACTATATTGCACATGCAAAGAAAAACAATAATAAAAAAGTTTTAAAAATAAAAAATATATAGCAATAAGTGACACACTCTGCCAGCCAAAGAGAGGTAGAACACAAAGGTTACTCACTAAAAAATGAGATCCATTTCCCTTTTTAACTTGGACATGAACCACTGTGTGAGTGTAAATGATTTTCAGAATAAAACAGTAGTAGAGTAGATAATGCATAATCAAAGAAAGTACCAAAGTCCCCAAAATTCACAATGGTCCAGTTAATTTCAATAGGAAAGAAATCCACTATCATATTTTACATGAGTTGCTATGTGACATTTTTAAAAACCCATGAACTGATGGATTCTAGGCCTCTAGGTCACAATTTTTTCAGATGTAGATATTCTTTCAATGTTGGCAAAGATATTTTTAAACAAAGTCATTTTGTTTAATAACTGCCATTATTTCAAAATTTGGCAGAAGAGTCCAGAAAAAAAACAAACCTCTTATATTGATGAGGAAAATCTATTTGGGGTCTATAACATAACCAAGAAATCTAGATTGTTCTGATTCAAGTAAAGTAAACTGCTGAAGAGTTATGCAGAATCTCTTTTTTGGCTTTCTGCTTTATGTAAACACTTTTTTCTCTGGCAGGAACTTCTATTTGGTTCTCTACCTTTAATAAAACATTCTATATTTTAGATAGATAGATAGATATAAACCTTCCATTCAGAAACCATTAGTTATCTAAAATCATTTCTGAAGACCCATTAAAATTAAAAGTTAGATTCTCTAAAGGTTGTATACAAGTCGTAACCAGTTTTTTTGAAGTTCATCCATCATCATCTATGTGATAATTAACAAAGGCAAAAAGACAGAAAAGGCTTTTAAGGCAACGTGATCTTAGGCAACATGATCTTTGATGGATCTAGTGACAAGGTTTGGGGCAAGATGTTCTTAGGCTTTTACAATGATATTTTGTTCTTCAGCAAAGGTACAAAATAAAGAATGATATAACAAAACAGTATTGATTAGATTAATAATATATGAACTTAAAGAACTTAAAAAGAAAATTAGATCTTACAACAATCAGGAAATATAAAAATTCATGACATTGAATAGGCAGTGCAGTCAAAATATCCTTTATTGTAATCCAAACATACATGTTTACTATCTTGAGGGGGAATAAAACTCAAAAGGTTAACATCACTAAATGTCCTGATCTCTTTTTTCCCCTCCCCCAGGATTTATCATCCATTTGCATTTCTTTTGTCAGAGATTTGAAGTTTCTGATAGAAGCACTGGGAAGAATCTCCACTCTGCATGTTGAGAGTATTTAAGACTTTTAGAACTTTGTCAAAATATTTCAGTTTGGTTTATAGTTTAAGCAGCCCCCAGCCTATTGCATATTTATGAGGAGAAATAAACAAGAGGAGAAATAGCCAATGAAAATTCAAACTGCTAGTAAGAAAATCAAGCAGAGCTAATATGCACTTTGTTAGCTCAAGCGATTCAAACTGTTCTCTGAGAGTTTGAAGCATGGTTTGGAATAGCATTTTTCCTCCAAAAAAAAAAAAAAGTGGAATGGAAAGGAATTAGTTAAGAGGCTTGGAAGAGTATTGTTCTTTCACCTCCTCATTAGGGGCAAAACTTTGAGGGAAAACAATAGTGTGTTTACATATGAGAGAAAGAGTACTCCTCCTTGGTGTTTTGGGGCAATAGAAAGAAGGAAAAAGCAGGTTTATTCCCCCAAACTGACTTTAAATCCACTGATTTGGACTAACTACCTTCCCTGTGAAAAACCTTGAATAACAACCTTCTAAACCAGGAGCCCAGAATTAGCTTTTAAAAATCAGCCTGAATAACGCGGTTTCTTTTTTGGGGTGTGAGGAAAGGGATTTGGGTGGAAAGATTTTTATATGTCACCCTATGCACAGAGACTCGACTCAGAATGAGAGGTGGCAGCAGAGTAGCTCCTTAGGATTCCCAGCACACTTCAGTGAGGAGTTAAGGCAAAAGAAACCACAGTCGCTTGGGAACAGCAGTAGCAGCAACAGTGACCATAATGGCTAAAGCAGGAGGGTGGGCAGGAGTGCAGGCTTGAAAAAATGCATCTGTTCTATCTTAAAAAATATTTGAGAATTCTATCTCTTTTTGGTCAGCCAGAATGTGGATCTTTTAAATTAATATACAATAACTAAGTATTATATTTTAAAAGTTTTATTAATAATAACTTGAAATAAGAAACTAGAGTAAAACCTGCCTAACAGCTCAGGTTGCAAGAGAAGAGAGAGAGTGTGTGGCTTCCAGCAAACTATATAGAAGCATGACATTGCAAATGTGTTGGAGAGAGGAGAGTAATTATGGGAAATACTGAAGGACTTCTAGGGAATGAAGTCCAAGGGTTCAAGATTCTAATTAATATACTGTTCAAAACCTCATTTCTGTCACACTGATTATCCGTTTTCTTTGAAGTTCTTCTAAAATAAAGAATCCTTTCTTCATTTTTGTTTTTGGGTTTATTGCTTGCTGATTTCAGTTTCTTCTGCGACTTCCTTATATAGTCTATTCCATGAACTTAGTTTTCTTTTAAACCACTACTAAGTAATCTTGAATAATTATCAATTTTTGAAGGTTCAGTTTCAGACCTGCTAATGCTAGACCTCTTTTATTCTTATTTTTATTTAATGGAAATTTAAGGTATTATTTACCTTTTCACAACAATCTCTTACTAACAATCATTTTATTTTTTGTCTTTCTCTACCCTAACCCTAATGTTATCCCCAACAGACCTCTCTACATTGTAAGCTCCTGGAGTCAGGAAGTGTTTTAATTTCATCTCAAGTATAACACACAGGACTAACATTTAATAGATGCTTTAAAAAATTCTGATAGAACTAGCTGCATTGAGCTATATACTTATGTAGATCCATAATAGGCTCTTGTTTTCAATTGTTTTAACTGCTATTTAGTTTTGTGTTTTGGTGAATTCTTTAATATATACACTCATTTTGAACTGACTATCCTTTATCTCATATACTATAATAAAAAATCTTTGGAACCAAGATCAAAGTATATATTCTCCAAAAAAAATACATATATATATATATGTATATATATATACACATACATATATAAGCTTGCATATAGTTCATCTTGGGGAAACATGTAAAAGAATTTCAGTATGGCACCCTTAAAACATCATTTGTGTTCAATTATATAATCATAAATATGAGCAAACAACAGGAGTGGATTTTGTTTCTTTATTTTAAGCATGTTCTTATAATTGATTAGCTTTGGGTACACATTGTAATTACATTTCTAAACATTTTCTCCCCTTAAAGGAAAAAGTTGGAGATATCAAAATTGTGAAAGGAAAAGCAAGAAATTCTAAAACTCCGAAAATATCATGGCTCTGGATCACCAGGTATATCAATAAGTTTCTACTAGGAAAGTAAACTAGTGGATTTTTTAGACAAAATGTAAAATTCCAGGTATGAACAAATCATGAAAGTATTAAAGATGCATTCAATAGCTGACTCTTATGAGCAATGTGCTCATGTACCAGACTTCTGGATCCTTGAATTGAATTGGGACTCATATTTTGTAGTATTCTGACTACTTCCCACACTTGAAGACCAAAGGTAAAACGAACTTCTGCGCTAAGCGCTGGCTATGACATTGTCTTAGCCTTCACCTCTTTGATTTTGTTGTTGTTTACTAGGCTAATGTTAAGTTCTCTACCATGTCACATGTTTGACTAACTATCTCCCATTCCCCATTCCTTGGAACTTCAATAAAAACTGTATTCACCTGTAATTGGCTCTCTCACACCATCAGAAGAGCACAGACAGACTGAATGCCATGCTCAAATATCCCGCATCTCTGTGTTTCTTTACCTGCTTTATGTCTTCTCCATTCTTAATCTTTAAACACTTCAACCCAAATTCCCTCAGTCCTCGACTTCCCTTTTCAGGTGGTCAACCCATGTTAGAATATTTTGTAGCTGCTGGTCAGCTACACAAAATGAAAGTTTAATAATAAAATAATGGTATGTTTTAATCCTATAATCCACTTACCGAGAATGTTTTGTAATCAGAAAATTTTAAAAATATATGTTCTGGGGCATTTATTGTATAATATTTTTTCTTATTTATCCAGGGCAAGCCTCAACTCCTGTTTGTCTTAGTTTCCTCATTTGTAAAATAGGGATCTGAATAGAAGTCCCAGCAGTGTGAGGAACAAATGAGATAATAATAGTCAAGCACTTCACTCAATTCCTGGCATGTATTAAAAGGATATAAATAATTCTTATTATTGTCATTACTATAATAGTGTGACAAATGAGGAATGGCTGAACCGTTTCTGGCTTATAAATGCAATGAAATAATGTAATGCCCTAAAATCAGTAAATATCAGGAATTGGAAACAATTTAATAAACTTTGACGTAAAGCAAATACTGCCCCCAAAATAACTCTACAAGAGGGAATTTTAAAAATCTTATCATCTGTCCTAGAATTGGGGCTAAGTATCAGTTCTAAGGTAGAAGAGCAGTAAGAGCTAAGTGACTTACTTTGGATCACATAGGAAGGAAGCCAGATATGAAACCAAGTCCTCTCATCTCCAGACTTAGCTCATTATCCACAGAACCACCTAGGTGCCCCTGAGAATATATTTTCAAGAATTAAAAGGAAAACTCTATAAAGATAAATGGATGAGTAAAAAACAATAGGCAAGGAGAGAATATTAAAATGTAAGTCATTTTGGAGAATGTTTATCTGACTTTGGTAATATATAAATGAATGTTCAAAATAAACAGGATAAAAAGACTAGAATCTCTAAGTATGATGCTTAATCTTTAGGTTACTAAGAGTGTTGAACCAAATTTTTTCAAATGGCCAATATAAGGGGACAGCTGGGTAGCTCAGTGGATTGAGAACCAGGCCTAGAGACAGGAGGTCCTAGGTACAAATCTGGCCTCAGCCACTTCCTAACTGTGTGACCCTGGGCAAGTCACTTGACCCCCATTGCCTAGCCCTTACCACTCTTCTGTCTTGGAGCCAATACACAGTATTGACTCCAAGAAGGAAGGTAAGGGTTTAAAAAAAATGGCCAATATATTTTATACTATTCACATGTATTTATGGTGTCCAGCTCTGCTTTTATTTTTGATTTTTAGGATTTTTTTGTACACAGATACTGGAGTGGTTTGCCATTTCCTTCAACTCATTTGACAAGAATAAAGCTGAGGTAAATAGGGCTGACTGACTTGCCTAGGGTCACACAGCTAGTTTTTGATTTTACTGCATTTGAACTTACAAAGATGAGGCCTCCCTGACTCTGGGCTTGGTACTCGATATCCACTGGGCCACCTAACTACCCCTAACTGCCATTAGTATTTGCAATGTAAGGAGGAACAATAAAATATACCTCAGGCATTTACCTATGGTATAGTGATAGGAATTTCCAAAATAGGATAACAATGACAAGGGATGTTCCAATCAAGGGGATTGGGATGATGCTGTTTGTGCCCTCTCCCTTTCCACTAAGGAGTCTCTCTGGTTTTGATCTAAGCACATAATGACCAGCTTTTTAGCCTTGGAGAGACCTGAAAGGTCAAGCATCTATCTCACAGCCTTTGACTCTTTATTCCTCTACCCTGTGTCTCAAGAGAAAACTAAACAGGAAAATTTGGCCAAATAAGGAACTAGAAAGGTACTCAGTCTACTCTGTGAGACAGCTACTTATTTCCTCTTTACAAAAGATGGGCATAATAAATACAAGATCTGATTTCCATTCAGGATCTCTGGACCTCTGAAATTCATAATGTTGATTTTATGCAGAACACAACTTTAAGACTGATGTTTGATCATGTCTGCAGCGACAGGCAGTAAGAGGATTAGGTTCAAGTTTGCCTAATTGATCCCTAAAACCACAACCACATGGAAGAAACTGCCAAACCCTTAGGATGGTGAGGGCAGCCCATCCTCCTACTGCTCAAAAGAGAATTATTTGCCACATGCCCTAGAAAACCAAAGGAAGAGAACAAGCCATAAGGAGCCTCTCCTTTTTAACAGATACAACACCCCACCACCACCTTCCTCTCTGACAGGTTGGGGAAAGGACCAAGGGACCATGCGCTGGTTCTCTGTGGGACTGAGCCACATATGTGGTCCAGAGGAAGTAGACAGGGCAGCTCTAAGAATGTTCCATCCCCATTACCATAACCATTGACATGAAAAGAGAGTCTGGCAGGTAGACATAAATACATAAAAGCCTTTTAAGTGAAATTCATTGATCACATTTGTTTTAAATGCAAGCTTAGGTCTTTATTGAACTTACAATTTAAAGTACTGTCATGCCTTACATGATAATGCTCAATATTGCTAGGAGAACCACATGGCATATATTTGGAATTGTGTGTTTTTATTTTATCTTTAGGGTTCATTAAATCATATTTGGGTAAGTACAGATATGGGAAGGATTCATGATTTCATTGATATATAGGAAATGCTCATAGGTAATGAAACTTCCCCTACCAATGCTGGCTGACACCTCTGCAACTTAATTGTTTAAAAGTATTGATAAACAAACTTGAACTCAGATTTTCTTGACTTGCTCTTTATATGCTATGTAAAGCTGACTCGCTAGGTATGATTTCATACATATACACACATACACACACTAGGTTGTCTCTATGCATGAAATATATAATTTATTCAGGTATTTAGGAAATATTCTCCATAATGAATTATTCTATAGGCAGGACTAAGATTGTAATGACCGAAAGGTTTGGTCTTTCAGTATATATAGAGAAGAGTGGAGACCTCTCTGTTTCAGCTTTTGGAGCTGAGGCCAGGCCTCACAGGCTGGCAGAGGGTTTCTCCCACTCCCATCCTCTGTGCTACTTTTGTTGATTTCAGAATCTTAGCAGTTGATAGAAAGCAAACAAGAACAGTTCTAACTTTCAGAAACTGGTTGGGCCTGTGTCTTCGGGCTGAATTGAGAAGAGGCACTCGGAATCAGGACTGGGAAGCCAACACTCCTCCCACCTCCAACAGCAGGAAGGAAGTAACAACCAGGCAGGAAGGAAGTGCAAGTCACAAGACCCAACTGCCACTCCCAGTTGGCCCTCCCCCCACCAACTATCAGTCTTGTTTCCTTTCCAAATAGCCTTCTTACCCTTCCCCCTAACTTTTCGATTTTAGTCAGTCTCTCTCTTTTCCCCTCCCTAATGTTACTCCCCTTCCAATGTCCTCCCCTCTTATTTATTCCTCTCTTACTATAGTGCCTTTTAAATGACCCCCCAATTTCTCCCTCTCTTGTGTAGCTCCCCTCCCCACATGCCCATTTATTATCCTTCTACTTCTCCATAAGAAACAATACAATTCTCTGCCCCAATGGATCTGATTGTTCTCTCTCTGAGTCAATTTCAGTGTGTGTAAGATTTAAGTATTACATGTTGCCAAACTCTTCCATTCTTCCATTGAATTGATCTTCTCCCCCTCACCCATGAGCTTCTTTATGAAAAATATATTTACCCCATTTTATCTCTTTTCCAATTTCTCTTAGTATTAACCTATGTTTACACCTAGTTTTTTAAATACATTTTGATATATTATCCTATACAGTTTGTCACTGTACCCTCTAAGTACCATTTTTCTAGCTAACCTGATGAAAATAACAATTTTTAAGAGTTATCAATATGTTTCCTTATAGAAATACAAATCATTTTTACCTCATTGGGTCCCTTAAAAAAGTTTTATTTTCTTTTTTTTTTCCTTTCTTACCTTTTGGTGATTCCTTTGAGTTCTGTTTTGGGGTATGAAATTTTCTGTATAAGTCAGGTCTTTTTTTTAGGAATGCTTGGAAGTCTTTTTTAAATTAAATTACAAAACTTTCCAGTGCATGACTATAATCAATTTTGCTGGGTAGTTGATTCTTGGTTGTAGACCCAGTTTCCTCATATTCTGTAATATCATATTTTTTGCCTTGCAGTCCATCAGAGTGGATGCAGCCAGTTCCTGTGTTATGCTAACTGTGCATCCATGATATCTGAATGGTTTCTTTGTAGCATCTTTTCCTTAATCTGGAAGTTCTTGAACTTGGCTATAACATTCCTTGGTGTTGTCAATTAGCTATTAAATGCAGCAGGTGGTCTGTGGATTCTTTCAATCTCTACCCTCTTGTTCAAGAATGCCTGAGCAGTTTTCTTGAATATCCAGACTTTTTTCTTTGGTCATGATTTTCTGGTGGTCCAATGTTTCTTAAATTGTCTCTTCTGGATCTATTTTCTAGGTCTTTTTTTTCCAACATGTTGTTTCATATTTTCCTCAAATTTTTCATTCTTTTGACTTTGTTTTATAGACTCTTATTGCCTTGTGAACTCATTTGCTTCTAGTTGTTGGATTTTTGGTTATCCTTTTCCTTTTGGTCTGTTTTTCTTTGTAGTTCATCTTTCATTTTCCTTGCTTCATTTTCAAGCCGGTAAATTCTGCCTTTTAAAACACTATTTTTTTGTTTTAGTTCATGTGCCTCTGTTTCCAAATGACCTATTTTGCTTTTTAAGATCTTTTCCCAATTGTCTTCAGCCTCTCTTAATTGTTTTTTGAATTGTGCTTTGAGTTCTTCCAAAGCCTATGTCCAGTTCTCTGGAGTTCCTAAGTTTTTGCTTGGTGTTTCTTGGTCCTCCTCCTTTCCGTTTGTTCTTTGTTCAGTACCCATATAGAAACTGTTGATTGTAATTTCTTTTATCTTTTTCTGTTGTTTACTTATATTCCTTCTCCTCTCCCCCCTCCCCATTGTTGGCTGTAATCATACACTTTTGTTTATTTGTTGGATCTGTGGAGTTTGGGCTATTCTGTCTTGAAGAGGCTTCTTCTCTGCTCTGCTGATTAACTAGATTAGACTGATGGAGTATTAACTGAGCCCTGAGACCAGATCTTCTTCAGTTTCCAACAGAAGCTGAAGGCGAAGATGAAGGTAGTTACCCTCATCCTCCTTTCTACTCCTTTCTGCCAGCAGCCTCCCTGTCAGCTGCTCAGTCAGAGTTCTGAGCTTCCCATGATGGTACCAAGGTACTCTATCACAGTTATAGCCTTCACCCTGGGATCCCAGTCAGCTGGATTCTTACTGTGGGTAATGTAAGTGGGAGGAAGAGTGTTGGAGATTGAGATTCCCTGCCCTTTGAAGGCTTCTTATTTGCACAACTGGTAGATGGGATAAAGCCTGGCCAAGCTGATTTGCAAAGCTGAATGTGGATGTTCCTTGAGGCCAAAACTTCCAGAGGCAGAGGACCAAGATATGGAGAGTGGTGGCTGAAGGCGGTGACCCAGCTGCCCTCCTCTCTGCCCCTCTCCTTCAGCTATGTCCCTTCCAGTTGTCAGAGTCCTGGGTCTCAAGTAACTGTGGTGGCAAGCACTTTCTCCAGGCTAGAGCTCTCACCCCAAGATCTCAGCAATCACCCAAATCTCAGCGCCGTAGGTAGGGGAGGAATCCGGGGATCTTCCTTATTTCTTTTCCTTAAACTAGAGAATTCAGGATTCTCTGTTGTGTACCTTTTACATTGAATTGAGCAGGAGGGTCCCCTGGCTCTGTCTTGTTTGATTTGTTTTTCTATCGCCCTTGAAGCACTTTGTTTTTTATTATGTGGAAGAGTTTACACAGAGGACTCAAATTTTGCTACTTCTAAGTGGCCATCTTGACTCTGCCTCTGAACACTAAATCTTGAAACACTATGCCTAACAACCCCTTTCCCTTATATCCTCACTTCTTGCCTTTCACCCCTACCCCAAAAATAAAGAGGAAAACATTAAAAGGGTGAAAAATATCAAACATATTTAGCCCAACAATACAATTCCTATATTTGTCCTATTCAAAAATGTATACCTTATTCTGCTTTATCAGTCTATCACTTCCCCTTTTATGTGGTGGGTATCATTGTTTAATCTTTACCCTCTAGAATTGTGGCTGATTGTTAAATATTGTGGTTAAATAGAGTCTATTAAATAAATGTCCATTAAATAGAGTTCTTAAATCTTTCAAATTTCTTTTTCTTCATGATGTTATTATGGTAAAACCCTCATGATATTGTGGAATTTCTTCATGTGATCATGACAAATGCTTTTTCTGGTTCTGTTCACTTTGTGTCAGTTCACAGAAATCTGCCCAGGTTTCTCTAAGACCATTCTGGTAATAATTTCTTATTGTGCATAATTTGTTCAGCCATTTCCCAGTGATGAACATCCTTAGTCTCCAATTTCTTACCTTTGAAAAAAATTTATAAGTCTACTATAATTATAAAAGTCTACTACTATCTATGGGTCCTTTTTATTTTTATTGTTGAACTTCTTTGGGATTATAGGTCTAGTAATGCAATTTCTAAATCAAAGAGTTAGTTCAATGACAGCTTAATGTATCCTAGGACCAAAGTATTTTACTGAATGCCTAGAAAAACCCACATTTCTACCAATATTAATACTATTACTTTCCAATACCCCTCCAATAATTGTCATTTTTATTTGTCAATTGTCATTCTTTGTCAATCAGAATAATATGAAGTAGAAGCTCAGAGTTGCTTAAATTTATACTTCTCTACTTATTTAGTGATTTTGGACTATTTAAAATTGACCACTCCCTTGAAAACTGCCATTTTCATATATTGGACTTTTTGATGGTCATTTAATTGAAAGAAACCTCATGGTTCAAGTCCAAGGCTTTCATTTGATCAGTGTAGTAAATTGAAGGTCAGAAAGGCTATAAGTGACTTGCCTAAATTAATACAAATAGTTAGTGGAAACTACAATTAGATTCTAGAACTAGAAATAGAGGTCATGTCTCCTTAATTCCAAGATGATTTCATTGTCCATTGTATCAAACTATCCCTTTTTCTTCCGTAGAGAACTGGAATTAAAAAATGAAGAGATGGAATTGAAAAGAATAATAGAAGAAGAAGGTCAGAAATATAAAAAAGACCTCAAGGAAATTGATGAAAGGGTACAGTTCATTTATATGTATACACACATACATATACATATATATATATATATATATATATATAAACTATATCTATGATTAAAAATCCAGTGTCTGGCTCACATATTTTCCCTCTTCTTTGTGAATAAAATCTAAATCCTGTGACTTCCAAACTGAAACCAGAGAGTTTTACAATTAATATCCAGCATACCTTGAAATAAATCTTATTATATATACATATATGCATATAAGTCTCATATACTCACAGCTTAGCAAAGGACCAGATACATAAAAAGCATTTAATAAAGGTCATTTTTTCTTTCTATATACACATGACAAGATGTATAAATATATACATACACACATTTATATATGTGTGTGTGTGTGTGTAACTTACATCTATATATACACCTCTATCAAAGAACAGGATACATTTTTATCAAAACTCTCCTAACATCATTCTAACTGCAAATGGCCTGGTCCCTGTAATTTCCCAGTTCTTATGGCACTTTCACTAATTTTGTGTTTGAACATCTTTACTAGTCCATGCTACAAAATTATAACCTCCCTGGAGACAGAATCTGTCTTTTCCCTTTCATATACAATACTACACACAGAGAGTGGTTTCATTTTATAATATTAAGAAGGAAGACCTACAATGAAATCCCTCCTTCTAATGTCCATCCTGGATGTCTAAACCTCACCAAGTCGGTAACATCTTAGTGCTCTGGGAAACTCTCTGCAACAAGAGAGCAATGGAAGTGACACTTTCCTTGAAAAAGTTAGTTCTTCACTGGGAGATCTTTTCACTTTGGATTCTATCCCTAACCTCATCTACTATGACTATTCCTATTCCTTTTCCCTTTCCTATTCCCATTTTGACCTCTATATCAATGTCTATCCCTATCCCTAACTTCATGTTAATCCTTAAATCTATTTTGATTATTATTCCCTGACAACCTATTCATGGAATTTGTGTATAAGTATTTTTAATGTATAGTATTAAGGGGTTAATTGGAGAGCAGAGAGGCCTGATAAGTGGCTAGCAGGTACAAATGAGTTATTTATGGAATAGTTATGAATGCTGGAGAAAAAAAGGATTGAATAAATTGAAATTAATAGAATTATTATGGTTGCACAAATTTCAGACTAACAACTTGATAGAGAAACTTAAAAAATACGTGAACATATCTGAAGTGAATATCGGAAATCAGCCTGAGGAGACAGTAAAAGAAGATATAACAACAGGGCAATTATTGGCCGCAGAGGATATCAGTTTAGGTAAGAGTTTGATTCTTGATTAGGCTGAAAGGAATCAATTAGTGTCAAGAAAAGAGGCAGCAGAGGTTATAATGTAAATATGGAATTTTAGCTGATAAACATACTGTTGGTCTATTAACCCAAATATTTTTAATTTTTAATTGTAAAATTTTAATTTTAATTTAAAATTTTTAAAAATTAAAAAAAATGTAAATGTTACATGGAGGAACAATTTTTGACAACTTTTTTTTTACTGTTTTAAAATTCAGATTTGCTACTTACCCTCCTCCAACTCCCAGACAAGGTGATTAATAGGAGAGAGGAGGATATACCCATACTTTCATGTTATACATACTTCCATATTATTTCTGTCCATAGATGATAGAAGACACATATCACTCTTACAATAAAAATCTCATGAAGTTTATATTATAGGAGCAGATGTCAGGTTTTGATCTGTCCTTAGCTTCTAATAGTTCTGTCTTTGGCTACAGACACTATTTTCTTCATGAATCCCTTGCAGTTATCTTGGAGACTTACTTTACTGATGATGGTTTTAGTCCTTCACAGTTAATCATGGCATAATATTTCTGTTACTATATACATTGTTCTTCTGGTTCTGTTCACTTTTTTTCTGAACTCACTCTTTCACTGTACCTTATGGTACAATAGTATTTCATTATAACTATATAGAAGAACTTGTTCATTCTTCTCCCACGTGATGAATAACCCCATAGTTTCCAATTCTTTGCCACTACAAAAAGAGGTGCTAATAATATTTTGGTACGGTTAATTCCTTTTATTCTATCTTTGATCCATTTGGGATACTAAGCCTGTAATGAGACTACTGGCTCAAAGGGTATGCATAGTTGTCTTTGGGTATGGTTCCGTATAGCTCTCAAGAATGGTTGTATAAGTTCACAGTTCCACCTACAGCATATCAGTGTTTCAATTTTCCCATGTCTCCTCCAACATTTATCATTTTCCATTTAGGTCAGTTTAGCTAATATAAAAGTTAAGAAGGCATTTCTCAGAATTGTTTTAATTTAACTTTCTCTCATCAGTAGTGATTTGGACCATTTGTTCTGTAAACCTTAAAATTCCTTAGACTTATAAATGTTGGAAATTTCACCATTGGGAAATTTCATAATTGAGAAATTTCCTATTGATAGTGGAAACTCTATTGGAATGTGAACCCCATTGGCATGGGAGGTTCCTCCTACTCCCTTCTTAAGATTACTTTAGGACAGAAACCTTTTTTTTTTTAAATATATTTTATTTGATCATTTCCAAGCATTATTCGTTAAAGAGATAGATCATTTTCTTTTCCTCCCCCTCACCCCCCATAGCCGACGCGTAAGTCCACTGGGCATTAGATGTTTTCTTGATTTGAACCCATTGCTTTGTTGATAGTATTTGCATTAGAGTGTTCATTTAGAGTCTCTCCTCTGTTATGTCCCCTCAAACTCTGTATTCAGGCAGTTGCTTTTCCTCGGTGTTTCCACTCCCATAGTTTATCCTTTGCTTATGAATGGTGTTTTTTTCTCCTGGATCCCTGCAAATTGTTCAGGGACATTACACCACCATTTATGGAGAAGTCCATTACGTTCGATTATACCACAGTGTATTAGTCTTTGTGTACAATGTTCTCCTGGTTCTGCTCCTCTCGCTCTGCATCACTTCCTGGAGGTTGTTCCAGTCTCCATGGAACTCCTCCACTTTATTATTCCTTTGAGCACAATAGTATTCCATCACCAACATATACCACAGTTTGTTCAGCCATTCCCCAATTGATGGGCATCCCCTCATTTTCCAGTTTTTGGCCACCACAAAGAGCGCAGCTATGAATATTTTTGTACAAGTCTTTGTGTCCATTATCTCTTTGGGGTACAGACCCAGCAGTGCTTTGGCTGCGTCAAAGCCTAGATATTCTTTTGTTGCCCTTTGGGCATAGTTCCAAATTGCCCTCCAGAATGGTTGGATCAGTTCACAACTCCACCAGCAATGAATTAATGTCCCTACTTTGCCACATCCCCTCCAGCATTCATTACTTTCCTTTGCTTTTATGTTAGCCAATCTGCTAGGTGTGAGGTGATACCTCAGAGTTGTTTTTATTTGCATCTCTCTGATTATAAGAGATTTAGAACACTTCTTCATGTGCTTGTTAATAGTTTTGATTTCTTTATCTGAGAACTGCCTATCCATGTCCCTTGCCCATTTATCAATTGGAGAATGGCTTGATTTTTTGTACAATTGACTTAGCTCTTTATAAATATGAGTAATTAAACCTTTGTCAGAGGTTTCTATGAAGATTTTTTTCCCAATTTGTTGTTTCCCTTCTGATTTCAGTTACATTGGTTTTGTTTGTACAAAAGCTTTTTAATTTGATGTAGTCAAAAATATTTATTTTACATTTTGTGATTCTTTCTATATCTTGCTTGGTTTTAAAGCCTTTCCCCTCCCAAAGGTCTGACATGAATACTATTCTGTGTTTACCCAATTTACTTATGGTTTCCTTCTTTATGTTTAAGTCACTCACCCATTTTGAATTTATCTTGGTGTAGGGTGTGAGGTGTTGATCTATTCCTAGTCTCTCCCACACTGTCTTCCAGTTTTCCCAGCAGTTTTTATCGAATAGTGGATTTTTGTCCCAAAAGCTGGGATCTTTGGGTTTATCGTATTACTGTCTTGCTGAGGTCGCTTTCCCCCAGTCTATTCCACTGATCTTCCTTTCTGTTTCTTAGCCAGTACCAAATTGTTTTGATGACTGCTGCTTTGTAATATAGTTTAAGGTCAGGGACTGCAAGGCCCCCATCATATGTGTTTTTTTTTTCATTATTTCCCTGGATATCCTTGATCTTTTGTTCTTCCAAATGAACTTTGTTATGGTTTTTTCTAAATCAGTGAAGAAGTATTTTGGTAGTTCAATGTGTATGGCACTAAATAGATAAATAAGTTTGGGTAGGATGGTCATTTTTATTATATTGGCTCGTCCTATCCATGAGCAGTTAATGTTTTTCCATTTGCTCAAGTCTAGTTTTAGTTGTGTGGCGAGTGTTTTGTAGTTGTGTTCATATAGTTCCTTTGTTTGTCTTGGGAGGTAGATTCCTAGGTATTTTATTTTGTCTAAGGTGATTTTGAATGGGATTTCTCTTTCTCATTCTTGCTGCTGAGCTGTGTTGGAGATATATAGAAAAGCTGATGATTTATGTGGGTTTATTTTGTATCCTGCAAGTTTGCTAAAGTTGTTGATGATTTCAATTAGCTTTTTGATTGAATCTCTAGGATTCTTTAAGTAGACCATCATGTCATCTGCAAAGAGTGATAACTTGGTCTCCTCCTTGCCTATTTTGATGCCTTCAATTCCTTTATCTTCTCTAATTGCTACTGCTAGTGTTTCTAGTACAATGTCAAATAGTAGAGGTGATAATGGGCATCCTTGTTTAGGACAGAAACCTTTTGCTGAACAATGGAAAGGGCTTTGACCTATGCTTAAGCGTAGAACAGGAATTTCTTTGAGTCATGATTGATTTTAGTCATTGATACAATAGAGATACTTGGAATGACAGAACCAGGTCTTGGAAAAAAATTTCCACCCCATTCAGTCCTAACACGATTCAGGAAGGGCTGCAGCATAGATCAAAATTTAATTAGTCCAATCTCCACCCTACTCAGGGTAACAGGATTTAGGAAGGGCTGTAGCAAAGGATCAAGATTTAATTATTTGAGAATATGACCTTCAACAGACATGTGCAAAGCCACAGACCTCTGGGAGGTCCTGGGTTAAGCTAGAGCCACCATTGGCACAGGGAAGATATGGACAGTGATTGGTAGATGTGAGAACTGAGGGGAGGGAACTTGGATGGTTTAATTAAAGAGAGAGGGGTCTGAGGACTGAGGTGGTGGTTGGTTGGAGAGGTTTTGGCTCTGAAGGAAGCTACTCTGAAGGAAGCTGGAGGTGGAGGCCCCTGAGACTGTTTCTCCATTTTGTTCACGTGAGTAATAGGGACTGATCTCCTTTCTTTGCCTCAGCTATCTAAGGCCTTGGGCCTTTTGGCCCAGCCTAAACAGAAGGGGTATTTAAGCCCTATTCCCTTGTCTCCCCTTTCTCTCTCCCTCTCTCTCTCTCTCTCTAATTCCTTTCTTCCTCCTGTTTGTAATTAAACTCTATAAAAGGTTGAAGGCTGACTTGAGTTTTCATTTAGGAATTACATAGCTGAATTCCTTGGCAACCTTAAATTAATATATATCAGTCTTTTAAAGGGATTTCCTTGTCACAGTTCATATAACTGAATAATTTTAATCTCTTCCTCTGAGAACTGCCTTTTAATATCTATTTCTTGATTGGGGAATGTTTTGTATTCTTATAAATTTGACTTGGTTCTCTATATATTTGAGAAATGAGACTTTAGTCAGATATAACGCTTCCCCCCATATTTGTTGTTTCCCAGATTTGTTGTTTCCTTTCTCATTGGTTTTATTTCAGTAAAATCTTTTAAATTTAATTAAATTAAAATACTTTTTAAATTAAATAAGCCATGATTTATAATATTTGATTTATTTTTTCACAAAACCAACTTTTTTCTTGTTAGTTCTATAGTTTTATTTCAATATATTCATATCTCCCTTGATTTTCAGGATTTCCAAATTGCTGTTTAATTATGGGTTTTTAATTTGTTCTTTCATAGTTTTTTACTTTCATAACCAATTGATGTTCTCTTTCTCTATTTTATTAATATGAGCAATGAGATATGAATTTCCTTCTAAGTACTGCTTGGCTGCATCCCATAAATTTTGTTTACATTCCATAAATGTTGTTAATGATATTGTTATTTATTTCTATGATTTAATCTTTGATCCATTTGCTCTTTAGGAAATGATTGTTTCTAATTCTAAATATTAGTTTCTAATTTATTTTTAGTCTTCTGCATTTTGTGTCACTTTTCCAGCATTCTGGTTTGAAAAGTATGGATTTAATATTTCTGTTTCTATACATTTGGATGTGAGGCTTTTAAGACCACTTATGTGGTTGATTTTTGTGAAAGTCACACATATTGCTGAGAAAAAGTGCATTCCTTTCTATTTCCCTTCAGTTTTCTCCAGAGGTCTATCATGTCTGGGTTTTCTAAAGTTCTCTTTACCTTCTTAACTTCTTTCTTGTTTATTTTCTGGTTGGATTTATCTACTTTTGAGAGGGGAATGTTGAGATTCCCCACTAGTAATATTTTTATTTTATTTTTCCTTCTGTAACTTCTTTAATTCTTCCTTTGTGACTATGGATGCTATGCCATTTGATGCATAAATGTTTAATAATGATATTGTTTTCATTATCTATCATACCTTTTATCGTTATGTACTTTCTTTCCTTATTTCCTTTGATCAGATCAGTCTTTGCTTTTGATTTGTCTGTAATCAGATTTGCTATCCTGGCTTTTATTACTTTATTTGAGGCATAGTATATGCTATTCCAGCCTCTTTTATTCTGTGTGTGTTGACTCCATGTTTTAAATGTGTTTCTTGTGGGCAGAATAATGTGTTGTTCTGGTTTTTTTTAAACAACTCT
This sequence comes from Monodelphis domestica, assembly GCF_027887165.1. NCBI lineage: Eukaryota > Metazoa > Chordata > Mammalia > Didelphimorphia > Didelphidae > Monodelphis > Monodelphis domestica. Next base: position 33,675,695 of record NC_077230.1, read on the forward strand.
GCTATCCTTTTCTGTTTTATGTGTAAATTCAGCCCATTCATCATTACTAATTGTGTTTTCTTGCATCTTATTTTCCCTGTTTATTTTTCTCTTTCTCTCTTTTTAGCTTTTCCATGTTCACAGATGTTTTGTTATTGACTATCACCTCCCCCAATTCAACCCTCCTTTTTTGTTCACCCTCAATCCCTCATTCTCTCTAACCTCCTACTTCCCTATAGGGTAAGATAAGTTTCTACAGATGAATATGGCTGTTATTTCCTTTTTGAGCTAGTTCTGATGAGAGTAAGTTCCAATCAGAGTTAAAGCACATCTCCTCCACTGGATTTGCTGTTTATGTGCCTCTTTATGAGAAATATTTTACCTCCTTCTAGATCTCCTTTTCTCTCTTCTCCATTTATTCCTCTTTCCCATCCCCTCCCTTTTAATATCATCCCATCTTATTTAGCTTCCTTTCTTTGATGCATACCCCTTTTATTGCTCCAATATTAAGTATTTTAGATACTTTAATCTTAAGTATTATTTTCAATATTAAGTATTTTAGATTCTTTAGCTTTAGCTTGCCTTTGAAATATTATAGATGTCTTAATTATTTCAATGATCATCTTGCCAGGTATGAATGAACTCAATTCAACTTTCGCAAAACTATCAAGTATTATTTTTCTCTTGAGTATTGAACTTAGTATCAAATTTTGTTTTCAACTTTTTTGCGTGAGAAAAGTCTGAAATTTCTCTATTTCATTAAAGAGCAATTATTACCTTTTGGAAGGTTAATTTTGGTTTTACTCAGTGTACAATTCTAGGTTGCAGTCCTAGAATCTTTGCTTTTCAGAATGTCATTTTCTGTGTCTTCCAGTCCTTTAATGTAAAAACTGCTATGTCCTGGAGAATCCTGACTATGGCTCCTCAATATTTAAAATGTTTCCTTCTGGCAGCTTCTACCACTTTTTCTATGGCCTGGGAGTTCTAGAATTTGGTTATAGTAGTACTGGGGTATTTTATTTTGGGTTCTCTTTCAGGAAGAGATAGGTGGATTCTCTCTATTTCTATTTCCCCCTCTTGTTAGAGGATATTGTAATATTCCCTGATGACTTCTTATAATATGGAATTCAGGATTTTCTTTTGATCGTGGTTTTCAGGTATTCTGATGATCCTTAGATGACTTCTCCTGGGTCTATTTTCTAGGCTGGTCATATTTACAATTGAAGTATTTCAGACTTTCTTCTATTTTTTTTTAAATTTTGGATTTTGTTTTATTGTTTCTTGCTTATGGTTTCATTAACTTCTATCAGTCCAATTCTATTTTTTTCTTTTTTTTTTAATATATTTTATTTGATCATTTCCAAGCATTATTCGTTAAAGACATAGATCATTTTCTTTTCCTCCCCCTCACCCCCCATAGCCGACGCGTAAGTCCACTGGGCATTAGATGTTTTCTTGATTTGAACCCATTGCTTTGTTGATAGTGTTTGCATTAGAGTGTTCATTTAGAGTCTCTCCTCTGTCATGTCCCCTCAAACTCTGTATTCAGGCAGTTGCTTTTCCTCGGTGTTTCCACTCCCATAGTTTATCCTTTGCTTATGAATGGTGTTTTTTTTCTCCTGGATCCCCGCAAATTGTTCAGGGATATTACACCACCATTTATGGAGAAGTCCATTACGTTCGATTATACCACAGTGTATTAGTCTCTGTGTACAATGTTCTCCTGGTTCTGTTCCTCTCGCTCTGCATCACTTCCTGGAGGTTGTTCCAGTCTCCATGGAACTCCTCCTCTTTATTATTCCTTTGAGCACAATAGTATTCCATCACCAACATATACCACAGTTTGTTCAGCCATTCCCCAATTGATGGGCATCCCCTCATTTTCCAGTTTTTGGCCACCACAAAGAGTGCAGCTATGAATATTTTTGTACAAGTCTTTGTGTCCATTATCTCTTTGGGGTACAGACCCAGCAGTGCTTTGGCTGCGTCAAAGCCTAGATATTCTTTTGTTGCCCTTTGGGCATAGTTCCAAATTGCCCTCCAGAATGGTTGGATCAGTTCACAACTTCACCAGCAATGAATTAATGTCCCTACTTTGCCACATCCCCTCCAGCATTCATTACTTTCCTTTGCTTTTATGTTAGCCAATCTGCTAGGTGTGAGGTGATACCTCAGAGTTGTTTTTATTTGCATCTCTCTGATTATAAGAGATTTAGAACACTTCTTCATGTGCTTGTTAATAGTTTTGATTTCTTTATCTGAGAACTGCCTATCCATGTCCCTTGCCCATTTATCAATTGGAGAATGGCTTGATTTTTTGTACAATTGACTTAGCTCTTTATAAATATGAGTAATTAAACCTTTGTCAGAGGTTTCTATGAAGATTTTTTTCCCAATTTGTTGTTTCCCTTCTGATTTTAGTTACATTGGTTTTGTTTGTACAAAAGCTTTTTAATTTGATGTAGTCAAAAATATTTATTTTACATTTTGTGATTCTTTCTATATCTTGCTTGGTTTTAAAGCCTTTCCCCTCCCAAAGGTCTGACATGAATACTATTCTGTGTTTACCCAATTTACTTATGGTTTCCTTCTTTATGTTTAAGTCACTCACCCATTTTGAATTTATCTTGGTGTAGGGTGAGAGGTGTTGATCTATTCCTAGTCTCTCCCACACTGTCTTCCAATTTTCCCAACAGTTTTTATCGAATAATGGATTTTTGTCCCAAAAGCTGGGATCTTTGGGTTTATTGTATACTGTCTTGCTGAGGTCGCTTTCCCCCCAGTCTATTCCACTGATCTTCCTTTCTGTTTCTTAGCCAGTACCAAATTGTTTTGATGACTGCTGCTTTGTAATATAGTTTAAGGTCAGGGACTGCAAGGCCCCCATCATATGTGTTTTTTTTTTTCATTATTTCCCTGGATATCCTTGATCTTTTGTTCTTCCAAATGAACTTTGTTATGGTTTTTTCTAAATCAGTGAAGAAGTATTTTGGTAATTCAATGGGTATGGCACTAAATAGATAAATAAGTTTGGGTAGGATGGTCATTTTTATTATATTGGCTCGTCCTATCCATGAGCAGTTAATGTTTTTCCATTTGCTCAAGTCTAGTTTTAGTTGTGTGGTGAGTGTTTTGTAGTTGTGTTCATATAGTTCCTGAGTTTGTCTTGGGAGGTAGATTCCTAGGTATTTTATTTTGTTTAAGGTGATTTTGAATGGGAGATTTCTCTTTCTGGTTCTTGCTGCTGAGCTGTGTTGGAGATATATAGAAAAGCTGATGATTTATGTGGGTTTATTTTGTATCCTGCAACTTTGCTAAAGTTGTTGATGATTTCAATTAGATTTTTGGTTGAATCTCTAGGATTCTTTAAGTAGACCATCATGTCATCCGCAAAGAGTGATAACTTGGTCTCCTCCTTGCCTATTTTGATGCCTTCAATTCCTTTATCTTCTCTAATTGCTACTGCTAGTGTTTCTAGTACAATGTCAAATAGTAGAAGTGATAATGGGCATCCTTGTTTCACTCCTGATCTTATTGGGAATGCATCTAGTTTATCCCCATTGCAGATGATATTAGCTGATGGTTTTAGATATATACTGTTTATTATTTTTAGGAATGATCCTTCTATTCCTAGGCTTTCTAGTGTTTTTAATAGGAATGGGTGTTGTATTTTATCAAAGGCTTTTTCTGCATCTATTGAGATAATCATGTGGTTCTTGCTAGTTTGCTTGTTGATGTGGTCAATTATGTGGATGGTTTTCCTAATGTTGAACCAGTCCTGCGTCCCTGGTATGAATCCTACTTGATCATGGTGAATGATCCTTCTGATCACTTGCTGGAGTCTTTTTGCTAGTATCCTATTTAAGATTTTTGCATCTATATTCATTAGGGAGATTAGCCGATAGTTTTCTTTCTCTGTATTTGACCTGCCTGGTTTTGGAATCAGTACCATGTTTGTGTCGTAAAAGGAGTTTGGTAGAACTCCCTCTTTGCTTATTATGTCAAATAGTTTGTATAGTATTGGGATTAAGTGTTCTCTGAATGTTTGATAGAATTCACTGGTGAATCCATCAGGCCCTGGGGGTTTTTTCTTAGGAAGTTCTTTGATGGCTTGTTGGATTTCCATTTCTGATATGGGATTATTTAAGAATTCTATTTCCTCTTTTGTTAGTCTAGGCAGTTTGTATTTTTGTATATATTCATCCATTTCTCCTAAATTGGTGTATTTATTGCCATATAATTGGGCAAAGTAATTTCTAATGATTGCCTTAATTTCCTCTTCATCGGAGGTGCTGTCCCCCTTTTCATCTTTAATGCTGTTAATTTGCTTTTCTTCCTTCCTTTTTTTAATTAGATTGACCAGTACTTTGACTATTTTGTTTGTTTTTTCAAAGTACCAGCGTCTTGTCTTATTTATTAAATCAATAGTTCTATCACTTTCGATTTTATTAATTTCTCTCTTAATTTTTAGGATTTCTAGTTTGGTTTTCTGCTGGGAGGTTTTAATTTGATCGCTTTCGAGTTTTTTCATTTGCATTTCCACTTGATTGATCTCTGCTCTCCCTTGTTTGTTAATATAAGCATTCAGGGATATGAATTTACCTCTGATTACCGCTTTGAATGCATCCCAAAAGGTTTGAAAGGATGTTTTGCCATTGTCATTTTCCTTGATGAAATTATTAATTGTTTCTATAATTTCTTCTTTAACTAAATGGTTTTGGAGTATCATATTGTTTAATTTCCAATTGGTTTTTGATTTGGTTTTCCATGTACCATTACTAATCATTATTTTTATTGCCTTGTGATCTGAGAAGGCTGCATTCATTATTTCTGCTTTTCTGCATTTGTGTGCTATGTTTCTGTGACCTAATGTATGGTCAATTTTTGTGAATGTGCCATGTGGTGCTGAGAAGAAGGTGTATTCCTTTTTATCCCTATTTATTTTTCTCCGTATGTCTATTAATTCTAATTTTTCTAAGATTTCATTCACTTCTTTTACTCTTTCTTATTTATTTTTTGATTTGATTTATCTAAATTTGATAATGGTTGGTTTAAGTCTCCCACTAGTATGGTTTTATTGTCTATTTCTTCCTTCAATTCTCCTCGTTTCTCCATTAGAAATTTGGGTGCTATATTATTTGGTGCATACATGTTGATTAATGATATTTCCTCATTGTCTAGAGTCCCTTTTAACAAAATATAATTACCTTCCCTATCCCTTTTGATCAGGTCTATTTTTGCTTTGACTTTTTCAGATATCATGATTACCACTCCTGCCTTCTTTCTATCAGTTGAGGCCCAGAAGGTCTTACTCCATCCTTTAATTCTGACCTTGTGGGTGTCAACCCGCCTCATGTGTGTTTCTTGAAGACAACATATGGTAGGGTTTTGGATTCTAATCCATTCTGCTATTCATCTACGTTTTATGGGTGAGTTCATCCCATTCATGTTCAAAGTTATGATTGTCATTTGTGGACTCCCTGGCATTTTGATAGCCTTCCCTAATTCTAACCTTTTCTTCTTTGGCTCTACCTTTTAGTCCAGTGATTTACTTTGAATCAGTCCCCCTTGTCCCCTCCCTTGATGTTTCCCTTTTTATTCCCTCCCTTTTGGTTCCCTCCCCCTCCCCCCTCTCTTTCCCTCCCTTTTTGTTCTCCCTCTCCCCCTCCTCCCCTTGGTTTTCCCATCTCCCTACCCTTGTTGGGTAAGATAGAATTCAAGATCCCAATGGATCTGGATGTTTTTCCCTCTCAGAGTTGATTTCCCTGAGATTGAGGTTTAAGTAAAAAAAAAACCCTCTCTTCCTCTCCTTCTTATAGGAGTTTTCTTCCCCTCCCCTTCCCATTTGAATCTTTGTGTGAGACCGATTATTCTATTTGGTCTTTCTTTACCCCCTATTTATACATTACATTTTCCCCACATATTAGTATACATAGATTGATATAAATGTAGTCCTTATAGAAGAGTTTGAGTAAAAGAAGAAGATAACATTTTTCCCCTTTCCTTAATATTTACCTTTTCAGGTATTCCTTGCTCTTTGATTTTCGGTATCAAACTTTCCACAGAGCTCTGGTCTTTTCTTTGCAAAAAGTTGGAATTCTTCTATTTTGTTGAATGCCCATACTTTCCCTTGGAAGTATATAGTCAGTTTTGCTGGGTAGCTGATTCTTGGTTGGAGACCCAGCTCTCTTGCCTTTCTGAAGATTATGTTCCATGCCATACGATCATTCAGAGTAGAACTTGCAAGGTCTTGTGTGACCCTGATTGGCATTCCTTTATATCTAAATTGTCTTTTTCTAGCTTCCTGTAGGATTTTTTCTTTTGTTTGATAGCTTTGGAATTTGGCAATTACATTCCTGGGAGTTTTCTTTTGGGGGTTTAGTGTAGAAGGTGTTCTGTGAGCTCTGTCAGTGGCTGTATTGCCCCCTTGTTCTAGAATCTCTGGGCAATTTTCTTTGATTATATCTTGTATCACCATGTCCAGTTTGGTGTTTATTTCTGGCTTTTCTGGGAGTCCAATTATTCTTAAACTATCTCTTCTCCCTCTATTTTCCAGATCTGTCATCTTGTCGGTGAGATATTTTATGTTCTCTTCTAATTTCTTGGTATTTTGGCTTTGCTTTATTAATTCTTGCTCTTTTACACGATCGTTGTCTTCCAGCTGCCTGATTCTGGCGTTTAAAGCCTGGTTTTCCTTTTCAGTTTCATTGTACCGGTTTTGTAGATGCGTGAATTTCTTTTGCATTATTTCCAACTTTTCCTCCCAGATGCTTCCATCTTTTTGGTCATTTCTGATTCAAATTCTTCATGGGTTTGTGGTGAGTTTCCATTTCCTTTGGAAGATTTTGGGGCATTTTCTTGTATATCTTCTATCTCCTCTGTATTTTGTATTTTGCCTCCATAGAATGTGTCCAAAGTCGCCCCTTTCTTCTTATTTTTCTTGGTATTTTGGGGCTTCTGTGCTTCTGTGGAGTTTGCCATCTCTGAATGTGGAGGATTAGTTTTTCTTATCTCTATCTGGTGTTAAGAGGCTTTAGTCCTGGGCAGATTGTCGGTTCTATGAGCTTTCCCTGGGTTAAACTGAATATGCCTCACTGGAACTGGAATGGAAGTGTCTGACCAGGAGGCCACACTCTCCCCCGGGCTCTCTGGGTCTGGTTGCTTTCCGGAAGTTGTCTTCAGAATAGCTGGCCATGAGGCTGTTTCGTTGGCCTGCGGGGGGATGGGCTGCGGCTTCCTGGAGCTCCAAGGGCAGGGACTTTCACTGAGACTTGGATAGCAGGATCCAGCCCGTGAGGCTGTCTTGCCAGCCCTGAGGGTTAATGTTGTTTCGACCCTGCTCTCTTCCGGGGGAGCTCCGAGGGCAGTGACTTTCACTGGGACTCGTATAGAAGGCCCTGAGAGTTGTTGTTCCAACGACCCTGCTCTCTGAGCGGGGCGGGGCTGCGGCTTCCTGGAGCCTTGGACTCTGCGCTCCTACCCCTTAGGTCCGAGTGATCTCGGGTTCTGGCTTTTGATTGGGGCCATACCTTCTGATCTGGGTCCAGGTCCAGGAGGAGGGTTCCCAGGGTCTATGCTGTTGAATGTCTTGAATATCGGCGCCTTTGGAGCTTATAGTTTGAGATCGGTCGGGAAGGGTTTTCCGGAGATCTGAACTTTAGCTTTCTCCACGCTGCCATCTTGACCGGAAGTCCAGTTCAATTCTAATTTTAAGGAGTTTTCTTCCTTGAGTTCTTGGGTTTCCTTTTCTACTTGGCTGTCTTTTCTTTAAGGGGTTGTTTTCTTCATGTTTTGTTTTTTTGGTTTTGTTTGTTTTGGTTTTGGGGTTTTTTTTTTTGCCTCTATTCCCATTTTGTGGATTCAATTAATTAGGAAGTTTTTTTCTTCAATGATTTTTCCCCCCAGCTGTTGAGTTTTTCAATTAGTTCCCTTATATTTTTAAACTTCTTCCTGGGATTCTTTTTAAGATCTAAACTCCTTGCCCACTTTCTTTTGAGGCTTCACATGTCTCCTTTATGGCATTTTTGTCCTCTTCTGAGTCCATATATTGATCTTCCTTGTCACTAAAGTTCCTTTCCCAGGTCAGTTTTTTCTTTTTTTTACTTGTTTTTCCATTTTTTCTTTCCTTTGTAACCATATTTATCTTTTGAGATCCTTCTCTGTTCCTGGAGTAAAAGGGTATATTGTTCTAAGATTACAGAGTACTCTTCTCTGGTATTTGGTGTAGGACTAGCTGCCCTTGTTCCTCGTGGTTTGTCTGTCACGGAGACAGCAGTACTGGCATGTTCTGGGGAGGTTGGCAACTGTTTCATCCAAGTATATTTAGCATAATGAGTTACCAGTTCTCCCATTGTTTTGTGGGTTAATCTGGTCCCCACTATGCTGCTTCACTGCCCCTACCAAGTAGCCTGGGTGGAGAAGGCTCCCTGCTTTGATTTCTACTGCCCCAGGCTTTCCCCCACCACATAGAAGTAAGCAAATTACTTCACTGTAGTTCTAGTTCCCCCTTCTTGCATCCCTGTAACCTCAAGATTCTTTTGCTATTTGGGAGTGGATAGTTCATTGTTAATTCTAGTTCCATCTTTACTCCTTTGGAGTCCCAAGGCTCTGATGTCACATGAGTGTTTGAAGGTTCCTTACCTTCTCTACCTGTATAGAGTGACTCCAGCTGGGTTCCAAGATCTGCCAGTACTATCAGATTGCTCTCTTCTCTTACCTACAGTGAGATGTTCCTCAAACTTTTCTTTGTTTTGAGGCAATTTGTTTTCTTTTGTTTTTGCATTGAGGAAATGGAGTGCCTTTTCTTCCTACATCTTATCTTTCAGCATGCAACTTTTGTCTTCATGCAAAATCTGAATAAAAGTGAAGAGGGCAGTTCTAAAGAGAGGAAGCTGCTGAGGTATCTATACACATAAATGTACATATACACATATGTACCCATATATACATCCATATATAGATATACATATCTATATGTCTGTACATATATGCATGTGTGAGCATAGAATGGCTTCCACATTTTAAAGATTTTTTTCATAGAGATTGAAAATGTTTTTTTTACCAAGAACTCCTTGACAGCAGAGATTGACTTTTTTGTCTTTTTCTGTATCCTTGGTGCTGTACCTGGAACACTTGAGGCACTTACTAATGATTGTTGACTTATTCAAAACCTAGGATTTGTTTTTTTAAGAAATATTATCTATAAAAAGAAGAATGTGCATTTTTGAAAGACTTTCAAGTTTTTGAACTATAACACTCAAGGATGAGATAGAACACTTTATTATCCCTATTACTACAAGAGGAAACTAAGAATCACAGCTGATGATTACCTTTGGCTTATATGTTTCTGTGCCAAGAATAATCCCATGTGTCTTACCACAAAGTTTATACTCTGCCTGATTATAAGTAAATTTTCTAGGAAAAAGAAACATATAGACATACACACACACACACAGACAAAACACAAATACACATACAAATGGTATCTAGGCTGCTGCACGAACTGAAGCTAGTGAGGGGGAAAAAGATTGCAAAAACAGAAAATTACTCATGAATTTATAAATTACTTATAGTTAAGATCAACGCTGCCATACTCTTAAGAGATGTGCATTATACAATGTAACATGTATCTGATTTCTTTTAATGTAAAATACTCTCTGTAAGGCATATTATCTTGTTTTATCTTCATGACAACTCTGTGGTGGAGGTTACATAAATAATACTTTCCAGATTTTACAGAAAACAAAAGAAAGGAAGATTCTGGGAAAAAGACACTACTTGTTCAAGTACACCCAGCTAGTAAATGGACAAGCCAAGATTCTGTGGGAAGAATGCATTGTCACTTTAAAGATATATTACAGAATCCAAATTGTAAGAAGGAATGGAATACATTCTCTCCCTAGTTAATCTGTGTCACCCTAAGATTTTATTAAGAGTGGGACTCACTCTAATTCCCTACTTAAACTGAATGTGTAAACTCTAGCTTGAGTCTCTAGCTGCCTTTCTAATGAGACTCACCATCACCTTTGTCAGAGTTATGCAGAAAGTGAGGCAGGTCAAGATTCTTTTGAGAAAAATGAGGTGGGGGGAGGATTCAGTCTATTTCGCCTTCTGCAGATTTGACTATACCATTTACTAGCTGTTTGGAACTTTGAACAACTTACTTAACTACTCATGTTCTTTAAATCTCATATGAAAAGTGGTACTGTGAGAACACCAATCTGACCTTTTGGTGTACATAGTTTCAAAGGAGAAATGCTTGGAAAAAATATTGGACAAATTAAATAAAGAAGTATTATATATACATTTACATATACATATACATATATACATATTCTGAAAAGAATGAGTTCCACATACCAACCAGTGAAGTTTTTTAAAGAATACAGTTCTTTCAGAACAAAAATGACACAATAGAGAAAAGAGAAATGGATCCTATTTTGACTCTGGCAAAGGTACAGGTAAATTTAGAAGAAAGAATGCCCAGGTGCCAAGAAAAGGAAAAGATCATGAAAAAGTGGTTGTAATGGAACAGAGAGTATATTATAGAACAGAGATGATGTTATAAGCATCAGTGTTTGATATTAATAAACATTCTAATCACTGACATAGATAAAAAATAGATTCCATATGAAATTTGCAAATAACTTGTTTTAGCTATAATTTTCCCAAACCTAGTACAATGGAAAAATATATTTTTGAATGTTTTAAATGAATATTATTTTAGATATATCTGTATCTATCTCTTTCGATCTATATGACTGTCCATCTAAATTTAACTGTTGGCAAATAAGTTAGAGATGGCTTCCTTTCTTAGCTATAGATGTTAGACAACCTATATAGATGTTAGACAACCTATCTATATAGAAGGTTCATTAGAAATCACTTTCTTGGGTGTCATCATTTACCTGAATTTGTCTGGTATTGTGAATATGACAACTTTTGGAGCATCATTGCCATTGCTAACAGTAGGCAATCTGGTTCAGCCTTTTGAGTCTGGGGTGAATGAGTCACAGTGGGAAAGTGGATGATGCACTTCAGGGGCTGTTATTTTTTTGGCTGCTGAGTACCATTATTATGGTGATATGTTCAGTTGGTGTTCAGGGAGGGTTAGGACCTCTACTGTGAGAGCTTGCTGAATGCTTTTCAGGGCTGCTTATCCCCGTTTGGTGTCTACCTCTTTCCCAGCTCTTACCTGTGGCTCCAAGCTATAGTTTTCAGCAGCAGCCTGTTAAAACTGTCCAGGCAGATGGGTTGAGCTTGGGTTTATGTCTAACTCTAGGCTTGTGAAGACCTCTCCTGCGAGAACAGATGGATGAGGCAATTTGTTTCAGTAGCCATGAAGGTGGCTGAAGCAAACACTTTCGAGTGCTTAAAACTTGGATGGCTATTAGAGACACTGACATCATTCAGGTGCATTTTCAGTCATCCTGACTTTTGTCTTGCCACAGGATTTAGATGACTCTGGAAGAAAGAGTGAGGCTGACAACTCTGGGCAACTCACTTAAATCCAATTCACATATAAGTTAAGATATTACCCTGTGATGTCACTGGTATTCTTTGAAATGAAGGATCACCACCACCACCACCAATTGATGGAACATATTTTTCATTGACTGAATCATCCTTTTATCTTCTTAAATCTAGCTTTGTTTTAAACTGCCCTTGCAGCTGGCTAATATTTTCTTGTAGATTCCAGATGATCAATTTATGAGGAAGCTCAAAAATTATCTATTTAATCCACTCATTTTGTAGGTGAGGAAAATGAAGCCCAGAGAATACATATAGATGACTAGCTCCCCTGCTAAGACTTCAAGTGTCTTGCCTCTAAATCCAATGCTCTATGTTCTTACCTCTGCATGATAATATAGAGGGTCATTAGCAACAGGAAGCAATTAAAGGTTGCTGTTGCCTCTGGTTAAACCTAGGAAGAAACTTATACTGTTCTACTCATTGAATTATTCATATTCTTAGATATCACAATTAAAAAAGAACAAGTAGAAGAATTAGTAGAAGAGGAGATCAGCAGTGGCAAACCTGCAATGGGAAAAGCTCTAATGCAGTTTTCCTGGTTTTGGTAAGAGATGTGGTTTTCATACATGGATAACAAAGTTCTTAACAGACAAAATAATATATTTCTGCTGGATTTTACCCCATTGGCTACCATTTTGCAGTGTTTTTCCTTTATATAAAAGAACCTCATTATTTCTATATGGTTTCTCAGTTGTTCACATCTTCCTCAAATGGACTCTGGCATAGAGGTATCCAACTCACAACCTATGGATGTGGCCCCAAGAGATCCATTTCTTTTTGAGTTTGATAACACCAACATAGAGGAAAAAATATAGGACATAGAGTGTATCTAGGGTCAAATTGGAGCTTTGTCACTTCAACTTGTGTGATTGAGGTTATGTGATTTCTGATCAATACGTTTGAGATTTCTCATCTATATAAAATGAGGGGATGGCACAAGTTGGCATCCAGTGTTACTTCCAACTCTACATCAGGGAAACTTCAACTCCTTACAAGACAAATCATGTATTAGTTGTGTTTAATGTAGAGGAGGAAGCGGTAGAGAGATGATACCATGCCACATGCACAAAACTTTTAACTTAATTGACTTCCATTTCTTGTTTGTTTCTTTTTTTTAACATAAAAGTCAGGTTAGGTTATACCTATTCTCTTCGATATATGCCAACATAGACATGTGTCCTATAAAAACCAACCTTCCTTTAACATATGGCTTAATATTTCTTATGGAATTGAAATTTATGAATTTTTATAGTGTGTTTCTCTTTAGGTAACTTTTTGCATCATAATAGAATGTATTTTATGCTTTAATTATTTCCCTCTCAAATCTTGGATGATTCTAGCAATGTCCAAGGGTACAATTGGAGGAACTTCTTTTGTTTTAAAAAACATGATAAACAAGTAAAGAATGTGCGCAAGCAGGAAGAAACTGACCTAAAGGTAAATTTTCATTATGTGAAATTTGTCATAAAGATTTATGTGTGTTTCTCCATTTTAATTACTAGGGAATGAGCTTTTAAAATAATCTCTAAGACCCTTTCGCAGTTTTCACTGTCAAGGGTTATATTAACATAGGCCAATCTAAGCTTTTAAATATTGTCTCTCTTGATCTCTAGCTATTTGATGACGCCTCTGCTTCTTTTATACCCCAAAGCTGCTGGTGTCTGACTGGACAGAAACTCAAGTTGGCCATTGGTTAAAGAGTATTGGAATGAAAAAATATATCCTGAAATTTGATTATAAAAGAATAAGAGGTCAAGAACTTCTTGAATTAGACAATGATGCATTAAAAGTAAGCTTCAGAATTGGCTTTTTATATATGCTACATACAATTTTATATTAACTTATTTTATGGTGGGCATTGGATGAAAAACAGTACAAATAATGGGATTCCTATATATGGCCCATTTGACAACCTTATGGTTTTAAGGAAAACATGTTAACTACCTTTTTGAATGTAGTTTCAAGAAATGTTTTTTAATGTGATTTGCTCCCCCTTTTTTTCAGTATTCCTGCCATATGGTCATTCCTTTTTATTTCTATTTATTTATTGAAACCTTATACCTTCCATCTTAGAATATATAACATGTAAGTTTCCAAAGAAAAAGAATTTTAAGGGGTGGGCAATGTGAGGCAAGTGACTGTCTCAGCATCATACTTCTAGGGGGTCACATTTGAAACCAGGTCCTCTTTTCTCTAGGTCTGGTTCTCAATCTATTGAGCCACCATTCTTTTTTTTTTCTTTTTTTAGAATTCTATCTATTAACAAACACTGGAAAGCAGAAAAGCCATATTTAATTTTTGACCAGGTAGATTAACTTCACTGAAACAGATTAAAAAACAGTAATCATGGGAAATGGCAAGCTTTCATTTCATTTATAGTAAATAAAATATCAATATTTTAAGCTTTAAATATCAAATATTGGTTAGAATAACATCTTTGTCATTGACTAGAGGTACTAGAGGAATATGATAATTGACTACACAAAACCCTGAAATATATTCTACTTGGATTCATTTGCCACATAAGAAAATATTAGGAGGATTTTTAAAAATATAGCTTCTTTCACAATTATTTCTAAAATGTTCCTAATGTATTCTATTTAAGTACCTCTAAGCTGTAAATTTCTGATATTCTGGGTTCTTCCATTTGAAGACAAATGAAAATTATGCAATTAAAATAATAAAAACAATGTATAGTGTTTCAAATGCAACCATCTCTGGGCTCCCAACCAGTTAAGCAAATAAAAATTAATAGATGAGAAATGTAGCTTCAAGTATAATTATGATACCAATAAGAAGTACCAACACTCTTCTTAGAAAAGATAGTTTTTATGTGAATTCCTTAATGCATTTTAGAGTTCTACAATGTAATTTTTTTACTTCATTCAGAGATATTGAATATTTTCCTAATGTTGTAAAATCTGAGTTCTTCAGAAAGGATACTTAATTTAATGTTCAGGTTCATTATGTAAAGAGTTATAAAATATATTCATTTGAATGCATGCATGTAAAGTAACAGCTTTAATTTTTTTTTCCAAAGTGCATTGGAATCACTAAGAAGAGAGATCGCAAGAAAATCCTTAAGGGAATTAAGAAAATTCAACAGACAGAAAAAAATTAATACAATCTAACAATTAAATATATCAAAAAGATAATTCTGGAAGATACAGCAAAAATGAGAAAAATATAATTACATGATATTTACCTTTAATCTACTACTTCAACATATTATTTTGATATAGAATAATTTTTCATTGTTGAAAAATTATTAATATCATCCATAATAAGCATTACAGATATTATACTGTATTTCTGAATAAACTGATTATAATATACACATATGCATTCATTTTTGTAGGAAATGGATATGGTATTTCCTCAATATAACTGAAGGAATAGTGCCAAAAGCAATTTTCCTAGTATAACAGAAACTCTTAGATGTTTTCAATCTTGTTCAACTTTTCATTACCTCTGCCTAGACCACCTGTAAAAAATCTGCCTCAAACATTGAATTGTTGCTTTCTTATTGTCCCAGAGTCCTTAATAGACATTAATTGCAGAACCTTAATGTTCTTCTCTCCAAGTCCAGCCCTCTCTATTCTTTGTTAATTTTGCTTCAGAATCCAAATATGAACAAAAGAAATAAATGTATATAAAAATTTATACATATAATAAATATATATCTATAAGGTATATATGATATGTGTGTGTGCATACATATATATTGCCCATGAGACCTCCTTCTTACCTTCTCCCATTAACTACTACATTGGCTTCTCCATAGTTTTTTGGTCATAATACTCTCCAAATCATAGCTCAAGTGCTCCAAAATACTGTTTTACATTTATCAGTCTGTTAAAGAATGTTATTCAGTTTTCCATCAAAGTATTTTAAATATCAGTGAAAATAACCTCATACAATTTTCCCCATAACATTCAGCTC
The DNA here is from genome assembly GCF_027887165.1 of Monodelphis domestica. Lineage (NCBI taxonomy): Eukaryota > Metazoa > Chordata > Mammalia > Didelphimorphia > Didelphidae > Monodelphis > Monodelphis domestica. The sequence goes on from NC_077230.1 coordinate 33,691,148, forward strand.
ATTCTCTCACAAATGTACAAAAGTACAGTGGGAAAAGTATTCCTACTTAGTGTTATAATTAACATTAATTTATCTCTAGTTATTATTTTTCATAAAGTTTATTAAGAGAAAAAGCAGATCAGCGCAGATTTAAATCTCATCCTTTACTCTAAGTTCTCAGACCACATGAAGCCTAGTCTCCATTAACCTTTCTCTTCCTCACCTGTCTGCTCTCTCCCAGAGTCCATGCCACCAGACTTCATGATTTCCTGCCCCCTTCTTTTTATTCACTTACAGGAGTTTCAGGGATGTTCACAGATGCAAACTCTGGCACAACTGTGATATTTGAAAAATGTGGATCAACCAGTTGGCCCTCCAGGAGGGGGAGGGAATAAGATCCCCTCGTCACATTAGGATTCATATATGGGGCAAATGGAAAGTTCTTATGGCAAGCGATTCTTTGAGAAACGATTTACATAGAAATGTATGGAAGGAACACATGTGGGAGGGCAGTGAAACAGAGCTAATAGATATCCCAAAACTATTGCCAATAAGAATATTGCAATATATAGGGTATCAGTTGGTGGTACAACTGGAAGGAACTAGAAAGCCAACTGGACATGATCATTCCTTACAGATAGTATTTTTGATAAGCCAAAAGCTGTCTTTGAGACACACACACACACACACACACACACACACATACACACACACACACACAAAGAAATTCAAAACATTTTCTATGTATGTGTCATTTGATGCAAAGCAGTAAGCCATTTCTCACCAGATTAAAAGAGTAAAGCTGCTGAGCTGTCTGCTAATAAATATATCATTATTGTTTCTTTAGGAAAAAAAATATAGGTCAAGGGGTTAGAAATGCTGCTGCTAAGAGAGCAAAGAGAATCCTTGGTAGTAGGATGTCTGTGTCAAAGAACATGAGGATTATAATCATTTTATGTATTTTCCCAAATTGCTTTAACAATTCATTGATTCATAGTTCTATCAACAATGAACTAGAGTGCCTGATGGTTCCACAAACCCTTCAACTTTAATTCTTCCCATATTTTCCCATCTTTGACAATGGACTGAGTGTGAAGTAAAACCTTAGACTTGTTCTTATTTGAATTTCTCTTATTGATAATTTTAGAGCAAATTTTCAGATGGTTCTTTATATTTTACAATTCTTTTGAGAACTACTCATATTCTTTGCCCATTATTTTTTGGGGAATTTGGTTTTTGGATTGCATACATTTGTGTATTTGTATATATATGCATCTTTATTTGTTGCATTAGATATAAAGTTTATATATAAGCTTGGTTTCATATATATGCACATATATTCATAAAAACACATGTTCATATGTGTAGATATAAATAGGAAAACAAACTTAGATACAAAGGGTTTTTTTTAATCTCTTTCAATTGCTTCCCATTTTTTAAATCATGGGTGAATCATTTATACAAGTTTTTCAACTTCATGTTTTCTGTTTTCTGAAATTGCCTCTAGTACTTGTCTGGTTAAGAATATATCTTTTGCTCAAGGCTATGAAAGGTGTATTCTTTTCTTTTATTTTTTTGTGATATTAAGGTCATATACTAGACTTGATTGTGATATATGACTTAAGATGTTACTCTTAAGCCTAATTTCTACCAAATTACTTTCTGTTTTTTCCCAACAATTTTTATCAAATAAAGATTTTTTCCCTAAGAAATTTGTTACCCGTTTTTTCAAACTGCATCATTTATAGTTTCATCACTTCTGATTCTCTTTTTTCTGTCTGCTTTATATTCTTAAAATTTTGGCTCAGTTCCCTATATAATAAAGAATGAGGGCTTTATCAGAGATAAAATGATTTCCCAAATTTATTATTTACCTTTTATACCAATATTTAAACTTAATATAATCAAAAATATCCATTTCATTTTTCTTAACATTCTTTATATCTTGTTTGGTCATAAATTCTTCCCTTATCCATAAGTTTGACAGGTAAACATTTTTGTCTTCCCCTAATTTGCTTTATTTCTAGATGAAGTATTCATTTTTACTTTATCCTACTTTGTGGTATGAGATATATTATATTGGTCTATGCCTAATTTCTGCCATACTGTTTTCCAGTGTGCCCAGCTATTTTTGTCAAAGGACACGTTCTTGCCCCCAAAGCTTGGACCTTTAGGGACATGAAGTTGCTGTGGATATTTAACTACTATGTTTTGATTACCTACTCTATTCCATTAGTCCACTATTATATTTCTTAACATACTAGATTGCTTTGATGATTACCGCTTTATAGTATAATTTCAGCTCTAGTGTAGCTATACCTTCTTACTTCATTTTTTTCATTGATTACCTTGATATTCTTGTTCTTTTGTTCTTCCTTTTGCTGTTTATTCCTAGTTCTATGAAAAAAGTGTATGTCACTGAATAAGTAAAGTTTAACAGTTAAAACTGTAATTTTTATAATATTGACTTGATCTATACATGAAACATTTATTTTGTGTTTTTCTAATTATTCAGATCTATTTTTGTGAAGTGTGTTTGATAATTATATTCATTTAGTTGCTAGGTTTATTTTGGTAAATGATACCCCACAGTGTTTTATATTGTGTAGTTATTTTGAATAGAGTTTCCTTTTCTATCTCTTGCCATTGGCCTTTGGAGGTGGTAAATAGAAATGCTGATGATTTATGTGGGCTTATTTTGCATCCCTCTACTTTGCTAAAGTTGCTCATTGTTTCTATTGTTTTTTTGGATTGTTCTCTAGATATATCATCGTATCTTCTGCAAAGATTGATAACTTTGTTTCCTCATTACCTATTCAAATTCCTTCAGTTTATTTAACTCTTATTGCTATCTTGAACATTTCTAGTACAATATTAAAGTAGTGGTGCCCAGGGCCAGGATCTCTTTCTAGGCTGTGAAGGGAAGGGAAGCAGGGTCCCAAATGGAGAGTTATGTTCATAATGGACCAGGGTCAGTTGGAGCTGATGTCACAGAATCATTGCAGAAGCTGGCTTTCCCCATAAGTGTGGGAGACAGAGAAGCATAGAAGATATTAGTGCAAAAAACAATCCAACAGAAATCTATGACTGTCAATATTTGAGAATTCTCTTTGTTATGCAGATAAAATGCTAAAGACTCTGATTTCAGTTTTTAGAAATGAGTTATTATAAAAGATGGACCTCCTAGAACAGACTAATCTGGATTTAGTTTCTTTTTACACATTGATTTCAGTGTTTTGGGTCTGAGAGGCCATTCAAGGAGAGCAGTAAAGCAGAAAACAAATATATATGAACAGAGTCAAAGAAATTACATAGAAGAAAAGTTCTGCCACACTGAAGAAAGGAGTTGCTTCAAGATTTCTAAGAAATACTCTCTGGGAAGCCAAACCAGAAAAAGAATCAAACTCCTCAAATACAGGAAAAGTGAATTTTTAGCTTTGTTTAGTAAATATTAAGTATTCCATATTAACTTTTAGTGTTATCCCTTCAGAAATAGGTAGAAAATATAAAAAAAGATTATGTTCAATTTCAACTTGAGAAACTATGTTTGAAATATGTGTTGGTGTGAAATTTTTCACTTGAAATTTTTTAGATGTGAGAAACATTGTTTTACCTAAAAAGAAAATTCTTGATTGTGAAGTAGAAAAATTCTTAACATCTAGACAGGAGTTTGGTACAGGTATCTTTTAACAGAAGTCCAGTGGCTGTTATAAAATAGAATTTTCCTTAGTGGGTTTGGGCTCTAGAAGGAGCAAGGAGTCTGAGAAACCGGGTGATAAATAAAGAGACACAGACAGGCTAATTTTAGTATGGGATGGTGTGAATCCCTGATGACATTCTCCTTAGAAAGATAATTAAAGGAGACCTATTCTTATTCTATTCTATCTTTTTTTTTCCCCATCTGACAAGCCCTTCCATTTTCTCAGGAGTCCTTGGGCAGAAACTACTCTCTACTACCTTCCATCAATCTCATAGGATGCCCTCCCTGGTCATATGAGAGGTATGAAACTAATTAGACCTACCAGAAGAAATGCTTGTCCCTCCCTTGAAACCTTCTGATTCTTCTGCCATGAATCTAGCACACATTTACTGAGGAGCAGTGATGGATGGAATGACCATATAAGCCAAGAGATTTTGGTGGACCACTGATCAAGGTGTTCCAAAGATGATCATTCATTCACTCATTTCTGCCTTAGCCTGAAAAAGAGCATCCTGTTTGTTGCACTCTGGATTCCTTTATTATCTTTGGTCCTAGGCTTTTCAGCCTTTGTCTACCAATTCTTATGTTGTGTATACTTTAGAGAATAATTACCATCATGTATATCCCCAATTAATTCACTATGCAATTTTGAAAATAAAAACTCTGTCTGCTCTTTGATGCCTACCTTCCATTAGGAGAGAAAGTTGATTTACCCCAATCCACATAGAATTGGGTCAGAAAAAAGAATATCAACGTTTGTTGCCCAAATAACAAAAACCAATCAGTAGAATTATAATCATAGAAAAAGAAAAAAAGAGCTGCAATCTCATAAAACTTTCGTGACTCATTGACATTATATATTGTTTTTTTTTTTCAGAAAAATGGTTCAAATTGTAAGAAATTTTCAGGAACTACAACTAAATTGTTAAATATACATAGAGGACAGTAACCTTATAGAATAATTCTTTGACAAGTAATTAAGAGGTCTGCAATTTGTTTTAAGTATATGCAATTTTAAACATTTTAGTGAATACCTCTGAGAGTCAGTAAAGTCATCTCTAAAATGAAAGCAACTACACTAGTTGATTGTTTCTAGCTCTCATCTTATCAAGAATGTCTCCATGCCTCTGTCAGTGTCTATTTCTGCCTCTGTCTTTCTCTGTTTCTTAGAATAATTCAATAATGAAAACAACAAGGGAACAGGACATATTGAAAACAATGATTGTTCTATGTACTGTATGCCTGGGTCCAAATGTTGTATCTGAAGCTTGTTTACTATCTGTTACAATGAACTATCTCCTTGGATTTTAGTTTCTTCATATGTGAATTGAAAGCATTGTTTTTGTAGTTGGAATTCAGCAATTTCTAACATAACTTCCTTAATGACACCATAACACAATCAAAATAATAATTAAAGGACTATAAGCAAAGTACACAATAAAGGGAGGCCCCTCAAACAACAAATTATATGATTTAAGTATAGGGTGATGGATAATGATGATAATAAAATAGCATAGCAAAATTTCTGCATTGATGATGCTTGGATGAATCTCACTGAAAAAATTATGTCCTAAAATTGACAGAGAGTTAAGATTAAGTAAGTGGACAGCACATTAAAAATAGAAAATCAATACACATTTTAGCTAAACCTAACATGTACAAAAACTTTTAATTAGAAAAGACACAGAGAAACAAAATGTTCCACAAAGTGGTAAACAAAATGAAAAACTGATTCTTCAAAAGTGCCAGAAAAAATGTTAGATCTTGAGCCCTAAAAAACCAAAAGTGATGTGGAATAAAATGTGAAATTGAATAAGAAACAAGAACAGGAATGTCAGAAGCCATAAAAATCATCCCTATATCTCCTTGATATTACTTGGTTGTATCCCAGATTACCTTTGTTTCCTGCCAAAACAAATGAAAACCCAAGAGACACATTACCTACCAGTAACCACATAAATGATCCAAATGTATGTAATACTCTTTACAAATCTGAAACAAACTAACTCAGAAAAGAGAACTGATCTCTGGAGAAAGTAACAAAAAAGTATTATTTCAAAAAGAGATCATTTTTTCCATATGAATTTTTTTCAGAAAATATAGTTTTTCCAGGTAACTTTAGGAATTATGAAGCAAGTAAGTTATAGACTAATTAATGCTATTCATACATACTGATTTTTTAAAAATATTTGATCATTTCCAAGCACTATTCATTAAAGACAAAGATCATTTTCTTTTCCTCCCCCCACCCCCCATAGCCGACACGTGATTCCACTGGGTGTCACATGTGTTCTTGATTCGAACCCATTTCCATATTGTCAATATTTGCATTAGAGTTTCGTTTAGAGTCTGTCCTCTGTCATGTCCCCTCAACTGCTGTAGTCAGGAATTTGCTTTTCCTTGGTGTTTCCACTCCCATAGTTTATCCTTTGCTTATGAATAGTGTTTTTTCTCCTAGATCCCTGCAGATTGTTTCGGGCCATTACACCACCAGCAATGGAGACGTCCATTACATTCGATTATACCACAGTGTATTAGTCTCTGTGTACAATGTTCTCCTGGTTCTGCTCCTCTCGCTCTGCATCACTTCCTGGAGGTCGTTCCAGTCTCCATGGAATTCCTCCACTTTGTTATTCCTTTTAGCACAATAGTATTCCATCACCAACATATACCACAATTTGTTCAGCCATTCCCCAATTGAAGGGCATCCCCTCATTTTCCAATTTTTTTTCAGAAAATATAGTTTTTCCAGGTAACTTTAGGAATGATGAAGCAAGTAAGTAATAGACTAATTAATACTATTCATAAATACTGATTTTTAAAAATTTCAATTAAATTCTTGGGGGGAAAGCTATAGCAATTTAACCCGCAAAAGCATTGAAAATGATTTGATTTGGATATGTACCTGAGATATAAAAAATTGACATTTGGAAAACAATTTATACGATTAAAATATTTAAAATGAGATACCCAAATCACATTTATCTCAACCAATATTTTAAGTCTTTGGCAAAGTAAAAAAACTCTATGGAGCAAAAGTTTACTATTTTTGGAAAAAAAAAAGGTTAAACAGTATCTTAATAGGAGTTGGCGGGTTTGACATAAGGAAATATTAGAAAATTAGTTGTTCAGTATGAGGAATTCAAAGGTGAAGTTGATCTAGTATATTTTATCTTACATAATTCCATATGAGTTATTAATGCCTTAAGGAGAGATAAAAAGATTTAAGGATATTAAATAAATTGTAGAGGAGAAAATATTAGATCCATTTGTTGATGATACTTACTTTAAAAAGTACAGGCAAATCAACCAAGCAACTGAGGCAGTATTTCCAGTAAGATTTCAAGCTACGAAATAGATTTAATAGTTCTATTTGTCAATCAGTCAGCCAGCCAATAAACCTTTATTAAGTCACTAACTTGACAGGAACAGTGATAAACACTGGGGCCAGGAAGGAAGGTCAAAGACAGTTCCTAGAGGTGAAGTGCTCAAAGATTATTGGGGGACACAATATGTAAAAATTTCACATAAACGAGCTGCTGAGAGCATGAGTTTGAAGTCAATCAACAGATAAAAAGAAGGGATCCTGCAGAAGGTGCATTTCAAAGTGGGTTTGTGAAGCTGCATGCTGAAGTTGGGGAGATCTGCAGCAGAGATGAGGGGGAAATCATTCTAGGCATGAGGAGACAGCCAAGAAAAATGCTTAGTCAGTTGATGAATCATCTTTTAAGGACAAGAAATGGACCAGAATCACTAGAAGACAAAAACATTTGAGTGACAAGAGCTTTTGGGTAGGACTGGAGAGTTAGGATCTAAGAAGAGTAAGTCAGTAAAGGTACACATGGGTGGGATGCTACAAGTCTTTTCTACATCCAATAATATTTCACAGATAACCTTGGAGGAATTAGGGGATCTCTGGGGCTTATGAAGAAAGGCAGACATGAGGAGAAGGGTACTCTGCAGGATTACTAGGATGCACTGGAGGGGAAGAGAGGCTTGTGGCAGGTAGAACAACCAGCAGCCTACTGGAGCAGTAGAAGACTTGCTCCAGGGTTTGGGCAGTGTGTCAGAAAAGGAAAAGGCATGAAGGAGATATGTTACAAAGGACAAATCAACTGGCATTCTTGGCAACTGATTGGATATGAGGAGTGCAGGCTGGGTTAGGTTGTGATTCTGGGGCACTGGGAGCATGGCAGTGCCCTCAACAATGAGAGAATTTAGAAAGAGGGAATAATTTAGATTATTTTTTGAGAGGGAGGACTGAAAGGAGAGGAAGACATGTTCTGGTTTTATAAATATTGAGTTTCCGATATATATGGGACCAACCAAAAATTCCCAAATGGAAACAAGAAAAAAAGTTAAAAACTATCCCACTTTCACTGGAGCCACTTTGAAAACCAATGGCCAACGAGGTCCTTTTGTTGTCCTCTCCCAGGACAATACTCTTTAACAACTCTGCCCACTTCTGCTCCCAAAGAGATAAAAGAAAAACGTGCTTTAGGACATCGACAACATGAAGCAATAGTTGTAAAGAGTGAAGAACTATAGAAACATGCATGGACTATACGCTTTAGCACCCTTGAACTATTTAGCTTTAGAATCTTTTTGTTTTTTAATTCTTACTATAAGCTTTTAATAGACACAAGGATCATTTGTTTTAGTTTTGTTTTTAGACCTGTGGCCTGAAGGAGCCATGTGCACTAGGAAAGAAAATAGGAAAAGTTACTTGGTTTAGAGGATCATATGTATCATCTAAGTTTCCCTAGTGCATATGGAAATATAAATGATCCAAGATAATTTCTTGGGATCTGAGAATGTCCATGAGAATAATAATCCACAGGAAGATCTCCATTGACTGCTGTTGCTGAAAGTAAGGACAAACTTGAGAACCCAATGACAGTTTTATTCTAAAGGCTAAAGCCAGAGATAGGGACTTGTGTATTTCTAAAGGGACCGACTTCTGTAGGCATGATGTGGCCTAGGAAGAAGAATCAAATTTCAGTTCAACAGGACTAAAACAATAGGAGATTCAAGAATGCCTGATTCCCTTTTACATGTGAATAAATTCTGTCACAAAGGTAAGTTTAATAAGAAGTTACGGTGGCAGCTGTGTGTGCGTGTGTGTGTGTGTGTTTTGAATCATTTTCAATTGCAAACAATACTTAATACTAAATCTAGGAGGAGATAGGAAATCTTTACAGACTACTGTGTAGAAAGACAGACATAAGGTGACATAGTTATACCTTTCTTTGAAAGCTCAATGCTGGAAGCACTGGATTAGGGAAGGATATGGCAGATTTTGCAGCAATAATGCAGGCTTCAGGGGAGAAAGACCTGCTAAGAAGTTTTGTGTGACAGAAGGGCAGGCCATGTTAGAGAGAAATGTTGGAAACGTCTCCACAGATAAGCTTTGGCAACTGGCTGGATGGAGGAGGAATGATGGACTGAGCCTGTGAAGAAGACAATAGTTGGTGAGGCAGGGTGATGAAATAGTGAGAGAGAGAAGAGGAAGAGGGGAGATTTTCTGATTAGAAAATAAGAATTTCAGCTTTGGAAATACTGAATATCAGATGTTTATAGGACAATGGTATAATTTAGAGAGGCATTACCTACCAAAAATTCCAGACTGGGATCTGGAAAGCTTACCACAATCTCAACACCCAAAGATTAAAGCCCAAATATTTGGAGAACCAAAAAAAAAAAATGACCCAGCCCAATATACTTCTTTTTCACTGTCCTCTGATCAGGACTGATCTTCCTTCACCACTCTGCCTACTGCTGCTGTCATAGAGCTAGAGAAAACATGCTTTTTGATGTCAGCAATAATTCACATTAGCTGTTGGGAGTGGAGCTATGTGGAAACGTGAGAGTGGTTTGGGTTCCTGAGTTGATTACATTAAAAAATTCCTTTAAAAAATCTTTTTCTCAATACTTTTCACATTTACATAAAAGGTTTTTATTCTTTTTAATTTTACATAGTTACAAGAGCCTTAGTTTAAAAGCCCTGGTTCACTTAAAAAATAAAACAAACAAAAAACCCTTACCTTCTCACTTAGAATCAATGCTGTGTATAGTTTCCACAGCAGAAGAGTGGTAAGGGCTAGTCAATGGGGTTTAAGCGACTTGCCCAGGGTCACCAAGCTAGGGAGTGTCTGCGGACACATTTGAACCCAGGACTTGGCTCTCAATTCACCGAGTCACCCAACTGCCTCCAAACTGGTTCATTCTTGAAAGAAAATTGAAAAAAGTTACTTTTCTTTTGATGAGTTACATGAATGATTCCAGTCATCCAAGTATCCCTGAAACTCATAAATTCTTTTAGATGGTTTCTGAGGAACTGAAGCTAACATGAGAAAAATGTTCCCTAGAAACTTACCCAGTCACCTGTGGGGAAACAATAACAGCAGATTCTAAAGAATGCCAGAAAAAGGAGTCCATGAATTTGTAAGAACACATATTTCTATATATATGATATGTCTGAGGAAGCAGAGACAGTTCTGTACTTGCTACCTCTGGGCTAAGCCATATTATCCTCCTTGAGGGCTGGTTGTTTCTCTCAAGCTCGGTGCCCACCATAAATACTTGTTGGCTAACTGGATTGATAAATGGAATTGTTTACACACTCGTTGCTAGGGGAGCTTGTTTTGAAACTTAGGAAGTAAAATTATGTAAGTCTCAAGAAAGAAAAAGAAGTCTAAATATTAAATGTTTAAAGGTGGTAAAATGGAAAGATTGGTAGGCCTAAGCTGAGGTATCTGTTAACTTTTACTGCTGCTTTTTGACTGCTGGCTGACCATTCTGAGTTTCAAGGCAACTGAAGAGTTGATTCAAAAGAAATGACTGGTGGTTCCCTTAAGAGGGCCAAACACTCAACAGCCAATAAGAGATCATAGAACATAGAACAACTGTCAGGTTACCAAGGAATCAGGAGGATTATAAATAAAGGGAGGAGACTGGGGAGGTCATTCCTGCAAAGGAAACCAAGGAGGTAGGATGTGTTAAGGGTTGGAAGGGTGGCAGTTTGATAAATTGTGGAATTATTTGTTTTAGAGTAGTTGCTGGGGATTTCTTTTTCTTGTGGAATGGTTTGATATGGAATTGGTGATTTTTGATGTATACATTTTTAAAAAATATTGATAAACAGAATCCTAAAGGGGATCTCAGAGATTTTGTCCATTTTCAAAGGAATTGAAGATTATTGAGGAATCTATAAATATTATAAAATACTATGGCAGGTTCCAGGGGGAAAATATATCCTAACCAATATCTTCTAACGTGTTTTCTTTTTTATTTTAATTCTTTCTCTTTTTAACTTTTAAACATTATTTCATGTTTTCTGTTTCATATGATTTTCACAATTTTGGTCAGTCCTCTAGTGAAAAAATATAAGAATATTGGGGAAAGAAGGAGTGGGATAAATCGTGGAAATTCATCTTTATATAAATATTTAGAAACAGAAACCAATCTATATGTATGTACTACATTTAAATAAATATATATAAGTCTGAATATAAAGATTATATCCAATTAATATCAATTATTAATTAATGATTATCAATTAGTAATTGTCACTAATCAGTAATTGATTAATTAATGATCATCAATGTGTAATAATCAAAAATTAATCATTGGTTAATATAAATTATTTATTATAAATCACTAAATTATTGAATTATTTTATTTTTATTTATATACATTTAATTAATTTATTTATTTTTAATAAATTTTATTCTTATATATTTATATATTATTGATTAATGGTGATTGATATTAATTATTTTATAGTCATTATTATTAATTACATCAAACAATTATTGATTTATTTCATGAATTAACATTAACCAATTATTATTTGATAATGTTTAATAATTAATATTAACAGATTATTGATGATCATCAATTTATCCTTAATAAATACTTGTTTAATATTAAATAATAATGATTGTGGAAAATAATAATGAATAATGATCATCAATTAGTATATGTCCCTAATTAATAATTGATTAATATTAATTATTGATTATTAAATTATTGTATTTTAGAGTATATTTAATTAATTAATTTATTTTAAATACATTTTCTTTTTATATATGTATATATAAATATATTTTATTCATTTTTGAATTTAATTTATTTATTTATTAATTTATTTAATTTAACTTTTAAATCAATTTAAATAAAGTATTTATTAACTTATTAAAATAGTAAAGTATTAATCATTAAATATTGATTGATATTATTACTAATTAATGACAATTGCTAATTGATTATTATTAATTAAAATCTTTTAGTATTTATTATTAATTAATTAACAATAATTAATAATTGATTCTTAATAATAAATATCAATTATTAATTAATGGTTGAGAATTAATAGTCAATTAATAACAATTATTAATTAATAACAATTATTAATGATAATCAATCAATAATTGATTATGTAATAATTAAATCATTATAATATAATGTGTTATGTTGTATAAATATAATAATATGACAGGATAGGATAGGATAGGATAGGATAGGATATAATCATTATATTATAAATTCTGATTAATTGAAGATAATAATTTATTAATGATCATTAATAATTAGAATTCATTAATTAATATTAATATTTAATTAACATTAAAGGATGGTTTTAGAGTATAAAGAAAAGAATGTTAGTCAATGTGCCTTGTACCACTTACCATAAACATTAATTAGGCTATAGCAAAATTGTATATACCTTTAGAATTCCTCCCCTTCCATTAGGTATAATGCTGATTTTCCCCCCTCAAATTTAATCAACATACAGGAGTAAATTTGAACATATGAGATACATTGTGAATGGAAATATTATTCTTGTGTATCTTGGGGTCTAACACTAAGATAAAAAGAATTTTTAAGGGGCGTATCAATTAATGTCAAAAGACTGATCATGAAAACTAATTTTTCTAAATAAAATTAACACACCACTGTACTTTGAAATTATTTATATTTTGTTGCCCATGCACTTAAATTTTTTTTTAATTTTTTTCAAGTAAAGATTGAATATTTTCTTGTTCAAGAAGCTTGTTGATAGCTTTTAATCTTCTCTGTGAAAAAATGATGCAAAGAAGAGTCCAGAACCTCGATTTATTTTCTTGTCAAATAGACAAAGGTAAGCTTTAACTATAAAATTGCTTATTTCATACATGTATGCCATTTTTCATCAATTTTATTTTTATTAATTTGTTTTTCACATCAATAAACATCAAATCTAGAAAATATTAAAAATATTAGGAATAATTCCCAAATGAAGATTAAGGAGTGTAAGTTTAACTGATTAATATTTTTGATATCATAACTTTTAAAATAATTTCAGAAAGGTGAGTTATATTAATAAGGCACTATTTCCATTGATATTCTTGTCCTTGTTTAGTGAAAAATAATATGATAGAAGATCATCTAACCATACCAGATATCAAAGTGTATTATTATAAAGTACTTATCTTCAAACTAATCTATTATTGATGAAGAAAGAGTAGTGGATCAGTGGAATAGAGTAGGTACACAATATGCACAGTAGAAATGACTTTAGTAATGTTGTGTTTCTTACATGCAAAAATCCATATTTTAGGGTCAAGAACTCACTGGGTCAAAAACTGCTGAGAAAACCAGAAAGCATTTTGGCAGAAACTAGATGTAGACCAATGCCGCACATCATGTATCAAAATAAGGTCAAAGTGGCATTTGATTTATGCATTCAGGGTAATGCCAGATTTAAATTAGGGGGAAAAGAATTATCAAATAAAGGACAGAGAACATTATAGGAGGTGCAATGGATCATTTTCATTACCTTTAAAAGTTTTCCACACAAAACCAGAGGGAAAGAAGAAAAATGGGAAAAAATTTAAAGATCTGATTAAGGCCTCATTTCTCAAAGATATAGAGCACTGGATCAACTTTATAAAGAATACAGGTTGTTCCCCAATTCATAGATCCTAAAATTATATGAATAATCAGTTTTCAGATGAAGAAATAAAAACTGTCTCTAGCCACATAAAAAAGCACTAAATCACTATGAAGAATACAAATTTAAACAACTCTTACTTTTCATGCCTATCAAATTTTCTTAACGAGACAGGAAAGGAAAATGAAAAATGTTGGAGGTGATGGGGGAATATTTGAGACACTAAGGTACAGATGGTGGAATTGTGAACTGATTCATCTATTCTAGAGAACAATGTGGACATATGCTCAAGGAGCTATACAATTGTGCATATTCTTTGAATTGGCAATATCACGACTAAGACAGTATCCCAAAGAGATTAGAAATTTTTAAAAGATGAAAAAAATGTCCCTTTATGTACAAAATAATTTATGGCAGGTCTTTTTTGTGTTGAAGAACTTAAAATTTCAGGGATAACATTCAATTGTGAAATGGCTGAAAAATTTGTGGTATGTGATTGTAACAATACTATTGTGCTACATGAAATGATGATTAAGATGATTTCAAAAAACCTGGAACACTTATATGAACTGATACATAATGAAGGGAGCAGAAGCAGAACAATGGGTGCATGAACAGCAATGCTATGCAATGATCAACTGTAAATGACTTTGCTATGCCCAGAAATACAAAGATTGAAAGACAGTTCTGAAAAACTGAAAAATGTTATCCACTTACAGTGGAAAAGGTGATGGAATCTAAATGCAGAGCAAAATATGTTTTTTTTTACTTTATTTTCCTTTTTTCCTGGTATGTTTTATTTCTCAACATGATGAATGAGGAAGGAAATATGTTTTACATGACTGCATATGTATAATCTTTATCAAATTGCTTACCTTTTTAATGAGGTTGGAGTCCAGGGTGAGTAGGAAAGAATTTGGAACTTAAAATAGATTTTATATGTCCTTAGAAAAAATTTTAATTATTAAAAATATATTAATGTGCTTATATGCTGAAAGGTAGAAAGTTCAGCAACATCATTGGTCTAGGGGAGACTGTAAACAGAGTCAGATATATATATATTGTTAATTATTAAGGAAAAGATACCGGTAAAGTATAAGTGGATGGCTTATAATTCCATTGCAAAGCTAGAGTGACCAGGCCAACTGTACTGGGAGGAAATTTTATTCTTACTGTTGCTTCAGATGTTTTAGGCTTTCATTATTATTACTATTATTATTTTTGTATTTATAGGGGACAACGAACTGGGGCTTTGTACTTGTATCTTCTTTGATCCAGCAGATGAGGATGGAAAGGAACCAGGGGTTTTTATAACTGAAATTATTGAAGGAGGTGCAGTTCACAAACTTGGATGGTGAGTTTGGTTTTGTAATTTTATAAGAATTGACTTTGTAGGGAGGATTTAACATCATTCTAAAAAGGGCTAATATTGTAAACATGGAAAGTGACTACACAAATAAAATCTCTGAAAAATATAGAAATATCAACTTTAAAAATATTGTCATGACCAAGCTAGTAAGGAAATGGAATTGGCTTGGAAACAAAGATTCTATAATTCCACTCCAACTTGGTCTGTAAACTGTGACTTTATTCTTGATCATTGAGAAGGTCTTTAATAATTGCCATAATGAGCCCATTGTAAACATGTGCCCAGCTATTTCCAAATCAGGTCAAATTAACAAGTATTTATAAATCTATACCATTCCAGAACCTGTGCTCTCCATGAAGGGATATAAAGAAAGTGGGAAAATAGTTCTTGATTTGGAGAAATGAAAAACTGAATTGACTAGGCAACAAACAAATTACTATTGTGTGCAGAAAAGATCTATACTAAATAAATGTGAGAAAATCTGGGTGTGGGGGATACTTTGGTTGTATTAGAAAAAATGGTATCCATGAGACACTGGCAACTATCTTCAGAGATTATTGAAATTTGACTATACAATAAAATAATTCCTGAATTGAGAGAGGGCTTCCTAGATATAGGAATGTAGGAATATACATTTAAAATATTACTATAAACTGCCCAAAGTGAATCCTTGAGAAAGGAAAAAAATAAGAAATGCAAATAGGTTGCCAAATCATAACTTTAACCTTGTAAGAATTTACTATGCAACTGAGGTCAAATGGTACCCTCTATGTCCTTGCTCATGATGTAATTTTGGACTTTAAAATAGAATTCTTCCTGAGATGACACTCTGTTACATAGAACTGAAAGCAAAAAACGCCATCAGGCTTTCTGTTTCAAAGCCTGAGGCTCATTACTTCTTCATCCCCAACTCACTTAGCCCAGATGGTTTTAGAATTTTTTCCTGCTTCCTAGATTGTAACAGAATTGATTTCTTTAGCTGCCCATCCTGAATATCCCAAATAAATGGTGGAAATTTTCTCCTCTTAACCTCCCAAAGTTGTTTTCTTTTCCTCAGTTTCTATGATGACATTTATCTGTTTATTATCACCCAAGGTCTCTACAATAAAAATATCAACTAGAAGTTTCCGTCTGAATTATCGTCTCCTTACTCAGTCTTCAGTCAGTGGGGCATTGTCTGATACCTCAGAAGAATCATTTGTTTTAGTTTCTGCAGATCCTATTGACTTTCTGAAGAATATTAAAATTGAAACAATATTCTGATAATTGTTTGTAGGAGGGCATCTGTGTTTGTGGATGATTTCTCTTGGATCCTTCTCACTGTGTTTTCCAAGATCTGCCAAAGTCCTTTCCTTTTTCAATCTCATTTCATTATTGAGACTTAGCCAGCTGGAAAGGCTTGGAGTACAGACCCAGTTATGAACACTAATCATCCTTGAAGCCCACTTAAAAAAAAATCCAGGGAAGAATCCCCAGACAGGCTGCAGGGTAATGAAATTATTGAGACACACCAGCCCTCTAAGTCCTCTGATTAATTTGTAGAGAAGTGGTGACTGAAAAATTTGTAAGTGGCAACCATTATACTAATGGTATGATGAGCCATTGAAGTCTATCTCTTAAATTAGTACCACATCTTCTAATCATACACATGCATTGGACTTTTAGGTCATAAAAATCTTCAATGTAATTTTAATTACTATGCAATTCTATTTTTCAGTATCCGTGTATTTGACCAGATTATTAAAATAGGTGACATCAATCTAATTGGATTGGATGAAGCAGAAATCGTCTCTACTTTTAAAAAAATGGACGATTCTCCTTTCCAGTAAGTAAATTTTCCCACATTTCTTTAAGATGCAGAGATTGCTAGATCATTGTTTTTGATTTGGAAATTTCTTTAGCAATGTGTTCAAACAGAAAAATTGGGGAGAAAGATAGCCTAATTAACATGTTTAAATAATTTCTCTTTTTGTCTTCTTTTGCTAGGAAATGACCCTCTTTTTTTTTCTGTTCAGCAGTTCACAAGACATTTTAGGACCCATTTGCACCTTCCTTTCTGAGTACTCTATCACATCTCAAGCAAACCCTTGATTTTCGTTTGCATTTATTTTTAGTTAATGAATTTTTATTTTCTTGGCAAATAATGCTCCTTGAACCTGAAGAGGTTTTTTTGTTTTGTTTTGTTTTGTTTTGTTTTGTTTTTGTAAGAATGAAAGCTTTTAGCTGAATTTCCCCATTCTGCTCTTTGCATGGCTATGTCTTAATCCAAAGTACATAAATTAAATGTGCATATTTTGTACCTAGGATTGAAATTGGCCGCGAACCACCTGAAGTCAAGTCAGAACTTATCGAACTCCTCGAGTTGTCAGAGGAAAGGAAGAAATATTTTATGGATTCGCTCATAGTACAGGTATTATGTGAACCAAATAAAAAAATGCAGAAACGCAAAATTCTTTCTTTTTTATCATAACAATATTAAAATAAAATTTTTGTTCTTTAAAACGTTTCCTTTCCTACTCTTCAGTAACTTCATCTTAATTTATTACATACTTTTTTATTGTTGCTCTTTTATGCAATTTTATCAATGTCTCTGAGATTTACATTCTAATCTTCTCTGATGCACTCCAACCTTCACCACTGAATTATCATTTGTAGTATAGAGAATGAATTAAGCAAAACTGAACAATAAATACAGCAACTGAATCTGATAGTTTTGCTCCTTTCTGAACAACGGAGATATATACATGTGTGTATGTGTATGTATATTTTTATATCTCTAACTTTTGTCCCAGTCTAAGATTTTCCATTACAATTAGTCAGAGGATGGCAATCTTTTAATGCTGCTTTAATTTACCTTAGTTTTAAAGAGCCTTCTGTTTCTGCTTACTTTACATTATTTAATATGGGTTTTTTTAATGTCTTGTAGAATTCTTATTGTTAATTTCAAAAACTTAATAATATCTCATTATATAATATATCACAGCATTTGTTCAGGTTTTCCCAAATTAACGGACACTTTGTATTCAGACAAAGAATGTGTAAGTGTACACATATTCCCTTGATTTCCTGCCTTTGATGACTTTGGGGTTTCACTTCTATTCTAGTTGCATTGATTTTGTTCATGTTAAATCTTTCTCAGTAGTGCAAAATTCCTATTTTTTCTTTTATTATGATCACAAACCCCCTAGTTTTTTACCATCAATATGCCTCACAAATATTGGTCTAAGAGGTCTTATTCCTGCTGTTTTTCTAATTTTGAATGCTGTATGGGTATTGGTTGATATTAAGGTTGTATATGCAACTTGAATTCATTATGGTAAATTATATAGCCCTTTCCTATTCAAACCTTCATTTGTATCACATGATTTCCAGTTTTTCTCAGGCCTTCCAGAATACAGAATCCTTCCTCTCTCATTTTTGTTTTTGGGTTTTTGAACCCCTGGATTGCCGAGTTAATTATCTTCTGGGACTTCCTCATGGTAGAATATTTTATGAACTCTTAATTATTGTCAAGTAATCCTGAGTAATTTTATTAATTTTGAAGGTTCAGTTTGAGGACCTGTTAATTTTAGACCTCTTTTATTATTCTTGTTTTTAACATTTCCATTAAGATTCCTTTTCACAACAATCTCTGACCAACAATCTTTTTTTTTATGTCTTTCTGTATCCTATCTCAAAGGCTTTCCCCAAAAGGCTGGTCTACCAATCTGTAAGCCCCTGGAGGTGAAGGAATGTTTTATCTTTATATCCCCAGGACAACACACGGACTTGCACTTTTTAGATGCTTAAGAAATTATGATTGAATTAGTTGTTCATGTTGTTATGCTGATGCATAAGCAGGCTCTTGCTTTTTATTCTGTGCTATTTTGCTAGATGTTTTGGCAAACTCTTTAAAGTGTTTTACTATAATTTTGAAATGACCATCCTTCCTCTAATAATGATAATGTCTTTGGAAGAAAGATCAAAGAATATATTTAATCTTTCAAAGTGTGTATATGGGTATATTGGTATATATTTCATTTTGCAAAAAGTATAAAAGTATTTACTACTGCCTCCTTAAAACCTCTTTCCTATCCAATTATGAAATCTTTAAACATTAGCACATTAGGAGAGTGGATTTTGTTTGTTTATTTTAAGCATGTTCTTGAGATTTCTTAGCTTTAGGCCTATATTGTAATTACACTTTCTAAACATTTTCTCCATTTAAAGGAAAAAATTAGAGATATCACTATTGTGAGAGGACAAGCAAGTATTTGTAGAAGTCCAAGAGTACCATGGTACTGGATGGCCAGGTATATATATATATGTGTATATATAGGTATAAAGATATATATGTAAGCTTTTATTGAGTATGTAAACTAGTGGTTTTTTTAGACAAAACTTAGTGAAAGGTTAATAATAAAATAACAATATGCTTTTGCCTCTAAATTCCATTTACTGGGAAGATTTCCAAATTGGAGACTCAATTTAAAAAATGTATATATTCAGTGGGTTTTTTGGATAATATTTTCCTGATGAGGAATGGCCTCATCATTTCTGGCTTATAAATATATAGAATGCAATAATATAATGCATTAAAATAAGTAAATATCAGGAATAGAAGAAATCTGGAAACATCTTGATAAACTTTGATGTATAGCAAATAGAACAGATAAAAACAAAAACAAAAAGAATGTTTTTTTTTAACTTTACCTTCTGTCCTATAATTGAAGCTAAGTGTTGTCAGTTCCAAAGCATAAGAGCAGTAAGAGCTAGGCATTGGGGTCAAAAGACCAGCCCAGGGTCACATAGCAAAGAAGAACCTGAGGCCAGATTTGAATGCAGGACCTCCCATCTCCAGAATCTCTCTATCCACTCAGCCAATTAGCTGTTCATGAAAATATATTTTTTGTGAATCAAGACAAAAAAAGGTCTAGAGAGAGCAATGGATAAGCAAAAACTGTTAGGCAGAAGAATAGATTTAAAAATGTTATTTTAGAGTGTTTCACTGACTCCCTATTATGTAAATTCATGTTCAACATAAATAGCACAAAAAGGCTAGAGTCTCCTAAGCATGATGATTGTTCCTTAGGTTACTAAAAGTGTGGAATCAAGCATGAAACTCCCTAGGTTTCTTCAAATGGACAATATATTTTAGACTCTTCATACATCTAGTGATAATGTCCAGTTCTGATTGTATCTCTCCAGGACTTCTTAAATATTGACACTGTTTTAGTGAAAAATTCAGAGTTTTTTGCACTCATTGCTTTCTAGCATTATTGAACATATAGAAGGATGAATTTTTTCAAATATCTATGGTCACTCCAAGATAGATGCAAAGTTAAGACAGTGTAGTTTCCTAGAGTCACAACTTATTGTCATATTGTTGTTCAGTTGTATAATTCTTCCTAGGACACTCTTCAGAGTTTTCTTGGAAAAATACTAGAGTGGTTTGCTATTTCCTTCTCTAGCTCATTTAACAGGTGAGGAAACTGAGGCAAACGTGATTAAGTGACTTGCCTAGTGTTACACAGTTAATAAGTGTTGGATTTGATGACTGAATTTTAACCTAAAAGATGAGACTTTCCTTACTCTAGGCTTGACACATCCAGTGTGCCACCTACCTATCCTTGCTGCCATTAATATTCACAGTTTTAGTTGGATTACCTAGAGAAAAGAGTAAAATATAACTCAGCTGTGTGCCTGTGATATCAAATAGGGATAGGAATTTCCCAAAGAAGTATAACAGTGACAAAGGGTTGTAAAGTTTAAAATTAGTGGTTGGATGATGATTATATGAAATTATGTGATTGCCAGTACTTATTACAACTTGAGTCAGAATTTATTTACAAATAGAGAGGAAACAATAAAGAAGAGAAATGTAAAGGGGATGGAGAAGTTATCTATCCTATCAATCTAAATGCTTTTCTCTGGGTCTGCTTAATCCAGGAAGAGATTAATTAGCTCTAACCAGGAACCTTGCAGCCTCCTCCAAGATGGAAGTTAGTCTCTCTAAAATCTAGGAGAGGGATCAGCCTTTTACTCACCCAAGGGAATAATCCTAGAGTCAGAGTCCAATTAGAAGCGTAGTTCCAAACCCATGATCCAAGCAAGTCTCCAGCAAAGCTCCCTTGAAGACTATCTAAGACTATCTCCAGAAGACAATCTCTTCAGACTATCTTCTCAAAGACAATCACTCTGCCCTAAAGAAGTTCGGGGTTTGCTTTTTATGGTGACTTCTTGTCCCCTCCCCTCTTCTCAGGGGTCAGTCACAGTTTCCAAATTGTCTAGCACTGCCCATGGGGCAGTATGGGTAGGATCAACTTTTCACCTTCTGAAGGTTAAATTCTCATCAAAAAGATTCACAGATTCCTGGCTGACTGAGGTGTGAATTCTCTAAGTACCTTGCTAGATTCTCATCTAGTACTAAATATAGTGTTTCATCTTTTGTTGGTACAATTTAAAAGGAGACAAAGGAGAGTTAATCCTCTTTTTCTGTCTAGTGAAGGTACTAAATAGGGGTACTTAATAGTGTTAACTCAGGATAGACAGTAAAGAATTCCCTTTTCACAGGATACTGGGGTCCAGAGGATTGGGATGATGCTGTGTCCTCTCCCTTTCCATTAAGGTCTTTCCTGTTTTCGACCTAAGCATGTAATGACTACTTTAGTCTTGGGGAGACCAGTCCACTTGAAGGAAAGATCAGGCATTTATCTCAGTCTTTGCTTCCTTTTGCCTCTACCAGGTAGCTCCAAGGAAAATTGAACAGAAAAATTTGGTCAAATAAGGAAGTGCAAAAGTACTTGATCTACTCTGTGAGACAGCTATGTATTTCCTCTTCATAAAACATAGGCTTAATAAACACAGGGTCTGAATGCAGTTCAGGCTCTCTGGACCTCTGAAATTCAGAATGTTGATTTTATGCAGAACACAATAACCTCAAGACTGATGTTGGATCATTTATGTAGGAAAGGCAGTTAGAGGTTCAAGTTTGCTGAATTGAGCCCTAAAGATCTTGTGTCCACATGGAAAAAGCTGCCAGACTCTTAGAGTGGGGAGGACAGCCCATCCTCCTTCTGTTCAGGAGAGAATTATTTGCCACATGCCCTAGAGTCATGATGGTAAACCTCTGGCACATGTGCCAAAGATGGCACAGAGAGACCTCTCTGTGGACACACATATGCCTTCCATGGCAGAGTTAATTACTAGAAAGGTAGAAGAACTTGGGGTAGGGGGACTGCTCCCTTCCCCTCTCTCCACTGTGCATCCTTACCCCTCAGTACTCACTCCCATTCCTGAGTGGAGTGCTCAGGCTACTCTCCTCTCTTTCTCCCTCCCCTGTCTGAGTAAGGGCAGAGGACACTTGGTTGCTGGGTGGCATGGTCTCTAAAAGGTTCTAAAAGGTTTGCCATCACTATCCTAGAGCCTTTTTGGTGAACCTATAGCAGGTGTGCTGGAGGGGCTGCTCCCTTCCCCTCTCCATGTGCGCAAGGACAATTCTTATATCACCTGCCCCTCAGCCTAGCAGTCAAATGGGAACATTTCCTCCCTCCCCTGTCTAGAGTAAAGTCAGGTGTTCTTACATGCATCATGAGGGTTTCAGTTTGGTCACTTGCTCTCTAAAAGTTTTGCCATCACTGCCCTGGAGAATCAAAGGAGGAGATGCGATAACACCCCCCACACACATACCTCCTCCTGTCACAGGGCTGGGACAGCTCTGAGCATGTTCCATCTCCATTATCATGACATTTATATGAGAAGACAGGCAGATAGACAGGCAGACATAGTGCAAAATTCATTATTCACATTTGTTCTAAATGCAAGTTTAGGCCTTTCTTGAACCTCTAATATGAGAAAAATCACAATTCAAGAGAGCTGTGATTACTTCTGTTACAATGATTGGGAGAATCATGTGGCATAATTTTGGAGTTGTGTGTTTTTATTTTATCTTTAGAGCTCATTAAATAATATTTGAGTAAGTAGAGATATAGGCTAGATGTATAATTTCATTGAAATAGGGAATACTCATGTGTATAGTTAGAAAATCTGGAAACCCTACTACATTACCCAGAATATTTTTCCCTTTGTGCACATTTGAGTCAATTCACATAACTGTTTATAAGTTCTGTAGCTCCTCTCAATTGCTCTCTTCTTTCATGACTGGTCCTGGGTATCGGTAGTTCTTTTATTTTAGTTATTAATTAATAGAAGTTTAAAAATAAAATTTATAGAATATTAATTTTAATCTTTACATTTTGGTTTACCACAAAGAGAATTTTCAAATATTTTTTTTAAGATAGAATAGATAAATTTTTTCAAGCATGCTTTTCTGCCAGCCCACCTGCTTTCCCCACCATCTGTTTGAACCAGCTCTCCTCCCACTACTGCTGCTGCCAGCAAACACCAGATCTTGGGAGTGGTTTCTCCTCCCCCTGCATGCTCTTGGGAAGAGTGCTCAGCTGCAGTCTCCCACTGCTATTTCTGATTCAAGTTTCTGCACAGAGGGTGAGATTCCCCAATTTTTGGCCAGTCTTTTCCCCACTCCAGGTGGGTTTTTGAGCCTGTGCTAGCCATTTTTCAATGAGGAAAAGTGACACCATGCTATTCAGCCCCACCCCCTTCTAGTTTATAAGCTGAATTTCTTAAACTGACCCTTGGCACCCGGCTTGCAACTCAGGATTTTTTTCACAGGAAAGGGGACCCCTCTGCTGTTTTTTTTTTTGAGGGCACATTAACACAAATCAATGGATTTTAGATTTTATTTTTCTGCCTCCTACCCAAAACATCGAGGACTAATCTTTCTTTCATATGAAAATATGCTATTGTTCTCCCTTGAAGTTTTGCCCTTCTTTGAGTTTACTCTTTAAATAAAATCCATTCAGTCTTCCCCTTTCTTTTTTTGGAGGAAAAATGCTTTTACAAAGCATGCTAGGAACTCTCACAGAACAGTTTGAATTGCTTGATGTCTAACTAGTGCATATTAGTTCTTGTTTTTTTTTTACTAGCAATATGTATTTGCACTGCATATTTCCCATTTTGTTTGCTTCTCAAGAATATGCAACAGGCTAGGGGGCAGCTGGGTAGCTCAGTGGATTGCAAGCCAGCCCTAGAGATGGGAGGCCCTAGGTTCAAATCTGGCCTCAGACACTTCCCAGCTTTGTGACCATGGGCAAGTCACTTGACCCCCATTGCCTAGCCCTTACCACTCTTCTGCCTTGGAGCCAATACTCAGTATTGACTCCAAGAAGGAAGGTAAGGGTTTAAAAAAAAAAAGAATATGCAACAGGCTAGACTGCTTAAATTAGAGACCAAACTGAAATATTCTGACAAAATGTTATGGGGTTCAGATGTGTACCCCTGGGGTTCAGGAAGGATACCTTTGGCAAGAATGCAAGACTCCAACACTTAGCTTAAAAACAAAAAGAGAAATTTATTAGTTTAGGAGGCAATGTTGAGAATGGCCAGGAGGATAGCAAGGTGGAGCAGCAAGATGGGGAGCAGTTCCTTGGGAGGACAGCATGAATGGAAAGGCTGCTCCCCTGAGGACAGTATAGATGGAAAAGCTGTCCCCCCAGACGACATCAGTTCTGGGGATTTTGTACTCTTTACAACAGATGCTATGTCATGGTGTGGACATGACCTAGAGTGTTAATAATCACTCAGGAATTTGGTGGGGTTGAGGTGGTCATCTGACTTGGGTCTGCCTGGAGGCATGAAGATTCCTTAACAAAAAGATATCTTGAGATATAGCCTTGATAGGATCTAGGTGTAGCCTGGAGGTGCGTCTCTCTGTCCAAAATAGTTTGCCTGAGTTTCTGGGGGTACAGTGCCCATGTCAAAAGTTTTGATATTCTTAAATATTCTCAACACACAGAGTAGAGAATTCTGCCCATTGCTTCTATCAGAAATTTCCGAGTTCTGACAAATGAAGTGCAAATAGTTAATAAATAGTGCGGAGGGGAATGAACTTTAAAAGAGATCTGGAAGTTTATTGTTTCCTAACTACTTTTAATTTATTAGCCTCCATGAGAGTAAAAGAAGTCTATTGGAATTGGAGAAAAGGATTTTTGACGTCCCTGACTATGTCTTTGTTACGCTTATTTTATTTGCTGATTGCTTGTGTTAAGAGTTAATTTTTTTTAAGTTCATATGTTAATCTAATCAATATCTTTCTGATATACTGAATCATTTCAAGCTAATGTTTTTGCCTATTAGATATATTCTATTATATTGATTTTTGTACCTTTCCCCTCTGACTGTACTGAAGAACATCATTATGAAAGCCCATAAACACCTTTTTCAGTGGCAAAATCATAACTCATTAGGGGTGTGCTGCATTTGTCACATAGATAATGATGGATGGACTTCATCAAAACTGGTTACAACTTGTATACAACCTTTAGAGAATTTAATGAGCTAAGAATTTCAATTGCAATTTTAAGAGGTCTACAGAAATTACTTTAGATATCTAGGAGATTTCTGGAATGATATTTAAAATATATATGCAGACATATATTTTAAAAAATGTTGAACTAAAAGGTAGAGAACCAAATAGATGTTCCTACCTAGCCTAGAAAGGCTAAGTGACTTGCCCAAGTTAATACAACTAATTAGTGGAAACTAACAACTAGGTTCTAGAACTAGAACTTGAGTCCAAATCTCTTTAATTCCAAGATGGTTTGATTGCCAGTTGTATGAAACTGCTACCTTTTCTTCTACAGTGACCTGAAATTTGTTATTGGGGTACTGAAAATATTAATAGAAGAAGATCAGGGATGTAGAAAAAACATCCAAGCTATCTTTGAGCAGGTAAGACAACACAGTTCCTCCCCATTAATCAAGTTTTATTGAATGTTAGTTGTGTTCACAGTGATAAAAGTGGTGGAAAGCAAAGCAGTCAGTGAGAATGGTGCCCATAATAATGCATGAAATAAATGCTTCCTATTTCATTCATCCATTCTTTTGATCAGTCCAAACAAAACTTTTCAATCTTACTAAAACTCTTCTTGGCCTAAGAGGACTGCTTTATGAAAGGTGAATTGACCAAAACTCCCATATCACTACTCTCTGCCTACTTCTACTTATGACTCTTTAGAAAATCCAGTATGGAAATCATTTGGGAACCCCAGCCTACTACTACTACTAATCCATGAATTGTGTCTACTTGATCAAGAGAAAGGATCATCGGCTGGGGTATCCTTCTTCCTTGCTTCCCTTACTCCGTTGCAGCTATTAACTACTCTTAGGTCTTAAGATGTGAATCAGTAGCTTTCTTCCTTCTGAAATGAAGAAGACCCACCAGGCTTTTTTATTATTATTTTCTCTGTGAATGTGCCTCTGAAGTCTGCTAGAATATAGGCTTTACAATCAATTTCCCCTACTTTTATGCTATCATTGTAACTACTAATTGAAGTACCTCTGGATGTGTGCAAAATGCTGCTAAGCGCTGGAGACATAAAGAGAAAAAATGAAACATTTCCTGATCTTGAGACACTCTTACTCGATACTCTAAGTGGAAAGTACAACATTTAAAATAAGGTTCAGCTGAAGCACAAGATGGAATGCTTCAGAAGTCCTGGGGTCTCAGTGGTAGAATGGATGGAATGGATAGCAAGCGCCATTTGGCAATGATTTCACAAAGATTAGTTAGACTGGTTCTGCCATCTATCACATCAGTAAATTCTTTTTGTATTTGAGGATTAAACCCAGTGTCTCGGTCACATATTATCAAGGCTTTCCTGTTGTTATTGGATAAAGTCTAAACCCAGTACCTTCCATACTCTGACACCAGAGGGTTCCATACTTAATTCCCAGAGTACCATGACATAAATTTTTTATTATATATAATATATATATATGCATATATCTATATCTATATCTTTGTAGTCATATAAATCTTATATACCCAGAGCTTAGCTGAGGACCAGAAGACCAGACATGGAAGAAGCTCTTAGTAGTGAATATCATTTTTCCTTTTTTCTATACGCATGTAAATCTGTGTGTCAGTATATACATATATATGCACATAAATGCATGCACACATTTATTTATATATGTGTATGTGTGTATGTGTCGATATCTATACCTCTATCTAAGGCCAGGTTACTTACTCATCAGACCTGCCCTAACATTCTTCTAGTTTGCAAAAGGGCTTGTCACTGTAATTTCTCAGCTATTATGGTATTTCCACTGACTGTTTTTGAACATCTCTTGGAGTCCATTTTACTAAATTACAATCCTCCTAGAAGCAGAAACTGTCTTTCCCCCTGTATATACAGAACTATGCAGGAAGAGAGGCTTCATTTTGTAGTGTTAGGAAGTGATATGTATTGAAGTGGTCCCCCTGATGTCCATCCTGGATGTCTGAAGCTCACCAGGTCAGTAACATCTTACTGCTTTTGGCAGCTTCCTGCACCTAAATGGCAGTGAAGGTGTCACCTTGCCTTGAAAAACACAATTCTTAGCTGGGAGAGCTTTTAAGCTTTGGATTCTATCCCTAACCTCATTCCTATCTACATGCCTATCTCTTTCCCTCTTCCCATTCCCATCCATGTCCCCATCTCAGTTCCCAAACCTATCCCTGTCTCTAATCTCATGTAAATCTCTCGTCCTATCCTGATTAGTTTTACTCAATAGCTACTAGTCATGGAATTTGTGCATATGTTTTTGAATGTAATAGATCTTAAGGGGTCATTTGAGAATAAAGAGGTCAGATAAGTGGCTAGCAGGAATAAATGAGATGGTTGTGACTGTTGGAGAGGAAAAGGATTGAATAGCGTGTAATTAATAGATTTATTTTGGTTCATTTGGTAAATTTCAGGCTAACATTTTTCAAGACAAATATAAAGACATGAACACATACAAAGTGAATATGGAACAGAAACCTGATGAATCAAATAAAGAAGGCACATTTTTACCATTGGCCCCAGAAGAAGAATTATTACTAGAACAATTTAAAATAAAACCTAAAGAGATAAAAAATGAAGATTTATCACCAGGGCAATTATTAGCCCAAGGGGATTTCAATTCAGGTAAGACATATATCCTTGCTCAAAACATTTGACCCTAAAGTTTTCTGATAGAAAAGAGAAATTTGGAACAAATGTTTCTATCACTCACCGAATCTCTGGTCTCTATTCCTTTTCCCTTCATATCTCTAATAATCCTTTTCCCTTCATATCTCTAATAATGAGAATGCCAGCTGCTTTATAAGGCTTTCTCAACTATTGGTGATCCCTCTCTGGGTGATTGAACTATAAGGGACCTTGGAAATATTCTACTATAACATTTTAATTGCTATAGAAATCTATCCTATATGTATGTCAGAATGTCATTTAGCTTCTGCCTCAAAATATGCAGTGATAGGAAACTCATTTTCTCAACATCCAGGCCACACTATTGCTAAATTACTTAAGCTTTTAGAAAAGATTTCAGTACAATTTTATTTTGCTCATGCTTTTTTTAATAATTTAGTTGTATTCCCTTCTTTTGAAATAATACAGAAAAAGATCTTGTTCCTCTTTCCCTATTACTATCTATCTGACATATAAAATCAACTTATTATCCACCTAAGTTTTTTTTAATATCTATGATCATGTTTAGACTGAAGACAATCTTTATATGATTTCTTATTACATCCTTGGGACATGGTTTTGGTTAGAGTCTATTATCCATCCTACTTTAATGACATCCATTTTGGTTTATCAACGTTCTGTTGGTCTCATTGCAACAAAATCTTTTTTTTTTTTAATTCAATTACTTATAGGAATAATTTTGGCCATTTCTTTTGACATTTTAAAATTCAGATACCCCCATCTCCCTTTCCCTACCTGAGGGGGTGAAGAATCTGATATAGGTTATACTCATACTATCATGTAATACCTATTTCCATATGGTTCCCATCATGATAGACACATAACACACATATTCAATAGAAATCTCATGAAGATTTATAATATAACTTATAATTTATAATATAACTATTATAGTGGAAGATGTCAAGTTTTGATCTACACTCAGATTTTTTTTTTGTAGCTTCCTTGACCATTGATAGTATGTTCTTCATGTATTACCTTGGAAGCTTAATGATAATGGTTTAGTCCTTCACAGTTGATCATTGTATAATATTTCTGTTATAGTCTCTAGTTATAGTTGTTCTGCTCACTTTTTCTGAATTCATCCTGTTCATTGTTCCTTATGGCATAATAGTAATCCATTACAACCATATTCCACAGCTTGATCATTCAACCACTAAATAATGGACAACCCCTCAGTTTCCAATTCTTTGCCACTATAAAAAGAGCTGATAATAATATTTTGGCACAGTTAATTCCTTTTATTCTATCTTTGATCCATTTGGGATCCTGAACCTTTAGTGAGATTGTTGTATAGACCTTTGGGTATTGTTTCATATAAGTCTCCAGAATGGTTGTATCGATTCACACTATCACCAATGAATTTTATTAGTGTTACAATTTTCCCACCTCCTCTTCAACATTTATCATTTTCCATTTTGGTCATGTTAGCTAATCTGAAGGGTATGAGATCATTTTGCAGAGTTGGCTTAATTTTCATTTCTTTCATCAATAGTGATTGGGAATTTTTTAAAATATGGCTATGTAAAGTTTTAATCTCTTCTGAGAAATGCCTATTCAAATCCTTTGACCATTTCTCAATTGAGGAATGTTGTGTATTATAAATTTGACTCAGTTCTCTTTATATTTAAGAAATGAGACTTTTGTCAAAAATTGCTATAAATTTTTCCTCAGAATTTGTTTTTTCATTTCTAATCTTAAGTACATTTGTTTTATTTGTGCAAAACCTTTTTAATATAATGAAATCAAAATGCCCTTTTAATCAAGTATGCCGATGATTTATTTATTTTATTTTTTCATAAAACAAACTATTTGTCTTATTTTATTAGTTCTATGGTTTTCTTACTTTCAATCTATTCATCCCTTGCTTGATTTTCATGATTTCCAATTTGCTGTTTAATTGAGGATTTTTAAATTTGTCCTTTTCTAGGATTTTTAGTTGTATCACCAATTCCCTTATGACCTGCTCTTTTTCTACTTTACCTGATATAAGCAATAAGAGATGTGAATTTTCCTCTAAGTACGGCTTTGGCTACATGCTAAAAAATTTGATATGTTGTCTCCTTATAATCATTGTCTTTAATGAAATTATTGATTGTTTCTATGATTCATTCTTTGACCCATTTATTCTTTAGGCAAAAATTTGTTTATATCTATCATATGCCATACTCCATAAATTTATTTATTGGCAAATAGAGAAGGTTTCCTATTTTAGCTATAAATATCACTTGTATAAATTGTTCATTAGAAAACACCTTTTTCCTGGGTGCCATCCATTACTTGCATTCCTTTTGCACTGTGAATCTGTGAACATTTGGAGTATCACTGTCATTGCTAACAGAAGGAAATCTGGTTCAGCCTTATGAATCTGATATCTGGAAGAATGAATACTGGTGAATTGAGCAACAGTTTGAAAATGAATGCTGTACTTCAGGGGCTGACTTTTTTTTGGCTGCCAAGTACCAACAATTAATATGATTGTTGTTCAGAGAATATTAGAACCTCTAGTGTGAGGGCTTGCTGAACGCTTTTCAGGGCTGCTTATCTACCTTTGGTGTCTAGTTGTCACTTAGCTCTCACCT
The DNA here is from genome assembly GCF_027887165.1 of Monodelphis domestica. NCBI lineage: Eukaryota > Metazoa > Chordata > Mammalia > Didelphimorphia > Didelphidae > Monodelphis > Monodelphis domestica. The sequence goes on from NC_077230.1 coordinate 33,721,785, forward strand.
GTGGTTCCAAGAAGTTGTAGCATGTGGAGCAGCCTGTTAAAACTGAACAGATGGGTTAAGTTAGGTTGATATCTACTCCAGGCTTGTGAATACCTCCTCCTGGAATAGGTTGGATGAGAAAATTTGCTTCAGTAACCATGAATGTAGCTGAAGTAAGCACTGTGGAGTGCGTAGAGTTTGGTTGGACATCTAAGACACTAAAGTCATTTAGGTTCAGTGTCAATCATCTAGGTTCAGTGTCAGTCATCCAGACTTTTGTCTTGCCAAAGGATTTAGATGATTCTGCAAGAAAGAGTGAGGCTGACAATTTTGTGCAACTCACTTAAATCCAATTCATACACAAGTGAAGATATTACTCTGTGATGTCACTGGTACTTTTCAAACATAAGGATCACCACCACCACTGCCAACTGATTAATCAACATTTTTGACTGTCTCATCCTTTTAAGTCTTCTTCAATCTAGCTTTACTTGTTTTAAACTGCCCTTGCAATGGGACTAGTATTTTCTTGGTAGATATCCTAGATCATCAGTCTTAGAAGGAACCTCAAAGACCACCCACTTTAATCCCTTCATTTTGTAGGTGAGAAAAATGAGGCCCGGAGAAGATATTCAGATAGTTACCTTCCCAGCGGTGACTTCATGGCTTCTGGCTCTAAAATCAAGGCCAAAGGTAGGTCCTTCACTTTATAAGATGTCTAAGCCTTGGTCAGCAATAGTAACCAATGAAAGATTGCTGTTGTCCCTTGCTAATCCTAGTAAAATATTTGTGTACTGTTGTACTCATTGAATTATTTATTTTTCTTAGAGACCCAAATAAAAAAAGAAAAAGAAGAAGAAGAAATAGTAGTGGAGGAAGAGATTATTAGCACTGGAAAACCTACAGAGGGAAAGCCTAAAAAGAGATTTTCCTGGTTCCAGTAAGAGATGTACTTTTTATATATGGATAACAATATTCTTAATAAACAAAACATTTTATTTCTCCTGGAATTTACCTCTTTGGCTACTGTTTGCTATGTTTTTTTGCCCCTTTCTACAAAAGAACATTATTTATATGAATTTTCTCAGTTGTTCAAATCTTCCTTTAATGGGTGCTGGCATAGAGTAAAGGTGTCAAATTCACAGTTTATGGATGTGACCCAGAGAGATCCATTTCTTTTTGAGTCTGATAATAACAACTTAGTGGGAAAAGTATAGGACATGGAATCTGAGTTATCTGCATTCAGACTGGAGTTTTATCACCTAGTCATGTGTTCAAATTCAAGTATTTTCTGATCAATAGGTTACAGACTTCCCATCTATAAAATATTACAAGTTGACATCTAGCGTTACTTGAGATCTAAATCAGTGACCCCCTCACTCCTTACAAGACAAATCATGTATTAGTTGTGGTTAATGTGGAGGAGGAAGAAGTAGAGAAATGATATTGTGCCATATGCACACATATTTAACTTAACTGGCTTCCATATCTAGTTTTATATTTTTACCTATAGCGCCAAATTTGATCTTGCCCCTTCTCTAATACATGTGCTGACATAGCACGTATCCTACAAAAAGTGTAACTCCAAACTCTTTTAACATGTAGCTTTGTCTTTTTTTTCAGAATTGAAATTCATGAAATTTTTATAGTGTGCATCTATTTAAGATCTTTTTTTGTGTCATAGTAGAATGTATTTTTGTGTTTTAATAATTATTTCCCTTTCAAATGTTGTATGATTCTAGCAATATCAAAGAACGCAAGCTGTGGAACTTCTTTCATTTTAAAAAACATGACAAACAAGTAAAGAATGTGCACAAGTGGGAAGAAATTGATCAAGAGGTAAATTTTCATTATGTTAAATTTATCAAAGATTTAAGTTTGTTTCCCCATTTAAATTACTAGAGAGTGAGCTTTTTCTTGAATTAGAAAACTATAATTTACCTTGGATTGAGGAGTTAACATTCTGTCATAATTAATAATCAGTATTAATCAGGAATAAAATTACCCGAGTAAGGAGCAAAAGTACCATAGCGGCAACTGTTTGGCCTTGAAGTCACTTTTTTGTTCCCAGAGATCATTCAAGAACCTCTCTCAAGAAAAGGGAATGATTAAGAACTCTTAAAACATTTGAATTCTCTGTATTTGGATGTTCTAAGGACAAAGGATAATTGATTCAACTTTTGGCCTCAGAATATTGTTGGCTAAAAATTTTCTAAAATGATGGCACAGAGTATTGAAATACACTTAACCTAGAGAAAAGTGCAAGTTGAATTGTTATGGGCTGATGCAGGTAGGAAGTGATAACATATTAGGATAATTTTCCCTCCATGAGACAGAAGGGGTCTCTGAAGGGGCTGTACAATATTTAAAAAATAACAGGTAGGTAAAATGGTAAAAGTTTAACAAGAAATACCACTTTCGGTTGTTGGTAAAATAAGAGGAGAGATTGCATGTGTATGTCTTGATTGACTGTGCCTGTGTTACTGAGCAAAAAAAAGAACATGAGAGCCACAGATGGGCCAATATGTCAATGAAGGAAAATAATAAATGTTGAAGGGGATATGGCAGAATTGGGACACTAATGCATTGCTAGTGGAGTTGTGAATTAATACAAGCATTCTGGAGGGAAATTTGGAATTATGAGCAAAGGGATTTAAAAGAACACATTTGATCCTTTGATCCAGCAATACCACTGCTGGGTTTGTACTCCAAAGAGATAATAAGGAAAAATGCGTATACAAAATATTCATAGCTGAGCTCTTTGTGGTGGCAAAAATTGGAAAATGAGGGGATATTCCTCAGTTAGGGAATGACTAAACAAATTGTGGTATATGTTGGTGATGGAATACTATTGTGTTATAAGGAATGATGACCTACTTGATTTCTATATGAACTGGAAAGACCTTCATGAACTGAAGCAGAGTGAAATGAGCAGAACCAATCGAATGATATACACTGAAAGTGAAACATTGTAGAACTATCCAACATAATGAACTTTACTACTCGCAGCATACAATAGTCCAGGACATTCCTGAAGGACTTATGAGAAAGAATCCTATCTATATTGAGAGAGAGAACTATGGGAATAGAAATGAAAAAGAAACTTAAGACTTAACACTTAGAACTTGTTTATATGAATATATGATTTGGTGTTTGAGCTCTATGGTAAAAATGAATAATATAAAATTAGATATCAAGGGATAACATTTGTACAATCCAGTAGAATTGCTTATTGCTTCTGGGAGGGAAAAAGGGAAAGAAAATGAATCATATAAACTTGAAAAAATATTAAAAATAAAAAAAGAATATGAGGTATGAGGTCAATTGAGAAAATATCTATTGATCTTCACACACATATTTTTACACATACATAAATAAATAGATACACATGTACATATGAGTAAGTCCAACTAAAGATTTCATCACCCACCAGGCATTAGGAGGTATTTCTGACCTGCCCAATTTTGTTTGTGCTCTAGCTAGCAAGAATAAAATTCTGAATTGCCTCACATTTGGAATTCTTTTGAATCCTCTAAGGATAGCCCCCATCTCTTAATAGATACTGAAAAAGGACCCCCACAACACTGTCTAATGGAGATGGGCATATTTTTTTCAATTTTCTTTTACTTATAAAATAATAAATGGCAACAAAATACAAGCTTTCCTCCAAACCTAAAGGTGACAACATTGAATATATTTAGTATTTGTAATCATGATGGTCAACTTGCCAAAATCTTGTAAAAAAAAAAAGTAAGATTTGTTTCCATTTACTTTCTAGAAATATTACCCATCAGTAGAAATAGACAAAAAACTAGGATGCACTTTAATAGTTCCTGACCAGTTTCTCAACTGATATGGTAACCTCAATTGGAAAGTTATGGATATCAGACACTGGAAGATGGAATTGGGGACTTGAGGGTTCTTTGCCTTTATAAGAACCATCACTAGATTCTAAAGTTAGCTAACACCTAGCTAATCTAACTTCTAGTCTTAGAACCTGATGATGACTCTTCGAAACCCCAGCAGCTCCCACCAGGCCAAGTTGCCTCAACTTCCTTCCTGGGTGGATATTGGGTAAAGTGGCCTGTGTTCCTGGCCAAAGAAGAGACAAAACTACCTGGGTAAAGGTAGATTTTAGTTCAATTTATTTTGGCCATGGAGAATAACTGAATACACTTTGGATGTAGATAATTTTCCTCTCATCTTGTCTTAACTTGGAGTAGGTGGAAACATTTTAGTATTAATACATTCCCTTACAAAGTCATCACTCCTTAAGTGAAAATATATCGAGTATTTTGCCTGTTTTAGAATACTGCTATTTTTAAAAAGGCTCCAAAGTATTTTCATTGCAAAAAATAAAGTTTTTTCCTGGTTTACAAAACTCACTTCAGATCTCTTGTTGTTCTGTGAATTTTTGACATACAGATGAAAGAAAAGGGTGGTGGGGATAAGAAATACAGCAGCCTTGAAAAGCAAAAATTATAAAAAAACGAACTGTGAAAGGAGGGATGATTTTGGAAAAATGGTCTCTAAGGCTCCTTTGAGTTTTTGCTGTCTATGGTTATATTAACATATAGTCATGGAAGCTTTTTAAATATTGTGTCTCTTGATCTCTAGGTATTGGATGATTACTGTCCTTATTCTACTGAAGCCCCTAAAACATTGCCAACACAGTGGACAAATATTGAAGTTGGTAATTGGTTATGGAGCATTGGAATGGAGGAGTATGTTGTAAAATTTTATTGTAAAGGAATAAATGGTGGAAAACTCCTTATACTGGACAATCGCTCGCTAAAAGTAAGTATGCTAATCTAGGTGATATAGATGAATGTTTACAAAAATATAAATTGCCTAGATTAACATATGAAGAAATAGAATTCTTAAATAATCCCATATCAGAAAAAGAAATTGAACAAGCCATCAAGGATCTCCTTAAGAAAAACATCCCCAGGCCTGATGAATTAACAAGGGAATTCTATCAAACATCAAAGAAAAGCTCAAAGTTCTTTTGGAGAAGAACAAAAGATCAAGGATATCCAGGGAAATAATGAAAAAAAAAAAACGCAAAGGAAGGTGGCCTTTGTAGTACCAGATCTCAAACTATGGTAGCCTTTTTAGTACCAGATCTCAAACTATACTATAAAGCAGTGGTCATCAAAACAATTTGGTAATGGCTAAGAGGGAGAAAGGAGGATCAGTGGAATAGACATGGGTTAAGTGACCTCAGCAAGACAGTCTATGACAAGTCCAAACATCATAGCTTTTGGGACAAAATGTAAAATAAATAATTTTGATTACATCAAATTAAAAAAGTTTTGTACAAACAAAACCAATGCAACCAAAATTAGAAGGGAAGTAACAAATTGGGAAACAATCTTCATAACAAAATCTCTGACAAAGGTCTAATTACTCAAATTGACAAAAAGTAAATCAATTGTCCAAAAAAATCAAGCCATTCTATAATTAATAAATGAGCAAGGGACAGTGTTCTAAAAATCTAATAATCAGAGAAATGCAAATCAAAACAACTCACCTCATACCTAGAAGATTGGCTAATATGACAGCAAAAGAAAGTAATGAATGATGGGGAGAGGGGGTGTGGAAAAGTTGGGATATTTGCATTGCTGGTAGACTTGTGAATTGATCCAACCATTCTGGAGGGCCATTTGGAACTATGCCCAAAAGGGGCTAAAAGACTGTCTGCCCATTGATCCAGCCATAACACTGCTGGGTTTGTACCTCAAAGAGATAATAAGGAAAAAGACATGTACACGAATATTCGTAGCTGCACTCTTTTTGGTGGCAAAAAATTGGAAAATGAGGGGATGCCCTTCAGTTGGGGAATGGCTGAACAAATTATGGTATATGTTGGTGATGGAATTACTATTGTGCTCAAAGGAATAATAAAATAGAGGAATTCCATGGGAACTGGAAAAGCCTCCAAGAAGTAATGCAGAGTGAAAGGAGCAGAACCAGGAGAACATTGTACACAGAGACTGATACACTGTGGTACAATCGAATGTAATCGATTTTTCCATTAGTGGCAATGCAGTGATCCTGAAGAACCCAGAGGGATCTATGAGAAAGAACACTATTCACATTCAGAAGAAAAACTGTAGGAGTAGAAACACTGAAGAAAAACAACTGCTTGATTACATGGGTCTAGGGGGATATGTTTGGGGATGTAGACCATAAAGGAACATCCTAGTGCAAACATCAACAGCATGGAAACAGGTTATGATCAAGGACACATGTAATACCCAGTGGAATTGCGCATCAGCAATGGGAAGGGTGGGAAGGGGGAGGGGAGGGAGGAATAGTATATGATTTTTGTAACCAAGGATTAATGTTTGAAATTGACCAAATTAAAAAATAAATGAAATGAAATGAAATGAAAAAAAAAAAGAGTATATAAGGCCACATTTGAATTAATGACTTTTTAAAAATTTAATTTATTTAATCAATTTTTAGAACATTATTCCTTGGTTATAAGAATTATATTCTTCCCCTCCCTGCCCTCTCCCCACCCTTCCTGAATCTGTTGCTCAATTTCATTGGGTATTACATGTATCCTTGATCAGAACCAATTTCTATGTTGTTGGTGTTTGCATTATGATGATCATTTAGAGTCTACCTCCCCAGCCATATCTGAGTTAAGGACCTCTTGTTTCTAGGCCTAGCTCTCAATTTGCTAAGCCACCTGTCATTCTTTTTTAGAACTCTGTGCATTAAAAAAAAAAAAAAACCCACTGGTAACCAGGAAAGCAGTTTTGTAGTTTTTGAACAGTCAGATTAATTTCACTGAAACAGATTAAAAAACATTAATCATGGAAAATGGCAAAATTTCATTTCATTTATAGTAAATAGAATCTCATATTTTATAAGGCCTAAATTGCAAATCCTGTTTAGTATGATACCTTTGTCTTTGACTAGAGATACTTGATCCATGAAATATGATAACTTACTAGACAAAAAAAAAATTCTACTTGGATTCATTTATTTCCTAAGAGAATAGAATTTTGAGGGTTTTAAAGTATACTTTCTCTCATAACATGTTTCTAGGATTTTCCTAAAATATAGTATTTGATTTAAGTTCCTTTAAGCTGTAAATGTCTGATATTCTGAGCCTTCAATTTTAATTTAATTTTTAATTTTAAAAATAAATTATTAATACATTTAAGTATTGATTGATTTTATTATTCATTCTTTTACTTAAGTAAACAGGAATGTTTTAATTAATATAATTTTCCATTTAATTTTTTTTCAATTCGGGATTGTTTCAATAGCACAAGCATCATTGGACTCCCATCTAGATAAATAACAATTAATGCATGAAATCCCAAAACGTTTCACAAAGGCAAACTATTATGGTAGTTCCTTAATGTATTTTAGGATTGTACGATGTAATTTTTTACTTCATCCAGACCTAGGGAATATTTTTCTATTGTTGGAAAATCTGTGTTCTTTAGAAATGATCCTATAGCAGCTTCATTTTCAGGTTCATTATGTAAAGAATTAGAAAATCTATTCATCTGAATAAGTAGATGCAAAATTACACTTTTAATTTTTCTTTCCAAAGGAAATCGAAGTCAACAGGAAGAAAGACCGCCGGAAAATACTTAAGGCTATTAAGAAAATTAGAGATTTTTTGGAAAAAAATCATATTTGGGTCTTACTATAGAAATTGATGGAAAGAAGACACAGAACCTGAAAGATATGGCAAAAATGGAAAACGCAATTACTTTTGTTATATTTACTTTTCATCATTTTACTTGTATGTTACTTTTGCTGTATGAACTTTTAAGGGATTTTACTTCCATGTTACTTTTGTTATATGAACTTTTAATCATTTTATTACTGTTATTCTGTTATTATTAACTTTTAATCATTTTATTACTGTTACTTTTGTTGTTATTAACTTTTAATCATTTCACTTCCATGTTACTTTTGTTATATGAACTTTTAAGGGATTTACTTCCATGTTATTTTGTTATATGAACTTTTAATCATTTCACTTCCATGTTACTTTTGTTATATGAACTTTTAAGGGATTTTACATCCATGTTGACTTTTGTTATATGAACTTTTAAGGGATTTTACATCCATGTTGACTTTTGTTATATGAACTTTTAAGGGATTTTACTTACATGTTACATTTGTTCTATGAACTTTTAATCATTTCACTTCTATGTTACTTTTGTTATATGAACTTTTAAGGGATTTTACTTCCATATTACTTTTGTTATATGAACTTTTAATCATTTTATTACTGTTATTCTGTTATTATTAACTTTTACTCATTTTATTACTGTTACTTTTGTAATTATTAACTTGTAGTCATTTCATTTCCTTGTTACTTTTGTTATATGAACTTTTAAGAGATTTTACATCCATGTTGACTTTTGTTATATGAACTTTTAATCATTTTATTACCGTTACTTTTGGTATTATTAACTTTTAATCATTTCACTTTCATGTTACATTTGTTATATGAACCTTTAAGGGATTTTACTTCCATGTTACTTTTGTTATATGAACTTTTAAAGGATTTACTTCCATGTTACTTTTGTTATATGAACTTTTAAGAGATTTTACTTCCATGTTACTTTTGTTATTATTAAGTTTTTAATCATTTCACTTCTTTGTTACTTTTGTTATATGAACTTTTAAGGAATTTACTTCTATGTTACATTTGTTATATGAACTTCTAATCATTTTATTAGTGTTACTTTTGCTATTATTTACTTTTAATCATTTCACTTTCATGTTACTTTTGTTATATGAACTTTTAACGGATTTTACTTCCATGTAAGTTTTGTTATATGAACTTTTAATGGATTTTACTTCCATGTAACTTTTGTTATATGAACTTTTAAGGGATTTTGCTTCCATGTAACTTTTGTTATATGAACTTTTAAGGGATTTTACTTCCATGTTACTTTTGTTATATGAACTTTTAAGGGATTTACTTCCATGTTACTTTTGTTATATTTACTTTTAAGGCATTTTACTTCCATGTTACTTTTGTTATATGAACTTTTAATCATTTTATTACCGTTACTTTTGTTATTATTAACTTTTAATCATTTCACTTCTATGTTTCTTTTGTTTCATTATTAACTTTTAATTATTTCATTTTTAAGTAAGTATTATTTTGATAGAGGATAATTTTTGCACAGGTTAATAATTGTTAGTATCATACATATAAAATTTGAAAAAATGGTTATAATATGCACGTATACTTTTTTATAAGAACCAATATGGAATTTCCTCCATATGACCATAATGTAAAAAGCAATCATTCTAATCTAACAAAATATTTAGTTATTTTTCCTTTTCAACTTTTCATTGCCACTGCCACCAGCTTTAAATCATCTGTCTCAAGTACTCTTTATTAGTTCATCATCCCAGAGAACTCAATAGGCTTTAGTCAAGCCCTCATGATGCTCTGTTACTTTTGTTTCAGAATCTATATATAAACAAAAGAAATGCATATAAAAATCAGTACATGTTATAGATTTCCTGTAAGGATACATATTGTTCATGAGAATCTCCTTATTACCTTACTTTTTTGTCATAATCTTCTCCAAATCATATTTTAAGAGCTACAAAGTATAGTTTTATATTCATCACTCTCTTATAGAATTTAGTTTAAATTTCTATCAAAGTATTTTAAATACCAATGAAAATAACTTCATAAAACTTCCCCCTTAAAATTTCAGTTCATTCTCTCATAAAAGTATAAAAGCTCAGTGGAATAAGGATACCTCTTTAGGATTCATACATAGGCACAGGCAGCACTTATGCTTTGGGACATGGGTGAACAGAACACGTTGGAGGGCAATGAAATTAGAGCTAAGAGATATCCCAAAACTATCCTCATTAAGGACATTGTAACATGTAAGGCATCCATTGATGTTAAGTGAGCAGCCTAGATGTAATCATAAAACTGACTGGACAGGACACTTCCTCCTGATAGGGAATATTTTAATATGGATACTTGCACACACATATGTATTTCCATTTAAGTGTGTATACACATATATACAATAATCTATACTAAAAAATAAGCATCATATGAAACTGAGAAACACTAGCAGCTATCCCAATAAATATAAGAGTAACGAAAAAATACCAACTCTCCCCAATACTATTTGAAATTTTTCTGGAAATCCAATAGTAATAAGAAAGACAAATCCAGGACCTAAAGGGATGAAAACAGGAGTATATCTAGTTATTCTTATTTGCTTATAACTGACAGATGTCGTAGAAAATCCTAAAAAATCAGGAGATATTGTAACTGAGATGAGAATTTATAGCAAATTTCCATTCTACAAAGTAAACCCTCAAAAATCAATTCTATTTCTATATAATAGCCAAAAAGATTCAATGGGTAGTAATAGAGATAAAAATCACATTGTAAATAACTATAAATAGCTTCAAATAACATGTTAGGATCAAACTACTGAAATATACAAACTAATTGTATAAACAACATTATAAAGTGATCCTTCAGGAAGAAAAGAAAACTATAAATAGCTGGAGGAAATATTCATTATTCATGACTGGTGATCATAATTTAGGGCAAGTGTCAGTGCTACTCTACTTAACCAATTTCTAGTGCTATGTCAATCAAATTTTTAAAGGTTACATTATGAAATTCAATAGAATTCTAACAACTCAAGTTAAAAAAAACATAAAGGGGAATAATGAATGAAGACTGGGAAATATAAAGTCTGTAAATTAAATACTGAGTCCAGACTTCATACTGTTATATGGAAGCAATCACCAAAGCCATACTCTAATGATTAAAAAATTGAAAATTAAATTTTGTATATATAGTCAGTGAAGGATGGTTTAGCATAAATGTTTGTTCTATTGTGACAAAGGCTTTTTTCTATATCAAAAAATTATGTGGTTTAGGTCGTTTTTCTTTTCTATATGATTGTCTTTACTCTTTTCCTTATGTTAAACTATCTTTTGTATTCCCGGCATGAATCTAATTTTTTTAACCACAGATTGGTTTTTGGATCAATCACTGTATTTTGTTGACAGAATTTTACTAAAAATTGTTAAATTAAGTTTCATTAAATGTCTGGACTTCTGTAATTTTTCCTTCCCTTGTTTAGGTGTTAGGATTATAATTATTCAGTGAAATTTAATAGTGCTTTCTCAATGTTTTGAAAATATTTTATGTGTATAGTAATACTATAATTATTCTTTGAAAGTTTGACTCAATTCAGGACTAGGAATTTTTCACCAATATCCCCTGAATTCCTACTTTGGCATGGCATTTCATTTATACTTTGATTTCTTTCTCTCAATTGGATTATTAAAGAACTTTATATGGGATTCTGTTAGTTTGGATATTTAACATGCTCGAAGATTTTTCTCTATTTTGTATTTTCAGTTTTATCATCATAAAATCATATAAAGTTGGAAATTATTTGATTCCAGTTTTGTGTTTTATTATATTTTCTAGATTCTTAATTGGATTTTCTTCCATCTTTCTAATCATGTTGATGATTTGTCAAATTTGTTCATCTTTTTCAAAAAATCAACTTGTAGTTTTATGCATTATTTTCATCATTTGCAAAGTGGATTTTTTACTTAGTTTTCTCTAATTTTTCATAGTTCATTTTTCTATATTTTCTATTTATTAGCTGCGTTTCAGATATTTTAGTATGTTATTTCATCCTTACAATTTCCAATTGCATTTCCTGTTTTACCTAAAAGTTTATCAATTAAAAAGTCATGTTGGTTTTCCAAGTTATGTCTCTTAAAATTGTTTTATGTTATTTCAAATTTTTGAAATTGTCTTTTCTTTTTCCTATAAAATGTGGGAAATGAATAATAAACTCTTTTATGAATTTATATTGTCAATCAAATTTCTATATCGGCCATGTTGAAAAAATACGAATGTCTTATTCTGTACTCTTGAGTCTTTGATTCATCAGGAGGCAAATAGTATGCTTTTTCATTAAGCATCTTGAATGATGGTTGGTCATTACACTGATTAGAATTCCTAATTTGTTCAATGTTTTTGTCATTACCATATTGTTCTCCTTGGCTCTGTTTACTTGTCTCTCCTTCACACTTTACAAGTCTTCCCATTATTTTCTCAAACCTTCTTCCGTTATTTATTGAAATACAATACCATTCTATCATATTTCCATCACATAACTTTCAGCCATTCCCCAATTTGTGGGCTTGCCTTCAAATTTCTATCCCTAGCCACATTAAAAAGGTATATAATATATTTTAAAATATGTATGCAAATACATATATGTGATATATATCTTTATGTATATGACTATCACTCCCTTCCTCTGGCCTCCCTCTAATTACCCCATTTTCCCACAGTAAGGCCAGCTACATCTCTCACTATGAGTTCTAAGGGGGTAGTATCCTTTTTTATACTTTTTAAACTTTTACCTTATATCTTAGTACCAATACTAAGTAAAAAGTTCCAAGGCAGAAGAACAGTAAGGTCTAGGCAAAGTTGCCAAATTTGAATGCAGGTCCTGTCTGTAGGTCTGGCTCTCTAACCATTGAAAAACCCAGCTGTCCTGGTATGATCCCTTAATAATAAAGTCTTCAGCCATCATATCAGTGTGTTATGTTTACCCTATTAGGTGATTAGGAGCTGGTTACTTTAACACTATGAACATCAATTAGACTTTGGTAAGAGATATTTGCTTCAACAATATAGTAAGAAAAGAATTCCAAATATTACCCCAACACCTTTTCTCCTATTTCAACACAATCACAGGCAAGGATGAGATCATACTTAACTTGGATTTGATCCACCAAATTTACTTACAAATCTCTCACTGAACAATGGAAGACTCTCTCTCTCTCTCTCTTTTTTTTTTTTTTTGCTTTTAAGCATAGCCCAGCCTGGACCCCAGGCCCCAGACTTCCTGTAAGTGGCTAGAGCTTCTGAACTTTTAAAATGCACAAGGCCTGGCCATCTGCATTCTCTTTCACCTAAAAGAAGACAAAAAAGACACAAAATGACAAAAGTCACAGCATGGCATGTACTCCCAACTTTAGCTCAAATCCAGGTAAGACATGATCTGAGAGCCCTATGGCAACTGGCCATCCTCACACACTCTACAGGAAGGGAAGGGCCTTGACCATGTTTCCCGTTGGATACTTTTGAGTATACCCCAGTTCTACAGCCCATCAAAAAGGCTCCTCTTCACCACATTGTCAGAGGACCCAAAACAAATACCTTGCAAATACTCCACAGCCTGCAGGGAGATCAACCTATGCCAGTTCATAGATGGGTCTGTTTGGTTGGCTTTCCATTATGATCACAATAAATGTTTCTGAAATAAGAAAAGTACCCCAAATGCCTAAGATTAACCACTATTTCATGATGGAAAATCCTTCATCAAGGGATTGAAACTACAGTTCTCAAAAGAAAAATTGTAAGTTATCATCAACTTTATTAAACATGATTGCAAATCGTTAATAAAATTGTATGCATTAACAGAATGGGGGCTCTACCTCAGGAGGTAGCATTACAAAAGGTCAGAACTGCCAATTTTGGGGAGGATATATAAAAATTAGCACAATGAGTTGTTCTACCTTTGACATGGCATATCCATTTGGGAAAACAATTTGGAATTATAATTTTGAAAAAGTGACTTAAAATGTCTATCCCCTTTGAATATTTTACTCTCAAGCATACATTCCCAAGAAACAAAAAAACTAAAAAGTTCCCCCTGACATCTAAATATTCATTATACCCTTTATGTTGTTGGAGGCAATTAGGGGAAGAAGTGGTTAGCATGCCGGGCATGGTGTCAGAAGACACAAGTTCAGATCTAGTTTCAGTTACTCATATCCTGGGCAAATCGCTTAAATGTTATATTGCCTGTGTCTTGGCTCAAATTTTGCTCAAATAAACTCGGACAGTATAACATTTAAATGAAGTAGTTTCTGGGAATTTTTTAAGGTTTACAATCCTAACCTTATGAAGTAGGTTCTGAGAATTTCTAAGGTTTACAGCACCAAGCAGGCAACCTGGACAGAGCTACAAAGACTCCACATACTGCTCTAGCCTTCCAGGAGATTTTGGCCTCAGGACATATCCAGTACAACCCAGCTGAATTTAATCCCATCAAAAGTGTTCAGAGGTCAGGGAAGTCCAAACTCCAAGATCCCTTCCTCACAGACTTCTGGACTTTAATATCAAGAAGGAAACAATAAGTAAATTAGGTGAACACAGAATAGTATACCTGGTAGACCTTTTGGAAGGGAAAGATTTTAAAACCAAGCAGGACATAGAAAGAGTCACAAAATATAAAATAAATAATTTTGTCTACATCAAATTAAAAAGTTTTTGTACAAAGAAAACCAATGTAACTAAAATCAGAAGGGTAACAACAAATTGGGAAACAATCTTCATAAAAACTCTGACAAAGGTTTAATTACTCAAATTTACAAAGAGCTAAATCAATTGTACAAAAAACCAAGCCATTCTCCAATTGATGAATGGGCAAGGGACATGAACAGGCAGTTCTCAGCCAAAGAAATCAAAACTATTAATAAGCACATGAAAAAGTGTTCTACATCTCTTATAATCAGAGAGATGCAAATCAAAACAACTCTGAGGTATCACGTCACACCTAGCTGATTGGCTAACATAACAGCTATGAAAAATAGTGAATGCTGGAGTGGATGTGGCAAAGTAGGTACACTAATTCATTGCTGGTGGACTTGAGAATTAATCCAACCATTCTGGAGGGCAATTTGGAACTATGCCCAAAGGGCAATAAAAGAATGTCTGCCCTTTGATCCAGCCATAGCACTACTGGGCTTGTACCCCAAAGAGATAATAAGGAAAAAGACTTGTACAAGAATATTCATAGCTGCACTCTTTGTGGTGGCCAAAAATTGGAAAATGAAGGGATGCCCTTCAATTGGGGAATGGCTGAACAAATTGTGGTATATGTTGGTGATGGAATACTATTGTGCTAAAAGGAATAATAAAGTGGAGGAATTCCATAGAGACTGGAACAACCTCCAGGAAGTGATGCAGAAGGAAAGGAGAAGAACCAGGAAAACATTGTACACAGAGACTGATACATTGTGGTACAATCGAAGGTAATGGACTTCTCCATTAGTGGAGATGCAATGTCCATGAACAATCTGCAGGGATCTAAAAAACACTATCCACAAGCAGAAGATACACTGTGGGTGTAAAAATACCGATGAAAAGCAACTGCTTGACTACAGGGGTGGAGGGGATATGACTGAGGAGAGACTCTAAATGAACACTCCAATGCAAATACCAACAACATGGAAATTGGTTTGAATCAAGAACACATGTGATACCCAGTGGAATTGTGTGTTGCCTGTGGGAGAGGTGGTGGGAGTGGGGGAGGGAAGAAAAGAAAATGATCTTTGTTTCCAATGAATAATGTTTGGAAATGACCAAATAAAAATTAAAAAATAAATAAAAATAAAACCCTTTTCTCTCCCTACTCAAGTTTGGGGGAACTCAGGCTTTGGCAGCCTGAGCCCCCTGCTAGTCAAGTTGACTGACCCTGGGTTTGGCCCCTTGGCCACAGTTCAGAAACAGGGCAACAGGAGCTGAGGTAAAGCCTGACAGAATCAAAATGCCTTTTTTCAGGTTTCTCTTCTCTCAGTCCCTTCAATTGAGAAGTGTTGGGGGGAAATTTCCTGTCACAAGCAGGAAAAAGTGGGTAACCCTCAGGATAAAGTCTTATTCCACCTTCTCTCTTCAGCTTCTCCCCACTGAAAGACCAATTGCTCTTCTGAAGATAACCTTCTCTTCCTCAAGATTCCAACCTCCTGCTCCTGGTGCCCCTTCCCCAATGAAGTGATCAGATCCACACACTCTTCAGCCTGGCACTTTTTGTTTAGTGCCTGCCTCTGTCACAAGATCTAATGTTGGGCATTTTAAGTGAAAAATTCAATTATTTAGTTTTTTATTTAAAATTATTCATCTAGTGTGTCATAGAATGATTGAAAATATTTCTTTATTCTGAACTTAAGCATTACATAAAGTGAGCATGTCTCAAAGTAGAAAAGTGGTTTGTATATAGAATTAAGAATCTCTAACATATGGAGCTAGAATTATTTTTATTGGTATATAATACATTCAAAATGTTTCTTTCAAATTTATCCTGTTTCTATGGTTTATAAAAAGGTTAATTCTAGGCTTCCTTCTGTTATCTTTTATGGAGATCCTAGGTTTTTTTTTTTTTATAAGAACCCAATATTTGATCAATTACCCCAAATCTATACCACTGAGTCTCCAATGTCTCTTAGACAGTACCATAATGTTGAGATGATCACTGCTTTATAGTACAGTTTAAGATCTGGTACTGGTAGGCTCCCACCATTCACATTTTTCCCCCATTAGTCCCCTTGATATTCCTTTGTACTTCCAGATGAATTTTGTAATTATTTTTTCGAGTTCAATAAAATAGTTTTTTTAGTAGTTTTATTAATATGGTACTGAAAAAGTAAATTAATTTTTAGGTAGGAAGTATCATTTTATTATGTTAATTCATCCTAGCCATGAGTCATTGTACTTTCCCAATTATTTAGATCTAGTTTTAATTGTGTGTTTTGTAATTGGGTTCATATAATTCCTGCTTGTCTTGGCAAGTAGATTGCTAAATATTTTATATTGTCTAGGGCAATTAAAATGAAATTTCTTTTTCTAAGTCTTGCTGCTGAATTATTGTTGGAAATATGGCTGGCAGAGGGTTTCTCCCACTCCCATCTTCTGTGCTAGTTTTGTTGATTTCAGAATCTTAGCAGTAGATAGAAAGCAAACAAGAACAGTTCTAACTTTCAGAAACTGGTTGGGCCTGTGTCTTTGGGCTGAATTGAGAAGAGGCACTCGGAATCAGGACTGGGAAGCCAACACTCCTCCCACCTCCAACACCAGGAAGGAAGTAACAACCAGGCAGGAATAAGGGCTAGTCACAAGACCCAACTGCCACTCCCAGTTGCCCCTTCCCCCACCAACTATCAGTCTTGTTTCCTTTCCAAATAGCCTTCTTACCCTTCCCCCTAACTTTTTGATTTTAGTCAGTCTCTCTCTTTTCCCCTCCCTAATGTTACTCCTTTTCCAATGTCCTCCCCTCTTATTTATTCCCCTCTTACTATAGTGCCTTTTAAATGACCCCCCAACCTCTCCCTCTCTTGTGTAGCTCCCCTCCCCACATGCCCATTTATTATCCTTCTACTTCTCCATAAGAAACAATACAATTCTCTGCCCCAATGGATCTGATTGTTCTCTCTCTGAGTCAATTTCAGTGTGTATAAGATTTAAGTATTACATGTTGCCAAACTCTTCCATTCTTCCATTGAATTGATCTTCTCCCCCTCCCCCGTGAGCTTCTTTATGAAAAATATATTTACCCCATTTTATCTCTTTTCCAATTTCTCTTAGTATTAACCTATGTTTACACCTAGTTTTTTAAATACATTTTGACATATCATCCTATACAGTTTGTCACTGTACCCTCTTTCTAGCTAACCTGATGAAAATAACATTTTTTAAGTGTTATCAATATCTTTTCTTATAGAAATACAAATCATTTTTACCTCATTGGGTCCCTTAAAAAGTTTGGTTTTCTTTCTTTTTTCTTTCTTACCTTTTGGTGATTCTCTTGAGTTCTGTTTTGGGGTATGACATTTTCTGCATAAGTCAGGTCTTTCCTTTAGGAATGCTTGGAAGTCTTTTTAAAATTAAATTACCAAAATTTCCAGTGCATGACTATAATCAATATTGCTGGGTAGTTGATTCTTGGTTGTAGACCCAGTTTCTTCATATTCTGTAATATCATATTTTTTGCCTTGCAGTCCATCAGAGTGGATGCAGCCAGTTCCTGTGTTATCCTAACTGTGCATCCATGATATCTGAATGGTTTCTTTGTACCATCTTTTCCTTAATCTGGAAGTTCTTGAACTTGGCTATAACATTCCTTGGTGTTGTCAATTAGCTATTAAATGCAGCTGGTGGTCTGTGGATTCTTTCAATCTCTACTTTATCCTCTTGTTCAAGAATGCCTGAGCAGTTTTCTTGAATAATTTCCTGTAGAATGATATCCAGACTTTTTTCTTTGGTCATGATTTTCTGGTAGTCCAATGTTTCTTAAATTGTCTCTTCTGGATCTATTTTTTAGGTCTTTTTTCCCAACGATCCCTTTTTCTTCTGCAGAGAACTGGAATTAAAAAATGAAGAGATGGAATTGAAAAGAATAATAGAAGAAGAAGGTCAGAAATATAAAAAAGACCTCAAGGAAATTGATGAAAGTGTGAGAGTACAGTTCATATGTATATATATATATATATATATATATATATATATATATATATATGAACTGTATCTATGATTAAAAACCCAGTGTCTGGCTCACATATTTTCCCTCTTCTTTGTGAATAAAATCTAAATTCTGTGACTTCCAAACTGAAACCAGAGGGGTTCTACAATTAATATCCAGCGTACCTTGAAATAAATCTTATTATATATACATATATGCATATAAATCTCATATACTCACAGCTTAGCAAAGGAACAGACACATAAAAAGCATTTAATAAAGGTCATTTTTTTCTTTCTATATACACATGACAAGATGTATAAATATATACATACACACATTTATATATGTGTCTCTGTGTGTGTAACTTACATCTATATATACACCTCTATCAAAGAACAGGATACATTTTTATCAAAACTCTCCTAACATCATTCTAACTGCAAATGGTCTGGTCCCTGTAATTTCCCAGTTCTTATGGCACTTTCACTAATTTTGTCTTTGAACATCTTTACTAGTCCATTCTACAAAATTATAATCTCCCTGGAGACAGAATCTGTCTTTTCCCTTTCATATACAATACTACACACAGAGAGTGGTTTCATTTTATAATATTAAGAAGGAAGACCTACAATGAAGTCCTCCTTTTAATGTCCATCCTGGATGTCTAAACCTCACCAAGTTGGTAACATCTTAGTGCTCTGGGAAACTCTCTGCAACTAGAGAGCAATGGAAGTGACACTTTCCTTCAAAAAGTTAATTCTTCACTGGGAGATCTTTTTGCCTTTGAATTCTATCCCTAACCTCATCTACTATGTCTATTCCTATCCCCTTTCCCTTTCCAATCCCCATTTCGACCTCTATAAGAATGTCTATCCCTATCCCTAACTTCATGTTAATCCTTAAATCTATTTTGATTATTATTCCCTGACAACCTATTAATGGAATTTGTGTATAAGTCTTTTTCATGTATAGTATTAAGGGGTTAATTGGAGAGCAGAGAGGCCAGATAAGTGGCTAGCAGGTACAAATGAGTTATTTATGGAATAGTTATGAATGCTGGAGAAAAAAAGGATTGAATAAATTGAAATTAATAGAATTATTATGGTTGCACAAATTTCAGACTAACAACTTGATAGAGAAACTTAAAAAATACGTGAACATATCTGAAGTGAATATCGGAAATCAGCCTGAGGAGACAGTAAAAGAAGATATAACAACAGGGCAATTATTGGCCGCAGAGGATATCAGTTTAGGTAAGAGTTTGATTCTTGATTAGGCTGAAAGGAATCAATTAGTGTCAAGAAAAGAGGCAGCAGAGGTTATAATGTAAATATGGAATTTTAGCTGATAAACATTCTGTTGGTCTATTAACACAAATATTTTTAATTTTTTAATTGTACAATTTTAATTTTAAATTAAAAAATTTTTTAAAATTAAAAAAAATTTAAATGTTACATGGAGAAACAATTTTTGACAAGTTTTTTTTTTTACCATTTTAAAATTCAGATTTGCTACTTACCCTCCTCCCGCTCCCAGACAAGATGATTAATAGGAGAGAGGAGCATATACCCATACTTTCATGTTATACATACTTCCATGTTATTTCTGTCCATAGATGATAGAAGACACCTATCACTCTTACAATATAAATCTCATGAAGGTTATATTATAGGAGCAGATGTCAGGTTTTGATCTGTCCTTAGCTTCTAAAATTCTGTCTTTGGCTACAGACACTATTTTCTTCATGAATCCCTTGCAGTTATCTTGGAGACTTACTTTACTGATAATGGCTTTAGTCCTTCACAGTTGATCATGGCAAAATACTTCTGTTACTATATACATTGTTCTTCTGGTTCTGTTCACTTTTTTCTGAACTCACTCTTTCACTGTTTTTTTATGGTACAATAGTATTTCATTATAACTATATAGAACAACTTGTTCATTCTTCTCCCACATGATGAATAACCCCATAGTTACCAATTCTTTGCCACTACAAAAAAAGGTGCCAATAATATTTTGGTACAGTTAATTCCTTTTATTCTATCTTTGATCCATTTGGGATACTAAGCCTGTAATGAGACTACCGGCTCAAAGGGTGTGCATAGTTGACTTTGGGTATGGTTCCCTATAGCTCTCAAGAATGGTTGTATCAGTTCATAGTTCCACCAACAGCATATCAGTGTTTCATTTTTCCCATGTCTCCTCCAACATTTATCATTTAAGTCAGTTTAGCTAATATGAAAGTTAAGAAGACATATCTCAGAATTGTTTTAATTTAACTTTCTCTCATCAGTAGTGATTTGGAGCATTTGTTCCTATAACTGAATAATTTTAATCTCTTCCTCTGAGAACTGCCTGTTGATATCTATTTCTTGATTGGGGAATGTTTTGTATTCTTATAAATTTGACTTGGTTCTCTATATATTTGAGAAATGAGGCTTTAGTCAGATACTTTATATAACCCCCCCCCCCATTGGTTGTTTCCTAGATTTGTTGTTTCGTTTCTCATTTGTTTTATTTCAGTAAAATCTTTTAAATTTAATTAAATTAAAATACTTTTTTAAATTAAGTAAGCCATGATTTATATATTTGATTTATTTTTTCAGAAAACCAAATTTTTTTCTTATTTGTTAGTTCTATAGTTTTATTTCAATTTATTCATATCTCCCTTGATTTTCAGGATTTCCAAATTGCGTTTAATTATGGGTTTTTAATTTGTTTTTTTATAGTTTTTTTACTTGCCTAACCAATTAATTGATGTTCTGTTTCTCTATTTTATTAATATAAGCTATGAGATATGAATTTCCTTCTAAGTAGTGCTTGGCTACATCCCATAAATTTTGTTTGCATTCCATAAATGTTGTTAATGAAATTGTTATTTGTTTCTATGATTTAATCTTTGATCCATTTGCTCTTTAGGAAAAGATTGTTTCTAATTCTAAAATTTAGTTTCTAATTTATTTTTAGTCTTCTGCATTTTGTGTCACTTTTCTAGCATTCTGGTCTGAAAAGTATGGATTTAATATTTCTGTTTCTATACATTTGGATGTGAGGCTTTTATGACCACTTATGTGGTTGATTTTTGTGAAAGTCACACATATTGCTGAGAAAAAAGTGCTTTCCTTTCTATTTCCCTTCAGTTTTCTCCAGAGGTCTATCATGTCTGGGTTTTCTAAAGTTCTCTTTACCTTCTTAACTTCTTTCTTGTTTATTTTCTGGTTGGATTTATCTACTTTTGACAGGGGAAGGTTGAGATATTCCCCACTAGTAATATTCTTATTTTATTTTTCCTTCTGTAACTTCATTAATTCTTCCTTTATGAATATGGATGCTATGACATTTGATACATAAATGTTTAATAATGATATAATTTTCATTATCTATCAAACCTTTTATCATTATGATATTTCTTTCCTTATTTCCTTTGATCAGATCAGTCTTTGCTTTTGATTTCTCTGAAATCAGATTTGCTATCCTGGCTTTTATTACTTTATTTGAGGCATAGTATATGCTACTCCAGCCTCTTTTATTCTGTGTGTGTTGTGTCCATGTTTTAAATGTGTTTCTTGTGGGCAGAATAATGTGGTGTTCTGGTGTTTAAACAACTCTGCTATCCTTTTCTGTTTTATGTGTAAGTTCAGTCCATTCACATCCACCTTCCATATTACTAATTGTGTTTTCATGCATCTTATTTTCCTTGTTTATTCTTCTCTTTCTCTCTTTTCAGCCTTTCCATGTTCATACATGTTTTGTTATTGACTATCACCTCCCCCAATTCAACCCTCCTTTTTTGTTCACCCTCAACCCCTTATTCTCTCTAACCTCCTACTTCCCTATAGGGTAAGATAAGTTTCTACAGATGAATATGGCTGTTATTTCCTTTTTGAGCTAGTTCTGATGAGAGTAAGGTCCAATCAGAGTTAAAGCACATCTCCTCCACTGGATTTGCTGTTTATGTGCCTGTTAATGAGAAATAGTTTGCCTCCTTCTAGATCTCCTTTTCTCTCTTCTCCATTTATTCCTCTTTCCCATTCCCTCCCATTTAATATCATCCCATCTTATTTAGCTTCCTTTCTTTGATGCATACCCCTTTTATTGCTCCAATATTAAGTATTTTAGATACTTTAATCTTAAGTATTATTTTCAATATTAAGTATTTTAGATTCTTTAGCTTTAGCTTGCCTTTGAACTATTATAGATGTCTTAATTATTTCAATGATCATCTTGCCAGGTATGAATGAACTCAATTCAACTTTCGCAAAACTATCAAGTATTATTCCTCTCTTGAGTTTTGAATTTAGTCATCAAATTTTGTTTTCAACTTTTTTGCATGAGAAAAGTCCAAATTTCTCTATTTCATTAAAGAGCAGTTGTTACCTTTTGGAAGTTTAATCTTGGTTTTACTCGGTGTATAATTCTAGGTTGCAGTCCTTTGAATCTTTGCTTTTCAGAATGTCATATTCTGTGCCTTCCAGTCCTTTAATGTAAAAACTGCTATGTCCTGGAGAATCCTGACTATGGCTCCTCAATATTTAAAATGTTTCCTTCTGGCAGCTTCTACTACTTTTTCTGTGGCCTGGGAGTTCTGGAATTTGGTTATAGTAGTACTGGGGTATTTTATTTTGGGTCCTCTTTCAGGAAGAGATTGGTGGATTCTCTCTATTTCTATTTCCCCCTCTTGTTTGAGGATATCGTAATATTCCCTGAGGACTTCTTAAAATATGAAATTCAGGATTTTCTATTGATCATGGTTTTCAGGTATTCTGATGATCTTCAGATGATTTCTCCTGGGTCTATTTTCTAGGCTGGTCATATTTACAATTGAAGTATTTCAGACTTTCTTCTATTTTTTTTTTAATTTTGGATTTTGTTTTATTGTTTCTTGCTTATGGTTTCATTAACTTCTATCAGTCCAATTCTAATTTTAAGGAGTTTTCTTCCTTGAGTTCTTGGGTTTCCTTTTCCACTTGACTGTCTTTTCTTTAAAGGGTTGTTTCCTTCAGGTTCTGTTTTGTTTGTTTTGGTTTTGGGTTTGTTTTTTTGTTTTGTTTGTTTGTTTGTTGTTGTTGTTGTTTTTTGGTCTCTATTCCCATTTGGTGGATTCAATTAATTAGGAAGTTTTTTTCTTCAATTATTTTTTTTCCCCCAGCTGTTGAGTTTTTCAATTAATTCCCTTATATTTTTTAACTTCTTCCAGGGATTCTTTTTAAGATCTAAACTCCTTGCCCACTTTCTTTTGAGGCTTCACATGTTTCCTTTATGGCATTGTTGTCCTCTTCTGAGTCCATATATTGATCTTCCTTGTCACTAAAGTACATTTCCCAGGTCAGTTTTTTCTTTTTTTACTTGTTTTTCCATTTTTTTCTTTCCTTTGTAACCATATTTATCTTTTGAGATCCTTCTCTGTTCCTGGAGTAAAAGGGTATATTGTTCTAAGATTACAGAGTACTCTTCTCTGGTATTTGGTGTAGGACTAGCTGCCCTTGTTCCTCCTGGTTTGCCTGTCAAGGAGACAGCAGTACTGGCATGTTCTGGGGAGGTTGGCAACTGTTTCATTCAACTATATTTAGCATAATGACTTACCAGTTCCCCCATTGTTTTGTGGGTTAGTCTGGTCCCCACTATGTTGCTTCACTGCCCCTACCAAGTAGCCTGGGTGGAGAAGGCTCCCTGTTTTGATTTCTACTGCCCCAGGCTTTCCCTCACCACATGTAAGTAAGCAAATTACTTCACTGTAGTTCTAGTTCCCCCTTCTTGCATCCCTGTAACCTCAAGATTCTTTTGCCATTTGGAAGTGGATAGTTCATTGTTAATTCTAGTTCCATCTTTACTCCTTTGGAGTCCCAAGGCTCTGATGTCACATGAGAGTTTGAAGGTTCCTTACCTTCTCTACCTGTATAGAGTGACTCCAGCTGGGTTCCAAGATCTGCCAGTACTATCAGATTGCTCTCTTCTCGTACCTACAGTGAGATGTTGCTCCAACTTTTCTTTGTTTTGAGGCAATTTGTTTTCTTTTGTTTTTGCCTTGAGGAAATGGAGTGCCTTTTCTTCCTACATCTTAACTTTCAGCATGTAACTTTTGTCTTCATGCAAAATCTGAATAAAAGTGAAGAGGGCAGTTCTAAAGAGAGGAAGCTGCTGAGGTATCTATATCCATAAATGTACATATTCACATATGTACACACATATACATCCATATATACATATACATATCTATATGTCTGTACATATATGCATGTGTGAGCATAGAATGCCTTCCGCATGTTAAAGATTTTTTTTCATAGACATTGAAAATGTTTTTTTTACCAAGAACTCCTTGAGAGCAGAGATTGACTTTTTTGTCTTTTTCTGTATCCTTGGTGCTGTACCTGGAACACTTGAGGCACTTACTAATGATTATTGACTTATTCAAAACCTAGAATTTATTTTTTTAAGATATATTATCTATATAAAGAAGAATGTGCATTTTTGAAAGACTTTCAAGTTTTTGAACTATAACACTCAAGGATGAGATAGAACATTTTATTATCCCTATTACTACAAGAGGAAACTAAGAATCACAGCTGATGATTACCTTTGACTTATATGTTTCTGTGCCAAGAATAATCCCATGTGCCTTACCACCAAGTTTATACTCTGCCTGATTATTAGTAAATTTTCTGGGAAAAAGAAACATATAGACATACACACACACATACAGACAAAACACAAATACACATACAAATGGTATCTAGGCTGGTAAAAAAACTGAAGCTAGTGAGCGGGGAAAAGATTGCAAAAACAGAAAATTACTCCTAAATTTATAAATTACCTATCAAGATCAACGCTGCCATATTCTTAAGAGATGTGCATTATACAATGTCACATGTATCTGATTTCTTTTAATGTAAAATACTCTCTTTAAGGCATATCATCTTGTTTTATCTTCATGACAACTCTGTGGAGGAGGTTACATAAATATCATTTTCCAGATTTTACGGAAAACAAAAACAGGAAGATTCTGGAAATAAGACACTACTTGTTCAAGTACACCCAGCTCGTAAATGGACAAGCCAAGATTCTGTAGAAAGAATGCATTGTCACTTTAAAGATATATTACAGAATCCAAATTGTAAGAAGGAATGGAATACATTCTCTCCCTAGTTAATCTGTGTCACCCTAAGATTTTATTAAGCGTGGGGCTCACTCTAATTCCCTACTTAAAATGAATGTGTAAACTCTAGCTTGAGTCTCTAGCTGCCTTTCTAATGAGACTCACCATCACCTTTGTCAGAGTTATGCAGAAAGTGAGGCAGGTCAAGATTCTTTTGAGAAAAGTGAGGTGGGGGGAGGATTCAGTCTATTTCGCCTTCTGCAGATTTGACTATACCATTTACTAGCTGTTTGGAACTTTGAACAACTTACTTAACTACTCATGTTCTTTAAATCTCATATGAAAAGTAGTACTGTGAGAACACCAATCTGACCTTTTGGTGTACATAGTTTCAAAGGAGAAATGCTTGGAAAAAATATTGGACAAATTAAATAAAGAAGTATTATATATACATTTACATATACATATACATATATACATATTCTGAAAAGAATGAGTTCCACATACCAACCAGTGAAGTTTTCTAAAGAATACCGTTCTTTCAGAACAAAAATGACACAATAGAGAAAAGAGAAATGGATCCTATTTTGACTCTGGCAAAGGCTTAAAAGTACAGGTAAATTTGGAACAACGATTGCCCAGGTGCCAAGAAGAGGAAAAGATCATGAAAAAGTGGTTGGAATGGAACAGAGAGGATATTATAGAACAGAGATGATGTTATAAGCATCAGTGTTTGATATTAATAAACATTTTAATCACTGACATAGATAAAAAATAGATTCCATATGAAATTTGCAAATAATTTGTTTTAGCTTTAATTTTCCCAAACCTAGTACTATGAAAAATATATTTTTGAATGTTTTAAATGAATATTATTTTAGATATATCTGTATCTATCTCTTTCGATCTATATGACTGTCCATCTAAATTTAACTGTTGGCAAATAAGTTAGAGATGGCTTCCTTTCTTAGCTATAGATGTTAGACAACCTATATAGATGTTAGACAACCTATCTATATAGAAGGTTCATTAGAAATCACTTTCTTGGGTGTCATCATTTACCTGAATTTGTCTGGTATTGTGAATATGACAACTTTTGGAGCATCATTGCCATTGCTAACAGTAGGCAATCTGGTTCAGCCTTTTGAGTCTGGGGTGAATGAGTCACAGTGGGAAAGTGGATGATGCACTTCAGGGGCTGTTATTTTTTTGGCTGCTGAGTACCATTATTATGGTGATATGTTCAGTTGGTGTTCAGGGAGGGTTAGAACCTCTACTGTGAGAGCTTGCTGATTGCTTTTCAGGGCTGCTTATCCCCGTTTGGTGTCTACCTCTTTCCCAGCTCTTACCTGTGGCTCCAAGCTATAGTTTTCAGCAGCAGCCTGTTAAAACTGTCCAGGCAGATGGGTTAAGCTTGGGTTTATGTCTAACCCTAGCCTTGTGAACACCTCTCCTGCGAGAACAGATGGATGAGGCAATTTGTTTCAGTAGCCATGAAGGTGGCTGAAGCAAACACTTTCGAGTGCTTAAAACTTGGATGGCTATTAGAGACACTGACATCATTTAGGTGCATTTTCAGTCATCCTGACTTTTGTCTTGCCACAGGATTTAGATGACTCTGGAAGAAAGAGTGAGGCTGACAACTCTGGGCAACTCACTTAAATCCAATTCACACATAAGTTAAGATATTACCCTGTGATGTCACTGGTATTCTTTGAAATGAAGGGTCACCACCACCACCACCAATTGATGGAACATATTTTTTATTGACTGAATCATCCTTTTATCTTCTTAAATCTAGCTTTGTTTTAAACTGCCCTTGCAGCTGGCTAATATTTTCTTATAAATTCCAAATGATCAGTTTTTCAGGAGGAAGCTCAAAAATTATCTATTTAATCCACTCATTTTGTAGGTGAGGAAAATGAAGCCCAGAGAATACATATAGATGACTAGCTCCCCTGCTAAGACTTCAAGTGTCTTGCCTCTAAATCCAATGCTCTATGTTCTTACCTCTGCATGATAATATAGAGGGTCATTAGCAATAGGAAGCAATTAAAGGTTGCTGTTGCCTCTGGTTAAACCTAGGAAGAAACTTATACTGTTCTACTCATTGAATTATTCATATTCTTAGATATCACAATTAAAAAAGAACAAGTAGAAGAATTACTAGAACAGGAGATCTGCAGTGGCAAACCTGCAATGGGAAAAGCTCCAATGCAGTTTTCCTGGTTTTGGTAAGAGATATGCTTTTTATAAATGGATAACAAAATTCTTAACAGACAAAATGATTTATTTCTGCTGGATTTTACCCCAATTGGCTACCATTTTGCTGTGTTTTTCCTTTATATAAAAGAACCTCATTATTTCTGTATGGTTTCTCAGTTGTTCACATCTTCCTCAAATGGACTCTGGCATAGAGGTATCTAACTCACAGCCTATGGAGTGGCCCCAAGAGATCCATTTCTTTTTGAGTTTGATAACACCAACATAGAGGAAAAAATATAGGACATAGAGTGTATCTAGGGTCAAATTGGAGCTTTGTCACTTCAACTTGTGTGATTGAGGTTATGTGATTTCTGATCAATACGTTTGAGATTTCTCATCTATATAAAATGAGGGGATGGCACAAGTTGACATCCAGTGTTACTTCCAAATCTACATCAGGGAAACTTCAACTCCTTACAAGACAAATCATGTATTAGTTGTGTTTAATGTAGAGGAGGAAGCGGTAGAGAGAGATGATACCATGCCACATGCACAAAACTTTTAAGTTAATTGACTTACATTTCTTGTTTGTTTCTTTTTTTTTACATAAAAGTCAGGTTAGGTTATACCTATTCTCTTCGATATATGCCAACATAGACATGTGCCCCATAAAAAACCAAAGTTCCTTTAACATATGGCTTTATCTTTCTTATGGAATTGAAATTTATGAATTTTTATAGTGTGTTTCTCTTTAGGTAACTTTTTGCATCATAATAGAATATATTTTATGCTTTAATTATTTCCCTCTCAAATCTTGGATGATTCTAGCAATGTCCAAGGATACAATTGGCAGAGTTTCTTTTGTTTTAAAAAACATGATAAACAAGTACAGAATGTGCGCAAGCAGGAAGAAACTGACCTAAAGGTAAATTTTCATTATGTGAAATTTGTCATAAAGATTTATGTGCTTATCTCCATTTTAATTACTAGGGAATGAGCTTTTAACATAATCTCTAAGACCCTTTCGCAGTTTTCACTGTCAAGGGTTATATTAACATAGGCCAATCTAAGCTTTTAAATATTGTCTCTCTTGATCTCTAGCTATTTGATGACGCCTCTGCTTCTTTTATACCCCAAAGCTGCTGGTGTCTGACTGGACAGAAACTCAAGTTGGCCATTGGTTAAAGAGTATTGGAATGAAAAAATATATCCTGAAATTTGATTATAAAAGAGTAAGCAGTCAAGAACTTCTTGAATTAGACAATGATGCATTAAAAGTAAGCTTCAGAATTGGCTTTTTATATATGCTACATACAATTATATATTAACTTATTTTATGGTGGGCATTGGATGAAAAACAGTACAAATAATGGGATTCCTATATATGGCCCATTTGACAACCTTATGGTTTTAAGGAAAACATGTTAACTACCTTTTTGAATGTAGTTTCAAGAAATGTTTTTAATGTGATTTGCTCCCCCATTTTTTTAGTATTCCTGCCATATGGTCATTCCTTTTTATTTCTATTTATTTATTGAAACCTTATACCTTCCGTCTTAGAATATATAACATGTAAATTTACAAAGAAAAAGAATTTTAAGGGGTGGGCAATGTGAGGCAAGTGACTGTCTCAGCATCATACTTCTAGGGGGTCACATTTGAAACCAGGACCTCTTTTCTCTAGGTCTGGTTCTCAATCTATTGAGCCACCATTCTTTTTTTTTTTAAGAATTCTATTTATTAACAAACACTGGAAAGCAGAAAAGCAATATTTTAATTTTGTACCAGGCAGATTAACTTCACTGAAACAGATTAAAAAACAGTAATCATGGGAAATGGCAAGCTTTCATTTCATTTATAGTAAATAAAATATCAATATTTTAAGCTTTAAATATCAAATATTGGTTAGAATAACATCTTTGTCATTGACTTAAATAATAAAAAATTGCATAGTGTTTCAAATGCTACCATCTCTGGGCTCCCAACCAGTTAAGCAAATAAAAATTAATAGATGAGGAATGTAGCTTCAAGTATAATTATGATACCAATAAGAAGTACCAACACTCTTCTTAGAAAAGATAGTTTTTATGTGAATTCCTTAATGCATTTTAGAGTTCTACAATGTAATTTTTTTACTTCATTCATGGATATTGAATATTTTCCTAGTGTTGTAAAATCTGAGTTCTTCAGAAAGGATACTTAATTTAATGTTCAGGTTCATTATGTAAAGAGTTATAAAATATATTCATTTGAATGCATGCATGTAAAGTAAAAGCTTTAATTTTTTTTCCAAAGTGCATTGGAATCACTAAGTAGAGAGATCGCAAGAAAATCCTTAAGGGAATTAAGAAAATTCAACAGACAGAAAAAAATTAATACAATCTAACAATTAAATATATCAAAAAGATAATTCTGGAAGATACAGAAAAAATGAGAAAAATATAATTACATGATATTTACTTTTAATCTACTACTTCAACATATTATTTTGATATAGAATAATTTTTCATTGTTGAAAAATTATTAATATCATCCATAATAAGCATTACACATATTATACTGTATTTCTGAATAAACTGATTATAATATACACATATGCTCTCATTTTTGTAGGAAATAGATATGGAATTTCCTCAGTACAACTGAAGGAATAGTGCCAAAAGCAATTTTCCTAGTATAACAGAAACTCTTAGATGTTTTCAATCTTGTTCAACTTTTCATTACCTCTGCCTAGACCACCTGTAAAAAATCTGCCTCAAAGATTGAATTGTTGCTTTCTTATTGTCCCAGAGTCCTTAATAGACATTAATTGCAGAACCTTAATGTTCTTCTCTCCAACTCCAGCCCTCTCTATTCTTTGTTAATTTTGCTTCAGAATCCAAAAATGAACAAAAGAAATAAATGTATATAAAAATTTATACATATAATAAATATATATCTATAAGGTATATATGATATGTGTGTGTGCATACATATATATTGCCCATGAGACCTCCTTCTTACCTTCTCCCATTAACTACTACATTGACTTCTCCATAGTTTTTTGGTCATAATACTCTCCAAATCATAGCTCAAGTGCTCCAAAATACTGTTTTACATTTATCAATCTGTTAAAGAATGTTATTCAGTTAAACCAATGGCCAACGAGGTGCTTTTGTTGTCCTCTCCCAGGACAATACTCTTTAACAACTCTGCCCACTTCTGCTCCCAAAGAGATAAAAGGAAAACGTGCTTTAGGACATCGACAACATGAAGCAATAGTTGTAAAGAGTGAGGAACTATAGAAACATGCATGGACTATACGCTATAGCACCCTTGAGCTATTTAGCTTTAGAATCTTTGTTTTTTAATTCTTACTATAAGCTTTTAATAGACACAAGGATCATTTGTTTTAGTTTTGTTTTTAGACCTGTGGCCTGAAGGAGCCATGTGCACTAGGAAAGAAAATAGGAAAAGTTACTTGGTTTAGAGGATCATATGTATCATCTAAGTTTCCCTAGTGCATATGGAAATATAAATGATCCAAGATAATTTCTTGGGATCTGAGAATGTCCATGAGAATAATAGTCTACGGGAAGATCTCCATTGACTGCTGCTGCTGAAAGTAAGGACAAACCTGAGAACACAATGACAGTTTTATTCTAAAGGCTAAAGCCAGAGATAGGGACTTGTGTATTTCTAAAGGGACCGACTTCTGTAGGCATGATGTGGCCTAGGAAGAAGAATCAAATTTCAGTTCAACAGGACTAAAACAATAGGAGATTCATGAATGCCTGATTCCCTTTTGTATGTGAATAAATTCTGTCACAAAGGTAAGTTTAATAAGAAGTTAAGGTGGCAGCTTTGTGTGTGTGTGTGTGTGTGTGTGTGTGTTTTGAATCATTTTCAATTGCAAACAATATTTAATACTAAATCTAGGAGGAGATAGGAAATCTTTACAGACTACTGTGTAGAAAGACAGACATAAGGTGACATAGTTATACCTTTCTTTGAAAGCTCAATGCTGGAAGCACTGGATTAGGGAAGGATATGGCAGATTTTGCAGCAAAAATGCAGGCTTCAGGGGAGAAAGACCTGCTAAGAAGTTTTGTGTGACAGAAGGGCAGGCCATGTTAGAGAGAAATGTTGGAAACGTCTCCACAGAGAAGCTTTGGCAACTGGCTGGATGGAGGAGGAATGATGGACTGAGCCTGTGAAGAAGACAATAGTTGGTGAGGCAGGGTGATGAAATAGTGAGAGAGAGAAGAGGAAGAGGGGAGATTTTCTGATTAGAAAATAAGAATTTTAGCTTTGGAAATACTGAATATCAGATGTTTATAGGACAATGGTATAATTTAGAGAGGCATCACCTACCAAAAATTCCAGACTGGGATCTGGAAAGCTTACCACAATCTCAACACCCAAAGATTAAAGCCCAAATATTTGGAGAACAAAAAAAAAAACAACCCACCCCAATATACTTCTTTTTCACTGTCCTCTGATCAGGACTGATCTTCCTTCACCACTCTGCCTACTGCTGCTGTCATAGAGCTAGAGAAAACATGCTTTTTGATGTCAGCAATAATTCACATTAGCTGTTGGGAGTGGAGCTATGTGGCAACGTGAGAGTGGTTTGGGATCCTGAGTTGATTACATTAAAAAATTCCTTTAAAAAATCTTTTTCTCAATACTTTTCACATTTACATAAAAGGTTTTTATTCTTTTTAATTTTACATAGTTACAAGAGCCTTAGTTTAAAAGCCCTGGTTCACTTAAAAAATAAAACAAACAAAAAACCCTTACCTTCTCACTTAGAATCAATGCTGTGTATAGTTTCCACAGCAGAAGAGTGGTAAGGGCTAGTCAATGGGGTTTAAGCGACTTGCCCAGGGTCACCAAGCTAGGAAGTGTCTGCGGACACATTTGAACCCAGGACTTGGCTCTCAATTCACCGAGTCACCCAACTGCCTCCAAACTGGTTCATTCTTGAAAGAAAATTGAAAAAAGTTACTTTTCTTTTGATGAGTTACATGAATGATTCCAGTCATCCAAGTATCCCTGAAACTCATAAATTCTTTTAGATGGTTTCTGAGGAACTGAAGCTAACATGAGAAAAATGTTCCCTAGAAACTTACCCAGTCACCTGTGGGGAAACAATAACAGCAGATTCTAAAGAATGCCAGAAAAAGGAGTCCATGAATTTGTAAGAACACATATTTCTATATATATGATATGTCTGAGGAAGCAGAGACAGTTCTGTACTTGCTACCTCTGGGCTAAGCCATATTATCCTCCTTGAGGGCTGGTTGTTTCTCTCAAGCTCGGTGCCCACCATAAATACTTGTTGGCTAACTGGATTGATAAATGGAATTGTTTACACACTCGTTGCTAGGGGAGCTTGTTTTGAAACTTAGGAAGTAAAATTATGTAAGTCTCAAGAAAGAGAAAGAAGTCTAAATATTAAATGTTTAAAGGTGGTAAAATGGAAAGATTGGTAGGCCTAAGCTGAGGTATCTGTTAACTTTTACTGCTGCTTTTTGACTGCTGGCTGACCATTCTGAGTTTCAAGGCAACTGAAGAGTTGATTCAAAAGAAATGACTGGTGGTTCCCTTAAGAGGGCCAAACACTCAACAGCCAATAAGAGATCATAGAACATAGAACAACTGTCAGGTTACCAAGGAATCAGGACGATTATAAATAAAGGGAGGAGACTGGGGAGGTCATTCCTGCAAAGGAAACCAAGGAGGTAGGATGTGTTAAGGGTTGGAAGGGTGGCAGTTTGATAAATTGTGGAATTATTTGTTTTAGAGTACTTGCTGGGGAATTCTTTTTGTTGTGGAATGGTTTGATATGGAATTGGTGATTTTTGATGTATACATTTTTAAAAAATATTGATAAACAGAATCCTAAAGGGGATCTCAGAGATTTTGTCCATTTTCAAAGGAATTGAAGATTCTTGAGGAATCTATAAATATTATAAAATACTATGGCAGGTTCCAGGGGGAAAATATATCCTAACCAATATCTTCTAACGTGTTTTCTTTTTTATTTTAATTCTTTCTCTTTTTAACTTTTAAACA
This sequence comes from Monodelphis domestica, assembly GCF_027887165.1. NCBI lineage: Eukaryota > Metazoa > Chordata > Mammalia > Didelphimorphia > Didelphidae > Monodelphis > Monodelphis domestica. The sequence goes on from NC_077230.1 coordinate 33,755,442, forward strand.
TTACTTCATGTTTTCTGTTTCATATGATTTTCACAATTTTGGTCAGTCCTCTAGTGAAAAAATATAAGAATATTGGGGAAAGAAGGAGTGGGATAAATCGTGGAAATTCATCTTTATATAAATATTTAGAAACAGAAACCAATCTATATGTATGTACTACATTTAAATAAATATATATAAGTCTGAATATAAAGATTATATCCAATTAATATCAATTATTAATTAATGATTATAATTAGTAATTGTCACTAATCAGTAATTGATTAATTAATGATCATCAATGTGTAATAATCAAAAATTAATCATTGGTTAATATAAATTATTTATTATAAATCACTAAATTATTGAATTATTTTATTTTTATTTATATACATTTAATTAATTTATTTATTTTTAATAAATTTTATTCTTATATATTTATATATTATTGATTAATGGTGATTGATATTAATTATTTTATAGTCATTATTATTAATTACATCAAACAATTATTGATTTATTTCATGAATTAACATTAACCAATTATTATTTGATAATGTTTAATAATTAATATTAACAGATTATTGATGATCATCAATTTATCCTTAATAAATACTTGTTTAATATTAAATAATAATGATTGTGGAAAATAATAATGAATAATGATCATCAATTAGTATATGTCCCTAATTAATAATTGATTAATATTAATTATTGATTATTAAATTATTGTATTTTAGAGTATATTTAATTAATTAATTTATTTTAAATACATTTTCTTTTTATATATGTATATATAAATATATTTTATTCATTTTTGAATTTAATTTATTTATTTATTAATTTATTTAATTTAACTTTTAAATCAATTTAAATAAAGTATTTATTAACTTATTAAAATAGTAAAGTATTAATCATTAAATATTGATTGATATTATTACTAATTAATGACAATTGCTAATTGATTATTATTAATTAAAATCTTTTAGTATTTATTATTAATTAATTAACAATAATTAATAATTGATTCTTAATAATAAATATCAATTATTAATTAATGGTTGAGAATTAATAGTCAATTAATAACAATTATTAATTAATAACAATTATTAATGATAATCAATCAATAATTGATTATGTAATAATTAAATCATTATAATATAATGTGTTATGTTGTATAAATATAATAATATGACAGGATAGGATAGGATAGGATAGGATAGGATAGGATATAATCATTATATTATAAATTCTGATTAATTGAAGATAATAATTTATTAATGATCATTAATAATTAGAATTCATTAATTAATATTAATATTTAATTAACATTAAAGGATGGTTTTAGAGTATAAAGAAAAGAATGTTAGTCAATGTGCCTTGTACCACTTACCATAAACATTAATTAGGCTATAGCAAAATTGTATATACCTTTAGAATTCCTCCCCTTCCATTAGGTATAATGCTGATTTTCCCCCCTCAAATTTAATCAACATACAGGAGTAAATTTGAACATATGAGATACATTGTGAATGGAAATATTATTCTTGTGTATCTTGGGGTCTAACACTAAGATAAAAAGAATTTTTAAGGGGCGTATCAATTAATGTCAAAAGACTGATCAAGAAAACTAATTTTTCTAAATAAAATTAACACACCACTGTACTTTGAAATTATTTATATTTTGTTGCCCATGCACTTAAATTTTTTTTTAATTTTTTTCAAGTAAAGATCGAATATTTTCTTGTTCAAGAAGCTTGTTGATAGCTTTTAATCTTCTCTGTGAAAAAATGATGCAAAGAAGAGTCCAGAACCTCGATTTATTTTCTTGTCAAATAGACAAAGGTAAGCTTTAACTATAAAATTGCTTATTTCATACATGTATGCCATTTTTCATCAATTTTATTTTTATTAATTTGTTTTTCACATCAATAAACATCAAATCTAGAAAATATTAAAAATATTAGGAATAATTCCCAAATGAAGATTAAGGAGTGTAAGTTTAACTGATTAATATTTTTGATATTATAACTTTTAAAATAATTTCAGAAAGGTGAGTTATAGTAATAAGGCACTATTTCCATTGATATTCTTGTCCTTGTTTAGTGAAAAATAATATGATAGAAGATGATCTAACCATACCAGATATCAAAGTGTATTATTATAAAGTACTTATCTTCAAACTAATCTATTATTGATGAAGAAAGAGTAGTGGATCCGTGGAATAGAGTAGGTACACAATATGCACAGTAGAAATGACTTTAGTAATGTTGTGTTTCTTACATGCAAAAATCCATATTTTAGGGTCAAGAACTCACTGGGTCAAAAACTGCTGAGAAAACCAGAAAGCATTTTGGCAGAAACTAGATGTAGACCAATGCCGCACATCATGTATCAAAATAAGGTCAAAGTGGCATTTGATTTATGCATTCAGGGTAATGCCAGATTTAAATTAGGGGGAAAAGAATTATCAAATAAAGGACAGAGAACATTATAGGAGGTGCAATGGATCATTTTCATTACCTTTAAAAGTTTTCCACACAAAACCAGAGGGAAAGAAGAAAAATGGGAAAAAATTTAAAGATCTGATTAAGGCCTCATTTCTCAAAGATATAGAGCACTGGATCAACTTTATAAAGAATACAGGTTGTTCCCCAATTCATAGATGCTAAAATTATATGAATAATCAGTTTTCAGATGAAGAAATAAAAACTGTCTCTAGCCACATAAAAAAGCACTAAATCACTATGAAGAATACAAATTTAAACAACTCTTACTTTTCATGCCTATCAAATTTTCTTAACGAGACAGGAAAGGAAAATGAAAAATGTTGGAGGTGATGGGGGAATATTTGAGACACTAAGGTACAGATGGTGGAATTTTGAACTGATTCATCTATTCTAGAGAACAATGTGGACATATGCTCCAGGAGCTATACAATTGTGCATATTCTTTGACTTGGCAATATCACGACTAAGACAGTATCCCAAAGAGATTAGAAATTTTTAAAAGATGAAAAATATGTCCCTTTATGTACAAAATAATTTATGGCAGGTCTTTTTTGTGTTGAAGAACTTAAAATTTCAGGGATAACATTCAATTGTGAAATGGCTGAAAAATTTGTGGTATGTGATTGTAACAATACTATTGTGCTACATGAAATGATGATTAAGATGATTTCAAAAAACCTGGAACACTTATATGAACTGATACATAATGAAGGGAGCAGAAGCAGAACAATGGGTGCATGAACAGCAATGCTATGCAATGATCAACTGTAAATGACTTTGCTATGCCCAGAAATACAAAGATTGAAAGACAGTTCTGAAAAACTGAAAAATGTTATCCACTTACAGTGGAAAAGGTGATGGAATCTAAATGCAGAGCAAAATATGTTTTTTTTTACTTTATTTTCCTTTTTTCCTGGTATGTTTTATTTCTCAACATGATGAATGAGGAAGGAAATATGTTTTACATGACTGCATATGTATAATCTTTATCAAATTGCTTACCTTTTTAATGAGGTTGGAGACCAGGGTGAGTAGGAAAGAATTTGGAACTTAAAATAGATTTTATATGTCCTTAGAAAAAATTTTAATTATTAAAAATATTTTAATGTGCTTATATGCTGAAAGGTAGAAAGTTCAGCAAAATCATTGGTCTAGGGGAGACTGTAAACAGAGTCAGATATATATATTGTTAATTATTAAGGAAAAGATACCGGTAAAGTATAAGTGGATGGCTTATAATTCCAGTGCAAAGCTAGAGTGACCAGGCCAACTGTACTGGGAGGAAATTTTGTTCTTACTGTTGCTTCAGATGTTTTAGGCTTTCATTATTATTACTATTATTATTTTTGTATTTATAGGGGACAACGAACTGGGGCTTTGTACTTGTATCTTCTTTGATCCAGCAGATGAGGATGGAAAGGAACCAGGGGTTTTTATAACTGAAATTATTGAAGGAGGTGCAGTTCACAAACTTGGATGGTGAGTTTGGTTTTGTAATTTTATAAGAATTGACTTTGTAGGGAGGATTTAACATCATTCTAAAAAGGGCTAATATTGTAAACATGGAAAGTGACTACACAAATAAAATCTCTGAAAAATATAGAAATATCAACTTTAAAAATATTGTCATGACCAAGCTAGTAAGGAAATGGAATTGGCTTGGAAACAAAGATTCTATAATTCCACTCCAACTTGGTCTGTAAACTGTGACTTTATTCTTGATCATTGAGAAGGTCTTTAATAATTGCCATAATGAGCCCATTGTAAACATGTGCCCAGCTATTTCCAAATCAGGTCAAATTAACAAGTATTTATAAATCTATACCATTCCAGAACCTGTGCTCTCCATGAAGGGATATAAAGAAAGTGGGAAAATAGTTCTTGATTTGGAGAAATGAAAAACTGAATTGACTAGGCAACAAACAAATTACTATTGTGTGCAGAAAAGATCTATACTAAATAAATGTGAGAAAATCTGGGTGTGGGGGATACTTTGGTTGTATTAGAAAAAATGGTATCCATGAGACACTGGCAACTATCTTCAGAGATTATTGAAATTTGACTATACAATAAAATAATTCCTGAATTGAGAGAGGGCTTCCTAGATATAGGAATGTAGGAATATACATTTAAAATATTACTATAAACTGCCCAAAGTGAATCCTTGAGAAAGGAAAAAAATAAGAAATGCAAATAGGTTGCCAAATCATAACTTTAACCTTGTAAGAATTTACTATGCAACTGAGGTCAAATGGTACCCTCTATGTCCTTGCTCATGATGTAATTTTGGACTTTAAAATAGAATTCTTCCTGAGATGACACTCTGTTACATAGAACTGAAAGCAAAAAACGCCATCAGGCTTTCTGTTTCAAAGCCTGAGGCTCATTACTTCTTCATCCCCAACTCACTTAGCCCAGATGGTTTTAGAATTTTTTCCTGCTTCCTAGATTGTAACAGAATTGATTTCTTTAGCTGCCCATCCTGAATATCCCAAATAAATGGTGGAAATTTTCTCCTCTTAACCTCCCAAAGTTGTTTTCTTTTCCTCAGTTTCTATGATGACATTTATCTGTTTATTATCACCCAAGGTCTCTACAATAAAAATATCAACTAGAAGTTTCCGTCTGAATTATCGTCTCCTTACTCAGTCTTCAGTCAGTGGGGCATTGTCTGATACCTCAGAAGAATCATTTGTTTTAGTTTCTGCAGATCCTATTGACTTTCTGAAGAATATTAAAATTGAAACAATACTCTGATAATTGTTTGGAGGAGGGCATCTGTGTTTGTGGATGATTTCTCTTGGATCCTTCTCACTGTGTTTTCCAAGATCTGCCAAAGTCCCTTCCTTTTTCAATCTCATTTCATTATTGAGACTTAGCCAGCTGGAAAGGCTTGGAGTACAGACTCAGTTATGAACACTAATCATCCTTGAAGCCCACTTAAAAAAAATCCAGGGAAGAATCCCCAGACAGGCTGCAGGGTAATGAAATTATTGAGACACACCAGCCCTCTAAGTCCTCTGATTAATTTGTAGAGAAGTGGTGACTGAAAAATTTGTAAGTGGCAACCATTATACTAATGGTATGATGAGTCATTGAAGTCTATCTCTTAAATTAGTACCACATCTTCTAATCATACACATGCATTGGACTTTTAGGTCATAAAAATCTTCAATGTAATTTTAATTACTATGCAATTCTATTTTTCAGTATCCGTGTATTTGACCAGATTATTAAAATAGGTGACATCAATCTAATTGGATTGGATGAAGCAGAAATCATCTCTACTTTTAAAAAAATGGACGATTCTCCTTTCCAGTAAGTAAATTTTCCCACATTTCTTTAAGATGCAGAGATTGCTAGATCATTGTTTTTGATTTGGAAATTTCTTTAGCAATGTGTTCAAACAGAAAAATTGGGGAGAAAGATAGCCTAATTAACATGTTTAAATAATTTCTCTTTTTGTCTTCTTTTGCTAGGAAATGACCCTCTTTTTTTTTTCTGTTCAGCAGTTCACAAGACATTTTAGGACCCATTTGCACCTTCCTTTCTGAGTACTCTATCACATCTCAAGCAAACCCTTGATTTTCGTTTGCATTTATTTTTAGTTAATGAATTTTTATTTTCTTGGCAAATAATGCTCCTTGAACCTGAAGAGGTTTTTTTGTTTTGTTTTGTTTTGTTTTGTTTTGTTTTTGTAAGAATGAAAGCTTTTAGCTGAATTTCCCCATTCTGCTCTTTGCATGGCTATGTCTTAATCCAAAGTACATAAATTAAATGTGCATATTTTGTACCTAGGATTGAAATTGGCCGCGAACCACCTGAAGTCAAGTCAGAACTTATCGAACTCCTCGAGTTGTCAGAGGAAAGGAAGAAATATTTTATGGATTCGCTCATAGTACAGGTATTATGTGAACCAAATAAAAAAATGCAGAAACGCAAAATTCTTTCTTTTTTATCATAACAATATTAAAATAAAATTTTTGTTCTTTAAAACGTTTCCTTTCCTACTCTTCAGTAACTTCATCTTAATTTATTACATACTTTTTTATTGTTGCTCTTTTATGCAATTTTATCAATGTCTCTGAGATTTACATTCTAATCTTCTCTGATGCACTCCAACATTCACCACTGAATTATCATTTGTAGTATAGAGAATGAATTAAGCAAAACTGAACAATAAATACAGCAACTGAATCTGATAGTTTTGCTCCTTTCTGAACAACGGAGATATATACATGTGTGTATGTGTATGTATATTTTTATATCTCTAGCTTTTGTCCCAGTCTAAGATTTTCCATTACAATTAGTCAGAGGATGGCAATCTTTTAATGCTGCTTTAATTTACCTTAGTTTTAAAGAGCCTTCTGTTTCTGCTTACTTTACATTATTTAATATGGGTTTTTTTAATGTCTTGTAGAATTCTTATTGTTAATTTCAAAAACTTAATAATATCTCATTATATAATATATCACAGCATTTGTTCAGGTTTTCCCAAATTAACGGACACTTTGTATTCAGACAAAGAATGTGTAAGTGTACACATATTCCCTTGATTTCCTGCCTTTGATGACTTTGGGGTTTCACTTCTATTCTAGTTGCATTGATTTTGTTCATGTTAAATCTTTCTCAGTAGTGCAAAATTCCTATTTTTTCTTTTATTATGATCACAAACCCCCTAGTTTTTCACCATCAATATGCCTCACAAATATTGGTCTAAGAGGTCTTATTCCTGTTGTTTTTCTAATTTTGAATGCTGTATGGGTATTGGTTGATATTAAGGTTGTATATGCAACTTGAATTCATTATGGTAAATTATATAGCCCTTTCCTATTCAAACCTTCATTTGTATCACATGATTTCCAGTTTTTCTCAGGCCTTCCAGAATACAGAATCCTTCCTCTCTCATTTTTGTTTTTGGGTTTTTGAACCCCTGGATTGCCGAGTTAATTATCTTCTGGGACTTCCTCATGGTAGAATATTTTATGAACTCTTAATTATTGTCAAGTAATCCTGAGTAATTTTATTAATTTTGAAGGTTCAGTTTGAGGACCTGTTAATTTTAGACCTCTTTTATTATTCTTGTTTTTAACATTTCCATTAAGATTCCTTTTCACAACAATCTCTGACCAACAATCTTTTTTTTTATGTCTTTCTGTATCCTATCTCTAAGGCTTTCCCCAAAAGGCTGGTCTACCAATCTGTAAGCCCCTGGAGGTGAAGGAATGTTTTATCTTTATATCCCCAGGACAATACACGGGCTTGCACTTTTTAGATGCTTAAGAAATTATGATTGAATTAGTTGCTCATGTTGTTATGCTGATGCATAAGCAGGCTCTTGCTTTTTATTCTGTGCTATTTCGCTAGATGTTTTGGCAAACTCTTTAAAATGTTTTACTATAATTTTGAAATGACCATCCTTCCTCTAATAATGATAATGTCTTTGGAAGAAAGATCAAAGAATATATTTAATCTTTCAAAGTGTGTATATGGGTATATTGGTATATATTTCATTTTGCAAAAAGTATAAAAGTATTTACTACTGCCTCCTTAAAACCTCTTTCCTATCCAATTATGAAATCTTTAAACATTAGCACATTAGGAGAGTGGATTTTGTTTGTTTATTTTAAGCATGTTCTTGAGATTTCTTAGCTTTAGGCCTATATTGTAATTACACTTTCTAAACATTTTCTCCATTTAAAGGAAAAAATTAGAGATATCACTATTGTGAGAGGACAAGCAAGTATTTGTAGAAGTCCAAGAGTACCATGGTACTGGATGGCCAGGTATATATATATATATATATATATATAGGTATAAAGATATATATGTAAGCTTTTATTGAGTATGTAAACTAGTGGTTTTTTTAGACAAAACTTAGTGAAAGGTTAATAATAAAATAACAATATGCTTTTGCCTCTAAATTCCATTTACTGGGAAGATTTCCAAATTGGAGACTCAATTTAAAAAATGTATATATTCAGTGGGTTTTTTGGATAATATTTTCCTGATGAGGAATGGCCTCATCATTTCTGGCTTATAAATATATAGAATGCAATAATATAATGCATTAAAATAAGTAAATATCAGGAATAGAAGAAATCTGGAAACATCTTGATAAACTTTGATGTATAGCAAATAGAACAGATAAAAACAAAAACAAAAAGAATGTTTTTTTTTAACTTTACCTTCTGTCCTATAATTGAAGCTAAGTGTTGTCAGTTCCAAAGCATAAGAGCAGTAAGAGCTAGGCATTGGGGTCAAAAGACCAGCCCAGGGTCACATAGCAAAGAAGAACCTGAGGCCAGATTTGAATGCAGGACCTCCCATCTCCAGAATCTCTCTATCCACTCAGCCAATTAGCTGTTCATGAAAATATATTTTTTGTGAATCAAGACAAAAAAAGGTCTAGAGAGAGCATTGGATAAGCAAAAACTGTTAGGCAGAAGAATAGATTTAAAAATGTTATTTTAGAGTGTTTCACTGACTCCCTATTATGTAAATTCATGTTCAACATAAATAGCACAAAAAGGCTAGAGTCTCCTAAGCATGATGATTGTTCCTTAGGTTACTAAAAGTGTGGAATCAAGCATGAAACTCCCTAGGTTTCTTCAAATGGACAATATATTTTAGACTCTTCATACATCTAGTGATAATGTCCAGTTCTGATTGTATCTCTCCAGGACTTCTTAAATATTGACACTGTTTTAGTGAAAAATTCAGAGTTTTTTGCACTCATTGCTTTCTAGCATTATTGAACATATAGAAGGATGAATTTTTTCAAATATCTATGGTCACTCCAAGATAGATGCAAAGTTAAGACAGTGAAGTTTCCTAGAGTCACAACTTATTGTCATATTGTTGTTCAGTTGTATAATTCTTCCTAGGACACTCTTCAGAGTTTTCTTGGAAAAATACTAGAGTGGTTTGCTATTTCCTTCTCTAGCTCATTTAACAGGTGAGGAAACTGAGGCAAACGTGATTAAGTGACTTGCCTAGTGTTACAGTGTTAATAAGTGTTGGATTTGATGACTGAATTTTAACCTAAAAGATGAGACTTTCCTTACTCTAGGCTTGACACATCCAGTGTGCCACCTACCTATCCTTGCTGCCATTAATATTCACATTTTTAGTTGGATTACCTAGAGAAAAGAGTAAAATATAACTCAGCTGTGTGCCTGTGATATCAAATAGGGATAGGAATTTCCCAAAGAAGTATAACAGTGACAAAGGGTTGTAAAGTTTAAAATTAGTGGTTGGATGATGATTATATGAAATTATGTGATTGCCAGTACTTATTACAACTTGAGTCAGAATTTATTTACAAATAGAGAGGAAACAATAAAGAAGAGAAATGTAAGGGGGATGGAGAAGTTATCTATCCTATCAATCTAAATGCTTTTCTCTGGGTCTGCTTAATCCAGGAAGAGATTAATTAGCTCTAACCAGGAACCTTGCAGCCTCCTCCAAGATGGAAGTTAGTCTCTCTAAAATCTAGGAGAGGGATCAGCCTTTTACTCACCCAAGGGAATAATCCTAGAGTCAGAGTCCAATTAGAAGCGTAGTTCCAAACCCATGATCCAAGCAAGTCTCCAGCAAAGCTCCCTTGAAGACTATCTAAGACTATCTCCAGAAGACAATCTCTTCAGACTATCTTCTCAAAGACAATCACTCTGCCCTAAAGAAGTTCGGGGTTTGCTTTTTATGGTGACTTCTTGTCCCCTCCCCTCTTCTCAGGGGTCAGTCACAGTTTCCAAATTGTCTAGCACTGCCCATGGGGCAGTATGGGTAGGATCAACTTTTCACCTTCTGAAGGTTAAATTCTCATCAAAAAGATTCACAGATTCCTGGCTGACTGAGGTGTGAATTCTCTAAGTACCTTGCTAGATTCTCATCTAGTACTAAATATAGTGTTTCATCTTTTGTTGGTACAATTTAAAAGGAGACAAAGGAGAGTTAATCCTCTTTTTCTGTCTAGTGAAGGTACTAAATAGGGGTACTTAATAGTGTTAACTCAGGATAGACAGTAAAGAATTCCCTTTTCACAGGATACTGGGGTCCAGAGGATTGGGATGATGCTGTGTCCTCTCCCTTTCCATTAAGGTCTTTCCTGTTTTCGACCTAAGCATGTAATGACTACTTTAGTCTTGGGGAGACCAGACCACTTGAAGGAAAGATCAGGCATTTATCTCAGTCTTTGCTTCCTTTTGCCTCTACCAGGTAGCTCCAAGGAAAATTGAACAGAAAAATTTGGTCAAATAAGGAAGTGCAAAAGTACTTGATCTACTCTGTGAGACAGCTATGTATTTCCTCTTCATAAAACATAGGCTTAATAAACACAGGGTCTGAATGCAGTTCAGGCTCTCTGGACCTCTGAAATTCAGAATGTTGATTTTATGCAGAACACAATAACCTCAAGACTGATGTTGGATCATTTATGTAGGACAGGCAGTTAGAGGTTCAAGTTTGCTGAATTGAGCCCTAAAGATCTTGTGTCCACATGGAAAAAGCTGCCAGACTCCTAGAGTGGGGAGGACAGCCCATCCTCCTTCTGTTCAGGAGAGAATTATTTGCCACATGCCCTAGAGTCATGATGGTAAACCTCTGGCACATGTGCCAAAGATGGCACAGAGAGACCTCTCTGTGGACACACATATGCCTTCCATGGCAGAGTTAATTACTAGAAAGGTAGAAGAACTTGGGGTAGGGGGACTGCTCCCTTCCCCTCTCTCCACTGTGCATCCTTACCCCTCAGTACTCACTCCCATTCCTGAGTGGAGTGCTCAGGCTACTCTCCTCTCTTTCTCCCTCCCCTGTCTGAGTAAGGGCAGAGGACACTTGGTTGCTGGGTGGCATGGTCTCTAAAAGGTTCTAAAAGGTTTGCCATCACTATCCTAGAGCCTTTTTGGTGAACCTATAGCAGGTGTGCTGGAGGGGCTGCTCCCTTCCCCTCTCCATGTGCACAAGGACAATTCTTATATCACTTGCCCCTCAGCCTAGCAGTCAAATGGGAACATTTCCTCCTTCCCCTGTCTGGAGTAAAGTCAGTTGTTCTTACATGCATCGTGAGGGTTTCAGTTTGGTCACTTGCTCTCTAAAAGTTTTGCCATCACTGCCCTGGAGAATCAAAGGAGGTGATGCGATAACACCCCACACACACATACCTCCTCCTGTCACAGCTCTGAGCATGTTCCATCTCCATTATCATGACATTTATATGAGAAGACAGTCAGATAGACAGGCAGACATAGTGCAAAATTCATTATTCACATTTGTTCTAAATGCAAGTTTAGGCCTTTCTTGAACCTCTAATATGAGAAAAATCACAATTCAAGAGAGCTGTGATTACTTCTGTTACAATGATTGGGAGAATCATGTGGCATAATTTTGGAGTTGTGTGTTTTTATTTTATCTTTAGAGCTCATTAAATAATATTTGAGTAAGTAGAGATATAGGCTAGATGTATAATTTCATTGAAATAGGGAATACTCATGTGTATAGTTAGAAAATCTTGAAACCCTACTACATTACCCAGAATACTTTTCCCTTTGTGCACATTTGAGTCAATTCACATAACTGTTTATAAGTTCTGTAGCTCCTCTCAATTGCTCTCTTCTTTCATGACTGGTCCTGGGTATCGGTAGTTCTTTTATTTTAGTTATTAATTAATAGAAGTTTAAAAATAAAATTTATAGAATATTAATTTTAATCTTTACATTTTGGTTTACCACAAAGAGAATTTTCAAATATTTTTTTAAGATAGAATAGATAAATTTTTTCAAGCATGCTTTTCTGCCAGCCCACCTGCTTTCCCCACCATCTGTTTGAACCAGCTCTCCTCCCACTACTGCTGCTGCCACCCACCACCAGATCTTAGCAGTGGTTTCTCCTCCCCCTGCATGCTCTTGGGAAGAGTGCTCAGCTGCAGTCTCCCACTGCTATTTCTGATTCAAGTTTCTGCACAGAGGGTGAGATTCCCCAATTTTTGGCCAGTCTTTTCCCCACTCCAGGTGGGTTTTTGAGCCTGTGCTAGCTATTTTTCAGTGAGGAAAAGTGACACCATGCTATTCAGCCCCACCCCCTTCTAGTTTATAAGCTGAATTTCTTAAACTGACCCTTGGCACCCAGCTTGCAACTCAGGATTTTTTTCACAGGAAAGGGGACCCCTCTGCTGTTTTTTTTTTTTTGAGGGCACATTAACACAAATCAATGGATTTTAGATTTTATTTTTCTGCCTCCTACCCAAAACATCGAGGACTAATCTTTCTTTCATATGAAAATATGCTATTGTTCTCCCTTGAAGTTTTGCCCTTCTTTGAGTTTACTCTTTAAATAAAATCCATTCAGTCTTCCCTTTTTTTTTTTGGAGGAAAAATGCTTTTACAAAGCATGCTAGGAACTCTCACAGAACAGTTTGAATTGCTTGATGTCTAACTAGTGCATATTAGTTCTTGTTTTTTTTTTTACTAGCAATATGTATTTGCACTGCATATTTCCCATTTTGTTTGCTTCTCAAGAATATGCAACAGGCTAGGGGGCAGCTGGGTAGCTCAGTGGATTGCAAGCCAGCCCTAGAGATGGGAGGTCCTAGGTTCAAATCTGGCCTCAGACACTTCCCAGCTTTGTGACCATGGGCAAGTCACTTGACCCCCATTGCCTAGCCCTTACCACTCTTCTGCCTTGGAGCCAATACTCAGTATTGACTCCAAGAAGGAAGGTAAGGGTTTAAAAAAAAAAAGAATATGCAACAGGCTAGACTGCTTAAATTAGAGACCAAACTGAAATATTCTGACAAAATGTTATGAGGTTCAGATGTGTACCCCTGGGGTTCAGGAAGGATACCTTTGGAAAGAATGCAAGACTCCAAAACTTAGCTTAAAAACAAAAAGAGAAATTTATTAGTTTAGGAGGCAATGTTGAGAATGGCCAGGAGGATAGCAAGGTGGAGCAGCAAGATGGGGAGCAGTTCCTTGGGAGGACAGCATGAAAGGAAAGGCTGCTCCCCTAAGGACAGCATAGATGGAAAAGCTGTCCCCCCAGACGACATCAGTTCTGGGGATTTTATACTCTTTACAACAGATGCTATGTCATGGTGTGGACATGACCTAGAGTGTTAATAATCACTCAGGCATTTGGTGGGGTTGAGGTGGTCATCTGACTTGGGTCTGCCTGGAGGCATGAAGATTCCTTAACAAAAAGATATCTTGAGATATAGCCTGATAGGATCTTGGTGTAGCCTGGAGGTGTGTCTCTCTGTCCAAAATAGTTTGCCTGAGTTTCTGGGGGTACAGTGCCCATGTCAAAAGTTTTGATATTCTTAAATATTCTCAACACACAGAGTAGAGAATCCTGCCCATTGCTTCTATCAGAAATTTCCGAGTTCTGACAAATGAAGTGCAAATAGTTAATAAATAGTGCGGAGGGGAATGAACTTTAAAAGAGATCTGGAAGTTTATTGTTTCTTAACTACTTTTAATTTATTAACCTCCATGAGAGTAAAAGAAGTCTATTGGAATTGGAGAAAAGGATTTTTGACGTCCCTGCCTATGTCTTTGTTACGCTTATTTTATTTGCTGATTGCTTGTGTTAAGAGTTAATTTTTTTAAAGTTCATATGTTAATCTAATCAATATCTTTCTGATATACTGAATCATTTCAAGCTAATGTTTTTGCCTATTAGATATATTCTATTATATTGATTTTTGTACCTTTCCCCTCTGACTGTACTGAAGAACATCATTATGAAAGCCCATAAACACCTTTTTCAGTGGCAAAATCATAACTCATTAGGGATGTGCTGCATTTGTCACATAGATAATGATGGATGGACTTCATCAAAACTGGTTACAACTTGTATACAACCTTTAGAGAATTTAATGAGCTAAGAATTTCAATTGCAATTTTAAGAGGTCTACAGAAATTACTTTAGATATCTAGGAGATTTCTGGAATGATATTTAAAATATATATGCATACATATATTTTAAAAAATGTTGAACTAAAGGTAGAGAACCAAATAGATGTTCCTACCTAGCCTAGAAAGGCTAAGTGACTTGCCCAAGTTAATACAACTAATTAGTGGCAAGTTACAACTAGGTTCTAGAACTAGAACTTGAGTCCAAATCTCTTTAATTCCAAGATGGTTTGATTGCCAGTTGTATGAAACTGCTACCTTTTCTTCCACAGTGACCTGAAATTTGTTATTGGGGCACTGAAAATATTAATAGAAGAAGATCAGGGATGTAGAAAAAACATCCAAGCTATCTTTGAGCAGGTAAGACAGCACAGTTCCTCCCCATTAATCAAGTTTTATTGAATGTTAGTTGTGTTCACAGTGATAAAAGTGGTGGAAAGCAAAGCAGTCAGTGTGAATGGTGCCCATAATAATGCATGAAATAAATGCTTCCTATTTCATTCATCCATTCTTTTGATCAGTCCAAACAAAACTTTTCAATCTTACTAAAACTCTTCTTGGCCTAAGAGGACTGCTTTATGAAAGGTGAATTGACCAAAACTCCCATATCACTACTCTCTGCCTAGTACTACTTATCACTCTTTAGAAAATCCAGTATGGAAATCATTTGGGAACCCCAGCCTACTACTACTACTAATCCATGAATTGTGTCTACTTGATCAAGAGAAAGGATCATCGGCTGGGGTATCCTTCTTCCTTGCTTCCCTTACTCCATTGCAGCTATTAACTACTCTTAGGTCTTAAGATGTGAATCAGTATCTTTCTTCCTTCTGAAGTGAAGAAGGCCCACCAGGCTTTTTTTATTATTATTTTCTCTGTGAATGTGCCTCTGAAGTCTGCTAGAATGTAGGCCTTACAATCGATTTCCCCTACTTTTATGCTATCATTGTAACTACTAATTGAAGTACCTCTGGATGTGTGCAAAATGCTGCTAAGCGCTGGAGACATAAAGAGAAAAAATGAAACATTTCCTGATCTTGAGACACTCTTACTCGATACTCTAAGTGGAAAGTACAACATTTAAAATAAGGTTCAGCTGAAGCACAAGATGGAATGCTTCAGAAGTCCTGGGGTCTCAGTGGTAGAATGGATGGAATGGATAGCAAGAGCCATTTGGCAATGATTTCACAAAGATTAGTTAGACTGGTTCTGCCATCTATCACATCAGTAAATTCTTTTTGTATTTGAGGATTAAACCCAGTGTCTCGGTCACATATTATCAAGGCTTTCCTGTTGTTATTGGATAAAGTCTAAACCCAGTACCTTCCATACTCTGACACCAGAGGGTTCCATACTTAATTCCCAGAGTACCATGACATAAATTTTTTATTATATATAATATATATATATGCATATATCTATATCTATATCTTTGTAGTCATATAAATCTTATATACCCAGAGCTTAGCTGAGGACCAGAAGACCAGACATGGAAGAAGCTCTTAGTAGTGAATATCATTTTTCCTTTTTTCTATACGCATGTAAATCTGTGTGTCAGTATATACATATATATGCACATAAATGCATGCACACATTTATTTATATATGTGTATGTGTGTATGTGTCGATATCTATACCTCTATCTAAGGCCAGGTTACTTACTCATCAGACCTGCCCTAACATTCTTCTAGTTTGCAAAAGGGCTTGTCACTGTAATTTCTCAGCTATTATGGTATTTCCACTGACTGTTTTTGAACATCTCTTGGAGTCCATTTTACTAAATTACAATCCTCCTAGAAGCAGAAACTGTCTTTCCCCCTGTATATACAGAACTATGCAGGAAGAGAGGCTTCATTTTGTAGTGTTAGGAAGTGATATGTATTGAAGTGGTCCCCCTGATGTCCATCCTGGATGTCTGAAGCTCACCAGGTCAGTAACATCTTACTGCTTTTGGCAGCTTCCTGCAACTAAATGGCAGTGAAGGTGTCACCTTGCCTTGAAAAACACAATTCTTAGCTGGGAGAGCTTTTAAGCTTTGGATTCTATCCCTAACCTCATTCCTATCTACATGCCTATCTCTTTCCCTCTTCCCATTCCCATCCATGTCCCCATCTCAGTTCCCAAACCTATCCCTGTCTCTAATCTCATGTAAATCTCTCGTCCTATCCTGATTAGTTTTACTCAATAGCTACTAGTCATGGAATTTGTGCATATGTTTTTGAATGTAATAGATCTTAAGGGGTCATTTGAGAATAAAGAGGTCAGATAAGTGGCTAGCAGGAATAAATGAGATGGTTGTGACTGTTGGAGAGGAAAAGGATTGAATAGCGTGTAATTAATAGATTTATTTTGGTTCATTTGGTAAATTTCAGGCTAACATTTTTCAAGACAAATATAAAGACATGAACACATACAAAGTGAATATGGAACAGAAACCTGATGAATCAAATAAAGAAGGCACATTTTTACCATTGGCCCCAGAAGAAGAATTATTACTAGAACAATTTAAAATAAAACCTAAAGAGATAAAAAATGAAGATTTATCACCAGGGCAATTATTAGCCCAAGGGGATTTCAATTCAGGTAAGACATATATCCTTGCTCAAAACATTTGACCCTAAAGTTTTCTGATAGAAAAGAGAAATTTGGAACAAATGTTTCTATCACTCACCGAATCTCTGGTCTCTATTCCTTTTCCCTTCATATCTCTAATAATCCTTTTCCCTTCATATCTCTAATAATGAGAATGCCAGCTGCTTTATAAGGCTTTCTCAACTATTGGTGATCCCTCTCTGGGTGATTGAACTATAAGGGACCTTGGAAATATTCTACTATAACATTTTAATTGCTATAGAAATCTATCCTATATGTATGTCAGAATGTCATTTAGCTTCTGCCTCAAAATATGCAGTGATAGGAAACTCATTTTCTCAACATCCAGGCCACACTATTGCTAAATTACTTAAGCTTTTAGAAAAGATTTCAGTACAATTTTATTTTGCTCATGCTTTTTTTAATAATTTAGTTGTATTCCCTTCTTTTGAAATAATACAGAAAAAGATCTTGTTCCTCTTTCCCTATTACTATCTATCTGACATATAAAATCAACTTATTATCCACCTAAGTTTTTTTTAATATCTATGATCATGTTTAGACTGAAGACAATCTTTATATGATTTCTTATTACATCCTTGGGACATGGTTTTGGTTAGAGTCTATTATCCATCCTACTTTAATGACATCCATTTTGGTTTATCAACGTTCTGTTGGTCTCATTGCAACAAAATCTTTTTTTTTTTTAATTCAATTACTTATAGGAATAATTTTGGCCATTTCTTTTGACATTTTAAAATTCAGATACCCCCATCTCCCTTTCCCTACCTGAGGGGGTGAAGAATCTGATATAGGTTATACTCATACTATCATGTAATACCTATTTCCATATGGTTCCCATCATGATAGACACATAACACACATATTCAATAGAAATCTCATGAAGATTTATAATATAACTTATAATTTATAATATAACTATTATAGTGGAAGATGTCAAGTTTTGATCTACACTCAGATTTTTTTTTTGTAGCTTCCTTGACCATTGATAGTATGTTCTTCATGTATTACCTTGGAAGCTTAATGATAATGGTTTAGTCCTTCACAGTTGATCATTGTATAATATTTCTGTTATAGTCTCTAGTTATAGTTGTTCTGCTCACTTTTTCTGAATTCATCCTGTTCATTGTTCCTTATGGCATAATAGTAATCCATTACAACCATATTCCACAGCTTGATCATTCAACCACTAAATAATGGACAACCCCTCAGTTTCCAATTCTTTGCCACTATAAAAAGAGCTGATAATAATATTTTGGCACAGTTAATTCCTTTTATTCTATCTTTGATCCATTTGGGATCCTGAACCTTTAGTGAGATTGTTGTATAGACCTTTGGGTATTGTTTCATATAAGTCTCCAGAATGGTTGTATCGATTCACACTATCACCAATGAATTTTATTAGTGTTACAATTTTCCCACCTCCTCTTCAACATTTATCATTTTCCATTTTGGTCATGTTAGCTAATCTGAAGGGTATGAGATCATTTTGCAGAGTTGGCTTAATTTTCATTTCTTTCATCAATAGTGATTGGGAATTTTTTAAAATATGGCTATGTAAAGTTTTAATCTCTTCTGAGAAATGCCTATTCAAATCCTTTGACCATTTCTCAATTGAGGAATGTTGTGTATTATAAATTTGACTCAGTTCTCTTTATATTTAAGAAATGAGACTTTTGTCAAAAATTGCTATAAATTTTTCCTCAGAATTTGTTTTTTCATTTCTAATCTTAAGTACATTTGTTTTATTTGTGCAAAACCTTTTTAATATAATGAAATCAAAATGCCCTTTTAATCAAGTATGCCGATGATTTATTTATTTTATTTTTTCATAAAACAAACTATTTGTCTTATTTTATTAGTTCTATGGTTTTCTTACTTTCAATCTATTCATCCCTTGCTTGATTTTCATGATTTCCAATTTGCTGTTTAATTGAGGATTTTTAAATTTGTCCTTTTCTAGGATTTTTAGTTGTATCACCAATTCCCTTATGACCTGCTCTTTTTCTACTTTACCTGATATAAGCAATAAGAGATGTGAATTTTCCTCTAAGTACGGCTTTGGCTACATGCTAAAAAATTTGATATGTTGTCTCCTTATAATCATTGTCTTTAATGAAATTATTGATTGTTTCTATGATTCATTCTTTGACCCATTTATTCTTTAGGCAAAAATTTGTTTATATCTATCATATGCCATACTCCATAAATTTATTTATTGGCAAATAGAGAAGGTTTCCTATTTTAGCTATAAATATCACTTGTATAAATTGTTCATTAGAAAACACCTTTTTCCTGGGTGCCATCCATTACTTGCATTCCTTTTGCACTGTGAATCTGTGAACATTTGGAGTATCACTGTCATTGCTAACAGAAGGAAATCTGGTTCAGCCTTATGAATCTGATATCTGGAAGAATGAATACTGGTGAATTGAGCAACAGTTTGAAAATGAATGCTGTACTTCAGGGGCTGACTTTTTTTTGGCTGCCAAGTACCAACAATTAATATGATTGTTGTTCAGAGAATATTAGAACCTCTAGTGTGAGGGCTTGCTGAACGCTTTTCAGGGCTGCTTATCTACCTTTGGTGTCTAGTTGTCACTTAGCTCTCACCTGTGGTTCCAAGAAGTTGTAGCATGTGGAGCAGCCTGTTAAAACTGAACAGATGGGTTAAGTTAGGTTGATATCTACTCCAGGCTTGTGAATACCTCCTCCTGGAATAGGTTGGATGAGAAAATTTGCTTCAGTAACCATGAATGTAGCTGAAGTAAGCACTGTGGAGTGCGTAGAGTTTGGTTGGACATCTAAGACACTAAAGTCATTTAGGTTCAGTGTCAATCATCTAGGTTCAGTGTCAGTCATCCAGACTTTTGTCTTGCCAAAGGATTTAGATGATTCTGCAAGAAAGAGTGAGGCTGACAATTTTGTGCAACTCACTTAAATCCAATTCATACACAAGTGAAGATATTACTCTGTGATGTCACTGGTACTTTTCAAACATAAGGATCACCACCACCACTGCCAACTGATTAATCAACATTTTTGACTGTCTCATCCTTTTAAGTCTTCTTCAATCTAGCTTTACTTGTTTTAAACTGCCCTTGCAATGGGACTAGTATTTTCTTGGTAGATATCCTAGATCATCAGTCTTAGAAGGAACCTCAAAGACCACCCACTTTAATCCCTTCATTTTGTAGGTGAGAAAAATGAGGCCCGGAGAAGATATTCAGATAGTTACCTTCCCAGCGGTGACTTCATGGCTTCTGGCTCTAAAATCAAGGCCAAAGGTAGGTCCTTCACTTTATAAGATGTCTAAGCCTTGGTCAGCAATAGTAACCAATGAAAGATTGCTGTTGTCCCTTGCTAATCCTAGTAAAATATTTGTGTACTGTTGTACTCATTGAATTATTTATTTTTCTTAGAGACCCAAATAAAAAAAGAAAAAGAAGAAGAAGAAATAGTAGTGGAGGAAGAGATTATTAGCACTGGAAAACCTACAGAGGGAAAGCCTAAAAAGAGATTTTCCTGGTTCCAGTAAGAGATGTACTTTTTATATATGGATAACAATATTCTTAATAAACAAAACATTTTATTTCTCCTGGAATTTACCTCTTTGGCTACTGTTTGCTATGTTTTTTTGCCCCTTTCTACAAAAGAACATTATTTATATGAATTTTCTCAGTTGTTCAAATCTTCCTTTAATGGGTGCTGGCATAGAGTAAAGGTGTCAAATTCACAGTTTATGGATGTGACCCAGAGAGATCCATTTCTTTTTGAGTCTGATAATAACAACTTAGTGGGAAAAGTATAGGACATGGAATCTGAGTTATCTGCATTCAGACTGGAGTTTTATCACCTAGTCATGTGTTCAAATTCAAGTATTTTCTGATCAATAGGTTACAGACTTCCCATCTATAAAATATTACAAGTTGACATCTAGCGTTACTTGAGATCTAAATCAGTGACCCCCTCACTCCTTACAAGACAAATCATGTATTAGTTGTGGTTAATGTGGAGGAGGAAGAAGTAGAGAAATTATATTGTGCCATATGCACACATATTTAACTTAACTGGCTTCCATATCTAGTTTTATATTTTTACCTATAGCGCCAAATTTGATCTTGCCCCTTCTCTAATACATGTGCTGACATAGCACGTATCCTACAAAAAGTGTAACTCCAAACTCTTTTAACATGTAGCTTTGTCTTTTTTTTCAGAATTGAAATTCATGAAATTTTTATAGTGTGCATCTATTTAAGATCTTTTTTTGTGTCATAGTAGAATGTATTTTTGTGTTTTAATAATTATTTCCCTTTCAAATGTTGTATGATTCTAGCAATATCAAAGAACGCAAGCTGTGGAACTTCTTTCATTTTAAAAAACATGACGAACAAGTAAAGAATGTGCACAAGTGGGAAGAAATTGATCAAGAGGTAAATTTTCATTATGTTAAATTTATCAAAGATTTAAGTTTGTTTCCCCATTTAAATTACTAGAGAGTGAGCTTTTTCTTGAATTAGAAAACTATAATTTACCTTGGATTGAGGAGTTAACATTCTGTCATAATTAATAATCAGTATTAATCAGGAATAAAATTACCCGAGTAAGGAGCAAAAGTACCATAGCGGCAACTGTTTGGCCTTGAAGTCACTTTTTTGTTCCCAGAGATCATTCAAGAACCTCTCTCAAGAAAAGGGAATGATTAAGAACTCTTAAAACATTTGAATTCTCTGTATTTGGATGTTCTAAGGACAAAGGATAATTGATTCAACTTTTGGCCTCAGAATATTGTTGGCTAAAAATTTTCTAAAATGATGGCACAGAGTATTGAAATACACTTAACCTAGAGAAAAGTGCAAGTTGAATTGTTATGGGCTGATGCAGGTAGGAAGTGATAACATATTAGGATAATTTTCCCTCCATGAGACAGAAGGGGTCTCTGAAGGGGCTGTACAATATTTAAAAAATAACAGGTAGGTAAAATGGTAAAAGTTTAACAAGAAATACCACTTTCGGTTGTTGGTAAAATAAGAGGAGAGATTGCATGTGTATGTCTTGATTGACTGTGCCTGTGTTACTGAGCAAAAAAAAGAACATGAGAGCCACAGATGGGCCAATATGTCAATGAAGGAAAATAATAAATGTTGAAGGGGATATGGCAGAATTGGGACACTAATGCATTGCTAGTGGAGTTGTGAATTAATACAAGCATTCTGGAGGGAAATTTGGAATTATGAGCAAAGGGATTTAAAAGAACACATTTGATCCTTTGATCCAGCAATACCACTGCTGGGTTTGTACTCCAAAGAGATAATAAGGAAAAATGCGTATACAAAATATTCATAGCTGAGCTCTTTGTGGTGGCAAAAATTGGAAAATGAGGGGATATTCCTCAGTTAGGGAATGACTAAACAAATTGTGGTATATGTTGGTGATGGAATACTATTGTGTTATAAGGAATGATGACCTACTTGATTTCTATATGAACTGGAAAGACCTTCATGAACTGAAGCAGAGTGAAATGAGCAGAACCAATCGAATGATATACACTGAAAGTGAAACATTGTAGAACTATCCAACATAATGAACTTTACTACTAGCAGCATACAATAGTCCAGGACATTCCTGAAGGACTTATGAGAAAGAATCCTATCTATATTGAGAGAGAGAACTATGGGAATAGAAATGAAAAAGAAACTTAAGACTTAACACTTAGAACTTGTTTATATGAATATATGATTTGGTGTTTGAGCTCTATGGTAAAAATGAATAATATAAAATTAGATATCAAGGGATAACATTTGTACAATCCAGTAGAATTGCTTATTGCTTCTGGGAGGGAAAAAGGGAAAGAAAATGAATCATATAAACTTGAAAAAATATTAAAAATAAAAAAAGAATATGAGGTATGAGGTCAATTGAGAAAATATCTATTGATCTTCACACACATATTTTTACACATACATAAATAAATAGATACACATGTACATATGAGTAAGTCCAACTAAAGATTTCATCACCCACCAGGCATTAGGAGGTATTTCTGACCTGCCCAATTTTGTTTGTGCTCTAGCTAGCAAGAATAAAATTCTGAATTGCCTCACATTTGGAATTCTTTTGAATCCTCTAAGGATAGCCCCCATCTCTTAATAGATACTGAAAAAGGACCCCCACAACACTGTCTAATGGAGATGGGCATATTTTTTTCAATTTTCTTTTACTTATAAAATAATAAATGGCAACAAAATACAAGCTTTCCTCCAAACCTAAAGGTGACAACATTGAATATATTTAGTATTTGTAATCATGATGGTCAACTTGCCAAAATCTTGTAAAAAAAGTAAGATTTGTTTCCATTTACTTTCTAGAAATATTACCCATCAGTAGAAATAGACAAAAAACTAGGATGCACTTTAATAGTTCCTGACCAGTTTCTCAACTGATATGGTAACCTCAATTGGAAAGTTATGGATATCAGACACTGGAAGATGGAATTGGGGACTTGAGGGTTCTTTGCCTTTATAAGAACCATCACTAGATTCTAAAGTTAGCTAACACCTAGCTAATCTAACTTCTAGTCTTAGAACCTGATGATGACTCTTCGAAACCCCAGCAGCTCCCACCAGGCCAAGTTGCCTCAACTTCCTTCCTGGGTGGATATTGGGTAAAGTGGCCTGTGTTCCTGGCCAAAGAAGAGACAAAACTACCTGGGTAAAGGTAGATTTTAGTTCAATTTATTTTGGCCATGGAGAATAACTGAATACACTTTGGATGTAGATAATTTTCCTCTCATCTTGTCTTAACTTGGAGTAGGTGGAAACATTTTAGTATTAATACATTCCCTTACAAAGTCATCACTCCTTAAGTGAAAATATATCGAGTATTTTGCCTGTTTTAGAATACTGCTATTTTTAAAAAGGCTCCAAAGTATTTTCATTGCAAAAAATAAAGTTTTTTCCTGGTTTACAAAACTCACTTCAGATCTCTTGTTGTTCTGTGAATTTTTGACATACAGATGAAAGAAAAGGGTGGTGGGGATAAGAAATACAGCAGCCTTGAAAAGCAAAAATTATAAAAAAACGAACTGTGAAAGGAGGGATGATTTTGGAAAAATGGTCTCTAAGGCTCCTTTGAGTTTTTGCTGTCTATGGTTATATTAACATATAGTCATGGAAGCTTTTTAAATATTGTGTCTCTTGATCTCTAGGTATTGGATGATTACTGTCCTTATTCTACTGAAGCCCCTAAAACATTGCCAACACAGTGGACAAATATTGAAGTTGGTAATTGGTTATGGAGCATTGGAATGGAGGAGTATGTTGTAAAATTTTATTGTAAAGGAATAAATGGTGGAAAACTCCTTATACTGGACAATCGCTCGCTAAAAGTAAGTATGCTAATCTAGGTGATATAGATGAATGTTTACAAAAATATAAATTGCCTAGATTAACATATGAAGAAATAGAATTCTTAAATAATCCCATATCAGAAAAAGAAATTGAACAAGCCATCAAGGATCTCCTTAAGAAAAACATCCCCAGGCCTGATGAATTAACAAGGGAATTCTATCAAACATCAAAGAAAAGCTCAAAGTTCTTTTGGAGAAGAACAAAAGATCAAGGATATCCAGGGAAATAATGAAAAAAAAAAAACGCAAAGGAAGGTGGCCTTTGTAGTACCAGATCTCAAACTATGGTAGCCTTTTTAGTACCAGATCTCAAACTATACTATAAAGCAGTGGTCATCAAAACAATTTGGTAATGGCTAAGAGGGAGAAAGGAGGATCAGTGGAATAGACATGGGTTAAGTGACCTCAGCAAGACAGTCTATGACAAGTCCAAACATCATAGCTTTTGGGACAAAATGTAAAATAAATAATTTTGATTACATCAAATTAAAAAAGTTTTGTACAAACAAAACCAATGCAACCAAAATTAGAAGGGAAGTAACAAATTGGGAAACAATCTTCATAACAAAATCTCTGACAAAGGTCTAATTACTCAAATTGACAAAAAGTAAATCAATTGTCCAAAAAAATCAAGCCATTCTATAATTAATAAATGAGCAAGGGACAGTGTTCTAAAAATCTAATAATCAGAGAAATGCAAATCAAAACAACTCACCTCATACCTAGAAGATTGGCTAATATGACAGCAAAAGAAAGTAATGAATGATGGGGAGAGGGGGTGTGGAAAAGTTGGGATATTTGCATTGCTGGTAGACTTGTGAATTGATCCAACCATTCTGGAGGGCCATTTGGAACTATGCCCAAAAGGGGCTAAAAGACTGTCTGCCCATTGATCCAGCCATAACACTGCTGGGTTTGTACCTCAAAGAGATAATAAGGAAAAAGACATGTACACGAATATTCGTAGCTGCACTCTTTTTGGTGGCAAAAAATTGGAAAATGAGGGGATGCCCTTCAGTTGGGGAATGGCTGAACAAATTATGGTATATGTTGGTGATGGAATTACTATTGTGCTCAAAGGAATAATAAAATAGAGGAATTCCATGGGAACTGGAAAAGCCTCCAAGAAGTAATGCAGAGTGAAAGGAGCAGAACCAGGAGAACATTGTACACAGAGACTGATACACTGTGGTACAATCGAATGTAATCGATTTTTCCATTAGTGGCAATGCAGTGATCCTGAAGAACCCAGAGGGATCTATGAGAAAGAACACTATTCACATTCAGAAGAAAAACTGTAGGAGTAGAAACACTGAAGAAAAACAACTGCTTGATTACATGGGTCTAGGGGGATATGTTTGGGGATGTAGACCATAAAGGAACATCCTAGTGCAAACATCAACAGCATGGAAACAGGTTATGATCAAGGACACATGTAATACCCAGTGGAATTGCGCATCAGCAATGGGAAGGGTGGGAAGGGGGAGGGGAGGGAGGAATAGTATATGATTTTTGTAACCAAGGATTAATGTTTGAAATTGACCAAATTAAAAAATAAATGAAATGAAATGAAATGAAAAAAAAAAGAGTATATAAGGCCACATTTGAATTAATGACTTTTTAAAAATTTAATTTATTTAATCAATTTTTAGAACATTATTCCTTGGTTACAAGAATTATATTCTTTCCCTCCCTGCCCTCTCCCCACCCTTCCTGAATCTGTTGCTCAATTTCATTGGGTATTACATGTATCCTTGATCAGAACCAATTTCTATGTTGTTGGTGTTTGCATTATGATGATCATTTAGAGTCTACCTCCCCAGCCATATCTGAGTTAAGGACCTCTTGTTTCTAGGCCTAGCTCTCAATTTGCTAAGCCACCTGTCATTCTTTTTTAGAACTCTGTGCATTAAAAAAAAAAAAAAACCCACTGGTAACCAGGAAAGCAGTTTTGTAGTTTTTGAACAGTCAGATTAATTTCACTGAAACAGATTAAAAAACATTAATCATGGAAAATGGCAAAATTTCATTTCATTTATAGTAAATAGAATCTCATATTTTATAAGGCCTAAATTGCAAATCCTGTTTAGTATGATACCTTTGTCTTTGACTAGAGATACTTGATCCATGAAATATGATAACTTACTAGACAAAAAAAAAATTCTACTTGGATTCATTTATTTCCTAAGAGAATAGAATTTTGAGGGTTTTAAAGTATACTTTCTCTCATAACATGTTTCTAGGATTTTCCTAAAATATAGTATTTGATTTAAGTTCCTTTAAGCTGTAAATGTCTGATATTCTGAGCCTTCAATTTTAATTTAATTTTTAATTTTAAAAATAAATTA
The DNA here is from genome assembly GCF_027887165.1 of Monodelphis domestica. Taxonomy (NCBI): domain Eukaryota; kingdom Metazoa; phylum Chordata; class Mammalia; order Didelphimorphia; family Didelphidae; genus Monodelphis; species Monodelphis domestica. The sequence continues at coordinate 33,782,212 of NC_077230.1, forward strand.
TTAATACATTTAAGTATTGATTGATTTTATTATTCATTCTTTTACTTAAGTAAACAGGAATGTTTTAATTAATATAATTTTCCATTTAATTTTTTTTCAATTCGGGATTGTTTCAATAGCACAAGCATCATTGGACTCCCATCTAGATAAATAACAATTAATGCATGAAATCCCAAAACGTTTCACAAAGGCAAACTATTATGGTAGTTCCTTAATGTATTTTAGGATTGTACGATGTAATTTTTTACTTCATCCAGACCTAGGGAATATTTTTCTATTGTTGGAAAATCTGTGTTCTTTAGAAATGATCCTATAGCAGCTTCATTTTCAGGTTCATTATGTAAAGAATTAGAAAATCTATTCATCTGAATAAGTAGATGCAAAATTACACTTTTAATTTTTCTTTCCAAAGGAAATCGAAGTCAACAGGAAGAAAGACCGCCGGAAAATACTTAAGGCTATTAAGAAAATTAGAGATTTTTTGGAAAAAAATCATATTTGGGTCTTACTATAGAAATTGATGGAAAGAAGACACAGAACCTGAAAGATATGGCAAAAATGGAAAACGCAATTACTTTTGTTATATTTACTTTTCATCATTTTACTTGTATGTTACTTTTGCTGTATGAACTTTTAAGGGATTTTACTTCCATGTTACTTTTGTTATATGAACTTTTAATCATTTTATTACTGTTATTCTGTTATTATTAACTTTTAATCATTTTATTACTGTTACTTTTGTTGTTATTAACTTTTAATCATTTCACTTCCATGTTACTTTTGTTATATGAACTTTTAAGGGATTTACTTCCATGTTATTTTGTTATATGAACTTTTAATCATTTCACTTCCATGTTACTTTTGTTATATGAACTTTTAAGGGATTTTACATCCATGTTGACTTTTGTTATATGAACTTTTAAGGGATTTTACATCCATGTTGACTTTTGTTATATGAACTTTTAAGGGATTTTACTTACATGTTACATTTGTTCTATGAACTTTTAATCATTTCACTTCTATGTTACTTTTGTTATATGAACTTTTAAGGGATTTTACTTCCATATTACTTTTGTTATATGAACTTTTAATCATTTTATTACTGTTATTCTGTTATTATTAACTTTTACTCATTTTATTACTGTTACTTTTGTAATTATTAACTTGTAGTCATTTCATTTCCTTGTTACTTTTGTTATATGAACTTTTAAGAGATTTTACATCCATGTTGACTTTTGTTATATGAACTTTTAATCATTTTATTACCGTTACTTTTGGTATTATTAACTTTTAATCATTTCACTTTCATGTTACATTTGTTATATGAACCTTTAAGGGATTTTACTTCCATGTTACTTTTGTTATATGAACTTTTAAAGGATTTACTTCCATGTTACTTTTGTTATATGAACTTTTAAGAGATTTTACTTCCATGTTACTTTTGTTATTATTAAGTTTTTAATCATTTCACTTCTTTGTTACTTTTGTTATATGAACTTTTAAGTGATTTACTTCCATGTTACTTTTGTTATATGAACTTTTAAGGAATTTACTTCTATGTTACATTTGTTATATGAACTTCTAATCATTTTATTAGTGTTACTTTTGCTATTATTTACTTTTAATCATTTCACTTTCATGTTACTTTTGTTATATGAACTTTTAACGGATTTTACTTCCATGTAAGTTTTGTTATATGAACTTTTAATGGATTTTACTTCCATGTAACTTTTGTTATATGAACTTTTAAGGGATTTTGCTTCCATGTAACTTTTGTTATATGAACTTTTAAGGGATTTTACTTCCATGTTACTTTTGTTATATGAACTTTTAAGGGATTTACTTCCATGTTACTTTTGTTATATTTACTTTTAAGGCATTTTACTTCCATGTTACTTTTGTTATATGAACTTTTAATCATTTTATTACCGTTACTTTTGTTATTATTAACTTTTAATCATTTCACTTCTATGTTTCTTTTGTTTCATTATTAACTTTTAATTATTTCATTTTTAAGTAAGTATTATTTTGATAGAGGATAATTTTTGCACAGGTTAATAATTGTTAGTATCATACATATAAAATTTGAAAAAATGGTTATAATATGCACGTATACTTTTTTATAAGAACCAATATGGAATTTCCTCCATATGACCATAATGTAAAAAGCAATCATTCTAATCTAACAAAATATTTAGTTATTTTTCCTTTTCAACTTTTCATTGCCACTGCCACCAGCTTTAAATCATCTGTCTCAAGTACTCTTTATTAGTTCATCATCCCAGAGAACTCAATAGGCTTTAGTCAAGCCCTCATGATGCTCTGTTACTTTTGTTTCAGAATCTATATATAAACAAAAGAAATGCATATAAAAATCAGTACATGTTATAGATTTCCTGTAAGGATACATATTGTTCATGAGAATCTCCTTATTACCTTACTTTTTTGTCATAATCTTCTCCAAATCATATTTTAAGAGCTACAAAGTATAGTTTTATATTCATCACTCTCTTATAGAATTTAGTTTAAATTTCTATCAAAGTATTTTAAATACCAATGAAAATAACTTCATAAAACTTCCCCCTTAAAATTTCAGTTCATTCTCTCATAAAAGTATAAAAGCTCAGTGGAATAAGGATACCTCTTTAGGATTCATACATAGGCACAGGCAGCACTTATGCTTTGGGACATGGGTGAACAGAACACGTTGGAGGGCAATGAAATTAGAGCTAAGAGATATCCCAAAACTATCCTCATTAAGGACATTGTAACATGTAAGGCATCCATTGATGTTAAGTGAGCAGCCTAGATGTAATCATAAAACTGACTGGACAGGACACTTCCTCCTGATAGGGAATATTTTAATATGGATACTTGCACACACATATGTATTTCCATTTAAGTGTGTATACACATATATACAATAATCTATACTAAAAAATAAGCATCATATGAAACTGAGAAACACTAGCAGCTATCCCAATAAATATAAGAGTAACGAAAAAATACCAACTCTCCCCAATACTATTTGAAATTTTTCTGGAAATCCAATAGTAATAAGAAAGACAAATCCAGGACCTAAAGGGATGAAAACAGGAGTATATCTAGTTATTCTTATTTGCTTATAACTGACAGATGTCGTAGAAAATCCTAAAAAATCAGGAGATATTGTAACTGAGATGAGAATTTATAGCAAATTTCCATTCTACAAAGTAAACCCTCAAAAATCAATTCTATTTCTATATAATAGCCAAAAAGATTCAATGGGTAGTAATAGAGATAAAAATCACATTGTAAATAACTATAAATAGCTTCAAATAACATGTTAGGATCAAACTACTGAAATATACAAACTAATTGTATAAACAACATTATAAAGTGATCCTTCAGGAAGAAAAGAAAACTATAAATAGCTGGAGGAAATATTCATTATTCATGACTGGTGATCATAATTTAGGGCAAGTGTCAGTGCTACTCTACTTAACCAATTTCTAGTGCTATGTCAATCAAATTTTTAAAGGTTACATTATGAAATTCAATAGAATTATAACAACTCAAGTTAAAAAAAACATAAAGGGAAATAATGAATGAAGACTGGGAAATATAAAGTCTGTAAATTAAATACTGAGTCCAGACTTCATACTGTTATATGGAAGCAATCACCAAAGCCATACTCTAATGATTAAAAAATTGAAAATTAAATTTTGTATATATAGTCAGTGAAGGATGGTTTAGCATAAATGTTTGTTCTATTGTGACAAAGGCTTTTTTCTATATCAAAAAATTATGTGGTTTAGGTCGTTTTTCTTTTCTATATGATTGTCTTTACTCTTTTCCTTATGTTAAACTATCTTTTGTATTCCCGGCATGAATCTAATTTTTTTAACCACAGATTGGTTTTTGGATCAATCACTGTATTTTGTTGACAGAATTTTACTAAAAATTGTTAAATTAAGTTTCATTAAATGTCTGGACTTCTGTAATTTTTCCTTCCCTTGTTTAGGTGTTAGGATTATAATTATTCAGTGAAATTTAATAGTGCTTTCTCAATGTTTTGAAAATATTTTATGTGTATAGTAATACTATAATTATTCTTTGAAAGTTTGACTCAATTCAGGACTAGGAATTTTTCACCAATATCCCCTGAATTCCTACTTTGGCATGGCATTTCATTTATACTTTGATTTCTTTCTCTCAATTGGATTATTAAAGAACTTTATATGGGATTCTGTTAGTTTGGATATTTAACATGCTCGAAGATTTTTCTCTATTTTGTATTTTCAGTTTTATCATCATAAAATCATATAAAGTTGGAAATTATTTGATTCCAGTTTTGTGTTTTATTATATTTTCTAGATTCTTAATTGGATTTTCTTCCATCTTTCTAATCATGTTGATGATTTGTCAAATTTGTTCATCTTTTTCAAAAAATCAACTTGTAGTTTTATGCATTATTTTCATCATTTGCAAAGTGGATTTTTTACTTAGTTTTCTCTAATTTTTCATAGTTCATTTTTCTATATTTTCTATTTATTAGCTGCGTTTCAGATATTTTAGTATGTTATTTCATCCTTACAATTTCCAATTGCATTTCCTGTTTTACCTAAAAGTTTATCAATTAAAAAGTCATGTTGGTTTTCCAAGTTATGTCTCTTAAAATTGTTTTATGTTATTTCAAATTTTTGAAATTGTCTTTTCTTTTTCCTATAAAATGTGGGAAATGAATAATAAACTCTTTTATGAATTTATATTGTCAATCAAATTTCTATATCGGCCATGTTGAAAAAATACGAATGTCTTATTCTGTACTCTTGAGTCTTTGATTCATCAGGAGGCAAATAGTATGCTTTTTCATTAAGCATCTTGAATGATGGTTGGTCATTACACTGATTAGAATTCCTAATTTGTTCAATGTTTTTGTCATTACCATATTGTTCTCCTTGGCTCTGTTTACTTGTCTCTCCTTCACACTTTACAAGTCTTCCCATTATTTTCTCAAACCTTCTTCCGTTATTTATTGAAATACAATACCATTCTATCATATTTCCATCACATAACTTTCAGCCATTCCCCAATTTGTGGGCTTGCCTTCAAATTTCTATCCCTAGCCACATTAAAAAGGTATATAATATATTTTAAAATATGTATGCAAATACATATATGTGATATATATCTTTATGTATATGACTATCACTCCCTTCCTCTGGCCTCCCTCTAATTACCCCATTTTCCCACAGTAAGGCCAGCTACATCTCTCACTATGAGTTCTAAGGGGGTAGTATCCTTTTTTATACTTTTTAAACTTTTACCTTATATCTTAGTACCAATACTAAGTAAAAAGTTCCAAGGCAGAAGAACAGTAAGGTCTAGGCAAAGTTGCCAAATTTGAATGCAGGTCCTGTCTGTAGGTCTGGCTCTCTAACCATTGAAAAACCCAGCTGTCCTGGTATGATCCCTTAATAATAAAGTCTTCAGCCATCATATCAGTGTGTTATGTTTACCCTATTAGGTGATTAGGAGCTGGTTACTTTAACACTATGAACATCAATTAGACTTTGGTAAGAGATATTTGCTTCAACAATATAGTAAGAAAAGAATTCCAAATATTACCCCAACACCTTTTCTCCTATTTCAACACAATCACAGGCAAGGATGAGATCATACTTAACTTGGATTTGATCCACCAAATTTACTTACAAATCTCTCACTGAACAATGGAAGACTCTCTCTCTCTCTCTCTCTTTTTTTTTTTTTTTGCTTTTAAGCATAGCCCAGCCTGGACCCCAGGCCCCAGACTTCCTGTAAGTGGCTAGAGCTTCTGAACTTTTAAAATGCACAAGGCCTGGCCATCTGCATTCTCTTTCACCTAAAAGAAGACAAAAAAGACACAAAATGACAAAAGTCACAGCATGGCATGTACTCCCAACTTTAGCTCAAATCCAGGTAAGACATGATCTGAGAGCCCTATGGCAACTGGCCATCCTCACACACTCTACAGGAAGGGAAGGGCCTTGACCATGTTTCCCGTTGGATACTTTTGAGTATACCCCAGTTCTACAGCCCATCAAAAAGGCTCCTCTTCACCACATTGTCAGAGGACCCAAAACAAATACCTTGCAAATACTCCACAGCCTGCAGGGAGATCAACCTATGCCAGTTCATAGATGGGTCTGTTTGGTTGGCTTTCCATTATGATCACAATAAATGTTTCTGAAATAAGAAAAGTACCCCAAATGCCTAAGATTAACCACTATTTCATGATGGAAAATCCTTCATCAAGGGATTGAAACTACAGTTCTCAAAAGAAAAATTGTAAGTTATCATCAACTTTATTAAACATGATTGCAAATCGTTAATAAAATTGTATGCATTAACAGAATGGGGGCTCTACCTCAGGAGGTAGCATTACAAAAGGTCAGAACTGCCAATTTTGGGGAGGATATATAAAAATTAGCACAATGAGTTGTTCTACCTTTGACATGGCATATCCATTTGGGAAAACAATTTGGAATTATAATTTTGAAAAAGTGACTTAAAATGTCTATCCCCTTTGAATATTTTACTCTCAAGCATACATTCCCAAGAAACAAAAAAACTAAAAAGTTCCCCCTGACATCTAAATATTCATTATACCCTTTATGTTGTTGGAGGCAATTAGGGGAAGAAGTGGTTAGCATGCCGGGCATGGTGTCAGAAGACACAAGTTCAGATCTAGTTTCAGTTACTCATATCCTGGGCAAATCGCTTAAATGTTATATTGCCTGTGTCTTGGCTCAAATTTTGCTCAAATAAACTCGGACAGTATAACATTTAAATGAAGTAGTTTCTGGGAATTTTTTAAGGTTTACAATCCTAACCTTATGAAGTAGGTTCTGAGAATTTCTAAGGTTTACAGCACCAAGCAGGCAACCTGGACAGAGCTACAAAGACTCCACATACTGCTCTAGCCTTCCAGGAGATTTTGGCCTCAGGACATATCCAGTACAACCCAGCTGAATTTAATCCCATCAAAAGTGTTCAGAGGTCAGGGAAGTCCAAACTCCAAGATCCCTTCCTCACAGACTTCTGGACTTTAATATCAAGAAGGAAACAATAAGTAAATTAGGTGAACACAGAATAGTATACCTGGTAGACCTTTTGGAAGGGAAAGATTTTAAAACCAAGCAGGACATAGAAAGAGTCACAAAATATAAAATAAATAATTTTGTCTACATCAAATTAAAAAGTTTTTGTACAAAGAAAACCAATGTAACTAAAATCAGAAGGGTAACAACAAATTGGGAAACAATCTTCATAAAAACTCTGACAAAGGTTTAATTACTCAAATTTACAAAGAGCTAAATCAATTGTACAAAAAACCAAGCCATTCTCCAATTGATGAATGGGCAAGGGACATGAACAGGCAGTTCTCAGCCAAAGAAATCAAAACTATTAATAAGCACATGAAAAAGTGTTCTACATCTCTTATAATCAGAGAGATGCAAATCAAAACAACTCTGAGGTATCACGTCACACCTAGCTGATTGGCTAACATAACAGCTATGAAAAATAGTGAATGCTGGAGTGGATGTGGCAAAGTAGGTACACTAATTCATTGCTGGTGGACTTGAGAATTAATCCAACCATTCTGGAGGGCAATTTGGAACTATGCCCAAAGGGCAATAAAAGAATGTCTGCCCTTTGATCCAGCCATAGCACTACTGGGCTTGTACCCCAAAGAGATAATAAGGAAAAAGACTTGTACAAGAATATTCATAGCTGCACTCTTTGTGGTGGCCAAAAATTGGAAAATGAAGGGATGCCCTTCAATTGGGGAATGGCTGAACAAATTGTGGTATATGTTGGTGATGGAATACTATTGTGCTAAAAGGAATAATAAAGTGGAGGAATTCCATAGAGACTGGAACAACCTCCAGGAAGTGATGCAGAAGGAAAGGAGAAGAACCAGGAAAACATTGTACACAGAGACTGATACATTGTGGTACAATCGAAGGTAATGGACTTCTCCATTAGTGGAGATGCAATGTCCATGAACAATCTGCAGGGATCTAAAAAACACTATCCACAAGCAGAAGATACACTGTGGGTGTAAAAATACCGATGAAAAGCAACTGCTTGACTACAGGGGTGGAGGGGATATGACTGAGGAGAGACTCTAAATGAACACTCCAATGCAAATACCAACAACATGGAAATTGGTTTGAATCAAGAACACATGTGATACCCAGTGGAATTGTGTGTTGCCTGTGGGAGAGGTGGTGGGAGTGGGGGAGGGAAGAAAAGAAAATGATCTTTGTTTCCAATGAATAATGTTTGGAAATGACCAAATAAAAATTAAAAAATAAATAAAAATAAAACCCTTTTCTCTCCCTACTCAAGTTTGGGGGAACTCAGGCTTTGGCAGCCTGAGCCCCCTGCTAGTCAAGTTGACTGACCCTGGGTTTGGCCCCTTGGCCACAGTTCAGAAACAGGGCAACAGGAGCTGAGGTAAAGCCTGACAGAATCAAAATGCCTTTTTTCAGGTTTCTCTTCTCTCAGTCCCTTCAATTGAGAAGTGTTGGGGGGAAATTTCCTGTCACAAGCAGGAAAAAGTGGGTAACCCTCAGGATAAAGTCTTATTCCACCTTCTCTCTTCAGCTTCTCCCCACTGAAAGACCAATTGCTCTTCTGAAGATAACCTTCTCTTCCTCAAGATTCCAACCTCCTGCTCCTGGTGCCCCTTCCCCAATGAAGTGATCAGATCCACACACTCTTCAGCCTGGCACTTTTTGTTTAGTGCCTGCCTCTGTCACAAGATCTAATGTTGGGCATTTTAAGTGAAAAATTCAATTATTTAGTTTTTTATTTAAAATTATTCATCTAGTGTGTCATAGAATGATTGAAAATATTTCTTTATTCTGAACTTAAGCATTACATAAAGTGAGCATGTCTCAAAGTAGAAAAGTGGTTTGTATATAGAATTAAGAATCTCTAACATATGGAGCTAGAATTATTTTTATTGGTATATAATACATTCAAAATGTTTCTTTCAAATTTATCCTGTTTCTATGGTTTATAAAAAGGTTAATTCTAGGCTTCCTTCTGTTATCTTTTATGGAGATCCTAGGTTTTTTTTTTTTTATAAGAACCCAATATTTGATCAATTACCCCAAATCTATACCACTGAGTCTCCAATGTCTCTTAGACAGTACCATAATGTTGAGATGATCACTGCTTTATAGTACAGTTTAAGATCTGGTACTGGTAGGCTCCCACCATTCACATTTTTCCCCCATTAGTCCCCTTGATATTCCTTTGTACTTCCAGATGAATTTTGTAATTATTTTTTCGAGTTCAATAAAATAGTTTTTTTAGTAGTTTTATTAATATGGTACTGAAAAAGTAAATTAATTTTTAGGTAGGAAGTATCATTTTATTATGTTAATTCATCCTAGCCATGAGTCATTGTACTTTCCCAATTATTTAGATCTAGTTTTAATTGTGTGTTTTGTAATTGGGTTCATATAATTCCTGCTTGTCTTGGCAAGTAGATTGCTAAATATTTTATATTGTCTAGGGCAATTAAAATGAAATTTCTTTTTCTAAGTCTTGCTGCTGAATTATTGTTGGAAATATGGCTGGCAGAGGGTTTCTCCCACTCCCATCTTCTGTGCTAGTTTTGTTGATTTCAGAATCTTAGCAGTAGATAGAAAGCAAACAAGAACAGTTCTAACTTTCAGAAACTGGTTGGGCCTGTGTCTTTGGGCTGAATTGAGAAGAGGCACTCGGAATCAGGACTGGGAAGCCAACACTCCTCCCACCTCCAACACCAGGAAGGAAGTAACAACCAGGCAGGAATAAGGGCTAGTCACAAGACCCAACTGCCACTCCCAGTTGCCCCTTCCCCCACCAACTATCAGTCTTGTTTCCTTTCCAAATAGCCTTCTTACCCTTCCCCCTAACTTTTTGATTTTAGTCAGTCTCTCTCTTTTCCCCTCCCTAATGTTACTCCTTTTCCAATGTCCTCCCCTCTTATTTATTCCCCTCTTACTATAGTGCCTTTTAAATGACCCCCCAACCTCTCCCTCTCTTGTGTAGCTCCCCTCCCCACATGCCCATTTATTATCCTTCTACTTCTCCATAAGAAACAATACAATTCTCTGCCCCAATGGATCTGATTGTTCTCTCTCTGAGTCAATTTCAGTGTGTATAAGATTTAAGTATTACATGTTGCCAAACTCTTCCATTCTTCCATTGAATTGATCTTCTCCCCCTCCCCCGTGAGCTTCTTTATGAAAAATATATTTACCCCATTTTATCTCTTTTCCAATTTCTCTTAGTATTAACCTATGTTTACACCTAGTTTTTTAAATACATTTTGACATATCATCCTATACAGTTTGTCACTGTACCCTCTTTCTAGCTAACCTGATGAAAATAACATTTTTTAAGTGTTATCAATATCTTTTCTTATAGAAATACAAATCATTTTTACCTCATTGGGTCCCTTAAAAAGTTTGGTTTTCTTTCTTTTTTCTTTCTTACCTTTTGGTGATTCTCTTGAGTTCTGTTTTGGGGTATGACATTTTCTGCATAAGTCAGGTCTTTCCTTTAGGAATGCTTGGAAGTCTTTTTAAAATTAAATTACCAAAATTTCCAGTGCATGACTATAATCAATATTGCTGGGTAGTTGATTCTTGGTTGTAGACCCAGTTTCTTCATATTCTGTAATATCATATTTTTTGCCTTGCAGTCCATCAGAGTGGATGCAGCCAGTTCCTGTGTTATCCTAACTGTGCATCCATGATATCTGAATGGTTTCTTTGTACCATCTTTTCCTTAATCTGGAAGTTCTTGAACTTGGCTATAACATTCCTTGGTGTTGTCAATTAGCTATTAAATGCAGCTGGTGGTCTGTGGATTCTTTCAATCTCTACTTTATCCTCTTGTTCAAGAATGCCTGAGCAGTTTTCTTGAATAATTTCCTGTAGAATGATATCCAGACTTTTTTCTTTGGTCATGATTTTCTGGTAGTCCAATGTTTCTTAAATTGTCTCTTCTGGATCTATTTTTTAGGTCTTTTTTCCCAACGATCCCTTTTTCTTCTGCAGAGAACTGGAATTAAAAAATGAAGAGATGGAATTGAAAAGAATAATAGAAGAAGAAGGTCAGAAATATAAAAAAGACCTCAAGGAAATTGATGAAAGTGTGAGAGTACAGTTCATATATATATATATATATATATATATATATATATATATATATATATATGAACTGTATCTATGATTAAAAACCCAGTGTCTGGCTCACATATTTTCCCTCTTCTTTGTGAATAAAATCTAAATTCTGTGACTTCCAAACTGAAACCAGAGGGGTTCTACAATTAATATCCAGCGTACCTTGAAATAAATCTTATTATATATACATATATGCATATAAATCTCATATACTCACAGCTTAACAAAGGACCAGACACATAAAAAGCATTTAATAAAGGTCATTTTTTTCTTTCTATATACACATGACAAGATGTATAAATATATACATACACACATTTATATATGTGTCTCTGTGTGTGTAACTTACATCTATATATACACCTCTATCAAAGAACAGGATACATTTTTATCAAAACTCTCCTAACATCATTCTAACTGCAAATGGTCTGGTCCCTGTAATTTCCCAGTTCTTATGGCACTTTCACTAATTTTGTCTTTGAACATCTTTACTAGTCCATTCTACAAAATTATAATCTCCCTGGAGACAGAATCTGTCTTTTCCCTTTCATATACAATACTACACACAGAGAGTGGTTTCATTTTATAATATTAAGAAGGAAGACCTACAATGAAGTCCTCCTTTTAATGTCCATCCTGGATGTCTAAACCTCACCAAGTTGGTAACATCTTAGTGCTCTGGGAAACTCTCTGCAACTAGAGAGCAATGGAAGTGACACTTTCCTTCAAAAAGTTAATTCTTCACTGGGAGATCTTTTTGCCTTTGAATTCTATCCCTAACCTCATCTACTATGTCTATTCCTATCCCCTTTCCCTTTCCAATCCCCATTTCGACCTCTATAAGAATGTCTATCCCTATCCCTAACTTCATGTTAATCCTTAAATCTATTTTGATTATTATTCCCTGACAACCTATTAATGGAATTTGTGTATAAGTCTTTTTCATGTATAGTATTAAGGGGTTAATTGGAGAGCAGAGAGGCCAGATAAGTGGCTAGCAGGTACAAATGAGTTATTTATGGAATAGTTATGAATGCTGGAGAAAAAAAGGATTGAATAAATTGAAATTAATAGAATTATTATGGTTGCACAAATTTCAGACTAACAACTTGATAGAGAAACTTAAAAAATACGTGAACATATCTGAAGTGAATATCGGAAATCAGCCTGAGGAGACAGTAAAAGAAGATATAACAACAGGGCAATTATTGGCCGCAGAGGATATCAGTTTAGGTAAGAGTTTGATTCTTGATTAGGCTGAAAGGAATCAATTAGTGTCAAGAAAAGAGGCAGCAGAGGTTATAATGTAAATATGGAATTTTAGCTGATAAACATTCTGTTGGTCTATTAACACAAATATTTTTAATTTTTTAATTGTACAATTTTAATTTTAAATTAAAAAATTTTTTAAAATTAAAAAAAATTTAAATGTTACATGGAGAAACAATTTTTGACAAGTTTTTTTTTTTACCATTTTAAAATTCAGATTTGCTACTTACCCTCCTCCCGCTCCCAGACAAGATGATTAATAGGAGAGAGGAGCATATACCCATACTTTCATGTTATACATACTTCCATGTTATTTCTGTCCATAGATGATAGAAGACACCTATCACTCTTACAATATAAATCTCATGAAGGTTATATTATAGGAGCAGATGTCAGGTTTTGATCTGTCCTTAGCTTCTAAAATTCTGTCTTTGGCTACAGACACTATTTTCTTCATGAATCCCTTGCAGTTATCTTGGAGACTTACTTTACTGATAATGGCTTTAGTCCTTCACAGTTGATCATGGCAAAATACTTCTGTTACTATATACATTGTTCTTCTGGTTCTGTTCACTTTTTTCTGAACTCACTCTTTCACTGTTTTTTTATGGTACAATAGTATTTCATTATAACTATATAGAACAACTTGTTCATTCTTCTCCCACATGATGAATAACCCCATAGTTACCAATTCTTTGCCACTACAAAAAAAGGTGCCAATAATATTTTGGTACAGTTAATTCCTTTTATTCTATCTTTGATCCATTTGGGATACTAAGCCTGTAATGAGACTACCGGCTCAAAGGGTGTGCATAGTTGACTTTGGGTATGGTTCCCTATAGCTCTCAAGAATGGTTGTATCAGTTCATAGTTCCACCAACAGCATATCAGTGTTTCATTTTTCCCATGTCTCCTCCAACATTTATCATTTAAGTCAGTTTAGCTAATATGAAAGTTAAGAAGACATATCTCAGAATTGTTTTAATTTAACTTTCTCTCATCAGTAGTGATTTGGAGCATTTGTTCCTATAACTGAATAATTTTAATCTCTTCCTCTGAGAACTGCCTGTTGATATCTATTTCTTGATTGGGGAATGTTTTGTATTCTTATAAATTTGACTTGGTTCTCTATATATTTGAGAAATGAGGCTTTAGTCAGATACTTTATATAACCCCCCCCCCCATTGGTTGTTTCCTAGATTTGTTGTTTCCTTTCTCATTGGTTTTATTTCAGTAAAATCTTTTAAATTTAATTAAATTAAAATACTTTTTTAAATTAAGTAAGCCATGATTTATATATTTGATTTATTTTTTCAGAAAACCAAATTTTTTTCTTATTTGTTAGTTCTATAGTTTTATTTCAATTTATTCATATCTCCCTTGATTTTCAGGATTTCCAAATTGCCGTTTAATTATGGGTTTTTAATTTGTTTTTTTTTATAGTTTTTTTACTTGCCTAAGCAATTAATTGATGTTCTGTTTCTCTATTTTATTAATATAAGCTATGAGATATGAATTTCCTTCTAAGTAGTGCTTGGTTACATCCCATAAATTTTGTTTGCATTCCATAAATGTTGTTAATGAAATTGTTATTTGTTTCTATGATTTAATCTTTGATCCATTTGCTCTTTAGGAAAAGATTATTTCTAATTCTAAAAATTAGTTTCTAATTTATTTTTAGTCTTCTGCATTTTGTGTCACTTTTCTAGCATTCTGGTCTGAAAAGTATGGATTTAATATTTCTGTTTCTATACATTTGGATGTGAGGCTTTTATGACCACTTATGTGGTTGATTTTTGTGAAAGTCACACATATTGCTGAGAAAAAGTGCATTCCTTTCTATTTCCCTTCAGTTTTCTCCAGAGGTCTATCATGTCTGGGTTTTCTAAAGTTCTCTTTACCTTCTTAACTTCTTTCTTGTTTATTTTCTGGTTGGATTTATCTACTTTTGAGAGGGGAACGTTGAGATATTCCCAACTAGTAATATTCTTATTTTATTTTTCCTTCTGTAACTTCTTTAATTCTTCCTTTATGAATATGGATGCTATGCCATTTGATGCATAAATGTTTAATAATGATATAATTTTCATTATCTATCAAACCTTTTATCATTATGATATTTCTTTCCTTATTTCCTTTGATCAGATCAGTCTTTGCTTTTGATTTGTCTGAAATCAGATTTGCTATCCTGGCTTTTATTACTTTATTTGAGGCATAGTATATGCTACTCCAGCCTCTTTTATTCTGTATGTGTTGTGTCCATGTTTTAAATGTGTTTCTTGTGGGCAGAATAATGTGGTGTTCTGGTGTTTAAACAATTCTGCTATCCTTTTCTGTTTTATGTGTAAGTTCAGTACATTCACATCCACATTCCATATTACTAATTGTGTTTTCATGCATCTTATTTTCCTTGTTTATTCTTCTCTTTCTCTCTTTTCAGCCTTTCCATGTTCATACATGTTTTGTTATTGACTATCACCTCCCCCAATTCAACCCTCCTTTTTTGTTCACCCTCAACACCTTCTTCTCTCTAACCTCCTACTTCCCTATAGGGTAAGATAAGTTTCTACAGATGAATATGGCTGTTATTTCCTTTTTGAGCTAGTTCTGATGAGAGTAAGGTCCAATCAGAGTTAAAGCACATCTCCTCCACTGGATTTGCTGTTTATGTGCCTGTTAATGAGAAATAGTTTGCCTCCTTCTAGATCTCCTTTTCTCTCTTCTCCATTTATTCTTCTTTCCCATTCCCTTCCATTTAATATCATCCCATCTTATTTAGCTTCCTTTCTTTGATGCATACCCCTTTTATTGCTCCAATATTAAGTATTTTAGATACTTTAATCTTAAGTATTATTTTCAATATTAAGTATTTTAGATTCTTTAGCTTTAGCTTGCCTTTGAACTATTATAGATGTCTTAATTATTTTAATGATCATCTTGCCAGGTATGAATGAACTCAATTCAACTTTCGCAAAACTATCAAGTATTATTCCTCTCTTGAGTTTTGAATTTAGTCATCAAATTTTGTTTTCAACTTTTTTGCATGAGAAAAGTCAAAATTTCTCTATATTTCATTAAAGAGCAGTTGTTACCTTTTGGAAGTTTAATCTTGGTTTTACTCGGTGTATAATTCTAGGTTGCAGTCCTTTGAATCTTTGCTTTTCAGAATGTCATATTCTGTGCCTTCCAGTCCTTTAATGTAAAAACTGCTATGTCCTGGAGAATCCTGACTATGGCTCCTCAATATTTAAAATGTTTCCTTCTGGCAGCTTCTACTACTTTTTCTGTGGCCTGAGTGTTCTGGAATTTGGTTATAGTAGTACTGGGGTATTTTATTTTGGGTTTTCTTTCAGGAAGAGAATGGTGGATTCTCTCTATTTCTATTTCCCCCTCTTGTTTGAGGATATCGTAATATTCCCTGAGGACTTCTTAAAATATGGAATTCAGGATTTTCTATTGATCATGGTTTTCAGGTATTCTGATGATCTTCAGATGATTTCTCCTGGGTCTATTTTCTAGGCTGGTCATATTTACAATTGAAGTATTTCAGACTTTCTTCTATTTTTTTTTAATTTTGGATTTTGTTTTATTGTTTCTTGCTTATGGTTTCATTAACTTCTATCAGTCCAATTCTAATTTTAAGGAGTTTTCTTCCTTGAGTTCTTGGGTTTCCTTTTCCACTTGACTGTCTTTTCTTTAAAGGGTTGTTTCCTTCAGGTTCTGTTTTGTTTTTTTTTTTTGTTTTGGGTTTGTTTTTTTGTTTTGTTTGTTTGTTTATTGTTGTTGTTTGGTCTCTATTCCCATTTGGTGGATTCAATTAATTAGGAAGTTTTTTTCTTCAATGATTTTTTCCCCCAGATATTGAGTTTTTCAATTAATTCCCTTATATTTTTTAACTTCTTCCAGGGATTCTTTTTAAGATCTAAACTCCTTGCCCACTTTCTTTTGAGGCTTCACATGTTTAATTTATGGCATTGTTGTCCTCTTCTGAGCCCATATATTGATCTTCCTTGTCACTAAAGTACATTTCCCAGGTCAGTTTTTTCTTTTTTTACTTGTTTTTCCATTTTTTTCTTTCCTTTGTAACCATATTTATCTTTTGAGATCCTTCTCTGTTCCTGGAGTAAAAGGGTATATTGTTCTAAGATTACAGAGTACTCTTCTCTGGTATTTGGTGTAGGACTAGCTGCCCTTGTTCCTCGTGGTTTGTCTGTCAAGGAGACAGCAGTACTGGCATGTTCTGGGGAGGTTGGCAACTGTTTCATCCAACTATATTTAGCATAATGACTTACCAGTTCCCCCATTGTTTTGTGGGTTAGTCTGGTCCCCGCTATGTTGCTTCACTGCCCCTACCAAGTAGCCTGGGTGGAGAAGGCTCCCTGTTTTGATTTCTACTGCCCCAGGCTTTCCCCCACCACATGTAAGTAAGCAAATTACTTCACTGTAGTTCTAGTTCCCCCTTCTTGCATCCCTGTAACCTCAAGATTCTTTTGCCATTTGGAAGTGGATAGTTCATTGTTAATTCTAGTTCCATCTTTACTCCTTTGGAGTCCCAAGGCTCTGATGTCACATGAGAGTTTGAAGGTTCCTTACCTTCTCTACCTGTATAGAGTGACCCCATCTGGGTTCCAGGATCTGCCAGTACTATCAGATTGCTCTCTTCTCTTACCTACAGTGAGATGTTCCTCCAGCTTTTCTTTGTTTTGAGGCAATTTGTTTTCTTTTGTTTTTGCATTGAGGAAATGGAGTGCCTTTTCTTCCTACATCTTATCTTTCAGCATGCAACTTTTGTCTTCATGCAAAATCTGAATAAAAGTGAAGAGGGCAGTTCTAAAGAGAGGAAGCTGCTGAGGTATCTATATCCATAAATGTACATATTCACATATGTACACACATATACATCCATATATACATATACATATCTATATGTCTGTACATATATGCATGTGTGAGCATAGAATGCCTTCCGCATGTTAAAGATTTTTTTTCATAGACATTGAAAATGTTTTTTTTACCAAGAACTCCTTGAGAGCAGAGATTGACTTTTTTGTCTTTTTCTGTATCCTTGGTGCTGTACCTGGAACACTTGAGGCACTTACTAATGATTGTTGACTTATTCAAAACCTAGAATTTATTTTTTTAAGATATATTATCTATATAAAGAAGAATGTGCATTTTTGAAAGACTTTCAAGTTTTTGAACTATAACACTCAAGGATGAGATAGAACATTTTATTATCCCTATTACTACAAGAGGAAACTAAGAATCACAGCTGATGATTACCTTTGGCTTATATGTTTCTGTGCCAAGAATAATCCCATGTGCCTTACCACCAAGTTTATACTCTGCCTGATTATTAGTAAATTTTCTGGGAAAAAGAAACATATAGACATACACACACAAATACACATACAAATGGTATCTAGGCTGGTGCAAAAACTGAAGCTAGTGAGCGGGGAAAAGATTGCAAAAACAGAAAATTACTCATAAATTTATAAATTACCTATCGTTAAGATCAACGCTGCCATACTCTTAAGAGATGTGCATTATACAATGTCACATGCATCTGATTTCTTTTAATGTAAAATACTCTCTGTAAGGCTTATTATCTTGTTTTATCTTCATGACAACTCTGTGGAGGAGGTTACATAAATATCATTTTCCAGATTTTATGGAAAACAAAAACAGGAAGATTCTGGAAATAAGACAGTACTTGTTCAAGTACACCCAGCTAGTAAATGGACAAGCCAAGATTCTGTAGAAAGAATGCATTGTCACTTTAAAGATATATTACAGAATCCAAATTGTAAGAAGGAATGGAATACATTCTCTCCCTAGTTAATCTGTGTCACCCTAAGATTTTATTAAGCGTGGGACTCACTCTAATTCCCTACTTAAAATGAATGTGTAAACTCTAGCTTGAGTCTCTAGCTGCCTTTCTAATGAGACTCACCATCACCTTTGTCAGAGTTATGCAGAAAGTGAGGCAGGTCAAGATTCTTTTGAGAAAAGTGAGGTGGGGGGAGGATTCAGTCTATTTCGCCTTCTGCAGATTTGACTATACCATTTACTAGCTGTTTGGAACTTTGAACAACTTATTTAACTACTCATGTTCTTTAAATCTCATATGAAAAGTAGTACTGTGAGAACACCAATCTGACCTTTCGGTGTACATAGTTTCAAAGGAGAAATGCTTGGAAAAAATATTGGACAAATTAAATAAAGAAGTATTATATATACATTTACATATACATATAAATATATACATATTCTGAAAAGAATGAGTTCCACATACCAACCAGTGAAGTTTTTTAAAGAATACAGTTCTTTCAGAACAAAAATGACACAATAGAGAAAAGAGAAATGGATCCTATTTTGACTCTGGCAAAGGCTTAAAAGTACTGGTGAATTTGGAACAATGAATGCCCAGGTGCCAAGAAGAGGAAAAGATCATGAAAAAGTGGTTGGAATGGAACAGAGAGGATATTATAGAACAGAGATGATGTTATAAGCATCAGTGTTTGATATTAATAAACATTTTAATCACTGACATAGATAAAAAATAGATTCCATATGAAATTTGCAAATAATTTGTTTTAGCTATAATTTTCCCAAACCTAGTACTATGAAAAATATATTTTTGAATGTTTTAAATGAATATTATTTTAGATATATCTGTATCTATCTCTTTCGATCTATATGACTGTCCATCTAAATTTAACTGTTGGCAAATAAGTTAGAGATGGCTTCCTTTCTTAGCTATAGATGTTAGACAACCTATATAGATGTTAGACAACCTATCTATATAGAAGGTTCATTAGAAATCACTTTCTTGGGTGTCATCATTTACCTGAATTTGTCTGGTATTGTGAATATGACAACTTTTGGAGCATCATTGCCATTGCTAACAGCAGGCAATCTGGTTCAGCCTTTTGAGTCTGGGGTGAATGAGTCACAGTGGGAAAGTGGATGATGCACTTCAGGGGCTGTTATTTTTTTGGCTGCTGAGTACCATTATTATGGTGATATGTTCAGTTGGTGTTCAGGGAGGGTTAGAACGTCTACTGTGAGAGCTTGCTGAATGCTTTTCAGGGCTGCTTATCCCCGTTTGGTGTCTACCTCTTTCCCAGCTCTTACCTGTGGCTCCAAGCT
Source organism: Monodelphis domestica (assembly GCF_027887165.1). Taxonomy (NCBI): domain Eukaryota; kingdom Metazoa; phylum Chordata; class Mammalia; order Didelphimorphia; family Didelphidae; genus Monodelphis; species Monodelphis domestica. Next base: position 33,801,849 of record NC_077230.1, read on the forward strand.
ATAGTTTTCAGCAGCAGCCTGTTAAAACTGTCCAGGCAGAGGTTTTAAGCTTGGATTTATGTCTAACTCTAGGCTTGTGAAGACCTCTCCTGCCAGAACAGATGGATGAGGCAAAATTTGTTTCAGTAGCCATGAAGGTGGCTGAAGCAAACACTTTCGAGTGCTTAAAACTTGGACGGCTATTAGAGACACTGACATCATTCAGGTGCATTTTCAGTCATCCTGACTTTTGTCTTGCCACAGGATTTAGATGACTCTGGAAGAAAGAGTGAGGCTGACAACTCTGGGCAACTCACTTAAATCCAATTCACACATAAGTTAAGATATTACCCTGTGATGTCACTGGTATTCTTTGAAATGAAGGATCACCACCATCACCACCAATTGATGGAACATATTTTTTATTGACTGAATCATCCTTTTATCTTCTTAAATCTAGCTTTGTTTTAAACTGCCCTTGCAGCTGGCTAATATTTTCTTGTAGATTCCAAATGATCAGTTTTTCAGGAGGAAGCTCATAATTTATCTATTTAATCCACTGATTTTGTAGGTGAGGAAAATGAAGCCCAGAGAATACATATAGATGACTAGCTCCCCTGCTAAGACTTCAAGTGTCTTGCCTCTAAATCCAATGCTCTATGTTCTTACCTCTGCATGATAATATAGAGGGTCATTAGCAATAGGAAGCAATTAAAGGTTGCTGTTGCCTCTGGTTAAACCTAGGAAGAAACTTATACTGTTCTACTCATTGAATTATTCATATTCTTAGATATCACAATTAAAAAAGAACAAGTAGAAGAATTACTAGAACAGGAGATCAGCAGTGGCAAACCTGCAATGGGAAAAGCTCCAATGCAGTTTTCCTGGTTTTGTTAAGAGATGTGCATTTTATAAATGGATAACAAAATTCTTAACAGACAAAATGATTTGTTTCTGCTGGATTTTACCCCAATTGGCTACCATTTTGCTGTGTTTTTCCTTTATATAAAAGAACCTCATTATTTCTGTATGGTTTCTCAGTTGTTCACATCTTCCTCAAATGGACTCTGGCATAGAGGTATCCAACTCACAACCTATGGATGTGGCCCCAAGAGATCCATTTCTTTTTGAGTTTGACAACACCAACATAGAGGAAAAAATATAGGACATAGAGTGTATCTAGGGTCAAATTGGAGCTTTGTCACTTCAACTTGTGTGATTGAGGTTATGTGATTTCTGATCAATACGTTTGAGATTTCTCATCTATATAAAATGAGGGGATGGCACAAGTTGACATCCAGTGTTACTTCCAAATCTACATCAGGGAAACTTCAACTCCTTACAAGACAAATCATGTATTAGTTGTGTTTAATGTAGAGGAGGAAGCGGTAGAGAGAGATGATACCATGCCACATGCACAAAACTTTTAACTTAATTGACTTCCATTTCTTGTTTGTTTCTTTTTTTTAACATAAAAGTCAAGTTAGGTTATATCTATTGTCTTCGATATATGCCAACATAGACATGTGCCCCATAAAAAACCAAAGTTCCTTTAACATATGGCTTTATCTTTCTTATGGAATTGAAATTTATGATTTTTTATAGTGTGTTTCTCTTTAGGTAACTTTTTGCATCATAATAGAATATATTTTATGCTTTAATTATTTCCCTCTCAAATCTTGGATGATTCTAGCAATGTCCAAGGATACAATTGGCGGAGTTTCTTTTGTTTTAAAAAACATGATAAACAAGTACAGAATGTGCGCAAGCAGGAAGAAACTGACCTAAAGGTAAATTTTCATTACGTGAAATTTGTCATTAAGATTTATGTGCGTATCTCCATTTTAATTACTAGGGAATGAGCTTTTAAAATAATCTCTAAGACCCTTTCGCAGTTTTCACTGTCAAGGGTTATATTAGCATAGGCCAATCTAAGCTTTTAAATATTGTCTCTCTTGATCTCTAGCTATTTGATGACGCCTCTGCTTCTTTTATACCCCAAAGCTGCTGGTGTCTGACTGGACAGAAACTCAAGTTGGCCATTGGTTAAAGAGTATTGGAATGAAAAAATATATCCTGAAATTTGATTATAAAAGAGTAAGCAGTCAAGAACTTCTTGAATTAGACAATGATGCATTAAAAGTAAGCTTCAGAATTGGCTTTTTATATATGCTACATACAATTATATATTAACTTATTTTATGGTGGGCATTGGATGAAAAACAGTACAAATAATGGGATTCCTATATATGGCCTATTTGACAACCTTATGGTTTTAAGGAAAACATGTTAACTACTTTTTTGAATGTAGTTTCAAGAAATGTTTTTAATGTGATTTGCTCCCCCCTTTTTTTAGTATTCCTGCCATATGGTCATTCCTTTTTATTTCTATTTATTTATTGAAACCTTATACCTTCCGTCTTAGAATATATAACATATAAATTTCCAAAGAAAAAGAATTTTAAGGGGTGGGCAATGTGAGGCAAGTGACTGTCTCAGCATCATACTTCTAGGGGGTCACATTTGAAACCAGGACCTCTTTTCTCTAGGTTTGGTTCTCAATCTATTGAGCCACCATTCTTTTTTTTTAAGAATTCTATTTATTAACAAACACTGGAAAGCAGAAAAGCAATATTTTAATTTTTGACCAGGCAGATTAACTTCACTGAAACAGATTAAAAAACAGTAATCATGGGAAATGGCAAGCTTTCATTTCATTTATAGTAAATACAATATCAATATTTTAAACTTTAAATATTAAATATTGGTTAGTATAACATCTTTGTCATTGACTAGAGGTACTAGAGGAATATGATAATTGACTATACAAAACCCTGAAATATATTCTACTTGGATTCATTTGCCACATAAGAAAATATTAGGAGGATTTTTTAAAATATAGCTTCTTTCACAATTATTTCTAAAATGTTCCTAATGTATTCTATTTAAGTATCTCTAAGCTATAAATTTCTGATATTCTCGGTTCTTCCATTTGAAGACAAATGAAAATTATGCAATTAAAAATAATAAAAAATGCATAGTGTTTCAAATGCAACCATCTCTGGGCTCCCAACCAGTTAAGCAAATAAAAATTAATAGATGAGAAATGTAGCTTCAAGTATAATTATGATACCAATAAGAAGTACCAACACTCTTCCTAGAAAAGATAGTTTTTATGTGAATTCCTTAATGCATTTTAGAGTTCTACAATGTAATTTTTTTACTTCATTCAGAGATATTGAATATTTTCCTAGTGTTGTAAAATCTGAGTTCTTCAGAAAGGATACTTAATTTAATGTTCAGGTTCATTATGTAAAGATTATAAAATATATTCATTTGAATGCATGCATGTAAAGTAACAGCTTTCATTTTTTTTCCAAAGTGCATTGGAATCACTAAGAAGAGAGATCGCAAGAAAATCCTTAAGGGAATTAAGAAAATTCAACAGACAGAAAAAAATTAATACAATCTAACAATTAAATATATCAAAAAGATAATTCTGGAAGATACAGCAAAAATGAGAAAAATATAATTACATGATATTTACCTTTAATCTACTACTTCAACATATTATTTTGATATAGAATAATTTTTCATTGTTGAAAAATTATTAATATCATCCATAATAAGCATTACACATATTATACTGTATTTCTGAATAAACTGATTATAATATACACATATGATCTCATTTTTGTAGGAAATGGATATGGAATTTCCTCAGTACAACTGAAGGAATAGTGCCAAAAGCAATTTTCCTAGTATAACAGAAACTCTTAGATGTTTTCAATCTTGTTCAACTTTTCATTACCTCTGCCTATACCACCTGTAAAAAATCTGCCTCAAAGATTGAATTGTTGCTTTCTTATTGTCCCAGAGTCCTTAATAGACATTAATTGCAGAACCTTAATGTTCTTCTCTCCAAGTCCAGCCCTCTCTATTCTTTGTTAATTTTGCTTCAGAATCCAAATATGAACAAAAGAAATAAATGTATATAAAAATTTATACATATAATAAATATATATCTATAAGGTATATATGATATGTGTGTGTGCATACATATATATTGCCCATGAGACCTCCTTCTTACCTTCTCCCATTAACTACTACATTGACTTCTCCATAGTTTTTTGGTCATAATACTCTCCAAATCATAGCTCAAGTGCTCCAAAATACTGTTTTACATTTATCAATCTGTTAAAGAATGTTATTCAGTTAAACCAATGGCCAACGAGGTGCTTTTGTTGTCCTCTCCCAGGACAATATCTTTAACAACTCTGCCCACTTCTGCTCCCAAAGAGATAAAAGGAAAACGTGCTTTAGGACATCGACAACATGAAGCAATAGTTGTAAAGAGTGAAGAACTATAGAAACATGCATGGACTATACGCTATAGCACCCTTGAGCTATTTAGCTTTAGAATCTTTGTTTTTTAATTCTTACTATAAGCTTTTAATAGACACAAGGATCATTTGTTTTAGTTTTGTTTTTAGACCTGTGGCCTGAAGGAGCCATGTGCACTAGGAAAGAAAATAGGAAAAGTTACTTGGTTTAGAGGATCATATGTATCATCTAAGTTTCCCTAGTGCATATGGAAATATAAATGATCCAAGATAATTTCTTGGGATCTGAGAATGTCCATGAGAATAATAATCCACAGGAAGATCTCCATTGACTGCTGCTGCTGAAAGTAAGGACAAACCTGAGAACACAATGACAGTTTTATTCTAAAGGCTAATGCCAGAGATAGGGACTTGTGTATTTCTAAAGGGACCGACTTCTGTAGGCATGATGTGGCCTAGGAAGAAGAATCAAATTTCAGTTCAACAGGACTAAAACAATAGGAGATTCATGAATGCCTGATTCCCTTTTGTATGTGAATAAATTCTGTCACAAAGGTAAGTTTAATTAGAAGTTAAGGTGGCAGCTTTGTGTGTGTGTGTGTGTGTGTGTGTGTGTGTGCGCGTGTGTGTGTGTGTGTGTGTGTTTTGAATCATTTTCAATTGCAAGCAATATTTAATACTAAATCTAGGAGGAGATAGGAAATCTTTACAGACTACTGTGTAGAAAGACAGACATAAGGTGACATAGTTATACCTCTCTTTGAAAGCTCAATGCTGGAAGCACTGGATTAGGGAAGGATATGGCAGATTTTGCAGCAATAATGCAGGCTTCAGGGGAGAAAGACCTGCTAAGAAGTTTTGTGTGACAGAAGGGCAGGCCATGTTAGAGAGAAATGTTGGAAACGTCTCCACAGATAAGCTTTGGCAACTGGCTGGATGGAGGAGGAATGATGGACTGAGCCTGTGAAGAAGACAATAGTTGGTGAGGCAGGGTGATGAAATAGTGAGAGAGAGAAGAGGAAGAGGGGAGATTTTCTGATTAGAAAATAAGAATTTCAGCTTTGGAAAAACTGAATATCAGATGTTTATAGGACAATGGTATAATTTAGAGAGGCATCACCTACCAAAAATTCCAGACTGGGATCTGGAAAGCTTACCACAATCTCAACACCCAAAGATTAAAGTCCAAATATTTGGAGAACCAAAAAAAACCAAAAACAACCCACCCCAATATACTTCTTTTTCACTGTCCTCTGATCAGGACTGATCTTCCTTCACCACTCTGCCTACTGCTGCTGTCATAGAGCTAGAGAAAACATGCTTTTTGATGTCAGCAATAATTCACATTAGCTGTTGGGAGTGGAGCTATGTGGAAACGTGAGAGTGGTTTGGGTCCCTGAGTTGATTACATTAAAAAAATTCCTTTAAAAAATCTTTTTCTCAACACTTTTCACATTTACATAAAAGGTTTTTATTCTTTTTAATTTTACATAGTTACAAGAGCCTTAGTTTAAAAGCCCTGGTTCACTTAAAAAATAAAACAAACAAAAAACCCTTACCTTCTCACTTAGAATCAATGCTGTGTATAGTTTCCACAGCAGAAGAGTGGTAAGGGCTAGTCAATGGGGTTTAAGCGACTTGCCCAGGGTCACCAAGCTAGGAAGTGTCTGCGGACACATTTGAACCCAGGACTTGGCTCTCAATTCACCGAGTCACCCAACTGCCTCCAAACTGGTTCATTCTTGAAAGAAAATTGAAAAAAGTTACTTTTCTTTTGATGAGTTACATGAATGATTCCAGTCATCCAAGTATCCCTGAAACTCATAAATTCTTTTAGATGGTTTCTGAGGAACTGAAGCTAACATGAGAAAAATGTTCCCTAGAAACTTACCCAGTCACCTGTGGGGAAACAATAACAGCAGATTCTAAAGAATGCCAGAAAAAGGAGTCCATGAATTTGTAAGAACTCATATTTCTATATATATGATATGTCTGAGGAAGCAGAGACAGTTCTGTACTTGCTACCTCTGGGCTAAGCCATATTATCCTCCTTGAGGGCTGGTTGTTTCTCTCAAGCTCGGTGCCCACCATAAATACTTGTTGGCTAACTGGATTGATAAATGGAATTGTTTACACACTCGTTGCTAGGGGAGCTTGTTTTGAAACTTAGGAAGTAAAATTATGTAAGTCTCAAGAAAGAAAAAGAAGTCTAAATATTAAATGTATAAAGGTGGTGAAATGGAAAGATTGGTAGGCCTAAGCTGAGGTATCTGTTAACTTTTACTGCTGCTTTTTGACTGCTGGCTGACCATTCTGAGTTTCAAGGCAACTGAAGAGTTGATTCAAAAGAAATGACTGGTGGTTCCCTTAAGAGGGCCAAACACTCAACAGCCAATAAGAGATCATAGAACATAGAACAACTGTCAGGTTACCAAGGAATCAGGACGATTATAAATAAAGGGAGGAGACTGGGGAGGTCATTCCTGCAAAGGAAACCAAGGAGGTAGGATGTGTTAAGGGTTGGAAGGGTGGCAGTTTGATAAATTGTGGAATTATTTGTTTTAGAGTAGTTGCTGGGAATTTCTTTTTGTTGTGGAATGGTTTGATATGGAATTGGTGATTTTTGATGTATACATTTTTAAAAAATATTGATAAACAGAATTCTAAAGGAGATCTCAGAGATTTTGTCCATTTTCAAAGGAATTGAAGATTATTGAGGAATCTATAAATATTATAAAATACTATGGCAGGTTCCAGGGGGAAAATATATCCTAACCAATATCTTCTAACGTGTTTTCTTTTTTATTTTAATTCTTTTTCTTTTTAACTTTTAAACATTATTTCATGTTTTCTGTTTCATATGATTTTCACAATTTTGGTCAGTCCTCTAGTGAAAAAATATAAGAATATTGGGGAAAGAAGGAGTGGGATAGATCCTGGAAATTCATCTTTATATAAATATTTAGAAACAGAAACCAATCTATATGTATGTACTACATTTAAATAAATATATATAAGTCTGAATATAAAGATTATATCCAATTAATATCAATTATTAATTAATGATTATCAATTAGTAATTGTCACTAACCAGTAATTGATTAATTAATGATCATCAAGGTGAAATAATCAAAAATTAATAATTGGTTAATATAAATTATTTATTATAAATCACTAAATTATTGAATTATTTTAATTTTATTTATATACATTTGATTAATTAATTTATTTTTAATAAATTTTATTTTTCTATATTTATATATTATTTATTAAATTGTTTATTTTAATTTATTTTAAGATAACTTATAAATTCATGTAATTTAATTTTTATAGGTATTTTAATTCAATTACTTATTAAAATAATAAATAAAATATAATATTATTTATTAATTAGTGACAGCCATTAATTGATGATCATTAATTAATAACTGGCAATGATTATTTTTTTAACCCTCATTAATATTAAACAATTATTGGTTAATCAGCATTGATTAAAATTAATCTTAATCAATTAATAAGTAATGATCATTAATGAATCTATTCATGATCATTGATTACTAATTATATTAAGTGAATTTAATGGATGGTTATTAATTAATAATTGATCATCATAATTATTCATAATAATTATTAAGTGATATTAAGTAATTATTGATTAATGGTGATTGATATTAATTATTTTATAGTCATTATTATTAATTACATCAAACAATGATTGATTTATTTCATGAATTAACATTAACCAATTATTATTTGATAATGTTTAATAATTAATATTAACAGATTATTGATGATCATCAATTTATCCTTAATAAATACTTGTTTAATATTAAATAATAATGATTGTGGAAAATAATAATGAATAATGATCATCAATTAGTATATGTCCCTAATTAATAATTGATTAATATTAATTATTGATTATTAAATTATTGTATTTTAGAGTATATTTAATTAATTAATTTATTTTTAAATACATTTTCTTTTTATATATGTATATAAATATATTTTATTCATTTTTGAATTTAATTTTATTTATTTATTAATTTATTTAATTTAACTTTTAAATCAATTTAAATAAAGTATATATTAACTTATTAAAATAGTAAAGTATTAATCATTAAATATTGATTGATGTTATTACTAATTAATGACAATTGCTAATTGATTATTATTAATTAAAATCTTTTAGTATTTACTATTAATGAATTAACAATAATTAATAATAAATATCAATTATTAATTAATGGTTGAGAATTAATAGTCAATTAATAATAATTATTAATGATAATCAATCAATAATTGATTATGTAATAATTAAATTATTATAATATAATGTGTTATGTTGTATAAATATAATAATATGACAGGATAGGATAGGATAGGATATAATCATTATATTATAAATTCTGATTAATTGAAGATAATAATTTATTAATGATCATTAATAATTAGAATTCATTAATTAATATTAATATTTAATTAACATTAAAGGATGGTTTTAGAATATAAAGAAAAGAATGTTAGTCAATGTGCCTTGTACCACTTACCATAAACATTAATTAGGCTATAGCAAAATTGTATATACCTTTAGAATTCCTCCCCTTCCATTAGGTATAATGCTGATTTCCCCCCCTCAAATTTAATCAACATACAGGAGTAAATTTGAACATATGAGATACATTGTGAATGGAAATATTATTCTTGTGTATCTTGGGGTCTAACACTAAGATAAAAAGAATTTTTAAGGGGCGTATCAATTAATGTCAAAAGACTGATCAAGAAAACTAATTTTTCTAAATAAAATTAACACACCACTGTACTTTGAAATTATTTATATTTTGTTGCCCATGCACTTAAATTTTTTTTTAATTTTTTTCAAGTAAAGATCGAATATTTTCTTGTTCAAGAAGCTTGTTGATAGCTTTTAATCTTCTCTGTGAAAAAATGATGCAAAGAAGAGTCCAGAACCTCGATTTATTTTCTTGTCAAATAGACAAAGGTAAGCTTTAACTATAAAATTGCTTATTTCATACATGTATGCCATTTTTCATCAATTTTATTTTTATTAATTTGTTTTTCACATCAATAAACATCAAATCTAGAAAATATTAAAAACATTAGGAATAATTCCCAAATGAAGATTAAGGAGTGTAAGTTTAACTGATTAATATTTTTGATATCAAAACTTTAAAAATAATTTCAGAAAGGTGAGTTATATTAATAAGGCACTATTTCCATTGATATTCTTGTCCTTGTTTAGTGAAAAATAATATGATAGAAGATGATCTAACCATACCAGATATCAAAGTGTATTATTATAAAGTACTTATCTTCAAACTAATCTATTATTGATGAAGAAAGAGTAGTGGATCCGTGGAATAGAGTAGGTACACACAATATGCACAGTAGAAATGACTTTAGTAATGTTGTGTTTCTTACATGCAAAAATCCATATTTTAGGATCAAGAACTCACTGGGTCAAAAACTGCTGAGAAAACCAGAAAGCATTTTGGCAGAAACTAGATGTAGACCAATGCCGCACATCATGTATCAAGATAAGGTCAAAGTGGCATTTGATTTATGCATTCAGGGTAATGCCAGATTTAAATTAGGGGGAAAAGAATTATCAAATAAAGGACAGAGAACATTATAGGAGGTGCAATGGATCATTTTCATTACCTTTAAAAGTTTTCCACACAAAACCAGAGGGAAAGAAGAAAAATGGGAAAAAATTTAAAGATCTGATTAAGGCCTCATTTCTCAAAGATATAGAGCACTGGATCAACTTTATAAAGAATACAGGTTGTTCCCCAATTCATAGATGCTAAAATTATATGAATAATCAGTTTTCAGATGAAGAAATAAAAACTGTCTCTAGCCACATAAAAAAGCACTAAATCACTATGAAGAATACAAATTTAAACAACTCTTACTTTTCATGCCTATCAAATTTTCTTAACGAGACAGGAAAGGAAAATGAAAAATGTTGGAGGTGATGGGGGAATATTTGAGACACTAAGGTACAGATGGTGGAATTGTGAACTGATTCATCTATTCTAGAGAACAATGTGGACATATGCTCAAGGAGCTATACAATTGTGCATATTCTTTGACTTGGCAATATCACGACTAAGACAGTATCCCAAAGAGATTAGAAAATTTTAAAAGATGAAAAAAAAATGTCCCTTTATGTACAAAATAATTTATGGCAGGTCTTTTTTGTGTTGAAGAACTTAAAATTTCAGGGATAACATTCAATTGTGAAATGGCTGAAAAATTTGTGGTATGTGATTGCAACAATATTATTGTGCTACATGAAATGATGATTAAGATGATTTCAAAAAACCTGGAACACTTATATGAACTGATACATAATGAAGGGAGCAGAAGCAGAACACTGGGTGCATGAACAGCAATGCTATGCAATGATCAACTGTAATTGACTTTGCTATGCCCAGAAATACAAAGATTGAAAGACAGTTCTGAAAAACTGAAAAATGTTATCCACTTACAGTGGAAAAGGTGATGGAATCTAAATGCAGAGCAAAACATATTGTTTTTTATTTTATTTTCCTTTTTTCCTGGTATGTTTTATTTCTCAACATGATGAATGAGGAAGGAAATATGTTTTACATGACTGCATATGTATAATCTTTATCAAATTGCTTACCTTTTTAATGAGGTTGGAGACCAGGGTGAGTAGGAAAGAATTTGGAACTTAAAATAGATTTTATATGTCCTTAGAAAAAATTTTAATCATTAAAAATATTTTAATGTGCTTATATGCTGAAAGGTAGAAAGTTCAGCAACATCATTGGTCTAGGGGAGACTGTAAACAGAGTCAGATATATATATTGTTAATTATTAAGGAAAAGATACCGGTAAAGTATAAGTGGATGGCTTATAATTCCAGTGCAAACCTAGAGTGGCCAGGCCAACTGTACTGGGAGGAAATTTTATTCTTACTGTTGCTTCAGATGTTTTAGGCTTTCATTATTATTACTATTATTATTTTTGTATTTATAGGTGACAACGAACTGGGGCTTTGTACTTGTATCTTCTTTGATCCAGCAGATGAGGATGGAAAGGAACCAGGGGTTTTTATAACTGAAATTATTGAAGGAGGTGCAGTTCACAAACTTGGATGGTGAGTTTGGTTTTGTAATTTTATAAGAATTGACTTTGTAGGGAGGATTTAACATCATTCTAAAAAGGGTTAATATTGTAAACATGGAAAGTGACTACACAAATAAAATCTCTGAAAAATACAGAAATATCAACTTTAAAAATATTGTCATGACCAAGCTAGTAAGGAAATGGAATTGGCTTGGAAACAAAGATTCTATAAGTCCACTCCAACTTGGTCTGTAAACTGTGACTTTATTCTTGATCATTGAGAAGGTCTTTAATAATTGCCATAATGAGCCCATTGTAAACATGTGCCCAGCTATTTCCAAATCAGGTCAAATTAACAAGTATTTATAAATCTATACCATTCCAGAACCTGTGCTCTCCATGAAGGGATATAAAGAAAGTGGGAAAATAGTTCTTGATTTGGAGAAATGAAAAACTGAATTGACTAGGCAACAAACAAATTACTATTGTGTGCAGAAAAGATCTATACTAAATAAATGTGAGAAAATCTGGGTGTGGGGGATACTTTGGTTGTATTAGAAAAAATGGTATCCATGAGACACTGGCAACTATCTTCAGAGATTATTGAAATTTGACTATACAATAAAATAATTCCTGAATTGAGAGAGGGCTTCCTAGATATAGGAATGTAGGAATATACATTTAAAATATTACTATAAACTGCCCAAAGTGAATCCTTGAGAAAGGAAAAAAAATAAGAAATGCAAATAGGTTGCCAAATCATAACTTTAACCTTGTAAGAATTTACTATGCAACTGGGGTCAAATGGTACCCTCTATGTCCTTGCTCATGATGTAATTTTGGACTTTAAAATAGAATTCTTCCTGAGATGACACTCTGTTACATAGAACTGAAAGCAAAAAACGCCATCAGGCTTTCTGTTTCAAAGCCTGAGGCTCATTACTTCTTCATCCCCAACTCACTTAGCCCAGATGGTTTTAGAATTTTTTCCTGCTTCCTAGATTGTAACAGAATTGATTTCTTTAGCTGCCCATCCTGAATATCCCAAATAAATGGTGGAAATTTTCTCCTCTTAACCTCCCAAAGTTGTTTTCTTTTCCTCAGTTTCTATGATGACATTTATCTGTTTATTATCACCCAAGGTCTCTACAATAAAAATATCAACTAGAAGTTTCCTTCTGAATTATCGTCTCCTTACTCAGTCTTCAGTCAGTGGGGCATTGTCTGATACCTCAGAAGAATCATTTGTTTTAGTTTCTGCAGATCCTATTGACTTTCTGAAGAATATTAAAATTGAAACAATACTCTGATAATTGTTTGTAGGAGGGCATCTGTGTTTGTGGATGATTTCTCTTGGATCCTTCTCACTGTGTTTTCCAAGATCTGCCAAAGTCCTTTCCTTTTTCAATCTCATTTCATTATTGAGACTTAGCCAGCTGGAAAGGCTTGGAGTACAGACCCAGTAATGAACACTAATCATCCTTGAAGCCTACTTAAAAAAAAAAATATTCAGGGATGAATCCCTGGAAGAATCCCCAGACAGGCTGCACGGTAATGAAATTATTGAGACACACCAGCCCTCTAAGTCTTCTGATTAATTTGTAGAGAAGTGGTGACTGAAAAATTTGTAAGTGGCAGCCATTATAGTAATGGTATGATGAGTCATTGAAGTCTATCTCTTAAATTAGTACCATATCTTCTAATCATACACATGCATTGGACTTTTAGGTCATAAAAATCTTCAATGTAATTTTAATTACTATGCAATTCTATTTTTCAGTATCCGTGTATTTGACCAGATTATTAAAATAGGTGACATCAATCTAATTGGATTGGATGAAGCAGAAATCATCTCTACTTTTAAAAAAATGGACGATTCTCCTTTCCAGTAAGTAAATTTTCCCACATTTCTTTAAGATGCAGAGATTGCTAGATCATTGTTTTTGATTTGGAAATTTCTTTAGCAATGTGTTCAAACAGAAAAATTGGGGAGAAAGAAAGCCTAATTAACATGTTTAAATAGTTTCTCTTTTTGTCTTCTTTTGCTAGGAAATGACCCTCTTTTTTACTGTTGAGCAGTTCACAAGATATTTTAGGACCCATTTGCACCTTCCTTTCTGAATACTCTATCACATCTCAAGCAAACCCTTGATTTTCATTTGCATTTATTTTTAGTTAATGAATTTTTATTTTCTTGGCAAATAATGCTCCTTGAACCTGAAGAGGTTTTTTTGTTTTGTTTTGTTTTGTTTTGTTTTGTTTTGTTTTGTTTTGTTTTTGTAAGAATGAAAGCTTAGCTGAATTTCCCCATTCTGCTCTTTGCATGGCTATGTCTTAATCCAAAGTACATAAATTAAATGTGGATATTTTGTACCTAGGATTGAAATTGGCCGCGAACCACCTGAAGTGAAGTCAGAACTTATCGAACTCCTCGAGTTGTCAGAGGAAAGGAAGAAATATTTTATGGATTCGCTCATAGTACAGGTATTATGTGAATCAAATAAAAAAATGCAGAAACGCAAAATTCTTTCTTTTTTTATCATAACAATATTAAAATAAAATTTTTGTTCTTTAAAACGTTTCCTTTCCTACTCTTCAGTAACTTCATCTTAATTTATTACATACTTTTTTTATTGTTGCTCTTTTATGCAATTTTATCAATGTCTCTGAGATTTACATTCTAATCTTCTCTGATGTACTCCAACCTTCACCACTGAATTATCATTTGTAGTATAGAGAATGAATTAAGCAAAACTGAACAATAAATACAGCAACTGAATCTGATAGTTTTGCTCCTTTCTGAACAACGGAGATATATACATGTGTGTATGTGTATGTATATTTTTATATCTCTAGCTTTTGTCCCAGTCTAAGATTTTCCATTACAATTAGTCAGAGGATGGCAATCTTTTAATGCTGCTTTAATTTACCTTAGTTTTAAAAAGCCTTCTGTTTCTGCTTACTTTACATTATTTAATATGGGTTTTTTTAATGTCTTGTAGAATTCTTATTGTTAATTTCAAAAACTTAATAATATCTCATTATATAATATATCACAGCATTTGTTCAGGTTTTCCCAAATTAACGGACACTTTGTATTCAGACAAAGAATGTGTAAGTGTACACATATTCCCTTGATTTCCTGCCTTTGATGACTTTGGGGTTTCACTTCTATTCTAGTTGCATTGATTTTGTTCGTGTTAAATCTTTCTCAGTAGTGCAAAATTCCTATTTTTTCTTTTATTATGATCACAAACCCCCTAGTTTTTTACCATCAATATGCCTCACAAATATTGGTCTAAGAGGTCTTATTCCTGTTGTTTTTCTAATTTTGAATGCTGTATGGGTATTGGTTGATATTAAGGTTGTATATGCAACTTGAATTCATTATGGTAAATTTTATAGCCCTTTCCTATTCAAACTTTCATTTGTATCACATGATTTCCAGTTTTTCTCAGGCCTTCCAGAATACAGAATCCTTCCTCTCTCATTTTTGTTTTTGGGTTTTTGAACCCCTGGATTGCCGAGTTAATTATCTTCTGGGACTTCCTCATGGTAGAATATTTTATGAACTCTTAATTATTGTCAAGTAATCCTGAGTAATTTTATTAATTTTGAAGGTTCAGTTTGAGGACCTGTTAATTTTAGACCTCTTTTATTATTCTTGTTTTTAACATTTCCATTAAGATTACTTTTCACAACAATCTCTGACCAACAATCTTTTTTCTTATGTCTTTCTGTATCCTATCTCTAAGGCTTTCCCCAAAATGCTGGTCTACCAATCTGTAAGCCCCTGGAGGTGAAGGAATGTTTTATCTTTATATCCCCAGGACAACACACGGACTTGCACTTTTTAGATGCTTAAGAAATTATGATTGAATTAGTTGCTCATGTTGTTATGCTGATGCATAAGCAGGCTCTTGCTTTTTATTCTGTGCTATTTTGCTAGATGTTTTGGCAAACTCTTTAAAATGTTTTACTATAATTTTGAAATGACCATCTGTCCTCTAATAATGATAATGTCTTTGGAAAATATCAAAGAATATATTTAATCTTTCAAAGTGTGTATATGGGTATATTGGTATATATTTCATTTTGCAAAAAGTATAAAAGTATTTACTACTGCCTCCTTAAAACCTCTTTCCTATCCAATTATGAAATCTTTAAACATTAGCACATTAGGAGAGTGGATTTTGTTTGTTTATTTTAAGCATGTTCTTGAGATTTCTTAGCTTTAGGCCTATATTGTAATTACACTTTCTAAACATTTTCTCCATTTAAAGGAAAAAATTAGAGATATCACTATTGTGAGAGGACAAGCAAGTATTTGTAGAAGTCCAAGAGTACCATGGTACTGGATGGCCAGGTATATATATATGTGTATATATAGGTATAAAGATATATATGTAAGCTTTTATTGAATATGTAAACTAGTGGTTTTTTTAGACAAAACTTAGTGAAAGGTTAATAATAAAATAACAATATGCTTTTGCCTCTAAATTCCATTTACTGGGAAGATTTCCAAATTGGAGACTCAATTTAAAAAATGTATATATTCAGTGGGTTTTTTGGATAATATTTTCCTGATGAGGAATGGCCTCATCATTTCTGGCTTATAAATATATAGAATGAAATAATATAATGCATTAAAATAAGTAAATATCAGGAATAGAAGAAATCTCGAAACATCTTGATACACTTTGATGTATAGCAAATAGAACAGATAAAAACAAAAACAAAAAGAATGTTTTTTTTAACTTTACCTTCTGTCCTATAATTGAAGCTAAGTGTCAGTTCCAAAGCATAAGAACCAGCTCTCCTCCCACTACTGCTGCTGCCACCCACCACCAGATCTTAGCAGTGGTTTCTCCTCCCACTGCATGCTCTTGGGAAGAGTGCTCAGCTGCAGTCTCCCACTGCTATTTCTGATTCAAGTGTCTGCACAGAGGGTGAGATTCCCCAATTTTTGGCCAGTCTTTTCCCCACTCCAGGTGGGTTTTTGAGCCTGTGCTAGCCATTTTTCAATGAGGAAAAGTGACACCATGCTATTCAGCACCACCCCCTTTTAGTTTATAAGCTGAATTTCTTAAACTGACCCTTGGCACCCGGCTTGCAACTCAGGATTTTTTTCACAGGAAAGGGGACCCCTCTGCTGTTTTTTTTTTGAGGGCACATTAACACAAATCAATGGATTTTAGATTTTATTTTTCTGCCTCCTACCCAAAACATCGAGGACTAATCTTTCTTTCATATGAAAATATGCTATTGTTCTCCCTTGAAGTTTTGCCCTTCTTTGAGTTTACTCTTTAAATAAAATCCATTCAGTCTTCCCTTTTTTTTTTTTTGGGAGGAAAAATGCTTTTACAAAGCATGCTAGGTATTCTCACAGAACAGTTTGAATTGCTTGATCTCTAACTAGTGCATATTAGTTCTTGTTTTTTTTTTTACTAACAGTTTGTATTTGCACTGCATATTTCCCATTTTGTTTGCTTCTCAAGAATATGTAACAGGCTAGGGGGCAGCTGGGTAGCTCAGTGGTTTGAAAGCCAGCCCTAGAGACGGGAGGTCCTAGGTTCAAATCTGGCCTCAGACACTTCCCAGATGTGTGACCATGGGCAAGTCACTTGACCCCCATTGCCTAGCCCTTACCACTCTTCTGCCTTGGAGCCAATACTCAGTATTGACTCCAAGAAGGAAGGTAAGGGTTTAAAAAAAAAAAGACTATGCAACAGGCTAGACTGCTTAAATTAGAGACCAAACTGAAATATTCTGACAAAGTGTTATGGGGTTCAGATGTGTACCCCTGGGGTTCAGGAAGGATACCTTTGGCAAGAATGCAAGACTCCAAAATTTAGCTTAAAAACAAAACGAGAAATTTATTAGTTTAGGAGGCAATGTTGAGAATGGCCAGGAGGATAGCAAGGTTGAGCAGCAAGATGGGGAGCAGTTCCTTGGGAGGACAGCATGAAAGGAAAGGCTGCTCCCCTAAGGACAGCATAGATGGAAAAGCTGTCCCCCCAGACGACATCAGTTCTGGGGATTTTGTACTCTTTACAACAGATGCTATGTCATGGTGTGGACATGACCTAGAGTGTTAATAATCACTTAGGCATTTGGTGGGGTTGAGGTGGTCATCTGACTTGGGTCTGCCTGGAGGCATGAAGATTCCTTAACAAAAAGATATCTTGAGATATAGCCTGATAGGATCTTGGTGTAGCCTGGAGGTGCGTCTCTCTGTCCAAAATAGTTTGCCTGAGTTTCTGGGGGTACAGTGCCCATGTCAAAAGTTTTGATATTCTTAAATATTCTCAACACACAGAGTAGAGAATCCTGCCCATTGCTTCTATCAGAAATTTCCGAGTTCTGACAAATGAAGTGCAAATAGTTAATAAATAGTGCGGAGGGGAATAAACTTTAAAAGAGATCTGGAAGTTTATTGTTTCCTAACTACTTTTAATTTATTAACCTCCATGAGAGTTAAAAGAAGTCTATTGGAATTGGAGAAAAGGATTTTTCACGTCCCTGCCTATGTCTTTGTTACGCTTATTTGCTGATTGCTTGTGTTGAGTTAATTTTTTTAAAGTTCATATGTTAATCAAATCAATATCTTTCTGATATACTGAATCATTTCAAGCTAATGTTTTTGCCTATTAGATATATTCTATTATATTGATTTTTGTACCTTTCCCCTCTGACTGTACTGAAGAACATCATTATGAAAGCCCATAAACACCTTTTTCAGTGGCAAAATCATAACTCATTAGGGGTGTGCTGCATTTGTCACATAGATAATGATGGATGGAATTCATCAAAACTGGTTACAACTTGTATACAACCTTTAGAGAATTTAATGAGCTAAGAATTTCAATTGCAATTTTAAGAGGTCTACAGAAATTACTTTAGATATCTAGGAGATTTCTGGAATGATATTTAAAATATATATGCATACATATATTTTAAAAAATGTTGAACTAAAAGGTAGAGAACCAAATAGATGTTCCTACCTAGCCTAGAAAGGCTAAGTGACTTGCCCAAGTTAATACAACTAATTAGTGGCAAGTTACAACTAGGTTCTGGAACTAGAACTTGAGTCCAAATCTCTTTAATTCCAAGATGGTTTGATTGCCAGTTGTATGAAACTGCTACCTTTTCTTCCACAGTGACCTGAAATTTGTTATTGGGGCACTGAAAATATTAATAGAAGAAGATCAGGGATGTAGAAAAAACATCCAAGCTATCTTTGAGCAGGTAAGACAGCACAGTTCCTCCCCATTAATCAAGTTTTATTGAATGTTAGTTGTGTTCACAGTGATAAAAGTGGTGGAAAGCAAAGCAGTCAGTGTGAATGGTGCCCATAATAATGCATGAAATAAATGCTTCCTATTTCATTCATCCATTCTTTTGATCAGTCCAAACAAAACTTTTCAATCTTACTAAAACTCTTCTTGGCCTAAGAGGACTGCTTTATGAAAGGTGAATTGACCAAAACTCCCATATCACTACTCTCTGCCTAGTACTACTTATCACTCTTTAGAAAATCCAGTATGGAAATCATTTGGGAACCCCAGCCTACTACTACTACTAATCCATGAATTGTGTCTACTTGATCAAGAGAAAGGATCATCGGCTGGGGTATCCTTCTTCCTTGCTTCCCTTACTCCATTGCAGCTATTAACTACTCTTAGGTCTTAAGATGTGAATCAGTAACTTTCTTCCTTCTGAAGTGAAGAAGGCCCACCAGGCTTTTTTTATTATTATTTTCTCTGTGAATGTGCCTCTGAAGTCTGCTAGAATGTAGGCCTTACAATCGATTTCCCCTACTTTTATGCTATCATTGTAACTACTAATTGAAGTACCTCTGGATGTGTGCAAAATGCTGCTAAGCGCTGGAGACATAAAGAGAAAAAATGAAACATTTCCTGATCTTGAGACACTCTTACTCGATACTCTAAGTGGAAAGTACAACATTTAAAATAAGGTTCAGCTGAAGCACAAGATGGAATGCTTCAGAAGTCCTGGGGTCTCAGTGGTAGAATGGATGGAATGGATAGCAAGCGCCATTTGGCAATGATTTCACAAAGATTAGTTAGACTGGTTCTGCCATCTATCACATCAGTAAATTCTTTTTGTATTTGAGGATTAAACCCAGTGTCTCGGTCACATATTATCAAGGCTTTCCTGTTGTTATTGGATAAAGTCTAAACCCAGTACCTTCCATACTCTGACACCAGAGGGTTCCATACTTGATTCCCAGAGTACCATAAAATAATTTATATACATATGTATATATGCATATATCTATATCTATATCTTTGTAGTCATATAAATCTTATATACCCAGAGCTTAGCTGAGGACCAGAAGACCAGACATGGAAGAAGCTCTTAGTAGTGAATATCATTTTTCCTTTTTTCTATACGCATGTAAATCTGTGTGTCTGTATATACATATATATGCACATAAATGCATGCACACATTTATTTATATATGTGTATGTGTGTATGTGTCGATATCTATACCTCTATCTAAGGCCAGGTTACTTACTCATCAGACCTGCCCTAACATTCTTCTAGTTTGCAAAAGGGCTTGTCACTGTAATTTCTCAGCTATTATGGTATTTCCACTGACTGTTTTTGAACATCTCTTGGAGTCCATTTTACTAAATTACAATCCTCCTAGAAGCAGAAACTCTCTTTCCCCCTGTATATACAGAACTATGCAGGAAGAGAAGCTTCATTTTGTAGTGTTAGGAAGTGATATGTATTGAAGTGGTCCCCCTGATGTCCATCCTGGATGTCTGAAGCTCACCAGGTCAGTAACATCTTACTGCTTTTGGCAGCTTCCTGCAACTAAATGGCAGTGAAGGTGTCACCTTGCCTTGAAAAACACAATTCTTAACTGGGAGAGCTTTTAAGCTTTGGATTCTATCCCTAACCTCATTCCTATCTACATGATATCTCTTTCCCTCTTCCCATTCCCATCCATGTCCCCATCTCAGTTCCCAAACCTATCCCTGTCTCTAATCTCATGTAAATCTCTCGTCCTATCCTGATTGGTTTTACTCAATAGCTACTAGTCATGGAATTTGTGCATATGTTTTTGAATGTAATAGATCTGAAGGGGTCATTTGAGAATAAAGAGGTCAGATAAGTGGCTAGCAGGAATAAATGAGATGGTTGTGACTGTTGGAGAGGAAAAGGATTGAATAACGTGTAATTAATAGATTTATTTTGGTTCATTTGGTAAATTTCAGGCTAACATTTTTCAAGACAAATATAAAGACATGAACACATACAAAGTGAATATGGAACAGAAACCTGATGAATCAAATAAAGAAGGCACATTTTTACCATTGGCCCCAGAAGAAGAATTATTACTAGAACAATTTAAAATAAAACCTAAAGAGATAAAAAATGAAGATTTATCACCAGGGCAATTATTAGCCCAAGGGGATTTCAATTCAGGTAAGACATATATCCTTGCTCAAAACATTTGACCCTAAAGTTTTCTGATAGAAAAGAGAAATTTGGAACAAATGTTTCTATCACTCACCGAATCTCTGGTCTCTATTCCTTTTCCCTTCATATCTCTAATAATGAGAATGCTAGCTGCTTTATAAGGCTTTCTCAACTATTGGTGATCACTCTCTTGGTGATTGAACTATAAGGGACCTTGGAAATATTCTACTATAACATTTTAATTGCTATAGAAATCTATGCTATATGTATGTCAGAATGTCATTTAGCTTCTGCCTCAAAATATGCCGTGATAGGAAACTCATTTTCTCAACATCCAGGCCACACTATTGCTAAATTACTTAAGCTTTTAGAAAATATTTCAGTACAATTTTTTTTGCTCAGGCTTTTTTTTTATAATTTAGTCCTTTTCCCTTCTTTTGAAATAATACAGAAAAAGATCTTGTTCCTCTTTCCCTATTACTATCCATTTGACCTATAAAATCAACTTATTTTCCACCTAAGACTTTTTTTTAATCTCTATGATCATGTTTAGCCTGAAGACAATCTTTATATGATTTCTTATTACATCGTTGGGACATGGTTTTGTTTAGAGTCTATTATCCATCCTACTTTAATGACATCCATTTTGGTTTATCAACATTCTGTTGGTCTCATTGCAACAAAATCTTTTTTTTTTAATTCAATTACTTATAGGAATAATTTTGGCCATTTCTTTTGACATTTTAAAATTCAGATACCCCCATCTCCCTTTCCCTACCTGAGGGGGTGAAGAATCTGATATAGGTTATACTCATACTATTATGTAATACCTATTTCCATATGGTTCCCATCATGATAGACACAGAACACACATATTCAATAGAAATCTCATGAAGATTTATAATATAACTTATAATTTATAATATAACTATAATAGTGGAAGATGTCAAGTTTTGATCTACACTCAGATTTTTTTTTTGTAGCTTCCTTGACCATTGATAGTATGTTCTTCATGTGTTACCTTGGAAGCTTAATGATAATGATTTAGTCCTTCACAGTTGATCATTGTATAATATTTCTGTTATAGTCTCTAGTTATAGTTGTTCTGCTCACTTTTTCTGAATTCATCCTGTTCATTGTTCCTTATGGCATAATAGTAATCCATTACAACCATATTCCACAGCTTGATCATTCAACCACTAAATAATGGACAACCCCTCAGTTTCCAATTCTTTGCCACTATAAAAAGAGCTGATAATAATATTTTGGCACAGTTAATTCCTTTTATTCTATCTTTGATCCATTTGGGTGAGATTGTTGTATAGACCTTTGGGTATTGTTTCATATAAGTCTCTAGAATGGTTGTATCGATTCACACTATCACCAATGAAGTTTATTAGTGTTCCAATTTTCCCACCTCCTCTTCAACATTTATCATTTTCCATTTTGGTCATGTTAGCTAATCTGAAGGGTATGAGATCATTTTGCAGAGTTGGCTTAATTTTCATTTCTTTCATCAATAGTGATTGGGAATTTTTTAAAATATGGCTATGTAAAGTTTTAATCTCTTCTGAGAAATGCCTATTCAAATCCTTTGACCATTTCTCAATTGAGGAATGTTGTGTATTATAAATTTGACTCAGTTCTCTTTATATTTAAGAAATGAGACTTTTATCAAAAATTGCTATAAATTTTTCCTCAGAATTTGTTTTTTCATTTCTAATCTTAAGTACATTTGTTTTATTTGTGCGAAACCTTTTTAATATAATGAAATCAAAATGCCCTTTTAATCAAGTATGCCGATGATTTATTTATTTTATTTTTTCATAAAACAAACTATTTGTCTTATTTTATTAGTTCTATGGTTTTCTTACTTTCAATCTATTCATCCCTTGCTTGATTTTCATGATTTCCAATTTGCTGTTTAATTGAGGATTTTTAAATTTGTCCTTTTCTAGGATTTTTAGTTGTATCACCAATTCGCTTATGACCTGCTTTTTTTCTACTTTACCTGATATAAGCAATAAGAGATGTGAATTTTCCTCTAAGTACGGCTTTGGCTACATGCTAAAAATTTGATATGTTGTCTCCTTATAATCATTGTCTTTAATGAAATTATTGATTGTTTCTATGATTCATTCTTTGACCCATTTATTCTTTAGGCAAAAATTTGTTTATATCTATCATATGCCATACGCCATAAATTTATTTATTGGCAAATAGAGAAGGTTTCCTATTTTAGCTATAAATATCACTTGTATAATTTGTTCATTAGAAAACACCTTTTTCCTGGGTGCCATCCATTACTTGCATTCCTTTTGCACTGTGAATCTGTGAACATTTGGAGTATCACTGTCATTGCTAACAGAAGGAAATCTGGTTCAGCCTTATGAATCTGAGATCTGGAAGAATGAATACTGGTGAATTGAGCAACAGTTTGAAAATGAATGCTGTACTTCAGGGGCTGACTTTTTTTTGGCTGCCAAGTACCAACAATTAATATGATTGTGGTTCAGAGAATATTAGAACCTCTAGTGTGAGGGCTTGCTGAACGCTTTTCAGGGCTGCTTATCTACCTTTGGTGTCTACTTGTCACTGAGCTCTCACCTGTGGTTCCAAGAAGTTGTAGCATGTGGAGCAGCCTCTTAAAACTGAACAGATGGGTTAAGTTAGGTTGATATCTACTCCAGGCTTGTGAAGACCTCCTCCTGGAATAGGTGGATGAGAAAATTTGCTTCAGTAGCCATGAATGTAGCTGAAGTAAGCACTGTGGAGTGCGTAGAGTTTGGTTGGACATCTAAGACACTAAAGTCATTTAGGTTCAGTGTCAATCAACTAGGTTCAGTGTCAGTTATCCAGACTTTTGTCTTGCCAAAGGATTTAGATGATTCTGCAAGAAAGAGTGAGGCTGACAATTTTGTGCAACTCACTTAAATCCAATTCATACACAAGTGAAGATATTACTCTGTGATGTCACTGGTACTTTTCAAACATAAGGATCACCACCACCACTGCCAACTGATTAATCAACATTTTTGACTGTCTCATCCTTTTAAGTCTTCTTCAATCTAGCTTTACTTGTTTTAAACTGCCCTTGCAGCGGGACTAGTATTTTCTTGGTAGATATCCTAGATCATCAGTCTTAGAAGGAACCTCAAAGACCACCCACTTTAATCCCTTCATTTTGTAGGTGAGAAAAATGAGGCCCGGAGAAGATATTCAGATAGTTACCTTCCCAGCGGTGACTTCATGGCTTCTGGCTCTAAAATCAAGGCCAAAGGTAGGTTCTTCACTTTATAAGATGTCTAAGCCTTGGTCAGCAATAGTAACCAATGAAAGATTGCTGTTGTCCCTTGCTAATCCTAGTAAAATATTTGTGTACTGTTGTACTCATTGAATTATTTATTTTTCTTAGAGACCCAAATAAAAAAAGAAAAAGAAGAAGAAGAAATAGTAGTGGAGGAAGAGATTATTAGCACTGGAAAACCTACAGAGGGAAAGGCTAAAAAGGGATTTTCCTGGTTCCGGTAAGAGATGTACTTTTTATATATGGATAACAATATTCTTAATAAACAAAACATTTTATTTCTCCTGGAATTTACCTCTTTGGCTACTGTTTGCTATGTTTTTTGCCCCTTTCTACAAAAGAACTTCATTATTTATATGAATTTTCTCAGTTGTTCACATCTTCCTCAAATGGGTGCTGGCATAGAGTAAAGGTGTCAAATTCACAGTTTATGGATGTGACCCAGAGAGATCCATTTCTTTTTGAGTCTGATAATAACAACTTAGTGGGAAAAGTATAGGACATGGAATCTGAGTTATCTGCATTCAGACTGGAGTTTTATCACCTAGTCATGTGTTCAAATTCAAGTATTTTCTGATCAATAGGTTACAGACTTCCCATCTATAAAATATTACAAGTTGACATCTAGCGTTACTTCAGATCTAAATCAGTGACCCCCTCGCTCCTTACAAGACAAATCATGTATTAGTTGTGGTTAATGTGGAGGAGGAAGAAGTAGAGAAATGATATTGTGCCATACGCACACATATTTAACTTAACTGGCTTCCATATCTAGTTTTATATTTTTACCTATAGCGCCAAATTTGATCTTGCCCCTTCTCTAATACATGTGCTGACATAGCACGTATCCTACAAAAAGTGTAACTCCAAACTCTTTGAACATGTAGCTTTGTCTTTTTTTTCAGAATTGAAATTCATGAAATTTTTATAGTGTGCATCTATTTAAGATCCTTTTTTGTGTCATAGTAGAATGTATTTTGTGTTTTAATAATTATTTCACTCTCAAATGTTGTATGATTCTAGCAATATCAAAGAACGCAAGCTGTGGAACTTCTTTCATTTTAAAAAACATGACAAACAAGTAAAGAATGTGCACAAGTGGGAAGAAATTGATCAAGAGGTAAATTTTCATTATGTTAAATTTATCAAAGATTTAAGTTTGTTTCCCCATTTAAATTACTAGAGAGTGAGCTTTTTCTTGAATTAGAAAACTATAATTTACCTTGGATTGAGGAGTTAACATTCTGTCATAATTAATAATCAGTATTAATCAGGAATAAAATTACCCGAGTAAGGAGCCAAAGTACCATAGCGGCAACTGTTTGGCCTTGAAGTCACTTTTTTGTTCCCAGAGATCATTCAAGAACCTCTCTCAAGAAAAGGGAATGATTAAGAACTCTTAAAACATTTGAATTCTCTGTATTTGGATGTTCTAAGGACAAAGGATAATTGATTCAACTTTTGGCCTCAGAATATTGTTGGCTGAAAATTTTCTAAAATGATGGCACAGAGTATTGAAATACACTTAACCTAGAGAAAAGTGCAAGTTGAATTGTTATGGGCTGATGCAGGTAGGAAGTGATAACATATTAGGATAATTTTCCCTCCATGAGACAGAAGGGGTCTCTGAAGGGGATGTACAATATTTAAAAAATAACAGGTAGGTAAAATGGTAAAAGTTTACCAAGAAATACCACTGTCGGTTGTTGGCAAAATAAGAGGAGAGATTGCATGTGTATGTCTTGATTGACTGTGCCTGTGTTACTGAGCAAAAAAAGAACATGAGAGCCACAGATGGGCCAATATGACAATGAAGGAAAATAATAAATGTTGAAGGGGATATGGCAGAATTGGGACACTAATGCATTGCTAGTGGAGTTGTGAATTAATACAAGCATTCTGGAGGGAAATTTGGAATTATGAGCAAAGGGCTCTAAAAGAACACATTTGATCCTTTGATCCAGCAATACCACTGCTGGGTTTGTACTCCAAAGAGATAATAAGGAAAAATGCGTATACAAAATATTCATAGCTGAGCTCTTTGTGGTGGCAAAAATTGGAAAATGAGGGGATGTTCCTCAATTAGGGAATGACTAAACAAATTGTGGTATATGTTGGTGATGGAATACTATTGTGTTATAAGGAATGATGACCTACTTGATTTCTATATGAACTGGAAAGACCTTCATGAACTGAAGCAGAGTGAAATGAGCAGAACCAATCGAATGATATACACTGAAAGTGAAACATTGTAGAACTATCCAACATAATGAACTTTACTACTCGCAGCATACAATAGTCCAGGACATTGCTGAAGGACTTATGAGAAAGAATCCTATCTATATTGAGAGAGAGAACTATGGGAATAGAAATGAAAAAGAAAAACTTAAGACTTAACACTTAGAACTTGTTTATATGAATATATGATTTGGGGTTTGAGCTCTATGGTAAAAATGAATAATATAAAATTAGATATCAAGGGATAACATTTGTACAATCCAGTAGAATTGCTTATTGCTTCTGGGAGGGGAAAAGGGAAAGAAAATGAATCATATAAACTTGAAAAAATATTAAAAATAAAAAAAGAATATGAGGTATGAGGTCAATTGAGAAAATATCTATTGATCTTCACACACATATTTTTACACATACATAAATAAATAGATACACATGTACATATGATTAAGTCCAACTAAAGATTTCATCACCCACCAGGCATTAGGAGGTATTTCTGACCTGCCCAATTTTGTTTGTGCTCTAGCTAGCAAGAATAAAATTCTGAATTGCCTCACATTTGGAATTCTTTTGAATCCTCCAAGGATGGTCCCATCTCTTAATAGATACTGAAAAAGGACCCCCACCACACTGTCTAATGGAGATGGGCATATTTTTTTCAATTTTCTTTTACTTATAAAATAATGAATGGCAATAAAATACAAGCTTTCCTCCAAACCTAAAGGTGACAACATTGAATATATTTAGTATTTGTAATCATGATGGTCAACTTGCCAAAATCTTGTAAAAAAAGTAAGATTTGTTTCCATTTACTTTCTAGAAATATTACCCATCAGTAGAAATAGACAAAAAACTAGGATGCACTTTAATAGTTCCTGACCAGTTTCTCAACTGATATGGTAACCTCAATTGGAAAGTTATGGATATCAGACACTGGAAGATGGAATTGGGGACTTGAGGGTTCTTTGCCTTTATAAGAACCATCACTAGATTCTAAAGTTAGCTAACACCTAGCTAATCTAACTTCTAGTCTTAGAACCTGATGATGACTCTTCCTCTGCCTCCCATGACCCAGAAACCCCAGCAGCTCCTACCAGGCCAAGTTGCCTCAACTTCCTTCCTGGGTGGATATTGGGTAAAGTGGCCTGTGTTCCTGGCCAAAGAAGAGACAAAACTACCTGGGTAAAGGTAGATTTTAGTTCAATTTATTTTGGCCATGGAGAATAACTGAATACACTTTGGATGTAGATAATTTTCCTCTCATCTTGTCTTAACTTGGAGTAGGTGGAAACATTTTAGTATTAATACATTCCCTTACAAAGTCATCACTCCTTAAGTGAAAATATATCGAGTATTTTGCCTGTTTTAGAATACTGCTATTTTTAAAAAGGCTCCAAAGTATTTTCATTGCAAAAAATAAAGTTTTTTCCTGGTTTACAAAACTCACTTCAGATCTCTTGTTGTTCTGTGAATTTTTGACATACAGATGAAAGAAAAGGGTGGTGGGGATAAGAAATACAGCAGCCTTGAAAAGCAAAAATTATAAAAAAACGAACTGTGAAAGGAGGGATGATTTTGGAAAAATGGTCTCTAAGGCTCCTTTGAGTTTTTGCTGTCTATGGTTATATTAACATATAGCCATGGAAGCTTTTTAAATATTGTGTCTCTTGATCTCTAGGTATTGGATGATTACTGTCCTTATTCTACTGAAGCCCCTAAAACATTGCCAACACAGTGGACAAATATTGAAGTTGGTAATTGGTTATGGAGCATTGGAATGGAGGAGTATGTTGTAAAATTTTATTGTAAAGGAATAAATGGTGGAAAACTCCTCATACTGGACAATCGCTCGCTAAAAGTAAGTATGATAATCTAGGTGATATAGATGAATGTTTACAAAAATATAAATTGCCTAGATTAACATATGAAGAAATAGAATTCTTAAATAATCCCATATCAGAAAAAGAAATTGAACAAGCCATCAAGGATCTCCTTAAGAAAAACATCCCCAGGGCCTGATGAATTAACAAGGGAATTCTATCAAACATCAAAGAAAAGCTCAAAGTTCTTTTGGAGAAGAACAAAAGATCAAGGATATCCAGGGAAATAATGAAAAAAAAAAAAAAAACGCAAAGGAAGGTGGCCTTTGTAGTACCAGATCTCAAACTATGGTAGCCTTTTTAGTACCAGATCTCAAACTATACTATAAAGCAGTGGTCATCAAAACAATTTGGTAATGGCTAAGAGGGAGAAAGGAGGATCAGTGGAATAGACATGGGTTAAGTGACCTCAGCAAGACAGTCTATGACAAGCCCAAACATCATAGCTTTTGGGACAAAATGTAAAATAAATAATTTTGATTACATCAAATTAAAAAAGTTTTGTACAAACAAAATCAATGCAACAAAAATTAGAAGGGAAGTAACAAATTGGGAAACAATCTTCATAACAAAATCTCTGACAAAGGTCTAATTACTCAAATTGACAAAGAAGTAAATCAATTGTCCAAAAAAATCAAGCCATTCTATAATTAATAAATGAGCAAGGGACATGAATAGGCAATTTTCAGTCAAAGGAATCAAAACTATTAATAAGCACATGAAACAGTGTTCTAAATCTCTAATAATCAGAGAAATGCAAATCAAAACAACTCACCTCATACCTAGAAGATTGGCTAACATGACAGCAAAAGAAAGTAATGAATGATGGGGAGAGGGGGTGTGGAAAAGTTGGGATATTTGCAATGCTGGTAGACTTGTGAATTGATCCAACCATTCTGGAGGGCCATTTGGAACTATGCCCAAAAGGGGCTAAAAGACTGTCTGCCCATCGATCCAGCCATAACACTGCTGGGTTTGTACCTCAATGAGATAATAAGGAAAAAGACATGTACACGAATATTCGTAGCTGCACTCTTTTTGGTGGCAAAAAATTGGAAAATGAGGGGATGCCCTTCAGTTGGGGAATGGCTGAACAAATTATGGTATATGTTGGTGATAGAATTACTATTGTGCTCAAAGGAATAATAAAATAGAGGAATTCCATGGGAACTGGAACAGCCTCCAAGAAGTAATGCAGAGTGAAAGGAGCAGAACCAGGAGAACATTGTACACAGAGACTGATACACTGTGGTACAATCGAATGTAATGGATTTTTCCATTAGTGGCAATTCAGTGATCCTGAAGAACCCAGAGGGATCTATGAGAAAGAACACTATTCACATTCAGAAGAAAAACTGTAGGAGTAGAAACACCAAAGAAAAACAACTGCTTGATTACATGGGTCTAGGGGGATATGTTTGGGGATGTAGACCATAAAGGAACATCCTAGTGCAAACATCAACAGCATGGAAACAGGTTATGATCAAGGACACATGTAATACCCAGTGGAATTGCGCATCAGCAATGGGAAGGGTGGGAAGGGGGAGGGGAGGGAGGAATAGTATATGATTTTTGTAACCAAGGATTAATGTTTGAAATTGACCAAATTAAAAAATAAATAAAATGAAATGAAATGAAAAAAAAGAGTATATAAGGCCACATTT
The DNA here is from genome assembly GCF_027887165.1 of Monodelphis domestica. Lineage (NCBI taxonomy): Eukaryota > Metazoa > Chordata > Mammalia > Didelphimorphia > Didelphidae > Monodelphis > Monodelphis domestica. The sequence continues at coordinate 33,831,832 of NC_077230.1, forward strand.
GAATTAATGACTTTTTAAAAAATTTAATTTATTTAGTCAATTTTTAGAACATTATTCCTTGGTTACAAGAATTATATTCTTCCCCTCCCTGCCCTCTCCCCACCCTTCCTGAATCTGTTGCTCAATTTCATTGGGTATTATATGTATCCTTGATCAGAACCAATTTCTATGTTGTTGGTGTTTGCATTATGATGATCATTTAGAGTCTACCTCCCCAGCCATATCTGAGTTAAGGACCTCTTGTTTCTAGGCCTAGCTCTCAATTTGCTAAGCCACCTGTCATTCTTTTTTAGAACTCTGTGCATTAAAAAAAAAAAAAACCCACTGGTAACCAGGAAAGCAGGTTTGTAGTTTTTGAACAATCAGATTAATTTCACTGAAACAGATTAAAAAACATTAATCATGGAAAATGGCAAAATTTCATTTCATTTATAGTAAATAGAATCTCATATTTTATAAGGCCTAAATTGCAAATCCTGGTTAGTATGATACCTTTGTCTTTGACTAGAGATACTTGATCCATGAAATATGATAACTTACTAGACAAAAAAAATTCTTCTTGGATTCATTTATTTCCTAAGAGAATATAATTTTGAGGGTTTTAAAATATACTTTCTCTCATAACATGTTTCTAGGATTTTCCTAAAATATAGTATTTGATTTAAGTTCCTTTAAGCTGTAAATGTCTGATATTCTGAGCCTTCAATTTTAATTTAATTTTTAATTTTAAAAATAAATTATTAATACATTTAAGTATTGATTGATTTTATTATTCATTCTTTTACTTAAGTAAACAGGAATGTTTTAATTAATTTAATTTTCCATTTAATTTTTTTTCAATTCGGGATTGTTTCAATAGCACAAGCATCATTGGACTCCCATCTAGATAAATAACAATTAATGCATGAAATCCCAAAATGTTTCACAAAGGCAAACTATTATGGTAGTTCCTTAATGTATTTTAGGATTGTACGATGTAATTTTTTACTTCATCCAGACCTAGGGAATATTTTTCTATTGTTGGAAAATCTGTGTTCTTTAAAATGATCCTATAGCAGCTTCATTTTCAGGTTCATTATGTAAAGAATTAGAAAATCTATTCATCTGAATAAGTAGATGCAAAATTACACTTTTAATTTTTCTTTTCAAAGGAAATCGAAGTCAACAGGAAGAAAGACCGCCGGAAAATACTTAAGGCTATTAAGAAAATTAGAGATTTTTTGGAAAAAAATCATATTTGGGTCTTACTATAGAAATTGATGGAAAGAAGACACAGAACCTGAATGATATGGCAAAAATGGAAAATGCAATTACTTTTGTTATATTGACTTTTCATCATTTTACTTGTATGTTACTTTTGCTATATGAACTTTTAATCATTTTATTACTGTTATTCTGTTATAATTAACTTTTAATCATTTTGTTACTGTTACTTTTGTTGTTATTAACTTTTAATCATTTCACTTCAATGTTACTTTTGTTATATGAACTTTTAAGGGATTTACTTCCATGTTACTTTTGTTATATGAACTTTTAATCATTTCACTTCTATTTTACTCTTGTTATATGAACTTTTAAGGGATTTTACATCCATGTTGACTTTTGTTATATGAACTTTTAAGGGATTTTACTTACATGTTACATTTGTTCTATGAACTTTTAATCATTTCACTTCTATGTTACTTTTGTTATATGAACTTTTAAGGGATTTTACTTCCATATTACTTTTGTTATATGAACTTTTAATCATTTTATTACTGTTATTCTGTTATTATTAACTTTTAATCATTTTATTACTGTTACTATTGTTATTATTAACTTTTAGTCATTTCATTTCCTTGTTACTTTTGTTATATGAACTTTTAAGGGATTTTACTTCCATGTTACTATTGTTATATAAACTTTTAATCATTTTATTACTGTTATTCTGTTATTATTAACTTTTAATCATTTTATTACTGTTACTTTTGTTATTATTAACTTTTAATCATTTCACTTCCATGTTACTTTTGTTATATGAACTTTTAAGGGATTTACTTCCATGTTATTTTTGTTATTATTAATTTTAATCATTTCACTTCTATGTTACTTTTGTTATATGAACTTTTAAGGGATTTTACATCCATGTTGACTTTGGTTATATGAACTTTTAAGGGATTTTATTTCCATGTTACTTTTGTTATATGAACTTTTAATCATTTTATTACGGTTACTTTTGGTATTATTAACTTTTAATCATTTCACTTTCATGTTACATTTGTTCTATGAACCTTTAAGGGATTTTACTTCCATGTTACTTTTGTTATATGAACTTTTAAAGGATTTACTTCCATGTTACTTTTGTTATATGAACTTTTAAGAGATTTTACTTCCATGTTACTTTTTTTATTACTAAGTTTTTAATCATTTCACTTCTTTGTTACTTTTGTTATATGAACTTTTAAGTGATTTACTTCCATGTTACCTTTGTTATATGAACTTTTAATGGATTTTACTTCCATGTAACTTTTGTTATATGAACTTTTAAGGGATTTTACTTCCATGTTACTTTTGTTATATGAACTTTTAAGGGATTTTCTTCCATGTTAATTTTGTTATATTTACTTTTAAGGGATTTTACTTCCATGTTACTTTTGTTATATGAACTTTTAATCATTTTATTACCGTTACTTTTGTTATTATTAACTATTAATCATTTCACTTCTATGTTTCTTTTGTTTCATTATTAACTTTTAATTATTTCATTTTTAAGTAAGTATTATTTTGATAGAGGATAATTTTTGCACAGGTTAATAATTGTTAGTATCATACATATAAAATTTGAAAAAATGGTTATAATATGCACGTATACTTTTTTATAAGAACCAATATGGAATTTCCTCCATATGACCATAATGTAAAAAGCAATCATTCTAATCTAACAAAATATTTAGTTATTTTTCCTTTTCAACTTTTCATTGCCACTGCCACCAGCTTTAAAGAATCTGTCTCAAGTATTCTTTATTAGTTCATCATCCCAGAGAACTCAATAGGCTTTAGTCAAGCCCTCATGATGCTCTGTTACTTTTGTTTCAGAATCTATATATAAACCAAAGAAATGCATATAAAAATCAGTACATGTTATAGATTTCCTGTAAGGATACATATTGTTCATGAGAATCTCCTTATTACCTTACTTTTTTGTCATAATCCTCTCCAAATCATATTTTAAGAGCTACAAAGTATAGTTTTATATTCATCACTCTCTTATAGAATTTAGTTTAAATTTCTATCAAAGTATTTTAAATAACAATGAAAATAACTTCATAAAACTTTCCCCCTTAAAATTTCAGTTCATTCTCTCATAAAGGTATAAAAGCTCAGTGGAATAAGGATACCTCTATAGGATTCATACATAGGCACAGGCAGCACTTATGCTTTGGGACATGGGTGAACAGAACACGTTGGAGGGCAATGAAATTAGAGCTAAGAGATATCCCAAAACTATCCTCATTAAGGACATTGTAACATGTAAGGCATCCATTGATGTTAAGTGAGCAGCCTAGATGTAATCATAAAACTGACTGGACAGGACACTTCCTCCTGATAGGGAATATTTTAATATGGATACTTGCACACACATATGTATTTCCATTTAAGTGTGTATACACATATATACAATAATCTATACTAAAAAATAAGCATCATATGAAACTGAGAAACACTAGCAGTTATACCAATAAATATAAGAGTAACGAAAAAATACCAACTCTCCCCAATACTATTTGAAATTTTTCTGGAAATCCAATAGTAATAAGAAAGACAAATCCAGGACCTAAAGGGATGAAAACAGGAGTATATCTAGTTATTCTTATTTGCTTATAACTGACAGATGTCTTAGAAAATCCTAAAAAATCAGGAGATATTGTAACTGAGATGAGAATTTATAGCAAATTTCCATTCTACAAAGTAAACCCTCAAAAATCAATTCTATTTCTATATAATAGCCAAAAAGATTCAATGGGTAGTAATAGAGATAAAAATCACATTGTAAATAACTATAAATAGCTGCAAATAACATGTTAGGATCAAACTACTGAAATATACAAACTAATTGTATAAACAACATTATAAAGTGATCCTTCAGGAAGAAAAGAAAACTGTAAATAGCTGGAGGGGAATATTCATTATTCATGACTGGTGATCATAATTTAGGGCAAGTGTCAGTGCTACTCTACTTAACCAATTTCTAGTGCTATGGCAATCAGATTTTTAAAGGTTACATTATGAAATTCAATAGAATTATAACAACTCAAATTAAAAAAAATATATAAAGGGGAATAATGAATGAAGACTGGGAAATATAAAGTCTGTAAATTAAATACTGAGTCCAGACTTCATACTGTTATATGGAAGCAATCACCAAAGCCATACTCTAATGATTAAAAAATTGAAAATGAAATTTTGTATATATAGTCAGTGAAGGGTGGTTTAGCATAAATGTTTGTTGTATTGTGACAAAGGCTTTTTTCTATATCAAAAAATTATGTAGTTTAGGTCGTTTTTCTTTTCTATATGATTGTCTTTACTCTTTTCCTTATGTTAAACTATCTTTTGTATTCCCCGCATAAATCTAATTTTTTTAATCACAGATTGGTTTTTGGATCAATCACTGTATTTTGTTGACAGAATTTTACTAAAAATTGTTAAATTAAGTTTCATTAAAAGTCTGGACTTCTGTAATTTTTCCTTCCCTTGTTTAGGTGTTAGGATTATAATTATTCAGTGAAATTTAATAGTGCTTTCTCAATGTTTTGAAAATATTTTATGTGTATAGTAATACTATAATTATTCTTTGAAAGTTTGACTCAATTCAAGACTAGGAATTTTTCACCAATATCCCCTGAATTCCCACTTTGGCATGGCATTTCATTTATACTTTGATTTCTTTCTCTCAATTTGATTATTAAAGAACTTTATATGGGATTCTGTTAGTTTGGATATTTAACATGCTCGAAGATTTTTCTCTATTTTGTATTTTCAGTTTTATCATCATAAAATCATATAAAGTTGGAAATTATTTGATTCCAGTTTTGTGTTTTATTATATATTCTAGATTCTTAATTGGATTTTCTTCCATCTTTCTAATCATGTTGATGATTTGTCAAATTTGTTCATCTTTTTCAAAAAATCAACTTGTAGTTTTATGCATTATTTTCATCATTTGCAAAGTGGATTTTTTACTTAGTTTTCTCTAATTTTTCATAGTTCATTTTTCTATATTTTCTATTTATTAGCTGCGTTTCAGATATTTTAGTATGTTATTTCATCCTTACAATTTCCAATTGCATTTCCTGTTTTACCTAAAAGTTTATCAATTAAAAAGTCATGTTGGTTTTCCAAGTTATGTCTCTTAAAATTGTTTTATGTTATTTCAAATTTTTTAAATTGTCTTTTCTTTTTCCTATAAAATGTGGGAAATGAATAATAAACTCTTTTATGAATTTATATTGTCAATCAAATTTCTATATCGGCCATGTTGAAAAAATACGAATGTCTTATTCTGTACTCTTGAGTCTTTGATTCATCAGGAGGTAAATAGTATGCTTTTTCATTAAGCATCTTGAATGATGGTTGGTCATTACACTGATTAGAATTCCTAATTTGTTCAATGTTTTTGTCATTACCATATTGTTCTCCTTGGCTCTGTTTACTTGTCTCTCCTTCACACTTTACAAGTCTTCCCATTATTTTCTCAAACCTTCTTCCGTTATTTATTGAAATACAATACCATTCTATCATATTTCCATCACATAACTTTCAGCCATTCCCCAATTTGTGGGCTTGCCTTCAAATTTCTATCCCTAGCCACATTAAAAAGGTATATAATATATTTTAAAATATGTATGCAAATACATATATGTGATATATATCTTTATGTATATGACTATCACTCCCTTCCTCTGGCCTCCCTCTAATTACCCCATTTTCCCACAGTAAGGCCAGCTACATCTCTCACTATGAGTTCTAAGGGGGTAGTATCCTTTTTTATACTTTTTAAACTTTTACCTTATATCTTAGTACCAATACTAAGTAAAAAGTTCCAAGGCAGAAGAACAGTAAGGTCTAGGCAAAGTTGCCAAATTTGAATGCAGGTCCTGTCTGTAGGTCTGGCTCTCTAACCATTGAAAAACCCAGCTGTCCTGGTATGATCCCTTAATAATAAAGTCTTCAGACATCATATCAGTGTGTTATGTTTACCCTATTAGGTGATTAGGAGCTGGTTACTTTAACACTATGAACATCAATTAGACTTTGGTAAGAGATATTTGCTTCAACAATATAGTAAGAAAAGAATTCCAAATATTACCCCAACATCTTTTCTCCTATTTCAACACAATCACAGGCAAGGATGAGATCATTCTTAACTTGGATTTGATCCACCAAATTTACTTACAAATCTCTCACTGAACAATGGAAGACTCTCTCTCTCTTTTTTTTTTTTTTTTTTTTTTTGCTTTTAAGCATAGCCCAGCCTGGACCCCAGGCCCCAGACTTTCTGTAAGTGGCTAGAGCTTCTGAACTTTTAAAATGCACAAGGTCTGGCCATCTGCATTCTCTTTCACCTAAAAGAAGACAAAAAAGACACAAAATGACAAAAGTCACAGCATGGCATGTACTCCCAACTTTAGCTCAAATCCAGGTAAGACATGATCTGAGAGCCCTATGGCAACTGGCCATCCTCACACACTCTACAGGAAGGGAAGGGCCTTGACCATGTTTCCCATTGGATACTTTTGAGTATACCCCAGTTCTACAGCCCATCAAAAAGGCTCCTCTTCACCACATTGTCAGAGGACCCAAAACAAATACCTTGCAAATACTCCACAGCCTGCAGGGAGATCAACCTATGCCAGTTCATAGATGGGTCTGTTTGGTTGGCTTTCCATTATGATCACAATAAATGTTTCTGAAATAAGAAAAGTACCCCAAATGCCTAAGATTAACCACTATTTCATGATGGAAAATCCTTCATCAAGGGACTGAAACTACAGTTCTCAAAAGAAAAATTGTAAGTTATCATCAACTTTATTAAACATGATTGCAAATCGTTAATAAAATTGTATGCATTAACAGAATGGGGGCTCTACCTCAGGAGGTAGCATTACAAAAGGTCAGAACTGCCAATTTTGGAGAGGATATATAAAAATTAGCACAATGAGTTGTTCTACCTTTGACATGGCATATCCATTTGGGAAAACAATTTGGAATTATAATTTTGAAAAAGTGACTTAAAATGTCTATGCCCTTTGAATATTTTACTCTCAAGCATACATTCCCAAGAAACAAAAAAACTAAAAAGGTCCCCCTGACATCTAAATATTCATTATACCCTTTATGTTGTTGGAGGCAATTAGGGGAAGAAGTGGTTAGCATGCCGGGCATGGTGTCAGAAGACACAAGTTCAGATCTAGTTTCAATTACTCATATCCTGGGCAAATCGCTTAAATGTTATATTGTCTGTGTCTTGGTACAAATTTTGCTCAAATAAACTCGGACAATATAACATTTAAATGAAGTAGCTTCTGGGAATTTTTTAAGGTTTACAATCCTAACCTTATGAAGTAGGTTCTGAGAATTTCTAAGGTTTACAGCACTGAGCGGGCAACCTGGACAGAGCTACAAAGACTCCACATATTGCTCTAGCCTTCCAGGAGGTTTTGGCCTCAGGACATATCCAGTAGAACCCAGCTGAATTTAATCCCATCAAAAGTCTTCAGAGGTCAGGGAAGTCCAAACTCCAAGATCCCTTCCTCACAGACTTCTGGACTTTAATATAAAGAGGGAAACAATAAGTAAATTAGGTGAACACAGAATAGTATACCTGGTAGACCTTTTGGAAGGGAAAGATTTTAAAACCAAGCAGGACATAGAAAGAGTCACAAAATATAAAATAAATAATTTTGTCTACATCAAATTAAAAAGTTTTTGTACAAAGAAAACCAATGTAACTAAAATCAGAAGGGTAACAACAAATTGGGAAACAATCTTCATAAAAACTCTGACAAAGGTTTAATTACTCAAATTTACAAAGAGCTAAATCAATTGCACAAAAAACCAAGCCATTCTCCAATTGATGAATGGGCAAGGGACATGAACAGGCAGTTCTCAGCCAAAGAAATCAAAACTATTAATAAGCACATGAAAAAGTGTTCTACATCTCTTATAATCAGAGAGATGCAAATCAAAACAACTCTGAGGTATCACGTCACACCTAGCTGATTGGCTAACATAACAGCTATGAAAAATAGTGAATGCTGGAGTGGATGTGGCAAAGTAGGTACACTAATTCATTGCTGGTGGACTTGAGAATTAATCCAACCATTCTGGAGGGCAATTTGGAACTATGCCCAAAGGGCAATAAAAGAATGTCTGCCCTTTGATCCAGCCATAGCACTACTGGGCTTGTACCCCAAAGAGATAATAAGGAAAAAGACTTGTACAAGAATATTCATAGCTGCACTCTTTGTGGTGGCCAAAAATTGGAAAATGAAGGGATGCCCTTCAATTGGGGAATGGCTGAACAAATTGTGGTATATGTTGGTGATGGAATACTATTGTGCTAAAAGGAATAATAAAGTGGAGGAATTCCATAGAGACTGGAACAACCTCCAGGAAGTGATGCAGAAGGAAAGGAGCAGAACCAGGAAAACATTGTACACAGAGACTGATACATTGTGGTACAATCGAAGGTAATGGACTTCTCCATTAGTGGAGATGCAATGTCCCTGAACAATCTGCAGGGATCTAAAAAACACTATCCACAAGCAGAAGATAAACTGTGGGTGTAAAAATACCGATGAAAAGCAACTGCTTGGCTACAGGGGTGGAGCGGATATGACTGAGGAGAGACTCTAAATGAACACTCTAATGCAAATACCAACCACATGGAAATTGGTTTGAATCAAGAACACATGTGATACCCAGTGGAATTGCGTGTTGCCTGTGGGAGAGGTGGTGGGAGTGGGGGAGGGAAGAAAAGAAAATGATCTTTGTTTCCAATGAATAATGTTTGGAAATGACCAAATAAAAATTAAAAAATAAATAAAAATAAAACCCTTTTCTCTCCCTACTCAAGTTTGGGGGAACTCAAGCTTTGGCATCCTGAGTCCCTTGCTAGTCAAGTTGACTGACCCTGGGTTTGGCCCCTTGGCCACAGTTCAGAAACAGGGCAACAGGAGCTGAGGTAAAGCCTGACAGAATCAAAATGCCTTTTTTCAGGTTTCTCTTCCCTCAGTCCCTTCAATTGAGAAGTGTTGGGGGGAAATTTCCTGTCACAAGCAGGAAAAAGTGGGTAACCCTCAGGATAAAGTCTTATTCCACCTTCTCTCTTCAGCTTCTCCCCACTGAAAGACCAATTGCTCTTCTGAAGATAACCTTCTCTTCCTCAAGATTCCAACCTCCTGCTCCTGGTGCCCCTTCCCCAATGAAGTGATCAGATCCACACACTCTTCAGCCTGGCACTTTTTGTTTAGTGCCTGCCTCTGTCACAAGATCTAATGTTGGGCATTTTAAGTGAAAAATTCAATTATTTAGTTTTTTATTTAAAATTATTCATCTAGTGTGTCATAGAATGATTGAAAATATTTCTTTATTCTGAACTTAAGCATTACATAAAGTGAGCATGTCTCAAAGTAGAAAAGTGGTTTGTATATAGAATTAAGAATCTCTACCATATGGAGCTAGAATTATTTTTATTGGTATATAATACATTCAAAATGTTTCTTTCAAATTTATCCTGTTTCTATGGTTTATAAAAAGGTTAATTCTGGGCTTCCTTCTGTTATCTTTTATGGAGATCCTAGGTTTTTTTTTATAAGAACCCAATATTTGATCAATTACCCCAAATCTATACCACTGAGTCTCCAATGTCTCTTAGACAGTACCATAATGTTTAGATGATCACTGCTTTATAGTACAGTTTAAGATCTGGTACTGGTAGGCTCCCACCATTCACATTTTTCCCCCATTAGTCCCCTTGATATTCCTTTGTACTTCCAGATGAATTTTGTAATTATTTTTTCGAGTTCAATAAAATAGTTTTTTTGGTAGTTTTATTAATATGGTACTGAAAAAGTAAATTAATTTTTAGGTAGGAAGTATCATTTTATTATGTTAATTCATCCTAGCCATGAGTCATTGTACTTTCCCAATTATTTAGATCTAGTTTTAATTGTGTGTTTTGTAATTGGGTTCATATAATTCCTGCTTGTCTTGGCAAGTAGATTGCTAAATATTTTATATTGTCTAGGGCAATTAAAATGAAATTTCTTTTTCTAAGTCTTGCTGCTGAATTGTTGTTGGAAATATGGCTGGCAGAGGGTTTCTCCCACTCCCATCTTCTGTGCTAGTTTTGTTGATTTCAGAATCTTAGCAGTAGATAGAAAGCAAACAAGAACAGTTCTAACTTTCAGAAACTGGTTGGGCCTGTGTCTTTGGGCTGAATTGAGAAGAGGCACTGGGAATCAGGACTGGGAAGCCAACACTCCTCCCACCTCCAACACCAGGAAGGAAGTAACAACCAGGCAGGAATAAGGGCTAGTCACAAGACCCAACTGCCACTCCCAGTTGCCAATTCCCCCACCAACTATCAGTCTTGTTTCCTTTCCAAATAGCCTTCTTACCCTTCCCCCTAACTTTTTGATTTTAGTCAGTCTCTCTCTTTTCCCCTCCCTAATGTTACTCCCTTTCCAATGTCCTCCCCTCTTATTTATTCCCCTCTTACTATAGTGCCTTTTAAATGACCCCCCAACCTCTCCCTCTCTTGTGTAGCTCCCCTCCCCACATGCCCATTTATTATCCTTCTACTTCTCCATAAGAAACAATACAATTCTCTGCCCCAATGGATCTGATTGTTCTCTCTCTGAGTTAATTTCAGTGTGTATAAGATTTAAGTATTACATGTTGCCAAACTCTTCCATTCTTCCATTGAATTGATCTTCTCCCCCTCCCCCGTGAGCTTCTTTATGAAAAATATATTTACCCCATTTTATCTCTTTTCCAATTTCTCTTAGTATTAACCTATGTTTACACCTAGTTTTTTAAATACATTTTGACATATCATCCTATACAGTTTGTCACTGTACCCTCTTTCTAGCTAACCTGATGAAAATAACATTTTTTAAGTGTTATCAATATCTTTTCTTATAGAAATACAAATCATTTTTACCTCATTGGGTCCCTTAAAAAGTTTGGTTTTCTTTCTTTTTTCTTTCTTACCTTTTGGTGATTCTCTTGAGTTCTGTTTTGGGGTATGATATTTTCTGTATAAGTCAGGTCTTTCCTTTAGGAATGCTTGGAAGTCTTTTTAAAATTAAATTACCAAAATTTCCAGTGCATGACTATAATCAATATTGCTGGGTAGTTGATTCTTGGTTGTAGACCCAGTTTCTTCATATTCTGTAATATCATATTTTTTGCCTTGCAGTCCATCAGAGTGGATGCAGCCAGTTCCTGTGTTATCCTAACTGTGCATCCATGATATCTGAATGGTTTCTTTGTAGCATCTTTTCCTTAATCTGGAAGTTCTTGAACTTGGCTATAACATTCCTTGGTGTTGTCAATTAGCTATTAAATGCAGCAGGTGGTCTGTGGATTCTTTCAATCTCTACTTTATCCTCTTGTTCAAGAATGCCTGAGCAGTTTTCTTGAATAATTTCCTATAGAATGATATCCAGACTTTTTTCTTTGGTCATGATTTTCTGGTAGTCCAATGTTTCTAAAATTGTCTCTTCTGGATCTATTTTTTAGGTCTTTTTTCCCAACGATCCCTTTTTCTTCTGCAGAGAACTGGAATTAAAAAATGAAGAGATGGAATTGAAAAGAATAATAGAAGAAGAAGGTCAGAAATATAAAAAAGACCTCAAGGAAATTGATGAAAGTGTGAGAGTACAGTTCATATATATATATATGAACTGTATCTATGATTAAAAACCCAGTGTCTGGCTCAAATATTTTCCCTCTTCTTTGTGAATAAAATCTAAATTCTGTGACTTCCAAACTGAAACCAGAGGGTTCTACGATTAATATCCAGCCTACCTTGAAATAAATCTTATTATATATACATATATGCATATAAATCTCATATACTCACAGCTTAGCAAAGGACCAGACACATAAAAAGCATTAATAAAGGTCATTTTTTTCTTTCTATATACACATGACAAGATGTATAAATATATACATACACACATTTATATATGTGTCTCTGTGTGTGTAACTTACATCTATATATACACCTCTATCAAAAAACAGGATACTTTTTTTATCAAACCTCTCCTAACATCATTCTAACTGCAAATGGTCTGGTCCCTGTAATTTCCCAGTTCTTATGGCACTTTCACTAATTTTGTCTTTGAACATCTTTACTAGTCCATTCTACAAAATTATAATCTCCCTGGAGACAGAATCTGTCTTTTCCCTTTCATATACAATACTACACACAGAGAGTGGTTTCATTTTATAATATTAAGAAGGAAGACCTACAATGAAGTCCTCCTTCTAATGTCCATCCTGGATGTCTAAACCTCACCAAGTCGGTAACATCTTAGTGCTCTGGGAAACTCTCTGCAACTAGAGAGCAATGGAAGTGACACTTTCCTTCAAAAAGTTAATTCTTCACTGGGAGATCTTTTTGCCTTTGAATTCTATCCCTAACCTCATCTACTATGTCTATTCCTATCCCCTTTCCCTTTCCCATCCCCATTTCGACCTCTATAAGAATGTCTATCCCTATCCCTAACTTCATGTTAATCCTTAAATCTATTTTGATTATTATTCCCTGACAACCTATTCATGGAATTTGTGTATAAGTATTTTTCATGTATAGTATTAAGGGGTTAATTGGAGAGCAGAGAGGCCAGATAAGTGGCTAGCAGGTACAAATGAGTTATTTATGGAATAGTTATGAATGCTGGAGAAAAAAAGGATTGAATAAATTGAAAATAATAGAATTATTATGGTTGCACAAATTTCAGACTAACAACTTGATAGAGAAACTTAAAAAATACGTGAACATATCTGAAGTGAATATCGGAAATCAGCCTGAGGAGACAGTAAAAGAAGATATAACAACAGGGCAATTATTGGCCGCAGAGGATATCAGTTTAGGTAAGAGTTTGATTCTTGATTAGGCTGAAAGGAATCAATTAGTGTCAAGAAAAGAGGCAGCAGAGGTTATAATGTAAATATGGAATTTTAGCTGATAAACATTCTGTTGGTCTATTAACACAAATATTTTTAATTTTTTAATTGTACAATTTTAATTTTAAATTAAAAAATTTTTTAAAATTAAAAAAAATTTAAATGTTACATGGAGAAACAATTTTTGACAAGTTTTTTTTTTTACCATTTTAAAATTCAGATTTGCTACTTACCCTCCTCCCGCTCCCAGACAAGATGATTAATAGGAGAGAGGAGCATATACCCATACTTTCATGTTATACATACTTCCATATTATTTCTGTCCATAGATGATAGAAGACACCTATCACTCTTACAATATAAATCTCATGAAGTTTATATTATAGGAGCAGATGTCAGGTTTTGATCTGTCCTTAGCTTCTAAAATTCTGTCTTTGGCTACAGACACTATTTTCTTCATGTTTTGTATTCTTATAAATTTGACTTGGTTCTCTATATATTTGAGAAATGAGGCTTTAGTCAGATACTTTATATAACCCCCCCCATTGGTTGTTTCCTAGATTTGTTGTTTCCTTTCTCATTGGTTTTATTTCAGTAATATCTTTTAAATTTAATTAAATTAAAATACTTTTTAAAATTAAGTAAGCCATGATTGATATATTTGATTTTTTTTCACAAAACCAAATTTTTTTCTTATTTGTTAGTTCTATAGTTTTATTTCAATTTATTCATATCTCCCTTGATTTTCAGGATTTCCAAATTGCCATTTAATTATGGGCTTTTAATTTGTTCTTTTATAGTTTTTTTACTTGCCTAATCAATTAATTGATGTTCTGTTTCTCTATTTTATTAATATAAGCTATGAGATATGAATTTCCTTCTATGTAGTACTTAGTTACATCCCATAAATTTTGTTTGCATTCCATAAATGTTGTTAATGAAATTGTTATTTGTTTCTATGATTTAATCTTTGATCCATTTGCTCTTTAGGAAAAGATTGTTTCTAATTCTAAAAATTAGTTTCTAATTTATTTTTAGTCTTCTGCATTTTGTGTCACTTTTCTAGCATTCTGGTCTGAAAAGTATGGATTTAATATTTCTGTTTCTATACATTTGGATGTGAGGCTTTTATGACCACTTATGTGGTTGATTTTTGTGAAAGTCACACATATTGCTGAGAAAAAGTGCTTTCCTTTCTATTTCCCTTCAGTTTTCTCCAGAGGTCTATCATGTCTGGGTTTTCTAAAGTTCTCTTTACCTTCTTAACTTCTTTCTTGTTTATTTTCTGGTTGGATTTATCTACTTTTGACAGGGGAAGGTTGAGATATTCCCCACTAGTAATATTTTTATTTTATTTTTCCTTCTGTAACTTCTTTAATTCTTCCTTTATGAATATGGATGCTATGCCATTTGATGCATAAATGTTTAATAATGATATTGTTTTCATTATCTATCAAACCTTTTATCATTATGTACTTTCTTTCCTTATTTCCTTTGATCAGATCAGTCTTTGCTTTTGATTTGTCTGAAATCAGATTTGCTATCCTGGCTTTTATTACTTTATTTGAGGCATAGTATATGCTACTCGAGCCTCTTTTATTCTGTGTGTGTTGTCTCCATGTTTTAAATGTGTTTCTTGTGGGCAGAATAATGTGGTGTTCTGGTTTTTTTAAACAACTCTGCTATCCTTTTCTGTTTCATGTGTAAATTCAGCCCATTCATAAATCCACATAATCATTACTAATTGTGTTTTCATGCATCTTATTTTCCCCGTTTATTTTTCTCTTTCTCTCTTCTTAGCCTTTCCATGTTCATAGATGTTTTGTTATTGACTATCACCTCCCCCAATTCAACCCTCCTTTTTTGTTCACCCTCAACCCCTTCTTCTCTCTAACCTCCTACTTCCCTATAGGGTAAGATAAGTTTCTACAGATGAATATGGCTGTTATTTCCTTTTTGAGCTAGTTCTGATGAGAGTAAGGTCCAATCAGAGTTAAAGCACATCTCCTCCACTGGATTTGCTGTTTATGTGCCTGTTAAGGAGAAATAGTTTGCCTCCTTCTAGATCTCCTTTTCTCTCTTCTCCATTTATTCTTCTTTCCCATTCCCTCCCATTTAATATCATCCCATCTTATTTAGCTTCCTTTCTTTGATGCATACCCCTTTTATTGCTCCAATATTAAGTATTTTAGATACTTTAATCTTATGTATTATTTTCAATATTAAGTATTTTAGATTCTTTAGCTTTAGCTTGCCTTTGAAATATTATAGATGTCTTAATTATTTCAATGATCATCTTGCCAGGTATGAATGAACTCAATTCAACTTTCGCAAAACTATCAAGTATTATTCCTCTCTTGAGTTTTGAATTTAGTCATCAAATTTTGTTTTCAACTTTTTTGCATGAGAAAATTCCAAATTTCTCTATTTCATTAAAGAGCAGTTGTTACCTTTTGGAAGTTTAATCTTGGTTTTACTCGGTGTATAATTCTAGGTTGCAGTCCTTTGAATCTTTGCTTTTCAGAATGTCATATTCTGTGCCTTCCAGTCCTTTAATGTAAAAACTGCTATGTCCTGGAGAATCCTGACTATGGCTCCTCAATATTTAAAATGTTTCCTTCTGGCAGCTTCTACTACTTTTTCTGTGGCCTGAGTGTTCTGGAATTTGGTTATAGTAGTACTGGGGTATTTTATTTTGGGTTCTCTTTCAGGAAGAGATTGGTGGATTCTCTCTATTTCTATTTCCCCCTCTTGTTTGAGGATATCGTAATATTCCCTGAGGACTTCTTAAAATATGAAATTCAGGATTTTCTATTGATCATGGTTTTCAGGTATTCTGATGATCTTCAGATGATTTCTCCTGGGTCTATTTTCTAGGCTGGTCATATTTACAATTGAAGTATTTCAGACTTTCTTCTATTTTTTTTTTTTAATTTTGGATTTTGTTTTATTGTTTCTTGCTTATGGTTTCATTAACTTCTATCAGTCCAATTCTAATTTTAAGGAGTTTTCTTCCTTGAGTTCTTGGGTTTCCTTTTCCACTTGACTGTCTTTTCTTTAAAGGGTTGTTTCCTTCAGGTTCTGTTTTGTTTGTTTTGGTTTGGGATTTGTTTTTTTGTTTTGTTTGTTTGGTTGTTGTTGTTGTTGTTGTTTGGTCTCTATTCCCATTTGGTGGATTCAATTAATTAGGAAGTTTTTTTCTTCAATGATTTTTTCCCCCAGCTGTTGAGTTTTTCAATTAATTCCCTTATATTTTTTAACTTCTTCCAGGGATTCTTTTTAAGATCTAAACTCCTTGCCCACTTTCTTTTGAGGCTTCACATGTTTCCTTTATGGCATTGTTGTCCTCTTCTGAGTCCATATATTGATCTTCCTTGTCACTAAAGTACATTTCCCAGGTCAGTTTTTTCTTTTTTTACTTGTTTTTCCATTTTTTTCTTTCCTTTGTAACCATATTTATCTTTTGAGATCCTTCTCTGTTCCTGGAGTAAAAGGGTATATTGTTCTAAGATTACAGAGTACTCTTCTCTGGTATTTGGTGTAGGACTAGCTGCCCTTGTTCCTCGTGGTTTGTCTGTCAAGGAGACAGCAGTACTGGCATGTTCTGGGGAGGTTGTCAACTGTTTCATCCAATTATATTTAGCATAATGACTTACCAGTTCCCCCATTGTTTTGTGGGTTAGTCTGGTCCCCACTATGTTGCTTCACTGCCCCTACCAAGTAGCCTGGGTGGAGAAGGCTCCCTGTTTTGATTTCTACTGCCCCAGGCTTTCCCCCACCACATGTAAGTAAGCAAATTACTTCACTGTATTTCTAGTTCCCCCTTCTTGCATCCCTGTAACCTCAAGATTCTTTTGCCATTTGAAAGTGGATAGTTCATTGTTAATTCTAGTTCCATCTTTACTCCTTTGGAGTCCCAAGGCTCTGATGTCACATGAGAGTTTGAAGGTTCCTTACCTTCTCTACCTGTATAGAGTGACCCCAGCTGGGTTCCAAGATCTGCCAGTACTATCAGATTGCTCTCTTCTTGTACCTACAGTGAGATGTTGCTCCAGCTTTTCTTTGTTTTGAGGCAATTTGTTTTGTTTTGTTTTTGCATTGAGGAAATGGAGTGCCTTTTCTTCCTACATCTTATCTTTCAGCATGCAATTTTTGTCTTCATGCAAAATCTGAATAAAAGTGAAGAGGGCAGTTCTAAAGAGAGGAAGCTGCTGAGGTATCTATACACATAAATGCACATATACACATATGTACACATATATACATCCATATATACATATCTATATGTCTGTACATGTATGCATGTGTGAACATAGAATGGCTTCCGCATTTTAAAGATTTTTTTCATAGACATTGAAAATGTTTTTTTTCACCAAGAACTCCTTGAGAGCAGAGATTGACTTTTTTGTCTTTTTCTGTATCCTTGGTGCTGTACCTGGAACACTTGAGGCACTTACTAATGATGTTGACTTATTCAAAACCTAGAATTTGTTTTTTTAAGATATATTATCTATAAAAAGAAGAATGTGCATTTTTCAAAGACTTTCAAGTTTTTGAACTATAACACTCAAGGATGAGATAGAACACTTTATCATCCCTATTACTACAAGAGGAAACTAAGAATCAGAGCTGATGATTACCTTTGGCTTATATGCTTCTGTGCCAAGAATAATCCCATGTGTCTTACCACAAAGTTTATATTCTGGCTGATTATAAGTAAATTTTCTGGGAAAAAGAAACATATAGACATACACACACACATACATACAAAACACAAATACACATACAAATGGTACCTAGGCTGGTGAAAAAACTGAAGCTAGTGAGTGGGGAAAAGATTGCAAAAACAGAAAATTACTCATAAATATATAAATTACCTATCGTTAAGATCAACGCTGCCATACTCTTAAGAGATGTGCATTATACAATGTCACATGTATCTGATTTCTTTTAATGTAAAATACTCTCTGTAAGGCTTATTATCTTGTTTTATCTTCATGACAACTCTGTGGAGGAGGTTACATAAATATCATTTTCCAGATTTTATGGAAAACAAAAACAGGAAGATTCTGGAAATAAGACAGTACTTGTTCAAGTACACCCAGCTAGTAAATGGACAAGCCAAGATTCTGTAGAAAGAATGCATTGTCACTTTAAAGATATATTACAGAATCCAAATTGTAAGAAGGAATGGAATACATTCTCTCCCTAGTTAATCTGTGTCACCCTAAGATTTTATTAAGCGTGGGACTCACTCTAATTCCCTACTTAAAATGAATGTGTAAACTCTAGCTTGAGTCTCTAGCTGCCTTTCTAATGAGACTCACCATCACCTTTGTCAGAGTTATGCAGAAAGTGAGGCAGGTCAAGATTCTTTTGAGAAAAGTGAGGTGGGGGGAGGATTCAGTCTATTTCGCCTTCTGCAGATTTGACTATACCATTTACTAGCTGTTTGGAACTTTGAACAACTTACTTAACTACTCATGTTCTTTAAATCTCATATGAAAAGTAGTACTGTGGGAACACCAATCTGACCTTTTGGTGTACATAGTTTCAAAGGAGAAATGCTTGGAAAAAATATTGGACAAATTAAATAAAGAAGTATTATATATACATTTACATATACATATACATATATACATATTCTGAAAAGAATGAGTTCCACATACCAACCAGTGAAGTTTTTTAAAGAACACAGTTCTTTCAGAACAAAAATAACACAATAGAGAAAAGAGAAATGGATCCTATTTTGACTCTGGCAAAGGTACAGGTAAATTTAGAACAACGAATGCCCAGGTGCCAAGAAAAGGAAAAGATCATGAAAAAGTGGTTGTAATGGAACAGAGAGGATATTATAGAACAGAGATGATGTTATAAGCATCAGTGTTTGATATTAATAAACATTTTAATCACTGACATAGATAAAAAATAGATTCCATATGAAATTTGCAAATAACTTATTTTAGCTATAATTTTCCCAAACCTAGTACAATGGAAAAATATATTTTTGAATGTTTTAAATGAATAATATTTTAGATATATCTGTATCTATCTCTTTCGATCTATATGACTGTCCATCTAAATTTAACTGTTGGCAAATAAGTTAGAGATGGCTTCCTTTCTTAGCTATAGATGTTAGACAACCTATATAGATGTTAGACAACCTATCTATATAGAAGGTTCATTAGAAATCACTTTCTTGGGTGTCATCATTTACCTGAATTTGTCTGGTATTGTGAATATGACAACTTTTGGAGCATCATTGCCATTGCTAACAGTAGGCAATCTGGTTCAGCCTTTTGAGTCTGGGGTGAATGAGTCACAGTGCGAAAGTGGATGATGCACTTCAGGGGCTGTTATTTTTTTGGCTGCTGAGTACCATTATTATGGTGATATGTTCAGTTGGTGTTCAGGGAGGGTTAGGACCTCTACTGTGAGAGCTTGCTGAATGCTTTTCAGGGCTGCTTATTCCCGTTTGGTGTCTACCTCTTTCCCAGGTCTTACCTGTGGCTCCAAGCTATAGTTTTCAGCAGCAGCCTGTTAAAACTGTCCAGGCAGATGGGTTAAGCTTGGGTTTATGTCTAACTCTAGGCTTGTGAAGACCTCTCCTGCCAGAACAGATGGATGAGGCAAAATTTGTTTCAGTAGCCATGAAGGTGGCTGAAGCAAACACTTTCGAGTGCTTAAAACTTGGACGGCTATTAGAGACACTGACATCATTCAGGTGCATTTTCAGTCATCCTGACTTTTGTCTTGCCACAGGATTTAGATGACTCTGGAAGAAAGAGTGAGGCTGACAACTCTGGGCAACTCACTTAAATCCAATTCACATATAAGTTAAGATATTACCCTGTGATGTCACTGGTATTCTTTGAAATGAAGGATCACCACCACCACCACCAATTGATGGAACATATTTTTTATTGACTGAATCATCCTTTTATCTTCTTAAATCTAGCTTTGTTTTAAACTGCCCTTGCAGCTGGCTAATATTTTCTTATAGATTCCAAATGATCAGTGTTTCAGAAGGAAGCTCAAAAATTATCTATTTAATCCACTCATTTTGTAGGTGAGGAAAATGAAGCCCAGAGAATACATATAGATGACTAGCTCCCCTGCTAAGACTTCAAGTGTCTTGCCTCTAAATCCAATGCTCTATGTTCTTACCTATGCATGATAATATAGAGGGTCATTAGCAATAGGAAGCAATTAAAGGTTGCTGTTGCCTCTGGTTAAACCTAGGAAGAAACTTATACTGTTCTACTCATTGAATTATTCATATTCTTAGATATCACAATTAAAAAAGAACAAGTAGAAGAATTACTAGAACAGGAGATCAGCAGTGGCAAACCTGCAATGGGAAAAGCTCCAATGCAGTTTTCCTGGTTTTGGTAAGAGATATGCTTTTTATAAATGGATAACAAAATTCTTAACAGACAAAATGATTTATTTTCTGCTGGATTTTACCCCATTGGCTACCATTTTGCAGTGTTTTTCCTTTATATAAAAGAACCTCATTATTTCTATATGGTTTCTCAGTTGTTCACATCTTCCTCAAATGGACTCTGGCATAGAGGTATCTAACTCACAGCCTATGGAGTGTCCCCAAGAGATCCATTTCTTTTTGAGTTTGATAACACCAACATAGAGGAAAAAATATAGGACATAGAGTGTATCTAGGGTCAAATTGGAGCTTTGTCACTTCAACTTGTGTGATTGAGGTTATGTGATTTCTGATCAATACGTTTGAGATTTCTCATCTATATAAAATGAGGGGATGGCACAAGTTGACATCCAGTGTTACTTTCAAATCTACATCAGGGAAACTTCAACTCCTTACAAGACAAATCATGTATTAGTTGTGTTTAATGTAGAGGAGGAAGCGGTAGAGAGAGATGATACCATGCCACATGCACAAAACTTTTAACTTAATTGACTTCCATTTCTTGTTTGTTTCTTTTTTTTAACATAAAAGTCAGGTTAGGTTATACCTATTCTCTTCGATATATGCCTACATAGACATGTGCCCCATAAAAAACCAAAGTTCCTTTAACATATGGCTTTATCTTTCTTATGGAATTGAAATTTATGATTTTTTATAGTGTGTTTCTCTTTAGGTAACTTTTTGCATCATAATAGAATATATTTTATGCTTTAATTATTTCCCTCTCAAATCTTGGATGATTCTAGCAATGTCCAAGGATACAATTGGAGGAACTTCTTTTGTTTTAAAAAACATGATAAACAAGTAAAGAATGTGCGCAAGCAGGAAGAAACTGACCTAAAGGTAAATTTTCATTATGTGAAATTTGTCATAAAGATTTATGTGCGTATCTCCATTTTAATTACTAGGGAATGAGCTTTTAAAATAATCTCTAAGACCCTTTCGCAGTTTTCACTGTCAAGGGTTATATTAGCATAGGCCAATCTAAGCTTTTAAATATTGTCTCTCTTGATCTCTAGCTATTTGATGACGCCTCTGCTTCTTTTATACCCCAAAGTTGCTGGTGTCTGACTGGACAGAAACTCAAGTTGGCCATTGGTTAAAGAGTATTGGAATGAAAAAATATATCCTGAAATTTGATTATAAAAGAGTAAGCAGTCAAGAACTTCTTGAATTAGACAATGATGCATTAAAAGTAAGCTTCAGAATTGGCTTTTTATATATGCTACATACAATTATATATTAACTTATTTTATGGTGGGCATTGGATGAAAAACAGTACAAATAATGGGATTCCTATATATGGCCCATTTGACAACCTTATGGTTTTAAGGAAAACATGTTAACTACCTTTTTGAATGTAGTTTCAAGAAATGTTTTTTAATGTGATTTGTTCCCCCTTTTTTTTAGTATTCCTGCCATATGGTCATTCCTTTTTATTTCTATTTATTCATTGAAACCTTATGCCTTCTGTCTTAGAATATATAACATGTAAATTTCCAAAGAAAAAGAATTTTAAGGGGTGGGCAATGTGAGGCAAGTGACTGTCTCAGCATCATACTTCTAGGGGGTCACATTTGAAACCAGGACCTCTTTTCTCTAGGTATGGTTCTTAATCTATTGAGCCAGCATTCTTTTTTTTTTTAAGAATTCTATGAATTTTTTTAAAATATATTTTATTTGATCATTTCCAAGCATTATTTGTTAAAGACATAGATCATTTTCTTTTCCTCCCCCCCACCCCCACCCCCCATAGCCGACGTGAAAGTCCACTGGGCATTAGATGTTTTCTTGATTTGAACCCATTGCTTTGTTGACAGTATTTGCATTAGAGTGTTCATTTAGAGTCTATCCTCTGTCATGTCCCCTCAACCTCTGTATTCAGGCAGTTGCTTTTTCTCGGTGTTTCCACTCCCATAGTTTATCCTTTGCTTATCAATGGTGTTTTTTTCTCCTGGATCCCTGCAAGTTGTTCAGGGACATTACACCGCCACTAATGGAGAAGTCCATTACATTCGATTATACCACAGTGTATTAGTCTCTGTGTACAATGTTCTCCTGGTTCTGCTCCTCTCGCTCTGCATCACTTCCTGGAGGTTGTTCCAGTCTCCATGGAACTTCTCCACTTTATTATTCCTTTTAGCACAATAGTACTCCATCACCAACATATACCACAGTTTGTTCAGCCATTCCCCAATTGATGGGCATCCCCTCGTTTTCCAGTTTTGGGCCACCACAAAGAGCGCAGCTATGAATATTTTTGTACAAGTCTTTGTGTCCATTATCTCTTTGGGGTACAGACCCAGCAGTGCTATGGCTTGGTCAAAGGGTAGATATTCTTTTGTCGCCCTTTGGGCATAGTTCCAAATTGCCCTCCAGAATGGTTGGATCAATTCACAACTCCACCAGCAATGAATTAATGTCCCTACATTGCCATATCCCCTCCAGCATTCATTACTTTCCTTTGCTGTTATGTTAGCCAATCTGCTAGGTGTGAGGTGATACCTCAGAGTTGTTTTGATTTGCATCTCTCTGATTATAAGAGATGTAGAACACTTCTTCATGTGCTTGTTGATAGTTTTGATTTCTTTATCTGAGAACTGCCTATCCATTTCCCTTGCCCATTTATCAATTGGAGAATGGCTTGTTTTTTTGTACAATTGATTTAGCTCATTATAAATATGAGTAATTAAACCTTTGTCAGAGGTTTCTATGAAGATTTTTTCCCAATTTGTTGTTTCCCTTCTGATTTTAGTTATATTGGTTTTGTTTGTACAAAAGCTTTTTAGTTTGATGTAGTCAAAATTATTTATTTTACATTTTGTGATTCTTTCTATATCTTGCTTGGTTTTAAAGCCTTTCCCCTCCCAAAGGTCTGACATGTATACTATTCTGTGTTTACCCAATTTACTTATGGTTTCCTTCTTTATGTTTAAGTCACTCACCCATTTTGAATTTATCTTGGTGTAGGGTGTGAGGTGTTGATCTATTCCTAGTCTCTCCCACACTGTCTTCCAATTTTCCCAGCAGTTTTTATCGAATAGTGGATTTTTGTCCCAAAAGCTGGGATCTTTGGGTTTATCGTATACTGTCTTGCTGAGGTCACTTTCCTCCAGTCTATTCCACTGATCTTCCTTTCTGTTTCTTAGCCAGTACCAAATTGTTTTGATGACTGCTGCTTTGTAATATAGTTTTAGGTCAGGGACTGCAAGGCCCCCATCATATGTGTTTTTTTTCATTATTTCCCTGGATATCCTTGATCTTTTGTTCTTCCAAATGAACTTTGTTATGGTTTTTTCTAAATCAGTGAAGAAGTATTTTGGTAGTTCAATGGGTATGGCACTAAATAGATAAATAAGTTTGGGTAGGATGGTCATTTTTATTATATTGGCTCGTCAAATCCATGAGCAGTTAATGTTTTTCCATTTGTTCAAGTCTAGTTTTAGTTGTGTGGCGAGTGTTTTGTAGTTGTGTTCATATAGTTCCTGTGTTTGTCTTGGGAGATAGATTCCTAGGTATTTTATTTTGTCTAAGGTGATTTTGAATGGGATTTCTCTTTCTAGTTCTTGCTGCTGAGCTGTGTTGGAGATATATAGAAAAGCTGATGATTTATGTGGGTTTATTTTGTATCCTGCAACTTTGATAAAGTTGTTGATTATTTCAATTAGCTTTTTGGTTGAATCTCTAGGATTCTTTAAGTAGACCATCATGTCATCCGCAAAGAGTGATAACTTGGTCTCCTCCTTGCCTATTTTGATGCCTTCAATTCCTTTATCTGCTCTAATTGCTACTGCTAGTGTTTCTAGTACAATGTCAAATAGTAGAGGTGATAATGGGCATCCTTGTTTCACTCCTGATCTTATTGGGAATGCATCTAGTTTATCCCTATTGCAGATGATATTAGCTGTTGGTTTTAGATATATACTGTTTATTATTTTTAGGAATGACCCTTCTATTCCTATGCTTTCTAGTGTTTTTAATAGGAATGGGTGTTTTATTTTATCAAAGGCTTTTTCTGCATCTATTGAGATAATCATGTGGTTCTTGCTAGTTTGCTTGTTGATGTGGTCAATTATGTGGATGGTTTTCCTAATGTTGAACCAGCCCTGCATCCCTGGTATAAATCCTACTTGATCATGGTGAATGATCCTTCTGATCACTTGCTGGAGTCTTTTTGCTAGTATCCTATTTAAGATTTTTGCATCTATATTCATTAGGGAGATTGGCCTATAGTTTTCTTTCTCTGTTTTTGACCTGCCTGGTTTTGGAATCAGTACCATGTTTGTGTCGTAAAAGGAGTTTGGTAGAACTCCCTCTTTGCTTATTATGTCAAATAGTTTGTATAGTATTGGGATTAACTGTTCTCTGAATGTTTGATAGAATTCACTGGTGAATCCATCAGGCCCTGGGGATTTTTTCTTAGGAAGTTCTTTGATGGCTTGATGGATTTCAATTTCTGATATGGGATTATTTAAGAATTCTATTTCCTCTTCTGTTAGTCTAGGCAGTTTGTATTTTTGTATATATTCATCCATTTCTCCTAAATTGGTGTATTTATTGCCATATAATTGGGCAAAGTAATTTCTAATGATTGCCTTAATTTCCTCCTCATTGGAGGTGCTGTCCCCCTTTTCATCTTTAATGCTGTGAATTTGCTTTTCTTCCTTCCTTTTTTTAATTAGATTGACCAGTACTTTGTCTATTTTGTTTGTTTTTTCAAAGTACCAGCTTCTTGTCTTATTTATTAAATCAATAGTTCTATCACTTTCGATTTTATTAATTTCTCCCTTAATTTTTAGGATTTCTAATTTGGTTTTCTGCTGGGGGTTTTTAATTTGATCGCTTTCGAGTTTTTTCAATTGTATTTCCAATTGATTGATCTCTGCTCTCCCTTGTTTGTTAATATAAGCTTTCAGGGATATGAATTTGCCTCTGATTACCGCTTTGGCTGCATCCCAAAAGGTTTAAAAGGATGTTTCGCCATTGTCATTTTCCTTGATGAAATTATTAATTGTTTCTATGATTTCTTCTTTAACTAAACGGTTTTGGAGTATCATATTGTTTAATTTCCAATTGGTTTTAGATTTGGTTTTCCATGTACCATTACTAATCATTATTTTTATTGCCTTGTGATCTGAGAAGGCTGCATTCATTATTTCTGCTTTTTTGCATTTGTGTGCTATGTTTCTGTGACCTAATGTATGGTCAATTTTTGTGAATGTGCCATGTGGTGCTGAGAAGAAGGTGTATTTCTTTTTATCCCTATTTATTTTTCTCCATATGTCTATTAATTCTAATTTTTCCAAGATTTCATTCACTTCTTTTACCTCTTTCTTATTTATTTTTTGATTTGATTTATCTAAATTTGATAATGGTTGGTTTAAGTCTCCCACTAGTATGGTTTTATTGTCTATTTCTTCCTTCAATTCTCCTAGTTTCTCCATTAGAAATTTGGGTGCTATATTATTTGGTGCATACATGTTGATTAATGATATTTCCTCATTGTCTATAGTCCCTTTTAACAAAATATAATTACCTTCCCTATCCCTTTTGATCAGGTCTATTTTTGCATTGGCTTTATCAGATATCATGATTACCACTCCTGCCTTCTTTCTATCAGTTGAGGCCCAGAAGGTCTTACTCCATCCTTTAATTCTGACCTTGTGGGTGTCAACCCGCCTCATGTGTGTTTCTTGAAGACAACATATGGTAGGGTTTTGATTCTAATCCATTCTTCTATTCGTCTACGTTTTATGGGTGAGTTCATCCCATTCACGTTCAAAGTTATGATTGTCATTTGTGGACTCCCTGGCATTTTGATTGCCTTCCCTAATTCTAACCTTTTCTTCTTAGGCTCTACCTTTTAGTCCAGTGATTTACTTTGAATCAGTCCCCTTGTCCCCTCCCTTGATGTTTCCCTTTTTAGTCCCTCCCTTTTTCTTCCCTCCCCCTCCCCCCTCTCTTTCCCTCCCTTTTTGTTCTCCCTCTCCCCCTCCCCCCTCTCTTTCCCTCCCTTTTTGTTCTCCCTCTCCCCCTACCCCCCTCGGTTTTCCCTTCTCCTTACCCTTGTTGGGTAAGATAGAATTCAAGATCCCAATGGATCTGGATGTTTTTCCCTCTCAGAGTTGATTTCCCTGAGATTGAGGTTTAAGTAAAAAAAACCAAACCCTCTCTTCCTCTCCTTCTTATAGGAGTTTTCTTCCCCTCCCCTTCCCATGTGAATCTTTGTGTGAGAACGATTATTCTATTTGGTCTTTCTTTACCCCCTATTTATACATTACATTTTCCCCACATATTAGTATACATAGATTGATATAAATGTAGTCCTTATAGAAGAGAGTTTGAGTAAAAGAAAATAACATTTTTCCCCTTTCCTTAATATTTACCTTTTCAGGTATTCTTTGCTCTTTGATTTTCGGTATCAAACTTTCCACAGAGCTCTGGTCTTTTCTTTGCAAAAAGTTGGAAGTCTTCTATTTTGTTGAATGCCCATACTTTCCCTTGGAAGTATATAGTCAGTTTTGTTGGGTAGCTGATTCTTGGTTGGAGACCCAGTTCTCTTGCCTTTCTGAAGATCATGTTCCATGTCTTACGATCATTCAGAGTAGAACTTGCAAGGTCTTGTGTGACCCTGATTGGCATTCTTTTATATCTAAATTGACTTTTTCTGGCTTCCTGTAGGATTTTTTCTTTTGTTTGATAGCTTTGGAATTTGGCAATTACATTCCTGGGAGTTGTCTTTTGGGGGTTTAGTGTAGAAGGTGTTCTGTGAGCTCTGTCAGTGGCTGTATTGCCCTCTTGTTCTAGAATCTCTGGGCAATTTTCTTTGATTATATCTTGTATCACCATGTCCAGTTTGGTGTTTATTTCTGGCTTTTCTGGGAGTCCAATTATTCTTAAATTTTCTCTTCTCCCTCTATTTTCCAGATCTATCACCTTGTCGGTGAGATATTTTATGTTCTCTTCTAATTTCTTGGTGTTTTGGCTTTGCTTTATTAGTTCTTGCTTTAAAGCCTGGTTTTCTTTTACAGTTTGGTCAAACTGGTTTTGTAGATGCATGCATTTCTTTTGCATTATTTCCCACTTTTCCTCCCAGAGGGCTTCCATCTTTTTGGTCATTTCTGATTCAAATTCTTCATGGGTTTGTGGAGAGTTTCTATTTCCTTTGGAAGATTTTAGAGAATTTTCTTGTATATCTTCTTCTATCTGCTCTGTATTTTGTATTTTGGCTCCATAGAATGTGTCTAAAGTCGCCCCTTTCTTCTTATTTTTCTTGGTATTTTGGGGCTTCTGTGCTTCTGTGAAGTTTGCTGCCATCTCTGAATGTGGAGGATTAGCTTTTCTTATCTCTGTCTGGTGATCAGAGGCTTTAGTCCTGGGCAGATTGTCCCTTCTATGAGCTTTCCCTGGGTTAAACTGAATATGCCTCACTGGAACTGGAATGGAAGGGTCGGACCACAAGGCCACACTCTCCCCCCGGCTCGCTTTCCGGAAGTTGCCTTCAGAATCGCTGGCTGTGAGGCTGTTTCCTCGGCCTGCGGGGGGATGGACTGCAGATAACCCAAGCTCTGAGGGCAAGGACTTTCACTGAGACTTGGATAGCAGGATCCAGCCCGTGAGGCTGTTTTGCCCGCCCTGAGGGTTGCTGTTACTTTCACCCGGACTCGGGTAGAAGGCCCTGAGGGTTGTGGTTCGGAGGACTCTGCTCTCTGAGCCCGGCCAGGCTGCGGCTTCCGGGAGCCTTGGACTCTGCGCTCCTACCCCTGAGGTCCGAGTGATCTCGGGTTCTGGCTTTTGAGGGGAGCCGTACCTTTTGAACCGGGTCCAGGTCCAGGAGGAGGCTTCCCAGGGTCTGTGCTGTTGATCGTTTTGAATTTCGGCGCCTTAGGAGCTTTTGGTTTGAGATCGGTCGGGAAGGGTTTTCCGGAGATCTGAGCTTTAGCTTTCTCTAAGCCGCCATCTATTGAGCCATCATTCTTTGTTTTTTTAAGAATTCTATGTATTAACAAACACTGGAAAGCAGAAAAGGAATATTTTAATTTTTGACCAGGCAGATTAACTTCACTGAAACAGATTAAAAAACAGTAATCATGGGAAATGGCAAGCTTTCATTTCATTTATAGTAAATACAATATCAATATTTTAAGCTTTAAATATCAAATATTGGTTAGAATAACATCTTTGTCATTGACTAGAGGTACTAGAGGAATATGATAATTGACTACACAAAACCCTGAAATATATTCTACTTGGATTCATTTGCCACATAAGAAAATATTAGGAGGATTTTTTAAAATGTAGCTTCTTTCACAATTATTTCTAAAATGTTCCTAATGTATTCTACTTAAGTACCTGTAAGCTGTAAATTTCTGATATTCTGGGTTCTTCAATTTGAAGACAAATGAAAATTATGCAATTAAAAATAATAAAAAAAATGTATAGTGTTTCAAATGCAACCATCTCTGGGCTCCCAACCAGTTAAGCAAATAAAAATTAATAGATGAGAAATGTAGCTTCAAGTATAATTATGATACCAATAAGAAGGACCAACACTCTTCTTAGAAAAGATAGTTTTTAAGTGAATTCCTTAATGCATTTTAGAGTTCTACAATGTAATTTTTTTACTTCATTCAGAGATATTGAATATTTTCCTAATGTTGTAAAATCTGAGTTCTTCAGAAATGATACTTAATTTAATGTTCAGGCTCATTATGTAAAGAGTTATAAAATATATTCATTTGAATGCATGCATGTAAAGTAACAGCTTTAATTTTTTTTCCAAAGTGCATTGGAATCACTAAGAAAAGAGATCGCAAGAAAATCCTTAAGGGAAAAAGAAAATTCAACAGACAGAAAAAAATTAATACAATCTAACAATTAAATATATCAAAAAGATAATTCTGGAAGATACAGCAAAAATGAGAAAAATATAATTACATGATATTTACCTTTAATCTACTACTTCAACATATTATTTTGATATAGAATAATTTTTCATTGTTGAAAAATTATTAATATCATCCATAATAAGCATTACACATATTATACTGTATTTCTGAATAAACTGATTATAATATACACATATGCTCTCATTTTTGTAGGAAATGGATATGGAATTTCCTCAGTACAACTGAAGGAATAGTGCTAAAAGCAATTTTCCTAGTATAACAGAAACTCTTAGATGTTTTCAATCTTGTTCAACTTTTCATTACCTCTGCCTATACCACCTGTAAAAAATCTGCCTCAAACATTGAATTGTTGCTTTCTTATTGTCCCAGAGTCCTTAATAGACATTAATTGCAGAACCTTAATATTCTTCTCTCCAAGTCCAGCCCTCTCTATTCTTTGTTAATTTTACTTCAGAATCCAAATATGAACAAAAGAAATAAAAGTATATAAAAATTTATACATATAATAAATATATATCTATACGGTATATATGATATGTGTGTGTGCATACATATATATTGCCCATGAGACCTCCTTCTTACCTTCTCCCATTAACTACTACATTGACTTCTCCATAGTTTTTTGGTCATAATACTCTCCAAATCATAGCTCAAGTGCTCCAAAATACTGTTTTACATTTATCAATCTGTTAAAGAATGTTATTCAGTTAAACCAATGGCCAACGAGGTGCTTTTGTTGTCCTCTCCCAGGACAATATCTTTAACAACTCTGCCCACTTCTGCTCCCAAAGAGATAAAAGGAAAACGTGCTTTAGGACATCGACAACATGAAGCAATAGTTGTAAAGAGTGAAGAACTATAGAAACATGCATGGACTATACGCTATAGCACCCTTGAGCTATTTAGCTTTAGAATCTTTGTTTTTTAATTCTTACTATAAGCTTTTAATAGACACAAGGATCATTTGTTTTAGTTTTGTTTTTAGACCTGTGGCCTGAAGGAGCCATGTGCACTAGGAAAGAAAATAGGAAAAGTTACTTGGTTTAGAGGATCATATGTATCATCTAAGTTTCCCTAGTGCATATGGAAATATAAATGATCCAAGATAATTTCTTGGGATCTGAGAATGTCCATGAGAATAATAATCCACAGGAAGATCTCCATTGACTGGTGCTGCTGAAAGTAAGGACAAACCTGAGAACACAATGACAGTTTTATTCTAAAGGCTAAAGCCAGAGATAGGGACTTGTGTATTTCTAAAGGGACCGACTTCTGTAGGCATGATGTGGCCTAGGAAGAAGAATCAAATTTCAGTTCAACAGGACTAAAACAATAGGAGATTCAAGAATGCCTGATTCCCTTTTACATGTGAATAAATTCTGTCACAAAGGTAAGTTTAATAAGAAGTTACGGTGGCAGCTTTGTGTGTGTGTGTGTGTGTGTGTGTGTGTGTGTGTGTGTGTGTGTGTGTTTTGAATCATTTTCAATTGCAAACAATATTTAATACTAAATCTAGGAGGAGATAGGAAATCTTTACAGACTACTGTGTAGAAAGACAGACATAAGGTGACATAGTTATACCTTTCTTTGAAAGCTCAATGCTGGAAGCACTGGATTAGGGAAGGATATGGCAGATATAATGCAGGCTTCAGGGGAGAAAGACCTGCTAAGAAGTTTTGTGTGACAGAAGGGCAGGCCATGTTAGAGAGAAATGTTGGAAACGTCTCCACAGAGAAGCTTTGGCAACTGGCTGGATGGAGGAGGAATGATGGACTGAGCCTGTGAAGAAGACAATAGTTGGTGAGGCAGGATGATGAAATAGTGAGAGAGAGAAGAGGAAGAGGGGAGATTTTCTGATTAGAAAATAAGAATTTCAGCTTTGGAAATACTGAATATCAGATGTTTATAGGACAATGGTATAATTTAGAGAGGCATCACCTACCAAAAATTCAAGACTGGGATCTGGAAAGCTTACCACAATCTCAACACCCAAAGATTAAAGTCCAAATATTTGGAGAACAAAAAAAAAAACAACCCACGCCAATATACTTCTTTTTCACTGTCCTCTGATCAGGACTGATCTTCCTTCACCACTCTGCCTACTGCTACTGTCATAGAGCTAGAGAAAACATGCTTTTTGATGTCAGCAATAATTCACATTAGCTGTTGGGAGTGGAGCTATGTGGAAACGTGAGAGTGGTTTGGGTTCCTGAGTTGATTACATTACAAAATTCCTTTAAAAAAATCTTTTTCTCAACACTTTTCACATTTACATAAAAGGTTTTTATTCTTTTTAATTTTACATAGTTACAAGAGCCTTAGTTTAAAAGCCCTGGTTCACTTAAAAAAAAAAAAAAACCCTTACCTTCTCACTTAGAATCAATGCTGTGTATAGTTTCCACAGCAGAAGAGTGGTAAGGGCTAGTCAATGGGGTTTAAGCGACTTGCCCAGGGTCACCAAGCTAGGAAGTGTCTGCGGACACATTTCAACCCAGGACTTGGCTCTCAATTCACCGAGTCACCCAACTGCCTCCAAACTGGTTCATTCTTGAAAGAAAATTGAAAAAAGTTACTTTTCTTTTGATGAGTTACATGAATGATTCCAGTCATCCAAGTATCCCTGAAACTCATAAATTCTTTTAGATGGTTTCTGAGGAACTGAAGCTAACATGAGAAAAATGTTCCCTAGAAACTTACCCAGTCACCTGTGGGGAAACAATAACAGCAGATTCTAAAGAATGCCAGAAAAAGGAGTCCATGAATTTGTAAGAACACATATTTCTATATATATGATATGTCTGAGGAAGCACAGACAGTTCTGTACTTGCTACCTCTGGGCTAAGCCATATTATCCTCCTTGAGGGCTGGTTGTTTCTCTCAAGCTCGGTGCCCACCATAAATACTTGTTGGCTAACTGGATTGATAAATGGAATTGTTTACACACTCGTTGCTAGGGGAGCTTGTTTTGAAACTTAGGAAGTAAAATTATGTAAGTCTCAAGAAAGAAAAAGAAGTCTAAATATTAAATGTATAAAGGTGGTGAAATGGAAAGATTGGTAGGCCTAAGCTGAGGTATCTGTTAACTTTTACTGCTGCTTTTTGACTGCTGGCTGACCATTCTGAGTTTCAAGGCAACTGAAGAGTTGATTCAAAAGAAATGACTGGTGGTTCCCTTAAGAGGGCCAAACACTCAACAGCCAATAAGAGATCATAGAACATAGAACAACTGTCAGGTTACCAAGGAATCAGGAGGATTATAAATAAAGCGAGGAGACTGGGGAGGTCATTCCTGCAAAGGAAACCAAGGAGGTAGGATGTGTTAAGGGTTGGAAGGGTGGCAGTTTGATAAATTGTGGAATTATTTGTTTTAGAGTAGTTGCTGGGGATTTCTTTTTGTTGTGGAATGGTTTGATATGGAATTGGTGATTTTTGATGTATACATTTTTAAAAAATATTGATAAACAGAATTCTAAAGGGGACCTCAGAGATTTTGTCCATTTTCAAAGGAATTGAAGATTATTGAGGAATCTATAAATATTATAAAATACTATGGCAGGTTCCAGGGGGAAAATATATCCTAACCAACATCTTCTAACGTGTTTTCTTTTTTATTTTAATTCTTTTTCTTTTTAACTTTTAACATCATTTCATGTTTTCTGTCTCATATGATTTTCACAATTTTGGTCAGTCATCTAGTGAACAAATCTATTAATATTGGGGAAAGAAGGAGTGGGATAAATCGTGGAAATTCATCTTTATATAAATATTTTGAAACATAAACCAATCTATATGTATGTACTACATTTAAATAAATATAAATGTCTGAATATAAAGATGAAATTCAATTAATATCAATTAGTAATTAATGATCATCAATTAGTAATTGTCACTAATGAATAATTGATTAATGATCACCAAGGAGTAATTATTATTAATTAATAATTGATTAATATTAGTTATTGATTATCAATCATTAAATTATTAAATTTTATTTTTATTTATATACATTTATTTAATTTATTTATTTTTAAACAATTTTATTTCATATTTATATATTTTTATTTATTAAATTATTTATTTTAATTTAATTTATTTACATTTAAAAGTATTTATTTTATATATTTTATTTAAGTAATTATATTTATTTATAAATTCATTTATAATTAATAGAATTTAAAAATTTATTAAATTATTAAAATATTGATTATTATTAATTATTGAAAATCACTAATTGATGATCAGTAATTGATCACTTATTAATTAGTGACAATTACTAATTGCTGATCATTAATTAATAATAGACAATAATTATTATTTTAACCATCATTATTAATTACTATTAAACAATTATTAATTAATCTGCATTGATTAATAATTAATATTAATCAATTAATAATTATTGATCAGTAATGAATAAAGTCATGATAATTTATTAATAATTAAATTAAATTATTTTAATGGATTGTCATTAATTAATAATTGATAATGGTTATTATTTATAATAATTATTAATTAATATTAAGTAATTATTGATTAATGATAATTGACATTAATTATTTTATACTCATTATTATTAATTGCATCAAACAATTATTGATTTATTATCTTGAATTAATATTAACTGATTATTATTTGATGATAATTAATAATTAATATTAACAGATAATTGATAAGCATCAAATAATCCTTAATTCAATTTGTTTGATATTAATTAATAATGATGGTTAAAATAATAAT
Organism: Monodelphis domestica; assembly: GCF_027887165.1. Taxonomy (NCBI): domain Eukaryota; kingdom Metazoa; phylum Chordata; class Mammalia; order Didelphimorphia; family Didelphidae; genus Monodelphis; species Monodelphis domestica. The sequence goes on from NC_077230.1 coordinate 33,866,104, forward strand.
TAATGATGATCAATTAGTTATTGTTACTAATTAATAATTCATTATTTAATGAACCTCAATTGGTAATTATCCTTAATTAATAATTGATTAATATTAATTATTGATCATAAAATTATTGTGGTTTTGTTCATGTATATTTAATTAATTTATTTATTTTTAAATGGATTTTGTTGATATATAAATATATTTTATTTATTAAATTATTTATTTTTAAATTTAATTTTATGTATTTATAAATTAATTTAATTTAATTTTAAAATCAATTTAAATAATATTTTATTAAATTCTTAAATAATAAACCATTAGTTATTAAATATTGATTGATAATAATTATTAATTAGTGAAAATTACTAATTGATGATAATTAATCAATAATATTTTGGTATTGATTATTAAGTAAGTAACAATTAACTGATTATGAATTAATGATAATTAATCAATAATTGCTTCATAATAATTAATGATTATAAGTAATCAATATCAACGATAAATTAATGATCATGAATGAATAGTCGATCAATGCCAATTATTAATACATAGCAATTGTTAATGATAATCAGTTAAGAATTGATTATATAATATTTAAATTATTATAATACAATATATAATATAATATAATACAATATAATAATTATTATATTTTAAATACTGATTAAATTTCATTAATTAATATTAATATGTATTTAATATTAAAGGATTGTTTTAGAATATAAAGAAAAGAATGTTAGTCAATATGCCTTGTACCACTTACCATAAACATTTCTTAGGCTATAGCAAAATTGTATATAGCTTTAGAATTCCTCCCCTTCCATTAGATATAATGCTGAATTTTTCCCGTCAAATTTAATGAACATACAGGATTAAATTTGAACATATGAGATACATTTTGAAATGAAATATTACTCTTGTGTATATTGGGGCTGAACACTTAGATAAAAGGAATTTTTAAGGGGGTATCATTTAATGTCAAGAGACTGATCAAGAAAACTAATTTTTACAAATAAAATTAATACACCACTGTACTTTGAAATTATTTATATTTTGTTGACCATGCACTTTAAAAATTATTTTTATTTTTATTCAAGTAAAGATCAGAATTTTCTTGTTCAAGAACCTTGTTTATAGCTTTTAATCTTCTCTGTGAAAAAATGATGCAAAGAAGAGTCCAGAACCTCGATTTATTTTCTTGTCAAATAGACAAAGGTAAGCTTTAACTATAAAATTGCTTATTTCATACATGTATGCCATTCTTCATCAGTTTTATTTTTATTAAGCTTGTTTTTCATATCAATAAATATCAAATATAGAGAATATTAAAATATTAGGAATAACTCCCAAATGAAGATTAAAGAGTGTAACTGATAAATATTTTTGATATCATATAAATAAATATTTTTGATATCATAACTTTTAAAATAGTGTCAGAAAGGTGAGTCATAGCAATAAGGCAAAAAATTTAAGGAATAATCTGTAAAATCATAGTAAGAATAAAATCGTTACCTTTTATAGACAATATAATAGTTTATTTAGAAAACCCAATCAAGCCAAATAAAATGAATTAAAATAACTCCAGGAAAATGCAGGATAATAAATAAATCTTCATAGAGCATTAGCATTTTTATATATTATTCCCTAAAGCCTTAGCAAGAACAAATAAAGACATTCTATTTAAAAATGATAGAGACTGTGAAATACCTGGAATTCTATTCATCAAAACAAAAGGGGGATGGAGGGAGGGCAGAACTAAGATGGTGGAGAAGCTACACAGACTCACCTGTTCTCTATCTACCAAATTAAAATATGATATAATGCCTAAAAAGAAATATTGGAGCACCATAATCTACAGAAAAATGGAGTGAAATAATTTTTCTATTTAAAACTACTTAGAAAGCCATTAGGAAAGTTCTATTCCACTCTGATGGAAGAGGAGTGCAAAAACAACAGAACGAGGCAGGTTCCGATAATTAAAGAGTCCTTGGACACACCTGAATCAGCAACAGGGGCTGCCAGAGCTCCCAGCTGCAGCCCTTTGCTGCCTTGACGGAGTGCCCATACACAGATCCAGGCAGCAGTTGTGGCGGACCTTATTGGGAGCACTTAGCACATCCCAATGCTTGCAACCTCAGAGGACAAGGGGATCCTGGTCACAGTTACCAGATGGAAAAGAATTCACATGGTTACTCACTGACCTGACCACAGGCCAGGAGAGTATTAAACACACTTGTCATTACATTATACAATGTTGAAAGAATTTAAAAAAAAAAAAAAAGATTGGTCACTAAGAACTCTCAATGAAGCTGCACAAAGAACTTGGAACATACTTCTTTCTACATAGTTACAGAAAATGAGCAAACAACAATACCAAAACACCCTAACCATAGAAAGATATTTTGGTGCCCGGGAAGACTTAAAATCAGAAGAAAATATTGCTGCATCCAAAGCTTAGAAGGAAGAAAAGATATTAGCTATTTCACATCTCAAAATAGTCTACAAAGCAGAAATTGTCTAAATTATTTAGAGTAGTTTAAGAAACGTGTCTCTGGGGGCTTCCGTCCCGGCTCCTGCCGCGGCGGCTCCACCGCAGGCCCAGTTGCGGGCTCCAACCCAGGGTCCCGGGACGCTCTCGAGGGGACATGCTGAGGCGGACTCTGGAAAACCGGGACGCCCAGACCAAACAGCTGCAGGATGCGGTCTCCAACGTGGAGAAGCACTTTGGGGAGCTGTGCCAGATCTTCGCGGCGTACGTGCGTAAAACGGCCCGGCTTCCAGACAAACCAACCTCCTGGTGAATGAAATCAATGCTTATGCTGCCACCGAGACGCCCAACCTGAAGCACGGCCTGAAGGTCTTTGCTGATGAGTTTACCAAACTTCAGGATTATAGGCAAGCTGAGGTTGAAAGACTTGAAGCCAAAGTAGTTGAACTTTGAAAAGTTATGGAACTATTGTGAAAATGAAACGGGATGATCTCAAAGCAACTTTAACAGCAAAGAGTCGAGAAGCTAAGCAGTTAACTCAACTAGAAAGGACGCATCAACGGAATCCATCAGATCGGCATGTCATAGTATCCTTTCAATTTTGAAGAAAAAATTATTTTGTCATTTAGTTGATAAAAAGGCAGAAACAGAATTACAGAGAGCTACAATGGATGCCACCAGAACAAGTCGGCACCTGGAAGAAACAATTGACAATTTTGAAAAGCAAAAAATAAAGGACATAAAGAATATATTTTCAGAATTTATAACTATTGAAATGCTGTTCCATGGTAAAGCTTTAGAAGTCTACACTGCTGCCTACCAAAATATACAGAAGATTGATGAAGAAGAAGATCTAGAGATTTTTTGGAGCTCTCTCTATCCACCTGACTATTCAACTTGTTTAGATATTGTTCGAGCAAATTCAAAATCTCCTCTTCAGAAATCTATTTCTATCAAGTGTATATCCGGATCAGGACAGCAGATTCCTACCACTCGGATAAGAAAAGATCACCAAGATGACGATGAAGAGGATGATGAATTGGACGTTACAGAAGAAGAAAATTAATTTTATATGTGCTTTTAACAGTTCCCCTCAAAATCATCAACTTCAGCTTATTAAATGTGTCAATTGCCCAAAAAAAGCAATAAGAAATTAACATGTCTATATGTATACATATATGCACCATTAACAGGTATTTCAAAAGAATCTATTGGTTTTTTAAAGTAAATGGTTTTTGAGGAATTAACTTCAGAATGGAATGTGATTAAAGGAAATTTCTGTAGCCCCAAAATTAAGTAGCTAAAATGAAAAACATGCCATTAGCTTTGTTCTGTTACCAAGGTTATGGTATTTGTTTAAATATAAATTTCATTTTTAAAGAATTTCAAAATAATTATCGTGAGAGCTGTCTTTAAGCCATTGTCATATCACACAAATAAATGTGACAGTGGCCAAAAAAGAACTATTATCTTCTCTTGGTTCCCTATGTAAGCTAAGTTTCCATGCCTTCATTTCTTAAAAATCAGTTAAAATTCCTTCAAAATCATTGACAAGCATTGTTCCATAAAGTACTTAAATAAGGTTGTTTTACTTCCTTATCAATTTCAAAAATTGGGGAGTTTTATTTGCCAGGTCACATCTACCTAGTTAACGCCTTTAAATAGTCCAATGGGGCTAAATGAGCAAAAGAAATTAGAAGACCAAGGAAACTGGTCATATTTATATATTCCATTTTTAACAATGGAAGAAGGTAGTTAAAGGGTGAAAAAATGTAGTAGTCCTCATGAACTTAAAATCAAAATGTTGACAATGTGTGATGCAGACTTTGGAAAACCTATTTTGAGATGCTATTTTCCCATAGAGAAATGAGGCACAGGCTGCTAATAAAAGAAATTCTGAAATTGTATTAGAATTTCTAAACACTAAAATTTATTATTATTATTATTATTAATGACACATTCTTGTACCTGGAAATATCAAGTTGGAGACATTTGAATCATAGAATGTTAGCATGTCTGACATTTTTTTCATTTCCAGGATTTCCTTCTGGGAAAACATTTGTAATCTTATTTCATTGATCCAGACAAGCATATTTTACTAACTGTGAAATTTATTTCCTTTGGAATACTAGAAAAATTACTATTCACAACACATAAAAATAAAGACTTTACAGAAAAAAAAAAGAAACGTGTCTCTGACACTTGCTAGTTGTGAAATGCTGGACAAGTCACTTAACCCTGTTTGCCCCAGTTTCCTCTTCTGTAATGAAGAGATAGCTGGAGAAGAAACTGGAACACTACTACATTAGCTTCACTAGGAAAATTCCAACTCAAGTCATAAAGAGTCAGATACAACTGACTGACAAAACAAGAAGGATCAATGGTCAATTAGAGGAACAGATTAGGTGTAGAAAATGCTGAATAAAAAAGGGCCTTGTAAAATGTACCTTTGATAAACTCAAAGTCCTTAGACTGTGCTAGAATTAGGAATTATTTTTTTAAACTGTTGGGAAAATTAGAAATGCTTTGAGACGACTTTTTATATAAGTTGTCTTTTATTGTGAATATATGAACCCACAAATGATCCATAAATAAACTTTGGGGTTCTGTGATCTTGGAAGAGAGAAAAAATGCATGTTTTTTAATAACATTTCATTCAAATTTAACAAATTCCAATAACAATTTTTATAATACACTTTGATATCTGGTATGGTTAGATCATCTTCCATCATATTATTTTTCATTATTTCCATTGATATTCTTGACCTTGTTTAGTGAAAAATAATATGATGGAAGATGATCTAACAGTGAAAAATAATATGATGGAAGATGATCTAACCATACCAGATATCAAAGTGTGTATTATTATAAAGTACTTATCTTCAAACTAATCTATTATTGATGAAGAAAGAGTAGTGGATCTGTGGAATAGAGTAGGTACACACAATTTGCACAGTAGAAATGACTTTAGTAATGTTGTGTTTCTTACATGCAAAAATCCATATTTTAGGGTCAAGAACTCACTGGGTCAAAAACTGCTGGGAAAACCAGAAAGCATTTTGGCAGAAACTAGATGTAGACCAATGCCGCACATCATGTATCAAAATAAGGTCAAAGTGGCATTTGATTTATGCATTCAGGGTAATGCCAGATTTAAATTAGGGGGAAAAGAATTATCAAATAAAGGACAGAGAACATTATAGGAGGTGCAATGGATCATATTCATTACCTTTAAAAGTTTTCCACACAAAACCAGAGAGAAAGAAGAAAAATGGGAAAAAATTTAAAGATCTGATTAAGGCCTCATTTCTCAAAGATATAGAGCACTGGATCAACTTTATAAAGAATACAGGTTGTTCCCCAATTCACAGATACTAAAATTATATGAATAATCAGTTTTCAGATGAAGAAATAAAAACTGTCTCTAGCCACATAAAAAAGCACTAAATCACTATGAAGAATACAAATTTAAACAACTCTTACTTACCTTTTCATGCCTATCAAATTTTCTTAACAAGACAGGAAAGGAAAATGAAAAACGTTGGAGGTGATGGGGGAATATTTGAGACACTAAGGTACAGATGGTGGAATTGTGAACTGATTCATCTATTCTAGAGAACATGGATATATGCTCAAAGAGCTATGCAATTGTGCATATTCTTTGACTTGGCAATATCACAACTAAAACAGTATCCCAAAGAGATTAGAAATTTTTAAAAAATGAAAAGAAAATGTCCCTATATGTACAAAATAATTTATGGCAGTAATTTTTCGTGTTGAAGAACTTAAAATTTCAGGGATAACATTCAATTGTGAAATGGCTGAAAAATTTATGGTATATGATTGTAATAATATTATTGTGCTACATGAAATGATGATTAAGATGCTTTCAAAAAACCTGGAAGACTTATATGAACTGATGCAAAATGAAGGGAGCAGAAGCAGAACACTGGGTACATGAACAGCAATGCTATGCAATGATCAACTGTAAATGACTTTGCTATGCCCAGAAATACAAAGATTGAAAGACAGTTCTGAAAAACTGAAAAATGTTATCCACTTGCAGTGGAAAAGGTGATGGAATATAAATGTAGAGAAAAACATATTTTACTTTATTTTCCTTTCTTTCTGGTATGTTTTATTTCTCAACATGATGAATAAGGAAGGAAATATGTTTTACATGACTGCATATGTATAATCTTTATCAAATTGCTTACCTTTTTAATGAGGTTGGAGACCAGGGTGACTAGGAAAGAATTTGGAACTTAAAATAGATTTTATATGTCCTTAGAAAAAATTTTAATTATTAAAAATGTCTTAATGTGCTTATATGCTGAAAGGTAGAAAGTTCAGCAAAATCATTGGTCTAGGGGAGACTGTAACAGAGTCAGATATATATATATATATATATATATATATATATATATATATATATTGCTAATTATTAAGGAAAAGATACCGGTAAAGTATAAGTGGATGGCTTATAATTCCAGTGCAAAGCTAGAGTGACCAGGCCAACTGTACTGGGAGGAAATTTTATTCTTACTTTTGCTTCAGATGTTTTAGGCTTTCATTATTATTACTATTATTATTTTTGTATTTATAGGTGACAACGAACTGGGGCTTTGTACTTGTATCTTCTTTGATCCAGCAGATGAGGATGGAAAGGAACCAGGGGTTTTTATAACTGAAATTATTGAAGGAGGTGCAGTTCACAAACTTGGATGGTGAGTTTGGTTTTGTAATTTTATAAGAATTGACTTTGTAGGGAGGATTTAACATCATTCTAAAAAGGGTTAATATTGTAAACATGGAAAGTGACTACACAAATAAAATCTCTGAAAAATACAGAAATATCAACTTTAAAAATATTGTCATGACCAAGCTAGTAAGGAAATGGAATTGGCTTGGAAACAAAGATTCTATAATTCCACTCCAACTAGGTCTGTAAACTGTGACTTTATTCTTGATCATTGAGAAGGTCTTTAATAATTGCCATAATGAGCCCATTGTAAACATGTGCCCAGCTATTTCCAAATCAGGTCAAATTAACAAGTATTTATAAATCTATACCATTCCAGAACCTGTGCTCTCCATGAAGGGATATAAAGAAAGTGGGAAAATAGTTCTTGATTTGGAGAAATGAAAAACTGAATTGACTAGGCAACAAACAAGTTACTATTGTGTGCAGAAAAGATCTATACTAAATAAATGTGAGAAAATCTGGGTGTGGGGGATACTTTGGTTGTATTAGAAAAAATGGTATCCATGAGACACTGGCAACTATCTTCAGAGATTATTGAAATTTGACTATACAATAAAATAATTCCTGAATTGAGAGAGGGCTTCCTAGATATAGGAATGTAGGAATATACATTTAAAATATTACTATAAACTGCCCAAAGTGAATCCTTGAGAAAGGAAAAAAATAAGAAATGCAAATAGGTTGCCAAATCATAACTTTAACCTTGTAAGAATTTACTATGCAACTGGGGTCAAATGGTACCCTCTATGTCCTTGCTCATGATGTAATTTTGGACTTTAAAATGGAATTCTTCCTGAGATGACACTCTGTTACATAGAACTGAAAGCAAAAAACGCCATCAGGCTTTCTGTTTCTAAGCCTGAGGCTCATTACTTCTTCATCCCCAACTCACATAGCCCAGATGGTTTTAGAATTTTTTCCTGCTTCCTAGATTGTAACAGAATTGATTTCATTAGCTGCCCATCCTGAATATCCCAAATACATGGTGGAAATTTTCTCCTCTTAACCACCCAAAGTTGTTTTCTTTTCCTCAGTTTCTATGATGACATTTATCTGTTTATTATCACCCAAGGTCTCTACAATAAAAGTATCAACAAGAAGTGTCCTTCTGAATTATCGTCTCCTTACTCAGTCTTCAGTCAGTGGGGCATTGTCTGATACCTCAGAAGAATCATTTGTTTTAGTTTCTGCAGATCCTATTGACTTTCTGAAGAATATTAAAATTGAAACAATACTCTGATAATTGTTTGTAGGAGGGCATCTGTGTTTGTGGATGATTTCTCTTGCATCCTTCTCACTGTGTTTTCCAAGATCTGCCAAAGTCCCTTCCTTTTTCAATCTCATTTCATTATTGAGACTTAGCCAGCTGGAAAGGCTTGGAGTACAGACCCAGTTATGAACACTAATCATCCTTGAAGCCCACTTAAAAAATATCCAGGGAAGAATCCCCAGACAGGCTGCAGGGTGATGAAATTATTGAGACATACCAGCCCTCTAAATCTTCTGATTAATTTGTAGAGAAGTGGTGACTGAAAAATTTGTAAGTGGCAGCCATTATACTAATGGTATGATGAGTCATTGAAGTCTATCTCTTAAATTAGTACCATATCTTCTAATCATACACATGCATTGGGCTTTTAGGTCATAAATATCTTCAATGTAATTTTAATTACTATGCAATTCTATTTTTCAGTATCCGTGTATTTGACCAGATTATTAAAATAGGTGACATCAATCTAATTGGATTGGATGAAGCAGAAATCATCTCTACTTTTAAAAAAATGGACGATTCTCCTTTCCAGTAAGTAAATTTTCCCATATTTCTTTTAAGATGCATAGATTGCTAGATCATTGTTTTTGACTTGGAAATTTCCTAAGCAATGTGTTCAAACAGAAAAATTGGGGAGAAAGAAAGCCTAATTAACATTTTTAAATAATTTCTCTTTTTGTCTTCTTTTGCTAGGAAATGACCCTCTTTTTTTCTGTTCAGCAGTTCACAAGACGTTTTAGGATTCATTTGCACCTTCCTTTCTGAATACTCTATCACATCTCAAGCAAACCCTTGATTTTCATTTGCATTTATTTTTAGTTAATGAATTTTTATTTTCTTGCCAAATAATGCTCCTTGAAGCTGAAGAGATTTTTTTGTTTTGTTTTGTTTTTGTAAGAATGAAAGCTTAGCTGAATTTCCCCATTCCATTTTTTGCATGGCTATGTCTTTATCCAAAGTACATAAATTAAATGTGGATGTTTTGTACCTAGGATTGAAATTGGCCGCGAACCACCTGAAGTCAAGTCAGAACTTATAGTACGCCTCAAGTTGTCAGAGGAAAGGAAGAAATATTTTATGAATTCACTCATAGTACAGGTATTATGTGAACCAAATAAAAAAATGCAGAAACTCAAAATTCTTTCTTTTTTATCATAACAATATTAAAATAAAAATTTTGTTCTTTAAAAAGTTTCCTTTCCTACTCTTGAGTAACTTCATCTTAATTTATTACATACTTTTTTATTGTTGCTCTTTTATGCAATTTTATCAATGTCTCTGAGATTTCCATTCTAGTCTTCTCTGATGCTCTCCAACCTTCACCACTGAATTATCATTTGTAGTATAGAGAATGAATTAAGCAAAACTGAACAATAAATACACAACTGAATCTGATAGTTTTTGCTCCTTTCTGAACAAAGGAGATATATATGTGTGCATGTGTATGTATATTTTTATATCTCTAGCTTTTGTCCCAGACTAAGATTTTCCATTACAATTAGTCAGAGGATGGCAATCTTTTAATGCTGCTTTAATTTACCTTAGTTTTAAAGAGCCTTCTGTTTCTGCTTACTTTACATTATTTAATGTGGGGTTTTTTAATGTCTCATAGAATTCTTATTGTTAATTTCAAAAACTTAATAATATCTCATTATATAATATATCACAGCATTTGTTCAGGTCTTCCCAAATTAACAGACACTTTGTATTCAGACAAAGAATATGTGAGTGTATCCATATTCCCTTGATTTCCTGCCTTTGATGACTTTGGGGTTTCTCTTCTATTCTAGTTGCATTGTTTTGTTCATGTTAAATCTTTCTTAGTAGTGCAAAATTTCTATTTTTTTCTTTTATTATGATCACTAACCCCCTAGTTTTTTACCATCAATATGCCTCACAAATAGAGGTCTAAGATGTCTCATTCCTGTTGATTTTCTAATTTTGAATGCTGTATGGATATTGGTTCATATTAAGGTTGTATATGCAACTTGAATTCATGATGGTAAATTATATACTCTTTCATATTCAAACTTTCATCTGTATCACCTGACTTCCAGTTTTTCTCAGGCCTTCCAGAATACAGAATCCTTCCTCTCTCATTTTTGTTTTTGGGTTTTTGAACTCCTGGATTGCTGAGTTAATTATCTTCTGGGACTTACTTATGGTAGAATATTTTATGAACTTTTAATTATTGCCAAGTAATCTTGAATAATTTTATTATTTTTGAAGGTTCAGTTTGAGGACCTGTTAATTTTAGACCTCTTTTATTATTCTTGTTTTTAACATTTCCATTAAGATTCCTTTTCACAACAATCTCTGACCAACAATCTTTTATTTTATGTCTTTCTGTATCCTGTCTCTAAGGCTTTCCCCAAAATGCTGGTCTACCAATTTGTAAGCCCCTGGAGGTGAAGGAATGTTTTATCTTTATATCCCTAGGACAACACACGGGCTTGCAATTTTAAGATGCTTAAGAAGTTATGATTGAATTAGTTGCTCATGTTGTTATGCTGATGCATAAGCAGGCTCTAGCTTTTTATTCTGTGCTATTTAGCTAGATGTTTTGGCAAACTCTTTAAAATGTTTTACTATAATTTTGAAATGACCATCTGTCCTCTAATAATGATAATGTCTTTGGAAGAAAGATCAAAGTATATATTTAATCTTTCAAAGTGTGTATATGGGTATATTGGTATATATTTCATTTTGCAAAAAGTATAAAAGTATTTACTACTGCCTCCTTAAAACCTCTTTCCTATCCAATTATGAAATCTTTAAACATTAGCACATTAGGAGAGTGGATTTTGTTTGTTTATTTTAAGCATGTTCTTGAGATTTCTTAGCTTTAGGCCTATATTGTAATTACACTTTCTAAACATTTTCTCCATTTAAAGGAAAAAATTGGAGATATCACTATTGTGAGAGGACAAGCAAGTATTTGTACAACTTCAAGAGAACCATGGTACTGGATGGCCAGGTATATATATATATATTATATATATATATATGTATATATATAAGCTTTTATTGAGTATGTAAACTACTGGTTTTTTAGACAGAACTTAGTGAAAGATTAATAATAAAATAACAATATGCTTTTGCCTCTAAATTCCATTTACTGGGAAGATTTCCAAATTGGAGACTCAATTTTGAAAAAATATTTATATTCAGTGGGTTTTTTGGATAATATTTTCCTGATGAGGAATGGCCTAATCATTTCTGGCTCATAAATATATAGAATGAAATAATATAATGCATTAAAATAAGTAAATATCAGGAATAGAAGAAATCTGGAAACATCTTGATAAACTTTGATGTAAAGCAAATAGAACAGATTAAAAACAAAAACAAAAAGAATGTTTTTTTTAAACTTTAGCTTCTGTCCTATAATTGAAGCTAAGTGTCAGTTCCAAAGCATAAGAGCAGTAAGAGCTAGGCATTGGGGTCAAATGACCAGCCCAGGGTCACATAGCAAAGAAGTGCCTGAGGACAGATTTGAATGCAAGACCTCTCATCTCCAGGATCTCTCTGTCCACTCAGCCAATTAACTGTTCATGAGAATATATTTTTTGTGAATTAAGACAAAAAAGGTCTAGAGAGAGCAATGGATAAGCAAAAAAATGTTAGCCAGAATAATAGATTTAAAAATGTTATTTTAGAGTGTTTAACTGACTCCCTATTATGTAAATTCATGTTAATCTAATCAATATCTTTCTGATATTCTGAATCATTTTAAGCTAATATTTTTGTCTTTTAGATATATTCTATTATATTGATTTTTGTATCTGTACCTTTCCCCTCTGACTGTACTGAAGAACATCATTGTGAAAGCCCATAAACACCTTTTTCAGTGGCAAAATCATAACTCATTAGGGGTGTGCACATTTGTCACATAGATAATGATGGATGGACTTCATCAAAACTGATTACAACTTGTATACAACCTTTAGAGAATTTAATGAGCTAAGAATTTCAATTTCAATTTTAAGAGGTCTTCAGAAATTACTTTAGATATCTAGTAGATTTCTGTAATGATTTTTAAAGTATATATGTATACATACTGTAAACCTTAACATTTCTTAGACTTATAAATGTTGGAAATTCCACCATTGGGAAATTTCTACTTGAAAAATTTCCCACTGATAGTCTATTGGAATGTGAATCCCCCTTGGCATGGGAGGGTCCTTCTCCTACCTACTTAAGATTACTTTAGGATAGAAACCTTTTGCTGAAGAATGGAAAGGGCTTTGACCTATGCTTAAGCATAGAACACAAAGTTCTTTGAGTCATGTTTTATTTTAGAATTGATACAATAGAGATACTTGGAATGACAGAACCAGGTCTTGGAACTTACAATCTCCACCCTACTCAGTCCTAACAGGATTTACGAAGGGCTGCAGCAAAGGATCAAAATTTAATTATTTGAGAATATGACCTTCAACAGATATGTGCAAAGGGGCAGACCTCTGGGCGGTCCTGGGTTAAGCTAGAGCCACCATTGGCACAGGGAAGACATGGACAGTGATTGGTAGATGTGAGAACTGAGGGGAGGGAAGTTGAATGGTTTCCTTAAAGATAGCAAGGTCTGAGGAGTGGGAGAGGTTCGAGAAGTTTTGCTCTGAGAGGATGCTCTGAGAGGAGGGCTTGCTCTGAAGGTGGCTGGAGGTGGAGGCCTCTGAGACTGTTTCTCCATTTGGTCACATGAGTGATAGGGACTGATCTCTTTTCTTTGCCTTAGCTATCTAAGGGCTTGGGCCTTTTGGCTCAGCCTAAACAGAGGGGGTATTTAAGCCCTATTCCCTTATCTCCCCTTTCTCTCTCTCTCTCTCTCTCTCTCTCTCTCTCTCTCTCTCTCTCTCTCTCTCTCTCTCTCTCTCTCTCTCTCTCTCTCTCTCTTTCTCAATACCTTTCTTCCTCATGTTTGTAATTAAACTCCATAAAAGGTTGACTGCTGACTTGAGTTTTCATTTACGAATTACATAGCTGAATTCCTTGGCGACCTTAAGTTAATATATATCAGTCTTTTAAAGTGATTTCCTTGTACACATACATATATATTTTTAAAAATGTTGAACTAAAAGGTAGAGAACCAAATATATGTTCCTCCTTAAAGTATAAAGCAGGAAGCCAAAAAGAGCTTCTGTGCATGCATAATAAATTATACTCTGCAGTTTAATCTAATTCTACCAAAACAATAGAGATTTCTTGGTGATTTTCATCTGTATTTGTATTGTAATTTGTAGCATTGCTCATTTTATACCCTCTAAAATTGTGATTGATCATTAAATAATTAGAGTTTACTCTGGAATTGTGTCTGATTATCAGAGTTCTTAAATCTTTCAGATTTGTTTTTCTTCATGGTGTGAATATGAAAAAACCCTCATGATAGTGTCAAATTTCTTCATGCAAATATGATAATTTTTTTTCTGGTTCATAATAGTTTGGCTCTGTTCTCTTTGTATCAGTTCATAGAAGTCTGGCCAGGTTACTCTAGTTCCATTCTGGAAATTATTTCTTTTTGTGCATAATTTGTTCAGCCATTTCCCAGTAAAACCAATCCAAACCAAACCAAACCAAAACAAAACAAAACAAAAACAAAAACAAAACAAAACAAAACAAAACATCCTATTAATCCCCAGTTCCTTGCCTCTGCAGAATAAGAAAAGAAGTATCCAATAATTGTTTTGGTACCTTTGGGTCCTATCTTTTCATTTGCATTTTTTAATTTCTTTGGGATATTGCTCAAAGTTTAATGACAGTTTAATGAGGCCTAGGACCAAATTACTTTCTTGAATATCTAGAAAAACCTAAAGTTCCACAACCACGAATACTCTTGTTTCTCATACCCCAATAATTGTCATTTTAGTTGTAATCATCTTTGTCAATCTGGTATGAAGTAACAGCTTAGAACTGTTTAAATTTACATTTCTCGAGTTACTAGTGATTTTGGACCATTTAGGATTGATTTCCCCCCTTGAAAAAGGTGCATTAGTTTCCATAGCCTTTGACTTTTTTTTGACTGTCATTTACTTGGAAGATGCCTCATGGTTCAAGGTTTACATTTGATCAGTATAGTAAATGGAAAGTCAGAAAGGCTAAGTGACTTGCCCAAGTAAATACAACTAATTAGTAGAAACATACAACTAGGTTCTAGAACTAGAACTTGAGTCCAAATCTCTTTAATTCCAAGATGGTTTGATTGCCAGTTGTATGAAACTGCTACCTTTTCTTCCACAGTAACCTGAAATTTGTTATTGGGGCACTGAAAATATTAATAGAAGAAGATCAGGGATGTAGAAAAGACTTCCAAGCTATCTTTGAGCAGGTAAGACAGCACAGTTCCTCCCCATTAATCAAGTTTTATTGAATGTTAGTTGTGTTCACAGTGATAAAAGTGGTGGAAAGCAAAGCAGTCAGTGAGAATGGTGCCCATAATAATGCATGAAATAAATGCTTCCTATTTCATTCATCCATTCTTTTGATCAGTCCAAACAAAACTTTTCAACCTTACTAAAACTCTTCTTGGCCTAAGAGGACTGTTTTATGATAGGTGAATTGACCAAAACTCCCATATCACTACTCTCTGCCTAGTACTACTTATCACTCTTTAGAAAATCCAGTATGGAAATCATTTGGGAACCCCAGCCTACTACTACTACTAATCCATGAATTGTGTCTACTTGATCAAGAGAAAGGATCATCGGCTGGGGTATCCTTCTTCCTTGCTTCCCTTACTCCGTTGCAGCTATTAACTACTCTTAGGTCTTAAGATGTGAGTCAGTAACTTTCTTCGTTCTGAAGTGAAGAAGGCCCACCAGGCTTTTTTTATTATTATTTTCTCTGTGAATGTGCCTCTGAAGTCTGCTAGAATGTAGGCCTTACAATCGATTTCCCCTACTTTTATGCTATCATTGTAACTACTAATTGAAGTACCTCTGGATGTGTGCAAAATGCTGCTAAGCGCTGGAGACATAAAGAGAAAAAATGAAACATTTCCTGATCTTGAGACACTCTTACTCGATACTCTAAGTGGAAAGTACAACATTTAAAATAAGGTTCAGCTGAAGCACAAGATGGAATGCTTCAGAAGTCCTGGGGTCTCAGTGGTAGGATGGATGGAATGGATAGCAAGAGCCATTTGGCAATGATTTCACAAAGATTAGTTAGACTGGTTCTGCCATCTATCACATCAGTAAATTCTTTTGTATTTGAGGATTAAACCCAGTGTCTCGGTCACATATTATCAAGGCTTTCCTGTTTTTATTGGATAAAGTCTAAACCCAGTACCTTCTATACTCTGACACCAGAGGGTTCCATACTTAATTCCCAGAGTACCATGACATAAATTTTTTATTATATATATATATATATATGCATATATCTATATCTATATCTTTGTAGTCATATAAATCTTATATACCCAGAGCTTAGCTGAGGACCAGAAGACCAGACATGGAAGAAGCTCTTAGTAGTGAATATCATTTTTCCTTTTTTCTATACACATGTAAATCTGTGTGTCAGTATATACATATATATGCACATAAATGCATGCACACATTTATTTATATATGTGTATGTGTGTATGTGTCGATATCTATACCTCTATCTAAGGCCAGGTTACTTACTCATCAGACCTGCCCTAACATTCTTCTAGTTTGCAAAAGGGCTTGTCACTGTAATTTCTCAGCTATTATGGTATTTCCACTGACTGTTTTTGAACATCTCTTGGAGTCCATTTTACTAAATTACAATCCTCCTAGAAGCAGAAACTGTCTTTCCCCCCTGTATATACAGAACTATGCAGGAAGAGAAGCTCTGTTTTGTAGTGTTAGGAAGTGATATGTATTGAAGTGGTCCCCCTGATGTCCATCCTGGATGTCTGAAGCTCACCAGGTCAGTAACATCTTACTGCTTTTGGCAGCTTCCTGCAACTAAATGGCAGTGAAGGTGTCACCTTGCCTTGAAAAACACAATTCTTAACTGGGAGAGCTTTTAAGCTTTGGATTCTATCCCTAACCTCATTCCTATCTACATGCCTATCTCTTTCCCTCTTCCCATTCCCATCCATGTCCCCATCTCAGTTCCCAAACCTATCCCTGTCTCTAATCTCATGTAAAACTCTCGTCCTATCCTGATTGGTTTTACACAATAGCTACTAGTCATGGAATTTGTGCATATGTTTTTGAATGTAATAGATCTTAAGCGGTTCATTTGAGAATAAAGAAGTCAGATAAGTGGCTAGCAGGAATAAATGAGTTATATATGAGATGGTTGTGACTCTTGGAGAGGAAAAGGATTGAATAACGTGTACTTAATATTAATAGATTTATTTTGGTTAATTTGGTAAATTTCAGGCTAACTTTTTTCAAGACAAATATAAAGACATGAACACATACAAAGTGAATATGGAACAGAAACCTGATGAATCAGATAAAGAAGGCACATTTTTACCATTGGCCCCAGAAGAAGAATTATTACTAGGACAATTTAAAATAAAGCCTAAAGAGATAAAAAATGAAGATTTATCACCAGGGCAATTATTAGCCCAAGGGGATTTCAATTCAGGTAAGACATATATCCTTGCTCAAAACATTTGACCCTAAAGTTTTCTGATAGATAAGAGAAATTTGGAACAAATGTTTCCATCACTCACTGAATCTCTGGTCCCTATTTCCTTTCTCTTCATATCTCTAATAATGAGAATGCTAGCTGCTTTATAAGGCTTTCTCACCTATTGGTGATCCCTCTCTTGGTGATTGAATTATAAGGGACCTTGGAAATATTCTACTATAACTTTTTAATTGATATAGAAATCTATCCTATATGTATGTCAGAATGTCATTTAGCTTCTGCCTCAAAATATGCAGTGATAGGAAACTCATTTTCTCAACATCCAGGCCACACTATTGCTAAATTACTTAAGCTTTTAGACAAGATTACAGTACAATTTTATTTTTCTCATGCTTTTTTTATAATTTATTCGTTTTCCCTTCTTTTGAAATAATACAGAAAAAGATCTTGTTCCTCTTTCCCTATTACTATCCATCTGACATATAAAATCAACTTATTATCCACCTAAGTTTTTTTTTAATATCTATGATCATGTTTAGACTGAAAAAAATGTTTATATGATTTCTTATTTCATCCTTGGGACATGGTTTTGTTTAGAGTCTATTATCCATCCTACTTTAATTACATCCATTTTGGTTTATCAACATTCTGTTGGTCTCATTGCAACAAAATCTTTTTTTAATTCAATTACTTATAGGAATAATTTTGGCCATTTCTTTCAACATTTTAAAATTCAGATGCTCCCATCTCCCTTTCCCTGAGGTGGTGAAGAATCTGATATAGGTTACACTAATACTATCATGTAATACATATTTCCATATTGTTTCCATCATGATAAAGACATAAAACATATATATTCAATCTCATGAAGATTTATAATATAACTTATAATTTATAATATAACTATTATAGTAGAAGATGTCAAGTTTTGATCTACACTCAGATTTTTTTTTGTAGCTTCCTTGACCATTGATAGTATGTTCTTCATGTGTTACCTTGGAAGCTTTATGATAATGGTTTAGTCCTCCACAGTTGATCATTGTATAATATTTCTGTTATAGTCTCTAGTTATAGTGGCTCTGCTCACTTTTTCTGAATTCATCCTGTTCATTGTTCCTTATGGCATAATAGTAATCCATTACAACCATATTCCACAGCTTGATCATTCAACCACTAAATAATGGACAACCCCTCAGTTTCCAATTCTTTGCCTCTATAAAAAGAGCTGATAATAATATTTTGGCACAGTTAATTCCTTTTATTCTATCTTTGATCCATTTGGGATCCTGAACCTTTAGTGAGATTGTTATATAGACCTTTGGGTATTGTTTCATATAAGTCTGCAGAATGGTTGTATTGATTCACACTATTACGAATGAAGTTTATTAGTGTTACAATTTTCACACCTCCCCTTCAACATTTATCATTTTCCATTTTGGTCATGTTAGCTAATATGAAGGGTATGAGATCATTTTTCAGAGTTGTCTTAATTTTCATTTCTCTCATCAATAGTGATTTGGAATTTTTTAAAATATAGCTATGTATAATTTTAATCTCTTCTGAGAAATGCCTATTCAAATCCTTTGACCATTTCTCAATTGAGGAATGTTGTGTATTATAAATTTGACTCAGTTCTCTATATATAAAGAAATGAGACTTTTGTCAAATACTTGTTATAAATTTTTCCTCAGAATTTGTTTTTTCATTTCTAATCTTAAGTACATTTGTTTTATTTGTGCAAAACCTTTTTAATTTAATGAAATCAAAATTCCCTTTTAATCAAGTATGCCGATGGTTTATTTATTTTATTTTTTCATAAAACAAACTATTTGTCTTATTTTATTAGTTCTATGGTTTTCTTACTTTCAATCTATTCATCCCTTGCTTGATTTTCATGATTTTCAATTTGGTGTTTAATTGAGGATTTTTAAATTTGTCCTTTTCTAGGATTTTTAGTTGTATAACCAATTCGCTTATGACCTGCTCTTTCTCTACTTTACCTGATATGAGCAATAAGAGATGTGAATTTTCCTCTAAGTACTGCTTTGGCTACATCCTATGAATTTTGATATGTTGTCTCCTTATAATCATTCTCTTTAATGAAATTATTGATTGTTTCTATGATTCATTCTTTGACCCATTTATTCTTTAGGCAAAAATTTGTTTATGTCTATCATCTATGTATATGCCATATACATATAATTTTATTGGCAAATAGAGAAGGTTTCCTATTTTGGCTATAAATATCACTTGTATAAAAGGTTCATTAGAAAACACCTTTTTCCTGGGTACCATCAATTACTTGCATTCCCTTTGCATTGTGAAACTGTGAACATTTGGAGTATCACTGTCATTGCTAACAGAAGGAAATCTGGTTCAGCCTTATGAATCTGAGATCTGGAAGAATGAATACTGGTGAATTGAGCAACAGTTGGAAAATGAATGCTGTACTTCAGGGGCTGACTTTTTTTTGGCTGCCAAGTACCAACAATTAATATGATTGTGGTTCAGAGAATATTAGAACCTCTAGTGTGAGGGGTTGCTGAACACTTTTCAGGGCTGCTTATCTGCCTTTGGTGTCTACTTGTCACTCAGCTCTCATCTGTGGTTCCATGAAGCTGTAGCATGTGGAGCAGCCTGTTAAAACTGAACAGATGGGTTAAGTTAGGTTGATATCTACTCCAGGCTTGTGAAGACCTCCTCCTGGAATAGGTGGATGAGAAAATTTGCTTCAGTAGCCATGAATGTAGCTGAAGGTAAGCACTGTGGAGTGCGTAGAGTTTGGTTGGACATCTAAGACACTAAAGTCATTTAGGTTCAGTGTCAATCATCTAGGTTCAGTGTCAGTCATGCAGACTTTAGTCTTGCCACAGGATTTAGATGACTCTGGAAGAAAGAGTGAGGCTGACAATTTTTTGTAACTCACTTAAATCCAATTCATACACAAGTTAAAATATTACTCTGTGATGTCACTGGTACTTTTCAGACATAAGGATCACCACCACCGCTGCCAACTGATTAATCAACATTTTTGACTGTCTCATCCTTTTAGTCTTCTTAAATCTAGCTTTATTTGTTTTTAACTGCCCTTGCAGCGGGACTAGTATTTTCTTGGTAGTTATCCTAGATCATCAGTCTTAGAAGGAACCTCAAAGACCACCCACTTTAATCCCTTCATTTTGTAGGTGTGAAAAATGAGGCACAGAGAAGATATTCAGATAGTTACCTTCCCAGCGGTGACTTCATGGCTTCTGGCTCTAAAAGCAATACCAAAGGTAGGTTCTTCACTTTATAAGATGTCAAAGCCTTGGTCAGCAATAGTAACCAATGAAAGATTGCTGTTGTCCCTTGCTAATCCTAGTAAAATATTTGTGTACTGTTGTACTCATTGAATTATTTATTTTTCTTAGAGACCACAATAAAAAAAGAAAAAGAAGAAGATGAAATAGTAGTGGAGGAAGAGATTATTAGCACTGGAAAACCTACAGAGGGAAAGGCTAAAAAGGGATTTTCCTGGTTCCGGTAAGAGATGTACTTTTTATATATGGATAACAATATTCTTAATAAACAAAACATTTTATTTCTCCTGGAATTTACCTCTTTGGCTACTGTTTGCTATGTTTTTTGCCCCTTTCTACAAAAGAACTTCATTATTTATATGAATTTTCTCAGTTGTTCACATCTTCCTCAAAAGGGTGCTGGCATAGAGTAAAGGTGTCAATTTCACAGTTTATGGATGTGACCCAGAGAGATCCATTTCTTTTTGAGTCTGATAATAACAACTTAGTGGGAAAAGTATAGGACATGGAATCTGAGTTATCTGCATTCAGACTGGAGTTTTATCACCTAGTCATGTGTTCAAATTCAAGTATTTTCTGATCAATAGGTTACAGACTTCCCATCTATAAAATATTACAAGTTGACATCTAGCGTTACTTGAGATCTAAATCAGTGACCCCATCACTCCTTACAAGACAAATCATGTATTAGTTGTGGTTAATGTGGAGGAGGAAGAAGTAGAGAAATGATATTGTGCCATATGCACACATATTTAACTTAACTGGCTTCCATATCTAGTTTTATATTTTTACCTATAGCGCCAAATTTGATCTTGCCCCTTCTCTAATACATATGCTGACATAGCACGTATCCTACAAAAAGTGTAACTCCAAACTCTTTTAACATGTAGCTTTGTCTTTTTTTCAGAATTGAAATTCATGAAATTTTTATAGTGTGCATCTATTTAAGATCCTTTTTTGTGTCATAGTAGAATGTATTTTGTGTTTTAATAATTATTTCACTCTCAAATGTTGTATGATTCTAGCAATATCAAAGAACGCAAGCTGTGGAACTTCTTTCATTTTAAAAAACATGACAAACAAGTAAAGAATGTGCACAAGTGGGAAGAAATTGATCAAGAGGTAAATTTTCATTATGTTAAATTTATCAAAGATTTAAGTTTGTTTCCCCATTTAAATTACTAGAGAGTGAGCTTTCTCTTGAATTAGAAAACTATAATTTACCTTGGATTGAGGAGTTAACATTCTGTCATAATTATTAATCAGTATGCATAGGAATAAAATTACCTGAGTAAGGATCAAAAGTACCATAGCGGCAACTGTTTGGCCTTGAAGTCTCTTTTTTGTTCCCAGAGATCATTCAAGAACCTCTCTCAAGAAAAGGGAATAATTAAGAACTCTTAAAACATTTGAATTCTCTGTATTTGGATGTTTTAAGGACAAAGGATAATTGATTCAACTTTTGGCCTCAGAATATTGTTGGCTGAAAATTTTCTAAAATTATGGCACAGAGTATTGAAATACACTTAACCTAGAGAAAAGTGCAAGTTGAATTGTTATGGGCTGATGCATGTAGGAAGTGATAACATATTACGATAATTTTCCCTCCATGCCAGAAGGGGTCTCTGAAGGGGCTGTACAATATTTAAAAAATAACAGGTAGGTAAAATGGTAAAAGTTTACCAAGAAATACCACTGTCGGTTGTTGGCAAAATAAGAGGAGAGATTGCATGTGTATGTCTTGATTTACTGTGCCTGTGTTACTGAGCAAAAAAAAGAACATGAGAGCCACAGATGGGCCAATATGACAATGAAGGAAAATAATAAATGTTGAAGGGGATATGGCAGAATTGGGACACTAATGCATTGCTAGTGGAGTTGTGAATTAATACAAGCATTCTGGAGGGAAATTTGGAATTATGAGCAAAGGGCTTTAAAAGAACACATTTGATCCTTTGATCCAGCAATACCATTGCTGCGTTTGTACTCCAAAAGATAATAAGGAAAAATGCGTATACAAAATATTCATAGCTGAGTTCTTTGTGGTGGCAAAAATTGGAAAATGAGGGGATATTCCTCAGTTAGGGAATGACTAAACAAATTGTGGTATATATTGGTGATGGAATACTATTGTGTTATATGGAATGATGACCTACTTGATTTCTATATGAACTGGAAAGACCTCCATGAACTGAAGCAGAGTGAAATGAGCAGAACCAATCGAATGATATACACTGAAAGTGAAACATTGTAGAACTATCCAACATAATGAACTTTACTACTCGCAGCATACAATAGTCCAGGAAATTCCTGAAGGACTTATGAGAAAGAATGCTATCTATATTGAGAGAGAGAACTATGGGAATAGAAATGAAAAAGAAAAACTTAAGACTTAACACCTAGAACTTGTTTATATGAATATATGATTTGGGGTTTGAGCTCTATGGTAAAAATGAATAATATAAAATTAGATATCAAGGGATAACATTTGTACAATCCAGTAGAATTGCTTATTGCTTCTGGGAGGGGAAAAGGGAAAGAAAATGAATCATATAAACTTGAAAAAATATTAAAAATAAAAAAAGAATATGAGGTATGAGGTCAATTGAGAAAATATCTATTGATCTTCACACACATATTTTTACACATACATAAATAAATAGATACACATGTACACATGAGTAAGTCCAACTAAAGATTTCATCACCCACCAGGCATTAGGAAGTATTTCTGACCCGCCCAATTTTGTTTGTGCTCTAGCTAGCAAGAATAAAATTCTGAATTGCCTCACATTAGGAATTCTTTTGAATCCTCCAAGGATGGTCCCATCTCTTAATAGATACTGAAAAAGGACCCCCACAACACTGTCTAATGGAGATGGGCATTTTTTTTCAATTTTCTTTTACTTATAAAATAATGAATGGCAATAAAATACAAGCTTTCCTCCAAACCTAAAGGTGACAACATCGAATATATTTAACATTTGTAATCATGATGGTCAACTTGGCAAAATCTTGTAAAAAAAAAGTAAGATTTGTTTCCATTTACTTTCTAGAAATATTACCCATCAGTAGAAATAGACAAAAAACTAGGATGCACTTTAATAGTTCCTGACCAGTTTCTCAACTGATATGGTAACCTCAATTGGAAAGTTATGGATATCAGACACTGGAAGATGGAATTGGGGACTTGAGGGTTCTTTGCCTTTATAAGAACCATCACTAGATTCTAAAGTTGGCTAACACCTAGCTAATCTAACTTCTAGTCTTAGAACCTGATGATGACCCTTCCTCTGCCTCCCATGACCCAGAAACCCCAGCAGCTCCCACCAGGCCAAGTTGCCTCAACTTCCTTCCTGGGTGGATATTGGGTAAAGTGGCCTGTGTTCCTGGCCAAAGAAGAGACAAAACTACCTGGGTAAAGGTAGATTTTAGTTCAATTTATTTTGGCCATGGAGAATAACTGAATACACTTTGGATGTAGATAATTTTCCTCTCATCTTGTCTTAACTTGGAGTAGGTGGAAACATTTTAGTATTAATACATTCCCTTACAAAGTCATCACTCCTTAAGGAAAAATATATCAAGTATTTTGCCTGTTTTAGAATAATGCTATTTTTAAAAAGGCTCCAAAGTATTTTCATTGCAAAAAATAAAGTTTTTTCCTGGTTTACAAAACTCACTTCAGATCTCTTGTTGTTCTGTGAATTTTTGACATACAGATGAAAGAAAAGGGTGGTAGGGATAAGAAATACAGCAGCCTTGAAAAGAAAAATTTATAAAAAAACTGTGAAATGAGGGATGATTTTGGAACAAATGGTCTCTAAGGCTCCTTTGAGGTTTTGCTGTCTATGGTTATATTAACATATAGCCATGGAAGCTTTTTAAATATTGTGTCTCTTGACCTTCAGGTATTGGAAGATTACTGTCCTTATTCTACTGAAGCCCCTAAAACATTGCCAACAGAGTGGACAAATATTGAAGTTGGTAATTGGTTATGGAGCATTGGAATGGAGGAGTATGTTGTAAAATTTTATTGTAAAGGAATAACTGGTGAAAAACTCCTTACATTGGACAATCACTCGCTAAAAGTAAGTTCAAGAATTGACTTTTTTTTTTACAATACATTAGACAACATATATATATATATATATATATATAATCACTAATTTTATGGAGAGAGTATATAAAACATAATACAAAAATGGGAAATCCTATGTATGATCTATTTGCCAATCTTATGGTTTTAAGGAAATCATGTTAACCTCCTTTTGAATGTAGTATCAAAGGAGATTTCTTTTTGATTGTGATTTGTTAAATTCCCCCCTCCCCTTTTTAGTATTCCTAACATGTGGTCATTTCCTTTTATTTATATTTATTTTTAAAAACCTACCATTCCTTTTTGGAATCAATCCCCATGTATTAATTCCAAGGAAGAAGAGGAGTAGGATCTGGGCAAGGAGTGGGTAGTGAGTGACTTGCCGAGGGTCACACTGTTAGCAAGAGTATCAAGAGTATGTGAGGGGGGCACTGGGTAGCTCAGTGGATTGAAAGCCAGGCCTGTAGATGGGAGATCCTGGGTTCAAATTTGACATCAGATATTTCCCAGCTGTGTGTGACAAGGAAATCACTTTAAAAGACTGATATATATATTAACTTAAGGTCGCCAAGGAATTCAGCTATGTAATTCCTAAATGAAAACTCAAGTCAGCAGTCAACCTTTTATGGAGTTTAATTACAAACAGGAGGAAGAAAGATATTAGAGATAGAGAGAGAGAGGGAGAGAGAAAGGGGAGAGAAGGGAATAGGGCTTAAATACCTCTTCTGTTTAGGCTGGGCTAAAAGGCCCAAGCTCTTAGATAGCTGAGGCAAAGAAAAGAGATCAGTCCCTAACACTCACGTGACCAAAATGGAGAAACAGTCTCAGGGGCCTCCACCTCCAGCTTCCTTCAGAGCAAGCTTCTCAGAGCACCACCTCTCAGAGCAAAACCTCTCCAACCAACCCCGCCTAGTCCTCAGACCCCACTGTCTTTAAGGAAACCATCCAAGTTCCCTCCCCTCAGTTCTCACATCTACCAATCACTGTCCATGTCTTCCCTGTGCCAATGGTGGCTCTAGCTTAACCCAGGACCTCCCAGAGGTCTGTGGCTTTGCACATGTCTGTCTGTTGAAGGTCATATTCTCAAATAATTAAATCTTGATCCTTTGCTGCAGCCCTTCCTAAATTCTGTTACCCTGAGTAGGATGGAGATTGGAATAATTAAATTTTGATCTATGCTGCAGCCCTTCGTAAATCCTGTTAGGACTGAGTAGGGTGGAGATTGTAAGTTCCAAGACCTGGTTCTGTCATTCCAAGTATCTCTATTGTATCAATTCTAAAATCAAACATGACTCAAAGAACTTTGTGTTCTATGCTTAAGCATAGGTCAAAGCCCTTTCCATTGTTCAGCAAAAGGTTTCTATCCTAAAGTAATCTTAAGTAGGTAGGAGAAGGACCCTCCAATGCCAAGGGGGATTCACATTCCAATAGACTATCAGTGGGAAATTTCACTGAAACAGATTTAAAAACATTAATCATGGAAAATGGCAAAATTTCATTTCATTTATAGTAAATAGAATCTCATATTTTATAAGGCCTAAATTGCAAATCCTCGTTAGTATGATAACTTTGTCTTTGACTGGAGATACTTGATCCATGAAATATGATAACTTACTAGACAAAAAATAAATTCTACTTCGATTCATTTATTTCCTAAGAGAATAGAACTTTGAGGGTTTTTAAAGTATACTTTCTCTCATAACATGTTTCTAGGATTTTCCTAAAATATAGTATTTGATTTAAGTTCCTTTAAGCTGTAAATGTCTGATATTCTGACCCTTCAATTTTAATTTAATTTTTAATTTTAAAAATAAATTATTAATACATTTAAGTATTGATTGATTTTATTATTCATTCTTTTACTTAAGTAAACAGGTATGTTTTAATTAATTTAATTTTCCATTTAATTTTTTTTCAATTTGGGATTGTTTCAATAACACAAGTATCATTGGACTCCCATCTAGATAAATAACAATTAATGCATGAAGTCCCAAAATGTTTCACAACGGCAAACTATTACGGTAGTTCCTTAATGTATTTTAGGATTGTACGATGTAATTTTTTACTTCATCCAGACCTAGGGAATATTTTTCTATTGTTGGAAAATCTGTATTCTTTAGAAATGATCCTATAGCAGCTTCATTTTCAGATTCATTATGTAAAGAATTAGAAAATCTATTCATCTGAATAAGTAGATGGAAAATCAAATCAAAACAACTCACCTCATATCTCGAAGATTGGCTAACATGACAGCAAAAGAAAGTAATGAATGATGGGGAGAGGGGGTGTGGAAAAGTTGGGATATTTGCATTGCTGGTAGACTTGTGAATTGATCCAACCATTCTGGAGGGCCATTTGGAACTATGCCCAAAAGGGGCTAAAAGACTGTCTGCCCTTTGATCCAGCCATAACACTGCTGGGTTTTTACCTCAAAGAGATAATAAGGAAAAAGACATGTACACGAATATTCGTAGCTTCACTCTTTTTGGTGGCAAAAAATTGGAAAATGAGGGGATGCCCTTCAGTTGGGGAATGGCTGAACAAATTATGGTATATGTTGGTGATGGAATTACTATTGTGCTCAAAGGAATAATAAAATAGAGGAATTCCATGGGAACTGGAAGAGCCTCCAAGAAGTAATGCAGAGTGAAAGGAGCAGAACCAGGAGAACATTGTACACAGAGACTGATACACTGTGGTACAATTGAATGTAATGGATTTTTCCATTAGTGGCAATGCAGTGATCCTGAAGAACCCAGAGGGATCTATGAGAAAGAACACTATTCGCATTCAGAAGAAAAACTGTGGGAGTAGAAACACCGAAGAAAAACAACTGCTTGATTACATGGGTCTAGGGGGATATGTTTGGGGATGTAGACCATAAAGGAACATCCTAGTGCAAACAACAGCAGCATGGAAACAGGTTATGATCAAGAACACATGTAATACCCAGTGGAATTGCGCATCAGCAATGGGAAGGGTGGGCAGGGTGAGGGGAGGGAGGGATAGTATATGATTTTTGTAACCAAGGATTAATGTTTGAAATTGACCAAATTAAAAAATAAATGAAATGAAATGAAATGAAAAAAAGAAAAAAGAGTATGTGAGGCCACATTTGAATTAAGGACTTTTTAAAAAATTTAATTTATTTAGTCAATTTTTAGAACATTATTCCTTGGTTACAAGAATTATATTCTTTCCCTCCCTGCCCTCTCCCTACCCTTCCTGAATCTGTTGCTCAATTTCATTGAGTATTACATGTATCCTTGATCAGAACCAATTTCTATGTTGTTGGTGTTTGCATTATGATGATCATTTAGAGTCTACCTCCCCAGCCATATCTGAGTTAAGGACCTCTTGTTTCTAGGCCTAGCTCTCAATTTGCTAAGCCACCTTTCATTCTTTTTTAGAACTCTGTGCATTAAAAAAAAAAAAAAAAAAACCACTGGTAACCAGGAAAGCAGTTTTGTAGTTTTTGAACAGTCAGATTAATTTCACTGAAACAGATGAAAAAACATTAATCATGGAAAATGGCAAAATTTCATTTCATTTATAGTAAATAGAATCTCATATTTTATAAGGCCTAAATTGCAAATCCTCGTTAGTATGATACCTTTGTCTTTGACTAGAGATACTTGATCCATGAAATATGATAACTTACTAGACAAAAAAAAATTCTACTTAGATTCATTTATTTCCAAAGAGAATAGAATTTTGAGGGTTTTTAAAGTCTACTTTCTCTCATAACATGTTTCTAGGATTTTCCTAAAATATAGTATTTGATTTAAGTTCCTTTAAGCTGTAAATGTCTGATATTCTAACCTTTCAATTTTTATTTAATTTTTAATTTTAAAAATAAATTAATAATACATTTAAGTATTGATTGATTTTATTATTCATTCTTTTACTTAAGTAAACAGGTATGTTTTAATTAATTTAATTTAGTTTTCCATTTAATTTTTTTTCAATTTGGGAATGTTTCAATAGCACAAGCATCATTGGACTCCCATCCAGATGAATAACAATTAATACATGAAATCCCAAAACATTTCACAACGGCGAACTATTACGGTAGTTCCTTAATGTATTTTAGGATTTTACGATGTAATTTTTTACTTCATCCAGACGTAGGGAATATTTTTCTATTCTTGGAAAATCTTTGTTCTTTAGAAATGATCCTATAGCAGCATCATTTTCAGGTTCATTATGTAAAGAATTAGAAAATCTATTCATCTGAATAAGTAGATGCAAAATTACACTTTTAATTTTTCTTTCCAAAGGAAATCGAAGTCAACAAGAAGAAAGACCGCCGGAAAATACTTAAGGCTATTAAGAAAGTTAGAGATTTTTGGGAAAAAAATCATTTCGTCTTATTATAGAAATTGATGGAAAGAAGACACAGAACCAGAAAGATGGCAAAAATGGAAAATGCAATTACTTTTGTTATATTGAATTTTCATCATTTTACTTCTGTTACTTTTGTTATATGAACTTTTAAGGGATTTTACTTCCATGTTACTTTTGTTATATGAACTTTTAAGGGATTTTACTTCCATGTTACTTTTGTTATATGAACTTTTAAGGGATTTTAGTTCCATGTTACTTTTGTTATATGAACTTTTAATCATTTTATTACTGTTACTTTTGTTATTATTAACTTTTAATTATTTCACTTTCATGTTACATTTGTTATATGAACTTTTAAGGGATTTTACTTCCATGTTATTTTTGTTATTATTAACTTTTAATCATTTCACTTCTATGCTACTTTTTTATATGAACTTTTAAGGAATTTACTTCTATGTTACTTTTGTTATATGAACTTTTAAGGAATTTACTTCCATGTTACTTTTGTTATATGGACTTTTAATCATTTTATTACTGTTACTTTTGTTATTATTAACTTTTAATCATTTCACTTTCATGTTACATTTGTTATATGAACCTTTAAGGGATTTTACTTCCATGTTACTTTTGTTATATGAACTTTTAAGGGATTTTACTTCCATGTTATTTTTGTTATTGTTAACTTTTAATCATTTCAGTTCTATGTTACTTTTGTCATATGAACTTTTAAGGGATTTTACATCCATGTTACTTTTGTTATATGAACTTTTAAGGGATTTTACTTCCATGTTACTTTTGTTATA
Source organism: Monodelphis domestica (assembly GCF_027887165.1). Taxonomy (NCBI): domain Eukaryota; kingdom Metazoa; phylum Chordata; class Mammalia; order Didelphimorphia; family Didelphidae; genus Monodelphis; species Monodelphis domestica. Next base: position 33,895,733 of record NC_077230.1, read on the forward strand.
TGAACTTTTAATCATTTTATTACTGTTACTTTTGTTATCATTAACTTTTAATCATTTCACTTCCATGTTACTTGTTATATGAACTTTTAATCATTTTATTACTGTTACTTTTTTTTTATTAATTTTTAATCATTTCACTTTCGTGTTACATTTGTTATATGAACCTTTAAGGGATTTTACTTCCATGTTACCTTTGTTATATGAACTTTTAAAGGATTTTACTTCCATGTTACTTTTGTTATATGAACTTTTAAGGGATTTTACTTCCATGTTACTTTTGTTATATGAACTTTTAATCACTTTATTACTGTTACTTTTGCTATAATTAACTTTTAATCATTTCATTTTCATGTTACTTTTGTTATATGAACCTTTAGGGATTTTACTTCCATTTTACTTTTGTTATGTGCACGTTACTTTTGTTATTATTAACTTTTAATCATTTCACTTCTATGCTACTTTTTTATATGAACTTTTAAGCATTTTATTACTGTTACTTTTGTTATTATTAACTTTTAATCATTTCACTTCTATGTTACTTTTGTTATATGAACTTTTAAGGGATTTTACATCCATGTTACTTTTGTTATATGAAGTTTTAAGGATTTTACGTCCATGTTACTTTTGTTATATGAACTTGTAAGGGATTTTACTTCCTTGTTACTTTTGTTACATGAACCTTTAGGGATTTTACTTCCATGTTACTTTTGTTATATGAACTTTTAAGGAATTTACTTCCATGTTTCTTTTGTTATATGAACTTTTAAGGGATTTTACTTCCATGTTACTTTTGTTATATGAACTTTTAAGGGATTTTACTTCCATGTTACTCTTGTTATATGAACTTTTAAGGGATTTTTTATACATGTTACTTTTATTATATGATCTTTTAAGGAATTTACTTCTATGTTACTTTTGTTATATGAACTTTAATCATTTTATTACTGTTACTTTTGCTATTATTAACTTTTAATCATTTCACTTTCATTTTACTTTTGTTATATGAACCTTTAGGGATTTTACTTCCATGTTACTTTTGTTATATGCACGTTACTTTTGTTATTATTAACTTTTAATTGTTTCACTTCTATGTTACTTTTGTTATATGAACTTTTAAGGGATTTTACATCCATGTTACTTTTGTTATATGAAGTTTTAAGGATTTTACGTCCATGTTACTTTTGTTATATGAACTTGTAAGGGATTTTATTTCCTTGTTACTTTTGTTACATGAACCTTTAGGGATTTTACTTCCATGTTACTTTTGTTATATGAACTTTTAAGGAATTTACTTCCATGTTACTTTTGTTATATGAACTTGTAAGGGATTTTACTTCCTTGTTACTTTTGTTACATGAACCTTTAGGGATTTTACTTCCATGTTACTTTTGTTATATGAACTTTTAAGGAATTTACTTCCATGTTTCTTTTGTTATATGAACTTTTAAGGAATTTACTTCCATGTTTCTTTTGTTATATGAACCTTTAGGGATTTTACTTCCATTTTACTTTTGTTATGTGCACGTTACTTTTGTTATTATTAACTTTTAATCATTTCACTTCTATGCTACTTTTTTATATGAACTTTTAAGGGATTTTACATCCATGTTACTTTTGTTATATGAAGTTTTAAGGATTTTACGTCCATGTTACTTTTGTTATATGAACTTGTAAGGGATTTTACTTCCTTGTTACTTTTGTTACATGAACCTTTAGGGATTTTACTTCCATGTTACTTTTGTTATATGAACTTTTAAGGAATTTACTTCCATGTTTCTTTTGTTATATGAACTTTTAAGGGATTTTACTTCCATGTTACTTTTGTTATATGAACTTTTAAGGGATTTTACTTCCATGTTACTCTTGTTATATGAACTTTTAAGGGATTTTTTATACATGTTACTTTTATTATATGATCTTTTAAGGAATTTACTTCTATGTTACTTTTGTTATATGAACTTTTAATCATTTTATTACTGTTACTTTTGCTATTATTAACTTTTAATCATTTCACTTTCATTTTACTTTTGTTATATGAACCTTTAGGGATTTTACTTCCATGTTACTTTTGTTATATGCACGTTACTTTTGTTATTATTAACTTTTAATTGTTTCACTTCTATGTTACTTTTGTTATATGAACTTTTAAGGGATTTTACATCCATGTTACTTTTGTTATATGAACTTTTAAGGAATTTACTTCCATGTAACTTTTGTTATATGAACGTTTAAGGGATTTTACTTCCATATTACTTTTGTTATATGAACTTTTAAGGGATTTACTTCCATGTTTCTTTTGTTATATGAACTTTTAATCATTTTATTACTGTTACTTTTGTTATTATTAACTTTTAATCATTTCACTTCTATGTTTCTTTTGTTTTATTATTAACTTTTAATTATTTCATTTTTAAGTAAGTATTATTTTGATAGAGGATAATTTTTGCACAGGTTAATAATTGTTACATATAACATATGAAAAAATGGTTATAATATGCACGTATACTTTTTTATAAGAACCAATATGGAATTTCCTCCATATGACCATAATGTAAAAAGCAATCATTCTAATCTAACAAAATATTTAGTTATTTTTCCTTTTCAACTTTTCATTGCCACTGCCACCAGCTTTAAGTCTCAAGTACTCTTTATTGGTTCATAATCCCAGAGAACTCAATAGGCTTTAGTCAAGCCCTCATGATGCTCTCTTACTTTTGTTTCAGAATCTATTTAAACAAAAGAAATGCATATAAAAATCTGTACATATTATAGATTTCCTGTAAGTGTATATATTGTTCATGAGATCTCCTTATTTACCTTACTTTTTTTTGTCATAATCCTCTCCAAATCATATTTTAAGAGCTACAAAGTATAGTTTTATATTCATCACTCTCTTATAGAATTTAGTTTAAATTTCTATCAAAGTATTTTAAATAACAATGAAAATAACTTCATAAAACCTCCCCCTTAAAATTTCAGTTCATTCTCTCATAAAGGTATAAAAGCTCAGTGGATTAAGGATACCTCTTTAGGATTCATTCATAGGCACAGGCAGCACTTATGCTTTGGGACATGGGTGAACAGAACACGTTGGAGGGCAATGAAATTAGAGCTAAGAGATATCCCAAAACTATCCTCATTAAGGACATTGTAACATGTAAGGCATCCATTGATGTTAAGTGAGCAGCCTAGATGTAATCATAAAACTGACTGGACAGGACCCTTCCTCCTGATAGGGAATATTTTAATATAGATACTTGCACATACACATGTATTTCCATTTAAATGTGTATACACATATCTAAAATAATCTATACTAAAAAATAAGCATCATATGAAACTGAGAAACACTAGCAGCTATCCCAATAAATATAAGAGTAATGAAAAAATAACAACTCTCCCCAATACTATTTGAAAATTTTCCGGAAATACAATAGTAATAAGAAAGACAAATCCAGGACCTAAAGAGAGGAAAACAGGAGTATATTTGTTATTCTTATTTGCTTATAACTGACAGATGTCTTAGAAAATCCTAAAAAATCAGGAGATATTGTAACTGAGATGAGAATTTATAGCAAATTTACATTCTACAAAGTAAACCCTCAAAAATCAATACTATTTCTATATAATAGCCACATGGATTCAATGGGTAGTAATAGAGATAAAAATCACATTGTAAATAACTATAAGTAGCTGCAAATAACATGTTAGGATCAAACTACTGAAATATACAAACTAATTGTATAAACAACATTATAAAGTGATCCTTGAGGAAGAAAACTATAAATAGCTGGAGGGAATATTCATTATTCATGACTGGTGATCATAATTTAGGGCAAGTGTCAGTGCTACTCTACTTAACCAATTTCTAGTGCTATGGCAATCAGATTTTTAAAGGTTACATTTTGAAATTCAATAGAATTATAACAACTCAATTAAAAAAACATATTTAAAGGGAAATAATGAATGAAGACTGGGAAATATAAAGTCTGTAAATTAAATACTGAGTCCAGACTTCATACTGTTATAAGGAAGCAATCACCAAAGCCATACTCTAATGATTAAAAAATTGAAAATTAATTTTGTATATATAGTCAGTGAAGGGTGGTTTAGCATAAATGTTTGTTGTATTGTGACAAAGGCTTTTTTCTATATCAAAAAATTATGTGGTTTAGGTTGTTTTTCTTTTCTATATGATTGTCTTTACTCTTTTCCTTATGTTAAACTATCTTTTGTATTCCCCCCATAAATCTAATTTTTTTAATCACAGATTGGTTTTTGGCTTAATCACTGTATTTTGTTGACAGAATTTTACTAAAAATTGTTAAATTAAGTTTCATTAAAAGTCTGGACTTCTGTAATTTTTCCTTCCCTTGTTTAGGTGTTAGGATTATAATTATTCAGTGAAATTTAATAGTGCTTTCTCAATGTTTTGAAAATATTTCATGTGTATAGTAATACTATAATTATTCTTTGAAAGTTTGACTCAATTCAGGACTAGGAATTTTTCACCAATATCCCCTGAATTCCCACTTTGGCATGGCATTTCTTTTATACTTTGATTTCTTTCTCTCAATTGGATTATTAAAGAACTTTATATGGGATTCTGTTAGTTTGGATATTTAACATGCTCCAAGATTTTTCTCTATTTTGTATTTTCAGTTTTATCATCATAAAGTCATATAAAGTTGGAAATTATTTGATTCCAGTTTTGTGTTTTATTATATTTTCTAGATTCTTAATTGGATTTTCTTCCATCTTTCTAATCATGTTGATGATTTGTCAAATTTGTTCATCTTTTTCAAAAAATCAACTTGTAGTTTTATGCATTATTTTCATCATTTGCAAAGTGGATTTTTTACTTAGTTTCCTCTAATTTTTCATAGTTCATTTTTCTATATTTTCTATTTATTAGCTGCGTTTCAGATATTTTAGTATGTTATTTCATCCTTACAATTTCTAATTGCATTTCCTGTTTTACCTAAAAGTTTATCAATTAAAAAGTCATGTTGGTTTTCCAAGTTATGTCTCTTAAAATTCTTTTATGTTATTTCAAATTTTTTAAATTGTCTTTTCTTTTTCCTATAAAATGTGGGAAATGAATAATAAACTCTTTTATGAAATTATATTGTCAATCAAATTTCTATATCGGCCATGTTGAAAAAATACGAATGTCTTATTCTGTACTCTTGAGTCTTTGATTTATCAGGAGGCAAATAGTATACTTTTTCATTAAGCGTCTTGCATCATGGTTGGTCATTACACTGATTAGAATTCCTAATTTGTTCAATGTTTTTGTCATTACCATATTGTTCTCCTTGGCTCTGTTTACTTGTCTCTCCTTCACACTTTACAAGTCTTCCCATTATTTTCTCAAACCTTCTTCCATTATTTATTGAAATACAATAACATTCTATCATATTTCCATCACATAACTTTCAGCCATTCCCCAATTTGTGGGCTTGCCTTCAAATTTCTATCCCTAGCCACATTAAAAAGGTATATAATATATTTTACAATATGTATGCAAATACATATATGTGATATATAAATATCTTTATGTATATGACTATCACTCCCTTCCTCTGGCCTCCCTCTAATTACCCCATTTTCCCACAGTAAGGCCAGCTACATCTCTCACTATGAGTGCTAAGGGGGTAGTATCCTTTTTTATACTTTTTAAACTTTTACTTTATGTCTTAGTACCAATACTAAGTAAAAAGTTCCAAGACAGAAGAACAGTAAAGGCTAGGCAAAGTTGCCAAATTTGAATGCAGGACCTGTCTGTAGGTCTGGCTCTCTAACCATTGAAAAACCCAGCTGTCCTGGTATGATCCCTTAATAATGAAGTCTTCAGCCTTCATATCAGTGTGTTATGTTTACCCTATTAGGTGATTAGGAGCTGGTTACTTTAACACTATGAACATCAATTAGACTTTGGTAAGAGATATTTGCTTCAACAATATAGTAAGAAAAGAATTCCAAATATTACCCCAACACCTTTTCTCCTATTTCAACACAATCACAGGCAAGGATGAGATCATACTTAACTTGGATTTGATCCACCAAATTTACTTACAAATCTCTCACTGAACAATGGAAGACTCTCTCTCTCTCTCTCTCTCTCTCTCTCTCTCTCTCTCTCTCTCTCTCTCTCTCTCTCTCTCTCTCTCTCTCTCTCTCTCTCTTTTTTTTTTTTTTTTTTTTTTTGCTTTTAAGCATAGCCCAGGCTGGACCCCAGGCCCCAGACTTTCTGTAAGTGGCTAGAGCTTCTGAACTTTTAAAATGCACAAGGCCTGGCCATCTGCATTCTCTTTCACCTAAAAGAAGACAAAAAAGACACAAAATGACAAAAGTCACAGCATGGCATGTACTCCCAACTTCAGCTCAAATCCAGGTAAGACATGATCTGAGAACCCTATGGCAACTGGCCATCCTCACACACTCTACACGAAGGAAAGGGCCTTGACCATGTTTCCCATTGGATATTTTTGAGTATACCCCGGTTCTACAGCCCATCAAAAAGGCTCCTCTTCACCACATTGTCAGAGGACCCAAGACAAATACCTTGCAAATACTCCACAGCCTGCAGGGAGATCAACCTATGCCAGTTCATAGATGGGTCTGTTTGGTTGGCTTTCCATTATGATCACAATAAATGTTTCTGAAATAAGAAAAGTACCCCAAATGCCTAAGATTAACCACTATTTCATGATGGAAAATCCTTCATCAAGGGATTGAAACTACAGTTCTCAAAAGAAAAATTGTAAGTTATCATCAACTTTATTAAACATGATTGCAAATCATTAATAAAATTGTATGCATTAACAGAATGGGGGCTCTACCTCAGGAGGTAGCATTACAAAAGGTCAGAACTGCCAATTTTGGAGAGGATATATAAAAATTAGCACAATGAGTTGTTCTACCTTTGACATGGCATATCCATTTGGGAAAACAATTTGGAATTATAATTTTGAAAAAGTGACTTAAAATGTCTATGCCCTTTGAATATTTTACTCTCAAGCATACATTCCCAAGAAACAAAAAAACTAAAAAGGTCCCCCTGACATCTAAATATTCATTATACCCTTTATGTTGTTGGAGGCAATTAGGGGAAGAAGTGGTTAGCATGCCGGGCATGGTGTCAGAAGACACAAGTTCAGATCTAGTTTCAATTACTCATATCCTGGGCAAATCGCTTAAATATTATATTGTCTGTGTCTTGGCTCAAATTTTGCTCAAATAAACTCGGACAATATAACATTTAAATGTAGTAGCTTCTGGGAATTTTTTAAGGTTTACAATCCTAACCTTATGAAGTAGGTTCTGAGAATTTCTAAGGTTCACAGCACCGAGCCGGCAACCTGGACAGAGCTACAAAGACTCCACATATTGCTCTAGCTTTCCATGAGGTTTTGGCCTCAGGACATATCCAGTACCACCCAGCTGAATTTAATCCCATCAAAAGTCTTCAGAAGTCAGGGAAGTCCAAACTCCAAGATCCCTTCCTCACAGACTTCTGGACTTTAATATAAAGAAGGAAACAATAAGTAAATTAGGTGAACACAGAATAGTATACCTGGTAGACCTTTTGGAAGGGAAAGATTTTAAAACCAAGCAGGACATAGAAAGAGTCACAAAATATAAAATAAATAATTTTGTCTACATCAAATTAAAAAGTTTTTGTACAAACAAAACCAATGTAACTAAAATCAGAAGGGTAACAACAAATTGGGAAACAATCTTCATAAAAACTCTGACAAAGGTTTAATTACTCAAATTTACAAAGAGCTAAATCAATTGTACAAAAAACCAAGTCATTCTCCAATTGATGAATGGGCAAGGGACATGAACAGGCAGTTCTCAGCCAAAGAAATCAAAACTATTAATAAGCACATGAAAAAGTGTTCTACATCTCTTATAATCAGAGAGATGCAAATCAAAACAACTCTGAGGTATCACGTCACACCTAGCTGATTGGCTAATATAACAGCTATGAAAAAGAGTGAATGCTGGAGTGGATGTGGCAAAGTAGGTACACTAATTCATTGCTGGTGGAGTTGAGAATTAATCCAACCATTCTGGAGGGCAATTTGGAACTATGCCCAAAGGGCGATAAAAGAATGTCTGCCCTTTGATCCAGCCATAGCACTACTGGGCTTGTACCCCAAAGAGATAATAAGGAAAAAGACTTGTACAAGAATATTCATAGCTGCACTCTTTGTGGTGGCCAAAAATTGGAAAATGAAGGGATGCCCTTCAATTGGGGAATGGCTGAACAAATTGTGGTATATGTTGGTGATGGAATACTATTGTGCTAAAAGGAATAATAAAGTGGAGGAATTCCATAGAGACTGGAAGAACCTCCAGGAAGTGATGCAGAAGGAAAGGAGCAGAACCAGGAAAACATTGTACACAGAGACTGATACATTGTGGTACAATCGAAGGTAATGGACTTCTCCATTAGTGGAGATGCAATGTCCCTGAACAATCTGCAGGGATCTAAAAAACACTATCCACAAGCAGAAGATAAACTGTGGGTGTAAAATACCGATGAAAAGCAACTGCTTGACTACAGGGGTGGAGGGGATATGACTGAGGAGAGACTCTAAATGAACACTCTAATGCAAATACCAACCACATGGAAATTGGTTTGAATCAAGAACACATGTGATACCCAGTGGAATTGCGTGTTGGCTGTGGGAGAGGTGGTGGGAGTGGGGGAGGGAAGAAAAGAAAATGATCTTTGTTTCCAATGAATAATGTTTGGAAATGACCAAATAAAAATCAAAAAATAAATAAAAATAAAACCCTTTTCTCTCCCTACTCAAGTTTGGGGGAACTCAGGCTTTGGCAGCCTGAGCCCCCTGCTAGTCAAGTTGACTGACCCTGGGTTTGGCCCCTTGGCCACAGTTCAGAAACAGGGCAACAGGAGCTGAGGTAAAGCCTGACAGAATCAAAATGCCTTTTTTCAGGTTTCTCTTCTCTCAGTCCCTTCAATTGAGAAGTGTTGGGGGGAAATTTCCTGTCACAAGCATTAAAAAGTGGGTAACCCTCAGGATAAAGTCTTATTCAACCTTCTGTCTTCAGCTTCTCCCCACTGAAAGACCAATTGCTCTTCTGAAGATAACCTTCTCTTCCTCAAGATTCCAACCTCCTGCTCCTGGCGCCCCTTCCCCAATGAAGTGATCAGATCCACACACTCTTCAGCCTGGCACTTTTTGTTTAGTGCCTGCCTCTGTCACAAGATCTAATGTTGGGCATTTTAAGTGAAAAATTCAATTATTTAATTTTGTATTTAAAATTATTCATCTAGTGTGTCATAGAATGATTGAAAATATTTCTTTATTCTGAACTTAAGCATTACATAAAGTGAGCATGTCTCAAAGTAGAAAAGTGGTTTGTATATAGAATTAAGAATCTCTACCATATGGAGCTAGAATTATTTTTATTGGTATATAATACATTCAAAATGTTTCTTTCAAATTTATCCTGTTTCTATGGTTTATAAAAAGGTTAATTCTGGGCTTCCTTCTGTTATCTTTTATGGAGATTCTAGGTTTTTTTTTTATAAGAACCCAATATTTGATCAATTACCCCAAATCTATACCACTGAGTCTCCAATGTCTCTTAGACAGTACCATAATGTTGAGATGATCACTGCTTTATAGTACAGTTTAAGATCTGGTACTGGTAGGCTCCCACCATTCACATTTTTCCCCCATTAGTCCCCTTGATATTCCTTTGTACTTCCAGATGAATTTTGTAATTATTTTTTCGAGTTCAATAAAATAGTTTTTTTGGTAGTTTTATTAATATGGTACTGAAAAAGTAAATTAATTTTTAGGTAGGAAGTATCATTTTATTATGTTAATTCATCCTAGCCATGAGTCATTGTACTTTCCCAATTATTTAGATCTAGTTTTAATTGTGTGGAAAGTGTTTTGTAATTGGGTTCATAAAATTCCTGCTTGTCTTGGCAAGTAGATTGCTAAATATTTTATATTGTCTAGGGCAATTAAAATGAAATTTCTTTTTCTAAGTCTTGCTGCTGAATTGTTGTTGGAAATATGGCTGGCAGAGGGTTTCTCCCACTCCCATCTTCTGTGCTAGTTTTGTTGATTTCAGAATCTTAGCAGTAGATAGAAAGCAAACAAGAACAGTTCTAACTTTCAGAAACTGGTTGGGCCTGTGTCTTTGGGCTGAATTGAGAAGAGGCACTCGGAATCAGGATTGGGAAGCCAACACTCCTCCCACCTCCAACACCAGGAAGGAAGTAACAACCAGGCAGGAATAAGGGCTAGTCACAAGACCCAAATGCCACTCCCAGTTGCCCCTTCCCCCACCAACTATCAGTCTTGTTTCCTTTCCAAATAGCCTTCTTACCCTTCTCCCCAACTTCTTGATTTTAGTCAGTCTCTCTCTTTTCCCCTCCCTAATGTTACTCCCTTTCCAATGTCCTCCCCTCTTATTTATTCCCCTCTTACTATAGTGCCTTTTAAATGACCCCCCAACCTCTCCCTCTCTTGTGTAGCTCCCCTCCCCACATGCCCATTTATTATCCTTCTACTTCTCCATAAGAAACAATACAATTCTCTGCCCCAATGGATCTGATTGTTCTCTCTCTGAGTCAATTTCAGTGTGTATAAGATTTAAGTATTACATGTTGCCAAACTCTTCCATTCTTCCATTGAATTGATCTTCTCCCCCTCCCCCATGAGCTTCTTTATGAAAAATATATTTACCCCATTTTATCTCTTTTCCAATTTCTCTTAGTATTAACCTATGTTTACATCTAGTTTTTTAAATACATTTTGACATATCATCCTATACAGTTTGTCACTGTACCCTCTTTCTAGCTAACCTGATGAAAATAACATTTTTAAGTGTTATCAAAATCTTTTCTTATAGAAATACAAATCATTTTTACCTCATTGGGTCCCTTAAAAAGTTTGGTTTTCTTTCTTTTTTCTTTCTTACCTTTTGGTGATTCTCTTGAGTTCTGTTTTGGGGTATGAAATTTTCTGTATGTCAGGTCTTTTCTTTAGGAATGCTTGGAAGTCTTTTTAAAATTAAATTACCAAAATTTCCAGTGCATGACTATAATCAATATTGCTGGGTAGTTGATTCTTGGTTGTAGACCCAGTTTCATATTTCATATTCTGTAATATCATATTTTTTGCCTTGCAGTCCATCAGAGTGGATGCAGCCAGTTCCTGTGTTATCCTAACTGTGCATCCATGATATCTGAATGGTTTCTTTGTAGCATCTTTTCCTTATTCTGGAAATTCTTGAACTTGGCTATAACATTCCTTGGTGTTGTCAATTAGCTATTAAATGCAGCAGGTGGTCTGTGGATTCTTTCAATGTCTACTTTACCCTCTTGTTCAAGAATGCCTGAGCAGTTTTCTTGAATAATTTCCTGTAGAATGATATCCAGACTTTTTTCTTTGGTCATGATTTTCTGGTAGTCCAATGTTTCTTAAATTGTCTCTTCTGGATCTATTTTTTAGGTCTTTTTTCCCAACGATTCCTTTTTCTTCTGCAGAGAACTGGAATTAAAAAATGAAGAGATGGAATTGAAAAGAATAATAGAAGAAGAAGGTCAGAAATATAAAAAAGACCTCAAGGAAATTGATGAAAGTGTGAGAGTACAGTTCATATATATATATATATATATATATATATATATATATATATATATATGAACTGTATCTATGATTAAAAACCCAGTGTCTGGCTCAAATATTTTCCCTCTTCTTTGTGAATAAAATCTACACACAGAGAGTGGTTTCATTTGATAATATTAAGAAGGAAGACTTACTATGAAGTCCTCCTTCTAATGTCCATCCTGGATGTCTAAACCTCACCAAGTCGGTAACATCTTAGTGCTCTGGGAAACTCTCTGCAACTAGAGAGCAATGGAAGTGACACTTTCCTTCAAAAAGTTAATTCTTCACTGGGAGATCTTTTTGCCTTTGAATTCTATCCCTAACCTCATCTACTATGTCTATTCCTATCCCCTTTCCCTTTCCCATCCCCATTTCGACCTCTATACGAATGTCTATCCCTATCCCTAACTTCATGTTAATCCTTAAATCTATTTTGATTATTATTCCCTGACAACCTATTCATGGAATTTGTGTATAAGTCTTTTTCATGTATAGTATTAAGGGGTTAATTGGAGAGCAGAGAGGCCAGATAAGTGGCTAGCAGGTACAAATGAGTTATTTATAGAATAGTTATGAATGCTGGAGAAAAAAAGGATTGAATAAATTGAAATTAATAGAATTATTATGGTTGCACAAATTTCAGACTAACAACTTGATAGAGAAACTTAAAAAATACGTGAACATATCTGAAGTGAATATCGGAAATCAGCCTGAGGAGACAGTAAAAGAAGATATAACAACAGGGCAATTATTGGCCGCAGAGGATATCAGTTTAGGTAAGAGTTTGATTCTTGATTAGGCTGAAAGGAATCAATTAGTGTCAAGAAAAGAGGCAGCAGAGGTTATAATGTAAATATGGAATTTTAGCTGATAAACATTCTGTTGGTCTATTAACACAAATATTTTTAATTTTTTAATTGTACAATTTTAATTTTAAATTAAAAAATTTTTAAAAATTAAAAAAAATTTAAATGTTACATGGAGAAACAATTTTGGACAAGTTTTTTTTTTTTACCATTTTAAAATTCAGATTTGCTACTTACCCTCCTCCCGCTCCCAGACAAGATGATTAATAGGAGAGAGGAGCATATACCCATACTTTCATGTTATACATACTTCCATGTTATTTCTGTCCATAGATGATAGAAGACACCTATCACTCTTACAATATAAATCTCATGAAGGTTATATTATAGGAGCAGATGTCAGGTTTTGATCTGTCCTTAGCTTCTAAAATTCTGTCTTTGGCTACAGACACTATTTTCTTCATGAATCCCTTGCAGTTATCTTGGAGACTTACTTTACTGATAATGGTTTTAGTCCTTCACAGTTGATCATGGCAAAATACTTCTGTTACTATATACATTGTTCTTCTGGTTCTGTTCACTTTTTTCTGAACTCACTCTTTCACTGTTTTTTTATGGTACAATAGTATTTCATTATAACTATATAGAACAACTTGTTCATTCTTCTCCCACATGATGAATAACCCCATAGTTACCAATTCTTTGCCACTACAAAAAAAGGTGCCAATAATATTTTGGTACAGTTAATTCCTTTTATTCTATCTTTGATCCATTTGGGATACTAAGCCTGTAATGAGACTACCGGCTCAAAGGGTATGCATAGTTGTCTTTGGGTATGGTTCCCTATAGCTCTCAAGAATGGTTGTATCATTTCATAGTTCCACCAACAGCATATCAGTGTTTCATTTTTCCCATGTCTCCTCCAACATTTATCATTTAAGTCAGTTTAGCTAATATGAAAGTTAAGAAGACATATCTCAGAATTGTTTTAATTTAACTTTCTCTCATCAGTAGTGATTTGGAGCATTTGTTCCTATAACTGAATAATTTTAATCTCTTCCTCTGAGAACTGCCTGTTGATATCTATTTCTTGATTGGGGAATGTTTTGTATTCTTATAAATTTGACTTGGTTCTCTATATATTTGAGAAATGAGGCTTTAGTCAGATACTTTATATAACCCCCCCCCCATTGGTTGTTTCCTAGATTTGTTGTTTCCTTTCTCATTTGTTTTATTTCAGTAAAATCTTTTAAATTTAATTAAATTAAAATACTTTTTTAAATTAAGTAAGCCATGATTTATATATTTGATTTATTTTTTCAGAAAACCAAATTTTTTTCTTATTTGTTAGTTCTATAGTTTTATTTCAATTTATTCATATCTCCCTTGATTTTCAGGATTTCCAAATTGCCGTTTAATTATGGGTTTTTAATTTGTTTTTTTATAGTTTTTTTACTTGCCTAACCAATTAATTGATGTTCTGTTTCTCTATTTTATTAATATAAGCTATGAGATATGAATTTCCTTCTAAGTAGTGCTTGGCTACATCCCATAAATTTTGTTTGCATTCCATAAATGTTGTTAATGAAATTGTTATTTGTTTCTATGATTTAATCTTTGATCCATTTGCTCTTTAGGAAAAGATTGTTTCTAATTCTAAAATTTAGTTTCTAATTTATTTTTAGTCTTCTGCATTTTGTGTCACTTTTCTAGCATTCTGGTCTGAAAAGTATGGATTTAATATTTCTGTTTCTATACATTTGGATGTGAGGCTTTTATGACCACTTATGTGGTTGATTTTTGTGAAAGTCACACATATTGCTGAGAAAAAGTGCTTTCCTTTCTATTTCCCTTCAGTTTTCTCCAGAGGTCTATCATGTCTGGGTTTTCTAAAGTTCTCTTTACCTTCTTAACTTCTTTCTTGTTTATTTTCTGGTTGGATTTATCTACTTTTGAGAGGGGAAGGTTGAGATATTCCTCACTAGTAATATTCTTATTTTATTTTTCCTTCTGTAACTTCATTAATTCTTCCTTTATGAATATGGATGCTATGACATTTGATACATAAATGTTTAATAATGATATAATTTTCATTATCTATCAAACCTTTTATCATTATGATATTTCTTTCCTTATTTCCTTTGATCAGATCAGTCTTTGCTTTTGATTTCTCTGAAATCAGATTTGCTATCCTGGCTTTTATTACTTTATTTGAGGCATAGTATATGCTACTCCAGCCTCTTTTATTCTGTGTGTGTTGTGTCCATTTTTTAAATGTGTTTCTTGTGGGCAGAATAATGTGGTGTTCTGGTGTTTAAACAACTCTGCTATCCTTTTCTGTTTTATGTGTAAGTTCAGTCCATTCACATCCACATTCCATATTACTAATTGTGTTTTCATGCATCTTATTTTCCCTGTTTATTTTTCTCTTTCTCTCTTCTTAGCCTTTCCATGTTCATAGATGTTTTGTTATTGACTATCACCTCCCCCAATTCAACCCTCCTTTTTTGTTCACCCTCAACCCCTTATTCTCTCTAACCTCCTACTTCCCTATAGGGTAAGATAAGTTTCTACAGATGAATATGGCTGTTATTTCCTTTTTGAGCTAGTTCTGATGAGAGTAAGGTCCAATCAGAGTTAAAGCACATCTCCTCCACTGGATTTGCTGTTTATGTGCCTGTTAATGAGAAATAGTTTGCCTCCTTCTAGATCTCCTTTTCTCTCTTCTCCATTTATTCTTCTTTCCCATTCCCTCCCATTTAATATCATCCCATCTTATTTAGCTTCCTTTCTTTGATGCATACCCCTTTTATTGCTCCAATATTAAGTATTTTAGATACTTTAATCTTAAGTATTATTTTCAATATTAAGTATTTTAGATTCTTTAGCTTTAGCTTGCCTTTGAACTATTATAGATGTCTTAATTATTTCAATGATCATCTTGCCAGGTATGAATGAACTCAATTCAACTTTCGCAAAACTATCAAGTATTATTCCTCTCTTGAGTTTTGAATTTAGTCATCAAATTTTGTTTTCAACTTTTTTGCATGAGAAAAGTCCAAATTTCTCTATTTCATTAAAGAGCAGTTGTTACCTTTTGGAAGTTTAATCTTGGTTTTACTCGGTGTATAATTCTAGGTTGCAGTCCTTTGAATCTTTGCTTTTCAGAATGTCATATTCTGTGCCTTCCAGTCCTTTAATGTAAAAACTGCTATGTCCTGGAGAATCCTGACTATGGCTCCTCAATATTTAAAATGTTTCCTTCTGGCAGCTTCTACTACTTTTTCTGTGGCCTGGGAGTTCTGGAATTTGGTTATAGTAGTACTGGGGTATTTTATTTTGGGTTCTCTTTCAGGAAGAGATTGGTGGATTCTCTCTATTTCTATTTCCCCCTCTTGTTTGAGGATATCGTAATATTCCCTGAGGACTTCTTAAAATATGAAATTCAGGATTTTCTATTGATCATGGTTTTCAGGTATTCTGATGATCTTCAGATGATTTCTCCTGGGTCTATTTTCTAGGCTGGTCATATTTACAATTGAAGTATTTCAGACTTTCTTCTATTTTTTTTTTAATTTTGGATTTTGTTTTATTGTTTCTTGCTTATGGTTTCATTAACTTCTATCAGTCCAATTCTAATTTTAAGGAGTTTTCTTCCTTGAGTTCTTGGGTTTCCTTTTCCACTTGACTGTCTTTTCTTTAAAGGGTTGTTTCCTTCAGGTTCTGTTTTGTTTGTTTTGGTTTTGGGTTTGTTTTTTTGTTTTGTTTGTTTGTTTGTTGTTGTTGTTGTTTTTTGGTCTCTATTCCCATTTGGTGGATTCAATTAATTAGGAAGTTTTTTTCTTCAATGATTTTTTTCCCCCAGCTGTTGAGTTTTTCAATTAATTCCCTTATATTTTTTAACTTCTTCCAGGGATTCTTTTTAAGATCTAAACTCCTTGCCCACTTTCTTTTGAGGCTTCACATGTTTCCTTTATGGCATTGTTGTCCTCTTCTGAGTCCATATATTGATCTTCCTTGTCACTAAAGTACATTTCCCAGGTCAGTTTTTTCTTTTTTTACTTGTTTTTCCATTTTTTTCTTTCCTTTGTAACCATATTTATCTTTTGAGATCCTTCTCTGTTCCTGGAGTAAAAGGGTATATTGTTCTAAGATTACAGAGTACTCTTCTCTGGTATTTGGTGTAGGACTAGCTGCCCTTGTTCCTCGTGGTTTGCCTGTCAAGGAGACAGCAGTACTGGCATGTTCTGGGGAGGTTGGCAACTGTTTCATCCAACTATATTTAGCATAATGACTTACCAGTTCCCCCATTGTTTTGTGGGTTAGTCTGGTCCCCACTATGTTGCTTCACTGCCCCTACCAAGTAGCCTGGGTGGAAAAGGTTCCCTGCTTTGGTTTCTACTGCCCCAGGCTTTCCCCCACCACATGGAAGTAAGCAAATTACTTCACTGTAGTTCTAGTTCCCCCTTCTTGCATCCCTGTAACCTCAAGATTCTTTTGCCATTTGGAAGTGGATAGTTCATTGTTAATTCTAGTTCCATCTTTACTCCTTTGGAGTCCCAAGGCTCTGATGTCACATGAGATTTTGAAGGTTCCTTACCTTCTCTAAGTGTATAGAGTGACTCCAGCTGGGTTCCAAGATCTGCCAGTACTATCAGATTGCTCTCTTCTGTTACCTACAGTGAGATGTTGCTCCAACTTTTCTTTGTTTTGAGGCAATTTGTTTTCTTTTGTTTTTGCATTGAGGAAATGGAGTGCCTTTTCTTCCTACATCTTAACTTTCAGCATGCAACTTTTGTCTTCATGCAAAATCTGAATAAAAGTGAAGAGGGCAGTTCTAAAGAGAGGAAGCTGCTGAGGTATCTATATCCATAAATGTACATATTCACATATGTACACACATATACATCCATATATACATATACATATCTATATGTCTGTACATATATGCATGTGTGAGCATAGAATGCCTTCCGCATGTTAAAGATTTTTTTTCATAGACATTGAAAATGTTTTTTTTACCAAGAACTCCTTGAGAGCAGAGATCGACTTTTTTGTCTTTTTCTGTATCCTTGGTGCTGTACCTGGAACACTTGAGGCACTTACTAATGATTGTTGACTTATTCAAAACCTAGAATTTATTTTTTTAAGATATATTATCTATATAAAGAAGAATGTGCATTTTTGAAAGACTTTCAAGTTTTTGAACTATAACACTCAAGGATGAGATAGAACATTTTATTATCCCTATTACTACAAGAGGAAACTAAGAATCACAGCTGATGATTACCTTTGACTTATATGTTTCTGTGCCAAGAATAATCCCATGTGCCTTACCACCAAGTTTATACTCTGCCTGATTATTAGTAAATTTTCTGGGAAAAAGAAACATATAGACATACACACACACATACAGACAAAACACAAATACACATACAAATGGTATCTAGGCTGGTGCAAAAACTGAAGCTAGTGAGCGGGGAAAAGATTGCAAAAACAGAAAATTACTCCTAAATTTATAAATTACCTATCAAGATCAACGCTGCCATATTCTTAAGAGATGTGCATTATACAATGTCACATGTATCTGATTTCTTTTAATGTAAAATACTCTCTTTAAGGCATATCATCTTGTTTTATCTTCATGACAACTCTGTGGAGGAGGTTACATAAATATCATTTTCCAGATTTTACGGAAAACAAAAACAGGAAGATTCTGGAAATAAGACACTACTTGTTCAAGTACACCCAGCTCGTAAATGGACAAGCCAAGATTCTGTAGAAAGAATGCATTGTCACTTTAAAGATATATTACAGAATCCAAATTGTAAGAAGGAATGGAATACATTCTCTCCCTAGTTAATCTGTGTCACCCTAAGATTTTATTAAGCGTGGGGCTCACTCTAATTCCCTACTTAAAATGAATGTGTAAACTCTAGCTTGAGTCTCTAGCTGCCTTTCTAATGAGACTCACCATCACCTTTGTCAGAGTTATGCAGAAAGTGAGGCAGGTCAAGATTCTTTTGAGAAAAGTGAGGTGGGGGGAGGATTCAGTCTATTTCGCCTTCTGCAGATTTGACTATACCATTTACTAGCTGTTTGGAACTTTGAACAACTTACTTAACTACTCATGTTCTTTAAATCTCATATGAAAAGTAGTACTGTGAGAACACCAATCTGACCTTTTGGTGTACATAGTTTCAAAGGAGAAATGCTTGGAAAAAATATTGGACAAATTAAATAAAGAAGTATTATATATACATTTACATATACATATACATATATACATATTCTGAAAAGAATGAGTTCCACATACCAACCAGTGAAGTTTTCTAAAGAATACCATTCTTTCAGAACAAAAATGACACAATAGAGAAAAGAGAAATGGATCCTATTTTGACTCTGGCAAAGGCTTAAAAGTACAGGTAAATTTGGAACAACGATTGCCCAGGTGCCAAGAAGAGGAAAAGATCATGAAAAAGTGGTTGGAATGGAACAGAGAGGATATTATAGAACAGAGATGATGTTATAAGCATCAGTGTTTGATATTAATAAACATTTTAATCACTGACATAGATAAAAAATAGATTCCATATGAAATTTGCAAATAATTTGTTTTAGCTTTAATTTTCCCAAACCTAGTACTATGGAAAATATATTTTTGAATGTTTTAAATGAATATTATTTTAGATATATCTGTATCTATCTCTTTCGATCTATATGACTGTCCATCTAAATTTAACTGTTGGCAAATAAGTTAGAGATGGCTTCCTTTCTTAGCTATAGATGTTAGACAACCTATATAGATGTTAGACAACCTATCTATATAGAAGGTTCATTAGAAATCACTTTCTTGGGTGTCATCATTTACCTGAATTTGTCTGGTATTGTGAATATGACAACTTTTGGAGCATCATTGCCATTGCTAACAGTAGGCAATCTGGTTCAGCCTTTTGAGTCTGGGGTGAATGAGTCACAGTGGGAAAGTGGATGATGCACTTCAGGGGCTGTTATTTTTTTGGCTGCTGAGTACCATTATTATGGTGATATGTTCAGTTGGTGTTCAGGGAGGGTTAGGACCTCTACTGTGAGAGCTTGCTGATTGCTTTTCAGGGCTGCTTATCCCCGTTTGGTGTCTACCTCTTTCCCAGCTCTTACCTGTGGCTCCAAGCTATAGTTTTCAGCAGCAGCCTGTTAAAACTGTCCAGGCAGATGGGTTAAGCTTGGGTTTATGTCTAACCCTAGCCTTGTGAAGACCTCTCCTGCGAGAACAGATGGATGAGGCAATTTGTTTCAGTAGCCATGAAGGTGGCTGAAGCAAACACTTTCGAGTGCTTAAAACTTGGATGGCTATTAGAGACACTGACATCATTCAGGTGCATTTTCAGTCATCCTGACTTTTGTCTTGCCACAGGATTTAGATGACTCTGGAAGAAAGAGTGAGGCTGACAACTCTGGGCAACTCACTTAAATCCAGTTCACACATAAGTTAAGATATTACCCTGTGATGTCACTGGTATTCTTTGAAATGAAGGATCACCACCACCACCACCAATTGATGGAACATATTTTTTATTGACTGAATCATCCTTTTATCTTCTTAAATCTAGCTTTGTTTTAAACTGCCCTTGCAGCTGGCTAATATTTTCTTGTAGATTCCAAATGATCAGTTTTTCAGGAGGAAGCTCAAAAATTATCTATTTAATCCACTCATTTTGTAGGTGAGGAAAATGAAGCCCAGAGAATACATATAGATGACTAGCTCCCCTGCTAAGACTTCAAGTGTCTTGCCTCTAAATCCAATGCTCTATGTTCTTACCTCTGCATGATAATATAGAGGGTCATTAGCAATAGGAAGCAATTAAAGGTTGCTGTTGCCTCTGGTTAAACCTAGGAAGAAACTTATACTGTTCTACTCATTGAATTATTCATATTCTTAGATATCACAATTAAAAAAGAACAAGTAGAAGAATTACTAGAACAGGAGATCAGCAGTGGCAAACCTGCAATGGGAAAAGCTCCAATGCAGTTTTCCTGGTTTTGGTAAGAGATATGCTTTTTATAAATGGATAACAAAATTCTTAACAGACAAAATGATTTATTTCTGCTGGATTTTACCCCAATTGGCTACCATTTTGCTGTGTTTTTCCTTTATATAAAAGAACCTCATTATTTCTGTATGGTTTCTCAGTTGTTCACATCTTCCTCAAATGGACTCTGGCATAGAGGTATCTAACTCACAGCCTATGGAGTGGCCCCAAGAGATCCATTTCTTTTTGAGTTTGATAACACCAACATAGAGGAAAAAATATAGGACATAGAGTGTATCTAGGGTCAAATTGGAGCTTTGTCACTTCAACTTGTGTGATTGAGGTTATGTGATTTCTGATCAATACGTTTGAGATTTCTCATCTATATAAAATGAGGGGATGGCACAAGTTGACATCCAGTGTTACTTCCAAATCTACATCAGGGAAACTTCAACTCCTTACAAGACAAATCATGTATTAGTTGTGTTTAATGTAGAGGAGGAAGCGGTAGGGAGAGATGATACCATGCCACATGCACAAAACTTTTAACTTAATTGACTTACATTTCTTGTTTGTTTCTTTTTTTTAACATAAAAGTCAAGTTAGGTTATACCTATTCTCTTCGATATATGCCAACATAGACATGTGCCCCATAAAAAACCAAAGTTCCTTTAACATATGGCTTTATCTTTCTTATGGAATTGAAATTTATGAATTTTTATAGTGTGTTTCTCTTTAGGTAACTTTTTGCATCATAATAGAATATATTTTATGCTTTAATTATTTCCCTCTCAAATCTTGGATGATTCTAGCAATGTCCAAGGATACAATTGGCGGAGTTTCTTTTGTTTTAAAAAACATGATAAACAAGTACAGAATGTGCGCAAGCAGGAAGAAACTGACCTAAAGGTAAATTTTCATTATGTGAAATTTGTCATAAAGATTTATGTGCTTATCTCCATTTTAATTACTAGGGAATGAGCTTTTAACATAATCTCTAAGACCCTTTCGCAGTTTTCACTGTCAAGGGTTATATTAACATAGGCCAATCTAAGCTTTTAAATATTGTCTCTCTTGATCTCTAGCTATTTGATGACGCCTCTGCTTCTTTTATACCCCAAAGCTGCTGGTGTCTGACTGGACAGAAACTCAAGTTGGCCATTGGTTAAAGAGTATTGGAATGAAAAAATATATCCTGAAATTTGATTATAAAAGAGTAAGCAGTCAAGAACTTCTTGAATTAGACAATGATGCATTAAAAGTAAGCTTCAGAATTGGCTTTTTATATATGCTACATACAATTATATATTAACTTATTTTATGGTGGGCATTGGATGAAAAACAGTACAAATAATGGGATTCCTATATATGGCCCATTTGACAACCTTATGGTTTTAAGGAAAACATGTTAACTACCTTTTTGAATGTAGTTTCAAGAAATGTTTTTAATGTGATTTGCTCCCCCATTTTTTTAGTATTCCTTCCATATGGTCATTCCTTTTTATTTCTATTTATTTATTGAAACCTTATACCTTCCGTCTTAGAATATATAACATGTAAATTTACAAAGAAAAAGAATTTTAAGGGGTGGGCAATGTGAGGCAAGTGACTGTCTCAGCATCATACTTCTAGGGGGTCACATTTGAAACCAGGACCTCTTTTCTCTAGGTCTGGTTCTCAATCTATTGAGCCACCATTCTTTTTTTTTTTTAAGAATTCTATTTATTAACAAACACTGGAAAGCAGAAAAGCAATATTTTAATTTTGTACCAGGCAGATTAACTTCACTGAAACAGATTAAAAAACAGTAATCATGGGAAATGGCAAGCTTTCATTTCATTTATAGTAAATAAAATATCAATATTTTAAGCTTTAAATATCAAATATTGGTTAGAATAACATCTTTGTCATTGACTTAAATAATAAAAAAATGCATAGTGTTTCAAATGCTACCATCTCTGGGCTCCCAACCAGTTAAGCAAATAAAAATTAATAGATGAGGAATGTAGCTTCAAGTATAATTATGATACCAATAAGAAGTACCAACACTCTTCTTAGAAAAGATAGTTTTTATGTGAATTCCTTAATGCATTTTAGAGTTCTACAATGTAATTTTTTTACTTCATTCATGGATATTGAATATTTTCCTAGTGTTGTAAAATCTGAGTTCTTCAGAAAGGATACTTAATTTAATGTTCAGGCTCATTATGTAAAGAGTTATAAAATATATTCATTTGAATGCATGCATGTAAAGTAAAAGCTTTAATTTTTTTTCCAAAGTGCATTGGAATCACTAAGTAGAGAGATCGCAAGAAAATCCTTAAGGGAATTAAGAAAATTCAACAGACAGAAAAAAATTAATATAATCTAACAATTAAATATATCAAAAAGATAATTCTGGAAGATACAGAAAAAATGAGAAAAATATAATTACATGATATTTACTTTTAATCTACTACTTCAACATATTATTTTGATATAGAATAATTTTTCATTGTTGAAAAATTATTAATATCATCCATAATAAGCATTACACATATTATACTGTATTTCTGAATAAACTGATTATAATATACACATATGCTCTCATTTTTGTAGGAAATAGATATGGAATTTCCTCAGTACAACTGAAGGAATAGTGCCAAAAGCAATTTTCCTAGTATAACAGAAACTCTTAGATGTTTTCAATCTTGTTCAACTTTTCATTACCTCTGCCTAGACCACCTGTAAAAAATCTGCCTCAAAGATTGAATAAATAAGCAACAGCTTTCTTATTGTCCCAGAGTCCTTAATAGACATTAATTGCAGAACCTTAATGTTCTTCTCTCCAAATCCAGCCCTCTCTATTCTTTGTTAATTTTGCTTCAGAATCCAAATATGAACAAAAGAAATAAATGTATATAAAAATTTATACATATAATAAATATATATCTATAAGGTATATATGATATGTGTGTGTGCATACATATATATTGCCCATGAGACCTCCTTCTTACCTTCTCCCATTAACTACTACATTGACTTCTCCATAGTTTTTTGGTCATAATACTCTCCAAATCATAGCTCAAGTGCTCCAAAATACTGTTTTACATTTATCAATCTGTTAAAGAATGTTATTCAGTTAAACCAATGGCCAACGAGGTGCTTTTGTTGTCCTCTCCCAGGACAATATCTTTAACAACTCTGCCCACTTCTGCTCCCAAAGAGATAAAAGGAAAACGTGCTTTAGGACATCGACAACATGAAGCAATAGTTGTAAAGAGTGAGGAACTATAGAAACATGCATGGACTATGCGCTATAGCACCCTTGAGCTATTTAGCTTTAGAATCTTTGTTTTTTAATTCTTACTATAAGCTTTTAATAGACACAAGGATCATTTGTTTTAGTTTTGTTTTTAGACCTGTGGCCTGAAGGAGCCATGTGCACTAGGAAAGAAAATAGGAAAAGTTACTTGGTTTAGAGGATCATATGTATCATCTAAGTTTCCCTAGTGCATATGGAAATATAAATGATCCAAGATAATTTCTTGGGATCTGAGAATGTCCATGAGAATAATAGTCCACGGGAAGATCTCCATTGACTGCTGCTGCTGAAAGTAAGGACAAACCTGAGAACACAATGACAGTTTTATTCTAAAGGCTAAAGCCAGAGATAGGGACTTGTGTATTTCTAAAGGGACCGACTTCTGTAGGCATGATGTGGCCTAGGAAGAAGAATCAAATTTCAGTTCAACAGGACTAAAACAATAGGAGATTCATGAATGCCTGATTCCCTTTTGTATGTGAATAAATTCTGTCACAAAGGTAAGTTTAATAAGAAGTTAAGGTGGCAGCTTTGTGTGTGTGTGTGTGTGTGTGTGTGTGTGTGTGTGTGTGTGTGTGTGTGCGCGTGTGTGTGTGTGTGTGTGTTTTGAATCATTTTCAATTGCAAACAATATTTAATACTAAATCTAGGAGGAGATAGGAAATCTTTACAGACTACTGTGTAGAAAGACAGACATAAGGTGACATAGTTATACCTTTCTTTGAAAGCTCAGTGCTGGAAGCACTGGATTAGGGAAGGATATGGCAGATTTTGCAGCAAAAATGCAGGCTTCAGGGGAGAAAGACCTGCTAAGAAGTTTTGTGTGACAGAAGGGCAGGCCATGTTAGAGAGAAATGTTGGAAACGTCTCCACAGATAAGCTTTGGCAACTGGCTGGATGGAGGAGGAAAGATGGACTGAGCCTGTGAAGAAGACAATATTTGGTGAGGCAGGATGATGAAATAGTGAGAGAGAGAAGAGGAAGAGGGGAGATTTTCTGATTAGAAAATAAGAATTTTAGCTTTGGAAATACTGAATATCAGATGTTTATAGGACAATGGTATAATTTAGAGAGGCATCACCTACCAAAAATTCCAGACTGGGATCTGGAAAGTTTACCACAATCTCAACACCCAAAGATTAAAGTCCAAATATTTGGAGAACAAAAAAAAAAAACAACCCACCCCAATATACTTCTTTTTCACTGTCCTCTGATCAGGACTGATCTTCCTTCACCACTCTGCCTACTGCTGCTGTCATAGAGCTAGAGAAAACATGCTTTTTGATGTCAGCAATAATTCACATTAGCTGTTGGGAGTGGAGCTATGTGGAAACGTGAGAGTGGTTTGGGTTCCTGAGTTGATTACATTAAAAAATTCCTTTAAAAAATCTTTTTCTCAACACTTTTCACATTTACATAAAAGGTTTTTATTCTTTTTAATTTTACATAGTTACAAGAGCCTTAGTTTAAAAGCCCTGGTTCACTTAAAAAATAAAACAAACAAAAAACCCTTACCTTCTCACTTAGAATCAATGCTGTGTATAGTTTCCACAGCAGAAGAGTGGTAAGGGCTAGTCAATGGGGTTTAAGCGACTTGCCCAGGGTCACCAAGCTAGGAAGTGTCTGCGGACACATTTGAACCCAGGACTTGGCTCTCAATTCACCGAGTCACCCAACTGCCTCCAAACTGGTTCATTCTTGAAAGAAAATTGAAAAAAGTTACTTTTCTTTTGATGAGTTACATGAATGATTCCAGTCATCCAAGTATCCCTGAAACTCATAAATTCTTTTAGATGGTTTCTGAGGAACTGAAGCTAACATGAGAAAAATGTTCCCTAGAAACTTACCCAGTCACCTGTGGGGAAACAATAACAGCAGATTCTAAAGAATGCCAGAAAAAGGAGTCCATGAATTTGTAAGAACACATATTTCTATATATATGATATGTCTGAGGAAGCACAGACAGTTCTGTACTTGCTACCTCTGGGCTAAGCCATATTATCCTCCTTGAGGGCTGGTTGTTTCTCTCAAGCTCGGTGCCCACCATAAATACTTGTTGGCTAACTGGATTGATAAATGGAATTGTTTACACACTCGTTGCTAGGGGAGCTTGTTTTGAAACTTAGGAAGTAAAATTATGTAAGTCTCAAGAAAGAAAAAGAAGTCTAAATATTAAATGTATAAAGGTGGTGAAATGGAAAGATTGGTAGGCCTAAGCTGAGGTATCTGTTAACTTTTACTGCTGCTTTTTGACTGCTGGCTGACCATTCTGAGTTTCAAGGCAACTGAAGAGTTGATTCAAAAGAAATGACTGGTGGTTCCCTTAAGAGGGCCAAACACTCAACAGCCAATAAGAGATCATAGAACATAGAACAACTGTCAGGTTACCAAGGAATCAGGAGGATTATAAATAAAGGGAGGAGACTGGGGAGGTCATTCCTGCAAAGGAAACCAAGGAGGTAGGATGTGTTAAGGGTTGGAAGGGTGGCAGTTTGATAAATTGTGGAATTATTTGTTTTAGAGTAGTTGCTGGGAATTTCTTTTTGTTGTGGAATGGTTTGATATGGAATTGGTGATTTTTGATGTATACATTTTTAAAAAATATTGATAAACAGAATTCTAAAGGGGACCTCAGAGATTTTGTCCATTTTCAAAGGAATTGAAGATTATTGAGGAATCTATAAATATTATAAAATACTATGGCAGGTTCCAGGGGGAAAATATATCCTAACCAATATCTTCTAATGTGTTTTCTTTTTTATTTTAATTCTTTTTCTTTTTAACTTTTAAACATTATTTCATGTTTTCTGTTTCATATGATTTTCACAATTTTGGTCAGTCCTCTAGTGAAAAAATATAAGAATATTGGGGAAAGAAGGAGTGGGATAGATCCTGGAAATTCATCTTTATATAAATATTTAGAAACAGAAACCAATCTATATGTATGTACTACATTTAAATAAATATATATAAGTCTGAATATAAAGATTATATCCAATTAATATCAATTATTAATTAATGATTATCAATTAGTAATTGTCACTAACCAGTAATTGATTAATTAATGATCATCAAGGTGTAATAATCAAAAATTAATAATTGGTTAATATAAATTATTTATTATAAACCACTAAATTATTGAATTATTTTATTTTTATTTATATACATTTGATTAATTAATTTATTTTTAATAAATTTTATTTTTATATATTTATATATTATTTATTAAATTGTTTATTTTAATTTATTTTAAGATAACTTATAAATTCATGTAATTTAATTTTTATAGGTATTTTAATTCAATTATTTATTAAAATAATAAATAAAATATAATATTATTTATTAATTAGTGACAGCCATTAATTGATGATCATTAATTAATAACTGGCAATGATTATTTTTTTAACCCTCATTAATATTAAACAATTATTGGTTAATCAGCATTGATTAAAATTAATCTTAATCAATTAATAAGTAATGATCATTAATGAATCTATTTATGATCATTGATTACTTATTATATTAAGTGAATTTAATGGATGGTTATTAATTAATAATTGATCATCATAATTATTCATAATAATTATTAAGTGATAATAAGTAATTATTGATTAATGGTGATTGATATTAATTATTTTATAGTCATTATTATTAATTACATCAAACAATGATTGATTTATTTCATGAATTAACATTAACCAATTATTATTTGATAATGTTTAATAATTAATATTAACAGATTATTGATGATCATCAATTTATCTTTAATAAATACTTGTTTAATATTAAATAATAATGATTGTGGAAAATAATAATGAATAATGATCATCAATTAGTATATGTCCCTAATTAATAATTGATTAATATTAATTATTGATTATTAAATTATTGTATTTTAGAGTATATTTAATTAATTTATTTATTTTTAAATACATTTTCTTTTTATATATGTATATAAATATATTTTATTCATTTTTGAATTTAATTTTATTTATTTATTAATTTATTTAATTTAACTTTTAAATCAATTTAAATAAAGTATATATTAACTTATTAAAATAGTAAAGTATTAATCATTAAATATTGATTGATGTTATTACTAATTAATGACAATTGCTAATTGATTATTATTAATTAAAATCTTTTAGTATTTACTATTAATGAATTAACAATAATTAATAATAAATATCAATTATTAATTAATGGTTGAGAATTAATAGTCAATTAATAATAATTATTAATGATAATCAATCAATAATTGATTATGTAATAATTAAATTATTATAATATAATGTGTTATGTTGTATAAATATAATAATATGACAGGATAGGATAGGATAGGATATAATCATTATATTATAAATTCTGATTAATTGAAGATAATAATTTATTAATGATCATTAATAATTAGAATTCATTAATTAATATTAATATTTAATTAACATTAAAGGATGGTTTTAGAATATAAAGAAAAGAATGTTAGTCAATGTGCCTTGTACCACTTACCATAAACATTAATTAGGCTATAGCAAAATTGTATATACCTTTAGAATTCCTCCCCTTCCATTAGGTATAATGCTGATTTTCCCCCCTCAAATTTAATCAACATACAGGAGTAAATTTGAACATATGAGATACATTGTGAATGGAAATATTATTCTTGTGTATCTTGGGGTCTAACACTAAGATAAAAAGAATTTTTAAGGGGCGTATCAATTAATGTCAAAAGACTGATCAAGAAAACTAATTTTTCTAAATAAAATTAACACACCACTGTACTTTGAAATTATTTATATTTTGTTCCCCATGCACTTAAATTTTTTTTTAATTTTTTTCAAGTAAAGATCGAATATTTTCTTGTTCAAGAAGCTTGTTGATAGCTTTTAATCTTCTCTGTGAAAAAATGATGCAAAGAAGAGTCCAGAACCTCGATTTATTTTCTTGTCAAATAGACAAAGGTAAGCTTTAACTATAAAATTGCTTATTTCATACATGTATGCCATTTTTCATCAATTTTATTTTTATTAATTTGTTTTTCACATCAATAAACATCAAATCTAGAAAATATTAAAAACATTAGGAATAATTCCCAAATGAAGATTAAGGAGTGTAAGTTTAACTGATTAATATTTTTGATATCATAACTTTAAAAATAATTTCAGAAAGGTGAGTTATATTAATAAGGCACTATTTCCATTGATATTCTTGTCCTTGTTTAGTGAAAAATAATATGATAGAAGATGATCTAACCATACCAGATATCAAAGTGTATTATTATAAAGTACTTATCTTCAAACTAATCTATTATTGATGAAGAAAGAGTAGTGGATCCGTGGAATAGAGTAGGTACACACAATATGCACAGTAGAAATGACTTTAGTAATGTTGTGTTTCTTACATGCAAAAATCCATATTTTAGGGTAAAGAACTCACTGGGTCAAAAACTGCTGAGAAAACCAGAAAGCATTTTGGCAGAAACTAGATGTAGACCAATGCCGCACATCATGTATCAAGATAAGGTCAAAGTGGCATTTGATTTATGCATTCAGGGTAATGCCAGATTTAAATTAGGGGGAAAAGAATTATCAAATAAAGGACAGAGAACATTATAGGAGGTGCAATGGATCATTTTCATTACCTTTAAAAGTTTTCCACACAAAACCAGAGGGAAAGAAGAAAAATGGGAAAAAATTTAAAGATCTGATTAAGGCCTCATTTCTCAAAGATATAGAGCACTGGATCAACTTTATAAAGAATACAGGTTGTTCCCCAATTCATAGATGCTAAAATTATATGAATAATCAGTTTTCAGATGAAGAAATAAAAACTGTCTCTAGCCACATAAAAAAGCACTAAATCACTATGAAGAATACAAATTTAAACAACTCTTACTTTTCATGCCTATCAAATTTTCTTAACGAGACAGGAAAGGAAAATGAAAAATGTTGGAGGTGATGGGGGAATATTTGAGACACTAAGGTACAGATGGTGGAATTGTGAACTGATTCATCTATTCTAGAGAACAATGTGGACATATGCTCAAGGAGCTATACAATTGTGCATATTCTTTGACTTGGCAATATCACGACTAAGACAGTATCCCAAAGAGATTAGAAAATTTTAAAAGATGAAAAAAAAAATGTCCCTTTATGTACAAAATAATTTATGGCAGGTCTTTTTTGTGTTGAAGAACTTAAAATTTCAGGGATAACATTCAATTGTGAAATGGCTGAAAAATTTGTGGTATGTGATTGCAACAATATTATTGTGCTACATGAAATGATGATTAAGATGATTTCAAAAAACCTGGAACACTTATATGAACTGATACATAATGAAGGGAGCAGAAGCAGAACACTGGGTGCATGAACAGCAATGCTATGCAATGATCAACTGTAAATGACTTTGCTATGCCCAGAAATACAAAGATTGAAAGACAGTTCTGAAAAACTGAAAAATGTTATCCACTTGCAGTGGAAAAGGTGATGGAATCTAAATGCAGAGCAAAACATATTGTTTTTTACTTTATTTTCCTTTTTTCCTGGTATGTTTTATTTCTCAACATGATGAATGAGGAAGGAAATATGTTTTACATGACTGCATATGTATAATCTTTATCAAATTGCTTACCTTTTTAATGAGGTTGGAGACCAGGGTGAGTAGGAAAGAATTTGGAACTTAAAATAGATTTTATATGTCCTTAGAAAAAATTTTAATCATTAAAAATATTTTAATGTGCTTATATGCTGAAAGGTAGAAAGTTCAGCAACATCATTGGTCTAGGGGAGACTGTAAACAGAGTCAGATATATATATATATATATATATATATATATATATATATATTGCTAATTATTAAGGAAAAGATACCGGTAAAGTATAAGTGGATGGCTTATAATTCCAGTGCAAAGCTAGAGTGACCAGGCCAACTGTACTGGGAGGAAATTTTATTCTTACTGTTGCTTCAGATGTTTTAGGCTTTCATTATTATTACTATTATTATTTTTGTATTTATAGGTGACAACGAACTGGGGCTTTGTACTTGTATCTTCTTTGATCCAGCAGATGAGGATGGAAAGGAACCAGGGGTTTTTATAACTGAAATTATTGAAGGAGGTGCAGTTCACAAACTTGGATGGTGAGTTTGGTTTTGTAATTTTATAAGAATTGACTTTGTAGGGAGGATTTAACTTCATTCTAAAAAGGGTTAATATTGTAAACATGGAAAGTGACTACACAAATAAAATCTCTGAAAAATACAGAAATATCAACTTTAAAAATATTGTCATGACCAAGCTAGTAAGGAAATGGAATTGGCTTGGAAACAAAGATTCTATAATTCCACTCCAACTTGGTCTGTAAACTGTGACTTTATTCTTGATAATTGAGAAGGTCTTTAATAATTGCCATAATGAGCCCATTGTAAACATGTGCCCAGCTATTTCCAAATCAGGTCAAATTAACAAGTATTTATAAATCTATACCATTCCAGAACCTGTGCTCTCCATGAAGGGATATAAAGAAAGTGGGAAAATAGTTCTTGATTTGGAGAAATGAAAAACTGAATTGACTAGGCAACAAACAAATTACTATTGTGTGCAGAAAAGATCTATACTAAATAAATGTGAGAAAATCTGGGTGTGGGGGATACTTTGGTTGTATTAGAAAAAATGGTATCCATGAGACACTGGCAACTATCTTCAGAGATTATTGAAATTTGACTATACAATAAAATAATTCCTGAATTGAGAGAGGGCTTCCTAGATATAGGAATGTAGGAATATACATTTAAAATATTAGTATAAACTGCCCAAAGTGAATCCTTGAGAAAGGAAAAAAATAAGAAATGCAAATAGGTTGCCAAATCATAACTTTAACCTTGTAAGAATTTACTATGCAACTGGGGTCAAATGGTACCCTCTATGTCCTTGCTCATGATGTAATTTTGGACTTTAAAATAGAATTCTTCCTGAGATGACACTCTGTTACATAGAACTGAAAGCAAAAAATGCCATCAGGCTTTCTGTTTCAAAGCCTGAGGCTCATTACTTCTTCATCCCCAACTCACTTAGCCCAGATGGTTTTAGAATTTTTTCCTGCTTCCTAGATTGTAACAGAATTGATTTCTTTAGCTGCCCATCCTGAATATCCCAAATAAATGGTGGAAATTTTCTCCTCTTAACCTCCCAAAGTTGTTTTCTTTTCCTCAGTTTCTATGATGACATTTATCTGTTTATTATCACCCAAGGTCTCTACAATAAAAATATCAACTAGAAGTTTCCTTCTGAATTATCGTCTCCTTACTCAGTCTTCAGTCAGTGGGGCATTGTCTGATACCTCAGAAGAATCATTTGTTTTAGTTTCTGCAGATCCTATTGACTTTCTGAAGAATATTAAAATTGAAACAATACTCTGATAATTGTTTGTAGGAGGGCATCTGTGTTTGTGGATGATTTCTCTTGGATCCTTCTCACTGTGTTTTCCAAGATCTGCCAAAGTCCTTTCCTTTTTCAATCTCATTTCATTATTGAGACTTAGCCAGCTGGAAAGGCTTGGAGTACAGACCCAGTAATGAACACTAATCATCCTTGAAGCCTACTTAAAAAAAAAAATATTCAGGGATGAATCCCTGGAAGAATCCCCAGACAGGCTGCACGGTAATGAAATTATTGAGACACACCAGCCCCCTAAGTCTTCTGATTAATTTGTAGAGAAGTGGTGACTGAAAAATTTGTAAGTGGCAGCCATTATAGTAATGGTATGATGAGTCATTGAAGTCTATCTCTTAAATTAGTACCATATCTTCTAATCATACACATGCATTGGACTTTTAGGTCATAAAAATCTTCAATGTAATTTTAATTACTATGCAATTCTATTTTTCAGTATCCGTGTATTTGACCAGATTATTAAAATAGGTGACATCAATCTAATTGGATTGGATGAAGCAGAAATCGTCTCTACTTTTAAAAAAATGGACGATTCTCCTTTCCAGTAAGTAAATTTTCCCACATTTCTTTAAGATGCAGAGATTGCTAGATCATTGTTTTTGATTTGGAAATTTCTTTAGCAATGTGTTCAAACAGAAAAATTGGGGAGAAAGAAAGCCTAATTAACATGTTTAAATAGTTTCTCTTTTTGTCTTCTTTTGCTAAGAAATGACCCTCTTTTTTTCTGTTCAGCAGTTCACAAGATATTTTAGGACCCATTTGCACCTTCCTTTCTGAATACTCTATCACATCTCACGCAAACCCTTGATTTTCATTTGCATTTATTTTTAGTTAATGAATTTTTATTTTCTTGGCAAATAATGCTCCTTGAACCTGAAGAGGTTTTTTTTGTTTTGTTTTGTTTTGTTTTGTTTTTGTAAGAATGAAAGCTTAGCTGAATTTCCCCATTCTGCTCTTTGCATGGCTATGTCTTAATCCAAAGTACATAAATTAAATGTGGATATTTTGTACCTAGGATTGAAATTGGCCGCGAACCACCTGAAGTCAAGTCAGAACTTATCGAACTCCTCGAGTTGTCAGAGGAAAGGAAGAAATATTTTATGGATTCGCTCATAGTACAGGTATTATGTGAATCAAATAAAAAAATGCAGAAACGCAAAATTCTTTCTTTTTTTTATCATAACAATATTAAAATAAAATTTTTGTTCTTTAAAACGTTTCCTTTCCTACTCTTCAGTAACTTCATTTTAATTTATTACATACTTTTTTATTGTTGCTCTTTTATGCAATTTTATCAATGTCTCTGAGATTTACATTCTAATCTTCTCTGATGTACTCCAACCTTCACCACTGAATTATCATTTGTAGTATAGAGAATGAATTAAGCAAAACTGAACAATAAATACAGCAACTGAATCTGATAGTTTTGCTCCTTTCTGAACAACGGAGATATATACATGTGTGTATGTGTATGTATATTTTTATATCTCTAGCTTTTGTCCCAGTCTAAGATTTTCCATTACAATTAGTCAGAGGATGGCAATCTTTTAATACTGCTTTAATTTACCTTAGTTTTAAAGAGCCTTCTGTTTCTGCTTACTTTACATTATTTAATATGGGTTTTTTAATGTCTTGTAGAATTCTTATTGTTAATTTCAAAAACTTAATAATATCTCATTATATAATATATCACAGCATTTGTTCAGGTTTTCCCAAATTAACGGACACTTTGTATTCAGACAAAGAATGTGTAAGTGTACACATATTCCCTTGATTTCCTGCCTTTGATGACTTTGGGGTTTCACTTCTATTCTAGTTGCATTGATTTTGTTCGTGTTAAATCTTTCTCAGTAGTGCAAAATTCCTATTTTTTCTTTTATTATGATCACAAACCCCCTAGTTTTTTACCATCAATATGCCTCACAAATATTGGTCTAAGAGGTCTTATTCCTGTTGTTTTTCTAATTTTGAATGCTGTATGGGTATTGGTTGATATTAAGGTTGTATATGCAACTTGAATTCATTATGGTAAATTTTATAGCCCTTTCCTATTCAAACTTTCATTTGTATCACATGATTTCCAGTTTTTCTCAGGCCTTCCAGAATACAGAATCCTTCCTCTCTCATTTTTGTTTTTGGGTTTTTGAACACCTGGATTGCCGAGTTAATTATCTTCTGGGACTTCCTCATG
Source organism: Monodelphis domestica (assembly GCF_027887165.1). NCBI lineage: Eukaryota > Metazoa > Chordata > Mammalia > Didelphimorphia > Didelphidae > Monodelphis > Monodelphis domestica. The sequence continues at coordinate 33,930,185 of NC_077230.1, forward strand.
GTAGAATATTTTATGAACTCTTAATTATTGTCAAGTAATCCTGAGTAATTTTATTAATTTTGAAGGTTCAGTTTGAGGACCTGTTAATTTTAGACCTCTTTTATTATTCTTGTTTTTAACATTTCCATTAAGATTACTTTTCACAACAATCTCTGACCAACAATCTTTTTTCTTATGTCTTTCTGTATCCTATCTCTAAGGCTTTCCCCAAAATGCTGGTCTACCAATCTGTAAGCCCCTGGAGGTGAAGGAATGTTTTATCTTTATATCCCCAGGACAACACACGGACTTGCACTTTTTAGATGCTTAAGAAATTATGATTGAATTAGTTGTTCATGTTGTTATGCTGATGCATAAGCAGGCTCTTGCTTTTATTCTGTGCTATTTTGCTAGATGTTTTGGCAAACTCTTTAAAATGTTTTACTATAATTTTGAAATGACCATCCTTCCTCTAATAATGATAATGTCTTTGGAAGAAAGATCAAAGAATATATTTAATCTTTCAAAGTGTGTATATGGGTATATTGGTATATATTTCATTTTGCAAAAAGTATAAAAGTATTTACTACTGCCTCCTTAAAACCTCTTTCCTATCCAATTATGAAATCTTTAAACATTAGCACATTAGGAGAGTGGATTTTGTTTGTTTATTTTAAGCATGTTCTTGAGATTTCTGAGCTTTAGGCCTATATTGTAATTACACTTTCTAAACATTTTCTCCATTTAAAGGAAAAAATTAGAGATATCACTATTGTGAGAGGACAAGCAAGTATTTGTAGAAGTCCAAGAGTACCATGGTACTGGATGGCCAGGTATATATATATGTGTATATATAGGTATAAAGATATATATGTAAGCTTTTATTGAATATGTAAACTAGTGGTTTTTTTAGACAAAACTTAGTGAAAGGTTAATAATAAAATAACAATATGCTTTTGCCTCTAAATTCCATTTACTGGGAAGATTTCCAAATTGGAGACTCAATTTAAAAAATGTATATATTCAGTGGGTTTTTTGGATAATATTTTCCTGATGAGGAATGGCCTCATCATTTCTGGCTTATAAATATATAGAATGAAATAATATAATGCATTAAAATAAGTAAATATCAGGAATAGAAGAAATCTCGAAACATCTTGATACACTTTGGTGTATAGCAAATAGAACAGATAAAAACAAAAACAAAAAGAATGTTTTTTTTAACTTTACCTTCTGTCCTATAATTGAAGCTAAGTGTCAGTTCCAAAGCATAAGAACCAGCTCTCCTCCCACTACTGCTGCTGCCACCCACCACCAGATCTTAGCAGTGGTTTCTCCTCCCCCTGCATGCTCTTGGGAAGAGTGCTCAGCTGCAGTCTCCCACTGCTATTTCTGATTCAAGTGTCTGCACAGAGGGTGAGATTCCCCAATTTTTGGCCAGTCTTTTCCCCACTCCAGGTGGGTTTTTGAGCCTGTGCTAGCCATTTTTCAATGAGGAAAAGTGACACCATGCTATTCAGCACCACCCCCTTTTAGTTTATAAGCTGAATTTCTTAAACTGACACTTGGCACCCGGCTTGCAACTCAGGATTTTTTTCACAGGAAAGGGGACCCCTCTGCTGTTTTTTTTTTGAGGGCACATTAACACAAATCAATGGATTTTAGATTTTATTTTTCTGCCTCCTACCCAAAACATCGAGGACTAATCTTTCTTTCATATGAAAATATGCTATTGTTCTCCCTTGAAGTTTTGCCCTTCTTTGAGTTTACTCTTTAAATAAAATCCATTCAGTCTTCCCTTTTTTTTTGGGGGGGAGGAAAAATGCTTTTACAAAGCATGCTAGGTATTCTCACAGAACAGTTTGAATTGCTTGATCTCTAACTAGTGCATATTAGTTCTTGTTTTTTTTTTTACTAGCAGTTTGTATTTGCACTGCATATTTCCCATTTTGTTTGCTTCTCAAGAATATGTAACAGGCTAGGGGGCAGCTGGGTAGCTCAGTGGATTGAAAGCCAGCCCTAGAGACGGGAGGTCCTAGGTTCAAATCTGGCCTCAGACACTTCCCAGATGTGTGACCATGGGCAAGTCACTTGACCCCCATTGCCTAGCCCTTACCACTCTTCTGCCTTGGAGCCAATACTCAGTATTGACACCAAGAAGGAAGGTAAGGGTTTAAAAAAAAAAGAATATGCAACAGGCTAGACTGCTTAAATTAGAGACCAAACTGAAATATTCTGACAAAGTGTTATGGGGTTCAGATGTGTACCCCTGGGGTTCAGGAAGGATACCTTTGGCAAGAATGCAAGACTCCAAAATTTAGCTTAAAAACAAAACGAGAAATTTATTAGTTTAGGAGGCAATGTTGAGAATGGCCAGGAGGATAGCAAGGTTGAGCAGCAAGATGGGGAGCAGTTCCTTGGGAGGACAGCATGAAAGGAAAGGCTGCTCCCCTAAGGACAGCATAGATGGAAAAGCTGTCCCCCCAGACGACATCAGTTCTGGGGATTTTGTACTCTTTACAACAGATGCTATGTCATGGTGTGGACATGACCTAGAGTGTTAATAATCACTTAGGCATTTGGTGGGGTTGAGGTGGTCATCTGACTTGGGTCTGCCTGGAGGCATGAAGATTCCTTAACAAAAAGATATCTTGAGATATAGCCTGATAGGATCTTGGTGTAGCCTGGAGGTGCGTCTCTCTGTCCAAAATAGTTTGCCTGAGTTTCTGGGGGTACAGTGCCCATGTCAAAAGTTTTGATATTCTTAAATATTCTCAACACACAGAGTAGAGAATCCTGCCCATTGCTTCTATCAGAAATTTCCGAGTTCTGACAAATGAAGTGCAAATAGTTAATAAATAGTGCGGAGGGGAATAAACTTTAAAAGAGATCTGGAAGTTTATTGTTTCCTAACTACTTTTAATTTATTAACCTCCATGAGAGTTAAAAGAAGTCTATTGGAATTGGAGAAAAGGATTTTTCACGTCCCTGCCTATGTCTTTGTTACGCTTATTTGCTGATTGCTTGTGTTGAGTTAATTTTTTTAAAGTTCATATGTTAATCAAATCAATATCTTTCTGATATACTGAATCATTTCAAGCTAATGTTTTTGCCTATTAGATATATTCTATTATATTGATTTTTGTACCTTTCCCCTCTGACTGTACTGAAGAACATCATTATGAAAGCCCATAAACACCTTTTTCAGTGGCAAAATCATAACTCATTAGGGGTGTGCTGCATTTGTCACATAGATAATGGATGGACTTCATCACAACTGGTTACAACTTGTATACAACCTTTAGAGAATTTAATGAGCTAAGAATTTCAATTGCAATTTTAAGAGGTCTACAGAAATTACTTTAGATATCTAGGAGATTTCTGGAATGATATTTAAAATATATATGCATACATATATTTTAAAAAATGTTGAACTAAAAGGTAGAGAACCAAATAGATGTTCCTACCTAGCCTAGAAAGGCTAAGTGACTTGCCCAAGTAAATACAACTAATTAGTGGCAAGTTACAACTAGGTTCTAGAACTAGAACTTGAGTCCAAATCTCTTTAATTCCAAGATGGTTTGATTGCCAGTTGTATGAAACTGCTACCTTTTCTTCCACAGTGACCTGAAATTTGTTATTGGGGCACTGAAAATATTAATAGAAGAAGATCAGGGATGTAGAAAAAACATCCAAGCTATCTTTGAGCAGGTAAGACAGCACAGTTCCTCCCCATTAATCAAGTTTTATTGAATGTTAGTTGTGTTCACAGTGATAAAAGTGGTGGAAAGCAAAGCAGTCAGTGTGAATGGTGCCCATAATAATGCATGAAATAAATGCTTCCTATTTCATTCATCCATTCTTTTGATCAGTCGAAACAAAACTTTTCAATCTTACTAAAACTCTTCTTGGCCTAAGAGGACTGCTTTATGAAAGGTGAATTGACCAAAACTCCCATATCACTACTCTCTGCCTAGTACTACTTATCACTCTTTAGAAAATCCAGTATGGAAATCATTTGGGAACCCCAGCCTACTACTACTACTAATCCATGAATTGTGTCTACTTGATCAAGAGAAAGGATCATCGGCTGGGGTATCCTTCTTCCTTGCTTCCCTTACTCCATTGCAGCTATTAACTACTCTTAGGTCTTAAGATGTGAATCAGTATCTTTCTTCCTTCTGAAGTGAAGAAGGCCCACCAGGCTTTTTTTATTATTATTTTCTCTGTGAATGTGCCTCTGAAGTCTGCTAGAATGTAGGCCTTACAATCGATTTCCCCTACTTTTATGCTATCATTGTAACTACTAATTGAAGTACCTCTGGATGTGTGCAAAATGCTGCTAAGCGCTGGAGACATAAAGAGAAAAAATGAAACATTTCCTGATCTTGAGACACTCTTACTCAATACTCTAAGTGGAAAGTACAACATTTAAAATAAGGTTCAGCTGAAGCACAAGATGGAATGCTTCAGAAGTCCTGGGGTCTCAGTGGTAGAATGGATGGAATGGATAGCAAGCGCCATTTGGCAATGATTTCACAAAGATTAGTTAGACTGGTTCTGCCATCTATCACATCAGTAAATTCTTTTTGTATTTGAGGATTAAACCCAGTGTCTCGGTCACATATTATCAAGGCTTTCCTGTTGTTATTGGATAAAGTCTAAACCCAGTACCTTCCATATTCTGACACCAGAGGGTTCCATACTTAATTCCCAGAGTACCATGACATAAATTTTTATTATATATATATATATATATATATGCATATATCTATATCTATATCTTTGTAGTCATATAAATCTTATATACCCAGAGCTTAGCTGAGGACCAGAAGACCAGACATGGAAGAAGCTCTTAGTAGTGAATATCATTTTTCCTTTTTTCTATACGCATGTAAATTTGTGTCTGTATATACATATATATGCACATAAATGCATGCACACATTTATTTATATATGTGTATGTGTGTATGTGTCGATATCTATACCTCTATCTAAGGCCAGGTTACTTACTCATCAGACCTGCCCTAACATTCTTCTAGTTTGCAAAAGGGCTTGTCACTGTAATTTCTCAGCTATTATGGTATTTCCACTGACTGTTTTTGAACATCTCTTGGAGTCCATTTTACTAAATTACAATCCTCCTAGAAGCAGAAACTCTCTTTCCCCCCTGTATATACAGAACTATGCAGGAAGAGAAGCTTCATTTTGTAGTGTTAGGAAGTGATATGTATTGAAGTGGTCCCCCTGATGTCCATCCTGGATGTCTGAAGCTCACCAGGTCAGTAACATCTTACTGCTTTTGGCAGCTTCCTGCAACTAAATGGCAGTGAAGGTGTCACCTTGCCTTGAAAAACACAATTCTTAACTGGGAGAGCTTTTAAGCTTTGGATTCTATCCCTAACCTCATTCCTATCTACATGATATCTCTTTCCCTCTTCCCATTCCCATCCATGTCCCCATCTCAGTTCCCAAACCTATCCCTGTCTCTAATCTCATGTAAATCTCTCGTCCTATCCTGATTGGTTTTACTCAATAGCTACTAGTCATGGAATTTGTGCATATGTTTTTGAATGTAATAGATCTGAAGGGGTCATTTGAGAATAAAGAGGTCAGATAAGTGGCTAGCAGGAATAAATGAGATGGTTGTGACTGTTGGAGAGGAAAAGGATTGAATAACGTGTAATTAATAGATTTATTTTGGTTCATTTGGTAAATTTCAGGCTAACATTTTTCAAGACAAATATAAAGACATGAACACATACAAAGTGAATATGGAACAGAAACCTGATGAATCAAATAAAGAAGGCACATTTTTACCATTGGCCCCAGAAGAAGAATTATTACTAGAACAATTTAAAATAAAACCTAAAGAGATAAAAAATGAAGATTTATCACCAGGGCAATTATTAGCCCAAGGGGATTTCAATTCAGGTAAGACATATATCCTTGCTCAAAACATTTGACCCTAAAGTTTTCTGATAGAAAAGAGAAATTTGGAACAAATGTTTCTATCACTCACCGAATCTCTGGTCTCTATTCCTTTTCCCTTCATATCTCTAATAATGAGAATGCTAGCTGCTTTATAAGGCTTTCTCAACTATTGGTGATCACTCTCTTGGTGATTGAACTATAAGGGACCTTGGAAATATTCTACTATAACATTTTAATTGCTATAGAAATCTATGCTATATGTATGTCAGAATGTCATTTAGCTTCTGCCTCAAAATATGCCGTGATAGGAATCTCATTTTCTCAACATCCAGGCCACACTATTGCTAAATTACTTAAGCTTTTAGAAAAGATTTCAGTACAATTTTTTTTGCTCAGGCTTTTTTTTTATAATTTAGTCCTTTTCCCTTCTTTTGAAATAATACAGAAAAAGATCTTGTTCCTCTTTCCCTATTACTATCCATTTGACCTATAAAATCAACTTATTTTCCACCTAAGACTTTTTTTTAATCTCTATGATCATGTTTAGCCTGAAGACAATCTTTATATGATTTCTTATTACATCGTTGGGACATGGTTTTGTTTAGAGTCTATTATCCATCCTACTTTAATGACATCCATTTTGGTTTATCAACATTCTGTTGGTCTCATTGCAACAAAATCTTTTTTTTTAAATTCAATTACTTATAGGAATAATTTTGGCCATTTCTTTTGACATTTTAAAATTCAGATACCCCCATCTCCCTTTCCCTACCTGAGGGGGTGAAGAATCTGATATAGGTTATACTCATACTATTATGTAATACCTATTTCCATATGGTTCCCATCATGATAGACACAGAACACACATATTCAATAGAAATCTCATGAAGATTTATAATATAACTTATAATTTATAATATAACTATTATAGTGGAAGATGTCAAGTTTTGATCTACACTCAGATTTTTTTTTTGTAGCTTCCTTGACCATTGATAGTATGTTCTTCATGTGTTACCTTGGAAGCTTAATGATAATGATTTAGTCCTTCACAGTTGATCATTGTATAATATTTCTGTTATAGTCTCTAGTTATAGTTGTTCTGCTCACTTTTTCTGAATTCATCCTGTTCATTGTTCCTTATGGCATAATAGTAATCCATTACAACCATATTCCACAGCTTGATCATTCAACCACTAAATAATGGACAACCCCTCAGTTTCCAATTCTTTGCCACTATAAAAAGAGCTGATAATAATATTTTGGCACAGTTAATTCCTTTTATTCTATCTTTGATCCATTTGGGTGAGATTGTTGTATAGACCTTTGGGTATTGTTTCATATAAGTCTCTAGAATGGTTGTATCGTTTCACACTATCACCAATGAAGTTTATTAGTGTTCCAATTTTCCCACCTCCTCTTCAACATTTATCATTTTCCATTTTGGTCATGTTAGCTAATCTGAAGGGTATGAGATCATTTTGCAGAGTTGGCTTAATTTTCATTTCTTTCATCAATAGTGATTGGGAATTTTTTAAAATATGGCTATGTAAAGTTTTAATCTCTTCTGAGAAATGCCTATTCAAATCCTTTGACCATTTCTCAATTGAGGAATGTTGTGTATTATAAATTTGACTCAGTTCTCTTTATATTTAAGAAATGAGACTTTTATCAAAAATTGCTATAAATTTTTCCTCAGAATTTGTTTTTTCATTTCTAATCTTAAGTACATTTGTTTTATTTGTGCGAAACCTTTTTAATATAATGAAATCAAAATGCCCTTTTAATCAAGTATGCCGATGATTTATTTATTTTATTTTTTCATAAAACAAACTATTTGTCTTATTTTATTAGTTCTATGGTTTTCTTACTTTCAATCTATTCATCCCTTGCTTGATTTTCATGATTTCCAATTTGCTGTTTAATTGAGGATTTTTAAATTTGTCCTTTTCTAGGATTTTTAGTTGTATCACCAATTCCCTTATGACCTGCTCTTTTTCTACTTTACCTGATATAAGCAATAAGAGATGTGAATTTTCCTCTAAGTACGGCTTTGGCTACATGCTAAAAAATTTGATATGTTGTCTCCTTATAATCATTGTCTTTAATGAAATTATTGATTGTTTCTATGATTCATTCTTTGACCCATTTATTCTTTAGGCAAAAATTTGTTTATATCTATCATATGCCATACTCCATAAATTTATTTATTGGCAAATAGAGAAGGTTTCCTATTTTAGCTATAAATATCACTTGTATAAATTGTTCATTAGAAAACACCTTTTTCCTGGGTGCCATCCATTACTTGCATTCCTTTTGCACTGTGAATCTGTGAACATTTGGAGTATCACTGTCATTGCTAACAGAAGGAAATCTGGTTCAGCCTTATGAATCTGATATCTGGAAGAATGAATACTGGTGAATTGAGCAACAGTTTGAAAATGAATGCTGTACTTCAGGGGCTGACTTTTTTTTGGCTGCCAAGTACCAACAATTAATATGATTGTTGTTCAGAGAATATTAGAACCTCTAGTGTGAGGGCTTGCTGAACGCTTTTCAGGGCTGCTTATCTACCTTTGGTGTCTACTTGTCACTCAGCTCTCACCTGTGGTTCCAAGAAGTTGTAGCATGTGGAGCAGCCTGTTAAAACTGAACAGATGGGTTAAGTTAGGTTGATATCTACTCCAGGCTTGTGAAGACCTCCTCCTGGAATAGGTGGATGAGAAAATTTGCTTCAGTAGCCATGAATGTAGCTGAAGTAAGCACTGTGGAGTGCGTAGAGTTTGGTTGGACATCTAAGACACTAAAGTCATTTAGGTTCAGTGTCAATCAACTAGGTTCAGTGTCAGTTATCCAGACTTTTGTCTTGCCAAAGGATTTAGATGATTCTGCAAGAAAGAGTGAGGCTGACAATTTTGTGCAACTCACTTAAATCCAATTCATACACAAGTGAAGATATTACTCTGTGATGTCACTGGTACTTTTCAAACATAAGGATCACCACCACCACTGCCAACTGATTAATCAACATTTTTGACTGTCTCATCCTTTTAAGTCTTCTTCAATCTAGCTTTACTTGTTTTAAACTGCCCTTGCAGCGGGACTAGTATTTTCTTGGTAGATATCCTAGATCATCAGTCTTAGAAGGAACCTCAAAGACCACCCACTTTAATCCCTTCATTTTGTAGGTGAGAAAAATGAGGCCCGGAGAAGATATTCAGATAGTTACCTTCCCAGCGGTGACTTCATGGCTTCTGGCTCTAAAATCAAGGCCAAAGGTAGGTTCTTCACTTTATAAGATGTCTAAGCCTTGGTCAGCAATAGTAACCAATGAAAGATTGCTGTTGTCCCTTGCTAATCCTAGTAAAATATTTGTGTACTGTTGTACTCATTGAATTATTTATTTTTCTTAGAGACCCAAATAAAAAAAGAAAAAGAAGAAGAAGAAATAGTAGTGGAGGAAGAGATTATTAGCACTGGAAAACCTACAGAGGGAAAGGCTAAAAAGGGATTTTCCTGGTTCCGGTAAGAGATGTACTTTTTATATATGGATAACAATATTATTAATAAACAAAACATTTTATTTCTCCTGTAATTTACCTCTTTGGCTACTGTTTGCTATGTTTTTTGCCCCTTTCTACAAAAGAACTTCATTATTTATATGAATTTTCTCAGTTGTTCACATCTTCCTCAAATGGGTGCTGGCATAGAGTAAAGGTGTCAAATTCACAGTTTATGGATGTGACCCAGAGAGATCCATTTCTTTTTGAGTCTGATAATAACAACTTAGTGGGAAAAGTATAGGACATGGAATCTGAGTTATCTGCATTCAGACTGGAGTTTTATCACCTAGTCATGTGTTCAAATTCAAGTATTTTCTGATCAATAGGTTACAGACTTCCCATCTATAAAATATTACAAGTTGACATCTAGCGTTACTTCAGATCTAAATCAGTGACCCCCTCGCTCCTTACAAGACAAATCATGTATTAGTTGTGGTTAATGTGGAGGAGGAAGAAGTAGAGAAATGATATTGTGCCATACGCACACATATTTAACTTAACTGGCTTCCATATCTAGTTTTATATTTTTACCTATAGCGCCAAATTTGATCTTGCCCCTTCTCTAATACATGTGCTGACATAGCACGTATCCTACAAAAAGTGTAACTCCAAACTCTTTGAACATGTAGCTTTGTCTTTTTTTTCAGAATTGAAATTCATGAAATTTTTATAGTGTGCATCTATTTAAGATCTTTTTTTGTGTCATAGTAGAATGTATTTTTGTGTTTTAATAATTATTTCCCTTTCAAATGTTGTATGATTCTAGCAATATCAAAGAACGCAAGCTGTGGAACTTCTTTCATTTTAAAAAACATGACAAACAAGTAAAGAATGTGCACAAGTGGGAAGAAATTGATCAAGAGGTAAATTTTCATTATGTTAAATTTATCAAAGATTTAAGTTTGTTTCCCCATTTAAATTACTAGAGAGTGAGCTTTTTCTTGAATTAGAAAACTATAATTTACCTTGGATTGAGGAGTTAACATTCTGTCATAATTAATAATCAGTATTAATCAGGAATAAAATTACCCGAGTAAGGAGCCAAAGTACCATAGCGGCAACTGTTTGGCCTTGAAGTCACTTTTTTGTTCCCAGAGATCATTCAAGAACCTCTCTCAAGAAAAGGGAATGATTAAGAACTCTTAAAACATTTGAATTCTCTGTATTTGGATGTTCTAAGGACAAAGGATAATTGATTCAACTTTTGGCCTCAGAATATTGTTGGCTGAAAATTTTCTAAAATGATGGCACAGAGTATTGAAATACACTTAACCTAGAGAAAAGTGCAAGTTGAATTGTTATGGGCTGATGCAGGTAGGAAGTGATAACATATTAGGATAATTTTCCCTCCATGAGACAGAAGGGGTCTCTGAAGGGGCTGTACAATATTTAAAAAATAACAGGTAGGTAAAATGGTAAAAGTTTACCAAGAAATACCACTGTCGGTTGTTGGCAAAATAAGAGGAGAGATTGCATGTGTATGTCTTGATTGACTGTGCCTGTGTTACTGAGCAAAAAAAGAACATGAGAGCCACAGATGGGCCAATATGACAATGAAGGAAAATAATAAATGTTGAAGGGGATATGGCAGAATTGGGACACTAATGCATTGCTAGTGGAGTTGTGAATTAATACAAGCATTCTGGAGGGAAATTTGGAATTATGAGCAAAGGGCTCTAAAAGAACACATTTGATCCTTTGATCCAGCAATACCACTGCTGGGTTTGTACTCCAAAGAGATAATAAGGAAAAATGCGTATACAAAATATTCATAGCTGAGCTCTTTGTGGTGGCAAAAATTGGAAAATGAGGGGATGTTCCTCAATTAGGGAATGACTAAACAAATTGTGGTATATGTTGGTGATGGAATACTATTGTGTTATAAGGAATGATGACCTACTTGATTTCTATATGAACTGGAAAGACCTTCATGAACTGAAGCAGAGTGAAATGAGCAGAACCAATCGAATGATATACACTGAAAGTGAAACATTGTAGAACTATCCAACATAATGAACTTTACTACTCGCAGCATACAATAGTCCAGGACATTGCTGAAGGACTTATGAGAAAGAATCCTATCTATATTGAGAGAGAGAACTATGGGAATAGAAATGAAAAAGAAAAACTTAAGACTTAACACTTAGAACTTGTTTATATGAATATATGATTTGGGGTTTGAGCTCTATGGTAAAAATGAATAATATAAAATTAGATATCAAGGGATAACATTTGTACAATCCAGTAGAATTGCTTATTGCTTCTGGGAGGGGAAAAGGGAAAGAAAATGAATCATATAAACTTGAAAAAATATTAAAAATAAAAAAAGAATATGAGGTATGAGGTCAATTGAGAAAATATCTATTGATCTTCACACACATATTTTTACACATACATAAATAAATAGATACACATGTACATATGATTAAGTCCAACTAAAGATTTCATCACCCACCAGGCATTAGGAGGTATTTCTGACCTGCCCAATTTTGTTTGTGCTCTAGCTAGCAAGAATAAAATTCTGAATTGCCTCACATTTGGAATTCTTTTGAATCCTCCAAGGATGGTCCCATCTCTTAATAGATACTGAAAAAGGACCCCCACCACACTGTCTAATGGAGATGGGCATATTTTTTTCAATTTTCTTTTACTTATAAAATAATGAATGGCAATAAAATACAAGCTTTCCTCCAAACCTAAAGGTGACAACATTGAATATATTTAGTATTTGTAATCATGATGGTCAACTTGCCAAAATCTTGTAAAAAAAGTAAGATTTGTTTCCATTTACTTTCTAGAAATATTACCCATCAGTAGAAATAGACAAAAAACTAGGATGCACTTTAATAGTTCCTGACCAGTTTCTCAACTGATATGGTAACCTCAATTGGAAAGTTATGGATATCAGACACTGGAAGATGGAATTGAGGACTTGAGGGTTCTTTGCCTTTATAAGAACCATCACTAGATTCTAAAGTTAGCTAACACCTAGCTAATCTAACTTCTAGTCTTAGAACCTGATGATGACTCTTCCTCTGCCTCCCATGACCCAGAAACCCCAGCAGCTCCTACCAGGCCAAGTTGCCTCAACTTCCTTCCTGGGTGGATATTGGGTAAAGTGGCCTGTGTTCCTGGCCAAAGAAGAGACAAAACTACCTGGGTAAAGGTAGATTTTAGTTCAATTTATTTTGGCCATGGAGAATAACTGAATACACTTTGGATGTAGATAATTTTCCTCTCATCTTGTCTTAACTTGGATTAGGTGGAAACATTTTAGTATTAATACATTCCCTTACAAAGTCATCACTCCTTAAGTGAAAATATATCGAGTATTTTGCCTGTTTTAGAATACTGCTATTTTTAAAAAGGCTCCAAAGTATTTTCATTGCAAAAAATAAAGTTTTTTCCTGGTTTACAAAACTCACTTCAGATCTCTTGTTGTTCTGTGAATTTTTGACATACAGATGAAAGAAAAGGGTGGTGGGGATAAGAAATACAGCAGCCTTGAAAAGCAAAAATTATAAAAAAACGAACTGTGAAAGGAGGGATGATTTTGGAAAAATGGTCTCTAAGGCTCCTTTGAGTTTTTGCTGTCTATTGTTATATTAACATATAGCCATGGAAGCTTTTTAAATATTGTGTCTCTTGATATCTAGGTATTGGATGATTACTGTCCTTATTCTACTGAAGCCCCTAAAACATTGCCAACACAGTGGACAAATATTGAAGTTGGTAATTGGTTATGGAGCATTGGAATGGAGGAGTATGTTGTAAAATTTTATTGTAAAGGAATAAATGGTGGAAAACTCCTCATACTGGACAATCACTCGCTAAAAGTAAGTATGCTAATCTAGGTGATATAGATGAATGTTTACAAAAATATAAATTGCCTAGATTAACATATGAAGAAATAGAATTCTTAAATAATCCCATATCAGAAAAAGAAATTGAACAAGCCATCAAGGATCTCCTTAAGAAAAACATCCCCAGGGCCTGATGAATTAACAAGGGAATTCTATCAAACATCAAAGTTCTTTTGGAGAAGAACAAAAGATCAAGGATATCCAGGGAAATAATGAAAAAAAAAAACGCAAAGGAAGGTGGCCTTTGTAGTACCAGATCTCAAACTATGGTAGCCTTTTTAGTACCAGATCTCAAACTATACTATAAAGCAGTGGTCATCAAAACAATTTGGTAATGGCTAAGAGGGAGAAAGGAGGATCAGTGGAATAGACATGGGTTAAGTGACCTCAGCAAGACAGTCTATGACAAGCCCAAACATCATAGCTTTTGGGACAAAATGTAAAATAAATAATTTTGATTACATCAAATTAAAAAAGTTTTGTACAAACAAAACCAATGCAACCAAAATTAGAAGGGAAGTAACAAATCGGGAAACAATCTTCATAACAAAATCTCTGACAAAGGTCTAATTACTCAAATTGACAAAGAAGTAAATCAATTGTCAAAAAAAATCAAGCCATTCTATAATTAATAAATGAGCAAGGGACATGAATAGGCAATTTTCAGTCAAAGGAATCAAAACTATTAATAAGCACATGAAACAGTGTTCTAAATCTCTAATAATCAGAGAAATGCAAATCAAAACAACTCACCTCATACCTAGAAGATTGGCTAACATGACAGCAAAAGAAAGTAATGAATGATGGGGAGAGGGGGTGTGGAAAAGTTGGGATATTTGCATTGCTGGTAGACTTGTGAATTGATCCAACCATTCTGGAGGGCCATTTGGAACTATGCCCAAAAGGGGCTAAAAGACTGTCTGCCCATCGATCCAGCCATAACACTGCTGGGTTTGTACCTCAATGAGATAATAAGGAAAAAGACATGTACATGAATATTCGTAGCTGCACTCTTTTTGGTGGCAAAAAATTGGAAAATGAGGGGATGCCCTTCAGTTGGGGAATGGCTGAACAAATTATGGTATATGTTGGTGATAGAATTACTATTGTGCTCAAAGGAATAATAAAATAGAGGAATTCCATGGGAACTGGAAGAGCCTCCAAGAAGTAATGCAGAGTGAAAGGAGCAGAACCAGGAGAACATTGTACACAGAGACTGATACACTGTGGTACAATCGAATGTAATGGATTTTTCCATTAGTGGCAATTCAGTGATTCTGAAGAACCCAGAGGGATCTATGAGAAAGAACACTATTCACATTCAGAAGAAAAACTGTAGGAGTAGAAGCACCAAAGAAAAACAACTGCTTGATTACATGGGTCTAGGGGGATATGTTTGGGGATGTAGACCATAAAGGAACATCCTAGTGCAAACATCAACAGCATGGAAACAGGTTATGATCAAGGACACATGTAATACCCAGTGGAATTGCGCATCAGCAATGGGAAGGGTGGGAAGGGGGAGGGGAGGGAGGAATAGTATATGATTTTTGTAACCAAGGATTAATGTTTGAAATTGACCAAATTAAAAAATAAATAAAATGAAATGAAATGAAAAAAAAAAGAGTATATAAGGCCACATTTGAATTAATGACTTTTTAAAAAATTTAATTTATTTAGTCAATTTTTAGAACATTATTCCTTGGTTACAAGAATTATATTCTTCCCCTCCCTGCCCTCTCCCCACCCTTCCTGAATCTGTTGCTCAATTTCATTGGGTATTACATGTATCCTTGATCAGAACCAATTTCTATGTTGTTGGTGTTTGCATTATGATGATCATTTAGAGTCTACCTCCCCAGCCATATCTGAGTTAAGGACCTCTTGTTTCTAGGCCTAGCTCTCAATTTGCTAAGCCACCCTTCATTCTTTTTTAGAACTCTGTGCATTAAAAAAAAAAAAAACCCACTGGTAACCAGGAAAGCAGGTTTGTAGTTTTTGAACAATCAGATTAATTTCACTGAAACAGATTAAAAAACATTAATCATGGAAAATGGCAAAATTTCATTTCATTTATAGTAAATAGAATCTCATATTTTATAAGGCCTAAATTGCAAATCCTGGTTAGTATGATACCTTTGTCTTTGACTAGAGATACTTGATCCATGAAATATGATAACTTACTAGACAAAAAAAATTCTTCTTGGATTCATTTATTTCCTAAGAGAATATAATTTTGAGGGTTTTAAAATATACTTTCTCTCATAACATGTTTCTAGGATTTTCCTAAAATATAGTATTTGATTTAAGTTCCTTTAAGCTGTAAATGTCTGATATTCTGAGCCTTCAATTTTAATTTAATTTTTAATTTTAAAAATAAATTATTAATACATTTAAGTATTGATTGATTTTATTATTCTTTCTTTTACTTAAGTAAACAGGAATGTTTTAATTAATTTAATTTTCCATTTAATTTTTTTTCAATTCGGGATTGTTTCAATAGCACAAGCATCATTGGACTCCCATCTAGATAAATAACAATTAATGCATGAAATCCCAAAATGTTTCACAAAGGCAAACTATTATGGTAGTTCCTTAATGTATTTTAGGATTGTACGATGTAATTTTTTACTTCATCCAGACCTAGGGAATATTTTTCTATTGTTGGAAAATCTGTGTTCTTTAAAATGATCCTATAGCAGCTTCATTTTCAGGTTCATTATGTAAAGAATTAGAAAATCTATTCATCTGAATAAGTAGATGCAAAATTACACTTTTAATTTTTCTTTCCAAAGGAAATCGAAGTCAACAGGAAGAAAGACCGCCGGAAAATACTTAAGGCTATTAAGAAAATTAGAGATTTTTTGGAAAAAAATCATATTTGGGTCTTACTATAGAAATTGATGGAAAGAAGACACAGAACCTGAAAGATATGGCAAAAATGGAAAACGCAATTACTTTTGTTATATTGAATTTTCATCATTTTACTTGTATGTTACTTTTGCTATATGAACTTTTAATCATTTTATTACTGTTATTCTGTTATAATTAACTTTTAATCATTTTGTTACTGTTACTTTTGTTGTTATTAACTTTTAATCATTTCACTTCAATGTTACTTTTGTTATATGAACTTTTAAGGGATTTACTTCCATGTTACTTTTGTTATATGAACTTTTAATCATTTCACTTCTATTTTACTCTTGTTATATGAACTTTTAAGGGATTTTACTTACATGTTACATTTGTTCTATGAACTTTTAATCATTTCACTTCTATGTTACTTTTGTTATATGAACTTTTAAGGGATTTTACTTCCATATTACTTTTGTTATATGAACTTTTAATCATTTTATTACTGTTATTCTGTTATTATTAACTTTTAATCATTTTATTACTGTTACTATTGTTATTATTAACTTTTAGTCATTTCATTTCCTTGTTACTTTTGTTATATGAACTTTTAAGGGATTTTACTTCCATGTTACTATTGTTATATAAACTTTTAATCATTTTATTACTGTTATTCTGTTATTATTAACTTTTAATCATTTTATTACTGTTACTTTTGTTATTATTAACTTTTAATCATTTCACTTCCATGTTACTTTTGTTATATGAACTTTTAAGGGATTTACTTCCATGTTATTTTTGTTATTATTAATTTTAATCATTTCACTTCTATGTTACTTTTGTTATATGAACTTTTAAGGGATTTTACATCCATGTTGACTTTGGTTATATGAACTTTTAAGGGATTTTACTTCCATGTTACTTTTGTTATATGAACTTTTAATCATTTTATTACGGTTACTTTTGGTATTATTAACTTTTAATCATTTCACTTTCATGTTACATTTGTTCTATGAACCTTTAAGGGATTTTACTTCCATGTTACTTTTGTTATATGAACTTTTAAAGGATTTACTTCCATGTTACTTTTGTTATATGAACTTTTAAGAGATTTTACTTCCATGTTACTTTTTTTATTACTAAGTTTTTAATCATTTCACTTCTTTGTTACTTTTGTTATATGAACTTTTAAGTGATTTACTTCCATGTTACCTTTGTTATATGAACTTTTAATGGATTTTACTTCCATGTAACTTTTGTTATATGAACTTTTAAGGGATTTTACTTCCATGTTACTTTTGTTATATGAACTTTTAAGGGATTTTCTTCCATGTTAATTTTGTTATATTTACTTTTAAGGGATTTTACTTCCATGTTACTTTTGTTATATGAACTTTTAATCATTTTATTACCGTTACTTTTGTTATTATTAACTATTAATCATTTCACTTCTATGTTTCTTTTGTTTCATTATTAACTTTTAATTATTTCATTTTTAAGTAAGTATTATTTTGATAGAGGATAATTTTTGCACAGGTTAATAATTGTTAGTATCATACATATAAAATTTGAAAAAATGGTTATAATATGCACGTATACTTTTTTATAAGAACCAATATGGAATTTCCTCCATATGACCATAATGTAAAAAGCAATCATTCTAATCTAACAAAATATTTAGTTATTTTTCCTTTTCAACTTTTCATTGCCACTGCCACCAGCTTTAAAGAATCTGTCTCAAGTATTCTTTATTAGTTCATCATCCCAGAGAACTCAATAGGCTTTAGTCAAGCCCTCATGATGCTCTGTTACTTTTGTTTCAGAATCTATATATAAACCAAAGAAATGCATATAAAAATCAGTACATGTTATAGATTTCCTGTAAGGATACATATTGTTCATGAGAATCTCCTTATTACCTTACTTTTTTGTCATAATCCTCTCCAAATCATATTTTAAGAGCTACAAAGTATAGTTTTATATTCATCACTCTCTTATAGAATTTAGTTTAAATTTCTATCAAAGTATTTTAAATAACAATGAAAATAACTTCATAAAACTTTCCCCCTTAAAATTTCAGTTCATTCTCTCATAAAGGTATAAAAGCTCAGTGGAATAAGGATACCTCTATAGGATTCATACATAGGCACAGGCAGCACTTATGCTTTGGGACATGGGTGAACAGAACACGTTGGAGGGCAATGAAATTAGAGCTAAGAGATATCCCAAAACTATCCTCATTAAGGACATTGTAACATGTAAGGCATCCATTGATGTTAAGTGAGCAGCCTAGATGTAATCATAAAACTGACTGGACAGGACACTTCCTCCTGATAGGGAATATTTTAATATGGATACTTGCACACACATATGTATTTCCATTTAAGTGTGTATACACATATATACAATAATCTATACTAAAAAATAAGCATCATATGAAACTGAGAAACACTAGCAGTTATACCAATAAATATAAGAGTAACGAAAAAATACCAACTCTCCCCAATACTATTTGAAATTTTTCTGGAAATCCAATAGTAATAAGAAAGACAAATCCAGGACCTAAAGGGATGAAAACAGGAGTATATCTAGTTATTCTTATTTGCTTATAACTGACAGATGTCTTAGAAAATCCTAAAAAATCAGGAGATATTGTAACTGAGATGAGAATTTATAGCAAATTTCCATTCTACAAAGTAAACCCTCAAAAATCAATTCTATTTCTATATAATAGCCAAAAAGATTCAATGGGTAGTAATAGAGATAAAAATCACATTGTAAATAACTATAAATAGCTGCAAATAACATGTTAGGATCAAACTACTGAAATATACAAACTAATTGTATAAACAACATTATAAAGTGATCCTTCAGGAAGAAAAGAAAACTGTAAATAGCTGGAGGGGAATATTCATTATTCATGACTGGTGATCATAATTTAGGGCAAGTGTCAGTGCTACTCTACTTAACCAATTTCTAGTGCTATGGCAATCAGATTTTTAAAGGTTACATTATGAAATTCAATAGAATTATAACAACTCAAATTAAAAAAAAATATATAAAGGGGAATAATGAATGAAGACTGGGAAATATAAAGTCTGTAAATTAAATACTGAGTCCAGACTTCATACTGTTATATGGAAGCAATCACCAAAGCCATACTCTAATGATTAAAAAATTGAAAATGAAATTTTGTATATATAGTCAGTGAAGGGTGGTTTAGCATAAATGTTTGTTGTATTGTGACAAAGGCTTTTTTCTATATCAAAAAATTATGTAGTTTAGGTCGTTTTTCTTTTCTATATGATTGTCTTTACTCTTTTCCTTATGTTAAACTATCTTTTGTATTCCCCGCATAAATCTAATTTTTTTAATCACAGATTGGTTTTTGGATCAATCACTGTATTTTGTTGACAGAATTTTACTAAAAATTGTTAAATTAAGTTTCATTAAAAGTCTGGACTTCTGTAATTTTTCCTTCCCTTGTTTAAGTGTTAGGATTATAATTATTCAGTGAAATTTAATAGTGCTTTCTCAATGTTTTGAAAATATTTTATGTGTATAGTAATACTATAATTATTCTTTGAAAGTTTGACTCAATTCAAGACTAGGAATTTTTCACCAATATCCCCTGAATTCCCACTTTGGCATGGCATTTCATTTATACTTTGATTTCTTTCTCTCAATTTGATTATTAAAGAACTTTATATGGGATTCTGTTAGTTTGGATATTTAACATGCTCGAAGATTTTTCTCTATTTTGTATTTTCAGTTTTATCATCATAAAATCATATAAAGTTGGAAATTATTTGATTCCAGTTTTGTGTTTTATTATATATTCTAGATTCTTAATTGGATTTTCTTCCATCTTTCTAATCATGTTGATGATTTGTCAAATTTGTTCATCTTTTTCAAAAAATCAACTTGTAGTTTTATGCATTATTTTCATCATTTGCAAAGTGGATTTTTTACTTAGTTTTCTCTAATTTTTCATAGTTCATTTTTCTATATTTTCTATTTATTAGCTGCGTTTCAGATATTTTAGTATGTTATTTCATCCTTACAATTTCCAATTGCATTTCCTGTTTTACCTAAAAGTTTATCAATTAAAAAGTCATGTTGGTTTTCCAAGTTATGTCTCTTAAAATTGTTTTATGTTATTTCAAATTTTTTAAATTGTCTTTTCTTTTTCCTATAAAATGTGGGAAATGAATAATAAACTCTTTTATGAATTTATATTGTCAATCAAATTTCTATATCGGCCATGTTGAAAAAATACGAATGTCTTATTCTGTACTCTTGAGTCTTTGATTCATCAGGAGGTAAATAGTATGCTTTTTCATTAAGCATCTTGAATGATGGTTGGTCATTACACTGATTAGAATTCCTAATTTGTTCAATGTTTTTGTCATTACCATATTGTTCTCCTTGGCTCTGTTTACTTGTCTCTCCTTCACACTTTACAAGTCTTCCCATTATTTTCTCAAACCTTCTTCCGTTATTTATTGAAATACAATACCATTCTATCATATTTCCATCACATAACTTTCAGCCATTCCCCAATTTGTGGGCTTGCCTTCAAATTTCTATCCCTAGCCACATTAAAAAGGTATATAATATATTTTAAAATATGTATGCAAATACATATATGTGATATATATCTTTATGTATATGACTATCACTCCCTTCCTCTGGCCTCCCTCTAATTACCCCATTTTCCCACAGTAAGGCCAGCTACATCTCTTACTATGAGTTCTAAGGGGGTAGTATCCTTTTTTATACTTTTTAAACTTTTACCTTATATCTTAGTACCAATACTAAGTAAAAAGTTCCAAGGCAGAAGAACAGTAAGGTCTAGGCAAAGTTGCCAAATTTGAATGCAGGTCCTGTCTGTAGGTCTGGCTCTCTAACCATTGAAAAACCCAGCTGTCCTGGTATGATCCCTTAATAATAAAGTCTTCAGACATCATATCAGTGTGTTATGTTTACCCTATTAGGTGATTAGGAGCTGGTTACTTTAACACTATGAACATCAATTAGACTTTGGTAAGAGATATTTGCTTCAACAATATAGTAAGAAAAGAATTCCAAATATTACCCCAACACCTTTTCTCCTATTTCAACACAATCACAGGCAAGGATAAGATCATTCTTAACTTGGATTTGATCCACCAAATTTACTTACAAATCTCTCACTGAACAATGGAAGACTCTCTCTCTCTCTTTTTTTTTTTTTTTTTTTTTTGCTTTTAAGCATAGCCCAGGCTGGACCCCAGGCCCCAGACTTTCTGTAAGTGGCTAGAGCTTCTGAACTTTTAAAATGCACAAGGCCTGGCCATCTGCATTCTCTTTCACCTAAAAGAAGACAAAAAAGACACAAAATGACAAAAGTCACAGCATGGCATGTACTCCCAACTTTAGCTCAAATCCAGGTAAGACATGATCTGAGAGCCCTATGGCAACTGGCCATCCTCACACACTCTACAGGAAGGGAAGGGCCTTGACCATGTTTCCCGTTGGATACTTTTGAGTATACCCCAGTTCTACAGCCCATCAAAAAGGCTCCTCTTCACCACATTGTCAGAGGACCCAAGACAAATACCTTGCAAATACTCCACAGCCTGCAGGGAGATCAACCTATGCCAGTTCATAGATGGGTCTGTTTGGTTGGCTTTCCATTATGATCACAATAAATGTTTCTGAAATAAGAAAAGTACCCCAAATGCCTAAGATTAACCACTATTTCATGATGGAAAATCCTTCATCAAGGGACTGAAACTACAGTTCTCAAAAGAAAAATTGTAAGTTATCATCAACTTTATTAAACATGATTGCAAATCGTTAATAAAATTGTATGCATTAACAGAATGGGGGCTCTACCTCAGGAGGTAGCATTACAAAAGGTCAGAACTGCCAATTTTGGAGAGGATATATAAAAATTAGCACAATGAGTTGTTCTACCTTTGACATGGCATATCCATTTGGGAAAACAATTTGGAATTATAATTTTGAAAAAGTGACTTAAAATGTCTATGCCCTTTGAATATTTTACTCTCAAGCATACATTCCCAAGAAACAAAAAAACTAAAAAGGTCCCCCTGACATCTAAATATTCATTATACCCTTTATGTTGTTGGAGGCAATTAGGGGAAGAAGTGGTTAGCATGCCGGGCATGGTGTCAGAAGACACAAGTTCAGATCTAGTTTCAATTACTCATATCCTGGGCAAATCGCTTAAATGTTATATTGTCTGTGTCTTGGTTCAAATTTTGCTCAAATAAACTCGGACAATATAACATTTAAATGAAGTAGCTTCTGGGAATTTTTTAAGGTTTACAATCCTAACCTTATGAAGTAGGTTCTGAGAATTTCTAAGGTTTACAGCACTGAGCGGGCAACCTGGACAGAGCTACAAAGACTCCACATATTGCTCTAGCCTTCCAGGAGGTTTTGGCCTCAGGACATATCCAGTAGAACCCAGTTGAATTTAATCCCATCAAAAGTCTTCAGAGGTCAGGGAAGTCCAAACTCCAAGATCCCTTCCTCACAGACTTCTGGACTTTAATATAAAGAGGGAAACAATAAGTAAATTAGGTGAACACAGAATAGTATACCTGGTAGACCTTTTGGAAGGGAAAGATTTTAAAACCAAGCAGGACATAGAAAGAGTCACAAAATATAAAATAAATAATTTTGTCTACATCAAATTAAAAAGTTTTTGTACAAAGAAAACCAATGTAACTAAAATCAGAAGGGTAACAACAAATTGGGAAACAATCTTCATAAAAACTCTGACAAAGGTTTAATTACTCAAATTTACAAAGAGCTAAATCAATTGCACAAAAAACCAAGCCATTCTCCAATTGATGAATGGGCAAGGGACATGAACAGGCAGTTCTCAGCCAAAGAAATCAAAACTATTAATAAGCACATGAAAAATTGTTCTACATCTCTTATAATCAGAGAGATGCAAATCAAAACAACTCTGAGGTATCACGTCACACCTAGCTGATTGGCTAACATAACAGCTATGAAAAATAGTGAATGCTGGAGTGGATGTGGCAAAGTAGGTACACTAATTCATTGCTGGTGGAGTTGAGAATTAATCCAACCATTCTGGAGGGCAATTTGGAACTATGCCCAAAGGGCAATAAAAGAATGTCTGCCCTTTGATCCAGCCATAGCACTACTGGACTTGTACCCCAAAGAGATAATAAGGGAAAAGACTTGTACAAGAATATTCATAGCTGCACTCTTTGTGGTGGCCAAAAATTGGAAAATGAAGGGATGCCCTTCAATTGGGGAATGGCTGAACAAATTGTGGTATATGTTGGTGATGGAATACTATTGTGCTAAAAGGAATAATAAAGTGGAGGAATTCCATAGAGACTGGAACAACCTCCAGGAAGTGATGCAGAAGGAAAGGAGCAGAACCAGGAAAACATTGTACACAGAGACTGATACATTGTGGTACAATCGAAGGTAATGGACTTCTCCATTAGTGGAGATGCAATGTCCCTGAACAATCTGCAGGGATCTAAAAAACACTATCCACAAGCAGAAGATAAACTGTGGGTGTAAAAATACCGATGAAAAGCAACTGCTTGGCTACAGGGGTGGAGCGGATATGACTGAGGAGAGACTCTAAATGAACACTCTAATGCAAATACCAACCACATGGAAATTGGTTTGAATCAAGAACACATGTGATACCCAGTGGAATTGTGTGTTGCCTGTGGGAGAGGTGGTGGGAGTGGGGGAGGGAAGAAAAGAAAATGATCTTTGTTTCCAATGAATAATGTTTGGAAATGACCAAATAAAAATTAAAAAATAAATAAAAATAAAACCCTTTTCTCTCCCTACTCAAGTTTGGGGGAACTCAAGCTTTGGCATCCTGAGTCCCTTGCTAGTCAAGTTGACTGACCCTGGGTTTGGCCCCTTGGCCACAGTTCAGAAACAGGGCAACAGGAGCTGAGGTAAAGCCTGACAGAATCAAAATGCCTTTTTTCAGGTTTCTCTTCCCTCAGTCCCTTCAATTGAGAAGTGTTGGGGGGAAATTTCCTGTCACAAGCAGGAAAAAGTGGGTAACCCTCAGGATAAAGTCTTATTCCACCTTCTCTCTTCAGCTTCTCCCCACTGAAAGACCAATTGCTCTTCTGAAGATAACCTTCTCTTCCTCAAGATTCCAACCTCCTGCTCCTGGTGCCCCTTCCCCAATGAAGTGATCAGATCCACACACTCTTCAGCCTGGCACTTTTTGTTTAGTGCCTGCCTCTGTCACAAGATCTAATGTTGGGCATTTTAAGTGAAAAATTCAATTATTTAGTTTTTTATTTAAAATTATTCATCTAGTGTGTCATAGAATGATTGAAAATATTTCTTTATTCTGAACTTAAGCATTACATAAAGTGAGCATGTCTCAAAGTAGAAAAGTGGTTTGTATATAGAATTAAGAATCTCTACCATATGGAGCTAGAATTATTTTTATTGGTATATAATACATTCAAAATGTTTCTTTCAAATTTATCCTGTTTCTATGGTTTATAAAAAGGTTAATTCTGGGCTTCCTTCTGTTATCTTTTATGGAGATCCTAGGTTTTTTTTTATAAGAACCCAATATTTGATCAATTACCCCAAATCTATACCACTGAGTCTCCAATGTCTCTTAGACAGTACCATAATGTTTAGATGATCACTGCTTTATAGTACAGTTTAAGATCTGGTACTGGTAGGCTCCCACCATTCACATTTTTCCCCCATTAGTCCCCTTGATATTCCTTTGTACTTCCAGATGAATTTTGTAATTATTTTTTCGAGTTCAATAAAATAGTTTTTTTGGTAGTTTTATTAATATGGTACTGAAAAAGTAAATTAATTTTTAGGTAGGAAGTATCATTTTATTATGTTAATTCATCCTAGCCATGAGTCATTGTACTTTCCCAATTATTTAGATCTAGTTTTAATTGTGTGTTTTGTAATTGGGTTCATATAATTCCTGCTTGTCTTGGCAAGTAGATTGCTAAATATTTTATATTGTCTAGGGCAATTAAAATGAAATTTCTTTTTCTAAGTCTTGCTGCTGAATTGTTGTTGGAAATATGGCTGGCAGAGGGTTTCTCCCACTCCCATCTTCTGTGCTAGTTTTGTTGATTTCAGAATCTTAGCAGTAGATAGAAAGCAAACAAGAACAGTTCTAACTTTCAGAAACTGGTTGGGCCTGTGTCTTTGGGCTGAATTGAGAAGAGGCACTGGGAATCAGGACTGGGAAGCCAACACTCCTCCCACCTCCAACACCAGGAAGGAAGTAACAACCAGGCAGGAATAAGGGCTAGTCACAAGACCCAACTGCCACTCCCAGTTGCCAATTCCCCCACCAACTATCAGTCTTGTTTCCTTTCCAAATAGCCTTCTTACCCTTCCCCCTAACTTTTTGATTTTAGTCAGTCTCTCTCTTTTCCCCTCCCTAATGTTACTCCCTTTCCAATGTCCTCCCCTCTTATTTATTCCCCTCTTACTATAGTGCCTTTTAAATGACCCCCCAACCTCTCCCTCTCTTGTGTAGCTCCCCTCCCCACATGCCCATTTATTATCCTTCTACTTCTCCATAAGAAACAATACAATTCTCTGCCCCAATGGATCTGATTGTTCTCTCTCTGAGTCAATTTCAGTGTGTATAAGATTTAAGTATTACATGTTGCCAAACTCTTCCATTCTTCCATTGAATTGATCTTCTCCCCCTCCCCCGTGAGCTTCTTTATGAAAAATATATTTACCCCATTTTATCTCTTTTCCAATTTCTCTTAGTATTAACCTATGTTTACACCTAGTTTTTTAAATACATTTTGACATATCATCCTATACAGTTTGTCACTGTACCCTCTTTCTAGCTAACCTGATGAAAATAACATTTTTTAAGTGTTATCAATATCTTTTCTTATAGAAATACAAATCATTTTTACCTCATTGGGTCCCTTAAAAAGTTTGGTTTTCTTTCTTTTTTCTTTCTTACCTTTTGGTGATTCTCTTGAGTTCTGTTTTGGGGTATGACATTTTCTGTATAAGTCAGGTCTTTCCTTTAGGAATGCTTGGAAGTCTTTTTAAAATTAAATTACCAAAATTTCCAGTGCATGACTATAATCAATATTGCTGGGTAGTTGATTCTTGGTTGTAGACCCAGTTTCTTCATATTCTGTAATATCATATTTTTTGCCTTGCAGTCCATCAGAGTGGATGCAGCCAGTTCCTGTGTTATCCTAACTGTGCATCCATGATATCTGAATGGTTTCTTTGTAGCATCTTTTCCTTAATCTGGAAGTTCTTGAACTTGGCTATAATATTCCTTGGTGTTGTCAATTAGCTATTAAATGCAGCAGGTGGTCTGTGGATTCTTTCAATCTCTACTTTATCCTCTTGTTCAAGAATGCCTGAGCAGTTTTCTTGAATAATTTCCTATAGAATGATATCCAGACTTTTTTCTTTGGTCATGATTTTCTGGTAGTCCAATGTTTCTTAAATTGTCTCTTCTGGATCTATTTTTTAGGTCTTTTTTCCCAACGATCCCTTTTTCTTCTGCAGAGAACTGGAATTAAAAAATGAAGAGATGGAATTGAAAAGAATAATAGAAGAAGAAGGTCAGAAATATAAAAAAGACCTCAAGGAAATTGATGAAAGTGTGAGAGTACAGTTCATATATATATATATATGAACTGTATCTATGATTAAAAACCCAGTGTCTGGCTCAAATATTTTCCCTCTTCTTTGTGAATAAAATCTAAATTCTGTGACTTCCAAACTGAAACCAGAGGGTTCTACGATTAATATCCACCCTACCTTGAAATAAATCTTATTATATATACATATATGCATATAAATCTCATATACTCACAGCTTAGCAAAGGACCAGACACATAAAAAGCATTAATAAAGGTCATTTTTTTCTTTCTATATACACATGACAAGATGTATAAATATATACATACACACATTTATATATGTGTCTCTGTGTGTGTAACTTACATCTATATATACACCTCTATCAAAAAACAGGATACTTTTTTTATCAAACCTCTCCTAACATCATTCTAACTGCAAATGGTCTGGTCCCTGTAATTTCCCAGTTCTTATGGCACTTTCACTAATTTTGTCTTTGAACATCTTTACTAGTCCATTCTACAAAATTATAATCTCCCTGGAGACAGAATCTGTCTTTTCCCTTTCATATACAATACTACACACAGAGAGTGGTTTCATTTTATAATATTAAGAAGGAAGACCTACAATGAAGTCCTCCTTCTAATGTCCATCCTGGATGTCTAAACCTCACCAAGTCGGTAACATCTTAGTGCTCTGGGAAACTCTCTGCAACTAGAGAGCAATGGAAGTGACACTTTCCTTCAAAAAGTTAATTCTTCACTGGGAGATCTTTTTGCCTTTGAATTCTATCCCTAACCTCATCTACTATGTCTATTCCTATCCCCTTTCCCTTTCCCATCCCCATTTCGACCTCTATAAGAATGTCTATCCCTATCCCTAACTTCATGTTAATCCTTAAATCTATTTTGATTATTATTCCCTGACAACCTATTCATGGAATTTGTGTATAAGTATTTTTCATGTATAGTATTAAGGGGTTAATTGGAGAGCAGAGAGGCCAGATAAGTGGCTAGCAGGTACAAATGAGTTATTTATGGAATAGTTATGAATGCTGGAGAAAAAAAGGATTGAATAAATTGAAAATAATAGAATTATTATGGTTGTACAAATTTCAGACTAACAACTTGATAGAGAAACTTAAAAAATACGTGAACATATCTGAAGTGAATATCGGAAATCAGCCTGAGGAGACAGTAAAAGAAGATATAACAACAGGGCAATTATTGGCCGCAGAGGATATCAGTTTAGGTAAGAGTTTGATTCTTGATTAGGCTGAAAGGAATCAATTAGTGTCAAGAAAAGAGGCAGCAGAGGTTATAATGTAAATATGGAATTTTAGCTGATAAGCATTCTGTTGGTCTATTAACACAAATATTTTTAATTTTTTAATTGTACAATTTTAATTTTAAATTAAAAAATTTTTTAAAATTAAAAAAAATTTAAATGTTACATGGAGAAACAATTTTTGACAAGTTTTTTTTTTTACCGTTTTAAAATTCAGATTTGCTACTTACCCTCCTCCCGCTCCCAGACAAGATGATTAATAGGAGAGAGGAGGATATACCCATACTTTCATGTTATACATACTTCCATATTATTTCTGTCCATAGATGATAGAAGACACCTATCACTCTTACAATATAAATCTCATGAAGTTTATATTATAGGAGCAGATGTCAGGTTTTGATCTGTCCTTAGCTTCTAAAATTCTGTCTTTGGCTACAGACACTATTTTCTTCATGTTTTGTATTCTTATAAATTTGACTTGGTTCTCTATATATTTGAGAAATGAGGCTTTAGTCAGATACTTTATATAACCCCCCCCCATTGGTTGTTTCCTAGATTTGTTGTTTCCTTTCTCATTGGTTTTATTTCAGTAATATCTTTTAAATTTAATTAAATTAAAATACTTTTTAAAATTAAGTAAGCCATGATTTATATATTTGATTTTTTTTCACAAAACCAAATTTTTTTCTTATTTGTTAGTTCTATAGTTTTATTTCAATTTATTCATATCTCCCTTGATTTTCAGGATTTCCAAATTGCCGTTTAATTATGGGCTTTTAATTTGTTCTTTTATAGTTTTTTTACTTGCCTAATCAATTAATTGATGTTCTGTTTCTCTATTTTATTAATATAAGCTATGAGATATGAATTTCCTTCTATGTAGTACTTAGTTACATCCCATAAATTTTGTTTGCATTCCATAAATGTTGTTAATGAAATTGTTATTTGTTTCTATGATTTAATCTTTGATCCATTTGCTCTTTAGGAAAAGATTGTTTCTAATTCTAAAAATTAGTTTCTAATTTATTTTTAGTCTTCTGCATTTTGTGTCACTTTTCTAGCATTCTGGTCTGAAAAGTATGGATTTAATATTTCTGTTTCTATACATTTGGATGTGAGGCTTTTATGACCACTTATGTGGTTGATTTTTGTGAAAGTCACACATATTGCTGAGAAAAAGTGCTTTCCTTTCTATTTCCCTTCAGTTTTCTCCAGAGGTCTATCATGTCTGGGTTTTCTAAAGTTCTCTTTACCTTCTTAACTTCTTTCTTGTTTATTTTCTGGTTGGATTTATCTACTTTTGAGAGGGGAACGTTGAGATATTCCCCACTAGTAATATTTTTATTTTATTTTTCCTTCTGTAACTTCTTTAATTCTTCCTTTATGAATATGGATGCTATGCCATTTGATGCATAAATGTTTAATAATGATATTGTTTTCATTATCTATCAAACCTTTTATCATTATGTACTTTCTTTCCTTATTTCCTTTGATCAGATCAGTCTTTGCTTTTGATTTGTCTGAAATCAGATTTGCTATCCTGGCTTTTATTACTTTATTTGAGGCATAGTATATGCTACTCGAGCCTCTTTTATTCTGTGTGTGTTGTCTCCATGTTTTAAATGTGTTTCTTGTGGGCAGAATAATGTGGTGTTCTGGTTTTTTTAAACAACTCTGCTATCCTTTTCTGTTTCATGTGTAAATTCAGCCCATTCATAAATCCACATAATCATTACTAATTGTGTTTTCATGCATCTTATTTTCCCCGTTTATTTTTCTCTTTCTCTCTTCTTAGCCTTTCCATGTTCATAGATGTTTTGTTATTGACTATCACCTCCCCCAATTCAACCCTCCTTTTTTGTTCACCCTCAACCCCTTCTTCTCTCTAACCTCCTACTAACCTATAGGGTAAGATAAGTTTCTACAGATGAATATGGCTGTTATTTCCTTTTTGAGCTAGTTCTGATGAGAGTAAGGTCCAATCAGAGTTAAAGCACATCTCCTCCACTGGATTTGCTGTTTATGTGCCTGTTAATGAGAAATAGTTTGCCTCCTTCTAGATCTCCTTTTCTCTCTTCTCCATTTATTCTTCTTTCCCATTCCCTCCCATTTAATATCATCCCATCTTATTTAGCTTCCTTTCTTTGATGCATACCCCTTTTATTGCTCCAATATTAAGTATTTTAGATACTTTAATCTTATGTATTATTTTCAATATTAAGTATTTTAGATTCTTTAGCTTTAGCTTGCCTTTGAAATATTATAGATGTCTTAATTATTTCAATGATCATCTTGCCAGGTATGAATGAACTCAATTCAACTTTCGCAAAACTATCAAGTATTATTCCTCTCTTGAGTTTTGAATTTAGTCATCAAATTTTGTTTTCAACTTTTTTGCATGAGAAAATTCCAAATTTCTCTATTTCATTAAAGAGCAGTTGTTACCTTTTGGAAGTTTAATCTTGGTTTTACTCGGTGTATAATTCTAGGTTGCAGTCCTTTGAATCTTTGCTTTTCAGAATGTCATATTCTGTGCCTTCCAGTCCTTTAATGTAAAAACTGCTATGTCCTGGAGAATCCTGACTATGGCTCCTCAATATTTAAAATGTTTCCTTCTGGCAGCTTCTACTACTTTTTCTGAGGCCTGAGTGTTCTGGAATTTGGTTATAGTAGTACTGGGGTATTTTATTTTGGGTTCTCTTTCAGGAAGAGATTGGTGGATTCTCTCTATTTCTATTTCCCCCTCTTGTTTGAGGATATCGTAATATTCCCTGAGGACTTCTTAAAATATGGAATTCAGGATTTTCTATTGATCATGGTTTTCAGGTATTCTGATGATCTTCAGATGATTTCTCCTGGGTCTATTTTCTAGGCTGGTCATATTTACAATTGAAGTATTTCAGACTTTCTTCTATTTTTTTTTTTAATTTTGGATTTTGTTTTATTGTTTCTTGCTTATGGTTTCATTAACTTCTATCAGTCCAATTCTAATTTTAAGGAGTTTTCTTCCTTGAGTTCTTGGGTTTCCTTTTCCACTTGACTGTCTTTTCTTTAAAGGGTTGTTTCCTTCAGGTTCTGTTTTGTTTGTTTTGGTTTGGGATTTGTTTTTTTGTTTTGTTTGTTTGGTTGTTGTTGTTGTTGTTGTTTGGTCTCTATTCCCATTTGGTGGATTCAATTAATTAGGAAGTTTTTTTCTTCAATGATTTTTTCCCCCAGCTGTTGAGTTTTTCAATTAATTCCCTTATATTTTTTAACTTCTTCCAGGGATTCTTTTTAAGATCTAAACTCCTTGCCCACTTTCTTTTGAGGCTTCACATGTTTCCTTTATGGCATTGTTGTCCTCTTCTGAGCCCATATATTGATCTTCCTTGTCACTAAAGTACATTTCCCAGGTCAGTTTTTTCTTTTTTTACTTGTTTTTCCATTTTTTTCTTTCCTTTGTAACCATATTTATCTTTTGAGATCCTTCTCTGTTCCTGGAGTAAAAGGGTATATTGTTCTAAGATTACAGAGTACTCTTCTCTGGTATTTGGTGTAGGACTAGCTGCCCTTGTTCCTCGTGGTTTGTCTGTCAAGGAGACAGCAGTACTGGCATGTTCTGGGGAGGTTGTCAACTGTTTCATCCAATTATATTTAGCATAATGACTTACCAGTTCCCCCATTGTTTTGTGGGTTAGTCTGGTCCCCACTATGTTGCTTCACTGCCCCTACCAAGTAGCCTGGGTGGAGAAGGCTCCCTGTTTTGATTTCTACTGCCCCAGGCTTTCCCCCACCACATGTAAGTAAGCAAATTACTTCACTGTATTTCTAGTTCCCCCTTCTTGCATCCCTGTAACCTCAAGATTCTTTTGCCATTTGGAAGTGGATAGTTCATTGTTAATTCTAGTTCCATCTTTACTCCTTTGGAGTCCCAAGGCTCTGATGTCACATGAGAGTTTGAAGGTTCCTTACCTTCTCTACCTGTATAGAGTGACCCCAGCTGGGTTCCAAGATCTGCCAGTACTATCAGATTGCTCTCTTCTCGTACCTACAGTGAGATGTTGCTCCAGCTTTTCTTTGTTTTGAGGCAATTTGTTTTGTTTTGTTTTTGCATTGAGGAAATGGAGTGCCTTTTCTTCCTACATCTTATCTTTCAGCATGCAATTTTTGTCTTCATGCAAAATCTGAATAAAAGTGAAGAGGGCAGTTCTAAAGAGAGGAAGCTGCTGAGGTATCTATACACATAAATGTACATATACACATATGTACACATATATACATCCATATATACATATACATATACATATCTATATGTCTGTACGTATATGCATGTGTGAGCATAGAATGCCTTCCGCATTTTAAAGATTTTTTTCATAGACATTGAAAATGTTTTTTTTCACCAAGAACTCCTTGAGAGCAGAGATTGACTTTTTTGTCTTTTTCTGTATCCTTGGTGCTGTACCTGGAACACTTGAGGCACTTACTAATGATGTTGACTTATTCAAAACCTAGAATTTGTTTTTTTAAGATATATTATTTATAAAAAGAAGAATGTGCATTTTTCAAAGACTTTCAAGTTTTTGAACTATAACACTCAAGGATGAGATAGAACACTTTATCATCCCTATTACTACAAGAGGAAACTAAGAATCAGAGCTGATGATTACCTTTGGCTTATATGCTTCTGTGCCAAGAATAATCCCATGTGTCTTACCACAAAGTTTATATTCTGGCTGATTATAAGTAAATTTTCTGGGAAAAAGAAACATATAGACATACACACACACACACAGACAAAACACAAATACACATACAAATGGTACCTAGGCTGGTGAAAAAACTGAAGCTAGTGAGTGGGGAAAAGATTGCAAAAACAGAAAATTACTCATAAATATATAAATTACCTATCGTTAAGATCAACGCTGCCATACTCTTAAGAGATGTGCATTATACAATGTCACATGTATCTGATTTCTTTTAATGTAAAATACTCTCTGTAAGGCTTATTATCTTGTTTTATCTTCATGACAACTCTGTGGAGGAGGTTACATAAATATCATTTTCCAGATTTTCCGGAAAACAAAAACAGGAAGATTCTGGAAATAAGACAGTACTTGTTCAAGTACACCCAGCTAGTAAATGGACAAGCCAAGATTCTGTAGAAAGAATGCATTGTCACTTTAAAGATATATTACAGAATCCAAATTGTAAGAAGGAATGGAATACATTCTCTCCCTAGTTAATCTGTGTCACCCTAAGATTTTATTAAGCGTGGGACTCACTCTAATTCCCTACTTAAAATGAATGTGTAAACTCTAGCTTGAGTCTCTAGCTGCCTTTCTAATGAGACTCACCATCACCTTTGTCAGAGTTATGCAGAAAGTGAGGCAGGTCAAGATTCTTTTGAGAAAAGTGAGGTGGGGGGAGGATTCAGTCTATTTCGCCTTCTGCAGATTTGACTATACCATTTACTAGCTGTTTGGAACTTTGAACAACTTACTTAACTACTCATGTTCTTTAAATCTCATATGAAAAGTAGTACTGTGAGAACACCAATCTGACCTTTTGGTGTACATAGTTTCAAAGGAGAAATGCTTGGAAAAAATATTGGACAAATTAAATAAAGAAGTATTATATATACATTTACATATACATATACATATATACATATTCTGAAAAGAATGAGTTCCACATACCAACCAGTGAAGTTTTTTAAAGAATACAGTTCTTTCAGAACAAAAATAACACAATAGAGAAAAGAGAAATGGATCCTATTTTGACTCTGGCAAAGGCTTAAAAGTACAGGTGAATTTAGAACAACGAATGGCCAGGTGCCAAGAAAAGGAAAAGATCATGAAAAAGTGGTTGTAATGGAACAGAGAGGATATTATAGAACAGAGATGATGTTATAAGCATCAGTGTTTGATATTAATAAACATTTTAATCACTGACATAGATAAAAAATAGATTCCATATGAAATTTGCAAATAACTTATTTTAGCTATAATTTTCCCAAACCTAGTACAATGGAAAAATATATTTTTGAATGTTTTAAATGAATAATATTTTAGATATATCTGTATCTATCTCTTTCGATCTATATGACTGTCCATCTAAATTTAACTGTTGGCAAATAAGTTAGAGATGGCTTCCTTTCTTAGCTATAGATGTTAGACAACCTATATAGATGTTAGACAACCTATCTATATAGAAGGTTCATTAGAAATCACTTTCTTGGGTGTCATCCTTTACCTGAATTTGTCTGGTATTGTGAATATGACAACTTTTGGAGCATCATTGCCATTGCTAACAGTAGGCAATCTGGTTCAGCCTTTTGAGTCTGGGGTGAATGAGTCACAGTGGGAAAGTGGATGATGCACATCAGGGGCTGTTATTTTTTTGGCTGCTGAGTACCATTATTATGGTGATATGTTCAGTTGGTGTTCAGGGAGGGTTAGGACCTCTACTGTGAGAGCTTGCTGAATGCTTTTCAGGGCTGCTTATTCCCGTTTGGTGTCTACCTCTTTCCCAGGTCTTACCTGTGGCTCCAAGCTATAGTTTTCAGCAGCAGCCTGTTAAAACTGTCCAGGCAGATGGGTTAAGCTTGGGTTTATGTCTAACTCTAGGCTTGTGAAGACCTCTCCTGCCAGAACAGATGGATGAGGCAAAATTTGTTTCAGTAGCCATGAAGGTGGCTGAAGCAAACACTTTCGAGTGCTTAAAACTTGGACGGCTATTAGAGACACTGACATCATTCAGGTGCATTTTCAGTCATCCTGACTTTTGTCTTGCCACAGGATTTAGATGACTCTGGAAGAAAGAGTGAGGCTGACAACTCTGGGCAACTCACTTAAATCCAATTCACATATAAGTTAAGATATTACCCTGTGATGTCACTGGTATTCTTTGAAATGAAGGATCACCACCACCACCACCAATTGATGGAACATATTTTTTATTGACTGAATCATCCTTTTATCTTCTTAAATCTAGCTTTGTTTTAAACTGCCCTTGCAGCTGGCTAATATTTTCTTATAGATTCCAAATGATCAGTGTTTCAGAAGGAAGCTCAAAAATTATCTATTTAATCCACTCATTTTGTAGGTGAGGAAAATGAAGCCCAGAGAATACATATAGATGACTAGCTCCCCTGCTAAGACTTCAAGTGTCTTGCCTCTAAATCCAATGCTCTATGTTCTTACCTATGCATGATAATATAGAGGGTCATTAGCAATAGGAAGCAATTAAAGGTTGCTGTTGCCTCTGGTTAAACCTAGGAAGAAACTTATACTGTTCTACTCATTGAATTATTCATATTCTTAGATATCACAATTAAAAAAGAACAAGTAGAAGAATTACTAGAACAGGAGATCAGCAGTGGCAAACCTGCAATGGGAAAAGCTCCAATGCAGTTTTCCTGGTTTTGGTAAGAGATATGCTTTTTATAAATGGATAACAAAATTCTTAACAGACAAAATGATTTATTTTCTGCTGGATTTTACCCCATTGGCTACCATTTTGCTGTGTTTTTCCTTTATATAAAAGAACCTCATTATTTCTATATGGTTTCTCAGTTGTTCACATCTTCCTCAAATGGACTCTGGCATAGAGGTATCTAACTCACAGCCTATGGAGTGGCCCCAAGAGATCCATTTATTTTTGAGTTTGATAACACCAACATAGAGGAAAAAATATAGGACATAGAGTGTATCTAGGGTCAAATTGGAGCTTTGTCACTTCAACTTGTGTGATTGAGGTTATGTGATTTCTGATCAATACGTTTGAGATTTCTCATCTATATAAAATGAGGGGATGGCACAAGTTGACATCCAGTGTTACTTTCAAATCTACATCAGGGAAACTTCAACTCCTTACAAGACAAATCATGTATTAGTTGTGTTTAATGTAGAGGAGGAAGCGGTAGAGAGAGATGATACCATGCCACATGCACAAAACTTTTAACTTAATTGACTTCCATTTCTTGTTTGTTTCTTTTTCTTAACATAAAAGTCAGGTTAGGTTATACCTATTCTCTTCGATATATGCCTACATAGACATGTGCCCCATAAAAAACCAAAGTTCCTTTAACATATGGCTTTATCTTTCTTATGGAATTGAAATTTATGAATTTTTATAGTGTGTTTCTCTTTAGGTAACTTTTTGCATCATAATAGAATATATTTTATGCTTTAATTATTTCCCTCTCAAATCTTGGATGATTCTAGCAATGTCCAAGGATACAATTGGAGGAACTTCTTTTGTTTTAAAAAACATGATAAACAAGTAAAGAATGTGCGCAAGCAGGAAGAAACTGACCTAAAGGTAAATTTTCATTATGTGAAATTTGTCATAAAGATTTATGTGCGTATCTCCA
Source organism: Monodelphis domestica (assembly GCF_027887165.1). Lineage (NCBI taxonomy): Eukaryota > Metazoa > Chordata > Mammalia > Didelphimorphia > Didelphidae > Monodelphis > Monodelphis domestica. The sequence continues at coordinate 33,966,667 of NC_077230.1, forward strand.
TTTTAATTACTAGGGAATGAGCTTTTAAAATAATCTCTAAGACCCTTTCGCAGTTTTCACTGTCAAGGGTTATATTAGCATAGGCCAATCTAAGCTTTTAAATATTGTCTCTCTTGATCTCTAGCTATTTGATGACGCCTCTGCTTCTTTTATACCCCAAAGCTGCTGGTGTCTGACTGGACAGAAACTCAAGTTGGCCATTGGTTAAAGAGTATTGGAATGAAAAAATATATCCTGAAATTTGATTATAAAAGAGTAAGCAGTCAAGAACTTCTTGAATTAGACAATGATGCATTAAAAGTAAGCTTCAGAATTGGCTTTTTATATATGCTACATACAATTATATATTAACTTATTTTATGGTGGGCATTGGATGAAAAACAGTACAAATAATGGGATTCCTATATATGGCCCATTTGACAACCTTATGGTTTTAAGGAAAACATGTTAACTACCTTTTTGAATGTAGTTTCAAGAAATGTTTTTTAATGTGATTTGTTCCCCCTTTTTTTTAGTATTCCTGCCATATGGTCATTCCTTTTTATTTCTATTTATTCATTGAAACCTTATGCCTTCTGTCTTAGAATATATAACATGTAAATTTCCAAAGAAAAAGAATTTTAAGGGGTGGGCAATGTGAGGCAAGTGACTGTCTCAGCATCATACTTCTAGGGGGTCACATTTGAAACCAGGACCTCTTTTCTCTAGGTATGGTTCTTAATCTATTGAGCCAGCATTCTTTTTTTTTTTTAAGAATTCTATGAATTTTTTTTAAATATATTTTATTTGATCATTTCCAAGCATTATTTGTTAAAGACATAGATCATTTTCTTTTCCTCCCCCCCACCCCCACCCCCCATAGCCGACGTGTAAGTCCACTGGGCATTAGATGTTTTCTTGATTTGAACCCATTGCTTTGTTGACAGTATTTGCATTAGAGTGTTCATTTAGAGTCTATCCTCTGTCATGTCCCCTCAACCTCTGTATTCAGGCAGTTGCTTTTTCTCGGTGTTTCCACTCCCATAGTTTATCCTTTGCTTATCAATGGTGTTTTTTTCTCCTGGATCCCTGCAAGTTGTTCAGGGACATTACACCGCCACTAATGGAGAAGTCCATTACGTTCGATTATACCACAGTGTATTAGTCTCTGTGTACAATGTTCTCCTGGTTCTGCTCCTCTCGCTCTGCATCACTTCCTGGAGGTTGTTCCAGTCTCCATGGAACTTCTCCACTTTATTATTCCTTTTAGCACAATAGTACTCCATCACCAACATATACCACAGTTTGTTCAGCCATTCCCCAATTGATGGGCATCCCCTCGTTTTCCAGTTTTGGGCCACCACAAAGAGCGCAGCTATGAATATTTTTGTACAAGTCTTTGTGTCCATTATCTCTTTGGGGTACAGACCCAGCAGTGCTATGGCTTGGTCAAAGGGTAGATATTCTTTTGTCGCCCTTTGGGCATAGTTCCAAATTGCCCTCCAGAATGGTTGGATCAATTCACAACTCCACCAGCAATGAATTAATGTCCCTACATTGCCATATCCCCTCCAGCATTCATTACTTTCCTTTGCTGTTATGTTAGCCAATCTGCTAGGTGTGAGGTGATACCTCAGAGTTGTTTTGATTTGCATCTCTCTGATTATAAGAGATGTAGAACACTTCTTCATGTGCTTGTTGATAGTTTTGATTTCTTTATCTGAGAACTGCCTATCCATTTCCCTTGCCCATTTATCAATTGGAGAATGGCTTGTTTTTTTGTACAATTGATTTAGCTCATTATAAATATGAGTAATTAAACCTTTGTCAGAGGTTTCTATGAAGATTTTTTCCCAATTTGTTGTTTCCCTTCTGATTTTAGTTATATTGGTTTTGTTTGTACAAAAGCTTTTTAGTTTGATGTAGTCAAAATTATTTATTTTACATTTTGTGATTCTTTCTATATCTTGCTTGGTTTTAAAGCCTTTCCCCTCCCAAAGGTCTGACATGTATACTATTCTGTGTTTACCCAATTTACTTATGGTTTCCTTCTTTATGTTTAAGTCACTCACCCATTTTGAATTTATCTTGGTGTAGGGTGTGAGGTGTTGATCTATTCCTAGTCTCTCCCACACTGTCTTCCAATTTTCCCAGCAGTTTTTATCGAATAGTGGATTTTTGTCCCAAAAGCTGGGATCTTTGGGTTTATCGTATACTGTCTTGCTGAGGTCACTTTCCTCCAGTCTATTCCACTGATCTTCCTTTCTGTTTCTTAGCCAGTACCAAATTGTTTTGATGACTGCTGCTTTGTAATATAGTTTTAGGTCAGGGACTGCAAGGCCCCCATCATATGTGTTTTTTTTCATTATTTCCCTGGATATCCTTGATCTTTTGTTCTTCCAAATGAACTTTGTTATGGTTTTTTCTAAATCAGTGAAGAAGTATTTTGGTAGTTCAATGGGTATGGCACTAAATAGATAAATAAGTTTGGGTAGGATGGTCATTTTTATTATATTGGCTCGTCAAATCCATGAGCAGTTAATGTTTTTCCATTTGTTCAAGTCTAGTTTTAGTTGTGTGGCGAGTGTTTTGTAGTTGTGTTCATATAGTTCCTGTGTTTGTCTTGGGAGATAGATTCCTAGGTATTTTATTTTGTCTAAGGTGATTTTGAATGGGATTTCTCTTTCTAGTTCTTGCTGCTGAGCTGTGTTGGAGATATATAGAAAAGCTGATGATTTATGTGGGTTTATTTTGTATCCTGCAACTTTGATAAAGTTGTTGATTATTTCAATTAGCTTTTTGGTTGAATCTCTAGGATTCTTTAAGTAGACCATCATGTCATCCGCAAAGAGTGATAACTTGGTCTCCTCCTTGCCTATTTTGATGCCTTCAGTTCCTTTATCTGCTCTAATTGCTACTGCTAGTGTTTCTAGTACAATGTCAAATAGTAGAGGTGATAATGGGCATCCTTGTTTCACTCCTGATCTTATTGGGAATGCATCTAGTTTATCCCTATTGCAGATGATATTAGCTGTTGGTTTTAGATATATACTGTTTATTATTTTTAGGAATGACCCTTCTATTCCTATGCTTTCTAGTGTTTTTAATAGGAATGGGTGTTTTATTTTATCAAAGGCTTTTTCTGCATCTATTGAGATAATCATGTGGTTCTTGCTAGTTTGCTTGTTGATGTGGTCAATTATGTGGATGGTTTTCCTAATGTTGAACCAGCCCTGCATCCCTGGTATAAATCCTACTTGATCATGGTGAATGATCCTTCTGATCACTTGCTGGAGTCTTTTTGCTAGTATCCTATTTAAGATTTTTGCATCTATATTCATTAGGGAGATTGGCCTATAGTTTTCTTTCTCTGTTTTTGACCTGCCTGGTTTTGGAATCAGTACCATGTTTGTGTCGTAAAAGGAGTTTGGTAGAACTCCCTCTTTGCTTATTATGTCAAATAGTTTGTATAGTATTGGGATTAACTGTTCTCTGAATGTTTGATAGAATTCACAGGTGAATCCATCAGGCCCTGGGGATTTTTTCTTAGGAAGTTCTTTGATGGCTTGATGGATTTCAATTTCTGATATGGGATTATTTAAGAATTCTATTTCCTCTTCTGTTAGTCTAGGCAGTTTGTATTTTTGTATATATTCATCCATTTCTCCTAAATTGGTGTATTTATTGCCATATAATTGGGCAAAGTAATTTCTAATGATTGCCTTAATTTCCTCCTCATTGGAGGTGCTGTCCCCCTTTTCATCTTTAATGCTGTGAATTTGCTTTTCTTCCTTCCTTTTTTTAATTAGATTGACCAGTACTTTGTCTATTTTGTTTGTTTTTTCAAAGTACCAGCTTCTTGTCTTATTTATTAAATCAATAGTTCTATCACTTTCGATTTTATTAATTTCTCCCTTAATTTTTAGGATTTCTAATTTGGTTTTCTGCTGGGGGTTTTTAATTTGATCGCTTTCGAGTTTTTTCAATTGCATTTCCAATTGATTGATCTCTGCTCTCCCTTGTTAGTTAATATAAGCTTTCAGGGATATGAATTTGCCTCTGATTACCGCTTTGGCTGCATCCCAAAAGGTTTGAAAGGATGTTTCGCCATTGTCATTTTCCTCGATGAAATTATTAATTGTTTCTATGATTTCTTCTTTAACTAAAGGGTTTTGGAGTATCATATTGTTTAATTTCCAATTGGTTTTAGATTTGGTTTTCCATGTACCATTACTAATCATTATTTTTATTGCCTTGTGATCTGAGAAGGCTGCATTCATTATTTCTGCTTTTTTGCATTTGTGTGCTATGTTTCTGTGACCTAATGTATGGTCAATTTTTGTGAATGTGCCATGTGGTGCTGAGAAGAAGGTGTATTCCTTTTTATCCCTATTTATTTTTCTCCATATGTCTATTAATTCTAATTTTTCTAAGATTTCATTCACTTCTTTTACCTCTTTCTTATTTATTTTTTGATTTGATTTATCTAAATTTGATAATGGTTGGTTTAAGTCTCCCACTAGTATGGTTTTATTGTCTATTTCTTCCTTCAATTCTCCTAGTTTCTCCATTAGAAATTTGGGTGCTATATTATTTGGTGCATACATGTTGATTAATGATATTTCCTCATTGTCTATAGTCCCTTTTAACAAAATATAATTACCTTCCCTATCCCTTTTGATCAGGTCTATTTTTGCATTGGCTTTATCAGATATCATGATTACCACTCCTGCCTTCTTTCTATCAGTTGAGGCCCAGAAGGTCTTACTCCATCCTTTAATTCTGACCTTGTGGGTGTCAACCCGCCTCATGTGTGTTTCTTGAAGACAACATATGGTAGGGTTTTGATTCTAATCCATTCTTCTATTCGTCTACGTTTTATGGGTGAGTTCATCCCATTCACGTTCAAAGTTATGATTGTCATTTGTGGACTCCCTGGCATTTTGATTGCCTTCCCTAATTCTAACCTTTTCTTCTTAGGCTCTACCTTTTAGTCCAGTGATTTACTTTGAATCAGTCCCCTTGTCCCCTCCCTTGATGTTTCCCTTTTTAGTCCCTCCCTTTTTCTTCCCTCCCCCTCCCCCCTCTCTTTCCCTCCCTTTTTGTTCTCCCTCTCCCCCTCCCCCCTCTCTTTCCCTCCCTTTTTGTTCTCCCTCTCCCCCTACCCCCCTCGGTTTTCCCTTCTCCTTACCCTTGTTGGGTAAGATAGAATTCAAGATCCCAATGGATCTGGATGTTTTTCCCTCTCAGAGTTGATTTCCCTGAGATTGAGGTTTAAGTAAAAAAAACCAAACCCTCTCTTCCTCTCCTTCTTATAGGAGTTTTCTTCCCCTCCCCTTCCCATGTGAATCTTTGTGTGAGAACGATTATTCTATTTGGTCTTTCTTTACCCCCTATTTATACATTACATTTTCCCCACATATTAGTATACATAGATTGATATAAATGTAGTCCTTATAGAAGAGAGTTTGAGTAAAAGAAAATAACATTTTTCCCCTTTCCTTAATATTTACCTTTTCAGGTATTCTTTGCTCTTTGATTTTCGGTATCAAACTTTCCACAGAGCTCTGGTCTTTTCTTTGCAAAAAGTTGGAAGTCTTCTATTTTGTTGAATGCCCATACTTTCCCTTGGAAGTATATCGTCAGTTTTGCTGGGTAGCTGATTCTTGGTTGGAGACCCAGTTCTCTTGCCTTTCTGAAGATCATGTTCCATGTCTTACGATCATTCAGAGTAGAACTTGCAAGGTCTTGTGTGACCCTGATTGGCATTCTTTTATATCTAAATTGACTTTTTCTGGCTTCCTGTAGGATTTTTTCTTTTGTTTGATAGCTTTGGAATTTGGCAATTACATTCCTGGGAGTTGTCTTTTGGGGGTTTAGTGTAGAAGGTGTTCTGTGAGCTCTGTCAGTGGCTGTATTGCCCTCTTGTTCTAGAATCTCTGGGCAATTTTCTTTGATTATATCTTGTATCACCATGTCCAGTTTGGTGTTTATTTCTGGCTTTTCTGGGAGTCCAATTATTCTTAAATTTTCTCTTCTCCCTCTATTTTCCAGATCTATCACCTTGTCGGTGAGATATTTTATGTTCTCTTCTAATTTCTTGGTGTTTTGGCTTTGCTTTATTAGTTCTTGCTTTAAAGCCTGGTTTTCTTTTACAGTTTGGTCAAACTGGTTTTGTAGATGCATGCATTTCTTTTGCATTATTTCCCACTTTTCCTCCCAGAGGGCTTCCATCTTTTTGGTCATTTCTGATTCAAATTCTTCATGGGTTTGTGGAGAGTTTCTATTTCCTTTGGAAGATTTTAGAGAATTTTCTTGTATATCTTCTTCTATCTGCTCTGTATTTTGTATTTTGGCTCCATAGAATGTGTCTAAAGTCGCCCCTTTCTTCTTATTTTTCTTGGTATTTTGGGGCTTCTGTGCTTCTGTGAAGTTTGCTGCCATCTCTGAATGTGGATGATTAGCTTTTCTTATCTCTGTCTGGTGATCAGAGGCTTTAGTCCTGGGCAGATTGTCCCTTCTATGAGCTTTCCCTGGGTTAAACTGAATATGCCTCACTGGAACTGGAATGGAAGGGTCGGACCACAAGGCCACACTCTCCCCCCGGCTCGCTTTCCGGAAGTTGCCTTCAGAATCGCTGGCTGTGAGGCTGTTTCCTCGGCCTGCGGGGGGATGGGCTGCAGATAACCCAAGCTCTGAGGGCAAGGACTTTCACTGAGACTTGGATAGCAGGATCCAGCCCGTGAGGCTGTTTTGCCCGCCCTGAGGGTTGCTGTTACTTTCACCCGGACTCGGGTAGAAGGCCCTGAGGGTTGTGGTTCGGAGGACTCTGCTCTCTGAGCCCGGCCAGGCTGCGGCTTCCGGGAGCCTTGGACTCTGCGCTCCTACCCCTGAGGTCCGAGTGATCTCGGGTTCTGGCTTTTGAGGGGAGCCGTACCTTTTGAACCGGGTCCAGGTCCAGGAGGAGGCTTCCCAGGGTCTGTGCTGTTGATCGTTTTGAATTTCGGCGCCTTAGGAGCTTTTGGTTTGAGATCGGTCGGGAAGGGTTTTCCGGAGATCTGAGCTTTAGCTTTCTCTAAGCCGCCATCTATTGAGCCATCATTCTTTGTTTTTTTAAGAATTCTATGTATTAACAAACACTGGAAAGCAGAAAAGGAATATTTTAATTTTTGACCAGGCAGATTAACTTCACTGAAACAGATTAAAAAACAGTAATCATGGGAAATGGCAAGCTTTCATTTCATTTATAGTAAATACAATATCAATATTTTAAGCTTTAAATATCAAATATTGGTTAGAATAACATCTTTGTCATTGACTAGAGGTACTAGAGGAATATGATAATTGACTACACAAAACCCTGAAATATATTCTACTTGGATTCATTTGCCACATAAGAAAATATTAGGAGGATTTTTTAAAATGTAGCTTCTTTCACAATTATTTCTAAAATGTTCCTAATGTATTCTACTTAAGTACCTGTAAGCTGTAAATTTCTGATATTCTGGGTTCTTCAATTTGAAGACAAATGAAAATTATGCAATTAAAAATAATAAAAAAAATGTATAGTGTTTCAAATGCAACCATCTCTGGGCTCCCAACCAGTTAAGCAAATAAAAATTAATAGATGAGAAATGTAGCTTCAAGTATAATTATGATACCAATAAGAAGGACCAACACTCTTCTTAGAAAAGATAGTTTTTATGTGAATTCCTTAATGCATTTTAGAGTTCTACAATGTAATTTTTTTACTTCATTCAGAGATATTGAATATTTTCCTAATGTTGTAAAATCTGAGTTCTTCAGAAATGATACTTAATTTAATGTTCAGGCTCATTATGTAAAGAGTTATAAAATATATTCATTTGAATGCATGCATGTAAAGTAACAGCTTTAATTTTTTTTCCAAAGTGCATTGGAATCACTAAGAAAAGAGATCGCAAGAAAATCCTTAAGGGAAAAAGAAAATTCAACAGACAGAAAAAAATTAATACAATCTAACAATTAAATATATCAAAAAGATAATTCTGGAAGATACAGCAAAAATGAGAAAAATATAATTACATGATATTTACCTTTAATCTACTACTTCAACATATTATTTTGATATAGAATAATTTTTCATTGCTGAAAAATTATTAATATCATCCATAATAAGCATTACACATATTATACTGTATTTCTGAATAAACTGATTATAATATACACATATGCTCTCATTTTTGTAGGAAATGGATATGGAATTTCCTCAGTACAACTGAAGGAATAGTGCCAAAAGCAATTTTCCTAGTATAACAGAAACTCTTAGATGTTTTCAATCTTGTTCAACTTTTCATTACCTCTGCCTAGACCACCTGTAAAAAATCTGCCTCAAAGATTGAATAAATAAGCAACAGCTTTCTTATTGTCCCAGAGTCCTTAATAGACATTAATTGCAGAACCTTAATGTTCTTCTCTCCAAGTCCAGCCCTCTCTATTCTTTGTTAATTTTACTTCAGAATCCAAATATGAACAAAAGAAATAAAAGTATATAAAAATTTATACATATAATAAATATATATCTATACGGTATATATGATATGTGTGTGTGCATACATATATATTGCCCATGAGACCTCCTTCTTACCTTCTCCCATTAACTACTACATTGACTTCTCCATAGTTTTTTGGTCATAATACTCTCCAAATCATAGCTCAAGTGCTCCAAAATACTGTTTTACATTTATCAATCTGTTAAAGAATGTTATTCAGTTAAACCAATGGCCAACGAGGTGCTTTTGTTGTCCTCTCCCAGGACAATATCTTTAACAACTCTGCCCACTTCTGCTCCCAAAGAGATAAAAGGAAAACGTGCTTTAGGACATCGACAACATGAAGCAATAGTTGTAAAGAGTGAAGAACTATAGAAACATGCATGGACTATACGCTATAGCACCCTTGAGCTATTTAGCTTTAGAATCTTTGTTTTTTAATTCTTACTATAAGCTTTTAATAGACACAAGGATCATTTGTTTTAGTTTTGTTTTTAGACCTGTGGCCTGAAGGAGCCATGTGCACTAGGAAAGAAAATAGGAAAAGTTACTTGGTTTAGAGGATCATATGTATCATCTAAGTTTCCCTAGTGCATATGGAAATATAAATGATCCAAGATAATTTCTTGGGATCTGAGAATGTCCATGAGAATAATAATCCACGGGAAGATCTCCATTGACTGCTGTTGCTGAAAGTAAGGACAAACCTGAGAACACAATGACAGTTTTATTCTAAAGGCTAAAGCCAGAGATAGGGACTTGTGTATTTCTAAAGGGACCGACTTCTGTAGGCATGATGTGGCCTAGGAAGAAGAATCAAATTTCAGTTCAACAGGACTAAAACAATAGGAGATTCAAGAATGCCTGATTCCCTTTTACATGTGAATAAATTCTGTCACAAAGGTAAGTTTAATAAGAAGTTACGGTGGCAGCTGTGTGTGTGTGTGTGTGTGTGTGTGTGTGTGTGTGTGTGTGTGTGTGTGTTTTGAATCATTTTCAATTGCAAACAATATTTAATACTAAATCTAGGAGGAGATAGGAAATCTTTACAGACTACTGTGTAGAAAGACAGACATAAGGTGACATAGTTATACCTTTCTTTGAAAGCTCAATGCTGGAAGCACTGGATTAGGGAAGGATACAACAGATTTTGCAGCAATAATGCAGGCTTCAGGGGAGAAAGACCTGCTAAGAAGTTTTGTGTGACAGAAGGGCAGGCCATGTTAGAGAGAAATGTTGGAAACGTCTCCACAGATAAGCTTTGGCAACTGGCTGGATGGAGGAGGAAAGATGGACTGAGCCTGTGAAGAAGACAATAGTTGGTGAGGCAGGATGATGAAATAGTGAGAGAGAGAAGAGGAAGAGGGGAGATTTTCTGATTAGAAAATAAGAATTTCAGCTTTGGAAATACTGAATATCAGATGTTTATAGGACAATGGTATAATTTAGAGAGGCATCACCTACCAAAAATTCCAGACTGGGATCTGGAAAGCTTACCACAATCTCAACACCCAAAGATTAAAGTCCAAATATTTGGAGAACAAAAAAAAAAAACAACCCACCCCAATATACTTCTTTTTCACTGTCCTCTGATCAGGACTGATCTTCCTTCACCACTCTGCCTACTGCTGCTGTCATAGAGCTAGAGAAAACATGCTTTTTGATGTCAGCAATAATTCATATTAGCTGTTGGGAGTGGAGCTATGTGGAAACGTGAGAGTGGTTTGGGTCCCTGAGTTGATTACATTACAAAATTCCTTTAAAAAAATCTTTTTCTCAACACTTTTCACATTTACATAAAAGGTTTTTATTCTTTTTAATTTTACATAGTTACAAGAGCCTTAGTTTAAAAGCCCTGGTTCACTTAAAAAAAAAAAAAAACCCTTACCTTCTCACTTAGAATCAATGCTGTGTATAGTTTCCACAGCAGAAGAGTGGTAAGGGCTAGTCAATGGGGTTTAAGCGACTTGCCCAGGGTCACCAAGCTAGGAAGTGTCTGCGGCCACATTTGAACCCAGGACTTGGCTCTCAATTCACCGAGTCACCCAACTGCCTCCAAACTGGTTCATTCTTGAAAGAAAATTGAAAAAAGTTACTTTTCTTTTGATGAGTTACATGAATGATTCCAGTCATCCAAGTATCCCTGAAACTCATAAATTCTTTTAGATGGTTTCTGAGGAACTGAAGCTAACATGAGAAAAATGTTCCCTAGAAACTTACCCAGTCACCTGTGGGGAAACAATAACAGCAGATTCTAAAGAATGCCAGAAAAAGGAGTCCATGAATTTGTAAGAACACATATTTCTATATATATGATATGTCTGAGGAAGCACAGACAGTTCTGTACTTGCTACCTCTGGGCTAAGCCATATTATCCTCCTTGAGGGCTGGTTGTTTCTCTCAAGCTCGGTGCCCACCATAAATACTTGTTGGCTAACTGGATTGATAAATGGAATTGTTTACACACTCGTTGCTAGGGGAGCTTGTTTTGAAACTTAGGAAGTAAAATTATGTAAGTCTCAAGAAAGAAAAAGAAGTCTAAATATTAAATGTATAAAGGTGGTGAAATGGAAAGATTGGTAGGCCTAAGCTGAGGTATCTGTTAACTTTTACTGCTGCTTTTTGACTGCTGGCTGACCATTCTGAGTTTCAAGGCAACTGAAGAGTTGATTCAAAAGAAATGACTGGTGGTTCCCTTAAGAGGGCCAAACACTCAACAGCCAATAAGAGATCATAGAACATAGAACAACTGTCAGGTTACCAAGGAATCAGGAGGATTATAAATAAAGCGAGGAGACTGGGGAGGTCATTCCTGCAAAGGAAACCAAGGAGGTAGGATGTGTTAAGGGTTGGAAGGGTGGCAGTTTGATAAATTGTGGAATTATTTGTTTTAGAGTAGTTGCTGGGAATTTCTTTTTGTTGTGGAATGGTTTGATATGGAATTGGTGATTTTTGATGTATACATTTTTAAAAAATATTGATAAACAGAATTCTAAAGGGGACCTCAGAGATTTTGTCCATTTTCAAAGGAATTGAAGATTATTGAGGAATCTATAAATATTATAAAATACTATGGCAGGTTCCAGGGGGAAAATATATCCTAACCAACATCTTCTAACGTGTTTTCTTTTTTATTTTAATTCTTTTTCTTTTTAACTTTTAACATCATTTCATGTTTTCTGTCTCATATGATTTTCACAATTTTGGTCAGTCATCTAGTGAACAAATCTATTAATATTGGGGAAAGAAGGAGTGGGATAAATCGTGGAAATTCATCTTTATATAAATATTTTGAAACATAAACCAATCTATATGTATGTACTACATTTAAATAAATATAAATGTCTGAATATAAAGATGAAATTCAATTAATATCAATTAGTAATTAATGATCATCAATTAGTAATTGTCACTAATGAATAATTGATTAATGATCACCAAGGAGTAATTATTATTAATTAATAATTGATTAATATTAGTTATTGATTATCAATCATTAAATTATTAAATTTTATTTTTATTTATATACATTTATTTAATTTATTTATTTTTAAACAATTTTATTTCATATTTATATATTTTTATTTATTAAATTATTTATTTTAATTTAATTTATTTACATTTAAAAGTATTTATTTTATATATTTTATTTAAGTAATTATATTTATTTATAAATTCATTTATAATTAATAGAATTTAAAAATTTATTAAATTATTAAAATATTGATTATTATTAATTATTGAAAATCACTAATTGATGATCAGTAATTGATCACTTATTAATTAGTGACAATTACTAATTGATGATCATTAATTAATAATAGACAATAATTATTATTTTAACCATCATTATTAATTACTATTAAACAATTATCAATTAATCTGCATTGATTAATAATTAATATTAATCAATTAATAATTATTGATCAGTAATGAATAAAGTCATGATAATTTATTAATAATTAAATTAAATTATTTTAATGGATTGTCATTAATTAATAATTGATAATGGTTATTATTTATAATAATTATTAATTAATATTAAGTAATTATTGATTAATGATAATTGACATTAATTATTTTATACTCATTATTATTAATTGCATCAAACAATTATTGATTTATTATCTTGAATTAATATTAACTGATTATTATTTGATGATAATTAATAATTAATATTAACAGATAATTGATAAGTATCAAATAATCCTTAATTGAATTTGTTTGATATTAATTAATAATGATGGTTAAAATAATAATTAATGATGATCAATTAGTTATTGTCACTAATTAATAATTCATTATTTAATGAACCTCAATTGGTAATTATCCTTAATTAATAATTGATTAATATTAATTATTGATCATAAAATTATTGTGGTTTTGTTCATGTATATTTAATTAATTTATTTATTTTTAAATGGATTTTGTTGATATATAAATATATTTTATTTATTAAATTATTTATTTTTAAATTTAATTTTATGTATTTATAAATTAATTTAATTTAATTTTAAAATCAATTTAAATAATATTTTATTAAATTCTTAAATAATAAACCATTAGTTATTAAATATTGATTGATAATAATTATTAATTAGTGAAAATTACTAATTGATGATAATTAATCAATAATATTTTGGTATTGATTATTAAGTAAGTAACAATTAACTGATTATGAATTAATGATAATTAATCAATAATTGCTTCATAATAATTAATGATTATAAGTAATCAATATCAACGATAAATTAATGATCATGAATTAATAGTCGATCAATGCCAATTATTAATACATAGCAATTGTTAATGATAATCAGTTAAGAATTGATTATATAATATTTAAATTATTATAATACAATATATAATATAATATAATACAATATAATAATTATTATATTTTAAATACTGATTAAATTTCATTAATTAATATTAATATGTATTTAATATTAAAGGATTGTTTTAGAATATAAAGAAAAGAATGTTAGTCAATATGCCTTGTACCACTTACCATAAACATTTCTTAGGCTATAGCAAAATTGTATATAGCTTTAGAATTCCTCCCCTTCCATTAGATATAATGCTGAATTTTTCCCGTCAAATTTAATGAACATACAGGATTAAATTTGAACATATGAGATACATTTTGAAATGAAATATTACTCTTGTGTATATTGGGGCTGAACACTTAGATAAAAGGAATTTTTAAGGGGGTATCATTTAATGTCAAGAGACTGATCAAGAAAACTAATTTTTACAAATAAAATTAATACACCACTGTACTTTGAAATTATTTATATTTTGTTGACCATGCACTTTAAAAATTATTTTTATTTTTATTCAAGTAAAGATCAGAATTTTCTTGTTCAAGAACCTTGTTTATAGCTTTTAATCTTCTCTGTGAAAAAATGATGCAAAGAAGAGTCCAGAACCTCGATTTATTTTCTTGTCAAATAGACAAAGGTAAGCTTTAACTATAAAATTGCTTATTTCATACATGTATGCCATTCTTCATCAGTTTTATTTTTATTAAGCTTGTTTTTCATATCAATAAATATCAAATATAGAGAATATTAAAATATTAGGAATAACTCCCAAATGAAGATTAAAGAGTGTAACTGATAAATATTTTTGATATCATATAAATAAATATTTTTGATATCATAACTTTTAAAATAGTGTCAGAAAGGTGAGTCATAGCAATAAGGCAAAAAATTTAAGGAATAATCTGTAAAATCATAGTAAGAATAAAATCGTTACCTTTTATAGACAATATAATAGTTTATTTAGAAAACCCAATCAAGCCAAATAAAATGAATTAAAATAACTCCAGGAAAATGCAGGATAATAAATAAATCTTCATAGAGCATTAGCATTTTTATATATTATTCCCTAAAGCCTTAGCAAGAACAAATAAAGACATTCTATTTAAAAATGATAGAGACTGTGAAATACCTGGAATTCTATTCATCAAAACAAAAGGGGGATGGAGGGAGGGCAGAACTAAGATGGTGGAGAAGCTACACAGACTCACCTGTTCTCTATCTACCAAATTAAAATATGATATAATGCCTAAAAAGAAATATTGGAGCACCATAATCTACAGAAAAATGGAGTGAAATAATTTTTCTATTTAAAACTACTTAGAAAGCCATTAGGAAAGTTCTATTCCACTCTGATGGAAGAGGAGTGCAAAAACAACAGAACGAGGCAGGTTCCGATAATTAAAGAGTCCTTGGACACACCTGAATCAGCAACAGGGGCTGCCAGAGCTCCCAGCTGCAGCCCTTTGCTGCCTTGACGGAGTGCCCATACACAGATCCAGGCAGCAGTTGTGGCGGACCTTATTGGGAGCACTTAGCACATCCCAATGCTTGCAACCTCAGAGGACAAGGGGATCCTGGTCACAGTTACCAGATGGAAAAGAATTCACATGGTTACTCACTGACCTGACCACAGGCCAGGAGAGTATTAAACACACTTGTCATTACATTATACAATGTTGAAAGAATTTAAAAAAAAAAAAAAAGATTGGTCACTAAGAACTCTCAATGAAGCTGCACAAAGAACTTGGAACATACTTCTTTCTACATAGTTACAGAAAATGAGCAAACAACAATACCAAAACACCCTAACCATAGAAAGATATTTTGGTGCCCGGGAAGACTTAAAATCAGAAGAAAATATTGCTGCATCCAAAGCTTAGAAGGAAGAAAAGATATTAGCTATTTCACATCTCAAAATAGTCTACAAAGCAGAAATTGTCTAAATTATTTAGAGTAGTTTAAGAAACGTGTCTCTGGGGGCTTCCGTCCCGGCTCCTGCCGCGGCGGCTCCACCGCAGGCCCAGTTGCGGGCTCCAACCCAGGGTCCCGGGACGCTCTCGAGGGGACATGCTGAGGCGGACTCTGGAAAACCGGGACGCCCAGACCAAACAGCTGCAGGATGCGGTCTCCAACGTGGAGAAGCACTTTGGGGAGCTGTGCCAGATCTTCGCGGCGTACGTGCGTAAAACGGCCCGGCTTCCAGACAAACCAACCTCCTGGTGAATGAAATCAATGCTTATGCTGCCACCGAGACGCCCAACCTGAAGCACGGCCTGAAGGTCTTTGCTGATGAGTTTACCAAACTTCAGGATTATAGGCAAGCTGAGGTTGAAAGACTTGAAGCCAAAGTAGTTGAACTTTGAAAAGTTATGGAACTATTGTGAAAATGAAACGGGATGATCTCAAAGCAACTTTAACAGCAAAGAGTCGAGAAGCTAAGCAGTTAACTCAACTAGAAAGGACGCATCAACGGAATCCATCAGATCGGCATGTCATAGTATCCTTTCAATTTTGAAGAAAAAATTATTTTGTCATTTAGTTGATAAAAAGGCAGAAACAGAATTACAGAGAGCTACAATGGATGCCACCAGAACAAGTCGGCACCTGGAAGAAACAATTGACAATTTTGAAAAGCAAAAAATAAAGGACATAAAGAATATATTTTCAGAATTTATAACTATTGAAATGCTGTTCCATGGTAAAGCTTTAGAAGTCTACACTGCTGCCTACCAAAATATACAGAAGATTGATGAAGAAGAAGATCTAGAGATTTTTTGGAGCTCTCTCTATCCACCTGACTATTCAACTTGTTTAGATATTGTTCGAGCAAATTCAAAATCTCCTCTTCAGAAATCTATTTCTATCAAGTGTATATCCGGATCAGGACAGCAGATTCCTACCACTCGGATAAGAAAAGATCACCAAGATGACGATGAAGAGGATGATGAATTGGACGTTACAGAAGAAGAAAATTAATTTTATATGTGCTTTTAACAGTTCCCCTCAAAATCATCAACTTCAGCTTATTAAATGTGTCAATTGCCCAAAAAAAGCAATAAGAAATTAACATGTCTATATGTATACATATATGCACCATTAACAGGTATTTCAAAAGAATCTATTGGTTTTTTAAAGTAAATGGTTTTTGAGGAATTAACTTCAGAATGGAATGTGATTAAAGGAAATTTCTGTAGCCCCAAAATTAAGTAGCTAAAATGAAAAACATGCCATTAGCTTTGTTCTGTTACCAAGGTTATGGTATTTGTTTAAATATAAATTTCATTTTTAAAGAATTTCAAAATAATTATCGTGAGAGCTGTCTTTAAGCCATTGTCATATCACACAAATAAATGTGACAGTGGCCAAAAAAGAACTATTATCTTCTCTTGGTTCCCTATGTAAGCTAAGTTTCCATGCCTTCATTTCTTAAAAATCAGTTAAAATTCCTTCAAAATCATTGACAAGCATTGTTCCATAAAGTACTTAAATAAGGTTGTTTTACTTCCTTATCAATTTCAAAAATTGGGGAGTTTTATTTGCCAGGTCACATCTACCTAGTTAACGCCTTTAAATAGTCCAATGGGGCTAAATGAGCAAAAGAAATTAGAAGACCAAGGAAACTGGTCATATTTATATATTCCATTTTTAACAATGGAAGAAGGTAGTTAAAGGGTGAAAAAATGTAGTAGTCCTCATGAACTTAAAATCAAAATGTTGACAATGTGTGATGCAGACTTTGGAAAACCTATTTTGAGATGCTATTTTCCCATAGAGAAATGAGGCACAGGCTGCTAATAAAAGAAATTCTGAAATTGTATTAGAATTTCTAAACACTAAAATTTATTATTATTATTATTATTAATGACACATTCTTGTACCTGGAAATATCAAGTTGGAGACATTTGAATCATAGAATGTTAGCATGTCTGACATTTTTTTCATTTCCAGGATTTCCTTCTGGGAAAACATTTGTAATCTTATTTCATTGATCCAGACAAGCATATTTTACTAACTGTGAAATTTATTTCCTTTGGAATACTAGAAAAATTACTATTCACAACACATAAAAATAAAGACTTTACAGAAAAAAAAAAGAAACGTGTCTCTGACACTTGCTAGTTGTGAAATGCTGGACAAGTCACTTAACCCTGTTTGCCCCAGTTTCCTCTTCTGTAATGAAGAGATAGCTGGAGAAGAAACTGGAACACTACTACATTAGCTTCACTAGGAAAATTCCAACTCAAGTCATAAAGAGTCAGATACAACTGACTGACAAAACAAGAAGGATCAATGGTCAATTAGAGGAACAGATTAGGTGTAGAAAATGCTGAATAAAAAAGGGCCTTGTAAAATGTACCTTTGATAAACTCAAAGTCCTTAGACTGTGCTAGAATTAGGAATTATTTTTTTAAACTGTTGGGAAAATTAGAAATGCTTTGAGACGACTTTTTATATAAGTTGTCTTTTATTGTGAATATATGAACCCACAAATGATCCATAAATAAACTTTGGGGTTCTGTGATCTTGGAAGAGAGAAAAAATGCATGTTTTTTAATAACATTTCATTCAAATTTAACAAATTCCAATAACAATTTTTATAATACACTTTGATATCTGGTATGGTTAGATCATCTTCCATCATATTATTTTTCATTATTTCCATTGATATTCTTGACCTTGTTTAGTGAAAAATAATATGATGGAAGATGATCTAACAGTGAAAAATAATATGATGGAAGATGATCTAACCATACCAGATATCAAAGTGTGTATTATTATAAAGTACTTATCTTCAAACTAATCTATTATTGATGAAGAAAGAGTAGTGGATCTGTGGAATAGAGTAGGTACACACAATTTGCACAGTAGAAATGACTTTAGTAATGTTGTGTTTCTTACATGCAAAAATCCATATTTTAGGGTCAAGAACTCACTGGGTCAAAAACTGCTGGGAAAACCAGAAAGCATTTTGGCAGAAACTAGATGTAGACCAATGCCGCACATCATGTATCAAAATAAGGTCAAAGTGGCATTTGATTTATGCATTCAGGGTAATGCCAGATTTAAATTAGGGGGAAAAGAATTATCAAATAAAGGACAGAGAACATTATAGGAGGTGCAATGGATCATATTCATTACCTTTAAAAGTTTTCCACACAAAACCAGAGAGAAAGAAGAAAAATGGGAAAAAATTTAAAGATCTGATTAAGGCCTCATTTCTCAAAGATATAGAGCACTGGATCAACTTTATAAAGAATACAGGTTGTTCCCCAATTCACAGATACTAAAATTATATGAATAATCAGTTTTCAGATGAAGAAATAAAAACTGTCTCTAGCCACATAAAAAAGCACTAAATCACTATGAAGAATACAAATTTAAACAACTCTTACTTACCTTTTCATGCCTATCAAATTTTCTTAACAAGACAGGAAAGGAAAATGAAAAACGTTGGAGGTGATGGGGGAATATTTGAGACACTAAGGTACAGATGGTGGAATTGTGAACTGATTCATCTATTCTAGAGAACATGGATATATGCTCAAAGAGCTATGCAATTGTGCATATTCTTTGACTTGGCAATATCACAACTAAAACAGTATCCCAAAGAGATTAGAAATTTTTAAAAAATGAAAAGAAAATGTCCCTATATGTACAAAATAATTTATGGCAGTAATTTTTCGTGTTGAAGAACTTAAAATTTCAGGGATAACATTCAATTGTGAAATGGCTGAAAAATTTATGGTATATGATTGTAATAATATTATTGTGCTACATGAAATGATGATTAAGATGCTTTCAAAAAACCTGGAAGACTTATATGAACTGATGCAAAATGAAGGGAGCAGAAGCAGAACACTGGGTACATGAACAGCAATGCTATGCAATGATCAACTGTAAATGACTTTGCTATGCCCAGAAATACAAAGATTGAAAGACAGTTCTGAAAAACTGAAAAATGTTATCCACTTGCAGTGGAAAAGGTGATGGAATATAAATGTAGAGAAAAACATATTTATTTTACTTTATTTTCCTTTCTTTCTGGTATGTTTTATTTCTCAACATGATGAATAAGGAAGGAAATATGTTTTACATGACTGCATATGTATAATCTTTATCAAATTGCTTACCTTTTTAATGAGGTTGGAGACCAGGGTGACTAGGAAAGAATTTGGAACTTAAAATAGATTTTATATGTCCTTAGAAAAAATTTTAATTATTAAAAATGTCTTAATGTGCTTATATGCTGAAAGGTAGAAAGTTCAGCAAAATCATTGGTCTAGGGGAGACTGTAACAGAGTCAGATATATATATATATATATATATATATATATATATATATATATATATATATATTGCTAATTATTAAGGAAAAGATACCGGTAAAGTATAAGTGGATGGCTTATAATTCCAGTGCAAAGCTAGAGTGACCAGGCCAACTGTACTGGGAGGAAATTTTATTCTTACTTTTGCTTCAGATGTTTTAGGCTTTCATTATTATTACTATTATTATTTTTGTATTTATAGGTGACAACGAACTGGGGCTTTGTACTTGTATCTTCTTTGATCCAGCAGATGAGGATGGAAAGGAACCAGGGGTTTTTATAACTGAAATTATTGAAGGAGGTGCAGTTCACAAACTTGGATGGTGAGTTTGGTTTTGTAATTTTATAAGAATTGACTTTGTAGGGAGGATTTAACATCATTCTAAAAAGGGTTAATATTGTAAACATGGAAAGTGACTACACAAATAAAATCTCTGAAAAATACAGAAATATCAACTTTAAAAATATTGTCATGACCAAGCTAGTAAGGAAATGGAATTGGCTTGGAAACAAAGATTCTATAATTCCACTCCAACTAGGTCTGTAAACTGTGACTTTATTCTTGATCATTGAGAAGGTCTTTAATAATTGCCATAATGAGCCCATTGTAAACATTTGCCCAGCTATTTCCAAATCAGGTCAAATTAACAAGTATTTATAAATCTATACCATTCCAGAACCTGTGCTCTCCATGAAGGGATATAAAGAAAGTGGGAAAATAGTTCTTGATTTGGAGAAATGAAAAACTGAATTGACTAGGCAACAAACAAGTTACTATTGTGTGCAGAAAAGATCTATACTAAATAAATGTGAGAAAATCTGGGTGTGGGGGATACTTTGGTTGTATTAGAAAAAATGGTATCCATGAGACACTGGCAACTATCTTCAGAGATTATTGAAATTTGACTATACAATAAAATAATTCCTGAATTGAGAGAGGGCTTCCTAGATATAGGAATGTAGGAATATACATTTAAAATATTACTATAAACTGCCCAAAGTGAATCCTTGAGAAAGGAAAAAAATAAGAAATGCAAATAGGTTGCCAAATCATAACTTTAACCTTGTAAGAATTTACTATGCAACTGGGGTCAAATGGTACCCTCTATGTCCTTGCTCATGATGTAATTTTGGACTTTAAAATGGAATTCTTCCTGAGATGACACTCTGTTACATAGAACTGAAAGCAAAAAACGCCATCAGGCTTTCTGTTTCTAAGCCTGAGGCTCATTACTTCTTCATCCCCAACTCACATAGCCCAGATGGTTTTAGAATTTTTTCCTGCTTCCTAGATTGTAACAGAATTGATTTCATTAGCTGCCCATCCTGAATATCCCAAATACATGGTGGAAATTTTCTCCTCTTAACCACCCAAAGTTGTTTTCTTTTCCTCAGTTTCTATGATGACATTTATCTGTTTATTATCACCCAAGGTCTCTACAATAAAAGTATCAACAAGAAGTGTCCTTCTGAATTATCGTCTCCTTACTCAGTCTTCAGTCAGTGGGGCATTGTCTGATACCTCAGAAGAATCATTTGTTTTAGTTTCTGCAGATCCTATTGACTTTCTGAAGAATATTAAAATTGAAACAATACTCTGATAATTGTTTGTAGGAGGGCATCTGTGTTTGTGGATGATTTCTCTTGCATCCTTCTCACTGTGTTTTCCAAGATCTGCCAAAGTCCCTTCCTTTTTCAATCTCATTTCATTATTGAGACTTAGCCAGCTGGAAAGGCTTGGAGTACAGACCCAGTTATGAACACTAATCATCCTTGAAGCCCACTTAAAAAATATCCAGGGAAGAATCCCCAGACAGGCTGCAGGGTGATGAAATTATTGAGACATACCAGCCCTCTAAATCTTCTGATTAATTTGTAGAGAAGTGGTGACTGAAAAATTTGTAAGTGGCAGCCATTATACTAATGGTATGATGAGTCATTGAAGTCTATCTCTTAAATTAGTACCATATCTTCTAATCATACACATGCATTGGGCTTTTAGGTCATAAATATCTTCAATGTAATTTTAATTACTATGCAATTCTATTTTTCAGTATCCGTGTATTTGACCAGATTATTAAAATAGGTGACATCAATCTAATTGGATTGGATGAAGCAGAAATCATCTCTACTTTTAAAAAAATGGACGATTCTCCTTTCCAGTAAGTAAATTTTCCCATATTTCTTTTAAGATGCATAGATTGCTAGATCATTGTTTTTGACTTGGAAATTTCCTAAGCAATGTGTTCAAACAGAAAAATTGGGGAGAAAGAAAGCCTAATTAACATTTTTAAATAATTTCTCTTTTTGTCTTCTTTTGCTAGGAAATGACCCTCTTTTTTTCTGTTCAGCAGTTCACAAGACGTTTTAGGATTCATTTGCACCTTCCTTTCTGAATACTCTATCACATCTCAAGCAAACCCTTGATTTTCATTTGCATTCATTTTTAGTTAATGAATTTTTATTTTCTTGCCAAATAATGCTCCTTGAAGCTGAAGAGATTTTTTTGTTTTGTTTTGTTTTTGTAAGAATGAAAGCTTAGCTGAATTTCCCCATTCCATTTTTTGCATGGCTATGTCTTTATCCAAAGTACATAAATTAAATGTGGATGTTTTGTACCTAGGATTGAAATTGGCCGCGAACCACCTGAAGTCAAGTCAGAATTTATAGTACGCCTCAAGTTGTCAGAGGAAAGGAAGAAATATTTTATGAATTCACTCATAGTACAGGTATTATGTGAACCAAATAAAAAAATGCAGAAACTCAAAATTCTTTCTTTTTTATCATAACCATATTAAAATAAAAATTTTGTTCTTTAAAAAGTTTCCTTTCCTACTCTTGAGTAACTTCATCTTAATTTATTACATACTTTTTTATTGTTGCTCTTTTATGCAATTTTATCAATGTCTCTGAGATTTCCATTCTAGTCTTCTCTGATGCTCTCCAACCTTCACCACTGAATTATCATTTGTAGTATAGAGAATGAATTAAGCAAAACTGAACAATAAATACACAACTGAATCTGATAGTTTTTGCTCCTTTCTGAACAAAGGAGATATATATGTGTGCATGTGTATGTATATTTTTATATCTCTAGTTTTTGTCCCAGACTAAGATTTTCCATTACAATTAGTCAGAGGATGGCAATCTTTTAATGCTGCTTTAATTTACCTTAGTTTTAAAGAGCCTTCTGTTTCTGCTTACTTTACATTATTTAATGTGGGGTTTTTTAATGTCTCATAGAATTCTTATTGTTAATTTCAAAAACTTAATAATATCTCATTATATAATATAACACAGCATTTGTTCAGGTCTTCCCAAATTAACAGACACTTTGTATTCAGACAAAGAATATGTGAGTGTATCCATATTCCCTTGATTTCCTGCCTTTGATGACTTTGGGGTTTCTCTTCTATTCTAGTTGCATTGATTTTGTTCATGTTAAATCTTTCTTAGTAGTGCAAAATTTCTATTTTTTTCTTTTATTATGATCACTAACCCCCTAGTTTTTTACCATCAATATGCCTCACAAATAGAGGTCTAAGATGTCTCATTCCTGTTGATTTTCTAATTTTGAATGCTGTATGGATATTGGTTCATATTAAGGTTGTATATGCAACTTGAATTCATGATGGTAAATTATATACTCTTTCATATTCAAACTTTCATCTGTATCACCTGACTTCCAGTTTTTCTCAGGCCTTCCAGAATACAGAATCCTTCCTCTCTCATTTTTGTTTTTGGGTTTTTGAACTCCTGGATTGCTGAGTTAATTATCTTCTGGGACTTACTTATGGTAGAATATTTTATGAACTTTTAATTATTGCCAAGTAATCTTGAATAATTTTATTATTTTTGAAGGTTCAGTTTGAGGACCTGTTAATTTTAGACCTCTTTTATTATTCTTGTTTTTAACATTTCCATTAAGATTCCTTTTCACAACAATCTCTGACCAACAATCTTTTATTTTATGTCTTTCTGTATCCTGTCTCTAAGGCTTTCCCCAAAATGCTGGTCTACCAATTTGTAAGCCCCTGGAGGTGAAGGAATGTTTTATCTTTATATCCCTAGGACAACACACGGGCTTGCAATTTTAAGATGCTTAAGAAGTTATGATTGAATTAGTTGCTCATGTTGTTATGCTGATGCATAAGCAGGCTCTAGCTTTTTATTCTGTGCTATTTAGCTAGATGTTTTGGCAAACTCTTTAAAATGTTTTACTATAATTTTGAAATGACCATCTGTCCTCTAATAATGATAATGTCTTTGGAAGAAAGATCAAAGTATATATTTAATCTTTCAAAGTGTGTATATGGGTATATTGGTATATATTTCATTTTGCAAAAAGTATAAAAGTATTTACTACTGCCTCCTTAAAACCTCTTTCCTATCCAATTATGAAATCTTTAAACATTAGCACATTAGGAGAGTGGATTTTGTTTGTTTACTTTAAGCATGTTCTTGAGATTTCTTAGCTTTAGGCCTATATTGTAATTACACTTTCTAAACATTTTCTCCATTTAAAGGAAAAAAATTGGAGATATCACTATTGTGAGAGGACAAGCAAGTATTTGTACAACTTCAAGAGAACCATGGTACTGGATGGCCAGGTATATATATATATATATATATATATTATATATATATGTATATATATAAGCTTTTATTGAGTATGTAAACTACTGGTTTTTTAGACAGAACTTAGTGAAAGATTAATAATAAAATAACCATATGCTTTTGCCTCTAGATTCCATTTACTGGGAAGATTTCCAAATTGGAGACTCAATTTTGAAAAAAATATTTATATTCAGTGGGTTTTTTGGATAATATTTTCCTGATGAGGAATGGCCTAATCATTTCTGGCTCATAAATATATAGAATGAAATAATATAATGCATTAAAATAAGTAAATATCAGGAATAGAAGAAATCTGGAAACATCTTGATAAACTTTGATGTAAAGCAAATAGAACAGATTAAAAACAAAAACAAAAAGAATGTTTTTTTTAAACTTTAGCTTCTGTCCTATAATTGAAGCTAAGTGTCAGTTCCAAAGCATAAGAGCAGTAAGAGCTAGGCATTGGGGTCAAATGACCAGCCCAGGGTCACATAGCAAAGAAGTGCCTGAGGACAGATTTGAATGCAAGACCTCTCATCTCCAGGATCTCTCTGTCCACTCAGCCAATTAACTGTTCATGAGAATATATTTTTTGTGAATTAAGACAAAAAAGGTCTAGAGAGAGCAATGGATAAGCAAAAAAATGTTAGGCAGAATAATAGACTTAAAAATGTTATTTTAGAGTGTTTAACTGACTCCCTATTATGTAAATTCATGTTAATCTAATCAATATCTTTCTGATATTCTGAATCATTTTAAGCTAATATTTTTGTCTTTTAGATATATTCTATTATATTGATTTTTGTATCTGTACCTTTCCCCTCTGACTGTACTGAAGAACATCATTGTGAAAGCCCATAAACACCTTTTTCAGTGGCAAAATCATAACTCATTAGGGGTGTGCACATTTGTCACATAGATAATGATGGATGGACTTCATCAAAACTGATTACAACTTGTATACAACCTTTAGAGAATTTAATGAGCTAAGAATTTCAATTTCAATTTTAAGAGGTCTTCAGAAATTACTTTAGATATCTAGTAGATTTCTGTAATGATTTTTAAAGTATATATGTATACATACTGTAAACCTTAACATTTCTTAGACTTATAAATGTTGGAAATTCCACCATTGGGAAATTTCATACTTGAAAAATTTCCCACTGATAGTCTATTGGAATGTGAATCCCCCTTGGCATGGGAGGGTCCTTCTCCTACCTACTTAAGATTACTTTAGGATAGAAACCTTTTGCTGAAGAATGGAAAGGGCTTTGACCTATGCTTAAGCATAGAACACAAAGTTCTTTGAGTCATGTTTGATTTTAGAATTGATACAATAGAGATACTTGGAATGACAGAACCAGGTCTTGGAACTTACAATCTCCACCCTACTCAGTCCTAACAGGATTTACGAAGGGCTGCAGCAAAGGATCAAAATTTAATTATTTGAGAATATGACCTTCAACAGATATGTGCAAAGGGGCAGACCTCTGGGCGGTCCTGGGTTAAGCTAGAGCCACCATTGGCACAGGGAAGACATGGACAGTGATTGGTAGATGTGAGAACTGAGGGGAGGGAAGTTGAATGGTTTCCTTAAAGATAGCAAGGTCTGAGGAGTGGGAGAGGTTCGAGAAGTTTTGCTCTGAGAGGATGCTCTGAGAGGAGGGCTTGCTCTGAAGGTGGCTGGAGGTGGAGGCCTCTGAGACTGTTTCTCCATTTGGTCACATGAGTGATAGGGACTGATCTCTTTTCTTTGCCTTAGCTATCTAAGGGCTTGGGCCTTTTGGCTCAGCCTAAACAGAGGGGGTATTTAAGCCCTATTCCCTTATCTCCCCTTTCTCTCTCTCTCTCTCTCTCTCTCTCTCTCTCTCTCTCTCTCTCTCTCTCTCTCTCTCTCTCTCTCTCTCTCTCTCTTTCTCAATACCTTTCTTCCTCATGTTTGTAATTAAACTCCATAAAAGGTTGACTGCTGACTTGAGTTTTCATTTACGAATTACATAGCTGAATTCCTTGGCGACCTTAAGTTAATATATATCAGTCTTTTAAAGTGATTTCCTTGTACACATACATATATATTTTTAAAAATGTTGAACTAAAAGGTAGAGAACCAAATATATGTTCCTACTTAAAGTATAAAGCAGGAAGCCAAAAAGAGCTTCTGTGCATGCATAATAAATTATACTCTGCAGTTTAATCTAATTCTACCAAAACAATAGAGATTTCTTGGTGATTTTCATCTGTATTTGTATTGTAATTTGTAGCATTGCTCATTTTATACCCTCTAAAATTGTGATTGATCATTAAATAATTAGAGTTTACTCTGGAATTGTGTCTGATTATCAGAGTTCTTAAATCTTTCAGATTTGTTTTTCTTCATGGTGTGAATATGAAAAAACCCTCATGATAGTGTCAAATTTCTTCATGCAAATATGATAATTTTTTTTCTGGTTCATAATAGTTTGGCTCTGTTCTCTTTGTATCAGTTCATAGAAGTCTGGCCAGGTTACTCTAGTTCCATTCTGGAAATTATTTCTTTTTGTGCATAATTTGTTCAGCCATTTCCCAGTAAAACCAATCCAAACCAAACCAAACCAAAACAAAACAAAACAAAAACAAAAACAAAACAAAACAAAACAAAACATCCTATTAATCCCCAGTTCCTTGCCTCTGCAGAATAAGAAAAGAAGTATCCAATAATTGTTTTGGTACCTTTGGGTCCTATCTTTTCATTTGCATTTTTTAATTTCTTTGGGATATTGCTCAAAGTTTAATGACAGTTTAATGAGGCCTAGGACCAAATTACTTTCTTGAATATCTAGAAAAACCTAAAGTTCCACAACCACGAATACTCTTGTTTCTCATACCCCAATAATTGTCATTTTAGTTGTAATCATCTTTGTCAATCTGGTATGAAGTAACAGCTTAGAACTGTTTAAATTTACATTTCTCGAGTTACTAGTGATTTTGGACCATTTAGGATTGATTTCCCCCCTTGAAAAAGGTGCATTAGTTTCCATAGCCTTTGACTTTTTTTTGACTGTCATTTACTTGGAAGATGCCTCATGGTTCAAGGTTTACATTTGATCAGTATAGTAAATGGAAAGTCAGAAAGGCTAAGTGACTTGCCCAAGTAAATACAACTAATTAGTAGAAACATACAACTAGGTTCTAGAACTAGAACTTGAGTCCAAATCTCTTTAATTCCAAGATGGTTTGATTGCCAGTTGTATGAAACTGCTACCTTTTCTTCCACAGTAACCTGAAATTTGTTATTGGGGCACTGAAAATATTAATAGAAGAAGATCAGGGATGTAGAAAAGACTTCCAAGCTATCTTTGAGCAGGTAAGACAGCACAGTTCCTCCCCATTAATCAAGTTTTATTGAATGTTAGTTGTGTTCACAGTGATAAAAGTGGTGGAAAGCAAAGCAGTCAGTGAGAATGGTGCCCATAATAATGCATGAAATAAATGCTTCCTATTTCATTCATCCATTCTTTTGATCAGTCCAAACAAAACTTTTCAATCTTACTAAAACTCTTCTTGGCCTAAGAGGACTGCTTTATGAAAGGTGAATTGACCAAAACTCCCATATCACTACTCTCTGCCTAGTTCTACTTATCACTCTTTAGAAAATCCAGTATGGAAATCATTTGGGAACCCCAGCCTACTACTACTACTAATCCATGAATTGTGTCTACTTGATCAAGAGAAAGGATCATCGGCTGGGGTATCCTTCTTCCTTGCTTCCCTTACTCCGTTGCAGCTATTAACTACTCTTAGGTCTTAAGATGTGAGTCAGTAACTTTCTTCGTTCTGAAGTGAAGAAGGCCCACCAGGCTTTTTTTATTATTATTTTCTCTGTGAATGTGCCTCTGAAGTCTGCTAGAATGTAGGCCTTACAATCGATTTCCCCTACTTTTATGCTATCATTGTAACTACTAATTGAAGTACCTCTGGATGTGTGCAAAATGCTGCTAAGCGCTGGAGACATAAAGAGAAAAAATGAAACATTTCCTGATCTTGAGACACTCTTACTCGATACTCTAAGTGGAAAGTACAACATTTAAAATAAGGTTCAGCTGAAGCACAAGATGGAATGCTTCAGAAGTCCTGGGGTCTCAGTGGTAGAATGGATGGAATGGATAGCAAGAGCCATTTGGCAATGATTTCACAAAGATTAGTTAGACTGGTTCTGCCATCTATCACATCAGTAAATTCTTTTTGTATTTGAGGATTAAACCCAGTGTCTCGGTCACATATTATCAAGGCTTTCCTGTTTTTATTGGATAAAGTCTAAACCCAGTACCTTCCATACTCTGACACCAGAGGGTTCCATACTTAATTCCCAGAGTACCATGACATAAATTTTTTATTATATATATATATATATATATATATATATATATATGCATATATCTATATCTATATCTTTGTAGTCATATAAATCTTATATACCCAGAGCTTAGCTGAGGACCAGAAGACCAGACATGGAAGAAGCTCTTAGTAGTGAATATCATTTTTCCTTTTTTCTATACACATGTAAATCTGTGTGTCAGTATATACATATATATGCACATAAATGCATGCACACATTTATTTATATATGTGTATGTATGTGTCGATATCTATACCTCTATCTAAGGCCAGGTTACTTACTCATCAGACCTGCCCTAACATTCTTCTAGTTTGCAAAAGGGCTTGTCACTGTAATTTCTCAGCTATTATGGTATTTCCACTGACTGTTTTTGAACATCTCTTGGAGTCCATTTTACTAAATTACAATCCTCCTAGAAGCAGAAACTGTCTTTCCCCCTGTATATACAGAACTATGCAGGAAGAGAAGCTTCATTTTGTAGTGTTAGGAAGTGATATGTATTGAAGTGGTCCCCCTGATGTCCATCCTGGATGTCTGAAGCTCACCAGGTCAGTAACATCTTACTGCTTTTGGCAGCTTCCTGCAACTAAATGGCAGTGAAGGTGTCACCTTGCCTTGAAAAACACAATTCTTAGCTGGGAGAGCTTTTAAGCTTTGGATTCTATCCCTAACCTCATTCCTATCTACATGCCTATCTCTTTCCCTCTTCCCATTCCCATCCATGTCCCCATCTCAGTTCCCAAACCTATCCCTGTCTCTAATCTTATGTAAATCTCTCGTCCTATCCTGATTGGTTTTACACAATAGCTACTAGTCATGGAATTTGTGCATATGTTTTTGAATGTAATAGATCTTAAGCGGTTCATTTGAGAATAAAGAAGTCAGATAAGTGGCTAGCAGGAATAAATGAGTTATATATGAGATGGTTGTGACTCTTGGAGAGGAAAAGGATTGAATAACGTGTACTTAATATTAATAGATTTATTTTGGTTAATTTGGTAAATTTCAGGCTAACTTTTTTCAAGACAAATATAGAGACATGAACACATACAATGTGAATATGGAACAGAAACCTGATGAATCAGATAAAGAAGGCACATTTTTACCATTGGCCCCAGAAGAAGAATTATTACTAGGACAATTTAAAATAAAGCCTAAAGAGATAAAAAATGAAGATTTATCACCAGGGCAATTATTAGCCCAAGGGGATTTCAATTCAGGTAAGACATATATCCTTGCTCAAAACATTTGACCCTAAAGTTTTCTGATAGATAAGAGAAATTTGGAACAAATGTTTCCATCACTCACTGAATCTCTGGTCCCTATTTCCTTTCTCTTCATATCTCTAATAATGAGAATGCTAGCTGCTTTATAAGGCTTTCTCACCTATTGGTGATCCCTCTCTTGGTGATTGAATTATAAGGGACCTTGGAAATATTCTACTATAACTTTTTAATTGATATAGAAATCTATCCTATATGTATGTCAGAATGTCATTTAGCTTCTGCCTCAAAATATGCAGTGATAGGAAACTCATTTTCTCAACATCCAGGCCACACTATTGCTAAATTACTTAAGCTTTTAGACAAGATTACAGTACAATTTTATTTTTCTCATGCTTTTTTATAATTTATTCGTTTTCCCTTCTTTTGAAATAATACAGAAAAAGATCTTGTTCCTCTTTCCCTATTACTATCCATCTGACATATAAAATCAACTTATTATCCACCTAAGTTTTTTTTAATATCTATGATCATGTTTAGACTGAAAAAAATCTTTATATGATTTCTTATTACATCCTTGGGACATGGTTTTGTTTAGAGTCTATTATCCATCCTACTTTAATTACATCCATTTTGGTTTATCAACATTCTGTTGGTCTCATTGCAACAAAATCTTTTTTTAATTCAATTACTTATAGGAATAATTTTGGCCATTTCTTTCAACATTTTAAAATTCAGATGCTCCCATCTCCCTTTCCCTGAGGTGGTGAAGAATCTGATATAGGTTACACTAATACTATCATGTAATACATATTTCCATATTGTTTCCATCATGATAAAGACATATAACATATATATTCAATCTCATGAAGATTTATAATATAACTTATAATTTATAATATAACTATTATAGTAGAAGATGTCAAGTTTTGATCTACACTCAGATTTTTTTTTGTAGCTTCCTTGACCATTGATAGTATGTTCTTCATGTGTTACCTTGGAAGCTTTATGATAATGGTTTAGTCCTCCACAGTTGATCATTGTATAATATTTCTGTTATAGTCTCTAGTTATAGTGGCTCTGCTCACTTTTTCTGAATTCATCCTGTTCATTGTTCCTTATGGCATAATAGTAATCCATTACAACCATATTCCACAGCTTGATCATTCAACCACTAAATAATGGACAACCCCTCAGTTTCCAATTCTTTGCCTCTATAAAAAGAGCTGATAATAATATTTTGGCACAGTTAATTCCTTTTATTCTATCTTTGATCCATTTGGGATCCTGAACCTTTAGTGAGATTGTTATATAGACCTTTGGGTATTGTTTCATATAAGTCTGCAGAATGGTTGTATTGATTCACACTATTACGAATGAAGTTTATTAGTGTTACAATTTTCACACCTCCCCTTCAACATTTATCATTTTCCATTTTGGTCATGTTAGCTAATATGAAGGGTATGAGATCATTTTTCAGAGTTGTCTTAATTTTCATTTCTCTCATCAATAGTGATTTGGAATTTTTTAAAATATAGCTATGTATAATTTTAATCTCTTCTGAGAAATGCCTATTCAAATCCTTTGACCATTTCTCAATTGAGGAATGTTGTGTATTATAAATTTGACTCAGTTCTCTATATATAAAGAAATGAGACTTTTGTCAAATACTTGTTATAAATTTTTCCTCAGAATTTGTTTTTTCATTTCTAATCTTAAGTACATTTGTTTTATTTGTGCAAAACCTTTTTAATTTAATGAAATCAAAATTCCCTTTTAATCAAGTATGCCGATGGTTTATTTATTTTATTTTTTCATAAAACAAACTATTTGTCTTATTTTATTAGTTCTATGGTTTTCTTACTTTCAATCTATTCATCCCTTGCTTGATTTTCATGATTTTCAATTTGGTGTTTAATTGAGGATTTTTAAATTTGTCCTTTTCTAGGATTTTTAGTTGTATAACCAATTCGCTTATGACCTGCTCTTTCTCTACTTTACCTGATATGAGCAATAAGAGATGTGAATTTTCCTCTAAGTACTGCTTTGGCTACATCCTATGAATTTTGATATGTTGTCTCCTTATAATCATTCTCTTTAATGAAATTATTGATTGTTTCTATGATTCATTCTTTGACCCATTTATTCTTTAGGCAAAAATTTGTTTATGTCTATCATCTATGTATATGCCATATACATATAATTTTATTGGCAAATAGAGAAGGTTTCCTATTTTGGCTATAAATATCACTTGTATAAAAGGTTCATTAGAAAACACCTTTTTCCTGGGTACCATCAATTACTTGCATTCCCTTTGCATTGTGAAACTGTGAACATTTGGAGTATCACTGTCATTGCTAACAGAAGGAAATCTGGTTCAGCCTTATGAATCTGAGATCTGGAAGAATGAATACTGGTGAATTGAGCAACAGTTGGAAAATGAATGCTGTACTTCAGGGGCTGACTTTTTTTTGGCTGCCAAGTACCAACAATTAATATGATTGTGGTTCAGAGAATATTAGAACCTCTAGTGTGAGGGGTTGCTGAACACTTTTCAGGGCTGCTTATCTGCCTTTGGTGTCTACTTGTCACTCAGCTCTCATCTGTGGTTCCATGAAGCTGTAGCATGTGGAGCAGCCTGTTAAAACTGAACAGATGGGTTAAGTTAGGTTGATATCTACTCCAGGCTTGTGAAGACCTCCTCCTGGAATAGGTGGATGAGAAAATTTGCTTCAGTAGCCATGAATGTAGCTGAAGGTAAGCACTGTGGAGTGCGTAGAGTTTGGTTGGACATCTAAGACACTAAAGTCATTTAGGTTCAGTGTCAATCATCTAGGTTCAGTGTCAGTCATGCAGACTTTAGTCTTGCCACAGGATTTAGATGACTCTGGAAGAAAGAGTGAGGCTGACAATTTTTTGTAACTCACTTAAATCCAATTCATACACAAGTTAAAATATTACTCTGTGATGTCACTGGTACTTTTCAGACATAAGGATCACCACCACCGCTGCCAACTGATTAATCAACATTTTTGACTGTCTCATCCTTTTAGTCTTCTTAAATCTAGCTTTATTTGTTTTTAACTGCCCTTGCAGCGGGACTAGTATTTTCTTGGTAGTTATCCTAGATCATCAGTCTTAGAAGGAACCTCAAAGACCACCCACTTTAATCCCTTCATTTTGTAGGTGTGAAAAATGAGGCACAGAGAAGATATTCAGATAGTTACCTTCCCAGCGGTGACTTCATGGCTTCTGGCTCTAAAAGCAATACCAAAGGTAGGTTCTTCACTTTATAAGATGTCAAAGCCTTGGTCAGCAATAGTAACCAATGAAAGATTGCTGTTGTCCCTTGCTAATCCTAGTAAAATATTTGTGTACTGTTGTACTCATTGAATTATTTATTTTTCTTAGAGACCACAATAAAAAAAGAAAAAGAAGAAGATGAAATAGTAGTGGAGGAAGAGATTATTAGCACTGGAAAACCTACAGAGGGAAAGGCTAAAAAGGGATTTTCCTGGTTCCGGTAAGAGATGTACTTTTTTTATATGGATAACAATATTCTTAATAAACAAAACATTTTATTTCTCCTGGAATTTACCTCTTTGGCTACTGTTTGCTATGTTTTTTGCCCCTTTCTACAAAAGAACTTCATTATTTATATGAATTTTCTCAGTTGTTCACATCTTCCTCAAAAGGGTGCTGGCATAGAGTAAAGGTGTCAATTTCACAGTTTATGGATGTGACCCAGAGAGATCCATTTCTTTTTGAGTCTGATAATAACAACTTAGTGGGAAAAGTATAGGACATGGAATCTGAGTTATCTGCATTCAGACTGGAGTTTTATCACCTAGTCATGTGTTCAAATTCAAGTATTTTCTGATCAATAGGTTACAGACTTCCCATCTATAAAATATTACAAGTTGACATCTAGCGTTACTTGAGATCTAAATCAGTGACCCCATCACTCCTTACAAGACAAATCATGTATTAGTTGTGGTTAATGTGGAGGAGGAAGAAGTAGAGAAATGATATTGTGCCATATGCACACATATTTAACTTAACTGGCTTCCATATCTAGTTTTATATTTTTACCTATAGCGCCAAATTTGATCTTGCCCCTTCTCTAATACATATGCTGACATAGCACGTATCCTACAAAAAGTGTAACTCCAAACTCTTTTAACATGTAGCTTTGTCTTTTTTTCAGAATTGAAATTCATGAAATTTTTATAGTGTGCATCTATTTAAGATCCTTTTTTGTGTCATAGTAGAATGTATTTTGTGTTTTAATAATTATTTCACTCTCAAATGTTGTATGATTCTAGCAATATCAAAGAACGCAAGCTGTGGAACTTCTTTCATTTTAAAAAACATGACAAACAAGTAAAGAATGTGCACAAGTGGGAAGAAATTGATCAAGAGGTAAATTTTCATTATGTTAAATTTATCAAAGATTTAAGTTTGTTTCCCCATTTAAATTACTAGAGAGTGAGCTTTCTCTTGAATTAGAAAACTATAATTTACCTTGGATTGAGGAGTTAACATTCTGTCATAATTATTAATCAGTATGCATAGGAATAAAATTACCTGAGTAAGGATCAAAAGTACCATAGCGGCAACTGTTTGGCCTTGAAGTCTCTTTTTTGTTCCCAGAGATCATTCAAGAACCTCTCTCAAGAAAAGGGAATAATTAAGAACTCTTAAAACATTTGAATTCTCTGTATTTGGATGTTTTAAGGACAAAGGATAATTGATTCAACTTTTGGCCTCAGAATATTGTTGGCTGAAAATTTTCTAAAATTATGGCACAGAGTATTGAAATACACTTAACCTAGAGAAAAGTGCAAGTTGAATTGTTATGGGCTGATGCATGTAGGAAGTGATAACATATTACGATAATTTTCCCTCCATGCCAGAAGGGGTCTCTGAAGGGGCTGTACAATATTTAAAAAATAACAGGTAGGTAAAATGGTAAAAGTTTACCAAGAAATACCACTGTCGGTTGTTGGCAAAATAAGAGGAGAGATTGCATGTGTATGTCTTGATTTACTGTGCCTGTGTTACTGAGCAAAAAAAAGAACATGAGAGCCACAGATGGGCCAATATGACAATGAAGGAAAATAATAAATGTTGAAGGGGATATGGCAGAATTGGGACACTAATGCATTGCTAGTGGAGTTGTGAATTAATACAAGCATTCTGGAGGGAAATTTGGAATTATGAGCAAAGGGCTTTAAAAGAACACATTTGATCCTTTGATCCAGCAATACCATTGCTGCGTTTGTACTCCAAAGAGATAATAAGGAAAAATGCGTATACAAAATATTCATAGCTGAGTTCTTTGTGGTGGCAAAAATTGGAAAATGAGGGGATATTCCTCAGTTAGGGAATGACTAAACAAATTGTGGTATATATTGGTGATGGAATACTATTGTGTTATATGGAATGATGACCTACTTGATTTCTATATGAACTGGAAAGACCTCCATGAACTGAAGCAGAGTGAAATGAGCAGAACCAATCGAATGATATACACTGAAAGTGAAACATTGTAGAACTATCCAACATAATGAACTTTACTACTCGCAGCATACAATAGTCCAGGAAATTCCTGAAGGACTTATGAGAAAGAATGCTATCTATATTGAGAGAGAGAACTATGGGAATAGAAATGAAAAAGAAACACTTAAGACTTAACACCTAGAACTTGTTTATATGAATATATGATTTGGGGTTTGAGCTCTATGGTAAAAATGAATAATATAAAATTAGATATCAAGGGATAACATTTGTACAATCCAGTAGAATTGCTTATTGCTTCTGGGAGGGGAAAAGGGAAAGAAAATGAATCATATAAACTTGAAAAAATATTAAAAATAAAAAAAGAATATGAGGTATGAGGTCAATTGAGAAAATATCTATTGATCTTCACACACATATTTTTACACATACATAAATAAATAGATACACATGTACACATGAGTAAGTCCAACTAAAGATTTCATCACCCACCAGGCATTAGGAAGTATTTCTGACCCGCCCAATTTTGTTTGTGCTCTAGCTAGCAAGAATAAAATTCTGAATTGCCTCACATTAGGAATTCTTTTGAATCCTCCAAGGATGGTCCCATCTCTTAATAGATACTGAAAAAGGACCCCCACAACACTGTCTA
The DNA here is from genome assembly GCF_027887165.1 of Monodelphis domestica. NCBI lineage: Eukaryota > Metazoa > Chordata > Mammalia > Didelphimorphia > Didelphidae > Monodelphis > Monodelphis domestica. Next base: position 34,002,716 of record NC_077230.1, read on the forward strand.
ATGGAGATGGGCATTTTTTTTCAATTTTCTTTTACTTATAAAATAATGAATGGCAATAAAATACAAGCTTTCCTCCAAACCTAAAGGTGACAACATCGAATATATTTAACATTTGTAATCATGATGGTCAACTTGGCAAAATCTTGTAAAAAAAAAGTAAGATTTGTTTCCATTTACTTTCTAGAAATATTACCCATCAGTAGAAATAGACAAAAAACTAGGATGCACTTTAATAGTTCCTGACCAGTTTCTCAACTGATATGGTAACCTCAATTGGAAAGTTATGGATATCAGACACTGGAAGATGGAATTGGGGACTTGAGGGTTCTTTGCCTTTATAAGAACCATCACTAGATTCTAAAGTTGGCTAACACCTAGCTAATCTAACTTCTAGTCTTAGAACCTGATGATGACCCTTCCTCTGCCTCCCATGACCCAGAAACCCCAGCAGCTCCCACCAGGCCAAGTTGCCTCAACTTCCTTCCTGGGTGGATATTGGGTAAAGTGGCCTGTGTTCCTGGCCAAAGAAGAGACAAAACTACCTGGGTAAAGGTAGATTTTAGTTCAATTTATTTTGGCCATGGAGAATAACTGAATACACTTTGGATGTAGATAATTTTCCTCTCATCTTGTCTTAACTTGGAGTAGGTGGAAACATTTTAGTATTAATACATTCCCTTACAAAGTCATCACTCCTTAAGGAAAAATATATCAAGTATTTTGCCTGTTTTAGAATAATGCTATTTTTAAAAAGGCTCCAAAGTATTTTCATTGCAAAAAATAAAGTTTTTTCCTGGTTTACAAAACTCACTTCAGATCTCTTGTTGTTCTGTGAATTTTTGACATACAGATGAAAGAAAAGGGTGGTGGGGATAAGAAATACAGCAGCCTTGAAAAGAAAAATTTATAAAAAAACTGTGAAATGAGGGATGATTTTGGAACAAATGGTCTCTAAGGCTCCTTTGTGGTTTTGCTGTCTATGGTTATATTAACATATAGCCATGGAAGCTTTTTAAATATTGTGTCTCTTGACCTTCAGGTATTGGAAGATTACTGTCCTTATTCTACTGAAGCCCCTAAAACATTGCCAACAGAGTGGACAAATATTGAAGTTGGTAATTGGTTATGGAGCATTGGAATGGAGGAGTATGTTGTAAAATTTTATTGTAAAGGAATAACTGGTGAAAAACTCCTTACACTGGACAATCACTCGCTAAAAGTAAGTTCAAGAATTGACTTTTTTTTTTACAATACATTAGACAACATATATATATATATATATATATATATATATATAATCACTAATTTTATGGAGAGAGTATATAAAACATAATACAAAAATGGGAAATCCTATGTATGATCTATTTGCCAATCTTATGGTTTTAAGGAAATCATGTTAACCTCCTTTTGAATGTAGTATCAAAGGAGATTTCTTTTTGATTGTGATTTGTTAAATTCCCCCCTCCCCTTTTTAGTATTCCTAACATGTGGTCATTTCCTTTTATTTATATTTATTTTTAAAAACCTACCATTCCTTTTTGGAATCAATCCCCATGTATTAATTCCAAGGAAGAAGAGGAGTAGGATCTGGGCAAGGAGTGGGTAGTGAGTGACTTGCCGAGGGTCACACTGTTAGCAAGAGTATCAAGAGTATGTGAGGGGGGCACTGGGTAGCTCAGTGGATTGAAAGCCAGGCCTGTAGATGGGAGATCCTGGGTTCAAATTTGACATCAGACATTTCCCAGCTGTGTGTGACAAGGAAATCACTTTAAAAGACTGATATATATATTAACTTAAGGTCGCCAAGGAATTCAGCTATGTAATTCCTAAATGAAAACTCAAGTCAGCAGTCAACCTTTTATGGAGTTTAATTACAAACAGGAGGAAGAAAGATATTAGAGATAGAGAGAGAGAGGGAGAGAGAAAGGGGAGAGAAGGGAATAGGGCTTAAATACCTCTTCTGTTTAGGCTGGGCTAAAAGGCCCAAGCCCTTAGATAGCTGAGGCAAAGAAAAGAGATCAGTCCCTAACACTCACGTGACCAAAATGGAGAAACAGTCTCAGGGGCCTCCACCTCCAGCTTCCTTCAGAGCAAGCTTCTCAGAGCACCACCTCTCAGAGCAAAACCTCTCCAACCAACCCCGCCTAGTCCTCAGACCCCACTGTCTTTAAGGAAACCATCCAAGTTCCCTCCCCTCAGTTCTCACATCTACCAATCACTGTCCATGTATTCCCTGTGCCAATGGTGGCTCTAGCTTAACCCAGGACCTCCCAGAGGTCTGTGGCTTTGCACATGTCTGTCTGTTGAAGGTCATATTCTCAAATAATTAAATCTTGATCCTTTGCTGCAGCCCTTCCTAAATTCTGTTACCCTGAGTAGGGTGGAGAATGGAATAATTAAATTTTGATCTATGCTGCAGCCCTTCATAAATCCTGTTAGGACTGAGTAGGGTGGAGATTGTAAGTTCCAAGACCTGGTTCTGTCATTCCAAGTATCTCTATTGTATCAATTCTAAAATCAAACATGACTCAAAGAACTTTGTGTTCTATGCTTAAGCATAGGTCAAAGCCCTTTCCATTCTTCAGCAAAAGGTTTCTATCCTAAAGTAATCTTAAGTAGGTAGGAGAAGGACCCTCCAATGCCAAGGGGGATTCACATTCCAATAGACTATCAGTGGGAAATTTCACTGAAACAGATTTAAAAACATTAATCATGGAAAATGGCAAAATTTCATTTCATTTATAGTAAATAGAATCTCATATTTTATAAGGCCTAAATTGCAAATCCTCGTTAGTATGATAACTTTGTCTTTGACTGGAGATACTTGATCCATGAAATATGATAACTTACTAGACAAAAAATAAATTCTACTTCGATTCATTTATTTCCTAAGAGAATAGAACTTTGAGGGTTTTTAAAGTATACTTTCTCTCATAACATGTTTCTAGGATTTTCCTAAAATATAGTATTTGATTTAAGTTCCTTTAAGCTGTAAATGTCTGATATTCTGACCCTTCAATTTTAATTTAATTTTTAATTTTAAAAATAAATTATTAATACATTTAAGTATTGATTGATTTTATTATTCATTCTTTTACTTAAGTAAACAGGAATGTTTTAATTAATTTAATTTTCCATTTAATTTTTTTTCAATTTGGGATTGTTTCAATAACACAAGTATCATTGGACTCCCATCTAGATAAATAACAATTAATGCATGAAGTCCCAAAATGTTTCACAACGGCAAACTATTACAGTAGTTCCTTAATGTATTTTAGGATTGTACGATGTAATTTTTTACTTCATCCAGACCTAGGGAATATTTTTCTATTGTTGGAAAATCTGTATTCTTTAGAAATGATCCTATAGCAGCTTCATTTTCAGATTCATTATGTAAAGAATTAGAAAATCTATTCATCTGAATAAGTAGATGGAAAATCAAATCAAAACAACTCACCTCATATCTCGAAGATTGGCTAACATGACAGCAAAAGAAAGTAATGAATGATGGGGAGAGGGGGTGTGGAAAAGTTGGGATATTTGCATTGCTGGTAGACTTGTGAATTGATCCAACCATTCTGGAGGGCCATTTGGAACTATGCCCAAAAGGGGCTAAAAGACTGTCTGCCCTTTGATCCAGCCATAACACTGCTGGGTTTTTACCTCAAAGAGATAATAAGGAAAAAGACATGTACACGAATATTCGTAGCTTCACTCTTTTTGGTGGCAAAAAATTGGAAAATGAGGGGATGCCCTTCAGTTGGGGAATGGCTGAACAAATTATGGTATATGTTGGTGATGGAATTACTATTCTGCTCAAAGGAATAATAAAATAGAGGAATTCCATGGGAACTGGAAGAGCCTCCAAGAAGTAATGCAGAGTGAAAGGAGCAGAACCAGGAGAACATTGTACACAGAGACTGATACACTGTGGTACAATTGAATGTAATGGATTTTTCCATTAGTGGCAATGCAGTGATCCTGAAGAACCCAGAGGGATCTATGAGAAAGAACACTATTCGCATTCAGAAGAAAAACTGTGGGAGTAGAAACACCGAAGAAAAACAACTGCTTGATTACATGGGTCTAGGGGGATATGTTTGGGGATGTAGACCATAAAGGAACATCCTAGTGCAAACAACAGCAGCATGGAAACAGGTTATGATCAAGAACACATGTAATACCCAGTGGAATTGCGCATCAGCAATGGGAAGGGTGGGCAGGGTGAGGGGAGGGAGGGATAGTATATGATTTTTGTAACCAAGGATTAATGTTTGAAATTGACCAAATTAAAAAATAAATGAAATGAAATGAAATGAAAAAAAGAAAAAAGAGTATGTGAGGCCACATTTGAATTAAGGACTTTTTAAAAAATTTAATTTATTTAGTCAATTTTTAGAACATTATTCCTTGGTTACAAGAATTATATTCTTTCCCTCCCTGCCCTCTCCCTACCCTTCCTGAATCTGTTGCTCAATTTCATTGAGTATTACATGTATCCTTGATCAGAACCAATTTCTATGTTGTTGGTGTTTGCATTATGATGATCATTTAGAGTCTACCTCCCCAGCCATATCTGAGTTAAGGACCTCTTGTTTCTAGGCCTAGCTCTCAATTTGCTAAGCCACCTTTCATTCTTTTTTAGAACTCTGTGCATTAAAAAAAAAAAAAAAAAAACCACTGGTAACCAGGAAAGCAGTTTTGTAGTTTTTGAACAGTCAGATTAATTTCACTGAAACAGATGAAAAAACATTAATCATGGAAAATGGCAAAATTTCATTTCATTTATAGTAAATAGAATCTCATATTTTATAAGGCCTAAATTGCAAATCCTCGTTAGTATGATACCTTTGTCTTTGACTAGAGATACTTGATCCATGAAATATGATAACTTACTAGACAAAAAAAAATTCTACTTAGATTCATTTATTTCCAAAGAGAATAGAATTTTGAGGGTTTTTAAAGTCTACTTTCTCTCATAACATGTTTCTAGGATTTTCCTAAAATATAGTATTTGATTTAAGTTCCTTTAAGCTGTAAATGTCTGATATTCTAACCTTTCAATTTTTATTTAATTTTTAATTTTAAAAATAAATTAATAATACATTTAAGTATTGATTGATTTTATTATTCATTCTTTTACTTAAGTAAACAGGTATGTTTTAATTAATTTAATTTAGTTTTCCATTTAATTTTTTTTCAATTTGGGAATGTTTCAATAGCACAAGCATCATTGGACTCCCATCCAGATGAATAACAATTAATACATGAAATCCCAAAACATTTCACAACGGCGAACTATTACGGTAGTTCCTTAATGTATTTTAGGATTTTACGATGTAATTTTTTACTTCATCCAGACGTAGGGAATATTTTTCTATTCTTGGAAAATCTTTGTTCTTTAGAAATGATCCTATAGCAGCATCATTTTCAGGTTCATTATGTAAAGAATTAGAAAATCTATTCATCTGAATAAGTAGATGCAAAATTACACTTTTAATTTTTCTTTCCAAAGGAAATCGAAGTCAACAAGAAGAAAGACCGCCGGAAAATACTTAAGGCTATTAAGAAAGTTAGAAATTTTTGGGAAAAAAATCATCATTTCGTCTTATTATAGAAATTGATGGAAAGAAGACACAGAACCAGAAAGATGGCAAAAATGGAAAATGCAATTACTTTTGTTAAATTGAATTTTCATCATTTTACTTCTGTTACTTTTGTTATATGAACTTTTAAGGGATTTTACTTCCATGTTACTTTTGTTATATGAACTTTTAAGGGATTTTACTTCCATGTTACTTTTGTTATATGAACTTTTAAGGGATTTTAGTTCCATGTTACTTTTGTTATATGAACTTTTAATCATTTTATTACTGTTACTTTTGTTATTATTAACTTTTAATTATTTCACTTTCATGTTACATTTGTTATATGAACTTTTAAGGGATTTTACTTCCATGTTATTTTTGTTATTATTAACTTTTAATCATTTCACTTCTATGCTACTTTTTTATATGAACTTTTAAGGAATTTACTTCTATGTTACTTTTGTTATATGAACTTTTAAGGAATTTACTTCCATGTTACTTTTGTTATATGGACTTTTAATCATTTTATTACTGTTACTTTTGTTATTATTAACTTTTAATCATTTCACTTTCATGTTACATTTGTTATATGAACCTTTAAGGGATTTTACTTCCATGTTACTTTTGTTATATGAACTTTTAATCATTTTATTACTGTTACTTTTGTTATCATTAACTTTTAATCATTTCACTTCCATGTTACTTGTTATATGAACTTTTAATCATTTTATTACTGTTACTTTTTTTTTTTATTAATTTTTAATCATTTCACTTTCGTGTTACATTTGTTATATGAACCTTTAAGGGATTTTACTTCCATGTTACCTTTGTTATATGAACTTTTAAAGGATTTTACTTCCATGTTACTTTTGTTATATGAACTTTTAAGGGATTTTACTTCCATGTTACTTTTGTTATATGAACTTTTAATCACTTTATTACTGTTACTTTTGTTATTATTAACTTTTAATCATTTCACTTCTATGCTACTTTTTTATATGAACTTTTAAGCATTTTATTACTGTTACTTTTGTTATTATTAACTTTTAATCATTTCACTTCTATGTTACTTTTGTTATATGAACTTTTAAGGGATTTTACATCCATGTTACTTTTGTTATATGAAGTTTTAAGGATTTTACGTCCATGTTACTTTTGTTATATGAACTTGTAAGGGATTTTACTTCCTTGTTACTTTTGTTACATGAACCTTTAGGGATTTTACTTCCATGTTACTTTTGTTATATGAACTTTTAAGGAATTTACTTCCATGTTTCTTTTGTTATATGAACTTTTAAGGGATTTTACTTCCATGTTACTTTTGTTATATGAACTTTTAAGGGATTTTACTTCCATGTTACTCTTGTTATATGAACTTTTAAGGGATTTTTTATACATGTTACTTTTATTATATGATCTTTTAAGGAATTTACTTCTATGTTACTTTTGTTATATGAACTTTTAATCATTTTATTACTGTTACTTTTGCTATTATTAACTTTTAATCATTTCACTTTCATTTTACTTTTGTTATATGAACCTTTAGGGATTTTACTTCCATGTTACTTTTGTTATATGCACGTTACTTTTGTTATTATTAACTTTTAATTGTTTCACTTCTATGTTACTTTTGTTATATGAACTTTTAAGGGATTTTACATCCATGTTACTTTTGTTATATGAACTTTTAAGGAATTTACTTCCATGTAACTTTTGTTATATGAACGTTTAAGGGATTTACTTCCATGTTTCTTTTGTTATATGAACTTTTAATCATTTTATTACTGTTACTTTTGTTATTATTAACTTTTAATCATTTCACTTCTATGTTTCTTTTGTTTTATTATTAACTTTTAAATATTTCATTTTTAAGTAAGTATTATTTTGATAGAGGATAATTTTTGCACAGGTTAATAATTGTTACATATAACATATGAAAAAATGGTTATAATATGCACGTATACTTTTTTATAAGAACCAATATGGAATTTCCTCCATATGACCATAATGTAAAAAGCAATCATTCTAATCTAACAAAATATTTAGTTATTTTTCCTTTTCAACTTTTCATTGCCACTGCCACCAGCTTTAAGTCTCAAGTACTCTTTATTGGTTCATAATCCCAGAGAACTCAATAGGCTTTAGTCAAGCCCTCATGATGCTCTCTTACTTTTGTTTCAGAATCTATTTAAACAAAAGAAATGCATATAAAAATCTGTACATATTATAGATTTCCTGTAAGTGTATATATTGTTCATGAGATCTCCTTATTTACCTTACTTTTTTTTGTCATAATCCTCTCCAAATCATATTTTAAGAGCTACAAAGTATAGTTTTATATTCATCACTCTCTTATAGAATTTAGTTTAAATTTCTATCAAAGTATTTTAAATAACAATGAAAATAACTTCATAAAACCTCCCCCTTAAAATTTCAGTTCATTCTCTCATAAAGGTATAAAAGCTCAGTGGAATAAGGATACCTCTTTAGGATTCATTCATAGGCACAGGCAGCACTTATGCTTTGGGACATGGGTGAACAGAACACGTTGGAGGGCAATGAAATTAGAGCTAAGAGATATCCCAAAACTATCCTCATTAAGGACATTGTAACATGTAAGGCATCCATTGATGTTAAGTGAGCAGCCTAGATGTAATCATAAAACTGACTGGACAGGACCCTTCCTCCTGATAGGGAATATTTTAATATAGATACTTGCACATACACATGTATTTCCATTTAAATGTGTATACACATATCTAAAATAATCTATACTAAAAAATAAGCATCATATGAAACTGAGAAACACTAGCAGCTATCCCAATAAATATAAGAGTAATGAAAAAATAACAACTCTCCCCAATACTATTTGAAAATTTTCCGGAAATACAATAGTAATAAGAAAGACAAATCCAGGACCTAAAGAGAGGAAAACAGGAGTATATTTGTTATTCTTATTTGCTTATAACTGACAGATGTCTTAGAAAATCCTAAAAAATCAGGAGATATTGTAACTGAGATGAGAATTTATAGCAAATTTACATTCTACAAAGTAAACCCTCAAAAATCAATACTATTTCTATATAATAGCCACAAAGATTCAATGGGTAGTAATAGAGATAAAAATCACAGTGTAAATAACTATAAGTAGCTGCAAATAACATGTTAGGATCAAACTACTGAAATATACAAACTAATTGTATAAACAACATTATAAAGTGATCCTTGAGGAAGAAAACTATAAATAGCTGGAGGGAATATTCATTATTCATGACTGGTGATCATAATTTAGGGCAAGTGTCAGTGCTACTCTACTTAACCAATTTCTAGTGCTATGGCAATCAGATTTTTAAAGGTTACATTTTGAAATTCAATAGAATTATAACAACTCAATTAAAAAAACATATTTAAAGGGAAATAATGAATGAAGACTGGGAAATATAAAGTCTGTAAATTAAATACTGAGTCCAGACTTCATACTGTTATAAGGAAGCAATCACCAAAGCCATACTCTAATGATTAAAAAATTGAAAATTAATTTTGTATATATAGTCAGTGAAGGGTGGTTTAGCATAAATGTTTGTTGTATTGTGACAAAGGCTTTTTTCTATATCAAAAAATTATGTGGTTTAGGTTGTTTTTCTTTTCTATATGATTGTCTTTACTCTTTTCCTTATGTTAAACTATCTTTTGTATTCCCCCCATAAATCTAATTTTTTTAATCACAGATTGGTTTTTGGCTTAATCACTGTATTTTGTTGACAGAATTTTACTAAAAATTGTTAAATTAAGTTTCATTAAAAGTCTGGACTTCTGTAATTTTTCCTTCCCTTGTTTAGGTGTTAGGATTATAATTATTCAGTGAAATTTAATAGTGCTTTCTCAATGTTTTGAAAATATTTCATGTGTATAGTAATACTATAATTATTCTTTGAAAGTTTGACTCAATTCAGGACTAGGAATTTTTCACCAATATCCCCTGAATTCCCACTTTGGCATGGCATTTCATTTATACTTTGATTTCTTTCTCTCAATTTGATTATTAAAGAACTTTATATGGGATTCTGTTAGTTTGGATATTTAACATGCTCCAAGATTTTTCTCTATTTTGTATTTTCAGTTTTATCATCATAAAGTCATATAAAGTTGGAAATTATTTGATTCCAGTTTTGTGTTTTATTATATTTTCTAGATTCTTAATTGGATTTTCTTCCATCTTTCTAATCATGTTGATGATTTGTCAAATTTGTTCATCTTTTTCAAAAAATCAACTTGTAGTTTTATGCATTATTTTCATCATTTGCAAAGTGGATTTTTTACTTAGTTTTCTCTAATTTTTCATAGTTCATTTTTCTATATTTTCTATTTATTAGCTGCGTTTCAGATATTTTAGTATGTTATTTCATCCTTACAATTTCTAATTGCATTTCCTGTTTTACCTAAAAGTTTATCAATTAAAAAGTCATGTTGGTTTTCCAAGTTATGTCTCTTAAAATTCTTTTATGTTATTTCAAATTTTTTAAATTGTCTTTTCTTTTTCCTATAAAATGTGGGAAATGAATAATAAACTCTTTTATGAATTTATATTGTCAATCAAATTTCTATATCGGCCATGTTGAAAAAATACGAATGTCTTATTCTGTACTCTTGAGTCTTTGATTTATCAGGAGGCAAATAGTATACTTTTTCATTAAGCGTCTTGCATCATGGTTGGTCATTACACTGATTAGAATTCCTAATTTGTTCAATGTTTTTGTCATTACCATATTGTTCTCCTTGGCTCTGTTTACTTGTCTCTCCTTCACACTTTACAAGTCTTCCCATTATTTTCTCAAACCTTCTTCCATTATTTATTGAAATACAATAACATTCTATCATATTTCCATCACATAACTTTCAGCCATTCCCCAATTTGTGGGCTTGCCTTCAAATTTCTATCCCTAGCCACATTAAAAAGGTATATAATATATTTTACAATATGTATGCAAATACATATATGTGATATATAAATATCTTTATATATATGACTATCACTCCCTTCCTCTGGCCTCCCTCTAATTACCCCATTTTCCCACAGTAAGGCCAGCTACATCTCTCACTATGAGTGCTAAGGGGGTAGTATCCTTTTTTATACTTTTTAAACTTTTACTTTATGTCTTAGTACCAATACTAAGTAAAAAGTTCCAAGACAGAAGAACAGTAAGGGCTAGGCAAAGTTGCCAAATTTGAATGCAGGACCTGTCTGTAGGTCTGGCTCTCTAACCATTGAAAAACCCAGCTGTCCTGGTATGATCCCTTAATAATGAAGTCTTCAGCCATCATATCAGTGTGTTATGTTTACCCTATTAGGTGATTAGGATCTGGTTACTTTAACACTATGAACATCAATTAGACTTTGGTAAGAGATATTTGCTTCAACAATATAGTAAGAAAAGAATTCCAAATATTACCCCAACACCTTTTCTCCTATTTCAACACAATCACAGGCAAGGATGAGATCATACTTAACTTGGATTTGATCCACCAAATTTACTTACAAATCTCTCACTGAACAATGGAAGACTCTCTCTCTCTCTCTCTCTCTTTTTTTTTTTTTTTGCTTTTAAGCATAGCCCAGGCTGGACCCCAGGCCCCAGACTTTCTGTAAGTGGCTAGAGCTTCTGAACTTTTAAAATGCACAAGGCCTGGCCATCTGCATTCTCTTTCACCTAAAAGAAGACAAAAAAGACACAAAATGACAAAAGTCACAGCATGGCATGTACTCCCAACTTCAGCTAAAATCCAGGTAAGACATGATCTGAGAACCCTATGGCAACTGGCCATCCTCACACACTCTACACGAAGGAAAGGGCCTTGACCATGTTTCCCATTGGATATTTTTGAGTATACCCCGGTTCTACAGCCCATCAAAAAGGCTCCTCTTCACCACATTGTCAGAGGACCCAAGACAAATACCTTGCAAATACTCCACAGCCTGCAGGGAGATCAACCTATGCCAGTTCATAGATGGGTCTGTTTGGTTGGCTTTCCATTATGATCACAATAAATGTTTCTGAAATAAGAAAAGTACCCCAAATGCCTAAGATTAACCACTATTTCATGATGGAAAATCCTTCATCAAGGGATTGAAACTACAGTTCTCAAAAGAAAAATTGTAAGTTATCATCAACTTTATTAAACATGATTGCAAATCATTAATAAAATTGTATGCATTAACAGAATGGGGGCTCTACCTCAGGAGGTAGCATTACAAAAGGTCAGAACTGCCAATTTTGGAGAGGATATATAAAAATTAGCACAATGAGTTGTTCTACCTTTGACATGGCATATCCATTTGGGAAAACAATTTGGAATTATAATTTTGAAAAAGTGACTTAAAATGTCTATGCCCTTTGAATATTTTACTCTCAAGCATACATTCCCAAGAAACAAAAAAACTAAAAAGGTCCCCCTGACATCTAAATATTCATTATACCCTTTATGTTGTTGGAGGCAATTAGGGGAAGAAGTGGTTAGCATGCCGGGCATGGTGTCAGAAGACACAAGTTCAGATCTAGTTTCAATTACTCATATCCTGGGCAAATCGCTTAAATATTATATTGTCTGTGTCTTGGCTCAAATTTTGCTCAAATAAACTCGGACAATATAACATTTAAATGTAGTAGCTTCTGGGAATTTTTTAAGGTTTACAATCCTAACCTTATGAAGTAGGTTCTGAGAATTTCTAAGGTTCACAGCACCGAGCGGGCAACCTGGACAGAGCTACAAAGACTCCACATATTGCTCTAGCTTTCCATGAGGTTTTGGCCTCAGGACATATCCAGTACCACCCAGCTGAATTTAATCCCATCAAAAGTCTTCAGAAGTCAGGGAAGTCCAAACTCCAAGATCCCTTCCTCACAGACTTCTGGACTTTAATATAAAGAAGGAAACAATAAGTAAATTAGGTGAACACAGAATAGTATACCTGGTAGACCTTTTGGAAGGGAAAGATTTTAAAACCAAGCAGGACATAGAAAGAGTCACAAAATATAAAATAAATAATTTTGTCTACATCAAATTAAAAAGTTTTTGTACAAACAAAACCAATGTAACTAAAATCAGAAGGGTAACAACAAATTGGGAAACAATCTTCATAAAAACTCTGACAAAGGTTTAATTACTCAAATTTACAAAGAGCTAAATCAATTGTACAAAAAACCAAGTCATTCTCCAATTGATGAATGGGCAAGGGACATGAACAGGCAGTTCTCAGCCAAAGAAATCAAAACTATTAATAAGCACATGAAAAAGTGTTCTACATCTCTTATAATCAGAGAGATGCAAATCAAAACAACTCTGAGGTATCACGTCACACCTAGCTGATTGGCTAATATAACAGCTATGAAAAAGAGTGAATGCTGGAGTGGATGTGGCAAAGTAGGTACACTAATTCATTGCTGGTGGAGTTGAGAATTAATCCAACCATTCTGGAGGGCAATTTGGAACTATGCCCAAAGGGCGATAAAAGAATGTCTGCCCTGTGATCCAGCCATAGCACTACTGGGCTTGTACCCCAAAGAGATAATAAGGAAAAAGACTTGTACAAGAATATTCATAGCTGCACTCTTTGTGGTGGCCAAAAATTGGAAAATGAAGGGATGCCCTTCAATTGGGGAATGGCTGAACAAATTGTGGTATATGTTGGTGATGGAATACTATTGTGCTAAAAGGAATAATAAAGTGGAGGAATTCCATAGAGACTGGAAGAACCTCCAGGAAGTGATGCAGAAGGAAAGGAGCAGAACCAGGAAAACATTGTACACAGAGACTGATACATTGTGGTACAATCGAAGGTAATGGACTTCTCCATTAGTGGAGATGCAATGTCCCTGAACAATCTGTAGGGATCTAAAAAACACTATCCACAAGCAGAAGATAAACTGTGGGTGTAAAATACCGATGAAAAGCAACTGCTTGACTACAGGGGTGGAGGGGATATGACTGAGGAGAGACTCTAAATGAACACTCTAATGCAAATACCAACCACATGGAAATTGGTTTGAATCAAGAACACATGTGATACCCAGTGGAATTGCGTGTTGGCTGTGGGAGAGGTGGTGGGAGTGGGGGAGGGAAGAAAAGAAAATGATCTTTGTTTCCAATGAATAATGTTTGGAAATGACCAAATAAAAATCAAAAAATAAATAAAAATAAAACCCTTTTCTCTCCCTACTCAAGTTTGGGGGAACTCAGGCTTTGGCAGCCTGAGCCCCCTGCTAGTCAAGTTGACTGACCCTGGGTTTGGCCCCTTGGCCACAGTTCAGAAACAGGGCAACAGGAGCTGAGGTAAAGCCTGACAGAATCAAAATGCCTTTTTTCAGGTTTCTCTTCTCTCAGTCCCTTCAATTGAGAAGTGTTGGGGGGAAATTTCCTGTCACAAGCAGGAAAAAGTGGGTAACCCTCAGGATAAAGTCTTATTCAACCTTCTGTCTTCAGCTTCTCCCCACTGAAAGACCAATTGCTCTTCTGAAGATAACCTTCTCTTCCTCAAGATTCCAACCTCCTGCTCCTGGCGCCCCTTCCCCAATGAAGTGATCAGATCCACACACTCTTCAGCCTGGCACTTTTTGTTTAGTGCCTGCCTCTGTCACAAGATCTAATGTTGGGCATTTTAAGTGAAAAATTCAATTATTTAGTTTTGTATTTAAAATCATTCATCTAGTGTGTCATAGAATGATTGAAAATATTTCTTTATTCTGAACTTAAGCATTACATAAAGTGAGCATGTCTCAAAGTAGAAAAGTGGTTTGTATATAGAATTAAGAATCTCTACCATATGGAGCTAGAATTATTTTTATTGGTATATAATACATTCAAAATGTTTCTTTCAAATTTATCCTGTTTCTATGGTTTATAAAAAGGTTAATTCTGGGCTTCCTTCTGTTATCTTTTATGGAGATTCTAGGTTTTTTTTTTTATAAGAACCCAATATTTGATCAATTACCCCAAATCTATACCACTGAGTCTCCAATGTCTCTTAGACAGTACCATAATGTTGAGATGATCACTGCTTTATAGTACAGTTTAAGATCTGGTACTGGTAGGCTCCCACCATTCACATTTTTCCCCCATTAGTCCCCTTGATATTCCTTTGTACTTCCAGATGAATTTTGTAATTATTTTTTCTAGTTCAATAAAATAGTTTTTTTGGTAGTTTTATTAATATGGTACTGAAAAAGTAAATTAATTTTTAGGTAGGAAGTATCATTTTATTATGTTAATTCATCCTAGCCATGAGTCATTGTACTTTCCCAATTATTTAGATCTAGTTTTAATTGTGTGGAAAGTGTTTTGTAATTGGGTTCATAAAATTCCTGCTTGTCTTGGCAAGTAGATTGCTAAATATTTTATATTGTCTAGGGCAATTAAAATGAAATTTCTTTTTCTAAGTCTTGCTGCTGAATTGTTGTTGGAAATATGGCTGGCAGAGGGTTTCTCCCACTCCCATCTTCTGTGCTAGTTTTGTTGATTTCAGAATCTTAGCAGTAGATAGAAAGCAAACAAGAACAGTTCTAACTTTCAGAAACTGGTTGGGCCTGTGTCTTTGGGCTGAATTGAGAAGAGGCACTCGGAATCAGGACTGGGAAGCCAACACTCCTCCCACCTCCAACACCAGGAAGGAAGTAACAACCAGGCAGGAATAAGGGCTAGTCACAAGACCCAAATGCCACTCCCAGTTGCCCCTTCCCCCACCAACTATCAGTCTTGTTTCCTTTCCAAATAGCCTTCTTACCCTTCTCCCCAACTTCTTGATTTTAGTCAGTCTCTCTCTTTTCCCCTCCCTAATGTTACTCCCTTTCCAATGTCCTCCCCTCTTATTTATTCCCCTCTTACTATAGTGCCTTTTAAATGACCCCCCAACCTCTCCCTCTCTTGTGTAGCTCCCCTCCCCACATGCCCATTTATTATCCTTCTACTTCTCCATAAGAAACAATACAATTCTCTGCCCCAATGGATCTGATTGTTCTCTCTCTGAGTCAATTTCAGTGTGTATAAGATTTAAGTATTACATGTTGCCAAACTCTTCCATTCTTCCATTGAATTGATCTTCTCCCCCTCCCCCATGAGCTTCTTTATGAAAAATATATTTACCCCATTTTATCTCTTTTCCAATTTCTCTTAGTATTAACCTATGTTTACATCTAGTTTTTTAAATACATTTTGACATATCATCCTATACAGTTTGTCACTGTACCCTCTTTCTAGCTAACCTGATGAAAATAACATTTTTAAGTGTTATCAAAATCTTTTCTTATAGAAATACATATCATTTTTACCTCATTGGGTCCCTTAAAAAGTTTGGTTTTCTTTCTTTTTTCTTTCTTACCTTTTGGTGATTCTCTTGAGTTCTGTTTTGGGGTATGAAATTTTCTGTATGTCAGGTCTTTTCTTTAGGAATGCTTGGAAGTCTTTTTAAAATTAAATTACCAAAATTTCCAGTGCATGACTATAATCAATATTGCTGGGTAGTTGATTCTTGGTTGTAGACCCAGTTTCATATTTCATATTCTGTAATATCATATTTTTTGCCTTGCAGTCCATCAGAGTGGATGCAGCCAGTTCCTGTGTTATCCTAACTGTGCATCCATGATATCTGAATGGTTTCTTTGTAGCATCTTTTCCTTATTCTGGAAATTCTTGAACTTGGCTATAACATTCCTTGGTGTTGTCAATTAGCTATTAAATGCAGCAGGTGGTCTGTGGATTCTTTCAATGTCTACTTTACCCTCTTGTTCAAGAATGCCTGAGCAGTTTTCTTGAATAATTTCCTGTAGAATGATATCCAGACTTTTTTCTTTGGTCATGATTTTCTGGTAGTCCAATGTTTCTTAAATTGTCTCTTCTGGATCTATTTTTTAGGTCTTTTTTCCCAACGATTCCTTTTTCTTCTGCAGAGAAATGGAATTAAAAAATGAAGAGATGGAATTGAAAAGAATAATAGAAGAAGAAGGTCAGAAATATAAAAAAGACCTCAAGGAAATTGATGAAAGTGTGAGAGTACAGTTCATATATATATATATATATATATATATATATATATATATATATATATATATATATATATATATGAACTGTATCTATGATTAAAAACCCAGTGTCTGGCTCAAATATTTTCCCTCTTCTTTGTGAATAAAATCTACACACAGAGAGTGGTTTCATTTGATAATATTAAGAAGGAAGACTTACTATGAAGTCCTCCTTCTAATGTCCATCCTGGATGTCTAAACCTCACCAAGTCGGTAACATCTTAGTGCTCTGGGAAACTCTCTGCAACTAGAGAGCAATGGAAGTGACACTTTCCTTCAAAAAGTTAATTCTTCACTGGGAGATCTTTTTGCCTTTGAATTCTATCCCTAACCTCATCTACTATGTCTATTCCTATCCCCTTTCCCTTTCCCATCCCCATTTCGACCTCTATACGAATGTCTATCCCTATCCCTAACTTCATGTTAATCCTTAAATCTATTTTGATTATTATTCCCTGACAACCTATTCATGGAATTTGTGTATAAGTATTTTTCATGTATAGTATTAAGGGGTTAATTGGAGAGCAGAGAGGCCAGATAAGTGGCTAGCAGGTACAAATGAGTTATTTATAGAATAGTTATGAATGCTGGAGAAAAAAAGGATTGAATAAATTGAAATTAATAGAATTATTATGGTTGCACAAATTTCAGACTAACAACTTGATAGAGAAACTTAAAAAATACGTGAACATATCTGAAGTGAATATCGGAAATCAGCCTGAGGAGACAGTAAAAGAAGATATAACAACAGGGCAATTATTGGCCGCAGAGGATATCAGTTTAGGTAAGAGTTTGATTCTTGATTAGGCTGAAAGGAATCAATTAGTGTCAAGAAAAGAGGCAGCAGAGGTTATAATGTAAATATGGAATTTTAGCTGATAAACATTCTGTTGGTCTATTAACACAAATATTTTTAATTTTTTAATTGTACAATTTTAATTTTAAATTAAAAAATTTTTAAAAATTAAAAAAAATTTAAATGTTACATGGAGAAACAATTTTGGACAAGTTTTTTTTTTTACCATTTTAAAATTCAGATTTGCTACTTACCCTCCTCCCGCTCCCAGACAAGATGATTAATAGGAGAGAGGAGCATATACCCATACTTTCATGTTATACATACTTCCATGTTCTTTCTGTCCATAGATGATAGAAGACACCTATCACTCTTACAATATAAATCTCATGAAGGTTATATTATAGGAGCAGATGTCAGGTTTTGATCTGTCCTTAGCTTCTAAAATTCTGTCTTTGGCTACAGACACTATTTTCTTCATGAATCCCTTGCAGTTATCTTGGAGACTTACTTTACTGATAATGGTTTTAGTCCTTCACAGTTGATCATGGCAAAATACTTCTGTTACTATATACATTGTTCTTCTGGTTCTGTTCACTTTTTTCTGAACTCACTCTTTCACTGTTTTTTTATGGTACAATAGTATTTCATTATAACTATATAGAACAACTTGTTCATTCTTCTCCCACATGATGAATAACCCCATAGTTACCAATTCTTTGCCACTACAAAAAAAGGTGCCAATAATATTTTGGTACAGTTAATTCCTTTTATTCTATCTTTGATCCATTTGGGATACTAAGCCTGTAATGAGACTACCGGCTCAAAGGGTATGCATAGTTGTCTTTGGGTATGGTTCCCTATAGCTCTCAAGAATGGTTGTATCATTTCATAGTTCCACCAACAGCATATCAGTGTTTCATTTTTCCCATGTCTCCTCCAACATTTATCATTTAAGTCAGTTTAGCTAATATGAAAGTTAAGAAGACATATCTCAGAATTGTTTTAATTTAACTTTCTCTCATCAGTAGTGATTTGGAGCATTTGTTCCTATAACTGAATAATTTTAATCTCTTCCTCTGAGAACTGCCTGTTGATATCTATTTCTTGATTGGGGAATGTTTTGTATTCTTATAAATTTGACTTGGTTCTCTATATATTTGAGAAATGAGGCTTTAGTCAGATACTTTATATAACCCCCCCCCATTGGTTGTTTCCTAGATTTGTTGTTTCCTTTCTCATTTGTTTTATTTCAGTAAAATCTTTTAAATTTAATTAAATTAAAATACTTTTTTAAATTAAGTAAGCCATGATTTATATATTTGATTTATTTTTTCAAAAAACCAAATTTTTTTCTTATTTGTTAGTTCTATAGTTTTATTTCAATTTATTCATATCTCCCTTGATTTTCAGGATTTCCAAATTGCCGTTTAATTATGGGTTTTTAATTTGTTTTTTTATAGTTTTTTTACTTGCCTAACCAATTAATTGATGTTCTGTTTCTCTATTTTATTAATATAAGCTATGAGATATGAATTTCCTTCTAAGTAGTGCTTGGCTACATCCCATAAATTTTGTTTGCATTCCATAAATGTTGTTAATGAAATTGTTATTTGTTTCTATGATTTAATCTTTGATCCATTTGCTCTTTAGGAAAAGATTGTTTCTAATTCTAAAAATTAGTTTCTAATTTATTTTTAGTCTTCTGCATTTTGTGTCACTTTTCTAGCATTCTGGTCTGAAAAGTATGGATTTAATATTTCTGTTTCTTAACATTTGGATGTGAGGCTTTTATGACCACTTATGTGGTTGATTTTTGTGAAAGTCACACATATTGCTGAGAAAAAGTGCTTTCCTTTCTATTTCCCTTCAGTTTTCTCCAGAGGTCTATCATGTCTGGGTTTTCTAAAGTTCTCTTTACCTTCTTAACTTCTTTCTTGTTTATTTTCTGGTTGGATTTATCTACTTTTGACAGGGGAAGGTTGAGATATTCCCCACTAGTAATATTCTTATTTTATTTTTCCTTCTGTAACTTCATTAATTCTTCCTTTATGAATATGGATGCTATGACATTTGATACATAAATGTTTAATAATGATATAATTTTCATTATCTATCAAACCTTTTATCATTATGATATTTCTTTCCTTATTTCCTTTGATCAGATCAGTCTTTGCTTTTGATTTCTCTGAAATCAGATTTGCTATCCTGGCTTTTATTACTTTATTTGAGGCATAGTATATGCTACTCCAGCCTCTTTTATTCTGTGTGTGTTGTCTCCATGTTTTAAATGTGTTTCTTGTGGGCAGAATAATGTGGTGTTCTGGTGTTTAAACAACTCTGCTATCCTTTTCTGTTTTATGTGTAAGTTCAGTCCATTCACATCCACATTCCATATTACTAATTGTGTTTTCATGCATCTTATTTTCCTTGTTTATTCTTCTCTTTCTCTCTTTTCAGCCTTTCCATGTTCATAGATGTTTTGTTATTGACTATCACCTCCCCCAATTCAACCCTCCTTTTTTGTTCACCCTCAACCCCTTATTCTCTCTAACCTCCTACTTCCCTATAGGGTAAGATAAGTTTCTACAGATGAATATGGCTGTTATTTCCTTTTTGAGCTAGTTCTGATGAGAGTAAGGTCCAATCAGAGTTAAAGCACATCTCCTCCACTGGATTTGCTGTTTATGTGCCTGTTAATGAGAAATAGTTTGCCTCCTTCTAGATCTCCTTTTCTCTCTTCTCCATTTATTCTTCTTTCCCATTCCCTCCCATTTAATATCATCCCATCTTATTTAGCTTCCTTTCTTTGATGCATACCCCTTTTATTGCTCCAATATTAAGTATTTTAGATACTTTAATCTTAAGTATTATTTTCAATATTAAGTATTTTAGATTCTTTAGCTTTAGCTTGCCTTTGAACTATTATAGATGTCTTAATTATTTCAATGATCATCTTGCCAGGTATGAATGAACTCAATTCAACTTTCGCAAAACTATCAAGTATTATTCCTCTCTTGAGTTTTGAATTTAGTCATCAAATTTTGTTTTCAACTTTTTTGCATGAGAAAAGTCCAAATTTCTCTATTTCATTAAAGAGCAGTTGTTACCTTTTGGAAGTTTAATCTTGGCTTTACTCGGTGTATAATTCTAGGTTGCAGTCCTTTGAATCTTTGCTTTTCAGAATGTCATATTCTGTGCCTTCCAGTCCTTTAATGTAAAAACTGCTATGTCCTGGAGAATCCTGACTATGGCTCCTCAATATTTAAAATGTTTCCTTCTGGCAGCTTCTACTACTTTTTCTGTGGCCTGGGAGTTCTGGAATTTGGTTATAGTAGTACTGGGGTATTTTATTTTGGGTTCTCTTTCAGGAAGAGATTGGTGGATTCTCTCTATTTCTATTTCCCCCTCTTGTTTGAGGATATCGTAATATTCCCTGAGGACTTCTTAAAATATGAAATTCAGGATTTTCTATTGATCATGGTTTTCAGGTATTCTGATGATCTTCAGATGATTTCTCCTGGGTCTATTTTCTAGGCTGGTCATATTTACAATTGAAGTATTTCAGACTTTCTTCTATTTTTTTTTTAATTTTGGATTTTGTTTTATTGTTTCTTGCTTATGGTTTCATTAACTTCTATCAGTCCAATTCTAATTTTAAGGAGTTTTCTTCCTTGAGTTCTTGGGTTTCCTTTTCCACTTGACTGTCTTTTCTTTAAAGGGTTGTTTCCTTCAGGTTCTGTTTTGTTTGTTTTGGTTTTGGGTTTGTTTTTTTGTTTTGTTTGTTTGTTTGTTGTTGTTGTTGTTTTTTGGTCTCTATTCCCATTTGGTGGATTCAATTAATTAGGAAGTTTTTTTCTTCAATGATTTTTTTCCCCCAGCTGTTGAGTTTTTCAATTAATTCCCTTATATTTTTTAACTTCTTCCAGGGATTCTTTTTAAGATCTAAACTCCTTGCCCACTTTCTTTTGAGGCTTCACATGTTTCCTTTATGGCATTGTTGTCCTCTTCTGAGTCCATATATTGATCTTCCTTGTCACTAAAGTACATTTCCCAGGTCAGTTTTTTCTTTTTTTACTTGTTTTTCCATTTTTTTCTTTCCTTTGTAACCATATTTATCTTTTGAGATCCTTCTCTGTTCCTGGAGTAAAAGGGTATATTGTTCTAAGATTACAGAGTACTCTTCTCTGGTATTTGGTGTAGGACTAGCTGCCCTTGTTCCTCGTGGTTTGCCTGTCAAGGAGACAGCAGTACTGGCATGTTCTGGGGAGGTTGGCAACTGTTTCATCCAACTATATTTAGCATAATGACTTACCAGTTCCCCCATTGTTTTGTGGGTTAGTCTGGTCCCCACTATGTTGCTTCACTGCCCCTACCAAGTAGCCTGGGTGGAAAAGGTTCCCTGCTTTGATTTCTACTGCCCCAGGCTTTCCCCCACCACATGTAAGTAAGCAAATTACTTCACTGTAGTTCTAGTTCCCCCTTCTTGCATCCCTGTAACCTCAAGATTCTTTTGCCATTTGGAAGTGGATAGTTCATTGTTAATTCTAGTTCCATCTTTACTCCTTTGGACTCCCAAGGCTCTGATGTCACATGAGAGTTTGAAGGTTCCTTACCTTCTCTACGTGTATAGAGTGACTCCAGCTGGGTTCCAAGATCTGCCAGTACTATCAGATTGCTCTCTTCTGTTACCTACAGTGAGATGTTGCTCCAACTTTTCTTTGTTTTGAGGCAATTTGTTTTCTTTTGTTTTTGCATTGAGGAAATGGAGTGCCTTTTCTTCCTACATCTTAACTTTCAGCATGCAACTTTTGTCTTCATGCAAAATCTGAATAAAAGTGAAGAGGGCAGTTCTAAAGAGAGGAAGCTGCTGAGGTATCTATATCCATAAATGTACATATTCACATATGTACACACATATACATCCATATATACATATACATATCTATATGTCTGTACATATATGCATGTGTGAGCATAGAATGCCTTCCGCATGTTAAAGATTTTTTTTCATAGACATTGAAAATGTTTTTTTTACCAAGAACTCCTTGAGAGCAGAGATTGACTTTTTTGTCTTTTTCTGTATCCTTGGTGCTGTACCTGGAACACTTGATGCACTTACTAATGATTGTTGACTTATTCAAAACCTAGAATTTGTTTTTTTAAGATATATTATCTATAAAAAGAAGAATGTGCATTTTTGAAAGACTTTCAAGTTTTTGAACTATAACACTCAAGGATGAGATAGAACATTTTGTTATCCCTATTACTACAAGAGGAAACTAAGAATCACAGCTGATGATTACCTTTGACTTATATGTTTCTGTGCCAAGAATAATCCCATGTGTCTTACCACAAAGTTTATATTCTGCCTGATTATAAGTAAATTTTCTGGGAAAAAGAAACATATAGACATACACACACACATACAGACAAAACACAAATACACATACAAATGGTATCTAGGCTGGTGCAAAAACTGAAGCTAGTGAGCGGGGAAAAGATTGCAAAAACAGAAAATTACTCCTAAATTTATAAATTACCTATCAAGATCAACGCTGCCATATTCTTAAGAGATGTGCATTATACAATGTCACATGTATCTGATTTCTTTTAATGTAAAATACTCTCTTTAAGGCATATCATCTTGTTTTATCTTCATGACAACTCTGTGGAGGAGGTTACATAAATATCATTTTCCAGATTTTACGGAAAACAAAAACAGGAAGAGTCTGGAAATAAGACACTACTTGTTCAAGTACACCCAGCTCGTAAATGGACAAGCCAAGATTCTGTGGGAAGAATGCATTGTCACTTTAAAGATATATTACAGAATCCAAATTGTAAGAAGGAATGGAATACATTCTCTCCCTAGTTAATCTGTGTCACCCTAAGATTTTATTAAGCGTGGGGCTCACTCTAATTCCCTACTTAAAATGAATGTGTAAACTCTAGCTTGAGTCTCTAGCTGCCTTTCTAATGAGACTCACCATCACCTTTGTCAGAGTTATGCAGAAAGTGAGGCAGGTCAAGATTCTTTTGAGAAAAGTGAGGTGGGGGGAGGATTCAGTCTATTTCGCCTTCTGCAGATTTGACTATACCATTTACTAGCTGTTTGGAACTTTGAACAACTTACTTAACTACTCATGTTCTTTAAATCTCATATGAAAAGTAGTACTGTGAGAACACCAATCTGACCTTTTGGTGTACATAGTTTCAAAGGAGAAATGCTTGGAAAAAATATTGGACAAATTAAATAAAGAAGTATTATATATACATTTACATATACATATACATATATACATATTCTGAAAAGAATGAGTTCCACATACCAACCAGTGAAGTTTTTTAAAGAATACAGTTCTTTCAGAACAAAAATGACACAATAGAGAAAAGAGAAATGGATCCTATTTTGACTCTGGCAAAGGCTTAAAAGTACAGGTAAATTTGGAACAACGATTGCCCAGGTGCCAAGAAGAGGAAAAGATCATGAAAAAGTGGTTGGAATGGAACAGAGAGGATATTATAGAACAGAGATGATGTTATAAGCATCAGTGTTTGATATTAATAAACATTTTAATCACTGACATAGATAAAAAATAGATTCCATATGAAATTTGCAAATAATTTGTTTTAGCTTTAATTTTCCCAAACCTAGTACTATGAAAAATATATTTTTGAATGTTTTAAATGAATATTATTTTAGATATATCTGTATCTATCTCTTTCGATCTATATGACTGTCCATCTAAATTTAACTGTTGGCAAATAAGTTAGAGATGGCTTCCTTTCTTAGCTATAGATGTTAGACAACCTATATAGATGTTAGACAACCTATCTATATAGAAGGTTCATTAGAAATCACTTTCTTGGGTGTCATCATTTACCTGAATTTGTCTGGTATTGTGAATATGACAACTTTTGGAGCATCATTGCCATTGCTAACAGTAGGCAATCTGGTTCAGCCTTTTGAGTCTGGGGTGAATGAGTCACAGTGGGAAAGTGGATGATGCACTTCAGGGGCTGTTATTTTTTTGGCTGCTGAGTACCATTATTATGGTGATATGTTCAGTTGGTGTTCAGGGAGGGTTAGGACCTCTACTGTGAGAGCTTGCTGATTGCTTTTCAGGGCTGCTTATCCCCGTTTGGTGTCTACCTCTTTCCCAGCTCTTACCTGTGGCTCCAAGCTATAGTTTTCAGCAGCAGCCTGTTAAAACTGTCCAGGCAGATGGGTTAAGCTTGGGTTTATGTCTAACCCTAGCCTTGTGAAGACCTCTCCTGCGAGAACAGATGGATGAGGCAATTTGTTTCAGTAGCCATGAAGGTGGCTGAAGCAAACACTTTCGAGTGCTTAAAACTTGGATGGCTATTAGAGACACTGACATCATTTAGGTGCATTTTCAGTCATCCTGACTTTTGTCTTGCCACAGGATTTAGATGACTCTGGAAGAAAGAGTGAGGCTGACAACTCTGGGCAACTCACTTAAATCCAATTCACATATAAGTTAAGATATTACCCTGTGATGTCACTGGTATTCTTTGAAATGAAGGATCACCACCACCACCACCAATTGATGGAACATATTTTTTATTGACTGAATCATCCTTTTATCTTCTTAAATCTAGCTTTGTTTTAAACTGCCCTTGCAGCTGGCTAATATTTTCTTGTAGATTCCAAATGATCAGTTTTTCAGGAGGAAGCTCAAAAATTATCTATTTAATCCACTCATTTTGTAGGTGAGGAAAATGAAGCCCAGAGAATACATATAGATGACTAGCTCCCCTGCTAAGACTTCAAGTGTCTTGCCTCTAAATCCAATGCTCTATGTTCTTACCTCTGCATGATAATATAGAGGGTCATTAGCAATAGGAAGCAATTAAAGGTTGCTGTTGCCTCTGGTTAAACCTAGGAAGAAACTTATACTGTTCTACTCATTGAATTATTCATATTCTTAGATATCACAATTAAAAAAAACAAGTAGAAGAATTACTAGAACAGGAGATCAGCAGTGGCAAACCTGCAATGGGAAAAGCTCCAATGCAGTTTTCCTGGTTTTGGTAAGAGATATGCTTTTTATAAATGGATAACAAAATTCTTAACAGACAAAATGATTTATTTCTGCTGGATTTTACCCCAATTGGCTACCATTTTGCTGTGTTTTTCCTTTATATAAAAGAACCTCATTATTTCTGTATGGTTTCTCAGTTGTTCACATCTTCCTCAAATGGACTCTGGCATAGAGGTATCTAACTCACAGCCTATGGAGTGGCCCCAAGAGATCCATTTCTTTTTGAGTTTGATAACACCAACATAGAGGAAAAAATATAGGACATAGAGTGTATCTAGGGTCAAATTGGAGCTTTGTCACTTCAACTTGTGTGATTGAGGTTATGTGATTTCTGATCAATACGTTTGAGATTTCTCATCTATATAAAATGAGGGGATGGCACAAGTTGACATCCAGTGTTACTTCCAAATCTACATCAGGGAAACTTCAACTCCTTACAAGACAAATCATGTATTAGTTGTGTTTAATGTAGAGGAGGAAGCGGTAGGGAGAGATGATACCATGCCACATGCACAAAACTTTTAACTTAATTGACTTACATTTCTTGTTTGTTTCTTTTTCTTAACATAAAAGTCAGGTTAGGTTATACCTATTCTCTTCGATATATGCCTACATAGACATGTGCCCCATAAAAAACCAAAGTTCCTTTAAAATATGGCTTTATCTTTCTTATGGAATTGAAATTTATGAATTTTTATAGTGTGTTTCTCTTTAGGTAACTTTTTGCATCATAATAGAATATATTTTATGCTTTAATTATTTCCCTCTCAAATCTTGGATGATTCTAGCAATGTCCAAGGATACAATTGGCGGAGTTTCTTTTGTTTTAAAAAACATGTAAACAAGTAAAGAATGTGCGCAAGCAGGAAGAAACTGACCTAAAGGTAAATTTTCATTATGTGAAATTTGTCATAAAGATTTATGTGCTTATCTCCATTTTAATTACTAGGGAATGAGCTTTTAAAATAATCTCTAAGACCCTTTCGCAGTTTTCACTGTCAAGGGTTATATTAACATAGGCCAATCTAAGCTTTTAAATATTGTCTCTCTTGATCTCTAGCTATTTGATGACGCCTCTGCTTCTTTTATACCCCAAAGCTGCTGGTGTCTGACTGGACAGAAACTCAAGTTGGCCATTGGTTAAAGAGTATTGGAATGAAAAAATATATCCTGAAATTTGATTATAAAAGAGTAAGCAGTCAAGAACTTCTTGAATTAGACAATGATGCATTAAAAGTAAGCTTCAGAATTGGCTTTTTATATATGCTACATACAATTATATATTAACTTCTTTTATGGTGGGCATTGGATGAAAAACAGTACAAATAATGGGATTCCTATATATGGCCCATTTGACAACCTTATGGTTTTAAGGAAAACATGTTAACTACCTTTTTGAATGTAGTTTCAAGAAATGTTTTTAATGTGATTTGCTCCCCCATTTTTTTAGTATTCCTTCCATATGGTCATTCCTTTTTATTTCTATTTATTTATTGAAACCTTATACCTTCCGTCTTAGAATATATAACATGTAAATTTACAAAGAAAAAGAATTTTAAGGGGTGGGCAATGTGAGGCAAGTGACTGTCTCAGCATCATACTTCTAGGGGGTCACATTTGAAACCAGGACCTCTTTTCTCTAGGTCTGGTTCTCAATCTATTGAGCCACCATTCTTTTTTTTTTTTTAAGAATTCTATTTATTAACAAACACTGGAAAGCAGAAAAGCAATATTTTAATTTTGTACCAGGCAGATTAACTTCACTGAAACAGATTAAAAAACAGTAATCATGGGAAATGGCAAGCTTTCATTTCATTTATAGTAAATAAAATATCAATATTTTAAGCTTTAAATATCAAATATTGGTTAGAATAACATCTTTGTCATTGACTTAAATAATAAAAAAATGCATAGTGTTTCAAATGCTACCATCTCTGGGCTCCCAACCAGTTAAGCAAATAAAAATTAATAGATGAGGAATGTAGCTTCAAGTATAATTATGATACCAATAAGAAGTACCAACACTCTTCTTAGAAACGATAGTTTTTATGTGAATTCCTTAATGCATTTTAGAGTTCTACAATGTAATTTTTTTACTTCATTCATGGATATTGAATATTTTCCTAGTGTTGTAAAATCTGAGTTCTTCAGAAAGGATACTTAATTTAATGTTCAGGCTCATTATGTAAAGAGTTATAAAATATATTCATTTGAATGCATGCATGTAAAGTAAAAGCTTTAATTTTTTTTCCAAAGTGCATTGGAATCACTAAGTAGAGAGATTGCAAGAAAATCCTTAAGGGAATTAAGAAAATTCAACAGACAGAAAAAAATTAATACAATCTAACAATTAAATATATCAAAAAGATAATTCTGGAAGATACAGAAAAAATGAGAAAAATATAATTACATGATATTTACTTTTAATCTACTACTTCAACATATTATTTTGATATAGAATAATTTTTCATTGTTGAAAAATTATTAATATCATCCATAATAAGCATTACACATATTATACTGTATTTCTGAATAAACTGATTATAATATACACATATGCTCTCATTTTTGTAGGAAATAGATATGGAATTTCCTCAGTACAACTGAAGGAATAGTGGCAAAAGCAATTTTCCTAGTATAACAGAAACTCTTAGATGTTTTCAATCTTGTTCAACTTTTCATTACCTCTGCCTAGACCACCTGTAAAAAATCTGCCTCAAAGATTGAATAAATAAGCAACAGCTTTCTTATTGTCCCAGAGTCCTTAATAGACATTAATTGCAGAACCTTAATGTTCTTCTCTCCAACTCCAGCCCTCTCTATTCTTTGTTAATTTTGCTTCAGAATCCAAATATGAACAAAAGAAATAAATGTATATAAAAATTTATACATATAATAAATATATATCTATAAGGTATATATGATATGTGTGTGTGCATACATATATATTGCCCATGAGACCTCCTTCTTACCTTCTCCCATTAACTACTACATTGACTTCTCCATAGTTTTTTGGTCATAATACTCTCCAAATCATAGCTCAAGTGCTCCAAAATACTGTTTTACATTTATCAATCTGTTAAAGAATGTTATTCAGTTAAACCAATGGCCAACGAGGTGCTTTTGTTGTCCTCTCCCAGGACAATACTCTTTAACAACTCTGCCCACTTCTGCTCCCAAAGAGATAAAAGGAAAACGTGCTTTAGGACATCGACAACATGAAGCAATAGTTGTAAAGAGTGAAGAACTATAGAAACATGCATGGACTATACGCTATAGCACCCTTGAGCTATTTAGCTTTAGAATCTTTTTGTTTTTTAATTCTTACTATAAGCTTTTAATAGACACAAGGATCATTTGTTTTAGTTTTGTTTTTAGACCTGTGGCCTGAAGGAGCCATGTGCACTAGGAAAGAAAATAGGAAAAGTTACTTGGTTTAGAGGATCATATGTATCATCTAAGTTTCCCTAGTGCATATGGAAATATAAATGATCCAAGATAATTTCTTGGGATCTGAGAATGTCCATGAGAATAATAGTCCACGGGAAGATCTCCATTGACTGCTGTTGCTGAAAGTAAGGACAAACCTGAGAACACAATGACAGTTTTATTCTAAAGGCTAAAGCCAGAGATAGGGACTTGTGTATTTCTAAAGGGACCGACTTCTGTAGGCATGATGTGGCCTAGGAAGAAGAATCAAATTTCAGTTCAACAGGACTAAAACAATAGGAGATTCATGAATGCCTGATTCCCTTTTGTATGTGAATAAATTCTGTCACAAAGGTAAGTTTAATTAGAAGTTACGGTGGCAGCTTTGTGTGTGTGTGTGTGTGTGTGTGTGTGTGTGTGTGTGTGTGTGTGTTTTGAATCATTTTCAATTGCAAACAATATTTAATACTAAATCTAGGAGGAGATAGGAAATCTTTACAGACTACTGTGTAGAAAGACAGACATAAGGTGACATAGTTATACCTTTCTTTGAAAGCTCAGTGCTGGAAGCACTGGATTAGGGAAGGATATGGCAGATTTTGCAGCAAAAATGCAGGCTTCAGGGGAGAAAGACCTGCTAAGAAATTTTGTGTGACAGAAGGGCAGGCCATGTTAGAGAGAAATGTTGGAAACGTCTCCATAGAGAAGCTTTGGCAACTGGCTGGATGGAGGAGGAATGATGGACTGAGCCTGTGAAGAAGACAATATTTGGTGAGGCAGGGTGATGAAATAGTGAGAGAGAGAAGAGGAAGAGGGGAGATTTTCTGATTAGAAAATAAGAATTTTAGCTTTGGAAATACTGAATATCAGATGTTTATAGGACAATGGTATAATTTAGAGAGGCATCACCTACCAAAAATTCCAGACTGGGATCTGGAAAGCTTACCACAATCTCAACACCCAAAGATTAAAGTCCAAATATTTGGAGAACAAAAAAAAAAAACAACCCACCCCAATATACTTCTTTTTCACTGTCCTCTGATCAGGACTGATCTTCCTTCACCACTCTGCCTACTGCTGCTGTCATAGAGCTAGAGAAAACATGCTTTTTGATGTCAGCAATAATTCACATTAGCTGTTGGGAGTGGAGCTATGTGGAAACGTGAGAGTGGTTTGGGTTCCTGAGTTGATTACATTAAAAAATTCCTTTAAAAAATCTTTTTCTCAACACTTTTCACATTTACATAAAAGGTTTTTATTCTTTTTAATTTTACATAGTTACAAGAGCCTTAGTTTAAAAGCCCTGGTTCACTTAAAAAATAAAACAAACAAAAAACCCTTACCTTCTCACTTAGAATCAATGCTGTGTATAGTTTCCACAGCAGAAGAGTGGTAAGGGCTAGTCAATGGGGTTTAAGCGACTTGCCCAGGGTCACCAAGCTAGGAAGTGTCTGCGGACACATTTGAACCCAGGACTTGGCTCTCAATTCACCGAGTCACCCAACTGCCTCCAAAATGGTTCATTCTTGAAAGAAAATTGAAAAAAGTTACTTTTCTTTTGATGAGTTACATGAATGATTCCAGTCATCCAAGTATCCCTGAAACTCATAAATTCTTTTAGATGGTTTCTGAGGAACTGAAGCTAACATGAGAAAAATGTTCCCTAGAAACTTACCCAGTCACCTGTGGGGAAACAATAACAGCAGATTCTAAAGAATGCCAGAAAAAGGAGTCCATGAATTTGTAAGAACACATATTTCTATATATATGATATGTCTGAGGAAGCACAGACAGTTCTGTACTTGCTACCTCTGGGCTAAGCCATATTATCCTCCTTGAGGGCTGGTTGTTTCTCTCAAGCTCGGTGCCCACCATAAATACTTGTTGGCTAACTGGATTGATAAATGGAATTGTTTACACACTCGTTGCTAGGGGAGCTTGTTTTGAAACTTAGGAAGTAAAATTATGTAAGTCTCAAGAAAGAGAAAGAAGTCTAAATATTAAATGTATAAAGGTGGTGAAATGGAAAGATTGGTAGGCCTAAGCTGAGGTATCTGTTAACTTTTACTGCTGCTTTTTGACTGCTGGCTGACCATTCTGAGTTTCAAGGCAACTGAAGAGTTGATTCAAAAGAAATGACTGGTGGTTCCCTTAAGAGGGCCAAACACTCAACAGCCAATAAGAGATCATAGAACATAGAACAACTGTCAGGTTACCAAGGAATCAGGAGGATTATAAATAAAGGGAGGAGACTGGGGAGGTCATTCCTGCAAAGGAAACCAAGGAGGTAGGATGTGTTAAGGGTTGGAAGGGTGGCAGTTTGATAAATTGTGGAATTATTTGTTTTAGAGTAGTTGCTGGGAATTTCTTTTTGTTGTGGAATGGTTTGATATGGAATTGGTGATTTTTGATGTATACATTTTTAAAAAATATTGATAAACAGAATTCTAAAGGGGACCTCAGAGATTTTGTCCATTTTCAAAGGAATTGAAGATTATTGAGGAATCTATAAATATTATAAAATACTATGGCAGGTTCCAGGGGGAAAATATATCCTAACCAATATCTTCTAACGTGTTTTCTTTTTTATTTTAATTCTTTTTCTTTTTAACTTTTAAACATTATTTCATGTTTTCTGTTTCATATGATTTTCACAATTTTGGTCAGTCCTCTAGTGAAAAAATATAAGAATATTGGGGAAAGAAGGAGTGGGATAGATCCTGGAAATTCATCTTTATATAAATATTTAGAAACAGAAACCAATCTATATGTATGTACTACATTTAAATAAATATATATAAGTCTGAATATAAAGATTATATCCAATTAATATCAATTATTAATTAATGATTATCAATTAGTAATTGTCACTAACCAGTAATTGATTAATTAATGATCACCAAGGTGTAATAATCAAAAATTAATAATTGGTTAATATAAATTATTTATTATAAATCACTAAATTATTGAATTATTTTAATTTTATTTATATACATTTGATTAATTAATTTATTTTTAATAAATTTTATTTTTATATATTTATATATTATTTATTAAATTGTTTATTTTAATTTATTTTAAGATAACTTATAAATTCATGTAATTTAATTTTTATAGGTATTTTAATTCAATTATTTATTAAAATAATAAATAAAATATAATATTATTTATTAATTAGTGACAGCCATTAATTGATGATCATTAATTAATAACTGGCAATGATTATTTTTTTAACCCTCATTAATATTAAACAATTATTGGTTAATCAGCATTGATTAAAATTAATCTTAATCAATTAATAAGTAATGATCATTAATGAATCTATTCATGATCATTGATTACTAATTATATTAAGTGAATTTAATGGATGGTTATTAATTAATAATTGATCATCATAATTATTCATAATAATTATTAAGTGATAATAAGTAATTATTGATTAATGGTGATTGATATTAATTATTTTATAGTCATTATTATTAATTACATCAAACAATGATTGATTTATTTCATGAATTAACATTAACCAATTATTATTTGATAATGTTTAATAATTAATATTAACAGATTATTGATGATCATCAATTTATCTTTAATAAATACTTGTTTAATATTAAATAATAATGATTGTGGAAAATAATAATGAATAATGATCATCAATTAGTATATGTCCCTAATTAATAATTGATTAATATTAATTATTGATTATTAAATTATTGTATTTTAGAGTATATTTAATTAATTTATTTATTTTTAAATACATTTTCTTTTTATATATGTATATAAATATATTTTATTCATTTTTGAATTTAATTTTATTTATTTATTAATTTATTTAATTTAACTTTTAAATCAATTTAAATAAAGTATATATTAACTTATTAAAATAGTAAAGTATTAATCATTAAATATTGATTGATGTTATTACTAATTAATGACAATTGCTAATTGATTATTATTAATTAAAATCTTTTAGTATTTACTATTAATGAATTAACAATAATTAATAATAAATATCAATTATTAATTAATGGTTGAGAATTAATAGTCAATTAATAATAATTATTAATGATAATCAATCAATAATTGATTATGTAATAATTAAATTATTATAATATAATGTGTTATGTTGTATAAATATAATAATATGACAGGATAGGATAGGATAGGATATAATCATTATATTATAAATTCTGATTAATTGAAGATAATAATTTATTAATGATCATTAATAATTAGAATTCATTAATTAATATTAATATTTAATTAACATTAAAGGATGGTTTTAGAATATAAAGAAAAGAATGTTAGTCAATGTGCCTTGTACCACTTACCATAAACATTAATTAGGCTATAGCAAAATTGTATATACCTTTAGAATTCCTCCCCTTCCATTAGGTATAATGCTGATTTTCCCCCCTCAAATTTAATCAACATACAGGAGTAAATTTGAACATATGAGATACATTGTGAATGGAAATATTATTCTTGTGTATCTTGGGGTCGAACACTAAGATAAAAAGAATTTTTAAGGGGCGTATCAATTAATGTCAAAAGACTGATCAAGAAAACTAATTTTTCTAAATAAAATTAACACACCACTGTACTTTGAAATTATTTATATTTTGTTGCCCATGCACTTAAATTTTTTTTTAATTTTTTTCAAGTAAAGATCGAATATTTTCTTGTTCAAGAAGCTTGTTGATAGCTTTTAATCTTCTCTGTGAAAAAATGATGCAAAGAAGAGTCCAGAACCTCGATTTATTTTCTTGTCAAATAGACAAAGGTAAGCTTTAACTATAAAATTGCTTATTTCATACATGTATGCCATTTTTCATCAATTTTATTTTTATTAATTTGTTTTTCACATCAATAAACATCAAATCTAGAAAATATTAAAAACATTAGGAATAATTCCCAAATGAAGATTAAGGAGTGTAAGTTTAACTGATTAATATTTTTGATATCATAACTTTAAAAATAATTTCAGAAAGGTGAGTTATATTAATAAGGCACTATTTCCATTGATATTCTTGTCCTTGTTTAGTGAAAAATAATATGATAGAAGATGATCTAACCATACCAGATATCAAAGTGTATTATTATAAAGTACTTATCTTCAAACTAATCTATTATTGATGAAGAAAGAGTAGTGGATCCGTGGAATAGAGTAGGTACACACAATATGCACAGTAGAAATGACTTTAGTAATGTTGTGTTTCTTACATGCAAAAATCCATATTTTAGGATCAAGAACTCACTGGGTCAAAAACTGCTGAGAAAACCAGAAAGCATTTTGGCAGAAACTAGATGTAGACCAATGCCGCACATCATGTATCAAGATAAGGTCAAAGTGGCATTTGATTTATGCATTCAGGGTAATGCCAGATTTAAATTAGGGGGAAAAGAATTATCAAATAAAGGACAGAGAACATTATAGGAGGTGCAATGGATCATTTTCATTACCTTTAAAAGTTTTCCACACAAAACCAGAGGGAAAGAAGAAAAATGGGAAAAAATTTAAAGATCTGATTAAGGCCTCATTTCTCAAAGATATAGAGCACTGGATCAACTTTATAAAGAATACAGTTGTTCCCCAATTCATAGATGCTAAAATTATATGAATAATCAGTTTTCAGATGAAGAAATAAAAACTGTCTCTAGCCACATAAAAAAGCACTAAATCACTATGAAGAATACAAATTTAAACAACTCTTACTTTTCATGCCTATCAAATTTTCTTAACGAGACAGGAAAGGAAAATGAAAAATGTTGGAGGTGATGGGGGAATATTTGAGACACTAAGGTACAGATGGTGGAATTGTGAACTGATTCATCTATTCTAGAGAACAATGTGGACATATGCTCAAGGAGCTATACAATTGTGCATATTCTTTGACTTGGCAATATCACAACTAAAACAGTATCCCAAAGAGATTAGAAAATTTTAAAAGATGAAAAAAAAATGTCCCTTTATGTACAAAATAATTTATGGCAGGTCTTTTTTGTGTTGAAGAACTTAAAATTTCAGGGATAATATTCAATTGTGAAATGGCTGAAAAATTTGTGGTATGTGATTGCAACAATATTATTGTGCTACATGAAATGATGATTAAGATGATTTCAAAAAACCTGGAACACTTATATGAACTAATACATAATGAAGGGAGCAGAAGCAGAACACTGGGTGCATGAACAGCAATGCTATGCAATGATCAACTGTAAATGACTTTGCTATGCCCAGAAATACAAAGATTGAAAGACAGTTCTGAAAAACTGAAAAATGTTATCCACTTGCAGTGGAAAAGGTGATGGAATCTAAATGCAGAGCAAAACATATTGTTTTTTACTTTATTTTCCTTTTTTCCTGGTATGTTTTATTTCTCAACATGATGAATGAGGAAGGAAATATGTTTTACATGACTGCATATGTATAATCTTTATCAAATTGCTTACCTTTTTAATGAGGTTGGAGACCAGGGTGAGTAGGAAAGAATTTGGAACTTAAAATAGATTTTATATGTCCTTAGAAAAAAATTTAATCATTAAAAATATTTTAATGTGCTTATATGCTGAAAGGTAGAAAGTTCAGCAACATCATTGGTCTAGGGGAGACTGTAAACAGAGTCAGATATATATATATATATATATATATATATATATATATATATATATATATATTGCTAATTATTAAGGAAAAGATACCGGTAAAGTATAAGTGGATGGCTTATAATTCCATTGCAAAGCTAGAGTGACCAGGCCAACTGTACTGGGAGGAAATTTTATTTTTACTGTTGCTTCAGATGTTTTAGGCTTTCATTATTATTACTATTATTATTTTTGTATTTATAGGTGACAACGAACTGGGGCTTTGTACTTGTATCTTCTTTGATCCAGCAGATGAGGATGGAAAGGAACCAGGGGTTTTTATAACTGAAATTATTGAAGGAGGTGCAGTTCACAAACTTGGATGGTGAGTTTGGTTTTGTAATTTTATAAGAATTGACTTTGTAGGGAGGATTTAACATCATTCTAAAAAGGGTTAATATTGTAAACATGGAAAGTGACTACACAAATAAAATCTCTGAAAAATACAGAAATATCAACTTTAAAAATATTGTCATGACCAAGCTAGTAAGGAAATGGAATTGGCTTGGAAACAAAGATTCTATAATTCCACTCCAACTTGGTCTGTAAACTGTGACTTTATTCTTGATCATTGAGAAGGTCTTTAATAATTGCCATAATGAGCCCATTGTAAACATGTGCCCAGCTATTTCCAAATCAGGTCAAATTAACAAGTATTTATAAATCTATACCATTCCAGAACCTGTGCTCTCCATGAAGGGATATAAAGAAAGTGGGAAAATAGTTCTTGATTTGGAGAAATGAAAAACTGAATTGACTAGGCAACAAACAAATTACTATTGTGTGCAGAAAAGATCTATACTAAATAAATGTGAGAAAATCTGGGTGTGGGGGATACTTTGGTTGTATTAGAAAAAATGGTATCCATGAGACACTGGCAACTATCTTCAGAGATTATTGAAATTTGACTATACAATAAAATAATTCCTGAATTGAGAGAGGGCTTCCTAGATATAGGAATGTAGGAATATACATTTAAAATATTACTATAAACTGCCCAAAGTGAATCCTTGAGAAAGGAAAAAAATAAGAAATGCAAATAGGTTGCCAAATCATAACTTTAACCTTGTAAGAATTTACTATGCAACTGGGGTCAAATGGTACCCTCTATGTCCTTGCTCATGATGTAATTTTGGACTTTAAAATAGAATTCTTCCTGAGATGACACTCTGTTACATAGAACTGAAAGCAAAAAACGCCATCAGGCTTTCTGTTTCAAAGCCTGAGGCTCATTACTTCTTCATCCCCAACTCACTTAGCCCAGATGGTTTTAGAATTTTTTCCTGCTTCCTAGATTGTAACAGAATTGATTTCTTTAGCTGCCCATCCTGAATATCCCAAATAAATGGTGGAAATTTTCTCCTCTTAACCTCCCAAAGTTGTTTTCTTTTCCTCAGTTTCTATGATGACATTTATCTGTTTATTATCACCCAAGGTCTCTACAATAAAAATATCAACTAGAAGTTTCCTTCTGAATTATCGTCTCCTTACTCAGTCTTCAGTCAGTGGGGCATTGTCTGATACCTCAGAAGAATCATTTGTTTTAGTTTCTGCAGATCCTATTGACTTTCTGAAGAATATTAAAATTGAAACAATACTCTGATAATTGTTTGTAGGAGGGCATCTGTGTTTGTGGATGATTTCTCTTGGATCCTTCTCACTGTGTTTTCCAAGATCTGCCAAAGTCCTTTCCTTTTTCAATCTCATTTCATTATTGAGACTTAGCCAGCTGGAAAGGCTTGGAGTACAGACCCAGTAATGAACACTAATCATCCTTGAAGCCTACTTAAAAAAAAAAATATTCAGGGATGAATCCCTGGAAGAATCCCCAGACAGGCTGCACGGTAATGAAATTATTGAGACACACCAGCCCCCTAAGTCTTCTGATTAATTTGTAGAGAAGTGGTGACTGAAAAATTTGTAAGTGGCAGCCATTATAGTAATGGTATGATGAGTCATTGAAGTCTATCTCTTAAATTAGTACCATATCTTCTAATCATACACATGCATTGGACTTTTAGGTCATAAAAATCTTCAATGTAATTTTAATTACTATGCAATTCTATTTTTCAGTATCCGTGTATTTGACCAGATTATTAAAATAGGTGACATCAATCTAATTGGATTGGATGAAGCAGAAATCGTCTCTACTTTTAAAAAAATGGACGATTCTCCTTTCCAGTAAGTAAATTTTCCCACATTTCTTTAAGATGCAGAGATTGCTAGATCATTGTTTTTGATTTGGAAATTTCTTTAGCAATGTGTTCAAACAGAAAAATTGGGGAGAAAGAAAGCCTAATTAACATGTTTAAATAGTTTCTCTTTTTGTCTTCTTTTGCTAAGAAATGACCCTCTTTTTTTCTGTTCAGCAGTTCACAAGATATTTTAGGACCCATTTGCACCTTCCTTTCTGAATACTCTATCACATCTCAAGCAAACCCTTGATTTTCATTTGCATTTATTTTTAGTTAATGAATTTTTATTTTCTTGGCAAATAATGCTCCTTGAACCTGAAGAGGTTTTTTTGTTTTGTTTTGTTTTGTTTTGTTTTTGTAAGAATGAAAGCTTAGCTGAATTTCCCCATTCTGCTCTTTGCATGGCTATGTCTTAATCCAAAGTACATAAATTAAATGTGGATATTTTGTACCTAGGATTGAAATTGGCCGCGAACCACCTGAAGTGAAGTCAGAACTTATCGAACTCCTCGAGTTGTCAGAGGAAAGGAAGAAATATTTTATGGATTCGCTCATAGTACAGGTATTATGTGAATCAAATAAAAAAATGCAGAAACGCAAAATTCTTTCTTTTTTTTATCATAACAATATTAAAATAAAATTTTTGTTCTTTAAAACGTTTCCTTTCCTACTCTTCAGTAACTTCATTTTAATTTATTACATACTTTTTTATTGTTGCTCTTTTATGCAATTTTATCAATGTCTCTGAGATTTACATTCTAATCTTCTCTGATGTACTCCAACCTTCACCACTGAATTATCATTTGTAGTATAGAGAATGAATTAAGCAAAACTGAACAATAAATACAGCAACTGAATCTGATAGTTTTGCTCCTTTCTGAACAACGGAGATATATACATGTGTGTATGTGTATGTATATTTTTATATCTCTAGCTTTTGTCCCAGTCTAAGATTTTCCATTACAATTAGTCAGAGGATGGCAATCTTTTAATACTGCTTTAATTTACCTTAGTTTTAAAGAGCCTTCTGTTTCTGCTTACTTTACATTATTTAATATGGGTTTTTTAATGTCTTGTAGAATTCTTATTGTTAATTTCAAAAACTTAATAATATCTCATTATATAATATATCACAGCATTTGTTCAGGTTTTCCCAAATTAACGGACACTTTGTATTCAGACAAAGAATGTGTAAGTGTACACATATTCCCTTGATTTCCTGCCTTTGATGACTTTGGGGTTTCACTTCTATTCTAGTTGCATTGATTTTGTTCGTGTTAAATCTTTCTCAGTAGTGCAAAATTCCTATTTTTTCTTTTATTATGATCACAAACCCCCTAGTTTTTTACCATCAATATGCCTCACAAATATTGGTCTAAGAGGTCTTATTCCTGTTGTTTTTCTAATTTTGATTGCTGTATGGGTATTGGTTGATATTAAGGTTGTATATGCAACTTGAATTCATTATGGTAAATTTTATAGCCCTTTCCTATTCAAACTTTCATTTGTATCACATGATTTCCAGTTTTTCTCAGGCCTTCCAGAATACAGAATCCTTCCTCTCTCATTTTTGTTTTTGGGTTTTTGAACACCTGGATTGCCGAGTTAATTATCTTCTGGGACTTCCTCATGGTAGAATATTTTATGAACTCTTAATTATTGTCAAGTAATCCTGAGTAATTTTATTAATTTTGAAGGTTCAGTTTGAGGACCTGTTAATTTTAGACCTCTTTTATTATTCTTGTTTTTAACATTTCCATTAAGATTACTTTTCACAACAATCTCTGACCAACAATCTTTTTTCTTATGTCTTTCTGTATCCTATCTCTAAGGCTTTCCCCAAAATGCTGGTCTACCAATCTGTAAGCCCCTGGAGGTGAAGGAATGTTTTATCTTTATATCCCCAGGACAACACACGGACTTGCACTTTTTAGATGCTTAAGAAATTATGGTTGAATTAGTTGTTCATGTTGTTATGCTGATGCATAAGCAGGCTCTTGCTTTTTATTCTGTGCTATTTTGCTAGATGTTTTGGCAAACTCTTTAAAATG
Source organism: Monodelphis domestica (assembly GCF_027887165.1). NCBI lineage: Eukaryota > Metazoa > Chordata > Mammalia > Didelphimorphia > Didelphidae > Monodelphis > Monodelphis domestica. The sequence continues at coordinate 34,042,561 of NC_077230.1, forward strand.
TTTTACTATAATTTTGAAATGACCATCCTTCCTCTAATAATGATAATGTCTTTGGAAGAAAGATCAAAGAATATATTTAATCTTTCAAAGTGTGTATATGGGTATATTGGTATATATTTCATTTTGCAAAAAGTATAAAAGTATTTACTACTGCCTCCTTAAAACCTCTTTCCTATCCAATTATGAAATCTTTAAACATTAGCACATTAGGAGAGTGGATTTTGTTTGTTTATTTTAAGCATGTTCTTGAGATTTCTGAGCTTTAGGCCTATATTGTAATTACACTTTCTAAACATTTTCTCCATTTAAAGGAAAAAATTAGAGATATCACTATTGTGAGAGGACAAGCAAGTATTTGTAGAAGTCCAAGAGTACCATGGTACTGGATGGCCAGGTATATATATATGTGTATATATAGGTATAAAGATATATATGTAAGCTTTTATTGAATATGTAAACTAGTGGTTTTTTTAGACAAAACTTAGTGAAAGGTTAATAATAAAATAACAATATGCTTTTGCCTCTAAATTCCATTTACTGGGAAGATTTCCAAATTGGAGACTCAATTTAAAAAATGTATATATTCAGTGGGTTTTTTGGATAATATTTTCCTGATGAGGAATGGCCTCATCATTTCTGGCTTATAAATATATAGAATGAAATAATATAATGCATTAAAATAAGTAAATATCAGGAATAGAAGAAATCTCGAAACATCTTGATACACTTTGATGTATAGCAAATAGAACAGATAAAAACAAAAACAAAAAGAATGTTTTTTTTAACTTTACCTTCTGTCCTATAATTGAAGCTAAGTGTCAGTTCCAAAGCATAAGAACCAGCTCTCCTCCCACTACTGCTGCTGCCTCCCACCACCAGATCTTAGCAGTGGTTTCTCCTCCCCCTGCATGCTCTTGGGAAGAGTGCTCAGCTGCAGTCTCCCACTGCTATTTCTGATTCAAGTGTCTGCACAGAGGGTGAGATTCCCCAATTTTTGGCCAGTCTTTTCCCCACTCCAGGTGGGTTTTTGAGCCTGTGCTAGCCATTTTTCAATGAGGAAAAGTGACACCATGCTATTCAGCACCACCCCCTTTTAGTTTATAAGCTGAATTTCTTAAACTGACACTTGGCACCCGGCTTGCAACTCAGGATTTTTTTCACAGGAAAGGGGACCCCTCTGCTGTTTTTTTTTTGAGGGCACATTAACACAAATCAATGGATTTTAGATTTTATTTTTCTGCCTCCTACCCAAAACATCGAGGACTAATCTTTCTTTCATATGAAAATATGCTATTGTTCTCCCTTGAAGTTTTGCCCTTCTTTGAGTTTACTCTTTAAATAAAATCCATTCAGTCTTCCCTTTTTTTTTTTTTGGAGGAAAAATGCTTTTACAAAGCATGCTAGGTATTCTCACAGAACAGTTTGAATTGCTTGATCTCTAACTAGTGCATATTAGTTCTTGTTTTTTTTTTTACTAACAGTTTGTATTTGCACTGCATATTTCCCATTTTGTTTGCTTCTCAAGAATATGTAACAGGCTAGGGGGCAGCTGGGTAGCTCAGTGGTTTGAAAGCCAGCCCTAGAGACGGGAGGTCCTAGGTTCAAATCTGGCCTCAGACACTTCCCAGATGTGTGACCATGGGCAAGTCACTTGACCCCCATTGCCTAGCCCTTACCACTCTTCTGCCTTGGAGCCAATACTCAGTATTGACTCCAAGAAGGAAGGTAAGGGTTTAAAAAAAAAAGACTATGCAACAGGCTAGACTGCTTAAATTAGAGACCAAACTGAAATATTCTGACAAAGTGTTATGGGGTTCAGATGTGTACCCCTGGGGTTCAGGAAGGATACCTTTGGCAAGAATGCAAGACTCCAAAATTTAGCTTAAAAACAAAACGAGAAATTTATTAGTTTAGGAGGCAATGTTGAGAATGGCCAGGAGGATAGCAAGGTTGAGCAGCAAGATGGGGAGCAGTTCCTTGGGAGGACAGCATGAAAGGAAAGGCTGCTCCCCTAAGGACAGCATAGATGGAAAAGCTGTCCCCCCAGACGACATCAGTTCTGGGGATTTTGTACTCTTTACAACAGATGCTATGTCATGGTGTGGACATGACCTAGAGTGTTAATAATCACTTAGGCATTTGGTGGGGTTGAGGTGGTCATCTGACTTGGGTCTGCCTGGAGGCATGAAGATTCCTTAACAAAAAGATATCTTGAGATATAGCCTGATAGGATCTAGGTGTAGCCTGGAGGTGTGTCTCTCTGTCCAAAATAGTTTGCCTGAGTTTCTGGGGGTACAGTGCCCATGTCAAAAGTTTTGATATTCTTAAATATTCTCAACACACAGAGTAGAGAATCCTGCCCATTGCTTCTATCAGAAATTTCCGAGTTCTGACAAATGAAGTGCAAATAGTTAATAAATAGTGCGGAGGGGAATGAACTTTAAAAGAGATCTGGAAGTTTATTGTTTCCTAACTACTTTTAATTTATTAACCTCCATGAGAGTTAAAAGAAGTCTATTGGAATTGGAGAAAAGGATTTTTCACGTCCCTGCCTATGTCTTTATTACGCTTATTTGCTGATTGCTTGTGTTGAGTTAATTTTTTTAAAGTTCATATCTTAATCAAATCAATATCTTTCTGATATACTGAATCATTTCAAGCTAATGTTTTTGCCTATTAGATATATTCTATTATATTGATTTTTGTACCTTTCCCCTCTGACTGTACTGAAGAACATCATTATGAAAGCCCATAAACACCTTTTTCAGTGGCAAAATCATAACTCATTAGGGGTGTGCTGCATTTGTCACATAGATAATGGATGGACTTCATCACAACTGGTTACAACTTGTATACAACCTTTAGAGAATTTAATGAGCTAAGAATTTCAATTGCAATTTTAAGAGGTCTACAGAAATTACTTTAGATATCTAGGAGATTTCTGGAATGATATTTAAAATATATATGCATACATATATTTTAAAAAATGTTGAACTAAAAGGTAGAGAACCAAATAGATGTTCCTACCTAGCCTAGAAAGGCTAAGTGACTTGCCCAAGTAAATACAACTAATTAGTGGCAAGTTACAACTAGGTTCTAGAACTAGAACTTGAGTCCAAATCTCTTTAATTCCAAGATGGTTTGATTGCCAGTTGTATGAAACTGCTACCTTTTCTTCCACAGTGACCTGAAATTTGTTATTGGGGCACTGAAAATATTAATAGAAGAAGATCAGGGATGTAGAAAAAACATCCAAGCTATCTTTGAGCAGGTAAGACAGCACAGTTCCTCCCCATTAATCAAGTTTTATTGAATGTTAGTTGTGTTCACAGTGATAAAAGTGGTGGAAAGCAAAGCAGTCAGTGTGAATGGTGCCCATAATAATGCATGAAATAAATGCTTCCTATTTCATTCATCCATTCTTTTGATCAGTCCAAACAAAACTTTTCAATCTTACTAAAACTCTTCTTGGCCTAAGAGGACTGCTTCATGAAAGGTGAATTGACCAAAACTCCCATATCACTACTCTCTGCCTAGTACTACTTATCACTCTTTAGAAAATCCAGTATGGAAATCATTTGGGAACCCCAGCCTACTACTACTACTAATCCATGAATTGTGTCTACTTGATCAAGAGAAAGGATCATCGGCTGGGGTATCCTTCTTCCTTGCTTCCCTTACTCCGTTGCAGCTATTAACTACTCTTAGGTCTTAAGATGTGAATCAGTAACTTTCTTCGTTCTGAAGTGAAGAAGGCCCACCAGGCTTTTTTTATTATTATTTTCTCTGTGAATGTGCCTCTGAAGTCTGCTAGAATGTAGGCCTTACAATCGATTTCCCCTACTTTTATGCTATCATTGTAACTACTAATTGAAGTACCTCTGGATGTGTGCAAAATGCTGCTAAGCGCTGGAGACATAAAGAGAAAAAATGAAACATTTCCTGATCTTGAGACACTCTTACTCGATACTCTAAGTGGAAAGTACAACATTTAAAATAAGGTTCAGCTGAAGCACAAGATGGAATGCTTCAGAAGTCCTGGGGTCTCAGTGGTAGAATGGATGGAATGGATAGCAAGCGCCATTTGGCAATGATTTCACAAAGATTAGTTAGACTGGTTCTGCCATCTATCACATCAGTAAATTCTTTTTGTATTTGAGGATTAAACCCAGTGTCTCGGTCGCATATTATCAAGGCTTTCCTGTTGTTATTGGATAAAGTCTAAACCCAGTACCTTCCATACTCTGACACCAGAGGGTTCCATACTTGATTCCCAGAGTACCATAAAATAATTTATATACATATGTATATATGCATATATCTATATCTATATCTTTGTAGTCATATAAATCTTATATACCCAGAGCTTAGCTGAGGACCAGAAGACCAGACATGGAAGAAGCTCTTAGTAGTGAATATCATTTTTCCTTTTTTCTATACACATGTAAATCTGTGTGTCTGTATATACATATATATGCACATAAATGCATGCACACATTTATTTATATATGTGTATGTGTGTATGTGTCGATATCTATACCTCTATCTAAGGCCAGGTTACTTACTCATCAGACCTGCCCTAACATTCTTCTAGTTTGCAAAAGGGCTTGTCACTGTAATTTCTCAGCTATTATGGTATTTCCACTGACTGTTTTTGAACATCTCTTGGAGTCCATTTTACTAAATTACAATCCTCCTAGAAGCAGAAACTCTCTTTCCCCCTGTATATACAGAACTATGCAGGAAGAGAAGCTTCATTTTGTAGTGTTAGGAAGTGATATGTATTGAAGTGGTCCCCCTGATGTCCATCCTGGATGTCTGAAGCTCACCAGGTCAGTAACATCTTACTGCTTTTGGCAGCTTCCTGCAACTAAATGGCAGTGAAGGTGTCACCTTGCCTTGAAAAACACAATTCTTAACTGGGAGAGCTTTTAAGCTTTGGATTCTATCCCTAACCTCATTCCTATCTGTATGCCTATCTCTTTACCTCTTCCCATTCCCATCCATGTCCCCATCTCAGTTCCCAAACCTATCCCTGTCTCTAATCTCATGTAAATCTCTCGTCCTTTCCTGATTGGTTTTACTCAATAGCTACTAGTCATGGAATTTGTGCATATGTTTTTGAATGTAATAGATCTGAAGGGGTCATTTGAGAATAAAGAGGTCAGATAAGTGGCTAGCAGGAATAAATGAGATGGTTGTGACTGTTGGAGAGGAAAAGGATTGAATAACGTGTAATTAATAGATTTATTTTGGTTCATTTGGTAAATTTCAGGCTAACATTTTTCAAGACAAATATAAAGACATGAACACATACAAAGTGAATATGGAACAGAAACCTGATGAATCAAATAAAGAAGGCACATTTTTACCATTGGCCCCAGAAGAAGAATTATTACTAGAACAATTTAAAATAAAACCTAAAGAGATAAAAAATGAAGATTTATCACCAGGGCAATTATTAGCCCAAGGGGATTTCAATTCAGGTAAGACATATATCCTTGCTCAAAACATTTGACCCTAAAGTTTTCTGATAGAAAAGAGAAATTTGGAACAAATGTTTCTATCACTCACCGAATCTCTGGTCTCTATTCCTTTTCCCTTCATATCTCTAATAATGAGAATGCTAGCTGCTTTATAAGGCTTTCTCAACTATTGGTGATCCCTCTCTTGGTGATTGAACTATAAGGGACCTTGGAAATATTCTACTATAACATTTTAATTGCTATAGAAATCTATCCTATATGTATGTCAGAATGTCATTTAGCTTCTGCCTCAAAATATGCCGTGATAGGAAACTCATTTTCTCAACATCCAGGCCACACTATTGCTAAATTACTTAAGCTTTTAGAAAAGATTTCAGTACAATTTTTTTTGCTCAGGCTTTTTTTTTATAATTTAGTCCTTTTCCCTTCTTTTGAAATAATACAGAAAAAGATCTTGTTCCTCTTTCCCTATTACTATCCATTTGACCTATAAAATCAACTTATTTTCCACCCAAGACTTTTTTTTAATCTCTATGATCATGTTTAGCCTGAAGACAATCTTTATATGATTTCTTATTACATCGTTTGGACATGGTTTTGTTTAGAGTCTATTATCCATCCTACTTTAATGACATCCATTTTGGTTTATCAACATTCTGTTGGTCTCATTGCAACAAAATCTTTTTTTTTTTTAATTCAATTACTTATAGGAATAATTTTGGCCATTTCTTTTGACATTTTAAAATTCAGATACCCCCATCTCCCTTTCCCTACCTGAGGGGGTGAAGAATCTGATATAGGTTATACTCATACTATTATGTAATACCTATTTCCATATGGTTCCCATCATGATAGACACATAACACACATGTTCAATAGAAATCTCATGAAGATTTATAATATAACTTATAATTTATAATATAACTATTATAGTGGAAGATGTCAAGTTTTGATCTACACTCAGATTTTTTTTTTGTAGCTTCCTTGACCATTGATAGTATGTTCTTCATGTGTTACCTTGGAAGCTTAATGATAATGATTTAGTCCTTCACAGTTGATCATTGTATAATATTTCTGTTATAGTCTCTAGTTATAGTTGTTCTGCTCACTTTTTCTGAATTCATCCTGTTCATTGTTCCTTATGGCATAATAGTAATCCATTACAACCATATTCCACAGCTTGATCATTCAACCACTAAATAATGGACAACCCCTCAGTTTCCAATTCTTTGCCACTATAAAAAGAGCTGATAATAATATTTTGGCACAGTTAATTCCTTTTATTCTATCTTTGATCCATTTGGGTGAGATTGTTGTATAGACCTTTGGGTATTGTTTCATATAAGTCTCTAGAATGGTTGTATCAATTCACACTATCACCAATGAAGTTTATTAGTGTTCCAATTTTCCCACCTCCTCTTCAACATTTATCATTTTCCATTTTGGTCATGTTAGCTAATCTGAAGGGTATGAGATCATTTTGCAGAGTTGGCTTAATTTTCATTTCTTTCATCAATAGTGATTGGGAATTTTTTAAAATATGGCTATGTAAAGTTTTAATCTCTTCTGAGAAATGCCTATTCAAATCCTTTGACCATTTCTCAATTGAGGAATGTTGTGTATTATAAATTTGACTCAGTTCTCTTTATATTTAAGAAATGAGACTTTTATCAAAAATTGCTATAAATTTTTCCTCAGAATTTGTTTTTTCATTTCTAATCTTAAGTACATTTGTTTTATTTGTGCGAAACCTTTTTAATATAATGAAATCAAAATGCCCTTTTAATCAAGTATGCCGATGATTTATTTATTTTATTTTTTCATAAAACAAACTATTTGTCTTATTTTATTAGTTCTATGGTTTTCTTACTTTCAATCTATTCATCCCTTGCTTGATTTTCATGATTTCCAATTTGCTGTTTAATTGAGGATTTTTAAATTTGTCCTTTTCTAGGATTTTTAGTTGTATCACCAATTCGCTTATGACCTGCTTTTTTTCTACTTTACCTGATATAAGCAATAAGAGATGTGAATTTTCCTCTAAGTACGGCTTTGGCTACATGCTAAAAATTTGATATGTTGTCTCCTTATAATCATTGTCTTTAATGAAATTATTGATTGTTTCTATGATTCATTCTTTGACCCATTTATTCTTTAGGCAAAAATTTGTTTATATCTATCATATGCCATACGCCATAAATTTATTTATTGGCAAATAGAGAAGGTTTCCTATTTTAGCTATAAATATCACTTGTATAATTTGTTCATTAGAAAACACCTTTTTCCTGGGTGCCATCCATTACTTGCATTCCTTTTGCACTGTGAATCTGTGAACATTTGGAGTATCACTGTCATTGCTAACAGAAGGAAATCTGGTTCAGACTTATGAATCTGAGATCTGGAAGAATGAATACTGGTGAATTGAGCAACAGTTTGAAAATGAATGCTGTACTTCAGGGGCTGACTTTTTTTTGGCTGCCAAGTACCAACAATTAATATGATTGTGGTTCAGAGAATATTAGAACCTCTAGTGTGAGGGCTTGCTGAACGCTTTTCAGGGCTGCTTATCTACCTTTGGTGTCTACTTGTCACTGAGCTCTCACCTGTGGTTCCAAGAAGTTGTAGCATGTGGAGCAGCCTCTTAAAACTGAACAGATGGGTTAAGTTAGGTTGATATCTACTCCAGGCTTGTGAAGACCTCCTCCTGGAATAGGTGGATGAGAAAATTTGCTTCAGTAGCCATGAATGTAGCTGAAGTAAGCACTGTGGAGTGCGTAGAGTTTGGTTGGACATCTAAGACACTAAAGTCATTTAGGTTCAGTGTCAATCAACTAGGTTCAGTGTCAGTTATCCAGACTTTTGTCTTGCCAAAGGATTTAGATGATTCTGCAAGAAAGAGTGAGGCTGACAATTTTGTGCAACTCACTTAAATCCAATTCATACACAAGTGAAGATATTACTCTGTGATGTCACTGGTACTTTTCAAACATAAGGATCACCACCACCACTGCCAACTGATTAATCAACATTTTTGACTGTCTCATCCTTTTAAGTCTTCTTCAATCTAGCTTTACTTGTTTTAAACTGCCCTTGCAGCGGGACTAGTATTTTCTTGGTAGATATCCTAGATCATCAGTCTTAGAAGGAACCTCAAAGACCACCCACTTTAATCCCTTCATTTTGTAGGTGAGAAAAATGAGGCCCGGAGAAGATATTCAGATAGTTACCTTCCCAGCGGTGACTTCATGGCTTCTGGCTCTAAAATCAAGGCCAAAGGTAGGTTCTTCACTTTATAAGATGTCTAAGCCTTGGTCAGCAATAGTAACCAATGAAAGATTGCTGTTGTCCCTTGCTAATCCTAGTAAAATATTTGTGTACTGTTGTACTCATTGAATTATTTATTTTTCTTAGAGACCCAAATAAAAAAAGAAAAAGAAGAAGAAGAAATAGTAGTGGAGGAAGAGATTATTAGCACTGGAAAACCTACAGAGGGAAAGGCTAAAAAGGGATTTTCCTGGTTCCGGTAAGAGATGTACTTTTTATATATGGATAACAATATTCTTAATAAACAAAACATTTTATTTCTCCTGGAATTTACCTCTTTGGCTACTGTTTGCTATGTTTTTTGCCCCTTTCTACAAAAGAACTTCATTATTTATATGAATTTTCTCAGTTGTTCACATCTTCCTCAAATGGGTGCTGGCATAGAGTAAAGGTGTCAATTTCACAGTTTATGGATGTGACCCAGAGAGATCCATTTCTTTTTGAGTCTGATAATAACAACTTAGTGGGAAAAGTATAGGACATGGAATCTGAGTTATCTGCATTCAGACTGGAGTTTTATCACCTAGTCATGTGTTCAAATTCAAGTATTTTCTGATCAATAGGTTACAGACTTCCCATCTATAGAATATTACAAGTTGACATCTAGCGTTACTTCAGATCTAAATCAGTGACCCCCTCGCTCCTTACAAGACAAATCATGTATTAGTTGTGGTTAATGTGGAGGAGGAAGAAGTAGAGAAATGATATTGTGCCATACGCACACATATTTAACTTAACTGGCTTCCATATCTAGTTTTATATTTTTACCTATAGCGCCAAATTTGATCTTGCCCCTTCTCTAATACATGTGCTGACATAGCACGTATCCTACAAAAAGTGTAACTCCAAACTCTTTGAACATGTAGCTTTGTCTTTTTTTTCAGAATTGAAATTCATGAAATTTTTATAGTGTGCATCTATTTAAGATCCTTTTTTGTGTCATAGTAGAATGTATTTTTGTGTTTTAATAATTATTTCCCTCACAAATGTTGTATGATTCTAGCAATATCAAAGAACGCAAGCTGTGGAACTTCTTTCATTTTAAAAAACATGACAAACAAGTAAAGAATGTGCACAAGTGGGAAGAAATTGATCAAGAGGTAAATTTTCATTATGTTAAATTTATCAAAGATTTAAGTTTGTTTCCCCATTTAAATTACTAGAGAGTGAGCTTTTTCTTGAATTAGAAAACTATAATTTACCTTGGATTGAGGAGTTAACATTCTGTCATAATTAATAATCAGTATTAATCAGGAATAAAATTACCCGAGTAAGGAGCAAAAGTACCATAGCGGCAACTGTTTGGCCTTGAAGTCACTTTTTTGTTCCCAGAGATCATTCAAGAACCTCTCTCAAGAAAAGGGAATGATTAAGAACTCTTAAAACATTTGAATTCTCTGTATTTGGATGGTCTAAGGACAAAGGATAATTGATTCAACTTTTGGCCTCAGAATATTGTTGGCTGAAAATTTTCTAAAATGATGGCACAGAGTATTGAAATACACTTAACCTAGAGAAAAGTGCAAGTTGAATTTTAATGGGCTGATGCAGGTAGGAAGTGATAACATATTAGGATAATTTTCCCTCCATGAGACAGAAGGGGTCTCTGAAGGGGCTGTACAATATTTAAAAAATAACAGGTAGGTAAAATGGTAAAAGTTTATCAAGAAATACCACTGTCAGTTGTTGGCAAAATAAGAGGAGAGATTGCATGTGTATGTCTTGATTGACTGTGCCTGTGTTACTGAGCAAAAAAAAGAACATGAGAGCCACAGATGGGCCAATATGACAATGAAGGAAAATAATAAATGTTGAAGGGGATATGGCAGAATTGGGACACTAATGCATTGCTAGTGAAGTTGTGAATTAATACAAGCCTTCTGGAGGGAAATTTGGAATTATGAGCAAAGGGCTCTAAAAGAACACATTTGATCCTTTGATCCAGCAATACCACTGCTGGGTTTGTACTCCAAAGAGATAATAAGGAAAAATGCGTATGCAAAATATTCATAGCTGAGCTCTTTGTGGTGGCAAAAATTGGAAAATGAGGGCATGTTCCTCAATTAGGGAATGACTAAACAAATTGTGGTATATGTTGGTGATGGAATACTATTGTGTTATAAGGAATGATGACCTACTTGATTTCTATATGAACTGGAAAGACCTTCATGAACTGAAGCACAGTGAAATGAGCAGAACCAATCGAATGATATACACTGAAAGTGAAACATTGTAGAACTATCCAACATAATGAACTTTACTACTAGCAGCATACAATAGTTTTTGCTGTCTATGGTTATATTAACATATAGCCATGGAAGCTTTTTAAATATTGTGTCTCTTGACCTCTAGGTATTGGATGATTACTGTCCTTATTCTACTGAAGCCCCTAAAACATTGCCAACACAGTGGACAAATATTGAAGTTGGTAATTGGTTATGGAGTATTGGAATGGAGGAGTATGTTGTAAAATTTTATTGTAAAGGAATAAATGGTGAAAAACTCCTTATACTGGACAATCGCTCGCTAAAAGTAAGTATGCTAATCTAGGTGATATAGATGAATGTTTACAAAAATATAAATTGCCTAGATTAACATATGAAGAAATAGAATTCTTAAATAATCCCATATCAGAAAAAGAAATTGAACAAGCCATCAAGGATCTCCTTAAGAAAAACATCCCCAGGGCCTGATGAATTAAAAAGGGAATTCTATCAAACATCAAAGAAAAGCTCAAAGTTCATTTGGAGAAGAACAAAAGATCAAGGATATCCAGGGAAATAATGGAAAAAAAAAAGCAAAGGAAGGTGGCCTTTGTAGTACCAGATCTGAAACTATGGTAGCCTTTGTAGTACCAGATCTCAAACTATACTATAAAGCAGTGGTCATCAAAACAATTTGGTAATGGCTAAGAGGCAGAAAGGAGGATCAGTGGAATAGACTTGGGATAAGTGACCTCAACAAGACAGTCTATGACAAGCCCAAACATCATAGCTTTTGGGACAAAATGTAAAATAAATAATTTTGATTACATCAAATTAAAAAAGTTTTGTACAAACAAAACCAATGCAACCAAAATTAGAAGGGAAGTAACAAATCGGGAAACAATCTTCATAACAAAATCTCTGACAAAGGTCTAATTACTCAAATTGACAAAGAAGTAAATCAATTGTCCAAAAAAATCAAGCCATTCTATAATTAATAAATGAGCAAGGGACATGAATAGGCAATTTTCAGTCAAAGGAATCAAAACTATTAATAAGCACATGAAACAGTGTTCTAAATCTCTAATAATCAGAGAAATGCAAATCAAAACAACTCACCTCATACCTAGAAGATTGGCTAACATGACAGCAAAAGAAAGTAATGAATGATGGGGAGAGGGGGTGTGGAAAAGTTGGGATATTTGCATTGCTGGTAGACTTGTGAATTGATCCAACCATTCTGGAGGGCCATTTGGAACTATGCCCAAAAGGGGCTAAAAGACTGTCTGCCCATCGATCCAGCCATAACACTGCTGGGTTTGTACCTCAATGAGATAATAAGGAAAAAGACATGTACATGAATATTCGTAGCTGCACTCTTTTTGGTGGCAAAAAATTGGAAAATGAGGGGATGCCCTTCAGTTGGGGAATGGCTGAACAAATTATGGTATATGTTGGTGATAGAATTACTATTGTGCTCAAAGGAATAATAAAATAGAGGAATTCCATGGGAACTGGAAGAGCCTCCAAGAAGTAATGCAGAGTGAAAGGAGCAGAACCAGGAGAACATTGTACACAGAGACTGATACACTGTGGTACAATCGAATGTAATGGATTTTTCCATTAGTGGCAATTCAGTGATCCTGAAGAACCCAGAGGGATCTATGAGAAAGAACACTATTCACATTCAGAAGAAAAACTGTAGGAGTAGAAGCACCAAAGAAAAACAACTGCTTGATTACATGGGTCTAGGGGGATATGTTTGGGGATGTAGACCATAAAGGAACATCCTAGTGCAAACATCAACAGCATGGAAACAGGTTATGATCAAGGACACATGTAATACCCAGTGGAATTGCGCATCAGCAATGGGAAGGGTGGGAAGGGGGAGGGGAGGGAGGAATAGTATATGATTTTTGTAACCAAGGATTAATGTTTGAAATTGACCAAATTAAAAAATAAATAAAATGAAATGAAATGAAAAAAAAAAAGAGTATATAAGGCCACATTTGAATTAATGACTTTTTAAAAAATTTAATTTATTTAGTCAATTTTTAGAACATTATTCCTTGGTTACAAGAATTATATTCTTCCCCTCCCTGCCCTCTCCCCACCCTTCCTGAATCTGTTGCTCAATTTCATTGGGTATTACATGTATCCTTGATCAGAACCAATTTCTATGTTGTTGGTGTTTGCATTATGATGATCATTTAGAGTCTACCTCCCCAGCCATATCTGAGTTAAGGACCTCTTGTTTCTAGGCCTAGCTCTCAATTTGCTAAGCCACCCTTCATTCTTTTTTAGAACTCTGTGCATTAAAAAAAAAAAAAAACCCACTGGTAACCAGGAAAGCAGGTTTGTAGTTTTTGAACAATCAGATTAATTTCACTGAAACAGATTAAAAAACATTAATCATGGAAAATGGCAAAATTTCATTTATAGTAAATAGAATCTCATATTTTATAAGGCCTAAATTGCAAATCCTGGTTTGTATAATACCTTTGTCTTTGACTAGAGATACTTGATCCATGAAATATGATAACTTACTAGACAAAAAAAATTCTTCTTGGATTCATTTATTTCCTAAGAGAATAGAATTTTGAGGGTTTTAAAATATACTTTCTCTCATAACATGTTTCTAGGATTTTCCTAAAATATAGTATTTGATTTAAGTTCCTTTAAGCTGTAAATGTCTGATATTCTGAGCCTTCAATTTTAATTTAATTTTTAATTTTAAAAATAAATTATTAATACATTTAAGTATTGATTGATTTTATTATTCATTCTTTTACTTAAGTAAACAGGAATGTTTTAATTAATTTAATTTTCCATTTAATTGTTTTTCAATTCGGGATTGTTTCAATAGCACAAGCATCATTGGACTCCCATCTAGATAAATAACAATTAATGCATGAAATCCCAAAATGTTTCACAAAGGCAAACTATTATGGTAGTTCCTTAATGTATTTTAGGATTGTACGATGTAATTTTTTACTTCATCCAGACCTAGGGAATATTTTTCTATTGTTGGAAAATCTGTGTTCTTTAAAATGATCCTATAGCAGCTTCATTTTCAGGTTCATTATGTAAAGAATTAGAAAATCTATTCATCTGAATAAGTAGATGCAAAATTACACTTTTAATTTTTCTTTCCAAAGGAAATCGAAGTCAACAGGAAGAAAGACCGCCAGAAAATACTTAAGGCTATTAAGAAAATTAGAGATTTTTTGGAAAAAAATCATATTTGGGTCTTACTATAGAAATTGATGGAAAGAAGACACAGAACCTGAAATATATGGCAAAAATGGAAAATGCAATTACTTTTGTTATATTGAATTTTCATCATTTTACTTGTATGTTACTTTTGCTATATGAACTTTTAATCATTTTATTACTGTTATTCTGTTATAATTAACTTTTAATCATTTTGTTACTGTTACTTTTGTTGTTATTAACTTTTAATCATTTCACTTCAATGTTACTTTTGTTATATGAACTTTTAAGGGATTTACTTCCATGTTACTTTTGTTATATGAACTTTTAATCATTTCACTTCTATTTTACTCTTGTTATATGAACTTTTAAGGGATTTTACTTACATGTTACATTTGTTCTATGAACTTTTAATCATTTCACTTCTATGTTACTTTTGTTATATGAACTTTTAAGGGATTTTACTTCCATATTACTTTTGTTATATGAACTTTTAATCATTTTATTACTGTTATTCTGTTATTATTAACTTTTAATCATTTTATTACTGTTACTATTGTTATTATTAACTTTTAGTCATTTCATTTCCTTGTTACTTTTGTTATATGAACTTTTAAGGGATTTTACTTCCATGTTACTATTGTTATATAAACTTTTAATCATTTTATTACTGTTATTCTGTTATTATTAACTTTTAATCATTTTATTACTGTTACTTTTGTTATTATTAACTTTTAATCATTTCACTTCCATGTTACTTTTGTTATATGAACTTTTAAGGGATTTACTTCCATGTTATTTTTGTTATTATTAATTTTAATCATTTCACTTCTATGTTACTTTTGTTATATGAACTTTTAAGGGATTTTACATCCATGTTGACTTTGGTTATATGAACTTTTAAGGGATTTTACTTCCATGTTACTTTTGTTATATGAACTTTTAATCATTTTATTACTGTTACTTTTGGTATTATTAACTTTTAATCATTTCACTTTCATGTTACATTTGTTCTATGAACCTTTAAGGGATTTTACTTCCATGTTACTTTTGTTATATGAACTTTTAAAGGATTTACTTCCATGTTACTTTTGTTATATGAACTTTTAAGAGATTTTACTTCCATGTTACTTTTTTTATTATTAAGTTTTTAATCATTTCACTTCTTTGTTACTTTTGTTATATGAACTTTTAAGTGATTTACTTCCATGTTACCTTTGTTATATGAACTTTTAATGGATTTTACTTCCATGTAACTTTTGCTATATGAACTTTTAAGGGATTTTACTTCCATGTTACTTTTGTTATATGAACTTTTAAGGGATTTTCTTCCATATTAATTTTGTTATATTTACTTTTAAGGGATTTTACTTCCATGTTACTTTTGTTATATGAACTTTTAATCATTTTATTACCGTTACTTTTGTTATTATTAACTATTAATCATTTCACTTCTATGTTTCTTTTGTTTCATTATTAACTTTTAATTATTTCATTTTTAAGTAAGTATTATTTTGATAGAGGATAATTTTTGCACAGGTTAATAATTGTTAGTATCATACATATAAAATTTGAAAAAATGGTTATAATATGCACGTATACTTTTTTATAAGAACCAATATGGAATTTCCTCCATATGACCATAATGTAAAAAGCAATCATTCTAATCTAACAAAATATTTAGTTATTTTTCCTTTTCAACTTTTCATTGCCACTGCCACCAGCTTTAAAGAATCTGTCTCAAGTATTCTTTATTAGTTCATAATCCCAGAGAACTCAATAGGCTTTAGTCAAGCCCTCCTGATGCTCTGTTACTTTTGTTTCAGAATCTATATATAAACAAAAGAAATGCATATAAAAATCAGTACATGTTATAGATTTCCTGTAAGGATACATATTGTTCATGAGAATCTCCTTATTACCTTACTTTTTTGTCATAATCCTCTCCAAATCATATTTTAAGAGCTACAAAGTATAGTTTTATATTCATCACTCTCTTATAGAATTTAGTTTAAATTTCTATCAAAGTATTTTAAATAACAATGAAAATAACTTCATAAAACTTTCCCCCTTAAAATTTCAGTTCATTCTCTCATAAAGGTATAAAAGCTCAGTGGAATAAGGATACCTCTATAGGATTCATACATAGGCACAGGCAGCACTTATGCTTTGGGACATGGGTGAACAGAACACGTTGGAGGGCAATGAAATTAGAGCTAAGAGATATCCCAAAACTATCCTCATTAAGGACATTGTAACATGTAAGGCATCCATTGATGTTAAGTGAGCAGCCTAGATGTAATCATAAAACTGACTGGACAGGACCCTTCCTCCTGATAGGGAATATTTTAATATGGATACTTGCACACACATATGTATTTCCATTTAAGTGTGTATACACATATATACAATAATCTATACTAAAAAATAAGCATCATATGAAACTGAGAAACACTAGCAGTTATACCAATAAATATAAGAGTAACGAAAAAATACCAACTCTCCCCAATACTATTTGAAATTTTTCTGGAAATCCAATAGTAATAAGAAAGACAAATCCAGGACCTAAAGGGATGAAAACAGGAGTATATCTAGTTATTCTTATTTGCTTATAACTGACAGATGTCTTAGAAAATCCTAAAAAATCAGGAGATATTGTAACTGAGATGAGAATTTATAGCAAATTTCCATTCTACAAAGTAAACCCTCAAAAATCAATACTATTTCTATATAATAGCCAAAAAGATTCAATGGGTAGTAATAGAGATAAAAATCACATTGTAAATAACTATAAATAGCTGCAAATAACATGTTAGGATCAAACTACTGAAATATACAAACTAATTGTATAAACAACATTATAAAGTGATCCTTCAGGAAGAAAAGAAAACTGTAAATAGCTGGAGGGGAATATTCATTATTCATGACTGGTGATCATAATTTAGGGCAAGTGTCAGTGCTACTCTACTTAACCAATTTCTAGTGCTATGGCAATCAGATTTTTAAAGGTTACATTATGAAATTCAATAGAATTATAACAACTCAAATTAAAAAAAATATATATAAAGGGGAATAATGAATGAAGACTGGGAAATATAAAGTCTGTAAATTAAATACTGAGTCCAGACTTCATACTGTTATATGGAAGCAATCACCAAAGCCATACTCTAATGATTAAAAAATTGAAAATGAAATTTTGTATATATAGTCAGTGAAGGGTGGTTTAGCATAAATGTTTGTTGTATTGTGACAAAGGCTTTTTTCTATATCAAAAAATTATGTGGTTTAGGTCGTTTTTCTTTTCTATATGATTGTCTTTACTCTTTTCCTTATGTTAAACTATCTTTTGTAATCCCCGCATAAATCTAATTTTTTAATCATAGATTGGTTTTTGGATCAATCACTGTATTTTGTTGACAGAATTTTACTAAAAATTGTTAAATTAAATTTCATTAAAAGTCTGGACTTCTGTAATTTTTCCTTCCCTTGTTTAAGTGTTAGGATTATAATTATTCAGTGAAATTTAATAGTGCTTTCTCAATGTTTTGAAAATATTTTATGTGTATAGTAATACTATAATTATTCTTTGAAAGTTTGACTCAATTCAAGACTAGGAATTTTTCACCAATATCCCCTGAATTCCCACTTTGGCATGGCATTTCATTTATACTTTGATTTCTTTCTCTCAATTGGATTATTAAAGAACTTTATATGGGATTCTGTTAGTTTGGATATTTAACATGCTCGAAGATTTTTCTCTATTTTGTATTTTCAGTTTTATCATCATAAAATCATATAAAGTTGGAAATTATTTGATTCCAGTTTTGTGTTTTATTATATATTCTAGATTCTTAATTGGATTTTCTTCCATCTTTCTAATCATGTTGATGATTTGTCAAATTTGTTCATCTTTTTCAAAAAATCAACTTGTAGTTTTATGCATTATTTTCATCATTTGCAAAGTGGATTTTTTACTTAGTTTTCTCTAATTTTTCATAGTTCATTTTTCTATATTTTCTATTTATTAGCTGCGTTTCAGATATTTTAGTATGTTATTTCATCCTTACAATTTCCAATTGCATTTCCTGTTTTACCTAAAAGTTTATCAATTAAAAAGTCATGTTGGTTTTCCAAGTTATGTCTCTTAAAATTGTTTTATGTTATTTCAAATTTTTTAAATTATCTTTTCTTTTTCCTATAAAATGTGGGAAATGAATAATAAACTCTTTTATGAATTTATATTGTCAATCAAATTTCTATATCGGCCATGTTGAAAAAATACGAATGTCTTATTCTGTACTCTTGAGTCTTTGATTCATCAGGAGGCAAATAGTATGCTTTTTCATTAAGCATCTTGAATGATGGTTGGTCATTACACTGATTAGAATTCCTAATTTGTTCAATGTTTTTGTCATTACCATATTGTTCTCCTTGGCTCTGTTTACTTGTCTCTCCTTCACACTTTACAAGTCTTCCCATTATTTTCTCAAACCTTCTTCCGTTATTTATTGAAATACAATACCATTCTATCATATTTCCATCACATAACTTTCAGCCATTCCCCAATTTGTGGGCTTGCCTTCAAATTTCTATCCCTAGCCACATTAAAAAGGTATATAATATATTTTAAAATATGTATGCAAATACATATATGTGATATATATCTTTATGTATATGACTATCACTCCCTTCCTCTGGCCTCCCTCTAATTACCCCATTTTCCCACAGTAAGGCCAGCTACATCTCTCACTATGAGTTCTAAGGGGGTAGTATCCTTTTTTATACTTTTTAAACTTTTACCTTATATCTTAGTACCAATACTAAGTAAAAAGTTCCAAGGCAGAAGAACAGTAAGGTCTAGGCAAAGTTGCCAAATTTGAATGCAGGTCCTGTCTGTAGGTCTGGCTCTCTAACCATTGAAAAACCCAGCTGTCCTGGTATGATCCCTTAATAATAAAGTCTTCAGCCATCATATCAGTGTGTTATGTTTACCCTATTAGGTGATTAGGAGCTGGTTACTTTAACACTATGAACATCAATTAGACTTTGGTAAGAGATATTTGCTTCAACAATATAGTAAGAAAAGAATTCCAAATATTACCCCAACACCTTTTCTCCTATTTCAACACAATCACAGGCAAGGATGAGATCATACTTAACTTGGATTTGATCCACCAAATTTACTTACAAATCTCTCACTGAACAATGGAAGACTCTCTCTCTCTCTCTCTCTTTTTTTTTTTTTTTTTTTTTTTTTGCTTTTAAGCATAGCCCAGCCTGGACCCCAGGCCCCAGACTTTCTGTAAGTGGCTAGAGCTTCTGAACTTTTAAAATGCACAAGGCCTGGCCATCTGCATTCTCTTTCACCTAAAAGAAGACAAAAAAGACACAAAATGACAAAAGTCACAGCATGGCATGTACTCCCAACTTTAGCTCAAATCCAGGTAAGACATGATCTGAGAGCCCTATGGCAACTGGCCATCCTCACACACTCTATAGGAAGGGAAGGGCCTTGACCATGTTTCCCGTTGGATACTTTTGAGTATACCCCAGTTCTACAGCCCATCAAAAAGGCTCCTCTTCACCACATTGTCAGAGGACCCAAAACAAATACCTTGCAAATACTCCACAGCCTGCAGGGAGATCAACCTATGCCAGTTCATAGATGGGTCTGTTTGGTTGGCTTTCCATTATGATCACAATAAATGTTTCTGAAATAAGAAAAGTACCCCAAATGCCTAAGATTAACCACTATTTCATGATGGAAAATCCTTCATCAAGGGACTGAAACTACAGTTCTCAAAAGAAAAATTGTAAGTTATCATCAACTTTATTAAACATGATTGCAAATCGTTAATAAAATTGTATGCATTAACAGAATGGGGGCTCTACCTCAGGAGGTAGCATTACAAAAGGTCAGAACTGCCAATTTTGGAGAGGATATATAAAAATTAGCACAATGAGTTGTTCTACCTTTGACATGGCATATCCATTTGGGAAAACAATTTGGAATTATAATTTTGAAAAAGTGACTTAAAATGTCTATGCCCTTTGAATATTTTACTCTCAAGCATACATTCCCAAGAAACAAAAAAACTAAAAAGGTCCCCCTGACATCTAAATATTCATTATACCCTTTACGTTGTTGGAGGCAATTAGGGGAAGAAGTGGTTAGCATGCCGGGCATGGTGTCAGAAGACACAAGTTCAGATCTAGTTTCAATTACTCATATCCTGGGCAAATCGCTTAAATGTTATATTGTCTGTGTCTTGGTTCAAATTTTGCTCAAATAAACTCGGACAATATAACATTTAAATGAAGTAGCTTCTGGGAATTTTTTAAGGTTTACAATCCTAACCTTATGAAGTAGGTTCTGAGTATTTCTAAGGTTTACAGCACCGAGCGGGCAACCTGGACCGAGCTACAAAGACTCCACATATTGCTCTAGCCTTCCAGGAGGTTTTGGCCTCAGGACATATCCAGTAGAACCCAGCTGAATTTAATCCCATCAAAAGTCTTCAGAGGTCAGGGAAGTCCAAACTCCAAGATCCCTTCCTCACAGACTTCTGGACTTTAATATAAAGAGGGAAACAATAAGTAAATTAGGTGAACACAGAATAGTATACCTGGTAGACCTTTTGGAAGGGAAAGATTTTAAAACCAAGCAGGACATAGAAAGAGTCACAAAATATAAAATAAATAATTTTGTCTACATCAAATTAAAAAGTTTTTGTACAAACAAAACCAATGTAACTAAAATCAGAAGGGTAACAACAAATTGGGAAACAATCTTCATAAAAACTCTGACAAAGGTTTAATTACTCAAATTTACAAAGAGCTAAATCAATTGTACAAAAAACCAAGCCATTCTCCAATTGATGAATGGGCAAGGGACATGAACAGGCAGTTCTCAGCCAAAGAAATCAAAACTATTAATAAGCACATGAAAAAGTGTTCTACATCTCTTATAATCAGAGAGATGCAAATCAAAACAACTCTGAGGTATCACGTCACACCTAGCTGATTGGCTAACATAACAGCTATGATAAATAGTGAATGCTGGAGTGGATGTGGCAAAGTAGGTACACTAATTCATTGCTGGTGGAGTTGAGAATTAATCCAACCATTCTGGAGGGCAATTTGGAACTATACCCAAAGGGCAATAAAAGAATGTCTGCCCTTTGATCCAGCCATAGCACTACTGGGCTTGTACCCCAAAGAGATAATAAGGGAAAAGACTTGTACAAGAATATTCATAGCTGCACTCTTTGTGGTGGCCAAAAATTGGAAAATGAAGGGATGCCCTTCAATTGGGGAATGGCTGAACAAATTGTGGTATATGTTGGTGATGGAATACTATTGTGCTAAAAGGAATAATAAAGTGGAGGAATTCCATAGAGACTGGAACAACCTCCAGGAAGTGATGCAGAAGGAAAGGAGCAGAACCAGGAAAACATTGTACACAGAGACTGATACATTGTGGTACAATCAAAGGTAATGGACTTCTCCATTAGTGGAGATGCAATGTCCCTGAACAATCTGCAGGGATCTAAAAAACACTATCCACAAGCAGAAGATAAACTGTGTGTGTAAAAATACCGATGAAAAGCAACTGCTTGGCTACAGGGGTGGAGCGGATATGACTGAGGAGAGACTCTAAATGAACACTCTAATGCAAATACCAACCACATGGAAATTGGTTTGAATCAAGAACACATGTGATACCCAGTGGAATTGTGTGTTGGCTGTGGGAGAGGTGGTGGGAGTGGGGGAGGGAAGAAAAGAAAATGATCTTTGTTTCCAATGAATAATGTTTGGAAATGACCAAATAAAAATTAAAAAATAAATAAAAATAAAACCCTTTTCTCTCCCTACTCAAGTTTGGGGGAACTCAAGCTTTGGCATCCTGAGTCCCTTGCTAGTCAAGTTGACTGACCCTGGGTTTGGCCCCTTGGCCACAGTTCAGAAACAGGGCAACAGGAGCTGAGGTAAAGCCTGACAGAATCAAAATGCCTTTTTTCAGGTTTCTCTTCCCTCAGTCCCTTCAATTGAGAAGTGTTGGGGGGAAATTTTCTGTCACAAGCAGGAAAAAGTGGGTAACCCTCAGGATAAAGTCTTATTCCACCTTCTCTCTTCAGCTTCTCCCGACTGAAAGACCAATTGCTCTTCTGAAGATAACCTTCTCTTCCTCAAGATTCCAACCTCCTGCTCCTGGCGCCCCTTCCCCAATGAAGTGATCAGATCCACACACTCTTCAGCCTGGCACTTTTTGTTTAGTGCCTGCCTCTGTCACAAGATCTAATGTTGGGCATTTTAAGTGAAAAATTCAATTATTTAGTTTTGTATTTAAAATCATTCATCTAGTGTGTCATAGAATGATTGAAAATATTTCTTTATTCTGAACTTAAGCATTACATAAAGTGAGCATGTCTCAAAGTAGAAAAGTGGTTTGTATATAGAATTAAGAATCTCTACCATATGGAGCTAGAATTATTTTTATTGGTATATAATACATTCAAAATGTTTCTTTCAAATTTATCCTGTTTCTATGGTTTATAAAAAGGTTAATTCTGGGCTTCCTTCTGTTATCTTTTATGGAGATCCTAGGTTTTTTTTTTTATAAGAACCCAATATTTGATCAATTACCCCAAATCTATACCACTGAGTCTCCAATGTCTCTTAGACAGTACCATAATGTTGAGATGATCACTGCTTTATAGTACAGTTTAAGATCTGGTACTGGTAGGCTCCCACCATTCACATTTTTCCCCCATTAGTCCCCTTGATATTCCTTTGTACTTCCAGATGAATTTTGTAATTATTTTTTCGAGTTCAATAAAATAGTTTTTTTGGTAGTTTTATTAATATGGTACTGAAAAAGTAAATTAATTTTTAGGTAGGAAGTATCATTTTATTATGTTAATTCATCCTAGCCATGAGTCATTGTACTTTCCCAATTATTTAGATCTAGTTTTAATTGTGTGTTTTGTAATTGGGTTCATATAATTCCTGCTTGTCTTGGCAAGTAGATTGCTAAATATTTTATATTGTCTAGGGCAATTAAAATGAAATTTCTTTTTCTAAGTCTTGCTGCTGAATTGTTGTTGGAAATATGGCTGGCAGAGGGTTTCTCCCACTCCCATCTTCTGTGCTAGTTTTGTTGATTTCAGAATCTTAGCAGTAGATAGAAAGCAAACAAGAACAGTTCTAACTTTCAGAAACTGGTTGGGCCTGTGTCTTTGGGCTGAATTGAGAAGAGGCACTCGGAATCAGGACTGGGAAGCCAACACTCCTCCCACCTCCAACACCAGGAAGGAAGTAACAACCAGGCAGGAATAAGGGCTAGTCACAAGACCCAACTGCCACTCCCAGTTGCCCCTTCCCCCACCAACTATCAGTCTTGTTTCCTTTCCAAATAGCCTTCTTACCCTTCCCCCTAACTTTTTGATTTTAGTCAGTCTCTCTCTTTTCCCCTCCCTAATGTTACTCCCTTTCCAATGTCCTCCCCTCTTATTTATTCCCCTCTTAATATAGTGCCTTTTAAATGACCCCCCAACCTCTCCCTCTCTTGTGTAGCTCCCCTCCCCACATGCCCATTTATTATCCTTCTACTTCTCCATAAGAAACAATACAATTCTCTGCCCCAATGGATCTGATTGTTCTCTCTCTGAGTCAATTTCAGTGTGTATAAGATTTAAGTATTACATGTTGCCAAACTCTTCCATTCTTCCATTGAATTGATCTTCTCCCCCTCCCCCGTGAGCTTCTTTATGAAAAATATATTTACCCCATTTTATCTCTTTTCCAATTTCTCTTAGTATTAACCTATGTTTACACCTAGTTTTTTAAATACATTTTGACATATCATCCTATACAGTTTGTCACTGTACCCTCTTTCTAGCTAACCTGATGAAAATAACATTTTTTAAGTGTTATCAATATCTTTTCTTATAGAAATACAAATCATTTTTACCTCATTGGGTCCCTTAAAAAGTTTGGTTTTCTTTCTTTTTTCTTTCTTACCTTTTGGTGATTCTCTTGAGTTCTGTTTTGGGGTATGACATTTTCTGTATAAGTCAGGTCTTTCCTTTAGGAATGCTTGGAAGTCTTTTTAAAATTAAATTACCAAAATTTCCAGTGCATGACTATAATCAATATTGCTGGGTAGTTGATTCTTGGTTGTAGACCCAGTTTCTTCATATTCTGTAATATCATATTTTTTGCCTTGCAGTCCATCAGAGTGGATGCAGCCAGTTCCTGTGTTATCCTAACTGTGCATCCATGATATCTGAATGGTTTCTTTGTAGCATCTTTTCCTTAATCTGGAAGTTCTTGAACTTGGCTATAACATTCCTTGGTGTTGTCAATTAGCTATTAAATGCAGCAGGTGGTCTGTGGATTCTTTCAATCTCTACTTTATCCTCTTGTAGAAGAATGCCTGAGCAGTTTTCTTGAATAATTTCCTATAGAATGATATCCAGACTTTTTTCTTTGGTCATGATTTTCTGGTAGTCCAATGTTTCTTAAATTGTCTCTTCTGGATCTATTTTTTAGGTCTTTTTTCCCAACGATCCCTTTTTCTTCTGCAGAGAACTGGAATTAAAAAATGAAGAGATGGGATTGAAAAGAATAATAGAAGAAGAAGGTCAGAAATATAAAAAAGACCTCAAGGAAATTGATGAAAGTGTGAGAGTATAGTTCATATATATATATATATATATATATATATATATATATATATATATATATATATATATATATGAACTGTATCTATGATTAAAAACCCAGTGTCTGGCTCACATATTTTCCCTCTTCTTTGTGAATAAAATCTAAATTCTGTGACTTCCAAACTGAAACCAGAGGGTTCTACGATTAATATCCAGCGTACCTTGAAATAAATCTTATTATATATACATATATGCATATAAATCTCATATACTCACAGCTTAGCAAAGGACCAGACACATAAAAAGCATTAATAAAGGTCATTTTTTTCTTTCTATATACACATGACAAGATGTATAAATATATACATACACACATTTATATATGTGTCTCTGTGTGTGTAACTTACATCTATATATACACCTCTATCAAAAAACAGGATACTTTTTTATCAAACCTCTCCTAACATCATTCTAACTGCAAATGGTCTGGTCCCTGTAATTTCCCAGTTCTTATGGCACTTTCACTAATTTTGTCTTTGAACATCTTTACTAGTCCATTCTACAAAATTATAATCTCCCTGGAGACAGAATCTGTCTTTTCCCTTTCATATACAATACTACACACAGAGAGTGGTTTCATTTTATAATATTAAGAAGGAAGACCTACAATGAAGTCCTCCTTCTAATGTCCATCCTGGATGTCTAAACCTCACCAAGTCGGTAACATCTTAGTGCTCTGGGAAACTCTCTGCAACTAGAGAGCAATGGAAGTGACACTTTCCTTCAAAAAGTTAATTCTTCACTGGGAGATCTTTTTGCCTTTGAATTCTATCCCTAACCTCATCTACTATGTCTATTCCTATCCCCTTTCCCTTTCCCATCCCCATTTCGACCTCTATAAGAATGTCTATCCCTATCCCTAACTTCATGTTAATCCTTAAATCTATTTTGATTATTATTCCCTGACAACCTATTCATGGAATTTGTGTATAAGTATTTTTCATGTATAGTATTAAGGGGTTAATTGGAGAGCAGAGAGGCCAGATAAGTGGCTAGCAGGTACAAATGAGTTATTTATGGAATAGTTATGAATGCTGGAGAAAAAAAGGATTGAATAAATTGAAATTAATAGAATTATTATGGTTGCACAAATTTCAGACTAACAACTTGATAGAGAAACTTAAAAAATACGTGAACATATCTGAAGTGAATATCTGAAATCAGCCTGAGGGGACAGTAAAAGAAGATATAACAACAGGGCAATTATTGGCCGAAGAGGATATCAGTTTAGGTAAGAGTTTGATTCTTGATTGGCTGAAAGGAATCAATTAGTGTCAAGAAAAGAGGCAGCAGAGGTTATAATGTAAATATGGAATTTTAGCTGATAAACATTCTGTTGGTCTATTAACACAAATATTTTTAATTTTTAATTGTACAATTTTAATTTTAAATTAAAAAATTTTTTAAAATTAAAAAAAAATTTAAATGTTACATGGAGAAACAATTTTTGACAACTTTTTTTTTTTTACCGTTTTAAAATTCAGATTTGCTACTTACCCTCCTCCCGCTCCCAGACAAGATGATTAATAGGAGAGAGGAGGATATACCCATACTTTCATGTTATACATACTTCCATATTATTTCTGTCCATAGATGATAGAAGACACCTATCACTCTTACAATATAAATCTCATGAAGTTTATATTATAGGAGCAGATGTCAGGTTTTGATCTGTCCTTAGCTTCTAAAATTCTGTCTTTGGCTACAGACACTATTTTCTTCATGTTTTGTATTCTTATAAATTTGACTTGGTTCTCTATATATTTGAGAAATGAGGCTTTAGTCAGATACTTTATATAACCCCCCCCCATTGGTTGTTTCCTAGATTTGTTGTTTCCTTTCTCATTGGTTTTATTTCAGTAATATCTTTTAAATTTAATTAAATTAAAATACTTTTTAAAATTAAGTAAGCCATGATTTATATATTTGATTTTTTTTCACAAAACCAAATTTTTTTCTTATTTGTTAGTTCTATAGTTTTATTTCAATTTATTCATATCTCCCTTGATTTTCAGGATTTCCGAATTGCCGTTTAATTATGGGCTTTTAATTTGTTCTTTTATAGTTTTTTTTACTTGCCTAATCAATTAATTGATGTTCTGTTTCTCTATTTTATTAATATAAGCTATGAGATATGAATTTCCTTCTATGTAGTACTTAGTTATATCCCATAAATTTTGTTTGCATTCCATAAATGTTGTTAATGAAATTGTTATTTGTTTCTATGATTTAATCTTTGATCCATTTGCTCTTTAGGAAAAGATTGTTTCTAATTCTAAAAATTAGTTTCTAATTTATTTTTAAGTCTTCTGCATTTTGTGTCACTTTTCTAGCATTCTGGTCTGAAAAGTATGGATTTAATATTTCTGTTTCTTAACATTTGGATGTGAGGCTTTTATGACCACTTATGTGGTTGATTTTTGTGAAAGTCACACATATTGCTGAGAAAAAGTGCTTTCCTTTCTATTTCCCTTCAGTTTTCTCCAGAGGTCTATCATGTCTGGGTTTTCTAAAGTTCTCTTTACCTTCTTAACTTCTTTCTTGTTTATTTTCTGGTTGGATTTATCTACTTTTGACAGGGGAAGGTTGAGATATTCCCCAGTAGTAATATTCTTATTTTATTTTTTCTTCTGTAACTTCATTAATTCTTCCTTTATGAATATGGATGCTATGCCATTTGATGCATAAATGTTTAATAATGATATTGTTTTCATTATCTATCAAACCTTTTATCATTATGTACTTTCTTTCCTTATTTCCTTTGATCAGATCAGTCTTTGCTTTTGATTTGTCTGAAATCAGATTTGCTATCCTGGCTTTTATTACTTTATTTGAGGCATAGTATATGCTACTCGAGCCTCTTTTATTCTGTGTGTGTTGTCTCCATGTTTTAAATGTGTTTCTTGTGGGCAGAATAATGTGGTGTTCTGGTTTTTTTAAACAACTCTGCTATCCTTTTCTGTTTCATGTGTAAATTCAGCCCATTCATAAATCCACATAATCATTACTAATTGTGTTTTCATGCATCTTATTTTCCCCGTTTATTTTTCTCTTTCTCTCTTCTTAGCCTTTCCATGTTCATAGATGTTTTGTTATTGATTATCACCTCCCCCAATTCAACCCTCCTTTTTTGTTCACCCTCAACCCCTTATTCTCTCTAACCTCCTACTTCCCTATAGGGTAAGATAAGTTTCTACAGATGAATATGGCTGTTATTTCCTTTTTGAGCTAGTTCTGATGAGAGTAAGGTCCAATCAGAGTTAAAGCACATCTCCTCCACTGGATTTGCTGTTTATGTGCCTGTTAATGAGAAATAGTTTGCCTCCTTCTAGATCTCCTTTTCTCTCTTCTCCATTTATTCTTCTTTCCCATTCCCTCCCATTTAATATCATCCCATCTTATTTAGCTTCCTTTCTTTGATGCATACCCCTTTTATTGCTCCAATATTAAGTATTTTAGATACTTTAATCTTATGTATTATTTTCAATATTAAGTATTTTAGATTCTTTAGCTTTAGCTTGCCTTTGAACTATTATAGATGTCTTAATTATTTCAATGATCATCTTGCCAGGTATGAATGAACTCAATTCAACTTTCGCAAAACTATCAAGTATTATTCCTCTCTTGAGTTTTGAATTTAGTCATCAAATTTTGTTTTCAACTTTTTTGCATGAGAAAAGTCCAAATTTCTCTATTTCATTAAAGAGCAGTTGTTACCTTTTGGAAGTTTAATCTTGGTTTTACTCGGTGTATAATTCTAGGTTGCAGTCCTTTGAATCTTTGCTTTTCAGAATGTCATATTCTGTGCCTTCCAGTCCTTTAATGTAAAAACTGCTATGTCCTGGAGAATCCTGACTATGGCTCCTCAATATTTAAAATGTTTCCTTCTGGCAGCTTCTACTACTTTTTCTGTGGCCTGAGAGTTCTGGAATTTGGTTATAATAGTACTGGGGTATTTTATTTTGGGTTCTCTTTCAGGAAGAGATTGGTGGATTCTCTCTATTTCTATTTCCCCCTCTTGTTTGAGGATATCGTAATATTCCCTGAGGACTTCTTAAAATATGGAATTCAGGATTTTCTATTGATCATGGTTTTCAGGTATTCTGATGATCTTCAGATGATTTCTCCTGGGTCTATTTTCTAGGCTGGTCATATTTACAATTGAAGTATTTCAGACTTTCTTCTATTTTTTTTTTTAATTTTGGATTTTGTTTTATTGTTTCTTGCTTATGGTTTCATTAACTTCTATCAGTCCAATTCTAATTTTAAGGAGTTTTCTTCCTTGAGTTCTTGGGTTTCCTTTTCCACTTGACTGTCTTTTCTTTAAAGGGTTGTTTCCTTCAGGTTCTGTTTTGTTTGTTTTGGTTTGGGATTTGTTTTTTTATTTTGTTTGTTTGGTTGTTGTTGTTGTTGTTGTTTGGTCTCTATTCTCATTTGGTGGATTCAATTAATTAGGAAGTTTTTTTCTTCAATGATTTTTTCCCCCAGCTGTTGAGTTTTTCAATTAATTCCCTTATATTTTTTAACTTCTTCCAGGGATTCTTTTTAAGATCTAAACTCCTTGCCCACTTTCTTTTGAGGCTTCACATGTTTCCTTTATGGCATTGTTGTCCTCTTCTGAGCCCATATATTGATCTTCCTTGTCACTAAAGTACATTTCCCAGGTCAGTTTTTTCTTTTTTTACTTGTTTTTCCATTTTTTCTTTCCTTTGTAACCATATTTATCTTTTGAGATCCTTCTCTGTTCCTGGAGTAAAAGGGTATATTGTTCTAAGATTACAGAGTACTCTTCTCTGGTATTTGGTGTAGGACTAGCTGCCCTTGTTCCTCGTGATTTGTCTGTCAAGGAGACAGCAGTACTGGCATGTTCTGGGGAGGTTGTCAACTGTTTCATCCAATTATATTTAGCATAATGACTTACCAGTTCCCCCATTGTTTTGTGGGTTAGTCTGGTCCCCACTATGTTGCTTCACTGCCCCTACCAAGTAGCCTGGGTGGAGAAGGCTCCCTGTTTTGATTTCTACTGCCCCAGGCTTTCCCCCACCACATGTAAGTAAGCAAATTACTTCACTGTATTTCTAGTTCCCCCTTCTTGCATCCCTGTAACCTCAAGATTCTTTTGCCATTTGGAAGTGGATAGTTCATTGTTAATTCTAGTTCCATCTTTACTCCTTTGGAGTCCCAAGGCTCTGATGTCACATGAGAGTTTGAAGGTTCCTTACCTTCTCTACCTGTATAGAGTGACCCCAGCTGGGTTCCAAGATCTGCCAGTACTATCAGATTGCTCTCTTCTCCTACCTACAGTGAGATGTTCCTCCAGCTTTTCTTTGTTTTGAGGCAATTTGTTTTGTTTTGTTTTTGCATTGAGGAAATGGAGTGCCTTTTCTTCCTACATCTTATCTTTCAGCATGCAATTTTTGTCTTCATGCAAAATCTGAATAAAACTGAAGAGGGCAGTTCTAAAGAGAGGAAGCTGCTGAGGTATCTATACACATAAATGTACATATACACATATGTACACATATATACATCCATATATACATATACATATACATATCTATATGTCTGTACGTATATGCATGTGTGAGCATAGAATGCCTTCCGCATTTTAAAGATTTTTTTCATAGACATTGAAAATGTTTTTTTTCACCAAGAACTCCTTGAGAGCAGAGATTGACTTTTTTGTCTTTTTCTGTATCCTTGGTGCTGTACCTGGAACACTTGAGGCACTTACTAATGATTGTTGACTTATTCAAAACCTAGGATTTGTTTTTTTAAGATATATTATCTATAAAAAGAAGAATGTGCATTTTTCAAAGACTTTCAAGTTTTTGAACTATAACACTCAAGGATGAGATAGAACACTTTATCATCCCTATTACTACAAGAGGAAACTAAGAATCAGAGCTGATGATTACCTTTGGCTTATATGTTTCTGTGCCAAGAATAATCCCATGTGTCTTACCACAAAGTTTATATTCTGCCTGATTATAAGTAAATTTTCTGGGAAAAAGAAACATATAGACATACACACACACATACATACAAAACACAAATACACATACAAATGGTATCTAGGCTGGTGAAAAAACTGAAGCTAGTGAGTGGGGAAAAGATTGCAAAAACAGAAAATTACTCATAAATATATAAATTACCTATCGTTAAGATCAACGCTGCCATACTCTTAAGAGATGTGCATTATACAATGTCACATGTATCTGATTTCTTTTAATGTAAAATACTCTCCGTAAGGCTTATTATCTTGTTTTATCTTCATGACAATTCTGTGGAGGAGGTTACATAAATATCATTTTCCAGATTTTCCGGAAAACAAAAACAGGAAGATTCTGGAAATAAGACAGTACTTGTTCAAGTACACCCAGCTAGTAAATGGACAAGCCAAGATTCTGTAGAAAGAATGCATTGTCACTTTAAAGATATATTACAGAATCCAAATTGTAAGAAGGAATGGAATACATTCTCTCCCTAGTTAATCTGTGTCACCCTAAGATTTTATTAAGCGTGGGACTCACTCTTATTCCCTACTTAAAATGAATGTGTAAACTCTAGCTTGAGTCTCTAGCTGCCTTTCTAATGAGACTCACCATCACCTTTGTCAGAGTTATGCAGAAAGTGAGGCAGGTCAAGATTCTTTTGAGAAAAGTGAGGTGGGGGGAGGATTCAGTCTATTTCGCCTTCTGCAGATTTGACTATACCATTTACTAGCTGTTTGGAACTTTGAACAACTTACTTAACTACTCATGTTCTTTAAATCTCATATGAAAAGTAGTACTGTGAGAACACCAATCTGACCTTTTGGTGTACATAGTTTCAAAGGAGAAATGCTTGGAAAAAATATTGGACAAATTAAATAAAGAAGTATTATATATACATTTACATATACATATACATATATACATATTCTGAAAAGAATGAGTTCCACATACCAACCAGTGAAGTTTTTTAAAGAATACAGTTCTTTCAGAACAAAAATGACACAATAGAGAAAAGAGAAATGGATCCTATTTTGACTCTGGCAAAGGCTTAAAAGTACAGGTGAATTTGGAACAACAAATGCCCAGGTGCCAAGAAGAGGAAAAGATCATGAAAAAGTGGTTGTAATGGAACAGAGAGGATATTATGGAACAGTGATGATGTTATAAGCATCAGTGTTTGATATTAATAAACATTTTAATCACTGACATAGATGAAATAATAGATTCCATATGAAATTTGCAAATAATTTGTTTTAGCTATAATTTTCCCAAACCTAGTACTATGGAAAATATATTTTTGAATGTTTTAAATGAATAATATTTTAGATATATCTGTATCTATCTCTTTCGATCTATATGACTGTCCATCTAAATTTAACTTTTGGCAAATAAGTTAGAGATGGCTTCCTTTCTTAGCTATAGATGTTAGACAACCTATATAGATGTTAGACAACCTATCTATATAGAAGGTTCATTAGAAATCACTTTCTTGGGTGTCATCATTTACCTGAATTTGTCTGGTATTGTGAATATGACAACTTTTGGAGCATCATTGCCATTGCTAACAGTAGGCAATCTGGTTCAGCCTTTTGAGTCTGGGGTGAATGAGTCACAGTGGGAAAGTGGATGATGCACATCAGGGGCTGTTATTTTTTTGGCTGCTGAGTACCATTATTATGGTGATATGTTCAGTTGGTGTTCAGGGAGGGTTAGAACCTCTACTGTGAGAGCTTGCTGAATGCTTTTCAGGGCTGCTTATCCCCATTTGGTGTCTACCTCTTTCCCAGCTCTTACTTGTGGCTCCAAGCTATAGTTTTCAGCAGCAGGCTGTTAAAACTGTCCAGGCAGATGCGTTAAGCTTGGGTTTATGTCTAACCCTAGCCTTGTGAAGACCTCTCCTGCGAGAACAGATGGATGAGGCAATTTGTTTCAGTAGCCATGAAGGTGGCTGAAGCAAACACTTTCGAGTGCTTAAAACTTGGATGGCTATTAGAGACACTGACATCATTTAGGTGCATTTTCAGTCATCCTGACTTTTGTCTTGCCACAGGATTTAGATGACTCTGGAAGAAAGAGTGAGGCTGACAACTCTGGGCAACTCACTTAAATCCAATTCACACATAAGTTAAGATATTACCCTGTGATGTCACTGGTATTCTTTGAAATGAAGGGTCACCACCACCACCACCAATTGATGGAACATATTTTTTATTGACTGAATCATCCTTTTATCTTCTTAAATCTAGCTTTGTTTTAAACTGCCCTTGCAGCTGGCTAATATTTTCTTGTAGATTCCAGATGATCAGTTTTTCAGGAGGAAGCTCAAAAATTATCTATTTAATCCACTCATTTTGTAGGTGAGGAAAATGAAGCCCAGAGAATACATATAGATGACTAGCTCCCCTGCTAAGACTTCAAGTGTCTTGCCTCTAAATCCAATGCTCTATGTTCTTACCTCTGCATGATAATATAGAGGGTCATTAGCAATAGGAAGCAATTAAAGGTTGCTGTTGCCTCTGGTTAAACCTAGGAAGAAACTTATACTGTTCTACTCATTGAATTATTCATATTCTTAGATATCACAATTATAAAAGAACCAGTAGAAGAATTAGTAGAAGAGGAGATCAGCAGTGGCAAACCTGCAATGGGAAAAGCTATAATGCAGTTTTCCTGGTTTTGGTAAGAGATGTGCTTTTTATAAATGGATAACAAAGTTCTTAACAGGCAAAATAATTTATTTCTGCTGGATTTTACCCCATTGGCTACCATTTTGCAGTGTTTTTCCTTTATATAAAAGAACCTCATTATTTCTATATGGTTTCTCAGTTGTTCACATCTTCCTCAAATGGACTCTGGCATAGAGGTATCCAACTCACAACCTATGGATGTGGCCCCAAGAGATCCATTTCTTTTTGAGTTTGATAACACCAACATAGAGGAAAAAATATAGGACATAGAGTGTATCTAGGGTCAAATTGGAGCTTTGTCACTTCAACTTGTGTGATTGAGGTTATGTGATTTCTGATCAATACGTTTGAGATTTCTCATCTATATAAAATGAGGGGATGGCACAAGTTGACATCCAGTGTTACTTCCAAATCTACATCAGGGAAACTTCAACTCCTTACAAGACAAATCATGTATTAGTTGTGTTTAATGTAGAGGAGGAAGCGGTAGAGAGATGATACCATGCCACATGCACAAAACTTTTAACTTAATTGACTTCCATTTCTTGTTTGTTTCTTTTTTTTAACATAAAAGTCAAGTTAGGTTATACCTATTCTCTTCGATATATTCCAACATAGACATGTGCCCTATAAAAAACTAACGTTCCTTTAACATATGGCTTTATCTTTCTTATGGAATTGAAATTTATGAATTTTTATAGTGTGTTTCTCTTTAGGTAACTTTTTGCATCATAATAGAATGTATTTTGTGCTTTAATTATTTCCCTCTCAAATCTTGGATGATTCTAGCAATGTCCAAGGATACAATTGGAGGAACTTCTTTTGTTTTAAAAAACATGATAAACAAGTACAGAATGTGCGCAAGCAGGAAGAAACTGACCTAAAGGTAAATTTTCATTATGTGAAATTTGTCATAAAGATTTATGTGCGTATCTCCATTTTAATTACTAGGGAATGAGCTTTTAACATAATCTCTAAGACCCTTTCGCAGTTTTCACTGTCAAGGGTTATATTAACATAGGCCAATCTAAGCTTTTAAATATTGTCTCTCTTGATCTCTAGCTATTTGATGACGCCTCTGCTTCTTTTATACCCCAAAGCTGCTGGTGTCTGACTGGACAGAAACTCAAGTTGGCCATTGGTTAAAGAGTATTGGAATGAAAAAATATATCCTGAAATTTGATTATAAAAGAATAAGAGGTCAAGAACTTCTTGAATTAGACAATGATGCATTAAAAGTAAGCTTCAGAATTGGCTCTTTATATATGCTACATACAATTATATATTAACTTCTTTTATGGTGGGCATTGGATGAAAAACAGTACAAATAATGGGATTCCTATATATGGCCCATTTGACAACCTTATGGTTTTAAGGAAAACATGTTAACTACCTTTTTGAATGTAGTTTCAAGAAATGTTTTTTAATGTGATTTGCTCCCCCTTTTTTTAGTATTCAGGCCATATTCCTTTTCATTTCTATTTATTTATTGAAACCTTATACCTTCCATCTTAGAATATATAACATGTAAGTTTCCAAAGAAAAAGAATTTTAAGGGGTGGGCAATGTGAGGCAAGTGACTGTCTCAGCATCATACTTCTAGGGGGTCACATTTGAAACCAGGTCCTCTTTTCTCTAGGTCTGGTTCTCAATCTATTGAGCCACCATTCTTTTTTTTTCTTTTTTTAGAATTCTATTAACAAACACTGGAAAGCAGAAAAGCAATATTTTAATTTTGTACCAGGCAGATTAACTTCACTGAAACAGATTAAAAAACAGTAATCATGGGAAATGGCAAGCTTTCATTTCATTTATAGTAAATAAAATATCAATATTTTAAGCTTTAAATATCAAATATTGGTTAGAATAACATCTTTGTCATTGACTAGAGGTACTAGAGGAATATGATAATTGACTACACAAAACCCTGAAATATATTCTACTTGGATTCATTTGCCACATAAGAAAATATTAGGAGGATTTTTTAAAATGTAGCTTCTTTCACAATTATTTCTAAAATGTTCCTAATGTATTCTACTTAAGTACCTCTAAGCTGTAAATTTCTGATATTCTGGGTTCTTCAATTTGAAGACAAATGAAAATTATGCAATTAAAAATAATAAAAAAAATGTATAGTGTTTCAAATGCAACCATCTCTGGGCTCCCAACCAGTTAAGCAAATAAAAATTAATAGATGAGAAATGTAGCTTCAAGTATAATTATGATACCAATAAGAAGGACCAACACTCTTCTTAGAAAAGATAGTTTTTATGTGAATTCCTTAATGCATTTTAGAGTTCTACAATGTAATTTTTTTACTTCATTCAGAGACATTGAATATTTTCATAATGTTGTAAAATCTGAGTTCTTCAGAAATGATACTTAATTTAATGTTCAGGCTCATTATGTAAAGAGTTATAAAATATATTCATTTGAATGCATGCATGTAAAGTAACAGCTTTAATTTTTTTCCCAAAGTGCATTGGAATCACTAAGAAAAGAGATTGCAAGAAAATCCTTAAGGGAAAAAGAAAATTCAACAGACAGAAAAAAATTAATACAATCTAACAATTAAATATATCAAAAAGATAATTCTGGAAGATACAGCAAAAATGAGAAAAAATATAATTACATGATATTTACCTTTAATCTACTACTTCAACATATTATTTTGATATAGAATAATTTTTCATTGTTGAAAAATTATTAATATCATCCATAATAAGCATTACACATATTATACTGTATTTCTGAATAAACTGATTATAATATACACATATGCTCTCATTTTTGTAGGAAATGGATATGGAATTTCCTCAGTACAACTGAAGGAATAGTGCTAAAAGCAATTTTCCTAGTATAACAGAAACTCTTAGATGTTTTCAATCTTGTTCAACTTTTCATTACCTCTGCCTAGACCACCTGTAAAAAATCTGCCTCAAACATTGAATTGTTGCTTTCTTATTGTCCCAGAGTCCTTAATAGACATTAATTTCAGAACCTTAATGTTCTTCTCTCCAACTCCAGCCCTCTCTATTCTTTGTTAATTTTGCTTCAGAATCCAAATATGAACAAAAGAAATAAATGTATATAAAAATTTATACATATAATAAATATATATCTATAAGGTATATATGATATGTGTGTGCATACATATATATTGCCCATGAGACCTCCTTCTTACCTTCTCCCATTAACTACTACATTGACTTCTCCATAGTTTTTTGGTCATAATACTCTCCAAATCATAGCTCAAGTGCTCCAAAATACTGTTTTACATTTATCAATCTGTTAAAGAATGTTATTCAGTTAAACCAATGGCCAACGAGGTGCTTTTGTTGTCCTCTCCCAGGACAATATCTTTAACAACTCTGCCCTCTTCTGCTCCCAAAGAGATAAAAGGAAAAAGTGCTTTAGGACATCGACAACATGAAGCAATAGTTGTAAAGAGTGAAGAACTATAGAAACATGCATGGACTATACGCTATAGCACCCTTGAGCTATTTAGCTTTAGAATCTTTGTTTTTTAATTCTTACTATAAGCTTTTAATAGACACAAGGATCATTTGTTTTAGTTTTGTTTTTAGACCTGTGGCCTGAAGGAGCCATGTGCACTAGGAAAGAAAATAGGAAAAGTTACTTGGTTTAGAGGATCATATGTATCATCTAAGTTTCCCTAGTGCATATGGAAATATAAATGATCCAAGATAATTTCTTGGGATCTGAGAATGTCCATGAGAATAATAATCCACAGGAAGATCTCCATTGACTGCTGTTGCTGAAAGTAAGGACAAACCTGAGAACCCAATGACAGTTTTATTCTAAAGGCTAAAGCCAGAGATAGGGACTTGTGTATTTCTAAAGGGACCGACTTCTGTAGGCATGATGTGGCCTAGGAAGAAGAATCAAATTTCAGTTCAACAGGACTAAAACAATAGGAGATTCAAGAATGCCTGATTCCCTTTTGTATGTGAATAAATTCTGTCACAAAGGTAAGTTTAATTAGAAGTTAAGGTGGCAGCTTTGTGTGTGTGTGTGTGTGTGTGTGTGTGTGTGTGTGTGCGTGTGTGTGTGTGTGTGTGTGTGTTTTGAATCATTTTCAATTGCAAGCAATATTTAATACTAAATCTAGGAGGAGATAGGAAATCTTTACAGACTACTGTGTAGAAAGACAGACATAAGGTGACATAGTTATACCTTTCTTTGAAAGCTCAATGCTGGAAGCACTGGATTAGGGAAGGATATGGCAGATTTTGCAGCAATAATGCAGGCTTCAGGGGAGAAAGACCTGCTAAGAAGTTTTGTGTGACAGAAGGGCAGGCCATGTTAGAGAGAAATGTTGGAAACGTCTCCACAGATAAGCTTTGGCAACTGGCTGGATGGAGGAGGAATGATGGACTGAGCCTGTGAAGAAGACAATATTTGGTGAGGTAGGATGATGAAATAGTGAGAGAGAGAAGAGGAAGAGGGGAGATTTTCTGATTAGAAAATAAGAATTTTAGCTTTGGAAATACTGAATATCAGATGTTTATAGGACAATGGTATAATTTAGAGAGGCATCACCTACCAAAAATTCCAGACTGGGATCTGGAAAGCTTACCACAATCTCAACACCCAAAGATTAAAGCCCAAATATTTGGAGAAGAAAAAAAAAAACCCACCCCAATATACTTCTTTTTCACTGTCCTCTGATCAGGACTGATCTTCCTTCACCACTCTGCCTACTGCTGCTGTCATAGAGCTAGAGAAAACATGCTTTTTGATGTCAGCAATAATTCACATTAGCTGTTGGGAGTGGAGCTATGTGGAAACGTGAGAGTGGTTTGGGTTCCTGAGTTGATTACATTAAAAAATTCCTTTAAAAAATCTTTTTCTCAACACTTTTCACATTTACATAAAAGGTTTTTATTCTTTTTAATTTTACATAGTTACAAGAGCCTTAGTTTAAAAGCCCTGGTTCACTTAAAAAATAAAACAAACAAAAAACCCTTGCCTTCTCACTTAGAATCAATGCTGTGTATAGTTTCCACAGCAGAAGAGTGGTAAGGGCTAGTCAATGGGGTTTAAGCGACTTGCCCAGGGTCACCAAGCTAGGAAGTGTCTGCGGCCAAATTTGAACCCAGGACTTGGCTCTCAATTCACCGAGTCACCCAATTGCCTCCAAAGTGGTTCATTCTTGAAAGAAAATTGAAAAAAGTTACTTTTCTTTTGATGAGTTACATGAATGATTCCAGTCATCCAAGTATCCCTGAAACTCATAAATTCTTTTAGATGGTTTCTGAGGAACTGAAGCTAACATGAGGAAAATGTTCCCTAGAAACTTACCCAGTCACCTGTGGGGAAACAATAACAGCAGATTCTAAAGAATGCCAGAAAAAGGAGTCCATGGATTTGTAAGAACACATATTTCTATATATATGATATGTCTGAGGAAGCAGAGACAGTTCTGTTCTTGCTACCTCTGGGCTAAGCCATATTATCCTCCTTGAGGGCAGGCTGTTTCTCTCAAGCTCGGTGCCCACCATAAATACTTGTTGGCTAACTGGATTGATAAATGGAATTGTTTACACACTCGTTGCTAGGGGAGCTTGTTTTGAAACTTAGGAAGTAAAATTATGTAAGTCTCAAGAAAGAAAAAGAAGTCTAAATATTAAATGTATAAAGGTGGTAAAATGGAAAGATTGGTAGGCCTAAGCTGAGGTATCTGTTAACTTTTACTGCTGCTTTTTGACTGCTGGCTGACCATTCTGAGTTTCAAGGCAACTGAGTTGATTCAAAAGAAATGACTGGTGGTTCCCTTAAGAGGGCCAAACACTCAACAGCCAATAAGAGATCATAGAACATAGAACAACTGTCAGGTTACCAAGGAATCAGGAGGATTATAAATAAAGGGAGGAGACTGGGGAGGTCATTCCTGCAAAGGAAACCAAGGAGGTAGGATGTGTTAAGGGTTGGAAGGGTGGCAGTTTGATAAATTGTGGAATTATTTGTTTTAGAGTAGTTGCTGGGGATTTCTTTTTGTTGTGGAATGGTTTGATATGGAATTGGTGATTTTTGATGTATACATTTTTAAAAAATATTGATAAACAGAATTCTAAAGGGGATCTCAGAGATTTTGTCCATTTTCAAAGGAATTGAAGATTATTGAGGAATCTATAAATATTATAAAATACTATGGCAGGTTCCAGGGGGAAATATATCCTAACCAATATCTTCTAACGTGTTTTCTTTTTTATTTTAATTCTTTCTCTTTTTAACTTTTAAACATTACTTCATGTTTTCTGTTTCATATGATTTTCACAATTTTGGTCAGTCCTCTAGTGAAAAAATATAAGAATATTGGGGAAAGAAGGAGTGGGATAAATCGTGGAAATTCATCTTTATATAAATATTTAGAAACAGAAACCAATCTATATGTATGTACTACATTTAAATAAATATATATAAGTCTGAATATAAAGATTATATCCAATTAATATCAATTATTAATTAATGATTATCAATTATTAAATGTCACTAATCAATAATTGATTAATTAATGATCATCAATGTGTAATAATGAAAAAT
Organism: Monodelphis domestica; assembly: GCF_027887165.1. NCBI lineage: Eukaryota > Metazoa > Chordata > Mammalia > Didelphimorphia > Didelphidae > Monodelphis > Monodelphis domestica. The sequence continues at coordinate 34,082,765 of NC_077230.1, forward strand.
TAATAATTGGTTAATATAAATTATTTATTATAAACCACTAAATTATTGAATTATTTTATTTTTATTTATATACATTTGATTAATTAATTTATTTTTAATAAATTTTATTTTTATATATTTATATATTATTTATTAAATTGTTTATTTTAATTTATTTTAACATAACTTATTAATTCATTTAATTTAATTTTTAAAGTTAATTTAATTCAATTATTTATTAAAATAATTAATACAATATAATATTATTTATGAATTAGTGACAGCCATTAATTGATGATCATTAATTAATGACTGGCAATGATTATTATTTTTAACCATCATTAATATTAAACAATTATTGATTAATCAGCATTGATTAATAATTAATCTAAATCAATTAATAATTAATGATCATTAATGAATCTATCCATGATCATTGATTACTAATTATATTAAGTGAATTTAATGGATGGTCATTAATTAATAATTGATCATGATTATTATTCATAATAATTATTAAGTGATATTAAGTAATTATTGATTAACGAGGATTGACATTAATTATTTTATAGTCATTATTATTAATTACATCAAAAAATTATTGATTTATTTCATGAATTAATATTAACCAATTATTATTTGATAGTGTTTAATAATTAATATTAACAGATTATTGATGATCATCAATTTATCCTTATTAAATAATTGTTTAATATAAAAAATAATAATGATTGTGGAAAATAATAATTAATAATGATCATCAATTAGTATATGTCCCTAATTAATAATTGATTAATATTAATTATTGATTATTAAATTATTGTATTTTAGAGTATATTTAATTGATTTATTTATTTTTAAATACATTTTCTTTTTATATATGTATATATAAATATATTTTATACATTTTTAAATTTAATATAATTTATTTATTTATTTATTTATTCAATTTAACTTTTAAATCAATTTATATAAAGTATTTATTAACTTATTAAAATAGTAAAGAATTAATAATTAAATATTGATTGATATTATTACTAATTAATAACAATTGCTAATTAATTATTATTTATTAATAATCTTTTAGTATTTATTATTAATTAATTAAGAATAATTAATGATTGATTCTTAATAATTATTGTAAGTAATCAATATCAATTATTAATTAATGGTTGAGAATTAATAGTCAATTAATAACAATTATTAATTAATAACAATTATTAATGATAATCAATCAATAATTGATTATGTAATAATTAAATTATTATAATATAATGTGTTATGTTGTATAAATATAATAATATGATAGGATAGGATAGCATATAATCATTATATTATAAATTCTGATTAATTGAAAATAATAATTTATTAATGATCATTAATAATTAGAATTCATTAATTAATATTAATATTTAATTAACATTAAAGGATGGTTTTAGAATATAAAGAAAAGAATGTGAGTCAATGTGCCTTGTACCACTTACCATAAACATTAATTAGGCTATAGCAAAATTGTATATACCTTTAGAATTCCTCCCCTTCCATTAGGTATAATGCTGATTTTCCCCCCTCAAATTTAATCAACATACAGGAGTAAATTTGAACATATGAGATACATTGTGAAAGGAAATATCATTAGTGTGTATCTTGGGGTCTAACACTAAGATAAAAAGAATTTTTAAGGGGTGTATCAATTAATGTCAAAAGACTGATCAAGAAAACTAATTTTTCTAAATAAAATTAACACACCACTGTACTTTGAAATTATTTATATTTTGTTGCCCATGCACTTAAATTTTTTTTTAATTTTTTTCAAGTAAAGATCGAATATTTTCTTGTTCAAGAAGCTTGTTGATAGCTTTTAATCTTCTCTGTGAAAAAATGATGCAAAGAAGAGTCCAGAACCTCGATTTATTTTCTTGTCAAATAGACAAAGGTAAGCTTTAACTATAAAATTGCTTATTTCATACATGTATGCCATTTTTCATCAATTTTATTTTTATTAATTTGTTTTTCTCATCAATAAACATCAAATATAGAAAATATTAAATTATTAGGAATAATTCCCAAATTAAGATTAAGGAGTGTAAGTTTAACTGATAAATATTTTTGATATCATAACTTTTAAAATAATTTCACAAAGGTGAGTTATAGCAATAAGGCACTATTTCCATTGATATTCTTGTCCTTGTTTAGTGAAAAATAATATGATAGAAGATGATCTAACCATACCAGATACCAAAGTGTATTATTATAAAGTACTTATCTTCAAACTAATCTATTATTGATGAAGAAAGAGTAGTGGATCCGTGGAATAGAGTAGGTACACACAATATGCACAGTAGAAATGACTTTAGTAATGTTGTGTTTCTTACATGCAAAAATCCATATGTTAGGGTCAAGAACTCACTGGGTCAAAAACTGCTGAGAAAACCAGAAAGCATTTTGGCAGAAACTAGATGTAGACCAATGCCGCACATCATGTATCAAGATAAGGTCAAAGTGGCATTCGATTTATGCATTCAGGGTAATGCCAGATTTAAATTAGGGGGAAAAGAATTATCAAATAAAGACAGAGAACATTATAGGAGGTGCAATGGATCATTTTCATTACCTTTAAAAGTTTTCCACACAAAACCAATATAGCTAAGACTAGAGGGAAAGAAGAAAAATGGGAAAAAATTTAAAGATCTGATTAAGGCCTCATTTCTCAAAGATATAGAGCACTGGATCAACTTTATAAAGAATACAGGCTGTTCCCCAATTCATAGATCCTAAAATTATATGAATAATCAGTTTTCAGATGAAGAAATAAAAACTGTCTCTAGCCACATAAAAAAGCACTAAATCACTATGAAGAATACAAATTTAAACAACTCTTACTTTTCATGCCTATCAAATTTTCTTAACGAGACAGGAAAGGAAAATGAAAAATGTTGGAGGTGATGGGGGAATATTTGAGACACTAAGGTACAGATGGTGGAATTGTGAACTGATTCATCTATTCTAGAGAACAATGTGGACATATGATCAAGGAGCTATACAATTGTGCATATTCTTTGACTTGGCAATATCACGACTAAGACAGTATCCCAAAGAGATTAGAAATTTTTAAAAGATGAAACAAAAATCCCTATATGTACAAAATAATTTATGGCACTTCTTTTTTGTGTTGAAGAACTTAAAATTTCAGGGATAACATTCAATTGTGAAATGGCTGAAAAATTTGTGGTATGTGATTGCAACAATATTATTGTGCTACATGAAATGATGATTAAGATGATTTCAAAAAACCTGGAACACTTATATAGAACTGATGCAAAATGAAGGGAACAGAAGCAGAACACTGGGTGCATGAACAGCAATGCTATGCAATGATCAACTGTAAATGACTTTGCTATGCCCAGAAATACAAAGATTGAAAGACAGTTCTGAAGAACTGAAAAATGTTATCCACTTACAGTGGAAAAGGTGATGGAATCTAAATGCAGAGCAAAACATATTTTTTTTACTTTATTTTCCTTTTTTCCTGGTATGTTTTATTTTTCAACATGATGAATAAGGAAGGAAATATTTTTTACATGACTGCATATGTATAATCTTTATCAAATTGCTTACCTTTTTAATGAGGTTGGAGACCAGGGTGAGCAGGAAAGAATTTGGAACTTAAAATAGATTTTATATGTCCTTAGAAAAAATTTTAATCATTAAAAATATTTTAATGTGCTTACATGCTGAAAGTTAGAAAGTTCAGCAAAATCATTGGTCTAGGGCAGACTGTAAACAGAGTCAGATATATAATTCCATTGCAAAGCTAGAGTGACCAGGCCAACTGTACTGGGAGGAAATTTTATTTTTACTGTTGCTTCAGATGTTTTAGGCTTTCATTATTATTACTATTATTATTTTTGTATTTATAGGTGACAACGAACTGGGGCTTTGTACTTGTATCTTCTTTGATCCAGCAGATGAGGATGGAAAGGAACCAGGGGTTTTTATAACTGAAATTATTGAAGGAGGTGCAGTTCACAAACTTGGATGGTGAGTTTGGTTTTGTAATTTTATAAGAATTGACTTTGTAGGGAGGATTTAACATCATTCTAAAAAGGGTTAATATTGTAAACATGGAAAGTGACTACACAAATAAAATCTCTGAAAAATACAGAAATATCAACTTTAAAAATATTGTCATGACCAAGCTAGTAAGGAAATGGAATTGGCTTGGAAACAAAGATTCTATAATTCCACTCCAACTAGGTCTGTAAACTGTGACTTTATTCTTGATCATTGAGAAGGTCTTTAATAATTGCCATAATGAGCCCATTGTAAACATGTGCCCAGCTATTTCCAAATCAGGTCAAATTAACAAGTATTTATAAATCTATACCATTCCAGAACCTGTGCTCTCCATGAAGGGATATAAAGAAAGTGGGAAAATAGTTCTTGATTTGGAGAAATGAAAAACTGAATTGACTAGGCAACAAACAAATTACTATTGTGTGCAGAAAAGATCTATACTAAATAAATGTGAGAAAATCTGGGTGTGGGGGATACTTTGGTTGTATTAGAAAAAATGGTATCCATGAGACACTGGCAACTATCTTCAGAGATTATTGAAATTTGACTATACAATAAAATAATTCCTGAATTGAGAGAGGGCTTCCTAGATATAGGAATGTAGGAATATACATTTAAAATATTACTATAAACTGCCCAAAGTGAATCCTTGAGAAAGGAAAAAAATAAGAAATGCAAATAGGTTGCCAAATCATAACTTTAACCTTGTAAGAATTTACTATGCAACTGGGGTCAAATGGTACCCTCTATGTCCTTGCTCATGATGTAATTTTGGACTTTAAAATAGAATTCTTCCTGAGATGACACGCTGTTACATAGAACTGAAAGCAAAAAACGCCATCAGGCTTTCTGTTTCAAAGCCTGAGGCTCATTACTTCTTCATCCCCAACTCACTTAGCCCAGATGGTTTTAGAATTTTTTCCTGCTTCCTAGATTGTAACAGAATTGATTTCTTTAGCTGCCCATCCTGAATATCCCAAATAAATGGTGGAAATTTTCTCCTCTTAACCTCCCAAAGTTGTTTTCTTTTCCTCAGTTTCTATGATGACATTTATCTGTTTATTATCACCCAAGGTCTCTACAATAAAAATATCAACTAGAAGTTTCCTTCTGAATTATCGTCTCCTTACTCAGTCTTCAGTCAGTGGGGCATTGTCTGATACCTCAGAAGAATCATTTGTTTTAGTTTCTGCAGATCCTATTGACTTTCTGAAGAATATTAAAATTGAAACAATACTCTGATAATTGTTTGTAGGAGGGCATCTGTGTTTGTGGATGATTTCTCTTGGATCCTTCTCACTGTGTTTTCCAAGATCTGCCAAAGTCCTTTCCTTTTTCAATCTCATTTCATTATTGAGACTTAGCCAGCTGGAAAGGCTTGGAGTACAGACCCAGTAATGAACACTAATCATCCTTGAAGCCTACTTAAAAAAAAAAAATATTCAGGGATGAATCCCTGGAAGAATCCCCAGACAAGCTGCACGGTAATGAAATTATTGAGACACACCAGCCCTCTAAGTCTTCTGATTAATTTGTAGAGAAGTGGTGACTGAAAAATTTGTAAGTGGCAGCCATTATAGTAATGGTATGATGAGTCATTGAAGTCTATCTCTTAAATTAGTACCATATCTTCTAATCATACACATGCATTGGACTTTTAGGTCATAAAAATCTTCAATGTAATTTTAATTACTATGCAATTCTATTTTTCAGTATCCGTGTATTTGACCAGATTATTAAAATAGGTGACATCAATCTAATTGGATTGGATGAAGCAGAAATCGTCTCTACTTTTAAAAAAATGGACGATTCTCCTTTCCAGTAAGTAAATTTTCCCACATTTCTTTAAGATGCAGAGATTGCTAGATCATTGTTTTTGATTTGGAAATTTCTTTAGCAATGTGTTCAAACAGAAAAATTGGGGAGAAAGATAGCCTAATTAACATGTTTAAATAATTTCTCTTTTTGACTTCTTTTGCTAGGAAATGACCCTCTTTTTTTCTGTTCAGCAGTTCACAAGACATTTTAGGACCCATTTGCACCTTCCTTTCTGAATACTCTATCACATCTCAAGCAAACCCTTAATTTTCGTTTGCATTTATTTTTAGTTAATGAATTTTTATTTTCTTGGCAAATAATGCTCCTTGAACCTGAAGAGGTTTTTTTGTTTTGTTTTGTTTTGTTTTGTTTTTGTAAGAATGACAGCTTAGCTGAATTTCCCCATTCTGCTTTTTGCATGGCTATGTCTTAATCCAAAGTACATAAATTAAATGTGGATATTTTGTACCTAGGATTGAAATTGGCCGCGAACCACCTGAAGTCAAGTCAGAACTTATCGAACTCCTCGAGTTGTCAGAGGAAAGGAAGAAATATTTTATGGATTCGCTCATAGTACAGGTATTATGTGAACCAAATAAAAAAGTGCAGAAACGCAAAATTCTTTCTTTTTTATCATAACAATATTAAAATAAAATTTTTGTTCTTTAAAACGTTTCCTTTCCTACTCTTGAGTAACTTCATCTTAATTTATTACATACTTTTTTATTGTTGCTCTTTTATGCAATTTTATCAATGTCTCTGAGATTTCCATTCTAGTCTTCTCTGATGCACTCCAACCTTCACCACTGAATTATCATTTGTAGTATAGAGAATGAATTAAGCAAAACTGAACAATAAATACAGCAACTGAATCTGATAGTTTTTGCTCCTTTCTGAACAACGGAGATATATACATGTGTGTATGTGTATGTATATTTTTATATCTCTAGCTTTTGTCCCAGTCTAAGATTTTCCATTACAATTAGTCAGAGGATGGCAATCTTTTAATGCTGCTTTAATTTACCTTAGTTTTAAAGAGCCTTCTGTTTCTGCTTACTTTACATTATTTAATATGGGTTTTTTTAATGTCTTGTAGAATTCTTATTGTTAATTTCAAAAACTTAATAATATCTCATTATATAATATATCACAGCATTTGTTCAGGTTTTCCCAAATTAACGGACACTTTGTATTCAGACAAAGAATGTGTAAGTGTACACATATTCCCTTGATTTCCTGCCTTTGATGACTTTGGGGTTTCACTTCTATTCTAGTTGCATTGATTTTGTTCATGTTAAATCTTTCTCAGTAGTGCAAAATTTCTATTTTTTCTTTTATTATGATCACAAACCCCCTAGTTTTTTACCATCAATATGCCTCACAAATATTGGTCTAAGAGGTCTTATTCCTGTTGTTTTTCTAATTTTGAATGCTGTATGGGTATTAGTTGATATTAAGGTTGTATATGCAACTTGAATACATTATGGTAAATTATATAGCCCTTTCCTATTCAAACCTTAATTTGTATCACATGATTTCCAGTTTTTCTCAGGCCTTCCAGAATACAGAATCCTTCCTCTCTCATTTTTGTTTTTGGGTTTTTGAACCCCTGGATTTCCGAGTTAATTATCTTCTGGGACTTCCTCATGGTAGAATATTTTATGAACTCTTAATTATTGTCAAGTAATCCTGAGTAATTTTATTAATTTTGAAGGTTCAGTTTGAGGACCAGTTAATTTTAGACCTCTTTTATTATTCTCGTTTTTAACATTTCCATTAAGATTCCTTTTCACAACAATCTCTGACCAACAATCTTTTTCCTTATGTCTTTCTGTATCCTATCTCTAAGGCTTTCCCCAAAATGCTGGTCTACAAATCTGTAAGCCCCTGGAGGTGAAGGAATGTTTTATCTTTATATCCCCAGGACAACACACGGGCTTGCACTTTTTAGATGCTTAAGATATTATGATTGAATTAGTTGCTCATGTTGTTATGCTGATGCATAAGCAGGCTCTAGCTTTTTATTCTGTGCTATTTAGCTAGATGTTTTGGCAAACCCTTTAAAATGTTTTACTATAATTTTGAAATGCCCATCCTTCCTCTAATAATGATAATGTCTTTGGAAGAAAGATCAAAGAATATATTTAATCTTTCAAAGTGTGTATATGGGTATATTGGTATATATTTCATTTTGCAAAAAGTATAAAAGTATTTACTACTGCCTCCTTAAAACCTCTTTCTTATCCAATTATGAAATCTTTAAACATTAGCACATTAGGAGAGTGGATTTTGTTTGTTTATTTTAAGCATGTTCTTGAGATTTCTTAGCTTTAGGCCTATATTGTAATTACACTTTCTAAACATTTTCTCCATTTAAAGGAAAAAATTGGAGATATCACTATTGTGAGAGGACAAACAAGTATTTGTAGAAGTCCAAGAGTACCATGGTACTGGATGGCCAGGTATATATATATATATATATATATATACATATATATAGGTATAAAAATATATATGTAAGCTTTTATTGAGTATGTAAACTAGTGGTTTTTTTAGACAAAACTTAGTGAAAGATTAATAATAATATAAAAATATACTTTTGCCTCTAAATTCCATTTACTGGGAAGATTTCCATATTGGAGACTCAATTTAAAAAATGTATATATTCAGTGGGTTTTTTGGATAATATTTTCCTGATGAGGAATAGCCTCATCATTTCTGGCTCATAAATATATAGAATGAAATAATATAATGCATTAAAATAAGTAAATATCAGGAATAGAAGAAATCTGGAAACATCTTGATAAACTTTGATGTAAAGCAAATAGAACAGATAAAAACAAAAACAAAAAGAATGTTTTTTTAAACTTTACCTTCTGTCCTATAATTGAAGCTAAGTGTCAGTTCCAAAGCATAAGAGCAGTAAGAGCTAGGCATTGGGGTCAAAAGACCAGCCCAGGGTCACATAGCAAAGAAGAACCTGAGGCCAGATTTGAATGCAGGACCTCCCATCTCCAGAATCTCTCTATACACTCAGCCAATTAGCTGTTCATGAGAATATATTTTTTGTGAATTAAGACAAAAAAAGATCTAGAGAGAGCAATGGATAAGCAAAAAAATGTTAGGCAGAAGAATAGATTTAAAAATGTTATTTTAGAGTGTTTAACTGACTCCCTATTATGTAAATTCATGTTCAACATAAATAGCACAAAAAGGCTAGAGTCTCCTAAGCATGATGATTGTTCCTTAGTTCCTAAAAGTGTTGAATCAAGCATGAAACTCCCTAGGTTTCTTCAAATGCACAATATATTTTAGACTCTTCATACATCTAGTGATAATGTCCAGTTCTGATTGTATCTCTCCAGGACTTCTTAAATATTGACACTGTTTTAGTGAAAAATTCAGAGTTTTTTGCACTCATTGCTTTCTAGCATTATTGAACATATAGAAGGATGAATTTTTTCAAATATCTATGGTCACTACAAGATAGATGCAAAGTTAAGACAGTGTAGTTTCCTAGAGTCACAACTTATTGTCATATTGTTGTTCAGTTGTATAATTCTTCCTAGGACACTCTTCAGAGTTTTCTTGGCAAAAATACTAGAGTGGTTTGCTATTTCCTTCTGTAGCTCATTTAACAGGTGAGGAAACTGAGGCAAACATGATTAAGTGACTTGCCTAGTGTTACACAGTTAATAAGTGTTTGATTTGATGACTGAATTTTAACTTAAAAGATGAGACTTTCCTTACTCTAGGCTTGACACATCCAGTGTGCCACCTACCTATCCTTGCTGCCATTAATATTCACATTTTGAGTTGGATTACCTAGAGAAAAGAGTAAAATATAACTCAGCTGTGTGCCTGTGATATCAAATAGGCATAGGAATTTCCCAAAGAAGTATAACAGTGACAGTTGTAAAGTTTAAAATTAGCGGTTGGATGATGATTATATGAAATTATGTGATTGCCAGTACTTATTACAACTTGAGTCAGAATTTATTTACAAATAGAGAGGAAACAATAAAGAAGAGAAATGTAAGGGGGATGGAGGAGTTATCTATCCTATCAATCTAAATGCTTTTCTCTGGGTCTGCTTAATCCAGGAAGAGATTAATTAGCTCTAACCAGGAACCTTGCAGCCTCCTCCAAGATGGAAGTTAGGCTCTCTAAAATCTAGGAGAGGGATCAGCCTTTTACTCACCCAAGGGAATAATCCTAGAGTCAGAGTCCAATTAGAAGCGTAGTTCCAAACCCATGATCCAAGCAAGTCTCCAGCAAAGCTCCCTTGAAGACTATGTAAGACTATCTCCAGAAGACAATCTCTTCAGACTATCTTCTCAAAGACAATCACTCTGCCCTAAAGAAGTTCAGGGTTTGCTTTTTATGGTGACTTCTTGTCCCCTCCCCTCTTCTCAGGGGTCAGTCACAGTTTCCAAATTGTCTAGCCCTGCCCATGGGGCAGTATGGGTAGGATCAACTTTTCACCTTCTGAAGGTTAAATTCTCATCAAAAAGCTTCACAGATTCCTGGCTGACTGAGGTGTGAATTCTCTAAGTACCTTGCTAGATTCTCATCTAGTACTAAGTATGGTGTTTAATCTTTTGTTGGTTCAATTTAAAAGGAGACAAAGGAGAGTTAATCCTCTTTTTCCATCTAGTGAAGGTACTAAATAGGGGTACTTAATAGTGTTAACTCAGGATAGACAGTAAAGAATTCCCTTTACACAGGATACTGGGGTCCAGAGTATTGGGATGATGCTTTGTCCTCTCCCTTTCCATTAAGGTCTTTCCTGTTTTCGACCTAAGCATGTAATGACTACTTTAGTCTTGGGGAGACCAGACCACTTGAAGGAAAGATCAGGCATTTCTCTCAGTCTTTGCTTCCTTTTGCCTCTACCCAGTAGCTCCAAGGAAAATTGAACAGAAAAATTTGGTCAAATACGGAAGTGCAAAAGTACTTGATCTACTCTGTGAGACAGCTATGTATTTCCTCTTCATAAAACATAGGCTTAATAAACACAGGGTCTGAATGCAGTTCAGGCTCTCTGGACCTCTGAAATTCAGAATGTAGATTTTATGCAGAACACAATAACCTCAAGACTGATGTTGGATTATTTATGTAGGACAGGCAGTTAGAGGTTCAAGTTTGCTGAATTGAGCCCTAAAGATCTTGTGTCCACATGGAAAAAGCTGCCAGACTCTTAGAGTGGGGAGGACAGCCCATCCTCCTTCTGTTCAGGAGAGAATTATTTGCCAAATGCCCTACAGTCATGATGGTACACCTATGGCACATGTGCCAAAGATGGCACAGAGAGACCTCTCTGTGGACACACATATGCCTTCCATGGAAGAGTTAATTACTTGAAAGGTAGAAGAACTTGGGGTAGGGGGACTGCTCCCTTCCCCTCTCTCCACTGTGCATCCTTACCCCTCAGTACTCACTCCCATTCCTGAGTGGAGTGCTCAGGCTACTCTCCTCTCTTTCTCCCTCCCCTGTCTGAGTAAGGGCAGAGGACACTTGGTTGCTGGGTGGCATGGTCTCTAAAAGGTTCTAAAAGGTTTGCCATCACTATCCTAGAGCCTTTTTGGTGAACCTATAGCAGGTGGGCTGGAGGGGCTGCTCCCTTCCCCTCTCCATGTGCGCAAGGACAATTCTTATATCACTTGCCCCTCAGCCTAGCAGTCAAATGGGAACATTTCCTCCTTCCCCTGTCTGGAGTAAAGTCAGTTGTTCTTACATGCATCATAAGGGTTTCAGTTTGATCACTTGCTCTCTAAAAGTTTTGCCATCACTGCCCTGGAGAATCAAAGGAGGAGATGCGATAACACCCCCCACACACATACCTCCTCCTGTCACAGGGCTGGGACAGCTCTGAGCATGTTCCATCTCCATTATCATGACATGACATTATCATGACAGGCAGATAGACAGGCAGACATAGTGCAAAATTCATTATTCACATTTCTTCTAAATGCAAGTTTAGGCCTTTCTTGCACCTCTAATATGAGAAAAATCACAATTCAAGTGAGCTGTGATTACTTTTGATACAGTGATTGGGAGAATCATGTGGCATAATTTTGGAGTTGTGTGTTTTTATTTTATCTTTAGAGCTCATTAAATAATATTTGAGTAAGTAGAGATATAGGCTAGATGTATAATTTCATTGAAATAGGGAATACTCATGTGTATAGTTAGAAAATCTTGAAACCCTACTACATTACCCAGAATACTTTTCCCTTTGTGCACATTTGAGTCAATTCACATAACTGTTTATAAGTTCTGTAGCTCCTCTCAATTGCTCTCTTCTTTCATGACTGGTCCTGGGTATCGGTAGTTCTTTTATTTTAGTTATTAATTAATAAAAGTTTAAAAATAAAATTTATAGAATATTAATTTTAATCTTTACATTTTGGTTTACCACAAAGAGAATTTTCAAATATTTTTTTAAGATAGAATAGATAAATTTTTTCAAGCATGCTTTTCTGCCCGCCCACCTGCTTTCCCCACCATCTGCTTGAACCAGCTCTCCTCCCACTACTGCTGCTGCCACCCACCACCAGATCTTAGCAGTGGTTTCTCCTCCCCCTGCATGCTCTTGGGAAGAGTGCTCAGCTGCAGTCTCCCACTGCTATTTCTGATTCAAGTTTCTGCACAGAGGGTGAGATTCCCCAATTTTTGGCCAGTCTTTTCCCCACTCCAGGTGGGTTTTTGAGCCTGTGCTAGCCATTTTTCAGTGAGGAAAAGTGACACCATGCTATTCAGCCCCACCCCCTTCTAGTTTATAAGCTGAATTTCTTAAACTGACCCTTGGCACCCGGCTTGCAACTCAGGATTTTTTTCACAGGAAAGGGGACCCCTCTGCTGTTTTTATTTTTTGAGGGCACAACACAAATCAATGGATTTTAGATTTTATTTTTTTCCTTCCTACCCCAAACATCGAGGACTAATCTTTCTTTCATATGAAAATATGCTATTGTTCTCCCTTGAAGTTTTGCCCTTCTTTGAGTTTACTCTTTAAATAAAATCCATTCATTCTTCCCTTTTTTTTTTTTTGGAGGAAAAATGCTTTTACAAAGCATGCTAGGAACTCTCACAGAACAGTTTGAATTGCTTGATCTCTAACTAGTGCATATTAGTTCTTGTTTTTTTTTTTTACTAGCAGTTTGTATTTGCACTGCATATTTTCCATTTTGTTTGCTTCTCAAGAATATGCAACAGGCTAGGGGGCAGCTGGGTAGCTCAGTGGATTGCAAGCCAGCCCTAGAGATGGGAGGTCCTAGGTTCAAATCTGACCTCAGACACTTCCCAGATGTGTGACCATGGGCAAGTCACTTGACCCCCATTGCCTAGCCCTTACCACTCTTCTGCCTTGGAGCCAATACTCAGTATTGACTCCAAGAAGGAAGGTAAGGGTTTAAAAAAAAAAGAATATGCAACAGGCTAGACTGCTTAAATTAGAGACCAAACTGAAATATTCTGACAAAGTGTTATGGGGTTCAGATGTGTACCCCTGGGGTTCAGGAAGGATACCTTTGGCAAGAATGCAAGACTCCAAAATTTAGCTTAAAAACAAAACGAGAAATTTATTAGTTTAGGAGGCAATGTTGAGAATGGCCAGGAGGATAGCAAGGTGGAGCAGCAAGATGGGGAGCAGTTCCTTGGGAAGACAGCATGAATGGAAAGGCTGCTACCCTGAGGACAGTATAGATGTAAAAGCTGTCCCCCCAGACGACATCAGTTCTGGAGATTTTATACTCTTTACAACAGATGCTATGTCATGGTGTGGACATGACCTAGAGTGTTAATAATCACTCAGGCATTTGGTGGGGTTGAGTTGGTCATCTGACTTGGGTCTGCCTGGAGGCATAAAGATTCCTTAACAAAAAAATATCTTGAGATATAGCCTGATAGGATCTAGGTGTAGCCTGGAGGTGTGTCTCTCTGTCCAAAATAGTTTGCCTGAGTTTCTCGGGGTACAGTGCCCATGTCAAAAGTTTTGATATTCTTAAATATTCTCAACACACAGAGTAGAGAATTCTGCCCATTGCTTCTATCAGAAATTTCCGAGTTCTGACAAATGAAGTGCAAATAGTTAATAAATAGTGCGGAGGGGAATGAACTTTAAAAAGAGATCTGGAAGTTTATTGTTTCCTAACTACTTTAATTTATTAAACTCCAGGAGAGTAAAAGAAGTCTATTGGAATTGGAGAAAAGGATTTTTGACGTCCCTGACTATGTCTTTGTTACGCTTATTTTATTTGCTGATTGCTTGTGTTAAGAGTTAATTTTTTTAAAGATCATATGTTAATCTAATCAATATCTTTCTGATATACTGAATCATTTCAAGCTAATGTTTTTGCCTATTAGATATATTCTATTATATTGATTTTTGTATTTGTACCTTTCCCCTCTGACTGTACTGAAGAACATCATTATGAAAGCCCATAAACACCTTTTTCAGTGGCAAAATCATAACTCATTAGGGGTGTGCTGCATTTGTCTCATAGATAATGATGGATGGACTTCATCAAAACTGGTTACAACTTGTATACAACCTTTAGAGAATTTAATGAGCTAAGAATTTCAATTGCAATTTTAAGAGGTCTACAGAAATTACTTTAGATATCTAGGAGATTTCTGGAATGATATTTAAAATATATATGCATACATATATTTTAAAAAATGTTGAACTAAAAGGTAGAGAACCAAATAGATGTTCCTACCTAGCCTAGAAAGGCTAAGTGACTTGCCCAAGTTAATACAACTAATTAGTGGAAACTAACAACTAGGTTCTAGAACTAGAACTTGAGTCCAAATCTCTTTAATTCCAAGATGGTTTGATTGCCAGTTGTATGAAACTGCTACCTTTTCTTCTACAGTGACCTGAAATTTGTTATTGGGGCACTGAAAATATTAATAGAAGAAGATCAGGGATGTAGAAAAAACATCCAAGCTATCTTTGAGCAGGTAAGACAGCACAGTTCCTCCCCATTAATCAAGTTTTATTGAATGTTAGTTGTGTTCACAGTGATAAAAGTGGTGGAAAGCAAAGCAGTCAGTGAGAATGGTGCCCATAATAATGCATGAAATAAATGCTTCCTATTTCATTCATCCATTCTTTTGATCAGTCAAAACAAAACTTTTCAATCTTACTTAAACTCTTCTTGGCCTAAGAGGACTGCTTTATGATAGGTGAATTGACCAAAACTCCCATATCACTACTCTCTGCCTACTTCTACTTATCACTCTTTAGAAAATCCAGTATGGAAATCATTTGGGAACCCCAGCCTACTACTACTACTAATCCATGAATTGTGTCTACTTGATCAAGAGAAAGGATCATCGGCTGGGGTATCCTTCTTCCTTGCTTCCCTTACTCCGTTGCAGCTATTAACTACTCTTAGGTCTTAAGATGTGAATCAGTAACTTTCTTCCTTCTGAAGTGAAGAAGGCCCACCAGGCTTTTTTTATTATTATTTTCTCTGTGAATGTGCCTCTGAAGTCTGCTAGAATGTAGGCCTTACAATCGATTTCCCCTACTTTTATGCTATCATTGTAACTACTAATTGAAGTACCTCTGGATGTGTGCAAAATGCTGCTAAGCTCTGGAGTTATAAATAGAAAAAATGAAACATTTCCTGATCTTGAGACACTCTTACTCGATACTCTAAGTGGAAAGTACAACATTTAAAATAAGGTTCAGCTGAAGCACAAGATGGAATGCTTCAGAAGTCCTGGGGTCTCAGTGGTAGAATGGATGGAATGGATAGCAAGCGCCATTTGGCAATGATTTCACAAAGATTAGTTAGACTGGTTCTGCCATCTATCACATCAGTAAATTCTTTTTGTATTTGAGGATTAAACCCAGTGTCTCGGTCACATATTATCAAGGCTTTCCTGTTGTTATTGGATAAAGTCTAAACCCAGTACCTTCCATATTCTGACACCAGAGGGTTCCATACTTAATTCCCAGAGTACCATGACATAAATTTTTTATTATATATATATATATATATGCATATATCTATATCTATATCTTTGTAGTCATATAAATCTTATATACCCAGAGCTTAGCTGAGGACGAGAAGACCAGACATGGAAGAAGCTCTTAGTAGTGAATATCATTTTTCCTTTTTTCTATACACATGTAAATCTGTGTGTCTGTATATACATATATATGCACATAAATGCATGCACACATTTATTTATATATGTGTATGTGTGTATGTGTCGATATCTATACCTCTATCTAAGGCCAGGTTACTTACTCATCAGACCTGCCCTAACATTCTTCTAGTTTGCAAAAGGGCTTGTCACTGTAATTTCTCAGCTATTATGGTATTTCCACTGACTGTTTTTGAACATCTCTTGGAGTCCATTTTACTAAATTATACTCCTCCTAGAAGCAGAAACTGTCTTTCCCCCTGTATATACAGAACTATGCAGGAAGAGAGGCTTCATTTTGTAGTGTTAGGAAGTGATATGTATTGAAGTGGTCCCCCTGATGTCCATCCTGGATGTCTGAAGCTCACCAGGTCAGTAACATCTTACTGCTTTTGGCAGCTTCCTGCAACTAAATGGCAGTGAAGGTGTCACCTTGCCTTGAAAAACACAATTCTTAGCTGGGAGAGCTTTTAAGCTTTGGATTCTATCCCTAACCTCATTCCTATCTACATGATATCTCTTTCCCTCTTCCCATTCCCATCCATGTCCCCATCTCAATTCCCAAACCTATCCCTGTCTCTAATCTCATGTAAATCTCTCGTCCTATCCTGATTGGTTTTATTCAATAGCTACTAGTCATGGAATTTGTGCATATGTTTTTGAATGTAATAGATCTTAAGGGGTCATTTGAGAATAAAGAGGTCAGATAAGTGGCTAGCAGGAATAAATGAGATGGGTGATTGTGACTGTTGGAGAGGAACAGGATTGAATAGCGTGTAATTAATAGATTTATGTTGGTTCATTTGGTAAATTTCAGGCTAACATTTTTCAAGAGAAATATAAAGACATGAACACATACAAAGTGAATATGGAACAGAAACCTGAAGAATCAAATAAAGAAGGCACATTTTTACCATTGGCCCCAGAAGAAGAATTATTACTAGAACAATTTAAAATAAAACCTAACGAGATAAAAAATGAAGATTTATCACCAGGGCAATTATTAGCCCAAGGGGATTTCAATTCAGGTAAGACATATATCCTTGCTCAAAACATTTGACCCTAAAGTTTTCTGATAGAAAAGAGAAATTTGCAACAAATGTTTCCATCACTCACCGAATCTCTGGTGTCTATTCCTTTTCCCTTCATATCTCTAATAATGAGAATGCTAGCTGCTTTATAAGGCTTTCTCAACTATTGGTGATCCCTCTCTTGGTGATTGAACTATATGGGACCTTGGAAATATTCTACTATAACATTTTAATTGCTATAGAAATCTATCCTATATGTATGTCAGAATGTCATTTAGCTTCTGCCTCAAAATATGCCGTGATAGGAAACTCATTTTCTCAACATCCAGGCCACACTATTGCTAAATTACTTAAGCTTTTAGAAAAGATTTCAGTACAATTTTTTTTGCTCAGGCTTTTTTTTATAATTTAGTCCTTTTCCCTTGTTTTGAAATAATACAGAAAAAGATCTTGTTCCTCTTTTCCTATAACTATCCATTTGACCTATAAAATCAACTTATTTTCCACCTAAGACTTTTTTTTTAATCTCTATGATCATGTTTAGCCTGAAGACAATCTTTATATGATTTCTTATTACATCGTTTGGACATGGTTTTGTTTAGAGTCTATTATCCATCCTACTTTAATGACATCCATTTTGGTTTATCAACATTCTGTTGGTCTCATTGCAACAAAATCTTTTTTTTTTTAATTCAATTACTTATAGGAATAATTTTGGCCATTTCTTTTGACATTTTAAAATTCAGATACCCCCATCTCCCTTTCCCTACCTGAGGGGGTGAAGAATCTGATATAGGTTATACTCATACTATTATGTAATACCTATTTCCATATGGTTCCCATCATGATAAAGACACATAACACACATATTCAATAGAAATCTCATGAAGATTTATAATATAACTTATAATTTATAATATAACTATTATAGTGGAAGATGTCAAGTTTTGATCTACACTCAGATTTTTTTTTGTAGCTTCCTTGACCATTGATAGTATGTTCATGTGTTACCTTGGAAGCTTTATGATAATGGTTTAGTTCTTCACAGTTGATCATTGTATAATATTTCTGTTATAGTCTCTAGTTATAGTTGTTCTGCTCACTTTTTCTGAATTCATCCTGTTCATTGTTCCTTATGACATAATAGTAATCCATTACAACCATATTCCACAGCTTGATCATTCAACCACTAAATAATGGACAACCCCTCAGTTTCCAATTATTTGCCACTATAAAAAGAGTTGATAATAATATTTTGGCACAGTTAATTCCTTTTATTCTATCTTTGATCCATTTGGGATCCTGAACCTTTAGTGAGATTGTTGTATAGACCTTTGGGTATTGTTTCATATAAGTCTCTAGAATGGTTGTATCGATTCACACTATCACCAATGAAGTTTATTAGTTTTCCAATTTTCCCACCTCCTCTTCAACATTTATCATTTTCCATTTTGGTCATGTTAGCTAATCTGAAGGGTGTGAGATCATTTTTCAGAGTTGTCTTAATTTTCATTTCTTTCATCAATAGTGATTGGGAATTTTTTAAAATATGGCTATGTAAAGTTTTAATCTCTTCTGAGAAATGCCTATTCAAATCCTTTGACCATTTCTCAATTGAGGAATGATGTATATTATAAATTTGACTCAGTTCTCTATATATTTAAGAAATGAGACTTTTGTCAAAAATTGCTATAAATTTTTCCTCAGAATTTGTTTTTTCATTTCTAATCTTAAGTACATTTGTTTTATTTGTGCAAAACCTTTTTAATTTAATGAAATCAAAATTCCCTTTTAATCAAGTATGCCGATGATTTATTTATTTTATTTTTTCATAAAACAAACTATTTGTCTTATTTTATTAGTTCTATGATTTTCTTACTTTCAATCTATTCTACCCTTGCTTGATTTTCATGATTTCCAATTTGCTGTTTAATTGAGGATTTTTAAATTTGTCCTTTTCTAGGATTTTTAGTTGTATCACCAATTTGCTTATGACCTGCTCTTTCTCTACTTTACCTGATATAAGCAATAAGAGATGTGAATTTTCCTCTAAGTACGGCTTTGGCTTCATCCTAAAAAATTTGATATGTTGTTTCCTTATAATCATTGTCTTTAATGAAATTATTGATTGTTTCTATGATTCATTCTTAGACCCATTTATTCTTTAGGCAAAAATTTGTTTATATCTATCATATGCCATATGCCATAAATTTATTTATTGGCAAATAGAGAAGGTTTCCTATTTTAGCTATAAATATCACTTGTATAAATTGTTCATTAGAAAACACCTTTTTCCTGGGTGCCATCCATTACTTGCATTACTTTTGCACTGTGAATCTGTGAACATTTGGAGTATCACTGTCATTGCTAACAGAAGGAAATCTGGTTCAGCCTTATGAATCTGATATCTGGAAGAATGAATACTGGTGAATTGAGCAACAGTTTGAAAATGAATGCTGTACTTCAGGGGCTGACTTTTTTTTGGCTGCCAAGTACCAACAATTAATATGATTATTGTTCAGAGAATATTAGAACCTCTAGTGTGAGGGCTTGCTGAACGCTTTTGAGGGCTGCTTATCTACCTTTGGTGTCTAGTTGTCACTCAGCTCTCACCTGTGGTTCCAAGAAGTTGTAGCATGTGGAGCAGCCTGTTAAAACTGAACAGATGGGTTAAGTTAGGTTGATATCTACTCCAGGCTTGTGAAGACCTCCTCCTGGAATAGGTGGATGAGAAAATATGCTTCAGTAGCCATGAATGTAGCTGAAGTAAGCACTGTGGAGTGCGTAGAGTTTGGTTGGACATCTAAGACACTAAAGTCAATTTTGTGCAACTCACTTAAATCCAATTCATACACAAGTTAAAATATTACTCTGTGATGTCACTGGTACTTTTCAAACATAAGGATCACCACCACCACTGCCAACTGATTAATCAACATTTTTGACTGTCTCATCCTTTTAAGTCTTCTTCAATCTAGCTTTATTTGTTTTTAACTGCCCTTGCAGCGGGACTAGTATTTTCTTGATAGTTATCCTAGATTATCAGTCTTAGAAGGAACCTCAAAGACCACCCACTTTAATCCCTTCATTTTGTAGGTGTGAAAAATGAGGCACAGAGAAGATATTCAGATAGTTACCTTCCCAGCGGTGACTTCATGGCTTCTGGCTCTAAAAGCAATACCAAAGGTAGGTTCTTCACTTTATAAGATGTCAAAGCCTTGGTCAGCAATAGTAACCAATGAAAGATTGCTGTTGTCCCTTGCTAATCCTAGTAAAATATTTGTGTACTGTTGTACTCATTGAATTATTTATTTTTCTTAGAGACCACAATAAAAAAAGAGAAAGAAGAAGATGAAATAGTAGTGGAGGAAGAGATTATTAGCACTGGAAAACCTACAGAGGGAAAGGCTAAAAAGGGATTTTCCTGGTTCCGGTAAGAGATGTACTTTTTATATATGGATAACAATATTCTTAATAAACAAAACATTTTATTTCTCCTGGAATTTACCTCTTTGGCTACTGTTTGCTATGTTTTTTGCCCCTTTCTACAAAAGAACTTCATTATTTATATGAATTTTCTCAGTTGTTCACATCTTCCTCAAAAGGGTGCTGGCATAGAGTAAAGGTGTCAATTTCACAGTTTATGGATGTGACCCAGAGAGATCCATTTCTTTTTGAGTCTGATAATAACAACTTAGTGGGAAAAGTATAGGACATGGAATCTGAGTTATCTGCATTCAGACTGGAGTTTTATCACCTAGTCATGTGTTCAAATTCAAGTATTTTCTGATCAATAGGTTACAGACTTCCCATCTATAAAATATTACAAGTTGACATCTAGCGTTACTTGAGATCTAAATCAGTGACCCCATCACTCCTTACAAGACAAATCATGTATTAGTTGTGGTTAATGTGGAGGAGGAAGAAGTAGAGAAATGATATTGTGCCATATGCACACATATTTAACTTAACTGGCTTCCATATCTAGTTTTATATTTTTACCTATAGCGCCAAATTTGATCTTGCCCCTTCTCTAATACATATGCTGACATAGCACGTATCCTACAAAAAGTGTAACTCCAAACTCTTTTAACATGTAGCTTTGTCTTTTTTTCAGAATTGAAATTCATGAAATTTTTATAGTGTGCATCTATTTAAGATCCTTTTTTGTGTCATAGTAGAATGTATTTTGTGTTTTAATAATTATTTCACTCTCAAATGTTGTATGATTCTAGCAATATCAAAGAACGCAAGCTGTGGAACTTCTTTCATTTTAAAAAACATGACAAACAAGTAAAGAATGTGCACAAGTGGGAAGAAATTGATCAAGAGGTAAATTTTCATTATGTTAAATTTATCAAAGATTTAAGTTTGTTTCCCCATTTAAATTACTAGAGAGTGAGCTTTCTCTTGAATTAGAAAACTATAATTTACCTTGGATTGAGGAGTTAACATTCTGTCATAATTATTAATCAGTATGCATAGGAATAAAATTACCTGAGTAAGGATCAAAAGTACCATAGCGGCAACTGTTTGGCCTTGAAGTCTCTTTTTTGTTCCCAGAGATCATTCAAGAACCTCTCTCAAGAAAAGGGAATAATTAAGAACTCTTAAAACATTTGAATTCTCTGTATTTGGATGTTTTAAGGACAAAGGATAATTGATTCAACTTTTGGCCTCAGAATATTGTTGGCTGAAAATTTTCTAAAATTATGGCACAGAGTATTGAAATACACTTAACCTAGAGAAAAGTGCAAGTTGAATTGTTATGGGCTGATGCATGTAGGAAGTGATAACATATTACGATAATTTTCCCTCCATGCCAGAAGGGGTCTCTGAAGGGGCTGTACAATATTTAAAAAATAACAGGTAGGTAAAATGGTAAAAGTTTACCAAGAAATACCACTGTCGGTTGTTGGCAAAATAAGAGGAGAGATTGCATGTGTATGTCTTGATTTACTGTGCCTGTGTTACTGAGCAAAAAAAAGAACATGAGAGCCACAGATGGGCCAATATGACAATGAAGGAAAATAATAAATGTTGAAGGGGATATGGCAGAATTGGGACACTAATGCATTGCTAGTGGAGTTGTGAATTAATACAAGCATTCTGGAGGGAAATTTGGAATTATGAGCAAAGGGCTTTAAAAGAACACATTTGATCCTTTGATCCAGCAATACCATTGCTGCGTTTGTACTCCAAAAGATAATAAGGAAAAATGCGTATACAAAATATTCATAGCTGAGTTCTTTGTGGTGGCAAAAATTGGAAAATGAGGGGATGTTCCTCAGTTAGGGAATGACTAAACAAATTGTGGTATATATTGGTGATGGAATACTATTGTGTTATATGGAATGATGACCTACTTGATTTCTATATGAACTGGAAAGACCTCCATGAACTGAAGCAGAGTGAAATGAGCAGAACCAATCGAATGATATACACTGAAAGTGAAACATTGTAGAACTATCCAACATAATGAACTTTACTACTCGCAGCATACAATAGTCCAGGAAATTCCTGAAGGACTTATGAGAAAGAATGCTATCTATATTGAGAGAGAGAACTATGGGAATAGAAATGAAAAAGAAAAACTTAAGACTTAACACCTAGAACTTGTTTATATGAATATATGATTTGGGGTTTGAGCTCTATGGTAAAAATGAATAATATAAAATTAGATATCAAGGGATAACATTTGTACAATCCAGTAGAATTGCTTATTGCTTCTGGGAGGGGAAAAGGGAAAGAAAAAGAATCATATAAACTTGAAAAAATATTAAAAATAAAAAAAGAATATGAGGTATGAGGTCAATTGAGAAAATATCTATTGATCTTCACACACATATTTTTACACATACATAAATAAAGAGATACACATGTACACATGAGTAAGTCCAACTAAAGATTTCATCACCCACCAGGCATTAGGAAGTATTTCTGACCCGCCCGATTTTGTTTGTGCTCTAGCTAGCAAGAATAAAATTCTGAATTGCCTCACATTAGGAATTCTTTTGAATCCTCCAAGGATGGTCCCATCTCTTAATAGATACTGAAAAAGGACCCCCACAACACTGTCTAATGGAGATGGGCATTTTTTTTCAATTTTCTTTTACTTATAAAATAATGAATGGCAATAAAATACAAGCTTTCCTCCAAACCTAAAAGTGACAACATCGAATATATTTAACATTTGTAATCATGATGGTCAACTTGGCAAAATCTTGTAAAAAAAAAGTAAGATTTGTTTCCATTTACTTTCTAGAAATATTACCCATCAGTAGAAATAGACAAAAAACTAGGATGCACTTTAATAGTTCCTGACCAGTTTCTCAACTGATATGGTAACCTCAATTGGAAAGTTATGGATATCAGACACTGGAAGATGGAATTGGGGACTTGAGGGTTCTTTGCCTTTATAAGAACCATCACTAGATTCTAAAGTTGGCTAACACCTAGCTAATCTAACTTCTAGTCTTAGAACCTGATGATGACCCTTCCTCTGCCTCCCATGACCCAGAAACCCCAGCAGCTCCCACCAGGCCAAGTTGCCTCAACTTCCTTCCTGGGTGGATATTGGGTAAAGTGGCCTGTGTTCCTGGCCAAAGAAGAGACAAAACTACCTGGGTAAAGGTAGATTTTAGTTCAATTTATTTTGGCCATGGAGAATAACTGAATACACTTTGGATGTAGATAATTTTCCTCTCATCTTGTCTTAACTTGGAGTAGGTGGAAACATTTTAGTATTAATACATTCCCTTACAAAGTCATCACTCCTTAAGTGAAAATATATCGAGTATTTTGCCTGTTTTAGAATACTGCTATTTTTAAAAAGGCTCCAAAGTATTTTCATTGCAAAAAATAAAGTTTTTTCCTGGTTTACAAAACTCACTTCAGATCTCTTGTTGTTCTGTGAATTTTTGACATACAGATGAAAGAAAAGGGTGGTGGGGATAAGAAATACAGCAGCCTTGAAAAGCAAAATTTATAAAAAAACGAACTGTGAAATGAGGGATGATTTTGGAACAAATGGTCTCTAAGGCTCCTTTGAGTTTTTGCTGTCTATGGTTATATTAACATATAGCCATGGATGCTTTTTAAATATTGTGTCTCTTGACCACTAGGTATTGGATGATTACTGTCCTTATTCTACTGAAGCCCCTAAAACATTGCCAACACAGTGGACAAATATTGAAGTTGGTAATTGGTTATGGAGCATTGGAATGGAGGAGTATGTTGTAAAATTTTATTGTAAAGGAATAAATGGTGGAAAACTCCTTATACTGGACAATCGCTCGCTAAAAGTAAGTATGCTAATCTAGGTGATATAGATGAATGTTTACAAAAATATAAATTGCCTAGATTAACATATGAAGAAATAGAATTCTTAAATAATCCCATATCAGAAAAAGAAATTGAACAAGCCATCAAAGATCTCCTTAAGAAAAACATCCCCAGGGCCTGATGAATTAACAAGGGAATTCTATCAAACATCAAAGAAAAGCTCAAAGTTCATTTGGAGAAGAACAAAGGATCAAGGATATCCAGGGAAATAATGAAAAAAAAAACACAAAGGAAGGTGGCCTTTGTAGTACCAGATCTCAAACGATGGTAGCCTTTGTAGTACCAGATCTCAAACTATACTATAAAGCAGTGGTCATCAAAACAATTTGGTAATGGCTAAGAGGCAGAACGGAGGATCAGTGGAATAGACTAGGGATAAGTGACCTCAGCAAGACAGTCTATGACAAGCCGAAACATCATAGCTTTTGGGACAAAATGTAAAATAAATAATTTTGATTCTATCAAATTAAAAAAGTATTGTACAAACAAAACCAATGCAACCAAAATTAGAAGGGAAGTAACAAATTGGGAAACAATCTTCATAACAAAATCTCTGACAAAGGTCTAATTACTCAAATTGACAAAGAAGTAAATCAATTGTCCAAAAAAATCAAGCCATTCTACAATTAATAAATGAGCAAGGGACATGAATAGGCAATTTTCAGTCAAAGGAATCAAAACTATTAATAAGCACATGAAACAGTGTTCTAAATCTCTAATAATCAGAGAAATGCAAATCAAAACAACTCACCTCATACCTAGAAGATTGGCTAACATGACAGCAAAAGAAAGTAATGAATGATGGGGAGAGGGGGTGTGGAAAAGTTGGGATATTTGCATTGCTGGTAGACTTGTGAATTGATCCAACCATTCTGGAGGGCCATTTGGAACTATGCCCAAAAGGGGCTAAAAGACTGTCTGCCCATCGATCCAGACATAACACTGCTGGGTTTGTACCTCAAAGAGATAATAAGGAAAAAGACATGTACACGAATATTCGTAGCTGCACTCTTTTTGGTGGCAAAAAATTGGAAAATGAGGGGATGCCCTTCAGTTGGGGAATGGCTGAACAAATTATGGTATATGTTGGTGATGGAATTACTATTGTGCTCAAAGGAATAATAAAATAGAGGAATTCCATGGGAACTGGAACAGCCTCCAAGAAGTAATGCAGAGTGAAAGGAGCAGAACCAGGAGAACATTGTACACAGAGACTGATACACTGTGGTACAATCGAATGTAATGGATTTTTCCATTAGTGGCAATTCAGTGATCCTGAAGAACCCAGAGGGATCTATGAGAAAGAACACTATTCACATTCAGAAGAAAAACTGTAGGAGTAGAAACACCAAAGAAAAACAACTGCTTGATTACATGGGTCTAGGGGGATATGTTTGGGGATGTAGACCATAAAGGAACATCCTAGTGCAAACATCAACAGCATGGAAACAGGTTATGATCAAGGACACATGTAATACCCAGTGGAATTGCGCATCAGCAATGGGAAGGGTGGGAAGGGGGAGGGGAGGGAGGAATAGTATATGATTTTTGTAACCAAGGATTAATGTTTGAAATTGACCAAATTAAAAAACAAATAAAATGAAATGAAATGAAAAAAAAGAGTATATGAGGCCACATTTGAATTAATGACTTTTTTAAAAATTTAATATATTTAGTCAACATTTTCCTTGGTTACAAGAATTATATTCTTCCCCTCCCTGCCCTCTCCCCACCCTTCCTGAATCTGTTGCTCAATTTCATTGGGTATTACATGTATACTTGATCAGAACCAATTTCTATGTTGTTGGTGTTTGCATTATGATGATCATTTAGAGTCTACCTCCCCAGCCATATCTGAGTTAAGGACCTCTTGTTTCTAGGCCTAGCTCTCAATTTGCTAAGCCACCTGTCATTCTTTTTTAGAACTCTGTGCATTAAAAAAAAAAAAAAAAACCCACTGGTAACCAGGAAAGCAGTTTTGTAGTTTTTGAACAGTCAGATTAATTTCACTGAAACAGATTAAAAAACATTAATCATGGAAAATGGCAAAATTTCATTTCATTTATAGTAAATAGAATCTCATATTTTATAAGGCCTAAATTGCAAATCCTGTTTAGTATGATACCTTTGTCTTTGACTAGAGATACTTGATCCATGAAATATGATAACTTACTAGACAAAAAAAAAATTCTACTTGGATTCATTTATTTCCTAAGAGAATAGAATTTTGAGGGTTTTAAAGTATACTTTCTCTCATAACATGTTTCTAGGATTTTCCTAAAATATAGTATTTGATTTAAGTTCCTTTAAGCTGTAAATGTCTGATATTCTGAGCCTTCAATTTTAATTTAATTTTTAATTTTAAAAATAAATTATTAATACATTTAAGTATTGATTGATTTTATTATTCATTCTTTTACTTAAGTAAACAGGAATGTTTTAATTAATTTAATTTTCCATTTAATTGTTTTTCAATTCGGGATTGTTTCAATAGCACAAGCATCATTGGACTCCCATCTAGATAAATAACAATTAATGCATGAAATCCCAAAACATTTCACGAAGCCAAACTATTATGGTAGTTCCTTAATGTATTTTAGGATTGTACGATGTAATTTTTTACTTCATCCAGAGCTAGGGAATATTTTTCTATTGTTGGAAAATCTGTGTTCTTTAGAAATGATCCTATAGCAGCTTCATTTTCATGTTCATTATGTGAGGAATTAGAAAATCTATTCATCTGAATAAGTAGATGCAAAATGACACTTTTAATTTTTCATTCCAAAGGCAATCAAAGTCAACAGGAAGAAAGACCGCCGGAAAATACTTAAGGCTATTAAGAAAATTAGAGATTTTTTGGAAAAAAATCATATTTGGGTCTTACTATAGAAATTGATGGAAAGAAGACACAGAACCTGAAAGATATGGCAAAAATGGAAAATGCAATTACTTTTGTTATATTGACTTTTCATCATTTTACTTGTATGTTACTTTTGTTATATGAACTTTTAATCATTTTATTACTGTTATTCTGTTATAATTAACTTTTAATCATTTTGTTACTGTTAATTTTGTTGTTATTAACTTTTAATCATTTCACTTCAATGTTACTTTTGTTATATGAACTTTTAAGGGATTTACTTCCATGTTACTTTTGTTATATGAACTTTTAATCATTTCACTTCTATGTTACTCTTGTTATATGAACTTTTAAGGGATTTTACATCCATGTTGACTTTTGTTATATGAACTTTTAAGGGATTTTACTTACATGTTACATTTGTTCTATGAACTTTTAATCATTTCACTTCTATGTTACTTTTGTTACATGAACTTTTAAGGGATTTTACTTCCATATTACTTTTGTTATATGAACTTTTAATCATTTTATTACTGTTATTCTGTTATTATTAACTTTTAATCATTTTATTACTGTTATTATTGTTATTATTAACTTTTAGTCATTTCATTACCTTGTTACTTTTGCTATATGAACTTTTAAGGGATTTTACTTCCATGTTACTTTTGTTATATGAACTTTTAATCATTTTATTACTGTTATTCTGTTATTATTAACTTTTAATCATTTTATTACTGTTACTTTTGTTACTATTTTATAGTTATTTTTCCTTTTCAACTTTTCATTGCCACTGCCACCAGCTTTAAGGAATCTGTCTCAAGTACTCTTTATTAGTTCATAATCCCAGAGAACTCAATAGGCTTTAGTCAAGCCCTCATGATGCTCTCTTACTTTTGTTTCAGAATCTATTTAAACAAAAGAAATGCATATAAAAATCTGTACATATTATAGATTTCCTGTAAGGATACATATTGTTCATGAGATCTCCTTATTACCTTACTTTTTTTGTCATAATCCTCTCCAAATCATATTTTAAGAGCTACAAAGTATAGTTTTATATTCATCACTCTCTTATAGAATTTAGTTTAAATTTCTATCAAAGTATTTTAAATATCAAAGAAAATAAATTCATAAAACTTCCCCCTTAAAATTTCAGTTCATTCTCTCATAAAGGTATAAAAGCTCAGTGGAATAAGGATACCTCTTTAGGATTCATACATAGGCACAGGCAGCACTTATGCTTTGGGACATGGGTGAACAGAACACGTTGGAGGGCAATGAAATTAGAGCTAAGAGATATCCCAAAACTATCCTCATTAAGGACATTGTAACATGTAAGGCATCCATTGATGTTAAGTGAGCAGCCTAGATGTAATCATAAAACTGACTGGACAGGACCGTTCCTCCTGATAGGGAATATTTTAATATGGATACTTGCACACACATATGTATTTCCATTTAAGTGTGTATACACATATATACAATAATCTATACTAAAAAATAAGCATCATATGAAACTGAGAAACACTAGCAGCTATCCCAATAAATATAAGAGTAACGAAAAAATACCAACTCTCCCCAATACTATTTGAAATTTTTCTGGAAATACAATAGTAATAGGAAAGACAAATCTAGGACCTAAAGAGAGGAAAACAGGAGTATACCTAGTTATTCTTATTTGCTTATAACTGACAGATGTCTTAGACAATCCTAAAAAATCAGGAGATATTGTAACTGAGATGAGAATTTATAGCAAATTTACATTCTACAAAGTAAACCCTCAAAAATCAATACTATTTCTATATAATAGCCACAAAGATTCAATTGGTAGTAATAGAGATAAAAATCACATTGTAAATAACTATAAATAGCTGCAAATAACATGTTAGGATCAAACTACTGAAATATACAAACTAATTATATAAACAACATTATAAAGTGATCCTTGAGGAAGAAAAGAAAACTATAAATAGCTGGAGGGAATATTCATTATTCATGACTGGTGATCATAATTTAGGGCAAGTGTCAGTGCTACTCTACTTAACCAATTTCTAGTGCTATGGCAATCAGATTTTTAAAGGTTACATTCTGAAATTCAATAGAATTATAACAACTCAATTAAAAAAATATATATAAAGGGAAATAATGAATGAAGACTGGGAAATATAAAGTCTGTAAATTAAATACTGAGTCCAGACTTCATACTGTTATAAGGAAGCAATCACCAAAGCCATACTCTAATGATTAAAAAATTGAAAATTAAATTTTGTATATATAGTCAGTGAAGGGTGGTTTAGCATAAATGTTTGTTGTATTGTGACAAAGGCTTTTTTCTATATCAAAAAATTATGTGGTTTAGGTTGTTTTTCTTTTCTATATGATTGTCTTTACTCTTTTCCTTATGTTAAACTATCTTTTGTATTCCCCGCATAAATCTAATTTTTTTAATCACAGATTGGTTTTTGGCTCAATCACTGTATTTTGTTGACAGAATTTTACTAAAAATTGTTAAATTAAGTTTTATTAAAAGTCTGGACTTCTGTAATTTTTCCTTCCCTTGTTTAGGTGTTAGGATTATAATTATTCAGTGAAATTTAATAGTGCTTTCTCAATGTTTTGAAAATATTTCATGTGTATAGTAATACTATAATTATTCTTTGAAAGTTTGACTCAATTCAGGACTAGGAATTTTTCACCAATATCCCCTGAATTCCCACTTTGGCATGGCATTTCATTTATACTTTGATTTCTTTCTCTCATTTGGATTATTAAAGAACTTTATATGGGATTCTGTTAGTTTGGATATTTAACATGCTCGAAGATTTTTCTCTATTTTGTATTTTCAGTTTTATCATCATAAAATCATATAAAGTTGGAAATTATTTGATTCCAGTTTTGTGTTTTATTATATTTTCTAGATTCTTAATTGGATTTTCTTCCATCTTTCTAATCATGTTGATGATTTGTCAAATTTGTTCATCTTTTTCAAAAAATCAACTTGTAGTTTTATGCATTATTTTCATCATTTGCAAAGTGGATTTTTTACTTAGTTTTCTCTAATTTTTCATAGTTCATTTTTCTATATTTTCTATTTATTAGCTGTGTTTCAGATATTTTAGTATATTATTTCATCCTTATAATTTCCAATTGCATTTCCTGTTTTACCTAAAAGTTTATCAATTAAAAAGTCATGTTGGTTTTCCAAGTTATGTCTCTTAAAATTGTTTTATGGTATTTCAAATTTTTTAAATTGTCTTTTCTTTTTCCGATAAAATTTGGGAAATGAATAATAAACTCTTTTATGAATTTATATTGTCAATCAAATTTCTATATCGGCCATGTTGAAAAAAAAAAGAATGTCTTATTCTGTACTCTTGAGTCTTTGATTTATCAGGAGACAAATAGTATGCTTTTTCATTAAGTAAGCGTCTTGCATCATGGTTGGTCATTACACTGAATAGAATTCCTAATTTGTTCAATGTTTTTGTTATTACCATATTGTTCTCCTTGGCTCTGTTTACTTGTCTCTCCTTCACACTTTACAAGTCTTCCCATTATTTTCTCAAACCTTCTTCCATTATTTATTGAAATACAATAACATTCTATCATATTTCCATCACATAACTTTCAGCCATTCCCCAATTTGTGGGCTTGCCTTCAAATTTCTACCCCTAGCCACATTAAAAAGGTATATAATATATTTTAAAATATGTATGCAAATACATATATGTGATATATAATATCTTTATGTATATGACTATCACTCCCTTCCTCTGGCCTCCCTCTAATTACCCCATTTTCCCACAGTAAGGCCAGCTACATCTCTCACTATGAGTTCTAAGGGGGTAGTATCCTTTTTTATACTTTTTAAAATTTTACCTTATGTCTTAGTACCAATACTAAGTAAAAAGTTCCAAGGCAGAGGAACAGTAAGGGCTAGGCAAAGTTGCCAAATTTGAATGCAGGACCTGTCTGTAGGTCTGGCTCTCTAACCATTGAAAAACCCAGCTGTCCTGGTATGATCCCTTAATAATGAAGTCTTCAGCCATCATATCAGTGTGTTATGTTTACTCTATTAGGTGATTAGGAGCTGGTCACTTTAACACTATGAACATCAATTAGACTTTGGTAAGAGATATTTGCTTCAACAATATAGTAAGAAAAGAATTCCAAATATTACCCCAACACCTTTTCTCCTATTTCAACACAATCACAGGCAAGGATGAGATCATACTTAACTTGGATTTGATCCACAAAATTTATTTACAAATCTCTCACTGAACAATGGAAGACTCTCTCTCTCTCTCTCTCTCTCTCTCTCTCTCTCTCTCTCTCTCTCTCTCTCTCTCTCTCTCTCTCTCTGTCTCTCTCTCTCTCTCTCTCTCTTTTTGCTTTTAAGCATAGCCCAGCCTGGACCCCAGGCCCCAGATTTCCTGTAAGTGGCTAGAGATTCTGAACTTTTAAAATGCACAAGGCCTGGCCATCTGCATTCTCTTTCACCTAAAAGAAGACAAAAAAGACACAAAATGACAAAAGTCACAGCATGGCATGTACTCCCAACTTTAGCTCAAATCCAGGTAAGACATGATCTGAGAGCCCTATGGCAACTGGCCATCCTCACACACTCTACAGGAAGGGAAGGGCCTTGACCATGTTTCCCATTGGATACTTTTGAGTATACCCCAGTTCTACAGCCCATCAAAAAGGCTCCTCTTCACCACATTGTCAGAGGACCCAAAACAAATACCTTGCAAATACTCCACAGCCTGCAGGGAGATCAACCTATGCCAGTTCATAGATGGGTCTGTTTGGTTGGCTTTCCATTATGATCACAATAAATGTTTCTGAAATAAGAAAAGTACCCCAAATGCCTAAGATTAACCACTATTTCATGATGGAAAATCCTTCATCAAAAGATTGAAACTACAGTTCTCAAAAGAAAAATTGTAAGTTATCATCAACTTTATTAAACATGATTGCAAGTCATTAATAAAATTGCATGCAATAACAGAATGGGGGCTCTACCTCAGGAGGTAGCATTATAAAAGGTCAGAACTGCCAATTTTGGAGAGGATATATAAAAATTAGCACAATGAGTTGTTCTACCTTTGACATGGCATATCCATTTGGGAAAACAATTTGGAATTATAATTTTGAAAAAGTGACTTAAAATGTCTATCCCCTTTGAATATTTTACTCTCAAGCATACATTCCCAAGAAACAAAAAAACTAAAAAGTTCCCCCTGACATCTAAATATTCATTATACCCTTTATGTTGTTGGAGGCAATTAGGGGAAGAAGTGGTTAGCATGCCGGGCATGGTGTCAGAAGACACAAGTTCAGATCTAGTTTCAGTTACTCATATCCTGGGCAAATCACTTAACCTCTGCCTACTTTACTTTTCTTAATTGGAAAATAGGGATAACAGGAGCCACCCTGTAGCTAGGATCAAATAAAATACTTGTAAAGTGCTTTACACAGTGCCTGGCAAATAATGGACATTGTACAAATTCTCAGTGTTTCCAAGTCATGTTCTGGAAATTCAAGTAGTTTATGATTATAGTTGCCCTTGGGAAACCACTATTCTTGTGCTCTATGGCAGTGATTGTGAACCTTTTAGAGCTGGAGTGCCAGTCCCTGCCCCCACACACCCCCAGAACAAGTGCTATGCCCACCACCAAGAGACAGCATATCATACCCCTCTCTCCCATGGAATCCCAGGTTTTCCCCTCCTTTACAAAGGTTTGAGGGATACCTTAGGGATACCCACATATCATTAAAATTCTTGTCTCCAATTCTTTTTTCCAGTATACATGAGCAATGACAATTGTTCCTGTGGTAGCCTAGTTTGCTCAAAATGCTAAAAATCTGCATGAGGAGATAAAGTCTTTATCTGCTAATGCCACAGGAATCTGATATTATTCCCATTGTAATTCTACTACTAGCTGGCAACCAGCAAGGGCATCTTGACTTTTTGAAATTATAGTCTAATATAATACCCTTTGGATTTGTTGCGCAAAATTTCAGGATCTGCGCCCACAAGTATTTTTGCAGTCTTCTTTCTGTACCACCTCTGTATATGATGATGCCACTGATAAGCAATTTTTGGATGGCTTTTGACTAATTTATTCTCAGATGAAGTAATTTTATCAGATTATTCTTGGCAGTGGACAGTGAATTGTATGTTATGTAATGACAACACACTTTTGCTCCTGCTGAGATTCTGCCTCGAAGCCTCCATTCTTCTAGTCATAAGGAATAACAAACATAGTAATATTTGAGAATGAATGGAGAGTGCCTTTTTTTAATAAACCCTTCTGTCTTAGATGAGATGAGTATCATAGAAGAGGAACCAAGTGCAAGATTGTAAAGCTTTACTAGAAGGAGAAATCGTAGCTGGCTGCATCAGGGAATGTTTCTTGGAGGCAATTGAGTGTCAGCTGAGTCTGGAAATATGAGGAAGATTACATATATAAGCAGATTATATGTATATAATACATAATATATAGAATATATAAAATCTTTATATAATATATAATTTTATATATCTTATTATATATAAGATGATAAATATAAGCAGATAGCTGAGAGGGATAAGGAAGTTTCCAAATAGAGACCTGCACAGTCTATATGACTCACAATAGGAGATCAATTCTTATTGGAAGGAGGTAAGGCCTTTTGAAAGACTTGATTGTTTCTGTTTCTGATAGAAGGATATGTAGATAGATAGATAGATAGATAGATAGATAGATAGATAGATAGATAGATAGATAGAGATAGAGATAGAGATATAATATAGTTGTGGAGCATGATGAAAGCACTGTAGCCAGAAAGAAGAACATGAACAAAATTGGTCCCAGGAGGTTCAAAAAAGGAACTTTTGCAGTAAAAAGTAGGTAAATTAGTTACAGTATTGGGAGGATTTTGTAGTGGAATAAAAACTGAAAATATGAATGAAGTCATATTGTGGAGGGCTATAACTTAGGATTTTACTCCTACAAGACAACATTTTTCACATTGCCAGTCATAGTTGGTTATGATCTGAAACTACATAAAGACACAGAGCAATTGCTGATGTAATGATAGAACCATCATCCCCAAATGGGAGAAATTATGTAAAATATACCAGGAAAACTAAGTCAATGTTCCTATCTTTCCAAAAGGACAGAACTTTTCTAACTCCAAAGGAATTCTAGAAACTGCAGCCTGTGTAAGTTTGACATCAATCTAAAACAAAACTGGCTGTCTAAATAAAAAACAATCTAAAACAAAATAGATGGCTTGTGTCTCCTTAGTAAAGGAAAGCCGTGGTCACGAAAACCATGGTCACGAAAAGCCAATATGAATTCACTAAAATTACAGTATATATATACACATACATGCAAACATATAAGTCTATATTAGATAACTACAAAAAAGTGTGTTTCCTTTTTCATTCATTTGTTATATTGGGAAAACAGGAATAAGTAGCAAATCTAAGATTTCATTATGAATTGGGTCCAACTCTTCCCTGGACAGGAAATTCCTTTACAGAGTCACCAAGAACATGTCATCCAGCTTGTCCTTAAGAAAAACCAGTGAATGGGAACCCACTATTCTTGAGGCTGCTCATTCCACTTTGAAAGTAAATTGGGCCAGTGCAGCCAAGATGGAGGAAACACAGCAGGGAGTTTCCCCATGAAATTCATCCAAATAGAACTAGAACATTATCTAAAATCCAGATAAGGAAATTTTTTTAAGTCACATTTTTCTATCCCTTTTCAGTAGCAGGAGACAAAGAGGACTCTCTTCATTGAGAACAGAAACTTCTACCCTTAATTTACTCCCCTCCCCACCACTCCCTTTCTTATTCCCCTTCTACTTCTCATTAAAGCAAGATAGATTCTATACCCCAATGAATCAGGCTGTTCTTCCCTCTCTGACCAATTCCAATTAGAGTAAGGTTCAAGTAATACTTGTCACCACCCTCATCCTTCCCTCCATAGTAATAGTATTACTTACCTCCTGTGCCATGTTAGATGATATAATTTACCCCATTTCCACTTCTCTTGTCCCATTACTCTTAGTACAATCTTCTTTATCACTCCTAGTTTTTTAAAAATATTCTAAATAGCTTAGAACAATCTCTGTATATATATATATATATATATATATATATATTTCTATTATAATGATAATTTTAAAGAGTTACAGATATCTTTCCATATAGGAATATGAAAAATTTGACCATATTGAAGCCCTTAAATGTTTTCTCTTATTTACTTTTTTATGCTCTTGAATTTTGAGTCTAAACATCAAATTTTCTGTTAGGTGTTTTTTTCATGAATATGTGGAAACCTTCTATTTTATTAATTAGCCTTTCTTTCCCCTGAAATAGTCTGCTTTGATGGGTAGCTTATTATCCTTTCCCTGGGTCAATTCTCATTTTCCAGGAATTATTTTCTTCAGAAATATTGTTCACTACTTTTTTCTTTTTGCCAATTCTGATTTTTTAAAAGAATTGGCTTCTTTCTCAAATATTTTGTGCCTCCATTACCACGTTGTTGAATTTCTTTTCATTATGTTCTTGGATTTTTCTCATTAATTTTCTCAGTTTTTTGTTTTCTGGTCTTATTTTATTTTTAAAATACAATTTTTGTTTCTTTTTAAAATCTTTCTTTAGCTCTTTTAGGAGCTATTGTTGGATTTCTGTCCTCTCTCCACTTTTCTTGGAGGCTTTTTGTAGTCATTGTCTTTTTCTGAATTTGTATCTTGAACTTCTCTGTCACCTTAGTAGTTATATTTATGATTGGATTCTTTTGGTTTGCTCATTTTTTAGCATATTTCTGGACTGTACCTTAGATTAGAGTTGGGCACAATCACCAGTTTTTGAGTTAATACTCAAATAATACAGTTTGCTAAGAAAAATACAACTTGGAGGGTATTAAATTTGCTGACAGGCCACTTTGACTTTAAGCCTGTAACCCAAAAGTTTCTACCAAGCCCACCACACCCTGCTGCATGTAAGCATAAGACAATCAGGAGGTGGAGGTCTGCCTTTGGGGTATCTTATAAGACACAAGGTGGAGGTCTGCTCTTGGGGTGACTGGCAAGGTGCAATGACTATATCAGTCTTTTGGCTGCTGACTCCTAACATTAATAGGAAATTGTCAGCAAAAACAATTAACCTCTGACCTTTTATTGAGAGAACTTAGAAAGGTCAGTCATATAACTGATATTAGTTACCTCACATAGTGATGATTTCTGTACTTTCTAGCTTATTCTGCACTTGCAGCATTAATTAAGAATTGCCCATGCGAAAGATTTATTTTCACCCTACTTTAATTTTTATTGTATTTTCTCTCTTTAATATGGTACTATGTCGAGGACTTCCGGTTAAGATGGAGGCTTAGAGAAAGCTAAAGTTCAGATCTCCGGAAAACCCTTCCCGACCGATCTCAAACTATAAGCTCCTAAGGTGCCGAAATTCAAAACGATCAACAGCACAGACCCTGGGAACCCTCCTCCTGGACCTGAACCCGGATCAAAAGGTACGGCCCCCCTCAAAAGCCAGAACCTGAGATCACTCGGACCTAAGGGGTAGGAGCGCAGAGTTCAAGGCTCCGGGAAGCCGCGGCCCGGCCGGGCTCAGAGAGCAGGGTCCTCGGAACAACAACCCTCAGGGCCTTCTA
Organism: Monodelphis domestica; assembly: GCF_027887165.1. NCBI lineage: Eukaryota > Metazoa > Chordata > Mammalia > Didelphimorphia > Didelphidae > Monodelphis > Monodelphis domestica. The sequence continues at coordinate 34,119,709 of NC_077230.1, forward strand.
TCCGAGTCCCAGTGAAAGTCACTGCCTGCAGCAAGACAGCCTCACGGGCTGGATCCTGCTATCCAAGTCTCAGTGAAAGTCCCTGCCCTCGGAGCGTGGGGAAGCTGCAGCCCATCCCCCCGCAGGCCAATGAAACAGCCTCACGGCTAGCGATTCTGAAGGCAACTTCCGGAAAGCAACGTGGTCCGACCCTTCCATTCCAGTTCCAGTGAGGCATATTCAGTTTAACCCAGGGAAAGCTCATAGAACTGACAATCTGCCCAGGTCTAAAGCCTCTGATCACCAGAGAGAGATAAGAAAAGCTAATCCTCCACATTCAGAGATGGCAAACTCCACAGAAGCACAGAAGCCCCAAATTACCAAGAAAAATAAGAAGAAAGGGGCGACTTTGGACACATTCTATGGAGCCAAAATACAAAATACAGAGCAGATAGAAGAAGATATACAAGAAAATGCTCCAAAATCTTCCAAAGGAAATGGAAACTCTCCACAAACCCATGAAGAATTTGAATCAGAAATGACTAAAAAGATGGAAGCCTTCTGGGAGGAAAAGTGGGAAATAATGCAAAAGAAATTCACGCATCTACAAAACCAGTTTGACAAAACTGTAAAAGAAAACCAGGCTTTAAAGCAAGAACTAATAAAGCAAAGCCAAAACACCAAGAAATTAGAAGAGAACATAAAATATCTCACCGACAAGGTGATAGATCTGGAAAATAGAGGGAGAAGGGATAATTTAAGAATAATTGGACTCCCAGAAAAGCCAGAAATAAACACCAAACTGGACATGGTGATACAAGATATAATCAAAGAAAATTGCCCAGAGATTCTAGAACAAGGGGGCAATACAGCCACTGACAGAGCTCACAGAACACCTTCTACACTAAACCCCCAAAAGACAACTCCCAGGAATGTAATTGCCAAATTCTAAAGCTATCAAACAAAAGAAAAAATCCTACAGGAAGCCAGATAAAGACAATTTAGATTTAAAGGAATGCCAATCAGGGTCACACAAGACCTTGCAAGTTCTACTCTGAATGATCGTAAGGCATGGAACATGATCTTCAGAAAGGCAAGAGAACTGGGTCTCCAACCAAGAATCAGCTACCCAGCAAAACTGACTATATACTTCCAAGGGAAAGTATGGGCATTCAACAAAATAGAAGACTTCCAACTTTTTGCAAAGAAAAGACCAGAGCTCTGTGGAAAGTTTGATACCGAAAATCAAAGAGCAAGGGATACCTGAAAAGGTAAATATTAAGGAAAGGGGAAAAATGTCATCTTCTTCTTTTACTCAAACTCTCTTCTATAAGGACTACATTTATATCAATCTATGTATACTAACATGTGTGGAAAATGTAATGTATAAATAGGGGGTAAAGAAAGACCAAATAGAATAATCGTTCTCACACAAAGATTCACATGGGAAGGGGAGGGGAAGAAAACTCCTATAAGAAGGAGAGGAAGGGGGGGATTTTACTTAAACCTCAATCTCAGGGAAATCAACTCTGAGAGGGAAAAACATCCAGATCAATTGGGATCTTGAATTCTATCTTACCCAACAAGGGTAAGGAGAAGGGAAAACCAAGATGGGGAGGGGGAGAGGGAGAACAAAAAGGGAGGGAAAGAGAGGGGGGAGGGGAGGGAACAAAAAGGGAGAGACTAAAAAGGGAAACATCAAGGGAGGGGACAAGGGGGACTGATTCAAAGTAAATCACTGGACTAAAAGGTAGAGCCGAAGAAGAAAAGGTTAGAATTAGGGAAGGCTATCAAAATGCCAGGGAGTCCACAAATGACAATCATAACTTTGAACGTGAATGGGATGAACTCACCCATAAAACGTAGACTAATAGCAGAATGGATTAGAATCCAAAACCCTACCATATGTTGTCTTCAAGAAACACACATGAGGCGGGTTGACACCCACAAGGTCAGAATTAAAGGATGGAGTAAGACCTTCTGGGCCTCAACTGATAGAAAGAAGGCAGGAGTGGTAATCATGATATCTGATAAAGCCAATGCAAAAATAGACCTGATCAAAAGGGATAGGGAAGGTAATTATATTTTGTTAAAAGGGACTCTAGACAACGAGGAAATATCATTAATCAACATGTATGCACCAAATAATATAGCACCCAAATTTCTAATGGCGAAACTAGGAGAATTGAAGGAAGAAATAGACAATAAAACCATACTAGTGGGAGACTTAAACTAACCATTATCAAATTTAGATAAATCAAATCCAAAAATAAATAAGAAAGAGGTAAAAGAAGTGAATGAAATCTTAGAAAAATTAGAATTAATAGACATATGGAGAAAAATAAATAGGGATAAAAAGGAATACACCTTCTTCTCAGCACCACTTGGTACATTCACAAAAATTGACCATACATTAGGTCACAGAAACATAGCACACAAATGCAGAAAAGCAGAAATAATGAATGCAGCCTTCTCAGATCACAAGGCAATAAAAATAATGATTAGTAATGGTACATGGAAAACCAAATCTAAAACCAATTGGAAATTAAACAATATGATACTCCAAAATCCTTTAGTTAAAGAAGAAATCATAGAAACAATAATTTCATCGAGAAAAAAGACAATGGCGAAACATCCTTTCAAACCTTTTGGAATGCAGCCAAAGCGGTAATCAGAGGTAAATTCATATCCCTGAATGCTTATATTAACAAACAAGGGAGAGCAGAGATCAATCAATTGGAAATGCAAATGAAAAAACTCGAAAGCAATCAAATTAAAAACCCCCAGCAGAAAACCAAATTAGAAATCCTAAAAATTAAGGGAGAAATTAATAAAATCGAAAGTGATAGAACTATTGATTTAATAAATAAGACAAGAAGCTGGTACTTTGAAAAAACAAACAAAATAGACAAAGTACTGGTCAATCTAATTAAAAAAGGATGGAAGAAAAGCAAATTCACAGCATTAAAGATGAAAAGGGGGACAGCACCTCCGATGAAGATGAAATTAAGGCAATCATTAGAAATTACTTTGCCCAATTATATGGCAATAAATACACCAATTTAGGAGAAATGGATGAATATATACAAAAATACAAACTGCCTAGACTAACAGAAGAGGAAATAGAATTCTTAAATAATCCCATATCAGAAATTGAAATCCATCAAGCCATCAACGAACTTCCTAAGAAAAAATCCCCAGGGCCTGATGGATTCACCTGTGAATTCTATCAAACATTCAGAGAACAGTTAATCCCAATACTATACAAACTATTTGACAAAATAAGCAAAGAAGGAGTTCTACCAAACTCCTTTTACGACACAAACATGGTACTGATTCCAAAACCAGGCAGGTCAAAAACAGAGAAAGAAAACTATAGGCCAATCTCCCTAATGAATATAGATGCAAAAATCTTAAATAGGATACTAGCAAAAAGACTCCAACAAGTGATCAGAAGGATCATTCACAATGATCAAGTAGGATTCATACCAGGGATGCAGGGCTGGTTCAGCATTAGGAAAACCATCCACATAATTGACCACATCAACAAGCAAACTAGCAAGAACCACATGATTATCTCAATAGATGCAGAAAAAGCCTTTGATAAAATACAACACCCATTCCTATTAAAAACACTAGAAAGCATAGGAATAGAAGGGTCATTCCTAAAAATAATAAACAGTATATATCTAAAACCATCAGCTAATATCATCTGCAATGGGGATAAACTAGATGCATTCCCAATAAGATCAGGAGTGAAACAAGGATGCCCATTATCACCTCTACTATTTGACATTGTACTAGAAACACTAGCAGTAGCAATTAGAGAAGATAAAGGAATTGAAGGCATCAAAATAGGCAAGGAGGAGACCAAGTTATCACTCTTTGCGGATGACATGATGGTCTACTTAAAGAATCCTAGAGATTCAACCAAAAAGCTAATTGAAATAATCAACAACTTTAGCAAAGTTGCAGGATACAAAATAAACCCACATAAATCATCAACTTTTCTATATATCTCTAACACAGCTCAGCAGCAAGAACTAGAAAGAGAAATCCCATTCAAAATCACCTTAGACAAAATAAAATACCTAGGAATCTACCTCCCGAGACAAACACAGGAACTATATGAACACAACTAAAAAACACTCGCCACACAACTAAAACTAGACTTGAACAAATGGAAAAACATTAACTGCTCATGAATAGGATGAGCCAATATAATAAAAATGACCATCCTACCCAAACTTATTCATCTATTTAGTGCCATACCCATTGAACTACCAAAATACTTCTTCACCGATTTAGAAAAAACCATAACAAAGTTCATTTGGAAGAACAAAAGATCAAGGATATCCAGGGAAATAATGAAAAAAAAACACATATGATGGGGGCCTTGCAGTCCCTGACCTAAAACTATATTACAAAGCAGCAGTCATCAAAACAATTTGGTACTGGCTAAGAAACAGAAAGGAAGATCAGTGGAATAGACTGGGGGAAAGCGACCTCAGCAAGACAGTATACGATAAACCCAAAGATCCCAGCTTTTGGGACAAAAATCCACTATTCGATAAAAACTGCTGGGAAAATTGGAAGACAGTGTGGGAGAGACTAGGAATAGATCAACACCTCACACCCTACACCAAGATAAATTCAAAATGGGTGAGTGACTTAAACATAAAGAAGGAAACCATAAGTAAATTGGGTAAACACAGAATAGTATACATGTCAGACCTTTGGGAGGGGAAAGACTTTAAAACTTTGCTAAAGTTGTTGATTATTTCAATTAGCTTTTTGGTTGAATCTCTAGGATTCATTAAGTAGACCATCATGTCATCCACAAAGAGTGATAACTTAGTCTCCTCCTTGCCTATTTTGATGCCTTCAATTCCTTTATCTTCTCTAATTGCTACTGCTAGTGTTTCTAGTACAATGTCAAATAGTAGTGGTGATAATGGGCATCCTTGTTTCACTCCTGATCTTATTGGGAATGCATCTAGTTTATCCCCATTGCAGATGATATTAGCTGTTGGTTTTAGATATATACTGTTTATTATTTTTAGGAATGACCCTTCTATTCCTATGCTTTCTAGTGTTTTTAATAGGAATGGGTGTTGTATTTTATCAAAGGCTTTTTCTGCATCTATTGAGATAATCATGTGGTTCTTGCTAGTTTGCTTGTTGATGTGGTCAATTATGTGGATGGTTTTCCTAATGTTGAACCAGCCCTGCATCCCTGGTATAAATCCCACTTGATCATGGTGAATGATCCTTCTGATCACTTGCTGGAGTCTTTTTGCTAGTATCCTATTTAAGATTTTTGCATCTATATTCATTAGGGAGATTGGCCTATAGTTTTCTTTCTCTGTTTTTGACCTGCCTGGTTTTGGAATCAGTACCATGTTTGTGTCGTAAAAGGAGTTTGGTAGAACTCCTTCTTTGCTTATTATGTCAAATAGTTTGTATAGTATTGGGATTAACTGTTCTCTGAATGTTTGATAGAATTCACAGGTGAATCCATCAGGCCCTGGGGATTTTTTCTTAGGAAGTTCGTTGATGGCTTGATGGATTTCAATTTCTGATATGGGATTATTTAAGAATTCTATTTCCTCTTCTGTTAGTCTAGGCAGTTTGTATTTTTGTATATATTCATCCATTTCTCCTAAATTGGTGTATTTATTGCCATATAATTGGGCAAAGTAATTTCTAATGATTGCCTTAATTTCCTCCTCATTGGAGGTGCTGTCCCCCTTTTCATCTTTAATGCTGTGAATTTGCTTTTCTTCCTTCCTTTTTTTAATTAGATTGACCAGTACTTTGTCTATTTTGTTTGTTTTTTCAAAGTACCAGCTTCTTGTCTTATTTATTAAATCAATAGTTCTATCACTTTCGATTTTATTAATTTCTCCCTTAATTTTTAGGATTTCTAATTTGGTTTTCTGCTGGGGGTTTTTAATTTGATCGCTTTCGAGTTTTTTCAATTGCATTTCCAATTGATTGATCTCTGCTCTCCCTTGTTAGTTAATATAAGCTTTCAGGGATATGAATTTGCCTCTGATTACCGCTTTGGCTGCATCCGAAAAGGTTTGAAAGGATGTTTCGCCATTGTCATTTTCCTCGATGAAATTATTAATTGTTTCTATGATTTCTTCTTTAACTAAAGGGTTTTGGAGTATCATATTGTTTAATTTCCAATTGGTTTTAGATTTGGTTTTCCATGTACCATTACTAATCATTATTTTTATTGCCTTGTGATCTGAGAAGGCTGCATTCATTATTTCTGCTTTTTTGCATTTGTGTGCTATGTTTCTGTGACCTAATGTATGGTCAATTTTTGTGAATGTGCCATGTGGTGCTGAGAAGAAGGTGTATTCCTTTTTATCCCTATTTATTTTTCTCCATATGTCTATTAATTCTAATTTTTCTAAGATTTCATTCACTTCTTTTACCTCTTTCTTATTTATTTTTGGATTTGATTTATCTAAATTTGATAATGGTTGGTTTAAGTCTCCCACTAGTATGGTTTTATTGTCTATTTCTTCCTTCAGTTCTCCTAGTTTCTCCATTAGAAATTTGGGTGCTATATTATTTGGTGCATACATGTTGATTAATGATATTTCCTCGTTGTCTAGAGTCCCTTTTAACAAGATATAATTACCTTCCCTATCCCTTTTGATCAGGTCTATTTTTGCATTGGCTTTATCAGATATCATGATTACCACTCCTGCCTTCTTTCTATCAGTTGAGGCCCAGAAGGTCTTACTCCATCCTTTAATTCTGACCTTGTGGGTGTCAACCCGCCTCATGTGTGTTTCTTGAAGACAACATATGGTAGGGTTTTGGATTCTAATCCATTCTGCTATTAGTCTACGTTTTATGGGTGAGTTCATCCCATTCACGTTCAAAGTTATGATTGTCATTTGTGGACTCCCTGGCATTTTGATTGCCTTCCCTAATTCTAACCTTTTCTTCTTCAGCTCTACCTTTTAGTCCAGTGATTTACTTTGAATCAGTGCCCCTTGTCCCCTCCCTTGATGTTTCCCTTTTTAGTCTCTCCCTTTTTGTTCCCTCCCCTCCCCCCTCTCTTTCCCTCCCTTTTTGTTCTCCCTCTCCCCCTCCCCACCTTGGTTTTCCCTTCTCCTTACCCTTGTTGGGTAAGATAGAATTCAAGATTCCAATGGATCTGGATGTTTTTCCCTCTCAGAGTTGATTTCCCTGAGATTGAGGTTTAAGTAAACCCCCCCTTCTCTCTTCCTCTCCTTCTTATAGGAGTTTTCTTCCCCTCCCCTTCCCATGTGAATCTTTGTGTGAGAACGATTATTCTATTTGGTCTTTCTTTACCCCCTATTTATACATTACATTTTCCCCACATGTTAGTATACATAGATTGATATAAATGTAGTCCTTATAGAAGAGAGTTTGAGTAAAAGAAGAAGATGACATTTTTCCCCTTTCCTTAATATTTACCTTTTCAGGTATTCCTTGCTCTTTGATTTTCGGTATCAAACTTTCCACAGAGCTCTGGTCTTTTCTTTGCAAAAAGTTGGAAGTCTTCTATTTTGTTGAATGCCCATACTTTCCCTTGGAAGTATATAGTCAGTTTTGCTGGGTAGCTGATTCTTGGTTGGAGACCCAGTTCTCTTGCCTTTCTGAAGATCATGTTCCATGTCTTACGATCATTCAGAGTAGAACTTGCAAGGTCTTGTGTGACCCTGATTGGTATTCCTTTATATCTAAATTGTCTTTTTCTGGCTTCCTGTAGGATTTTTTCTTTTGTTTGATAGCTTTGGAATTTGGCAATTACATTCCTGGGAGTTGTCTTTTGGGGGTTTAGTGTAGATGGTGTTCTGTGAGCTCTGTCAGTGGCTGTATTGCCCCCTTGTTCTAGAATCTCTGGGCAATTTTCTTTGATTATATCTTGTATCACCATGTCCAGTTTGGTGTTTATTTCTGGCTTTTCTGGGAGTCCAATTATTCTTAAATTTTCTCTTCTCCCTCTATTTTCCAGATCTATCACCTTGTCGGTGAGATATTTTATGTTCTCTTCTAATTTCTTGGTGTTTTGGCTTTGCTTTATTAGTTCTTGCTTTAAAGCCTGGTTTTCTTTTACAGTTTGGTCAAACTAGTTTTGTAGATGCATGAATTTCTTTTGCATTATTTCCCACTTTTCCTCCCAGAGGGCTTCCATCTTTTTGGTCGTTTCTGATTCAAATTCTTCATGGGTTTGTGGAGAGTTTCTATTTCCTTTGGAAGATTTTGGAGAATTTTCTTGTATATCTTCTTCTATCTGCTCTGTATTTTGTATTTTGGCTCCATAGAATGTGTCCAAAGTCGCCCCTTTCTTCTTATTTTTCTTGGTATTTTGGGGCTTCTGTGCTTCTGTGGAGTTTGTCATCTCTGAATGTGGAGGATTAGCTTTTCTTGTCTCTGTCTGGTGATCAGAGGCTTTAGTCCTGGGCAGATGTTGGTTCTATGAGCTTTCCCTGGGTTAAACTGAATATGCCTCACTGGAACTGGAATGGAAGGGTCGGACCACGAGGCCACACTCTCCCCCCGGCTCACTTTCTGGAAGTTGCCTTCAGAATCGCTGGCTGTGAGGCTGTTTCCTCGGCCTGCGGGGGGATGGGCTGCAGCTTCCCCAAGCTCCGAGGGCAAGGACTTTCACTGAGACTTGGATAGCAGGATCCAGCCTGTGAGGCTGTCTTGCCCGCCCTGAGGGTTGCTGTTGTTTAGACCAGCTCTCTGCAGCGGAAGCCCCAGGCAGTAACTTTCACTGGGACTCGGATAGAAGGCCCTGAGGGTTGCTGTTCTGAGGACCCTGCTCTCTGAGCCCGGCCGGGCTGCGGCTTCCGGGAGCCTTGGACTCTGCTCTCCTACCCCTGAGGTCCGAGTGATCTCGGGTTCTGGCTTTTGAGGGGGGCTGTTCCTTTTGATCCGGGTTCAGGTCCAGGAGGACGGTTCCCAGGGTCTGTGCTGTTGATCGTTTTGAATTTCGGCACCTTAGGAGTTTATAGTTTGAGATCGGTCGGGAAGGGTTTTCCGGAGATCTGAACTTTAGCTTTCTCTAAGCCGCCATCTTAACCAGAAGTCATCCTGTAATCCTTTCTATTTTGTTTTATGCATCTAATTTTTTTTTTCTTGGAAAAGGTCTTCACCACATTACTAAAGGAGTTAATGACACAAAATAGGTTAAGAGTTTCTGGAATAAAAGATCACTAAGGTTCTTCCAAACTATAAATTTCTTGATCTATGCTGCTATAATTTTTTTCTGATTTCATAGGCACATTAACGGAATATATTTTCCATGTCTACCTTTTTCTTTACATATTACATACTTACTATTGTTACTCTATAATATTACATATTATAATAAATACTTTATACTACATTATTATATCTGAAAAGTTGGCCAACTTCAGCCTTTACTCTTTCTATAGTGATAAAGTAGAGAACAAGGAATACAAGATGAAAGCATGTGATAGATCTATTGTGAATTGACTGTATGTTCATCAAATGAGAGAACAAATGGAGCACTTTCAAAATCAGAAGAAGCAAAGCAATAAAGAAGTACTGAATTTTCTGGTGATAAACTAAGAAGTAAGAAATTTTTTGAAATGAATAAAACTAATGGCTTCAGATGTCTAAGTGCCTAGAGTATAAATACTTTCAGTAGAGTAAGGACCCTGGTATTCCTGTGAGAAGTACATAGGACATGTGGCATTGCTACAGCAATTTCCTTTGGCTCCCATAGGGCAGTTGAAGCAAAATGATAAAAAGGCAACAAGGTTTTTTGTTTTTTGTCAGGTTGTGTGTGAAAAATTAGAATATAGTTAATATTTTTAGTTGGTTTTGATCTCTAATATAACAGAGAAGGATAAAGGACAATAAGATTCTACCACACTGGAATTCTCTTGCCTTGCAGAAATTGGAAAAGGAAAAAAGATGTTGAGGATGATAAAAGAACATAGCTAGGTTGAGGAAGACTGTCAGATGATATCCAGGTCTGAAAATGATTTTATTTTTGGACAATACCAAGGATAGACTTAACGCTGGAAAAACTGCATCCATTGTGCCTCATACCTCCTAGCATAAACATTACTTGGGGTATATCTACATAGGATATTCCTTTAGAATTCCTCCCCCTTACATTAGACACACTACTGATTTTTTCATCTCAAATTTAACAGGAAGGAGCAAATATGAACACATGTGATACTTGAAGAAGAGAAAATTATTCTTGTGCAAGGAGCTTGATATATTTTAATCTTCTCTGAAAAAAATGATGCAAAGAAGAGTCCAACAATTAGATTTATTTTCTTGTCAAATAGACAAAGGTAAGCATTAACTTTATGATTGCTTATTTCATATGTATAGTATTCTTTAAGCATTTTTCTATTTTTGTAAAGAATCTTTTATTATAACAATAAAGGTTGAATATGGAGAATATTTTTCAAAATAAAATATTAGGAATAACCCAAATGAAGATAAAGGTATACAATTATAACTAGTAAAGATTTTGTTATTCTCACAACTATTTGCGAATGGTGTCAGAAATTTGTGAGTTATAGCAATAAGGAAAGAAAAAAATTGAGAGAATAATAAAAGCACAGTGAGAATAAAATTATTAGCTATTATAGATATGAGTCTATTTATAAAACCCCAGAGAGCCAACTCCAAAAACATTCAGGATAATAAATAAATCCATAAAAGTATTGGCATTTCTATATATTATCCACAAACCGCATAGCAGAAACAAATGGAGAAATTAAAATTTAATATGACAGAGACTGTAAAATAGTTGTAAGACTATCTATCAAGAGAAAGCAATAATGGGGGTGAGGGTGGGGGTTGAGCCAAGACAGTGGTGAAGTTGCTACAGAGACCAATTTGATTTCTACCAAATTAAATTATGATATAATGCCTTAAAACAAATATTATAGGAGGAGCATAATACAAAGATGGGGTGAAAACATTTTCATCCTAAAAATACTTAGGCCAAGAGGAAAGATCTGCAATAATGTAGTGGAAGTAGTGCAAAAACAGTAGAACAAGGCAGGCCCCAATGAGGAAAGAGACCTTGGATACACCTGAATCCACAACAAGGGCTTCCAGAGCTCTCAAATACAAATTGTAAAAAGAGTCAGAAAATTGATCATAAGGAGGTTACCTGGGTCCCTTTGCTGACTTGAGGGCAAGATTTTAATTTGAAAATTTTATTTAATTAGTCAATTTAGAATATTTTTCCTTGGTTACAAGAATCATGTTCCTTCCCTCCCCCCACCCCCAGTAGCCCACACGCAATTCCACTGGGTTTTTCATGTGTCCTTGATCAAATCCAATTTCCAAATTGTTGATGTTTGCATGAGGGTGATTAATTAGAGTCTACTTCCCCAATCACTTCCCCATCAACCCATATAACCAAGTAATTGTTTTTCTTTTGTGTTTCTGCTCCCAGAGTTTTTCCTTTGGATGTGGATAGTGTTCTTTCTCATGGATCCATCTTAATTGCCCCGGATCATTGCATTTCTGCTAGTAGAGAAGTCTATTACATTCAATTGTACCACAGTGTATCAGTATCTGTGTACAGTGTTCTCCTGGTTCTACTCCTCTCACTCTGCATCAATTCCTGGAGGTCCTTCCAGTTCACATGGAATTCCTCCAGTTTATTGTTTCTTTGAGCAAATAGTATTCCATCACCAACAGATACCACAATGTGTTCAGCCATTCACCAATTGAAGGGCATCCCCTCATATTCCAATTGTTTGCCACCTCAAAGAGTGGGCTATAAATAATTTTGTATTAGTATTTTTTTTCTTCTTATCTCTTTGGGGTATAAACCCAGAAGTGCTACAGCTGGATAAAAGGGCAGACAGACTTTTAGTGCCCTTTGGGCATAGTTCCAAATTTGAGGGCAAGATTTTTGATGCATTGCCCGTACATAGATCCAGGCAGGTAGAGAGGTAGAAGAAAAATTGAGGGGGAAAATGAGAATGGTACAGGAAAATCATGAAAAAAAATAAATGCCTTGGTGTGAAGGAGGCACAAAAAGCATTGAAGAAATTAATATTTTATAGGCCAATTCAAAAAGGGGCACAGAAATCCAATGTAGAGAAAAAGTATTTAAAAAGCAGAATTGACCAAATGGAAAAAAGATATAGAAAAATGCATTGAAGAAAAGAACTTCTCAAAAGATAGAATTGGCCTTTGGAAATATATAAAAATTCACTGAGGAAAAGAACTTTATACAAAAACAGAATTAGAGAAATTGAAAAGCAATTACAAAAGCTTACTCAAGAAAATCATGCCTTAAGGATAAGCAAGTGGAAACCAATAACTCCATGGGACTCTGATAATTCATAATAAGAATTCATCAATCGTCTAAAAGAGATTCTAAAATAATAACTCCCAGGAAAATTATAGCCAAATTCCAGAAAAGAGGGCAAATCAGAGGAAGAAGTGGTCTGAAACTAGCTAGAAATAAGATGAAGAGTAATATAGTAATCATAATGGTGCAAAATTTTTGGCAATTCTCTCATAAAGGCCATATTTCTAAAATATATAGAGAAATGAGATAACTATATAAGAATATAAGTGATTCCAAAATTAATAAATGATCAAAGGATATGAACATGAAATTCTCAGTCAAGACTAATTAAAGCTATGGTTTTGCAAAAACTGCTCTAAATCACTGCAATTTAATGCAAATTAATGCATTTGATGCATTATTGTGAATGCAATTTATGCACAAAATGCACAAAATGCAAATTAAATTATATGAGATACCATCCTACATCTATCAGATTAGCAGTTATGACTGAAAAGGAAAATAACAAAACTGTAGAGGATGTGGAAAGATTGAGACGCTAAAGCATTATTGTTGGAGTTGTGAAGTGATTGAATCATTCTGGAATGCAATTTGAATCCTATGCCCAAAGAGGTATAAAGCTATACCTACCCTTTGATGTAACAATATCAGTACTAGACTATGTATTCCAAAGAGATAAAAAACCAAATGGGTAAGGAATACACATTAAAAATATTTGAAGCAGCTTTTTGGGGAGGGACAAAGAATTTGAAAGTAAAGTGATATCCATCAATTTAGGAATGAGTGAGTAAGCTGTGGTATATGATCATAATGGAATACTATTTTGTTGACAGAGTGTTTTATTGGCTGAGGGATGGGGTGAGGGATGGGGTGAGGGAAGGAGAGAATTCAAGATTCAAAATTATTTTTTAAATGTTGTAATTTTAAATGTAATTGGAGAAAAATGCATACACATTGGGACTATACATAATCATTCTCAAAATTCTCTTTACATAAAGACCTAATTAATTAGAAATAAATGTTAAATAAATCCTCTGAAGCCTGAATCACTATCATGAAATATAAATAGTATCTAAGTTAATATACTTTGCTGCCATACTTAATTAAACTATGAAAAGATTGCCTTACAATAGAGGTTAAGAAAGTAAGAAAACAATACAGTAATAAAAAGGTTAAGTATCTCATGAGACATAATGAAAAAAAATAATAAAATGAAGTAAAGGTAGGATGTATTCCACATCTCAAAGTCCTCTACAAAGCAGACATTGTCTAATTTTTTTTATGTAGTTTAAGAAATAGATCTCTATCTCTTAATAGTTGTGTGATTCTGGCAACATCACATAACCCTGTTTGTCTCTGTTTCTTCTGTAAAATAAGAGAGAAGGAAATGGAAAACTACTCTTATTTTTGCTAAGAAAATCTGAAATCAGATCATAGAGTCAGATACAACTAATCAACAAAAAATAAAAATAAAGATCAATGATTAACTATGGAACAGTTTAGGTGTACAACATGCCTAATCAAATGGATCTTGTATGCAACTGTTTGATAAATTCAAAGTCCTAAGAATACCAGAATCAGGAATTACTATTTATTTAAATGCTGGAAAATTGAGAATGGATGGAGATGAGTTTTTGTACAAGTTGTCTTTAACTAGGCATACATGAACAGAGAAACTATCTATGGAGAGACTTTAGGAGTTCTTTAACCTTGGGAGGAAAAAAAAAGTGCATGTTCATTTTCAATAACAATAACCTTTCAATGAAATTTAACATTTCAATAACAATTTAAAAAAATTCAGTAAAATAGCACATAGGTTAGTTTAAAGAAATCTATCATACAAAAATGGTTAAGAACAGATATAAGAGAAGATTGGAGCTTAGAAGCAGCAGAAGTTCAGACCTCTAGAAAACCCTTCCTTACCCATCACAAACTGACTGCTCTAGGAGACTGAAAATCAAACCTAACAACAAGACAGAGCCAAGGAACCTTTCCACTGGGCTCAATCCAAAAGATACACCCACCCAAAAAAAAAACAGAATCCAAGAACACTTGGGTTTAAGGGGAAGGCAGAAGGAAGGTCCCAGGACTCCTCCCACACACACACCTTGAGTGCTAAGCCTCCAGTGGCAGTGGGAACCTCTGGGCAGGCAAAGGCACTGGTCTGAAGGGTGTACCTTGAGGGCAGGGCTGTGCCAGGCTCAGAGCATCGAACACAGGAGGCAGGGAAGGAGCTGGAGAGGCAGCATTGTTATAATTAAAATGCCATAAACTGTAAGAAGTTAAAATAGTGGAAGATATAAATTGTAGTAGATATAAGAGTGGATGAGTAAATTGTGACCGTAGGAAATATGTTTTCACTACAGTGTTATGTTTTTAAATCAAATATAAGTATGTCGCCAGGGAAATATTCCCAATTATTCAAATATACCCAAGTCAGCTGGGTTTTATAGATATTTTAATTAATACAAATGAGGAATTAAAGAAAAGGAGAGAAAGAGAGAAAAAGGGGAATAATGAGAAAAAGAATAGGCCAGCCCAGGGCAGCCCTGGCCAACCCAGGCCTAAGCCCTTAAGAGAAAGATCAGTCAGTCCTTAATCACTCACCACAAGATCTGTCCAAGCAAGGATTCTAGTGACACCAGGCTAGCATCATCTCAGCTACCTCCACCAGCTTAATCCTCCATCTGAAAATGACCGTCTGAATGAATCTGAGCTCCTATTTAAAGGGTATTTTCTCCTATGTCACCTCTCCTAAGTCCGTATATCTACCAATCACAGTAGACATTTTTCAAAGGACAGTCCATTCTTAGTTCACACCTAAGAAGGCTTTAAATTTTTGATTAAGTTCACACCAGAAAACCTCTAAGTAAGTTTCTCACCTCTTTGCTCCTTGTAAGTTCACACCCTTTGTATTATATCCAAAAATACGCATAGCTTAAGAATTTCTGTCCTACTATAAGTATGGGTTTATGTATCTTTCATTGTTCAGCAAGGAGTTTCTCCCCCTAAAGCAGGCTTAAGTATGGGTGGAGTAGAGGTCTTCACATTCCTGATCTAACTAGAGTTCTCACATTCCTGATCTAAGTTCTTTCATTGCTTAAATGGGGAATGGTCCCAATGGGGAATGGTCTTAAACCCAGCTTTATGAAGTAGGGTCTGGGAATTTTTTAAGGTTTACAATCCTAACCTTATGATGTAGGGTCTGAGAATTTCTAAGGTTCGTTGGAGTAGTTAACAATATTTGGAATGGTCCTTCCCATGAAGGCTGAGTTGCTCCAGTACGCTTAAAATTTTTAATATACACTTTGTCTCTTGGGTTCAGGTCATGAAGAGAAAAATCTAGTGGTCCAGCTTGTACTGCAGCTTCAGATTCATAAAGTTCACATAGTTTGTGCTGTAACTCCTGTATATAGGAAGCAATACTAGTATCTCCCCCTAATAGTGAGGTATATGCAGGGGAAGAAGGTTCAGCCTGTATACGTGGATGTCCAAAAAGCATCTCAAATGGTGAGATGTGTAGGGCTCCTCTAGGCCTGCTTCTGAGATAAAATAGGGCCAGGGGGATAATTTCAGGCCATTTTAAATGTGTCTCAGTACATAGTTTTCCAATCATAGTTTTAAGTTCTTTGTTCATCCTCTCAACTTGTCTTGAGCTCTGGGGATGATATGGAACATGGAATTTGGGAGTTATCCCCAAGCAAGAATATATCTGATTTAGGACAGAATCAGTAAAATGGCTTCCTCTATCTGAATCAATACGTGCTGGTGGTCCAAAGCAAGGAATAATTTCTTTTAAAAATATCTTAGCGACAAAATACGCTGTGGCTCTGGTCGCAGGAAATGTTTCTGGCCATCTGGTTAGTTGATCTACAATTACTAGACAAAATTTATAAAGTCCAGCCTTTGGCATTGTTATGAAATCTATCTATAGATGTTCAAAAGGTGTGTAAGCCAAAGGACGTCCACGAAAGGCTTTTACATGATATGCATGTTGGTTATATGCCTGGTAGGTAAAGCAGGCTGAACATACTTTAGAGGCTATAGTAGTTATGCCAGGGGCTATTCATACTCTCTTGACAGAGTCCACGATGCCCTGGGTGCCAAAGTGACCATTTTTTATGAATAGATTGGCAAATTTGGTGATAGAAACTTCTAGGGAGCAGGGGTTTTCCTTCAAATGACACCCATACTCCATTAATATGTTATGCTTTAAATTTTTGTTTCCACTTTTCCACTTCCTTTTCATTATACAAAAGTGATAAATTTAAATCATCAGTGGTTGTTAATGTTAAAATTAATTCAGGTCCTTCTATGGCTGTTAGCTTTGTAGTGGCATCTGCTCGATCATTTCCTCTAGAGACAGGGTCAGTGCCACTTGTATGGGAAGAACAATGAACTATTGCTAGGGCTTCAGGAAGCTGTAGAGCAGAAAGAACATCATTAATAATTTCTGCATTAGCTATGGATTTTCCAGCTGAGGTTAAAAATCCTTTCTGGAGCCATAACATTCTGATTGAATGACAAATGACAAAAGCATATCGAGAATCCATATAAATTTTTGCCTTTTTATCCTTGGCAATTATACAAGCGTGCTTCAGAGCTATGAATTCTGCTCCTTGAGTGCTAATGTTAGAAGGTAGTGAAACTGACCATTCAGTGGCAAATTCTGAGACTACGGCAGCTCCAGTGTAGCGTATGCCATCCCTCATAAAAGAGGAACAATTGGTAAATGAAATCAGATCTGCATTGTCTAAGGGAGTGTCCAAGAGATTATCTCGAGGCTTTTCTGCCATGGACACTAATGTTTCATAATTGTGTAATGGTTCTCCTGAAGTTTGTAAATCTGGAAGGTAGGTGGCAGGGTTAAGAGTAGAACAATATTTTAAGGTAATGTTTTTGCTATTTAATAAGTTATTTCATACCTTGTAATTCTCTGATCCGAGAAAGTCTGTGTTCTACAATGCTTCTACCTCATGTGGGCACATAATTGTTAATGGACATCCCAATACTAGATCAACAGTTTTTGTCACTATTAAGGCTGTAGCAGCTACTCCTCTAAGACATGGTGGTGCTCCTGCTGCTACTGGGTCCAATTGAGCAGAATAATAAGCAATTGGGTGCTGAGAAGGTCCTAAAGTCTGAGTTAAATCGCCAGAAGCTACTCCTCTTCACTCATGCACATACAAAGTAAATGGCTTGTTGTAATCTGGGATGCCTAGAGCAGGGGCAAACATGATAGCTTTTTTAGATCTAATAGAGGTGACAAGAGTTCAGGTTCTAATTTGAGGGGTTCAGGGACCGAATCTTTTGTTAATGCTATAAGGGGTTTAATAATTTTCCCATAGCAAGGAATCAATTGTCTGCAAAATCCTGTTGCTCCTAAAATTGCTCTCAACTGTTTCTTAGTAGTAGGAGCCCTTAAATTTTGAATATTCTCAATTTGTTTTGGAGAAATATAATGAGCACCCACAGTCAGGATGAATCCCAAATATTCTACTTTAGGGAGACACCACTGAACTTTATCCTTAAAGATTTTATGTCCTCTTTTGTGCAATTCCAAAAGAAGGTGTTTACTATCTTCTTGACATGTTTCTGTGTCTGTTGAAGCCAAGAGTAGATTATCTACATATTTGATTAATTTACTATTTTTAAATGTTATATTGTCTGTGTCTTGGCTCAAAATTTGCTCAAATAAACTTGGACAATATAACATTTAAATGAAGTAGGGTCTGGGAATTTTTTAATTTTACAATCCTAACCTTATGAAGTAGGGTCTGAGAATTTCTAAGGTTCACAGCACCGAGCTAGCAGCTTGGACAGAGCTACGAAGACTCTACATATTCCTCTAGCCTTCCAGGAGGTTTTGGCCTCAGGACACATCCAGTCCAACCCAGCTGAACTTAATCCCATCAAAAGCCTTCAGAGGTCAGGGAAGTCCAAACTCCAAGATCCCTTCCTCACAGACTTCTGGACTTTAATCTAATCAAAAGCCTTCAGAGGACAGGGAAGCTCAAACTACAACACCTCTCCCCCACAGAATGCAGGGAGAGACCTTCTGTCAAAGTTCAAGAGGGGAGACTGACAGAAACTCCCAAAGTCAAAAAATGAGAGGAGCAAGAGCACAGGCATATATGGAGAGCAAAGAAGGGGTAAATATGAGCAAACAACAGAAAAAGAAGAATGGAATTACAATAGACAGCTTCTGTACAGGTAATGAACAAAGAGGGAATGAAACAGTGCAGAGAGGGATCAGCAAAGGAAAAATCAGAAATCCCAGAGAATTGGATACAGGACTTGGAAGAACTCAAAATGTAATTCAAAACACAATTAAGAGAGGCTGACAACAATTGAGAAAAGAACTTAATAACTAAGATAAGTCATTTGGAAACAGAAAATAGTGTATTGAAATACAAAATCAACCAGCTTGAAAATGAGGCAAAGGAGATGAAAGATGACCCCCAAAGAAAATCAGACCAGAAAGAAAAGGATGACCAAAAAGCCAGGGATGATATCCAGTCTTTAAGAACCAGAATACAACAACTAGAATTAAATGACCTAACAAGGCAGCAGGACACTATAAAACAAAACCAAAAGAATGAAAAAATTGAGGAAAATATGAAACATCTCATTCACAAAACAGAAGATTTAGAAAATCGGTTGAGGAGACCCAATTTAAAAATCATTGGTCTACCAGAAGACCATGACAAAAGAAAAAGCCTAGACATAATACTACAGGAAATTATTCAAGAAAACTGCCCCAATATTCTAGAACAAGAGGGAAAATTGGAGATTGAAAAGAATCCATAGATCACCTCCTGTACTTAATCCTCAACTGACAGCACCCAGGAATGTTATAGAGAAATTCAAGAACTACCAGCCCAAAGAAAAAATATTACAAGCTGCCAAGAAAAAGTCATTCAGATACCATAGAAGCACAATGAGGATAGCACAAGTTCTTACTGCATCTACACTGAAGAACCGAAAGGCATGGAATATGATATTCCGGAAAGCAAGGGAACTAGGTCTACAACCAAGAATCAACTTCCCAGCAAAACTGACTATATTCTTACAGGGGAAGTATGGTCATTCAACAAAATAGAAGAATTCCAAGAATTTGTAAAGAAAAGACCAGATCTGAATAGAAAAATTTGATGTCCAAGCACAGAACTCAAGAGAACCATGAAAAGGTAATTTAAAAAGATGGAAAAAAGAAAAACAAAACAAAACAAAAAAAACCTTTTTTTAAGAGACTCAATAAGTTAAAATGATATGTATCCCTATAAGAATAGAGGTCATTGGTAACTCTTAAAAACTCTTATCACCTGGGCAGCTAGAAGAATTACACTTAGAGGGAATTGTAAAGGATGTACAGGATGTAAAGGATAAACTGTATAGGATGAAATAATAAGACATAAATAGGGATATAGATATATGTATGCATAAATATATACATGTATATATACATATATATATATATACAACTAAAGCTAAAAAAGAGGTTAATACTAAAAGAAATGGGAAAAGAAACAAAAGGGGGTAAATCTATATGTCACAAAGAAGCTCATGGCGGAAGGGGGGAGAACATCAGTACACTAGAAGGATAAAGAGATTGGAGACAGGAAATACTCAACTCTTAATAATGCATTGAAATTGACTCAAACAGAGAAGAACAATCCAATCCATTGAGGCAGGGAATAGATTTGCGCCCTGTAGGGAAGTAGAAGGGTAACAAATGGACTGGTGGGGAGGGAAGCAATTATAAAGGAGGGAGAGAAAAGGGGGTAGTTTTTAAAAGACTTCAAAGAAAATAAGGGGGGAATAAGAAGGAAGGGGGGTAGAAAGGGAAGTAAAATAAGGGAGAGAATTAGTGTAAAGATTAAAATTTAGGGGAGACTGAGGCATCTGAAATTAGTTTCTCTCTGCAAGGAGTATTATATTTTATGAGGTTTATTAAAGTTAAGGATTAAAGAAAATACAGGATAAGAAAAACATGCCTAGGCCAGAGAGGCCTAGACAAGACCTCACCTACATTAGGAAAGAGCCACATCTGCCCCAAAACGGAATTCCAAAAGAGAGAGCAAAAAGCTTTTGCAATCAGGTTAAATACCTTCTCCATGTTGGCCCACCTGAGAATTTTCATGAGATTAGAAAGCATTTTGGGGAAGTGGAGCAAGGATTTGTAGGGATTGAAGTCCAGAGTTCAAGTCCAATTTTACACTAGGGGGACTGATTAAAAACAAACATTGGGTATAGAAGGGAAATAGTGAAAGAAGAAAAGCCAGGACTAGGAATAGAAATCAAAATGCTGGGAAATACACAGCTGGTAATCATAACTCTGAATGTGAATGGAATGAACTCACCCATAAAAAGCAAGTAAATAGCAGAGTGGATTAGAATCCAAAACCCTACCATATGCTGTCTGCAAGAAACACACATGAGGAAGGTAGACACACATAGGGTAAAAGTAATAGGATGGAGCCAAATCTATTGGGCATCAACAGATAAAAAGAAGGCAGGAGTTGGAATCATGATATCTGACAAAGCCAAAGTAAAAATAGATCTAGTTAAAAGAGATAGGGAAGGTAATGACATCCTGATAAAAGGCAGTATAGACAATGAAGAAATATCACTACTCAACATGTATGCATCAAATGGCATAGCATCCAAATTTCTAAAGGAGAAACTAATGGAGCTCAAGGATGAAATAGATAGAAAAACTATACTAGTGGAAGACCTGAACCTTCCTCGATCCAAACTAGATAAATAAAACCAAAAAATAAATAAAGAAGTAAGAGAAGTGAATGAAATCTTAGAAAAATTAGAGTTAGTAGATATGTGGAGAAAAATAAAAGGGACAAAAAGGAATACACCTTCCTTTCAGCAGCACATGGTACATTCACAAAGATTGACCATGTTTTAGGGCATAAAAACATTGTAAACAAGTACAAAAAAGCAGAAATAATAAATGCAACCTTCTCAGATCACAATTTAGTGAAAATAATAATCAGTAAGGGTACATGGAGAGGTAAATAAAAAATTAATTGAAAATTAAGCAATACGATTCTCCAAAACCGGTTAGTCAAAGAACAAATCATTGCAATGATTAATAATTTCATTGAAGAAACTGACAATGATGAGACATCCTTTCAAAAGAGCCAAAGCAGTACTCAGGGGGAAATTTATATCCTTGAGTTCATATATTAATAAATTAGGGAGAGCAGAGATCAATGAATTGGGCATGCAAATTAAAAAACTAGAAAGTGAACAAATTAAAAATCCTCAGGTGAAGATTAAATTAGAGATCCTAAAAATCAAAGGAGAAATTAATAAAATTGAAAGTCAAAGAACTATTGATTTAATAAATAAGACTAGAAGCTGGTACTTTGAAAAAAAACAAATAAAATAGACAAAGTACTGCTCAGACTACTTAAAAAAGGAAAGAAGAAAACCAAATTGACAGTATCCAAGATGAAAAGGGAGACCTCACCTCTAATGAAGAGTAATTAAGGCAATAATTAAAAACTATTATGCCCAATTATATGCAACAAATTTGGCAATCTAGGTGATAAGGATGATTACTTACAAAAATATAAATTACCTAGACTAAGAGGAAGAAATAGATTTCTTAAATAATCCCATATCAGAAAAAGAAATTGAACAAGCCATCAAAGAACTCCCTAAGGAAAAATCCCCAGGTCCAGATGGATTCACAAATGAATTCTATCAAACATTCAAAGAACAACTAACCCCATTATTATACAAACTATTTGACAGAATAAGCCAAGAAGGAGTTCTACCAAATTCATTTTATGACACAAATATGTTACTGATCCCAAAACCAGGCAGGTCAAAAATAGGGAAAGAAAACTTTAGACCAATCTCCCTAATGAATATAGATGCAAAAATCTTATATAGGTTACTAGCAAAAAGACTCCAGCAAGTCATCACAAGGGTTATTCACTATGACCAGGCAGGATTCATACCAGGAATGAAAGGATGGTTCAATATTAGGAAAATTATCCACATAATTGACCATATTAACAACAAAATGACAAAAATCATATGATTATCTCAATAGATGCAGAAAAATCCTTAGCCTTTGATAAAATACAACACCATGCCTATTGAAAACACTAGAAAGTATAGGAATAGAAGGGCCTTTCCTAAAAATAATAAACAGTATATATCTAAAAAAACCATTAGTCAACATCATCTGTAATGGGGATAAACAAGAAGCCTTCCCAATAAGATCAGGAGTGAAACAAGGATGCCCATTAGCACCTCTATCATTTAGCATTGTACTAGAAACACTAGCAGTAGCAATTAGAGAAGAAAAAGAAATTGAAGGTATTAAAATTGTCAATGAGGAGATCAAGCTATCATTCTTTGCAGATTATATGATGGTCTACTTAATGAATCCTAGAGAGTCAACCAAAAAGCTAGTCGAAATAATCAACAACTTTAGCAAAGTCACAGGATACAAAATAAACCTGTATAAGTCATCAGCATTGCTATATATCTCCAACCCATTTCAGCAGCAAGAATTAGAAAAAGAAATTCCATTTAAAATCATCCTAGACAATATAAAACACCTAGGAATCTATCTTGCAGTCCCAGATCTCAAACTATAATATAAGCAGTGTTCATCAAAACAATTTGGTAATGGCTAAGAGACAGAAAGGAATCTCAGTGGAATAGACTAAGGATACATTACCTCAGCAAGACAGTCTATGATAAGCCCAAAGATCCAAGTTTTGGGGACCAAAACCCACAATTTAATAAAAACTGCTGGGAAAATTGGAAAACAATGTGGGAGAGATTAGGTTTGGATGAACACCTCACACCAAGAAAAACTCAGAATAGGTGAATGACATGAACATAAAGAAGGAAACTATAAGCAGATTAGGCGAACACAGAATAGTATACTTGTCAGATCTTTGGGAAAGGAAAGGCTTTAAAACTAAATAAGGGCTAGAAAAAAGCAGAAAATGTAAAATCAATAATTTTGATTACATGAAATTAACAAGTTTTTGTACAAACAAAACTAATGTATCCAAAATTTGAAGGGAACCACGAAATTGGGAAACAATCATTACAAAAACCTCTGACAAAGATCTACTCATACTTATAAAGAACTAAACCAATTGTACAAAAAACAATCAAGCCATTCTCCAATTGATAAATAGGCAAGGCACATGAACAGGCAGTTCTCAGCCAAAGAAATCAAAACTATTAATAAAAGCACATGAAAAAGTGTTCTAAATCTCTAATAATCAGAGAAATGCAAATCAAGACAACTCTGAGGTGTCACCTCACACCTAATAGATTGACTAACATGACACAAAGGAAAGTAATGAATACTGGAAGGGATGTAGCACAAAGTTGGGACATCAATTCATTGTTGGTGAAGTTGTGAATTGATCCAACCATTCTGAAGGGCAATTTGGAACTATGTTCAAAAAGGGCTAAAAGACTGTCTGCCCTTTGATCCAGCCATAGCACTTCTGGGTTTGTACCTCAAAGAGATAATAGGGAAAAAGACTTGTACAAGAATATTCATAGCTGCACTCTTTGTGGTGGCCAAAAATTGGAAAATGAGGGGATGCCCTTCAATTGGGGAATGGCTGAACAAATTGTGGTATATGTCGGCGATGGAATACTATTGTGCTAAAAGGAATAATAAAGTAGAGGCATTCCATGGGTATTGGAACAACCTCCAGGAAGTGATGCAGAGTGAGAGGAGCAGAACCAGTAAAACATTGTACACAGAGACTGATACACTGTGGTACAACTGAATGTAATAGACTTCTCCATTAAGTGGCAATGCAGTGATCCTGAACAACTTGGAGGAATCTAAGAGAAAAACCACTATTCACATTCAGAGGAAACACTGTGGGAGTAAAAACACTGAATTAAAAAAAAAAAAAAACTGGTTGAATACCTGGGTCGAAGGGATATTTTTGTGTATGTAGACTCTAAATGAACATCCTAGTGCAAACAACAGGGAAATAGGTTCTGATCAAGGACACAAGTAATACCCAATGAAACTGCACATTGGCTGTAGGAAAGGTGGGTGGAGTGGAGGGAGGGAAATGAAGTGAGTATTGGAACCAAAGAAAAATTTTTTTAAAAAAGAGTAGATATAAAGAGAAGAGTGATCAATATAAAAGCAACTTAGGGTTTACCTGGTTGAAGAATTGACAAAGGAAACTGAGATGTAGCAATTAGAAAGATTGAAGGAAAACCTGAAAATGAATGCAGTTTCACAAAAATCTTAACAGAGAAGAGAGCATCCTGGAACAGGTAATGATTTTCTCTGTCATGGATTCTGAAGAATGAAGATTTGGCAAATAATTACTAACTTTACAGAAAGTTGATTCACTAGAATGATGAGAAAAGTCAGATTGCAGAAGGTTTAGAGGGTAGAACACTTTCTCAGTTTTGTCAAAAACAGAGTTTAAAGATTCAGGGCAATTAGTGGAGATGGTCAGATCAAGAGAAGTTTCATTTTATTATTTTTTTGTTGTTGGTATTGATGAGGAAGGAAGATACGTTGTAATGTAGGAAGCTGGGTCAGAACAAGTAAATAAAAGACTGGAAAATATAGAGTGGGAATGATTTTGGGGACTATCAATCTGCAACATAATATGATGGGGGGGGCAGCTGAGTATCTCAGTGTATTGAGAGAAAGCCAGGTCTACAGATGGGAGGTCATAGGTTCAAATCTGCCCTCAGACACTTCCCAGCTGCGTGACAAGTCACTTAACCACCATTGCCTAGCACTTACCCCTCTTCTGCCTTGGAACCAATAACCAGTATTGATTCCAAGATGGAAGGTAAGGGTTAAAAAAAAAAAGAATATAATAGGGATGGGATTGAGGATACATAAAGAGGTGTGACTTGGCAAGGAGAAAGAAATACTTCCTCCACATGGAAGATCAAAAATACTTCCTCCACATGGAAGACCAAAGTCATTAGTGCTTGAAAATTATGTTAATGTTTTAAATACCATAGCTGAATAGAAAATTTTATTTTTAAATACAAAACTGGAAAAGCATAAAAAGGTAAACAGCAATGAGAAATCAGAAGGAATTCAATAAATTATTTACATTCTTACATGGTGTTAGATGAAATGTATATATTTTAACTTTTTTAAGGCAGTTAAAAGTCATACATTTGAGTTGTCTATGAAGGGATGACAATCAAAAAAGTGACCAAAAATTAAGGGTTTAAAATGGGATATTCTCAGAGAAGAAAAAGGGAAAGGGAGAGAAAGAATGGAGTAAATTATCTCATATAAAAGAGGTGAAATAGAGCTTTTAAAATTAAAGGGAAGATGCATGATTTCTGTGATAAGTTAATTTCCTTGCTACTGGTATTTTGTTTCAATATTTCATTAATATTCATTAGGGAAATTGGCATACAATTTTTATTATCTATTTTTCCTTTTCCCTTTTTATAGGTATCAGTACAATATCATAAAAGAATTTGGTAGAACACTTTCTTTGCCTGTTGTTCCAAATAGTTTGTATAGGATTGAAATTAGTTGTTCTTTAAATATTTGGTAGAATACTCTGAAAAATAGAGAATTATACCATGAATGTAGGGCTGGAACAATATCAGGAAAAGCATCAGCATGAATGATCATATCAATAACAAAGCAGTAAAAATCATATTATTTTTATATTTTCAGAAAAAGCTTTTTGACCAAGTAGGCCCATTTCTATTTTAAAAAATCCAGAAAGGAAAGGAATAAATGGACATTTCTTTTTTTTTAATAATTTTTCATTTGATCATTTCCAAGCATTATTCATTAGAGACAAATATCATTTTCTTTCCACCCCCCCATAGCCAATGCGTGATTCCACTGGGTTTCACATGTGTTCTTGTTTCAAACCCATTTCCATGTTGTTGGTATTTGCAGTAGTGTTCATTTAGTGTCTCCCCTCCAACCCTGTAGTCAAGCAGTTGCATTTCATCGGTGTTTTTGCTCCCAGAGTTTATCCTCTGCTTGTGGATAGTGTTTTTTAGATCCCTGCAAGTTGTTCTGGGACATTGCATTGACCCTAATGGAGAAGTCCATTACCTTCGATTGTACCACAGTTTATACAGTCTCTGTGTAAAATGTTTTCCTGGTTCTGCTCCATTCGCTCTGCATCACTTCCTGGAGGTTGTTCCAGTCTCCATGGAATTCCTCCACTTTATTATTCCTTTTAGTACAATAATATTCCATCACCAGCATTATACCACAATTTGTTCAGCCATTCCCCAATTGAAGGACATGCCCTCATTTTCCAATTTTTGGCAACCACAAAGAGTGCAGCTATGAATATTCTTGTACAAATCTTTTTCCCTATTATTTCTTTGGGGTACAAACCCAGAAGTGCTATGGCTGGATCAAAGGGCAGACAGTCTTTTATCACCCTTTGGGCATAGTTCCAAATTGCCCTCCAGAATGGTTGGATCAATTCACAACTCCACCAGCAATGCATTAGTGTCCCTACTTTGCCACATCCCCTCCGGCATTCATTACTTTCCATAGCTGTCATGTTAGCCAATCTTCTAGCTGTGAGGTGATACCTCAGAGTTGGTTTGATTTGCATCTCTCTGATTATAAGAGATGTAGAGCACTTTTCATGTGCTTATTAATAGTTTTGATTTCTTTGGCTGAAAACTGCCTGTTCATGTCCCATGCCCATTTATCAATTGGAGAATGGCTTGATTTTTTGTACAATTGATTTAGTTCTATATAAATTTGAGTAATTAAACCTTTGTCAGAGGTTTTTATGAAGATTGCTTCCCAATTTGTTGTTTTCCTTCTGATTTTAGTTATATTGGTTTTGTTTGTACAAAAGCTTTTTTAATTTGATGTAGTCGAAATTATTTATTTTACATTTTGTGACTCTTTCTATGTCTTGCTTGGTTTTAAAGTCTTTTCCTTCCCAAAGGTCTGACAAGTATACTATTCTGTGTTTGCCTAATTTACTTATAGTTTCTTTCTTTATGTTCACATCATTCACCCATTTTGAATTTATCTTGGTGTAGGTTGTGAGGTGTTGATCCAAACCTAATCTCTCCCACACTGTCTTCCAATTTTCCCAGCAGTTTTTATCGAATAGTGGATTTTTGACCCAAAAGCTGGGATCTTTGGGTTTATCATATATTGTCTTGCTGAGGTCACTTGACCCAAGTCTATTCCTTTCTGTTTTTTAGCCAGCAAATTGTTTTGATGACTGCTGCTTTGTAATATAGTTTGAGATCTGGGACTGCAAAGCCCCCTTCCTTTGTATTTTTTTTTCATTATTTCCTGGATATCCTTGTTCCTTTGGTATTCCAAATGAACTTTGTTATGGTTTTTTTCTAAATCAGTAAAGAAATTTTTTGGGAGTTCCATGGGTATGGCACTAAATAGATAGATAAGTTTGGGTAGGATGGTCATTTTTACTATATTGGCTCATCCTACCCATAAGCAGTTAATGTTTTTCCAATTGCTCAAGTCTAGTTTTAGTTGTGTGGAGAGTGTTTTGTAGTTGTGTTCATATAGTTCCCGTGTTTGTCTCAGGAGATAGATTCCTAAGTATTTTATTTTGTCTAAGGTGATTTTAAATGGGATTTCTCTTTCTAGTTTTTGCTGCTGAACTGTGTTGGAGATGTATAGAAATGCTGATGACTTATGCAGGTTTATTTTGTATCCTGCAACTTTGCTAAAGTTGTTGATTATTTCGATTAGCTTTTTGGTTGAATCTCTAGGATTCTTTAAGTAGACCATCATGTCATCTGCAAAGAGAGATAACTTGGTCTCCTCCTTGCCTATTTTGATGCCTTCAATTTCTTTTTCTTCAAATAGAAGAGGTGATAATGGGCATCCTTGTTTCACTCCTGATCTTATTGGGAATGCATCTAGTTTATCCCCATTGCAGATGATATTAGCTGATGGTTTTAGATATATACTGTTTATTATTTTTAGGAATGACCCTTCTATTCCTATGCTTTCTAATATTTTTTAATAGAATGGATGTTTTATTTTATCAAAGGGTTTTTTTGTGTCTGTTGAAATAATCATGTGATTTTTGTTGGTTTGCTTGTTGATATGGTCGATTATGTGGATGGTTTTCCTAATATTGAATCAGCCCTGCATCCCTGGTATAAATCCTACTTGATCATGGTGGATAACCCTTCTGATCACTTGCTGGAGTCTTTTTGCTAGTATCCTATTTAAGATTTTTGCATCTATATTCATTAGGGAGATTGGTCTATAATTTTCTTTCTCTGTTTTTGATCTGCCTGGTTTTGGAATCAGTACCATATTTGTGTCATAAAAGGAGTTTGGTAGAACTCCCTGTTTGCTTATTATGTTGAATAGTTGTATAGTATTGGGATTAACTGTTCTCTGAATGTTTGATAGAATTCACTGGTGAATCCATCTGGCCCTGGGAATTTTTTCTTAGGAAGTTCTTTGATGGCCTGTTGGATTTCATTTTCAAATATGGGATTATTTAAGAATTCTATTTCTTCTTCTGTTAGTCTAGGCAGTTTGTATTTTTGTATGTATTCATCCATGTCACCTAGATTGGTGTATTTATTGCCATATAATTGGGCAAAGTAATTTTTAATGATTGCTTTAATTTCCTCCTCTTTGGAGGTGATGTCCCCTTTTTCATCTTTGATGCTATTAATTTGCTTTTCTTCTTTCCTTTTTTTATTAGAGCCTCCCCCCCACCCCCCCGCACCATCTCTCTCTATTTCTCTGCTGTCTGGGTGCCCCCACAACTGGGTCAGGTTGTTTTCAGGATGCAGCCTTCAGTACAGCCGGCCCTGAGGTCCTTTTGCTGGCCCTGAGGGTTACTGTTGTCTCAGAAGAGCCTGCACTCTGAGAGGGGCTGGGCCGTGGCTTCCCGGAGCTCTGAGGGCTCCTGATAGGATTAACCTCAGCTGGTTGGACTGAGTATGCCCTGAAGCAGGCACCTTCCATGAGACTCAGATGGAAGGATCCAGCCAGTGGGCTACAGGATTCCCCCGTCTCTCTCTGTTTCCCTGCTGTCTGTGTTGGGTGCTCCAGCGACTGAGTCAGGTTGTTTCAGGATGCAGCCTTCAGAATAGCCGACCCTGAGGTCCTTTTGCAAGCTCTTAGGATCCCGCTACTGCTTTGGACTCAGCTCTCTGGTTTGGGGGGCATGGGTCCTGGGACCTTCCTTCTGCCTACCCCTTAGGTCCGTATGATCTTGGGTTCTGGCTTTTGGGGGGCCATACCTTTTGATCCAGGTCCAGGAGGAGGGTTCCTGGGGTCTATGCTGTTGTTCTTTTTGAATTTGGGTGCCCTAGAAGCATATAGTTTGAGATTGGTAAGGAAGGGTTTCCAGAGATCTGAACTTTAGCTTTCTCTAAGCCGCCATCTTGATCGGAAGTCCCGGAACATTCTTTTAAAATAATAAGTGGCATTTACTCAAATGAATAGCAAATATTATGTGTACTGAGGATGTTAAGAAGCCTTTGCAATAAGATCATGGATGAATCAAGGATACCCATTCATAATACTGTTATTTCTTCTAGAAATGTTAGATACAAATAGAATAAAAGGAAAAGAAATTGAAGGAATTAGATTTTGCAATGAGGAAGAAAGCTATCACTGGTTGCAGATATAATGATATGTATAGAGAGCCTCAGAGAATCAACTAAACAAGTAGAAATTAACAACTTTAGCCAAGTTGTAGGATATGAATCTTAAATAAACACAAATAAAGCATTGAGAGTGAAATCTCATTTAAAATAAATGAAGGCTAATATAAAACACTTGGAAGTCTACCTGCCAAGGCAAATCCAGGTTGGATAGATGGATGGATCCTGGATGGATGGATGAATATATAGATAGATAAACAAAATTACAAAACACTTGGCATAAATAAAGGAAGAAATAAACAACTGGACAAATATTAATTGCTCATGAGTAGGTTGAGACAATATCCTAAAAATGACAATTTTATCCCAATTAAATACTTATTCATTTTTATAACCATCAAACTGCTAACAAAAATATTTTATATAGCCAGAAATAGTAAATATAAATATATATATATATATATATATATATATATACACACACACACACACACACACACGCATATAATTAACATCCATCTAGTAGAACTAAAAGCCAAAAATACCAAGGAAATTTTTTTAAAAAATGGAAGATGTACCATTACTAATCATTATTTTTATTGCCTTGTGATCTGAGAAGGCTGCATTCATTATTTCTGCTTTTTTGCATTTGTGTGCTATGTTTCTGTGACCTAATGTATGGTCAATTTTTGTGAATGTGCCATGTGGTGCTGAGAAGAAGGTGTATTCCTTTTTATCCCTATTTATTTTTCTCCATATGTCTATTAATTCTAATTTTTCTAAGATTTCATTCACTTCTTTTACCTCTTTCTTATTTATTTTTTGATTTGATTTATCTAAATTTGATAATGGTTGGTTTAAGTCTCCCACTAGTATGGTTTTATTGTCTATTTCTTCCTTCAATTCTCATAGTTTCTCCATTAGAAATTTGGGTGCTATATTATTTGGTGCATACATGTTGATTAATGATATTTCCTCATTGTCTAGAGTCCCTTTTAACAAAATATAATTACCTTCCCTATCCCTTTTGATCAGGTCTATTTTTGCTTTGGCTTTATCAGATATCATGATTACCACTCCTGCCTTCTTTCTATCAGTTGAGGCCCAGAAGGTCTTACTCCATCCTTTAATTCTGACATTGTGGGTGTCAACCCGCCTCATGTGGAAAACCAAATCTAAAACCAATTGGAAATTAAACAATATGATACTCCAAAACCCTTTAGTTAAAGAAGAAATCATAGAAACAATTAATAATTTCATCGAGGAAAATGACAATGGTGAAATATCCTTTCAAACCTTTTGGGATGCAGCCAAAGCGGTAATCAGAGGCAAATTCATATCCCTGAAAGCTTATATTAACAAACAAGGGAGAGCAGAGATCAATCAATTGGAAATGCAATTGAAAAAACTCGAAAGCGATCAAATTAAAAACCCCCAGCAGAAAACCAAATTAGAAATCCTAAAAATTAAGGGAGAAATTAATAAAATCGAAAGTGATAGAACTATTGATTTAATAAATAAGACAAGAAGCTGGTACTTTGAAAAAACAAACAAAATAGACAAAGTACTGGTCAATCTAATTAAAAAAAGGAAGGAAGAAAAGCAAATTCACAGCATTAAAGATGAAAAGGGGGACAGCACCTCCAATGAGGAGGAAATTAAGGCAATCATTAGAAATTACTTTGCCCAATTATATGGCAATAAATACACCAATTTAGGAGAAATGGATGAATATATACAAAAATACAAACTGCCTAGACTAACAGAAGAGGAAATAGAATTCTTAAATAATCCCATATCAGAAATTGAAATCCATCAAGCCATCAAAGAACTTCCTAAGAAAAAATCCCCAGGGCCTGATGGATTCACCTGTGAATTCTATCAAACATTCAGAGAACAGTTAATCCCAATACTATACAAACTATTTGACATAATAAGCAAAGAGGGAGTTCTACCAAACTCCTTTTACGACACAAACATGGTACTGATTCCAAAACCAGGCAGGTCAAAAACAGAGAAAGAAAACTATAGGCCAATCTCCCTAATGAATATAGATGCAAAAATCTTAAATAGGATACTAGCAAAAAGACTCCAGCAAGTGATCAGAAGGATCATTCACCATGATCAAGTAGGATTTATACCAGGGATGCAGGGCTGGTTCAACATTAGGAAAACCATCCACATAACTGACCACATCAACAAGCAAACTAGCAAGAACCACATGATTATCTCAATAGATGCAGAAAAAGTCTTTGATAAAATACAACACCCATTCCTATTAAAAACACTAGAAAGCATAGGAATAGAAGGGTCATTCCTAAAAATAATAAACAGTATATATCTAAAACCAACAGCTAATATCATCTGCAATGGGGATAAACTAGATGCATTCCCAATAAGATCAGGAGTGAAACAAGGATGCCCATTATCACCTCTACTATTTGACAATGTACTAGAAACACTAGCAGTAGCAATTAGAGAAGATAAAGGAATTGAAGGCATCAAAATAGGCAAGGAGGAGACTAAGTTATCACTCTTTGCGGATGACATGATGGTCTACTTAAAGAATCCTAGAGATTCAACCAAAAAGCTAATTGAAATAATCAACAACTTTAGCAAAGTTGCAGGATACAAAATAAACCCACATAAATCATCAGCATTTCTATATATCTCCAACACAGCTCAGCAGCAAGAACTAGAAAGAGTAATCCCATTCAAAATCACCTTAGACAAAATAAAATACCTAGGAATCTATCTCCCAAGACAAACACAGGAACTATATGAACACAACTACAAAACACTCGCCACACAACTAAAACTAGACTTGAACAAATGGAAAAACATTAA
This sequence comes from Monodelphis domestica, assembly GCF_027887165.1. Taxonomy (NCBI): domain Eukaryota; kingdom Metazoa; phylum Chordata; class Mammalia; order Didelphimorphia; family Didelphidae; genus Monodelphis; species Monodelphis domestica. The sequence goes on from NC_077230.1 coordinate 34,152,479, forward strand.
CTGCTCATGGATAGGACGAGCCAATATAATAAAAATGACCATCCTACCCAAACTTATTTATCTATTTAGTGCCATACCCATTGAACTGCCAAAATACTTCTTCACTGATTTAGAAAAAAACCATAACAAAGTTCATTTGGAAGAACAAAAGATCAAGGATATCCAGGGAAATAATGAAAAAAAACACATATGATGGGGGCCTTGCAGTCCCTGACCTAAAACTATATTACAAAGCAGCAGTCATCAAAACAATTTGGTACTGGCTAAGAGACAGAAAGGAGGATCAGTGGAATAGAATGGGGGAAAGCGACCTCAGCAAGACAGTATACGATAAACCCAAAGATCCCAGCTTTTGGGACAAAAATCCACTATTCGATAAAAACTGCTGGGAAAATTGGAAGACAGTGTGGGAGAGACTAGGAATAGATCAACACCTCACACCCTACACCAAGATAAATTCAAAATGGGTGAGTGACTTAAACATAAAGAAGGAAACCATAAGTAAATTGGGTAAACACAGAATAGTATACATGTCAGACCTTTGGGAGGGGAAAGGCTTTAAAACCAAGCAAGATATAGAAAGAATCACAAAATGTAAAATAAATAATTTTGACTACATCAAACTAAAAAGCTTTTGTACAAACAAAACCAATATAACTAAAATCAGAAGGGAAACAACAAATTGGGAAAAAATCTTCATAGAAACCTCTGACAAAGGTTTAATTACTCATATTTATAATGAGCTAAATCAATTGTACAAAAAATCAAGCCATTCTCCAATTGATAAATGGGCAAGGGAAATGGATAGGCAGTTCTCAGATAAAGAAATCAAAACTATCAACAAGCACATGAAGAAGTGTTCTACATCTCTTATAATCAGAGAGATGCAAATCAAAACAACTCTGAGGTATCACCTCACACCTAGCAGATTGGCTAACATTACAGCAAAGGAAAGTAATGAATGCTGGAGGGGATGTGGCAATGTAGGGACATTAATTCATTGCTGGTGGAGTTGTGAATTGATCCAACCATTCTGGAGGGCAATTTGGAACTATGCCCAAAGGGCGACAAAAGAATATCTACCCTTTGACCCAGCCATAGCACTGCTGGGTCTGTACCCCAAAGAGATAATGGACACAAAGACTTGTACAAAAATATTCATAGCTGCGCTCTTTGTGGTGGCCCCAAACTGGAAAACGAGGGGATGCCCATCAATTGGGGAATGGCTGAACAAACTGTGGTATATGTTGGTGATGGAGTACTATTGTGCTAAAAGGAATAATAAAGTGGAGAAGTTCCATGGAGACTGGAACAACCTCCAGGAAGTGATGCAGAGCGAGAGGAGCAGAACCAGGAGAACATTGTACACAGAGACTAATACACTGTGGTATAATCGAACGTAATGGACTTCTCCATTAGTGGCGGCGTAATGTCCCTGAACAACTTGCAGGGATCCAGGAGAAAAAAACACCATTCATAAGCAAAGGATAAACTATGGGAGTGGAAACACCGAGAAAAAGCAACTGCCTGAATACAGAGGTTGAGGGGACATGACAGAGGACAGACTCTAAATGAACACTCTAATGCAAATACTATCAACAAAGCAATGGGTTCAAATCAAGAAAACATCTAATGTCCAGTGGACTTACGCGTCGGCTATGGGGGGTGGGGGGGAGGAAAAGAAAATGATCTTTAACGAATAATGCTTGGAAATGATCAAATAAAATATATTAAAAAAAATGGAAGATGACCTGATCTCAGTTGTATAATAAAATACTGATCATCTATATTCTACTGTTGAAGAAAGAGTAGGGGAGTGCCACAGGCAAGGTCCAGCCTCACTTGAGACTCCAGGGGTTTTTGACAGGTGGTAAAGATCAGTCAAGAAATAGACAAACAGAAGACAGCTGTATATTTATGGCCATGGGTATGCTTTGCATCTGATAGCTGCTCTGCCATCCCCAGGCTTGGTGTTTATTTTTATGTCCATTTTCTTGGAACGCAGATACATTACCTATCACATATGTCTAAATAGAGATAATTGAAAAAGTAATACATCAACTTTTAACAAATCACTTGATTAGCATTCTCTATTCTTATATTGTGTTACAGATTCTTGACAGCATAAGGGTTTCACACAAGATAGATGATTTTGTCACAGGTGGCTTAATTTTCTCATTACCCTGTGAGGAGTTTTGAGCTCACAATCAAGAAAATTACTTATTATTTTTAGTAAAAGGGAATAATTAATCAGAAATTCCTAAAGACAATTCAACAATCATACTATTGAGGTTGAGAGGTACTGGGAACACAATTCATACTTAATATTAGATTGATCATTTTTCAGGATTTACTAGGGAGTTTCTCAAGGGGAAGAATCAAGTCACTGAGGCATGATGAAATTTGGTGTACCTATACGTTTTGTATGGGCCTTTATGATTGATTTGAATGCTGGTTTCATGAGAATATGTTTCTGTAAATGGGAAAGTTCTGGGCTTGACTTGTAGCTATGGTTTTGCTGGGAATTATGTACCTAAGTAAAAGTTAACCCATGATAGTCTTTTGGGATCGGGTTTGAGGGTCTGATTTTTTGGTGATGTTTTAGAGAATTAGGATACTAGTGACTGAAGAAGCACCCTCTGGTGGAAAGGACTCTAGAGACTTCCGGTCAAGATGGCGGTGTAGAAGCAGCGAAAGTTCAGACCTCCGAAACCCTTCCCTACCGATCGCAAACAAAGTGCTCCTAGGCCACTGAAATTCAAGCTGAACAACAGGATAGACCTGGGGAAACCTCCTCCTGGACCTGGATCAAAAGGTACCGCACCCCAAAAGCCAGAACCCTAGATCACTCAGATCTAAGGGGTAGACAGAAAGAAGGTCCCAGGACCCATCCCCCCCAACCCAGAGTGCTGAGCCCAAGGCAGCAGCGGGAACCTCAGGGCTCTGAGGACTCACCTTGAAAGCAACCCGAGCCAGTCTCCGGAGTGCCCAACACAGACGGCAGGGAAGCATAGAAAGAAGGGGGAAGCCTGTGGCCTCCTGGCTGGGTTCTTCCCTCTGGGTCTCGGGGGAGGTCCCAGCTTCAGGGCACCAGCTGAGCCCAATCCCATCGGGAGCCCTCAGAGCTACTGAAAGGACAGAGGGCTCAGGGCTGGCAAAGGGGTGGCTCTGAAGAGCCTACCTTGAAAGTAACCCGGGCCAGTTTCTGGGCACTCAACACAGACTGAGGAAGAGGAGGTTGCTGCTTTTCTCTTTCTTCTTTTTTGGCTCCGGGATCATTCGGCCCACACTACCTGAACCTAATCCCATCAGGAGCCATCAGAGTCCAGGCAAGCCACTACCCCTCCCCCCTTAGAGAGCAGGGTCTTCTGAAAGAACCAGTTGAACCTAATCCCATCAGGAGCCCTTAGAGCTGCTGAGAGGACAGAAAACTCAGGGCTGGCAAGGGGGGTGCTCCGGGGAGCTTGCCTTGAAAGTAACCCGGGCCAGTTTCCGGGCATTCAACACAGACTGTGGAAGAGGAGGTTGCTGCTTTTCTCTTTCTTCTTTTTTGGCTCCGGGATCATTCGGCCCACACTACCTGAACCTAATCCCATCAGGAGCCATTAGAGTCCAGGCAAGCCACTACCCCTCCCCCCTTAGAGAGCAGGGTCTTCTGAAAGAACCAGCTGAACCTAATCCCATCAGGAGCCCTCAGAGCTACTGAAAGGACAGAAAACTCAGGGCTGGCAAAAAGAGCTTTCCTTGAAAGTAACTCGGCCAGTCTCTGGGCACTCAACACAGGCTGTGGAAGAGGAGGTGGCTGCTTTTTTTTTTCCCTTCCCTTTTTTGGCTCTGGGATCTTTCAGCCCACATCACCTGAACCTAATCTCATCAGGAGCCCTCAGAGTCCAGGCAAGCCACAACCCCTCCCCCCTTAGAGAGCTGGGTCTTCTGAAAAAACAGAAACCTAGAGGCGAAGTCAAGATGGCAGCCTAGAAGGAGCATAGACCTGGCAGCCTGGCTAGAGCTTTAGAGATCCTCCATATCTGCTCCAGCCGTCCAGGAAGTTTAAAACTCAGAATAAACCCATCCCAAATAAGCTGAACTCAATCCCATCAAAAGTCTCCAGAACACAGGGAAGCCCAGGCTCCCCATCCATCCTCACTGACTGCTGAACTTTAAGCCAATCAAAAGCCTCCAGAGGACAGGAAAGCTCAAACCCCCAACAACCCTCCCTCAGAGATTACACCAAGAGATCCTCTGTTAAAGCTCCAAGAGGGGAGACTGATAGAAGTCCCTAAAAAACAAAAAAATGAGAGGAACAAGAGCACAGACAAATACAGGGAGGAAAGAAGGGGTGAATTTGAACAAACAACAGAAACAGAAGAAAGAAACTACAATAGACAGCTACTACTCACCAAATGGAACAGAGGGGGAGAGATCAGCAAACGATAAACCAGAAATCCCAGCGAATTGGATACAGGCTGTGGAAGAACTCAAAACACAGCTAAGAGAGGCTGAAGACAATTGGGAAAAGAACTTAAAAATTAAGATAAGTCATCTGGAAACAGAGGCACTTGAACTAAAACAAGAAAATAGTGTCCTGAAAGCCAAAATCATCCAGCTGGAAAATGAGGCAAAGGAGATGAAAGATGAAGCAAAGGAGATGAAAGACGAGATAAAGAGGATGAAAGACAATCTTCAAAGAAACTCAGACCAGAAGGAAAAAGACGACCAAAAAGCCAAACATGAAATCCAATCTTTAAGAACCCGAGTAAAACAACTAGAATCAAGTGACCTCACAAGGCAGCAGGACACTATAAGACAAAACAAAAAGAATGAAAAAATTGAGGAAAATGTGAAGCATCTCATTCACAAAACAGACGATTTAGAAAATCGTTCAAGAAGAGACAATTTAAGAATAATTGGACTACCAGAAGACCACGACAAAAGAAAAAGCCTGGACATAATACTAGAGGAAATTATCCAGGAAAACTGTCCCGAAATCCTAGAACAAGAGGGGAAAGTGGAGATTGAAAGAATCCACAGATCACCCCCTGTTTTTAATCCCCAACTGACAACACCAAGAAATGTTATAGCCAAATTCAAAAACAATCAGATAAAAGAACAGGTATTACAAGCTGCCAAAAAGAAACCATTCAGATACCATGGAAACATGGTGAGGATAACACAGGATCTTTCTGCATCCACACTGAAGGACCGAAAGGCATGGAATATGATATTCCGGAAAGCAAGGGAACTAGGCCTACAGCCAAGAATAAAATACCCATCAAAACTGACTATATTCTTACAGGGGAAAGTATGGTCATTTAACACAACAGAGGAATTCCAAGCATTCATAAATAAAAGACCAGACCTGAACAGAAAATTTGAAGTCCAACCACAGAATTCAAGAGAATCATCAAAAGGTAATTAAAAAAGAGGGGAAAAACAACAACAACAACAAAGGTTTTTTTTTAAGAGACTCAATAAGTTAAAATGATATGTATCCCTATAAGAAAAGAGGTCATTGGCAACTCTTAAAAACTGTTGCTATCACCTAAGCAGCTAGAAGAACTACACTCAGAGGGAAGGGACAAACTGTATAGGATGAAAGGACAAGACATAAATAGGTATATAGAGATATGCATGCATAAATACATATACATGTGTATGTATATATATATATACATGACTAAAGCTAAAAAAGAAAAGAGGTTATGACTAAAAGAAATGGGAAAAGAAACAAATGGGGGTAAATTTATATGTCACAAAGAAGCTCATGGCGGGAGGGGGGAGAACATCGATACACTGGAAGGGTAAAGAGGTCGGAGATAGGAAATATTCAACTCTTACGTACTTTGAAACTGACCCAAAGAGGGAAGAACAATCCAATCCATTGGGGAAGAGAATAGATTTGCGCCCTATAGAGGAGTAGAAGGGTAAAAAACAGACTGGTGGGGAGGGAAGCAGTACAAGGGAGGGAGAGGGTGGGGGGGGGGAATTTTTAAAAAGACTACAGGGGAAAATAAGGGAGGGAACTAGAAGGGAGGGGGGTAGAAAGGGAAATACAAGGGGGACTGATTTAAAGTAAATCACTGGACTAAAAGCTAGAGCTGAAGAAGAAAGGTTAGAATTAGGGAAGGATATCAAAATGCCAGGGAGTCCACAAGTGACAGTCATAACATTGAACGTAAATGGGATGAACTCACCCATAAAACGTAAACAAATAGAAGAATGGATTAGAATCCAAAACCCTACCATATGTTGTCTCCAAGAAACACACATGAGGCGGGTAGACACCCACAAGGTCAGAATTAAAGGATGGAGTAAGACCTTCTGGGCCTCAAGTGACAGAAAGAAGGCAGGAGTGGCAATCATGATATCTGATAAAGCCAAAGCAAAAATAGACCTGATCAAAAGGGATAGGGAAGGTTATTATATTTTGTTAAAAGGGACTTTAGATAATGAGGAAATATCACTAATCAACATATATGCACCAAATAATATAGCACCCAAATTTCTAATGGAGAAACTAGGAGAATTGAAGGAAGAAATAGACAGTAAAACCATATTAGTGGGAGACTTAAACCAACCATTATCAAATTTAGATAAATCAAATCAAAAAATAAATAAGAAAGAGGTAAAAGAAGTGAATGAAATCTTAGAAAAATTAGAATTAATAGACATATGGAGAAAAATAAATAGGGATAAAAAGGAATACACCTTCTTCTCAGCACCACATGGCACATTCACAAAGATTGACCATACATTAGGTCACAGAAACATGGCACACAAATGCAGAAAAGCAGAAATAATAAATGCAGCCTTTTCAGACCACAAGGCAATAAAAATAACGATCAGTAATGGTACATGGAAAACCAAATCAAAAACTAATTGGAAACTAAACAATATGATACTCCAAAATCGTTTAGTTAGAGAAGAAATCATAGAAACAATTAATAATTTCATCGAGGAAAATGACAATGGCGAAACATCCTTTCAAACCTTTTGGGATGCAGCCAAAGCAGTAATCAGAGGTAAATTCATATCCCTGAGTGCATATATTAACAAACTAGGGAGAGCAGAGATTAATCAATTGGAAATGCAAATAAAAAAACTCGAAAGTGACCAAATTAAAAACCCCCAGCAGAAAACCAAACTAGAAATCCTAAAAATTAAGGGAGAAATTAATAAAATTGAAAGTGATAGAACTATTGATTTAATAAATAAGACAAGAAGCTGGTACTTTGAAAAAACAAACAAAATAGACAAAGTACTGGTCAATCTAATTAAAAAAAGGAAGGAAGAAAAGCAAATTAACAGCATCAAAGATGAAAAGGGGGACATCACCTCTGAGGAAGAGGAAATTAAGGCAATCATTAGAAATTACTTTGCCCAATTATATGGCAATAAATATACCAATTTAAGTGATATGGATGAATATATACAAAAATACAAACTGCCTAGACTAACAGAAGAGGAAATAGAATTCTTAAATAATCCCATATCAGAAAATGAAATCCACCAAGCCATCAAAGAACTTCCTAAGAAAAAATCCCCAGGGCCTGATGGATTCACCAGTGAATTCTATCAAACATTCAGAGAACAGTTAATCCCAATACTATACAAACTATTTGACATAATAAGCAAAGAGGGAGTTCTACCAAACTCCTTTTATGACACAAACATGGTACTGATTCCAAAACCAGGCAGGTCAAAAACAGAGAAAGAAAACTATAGACCAATCTCCCTAATGAATATAGATGCAAAAATCTTAAATAGGATACTAGCAAAAAGACTTCAGCAAGTGATCAGAAGGGTCACCCACCATGATCAAGTAGGATTTATACCAGGGATGCAGGGCTGGTTCAATATTAGGAAAACCATCCACATAATTGACCACATTAACAAGCAAACCAACAAGAACCACATGATTATCTCAATAGATGCAGAAAAAGCCTTTGATAAAATACAACACCCATTCCTATTAAAAACACTAGAAAGCATAGGAATAGAAGGGTCATTCCTAAAAATAATAAACAGTATATATCTAAAACCATCAGCTAATATCATTTGCAATGGGGATAAACTAGATGCATTCCCAATAAGATCAGGAGTGAAACAAGGATGCCCATTATCACCTCTATTATTTGACATCGTACTAGAAACACTAGCAGTAGCAATTAGAGAAGAAAAAGAAATTGAAGGCATCAAAATAGGCAAGGAGGAGACCAAGTTATCACTTTTTGCAGATGACATGATGGTCTACTTAAAGAATCCTAGAGATTCAACCAAAAAGCTAATTGAAATAATCAACAACTTTAGCAAAGTTGCAGGATACAAAATAAACCCACATAAGTCATCAGCTTTTCTATATATCTCCAACACAGCTCAGCAGCAAAAACTAGAAAGAGAAATCCCATTCAAAATCACCTTAGACAAAATAAAATACCTAGGAATCTACCTCCCAAGACAAACACAGGAACTATATGAACACAACTACAAAACACTCGCCACACAACTAAAACTAGACTTGAGCAATTGGAAAAACATTAACTGCTCATGGGTAGGACGAGCCAACATAATAAAAATGACTATCCTGCCCAAACTTATTTATCTATTTAGTGCCATACCCATGGAACTCCCAAAAAATTTCTTTACTGATTTGGAAAAAAGCATAACAAAGTTCATTTGGAATAACAAAAGATCAAGGATATCCAGGGAAATAATGAAAAAAAAAACACTAATGAGGGGGGCCTAGCAGTCCCAGACCTCAAACTATATTACAAAGCAGCAGTCATCAAAACAATTTGGTACTGGCTAAGAGACAGAAAGGAGGATCAGTGGAATAGACTGGGGGAAAGCGACCTCAGCCAGATAGTATACGATAAACCCAAAGATCCCAGGTCTTGGGACAAAAATTCACTATTTGATAAGAACTGCTGGGAAAATTGGAAGACAGTGTGGGAGAGATTAGGAATTGATCAACACCTCACACCCTACACCAAGATAAATTCAAAATGGGTGAAAGACTTAAACATAAAGAAGGAAACCATAAGTAAATTGGGTAAACACAGAATAGTATACATGTCAGACCTTTGGGAAGGGAAAGACTTTAAAACCAAGCAAGACATAGAGAGAATCACAAAATGTAAAATAAATAATTTCGACTACATCAAATTAAAAGGCTTTTGTACAAACAAAAGCAATGTAACTAAAATCAGAAGGAAAACAACAAGTTGGGAAAAAATCTTCATAAAAACCTCTGACAAAGGTTTAATTACTCAAATTTATAAAGAGCTAAATCAATTGTACAAAAAATCAAGCCATTCCCCAATTGATAAATGGGCAAGGGACATGGATAGACAGTTTTCAGATAAAGAAATCAAAATTATTAATAAGCACATGAAGAAGTGCTCCACATCTCTTATAATCAGAGAGATGCAAATCAAAACAACTCTGAGGTATCACCTCACACCTAGCAGATTGGCTAACATGACAGTTATGGAAAGTAATGAATGCTGGAGGGGGTGTGGCAAAGTAGGGACATTAATTCATTGCTGGTGGAGCTGTGAACTGATCCAACCATTCTGGAGGGCAATTTGGAACTATGCCCAAAGGGCGACAAAAGAATGTCTACCCTTTGATCCAGCCATAGCACTTCTGGGTTTGTACCCCAAAGAGATAATGGACAAAAAGACTTGTACAAAAATATTCATAGCTGCGCTCTTTGTGGTGGCCAAAAATTGGAAAATGAGGGGATGCCCATCAATTGGGGAATGGCTGAACAAATTGTGGTATATGCTGGTGATGGAATACTATTGTGCTCAAAGGAATAATAAAGTGGAGGATTTCCATGTGAACTGGAACAACCTCCAGGAAGTGATGCAGAGCGAGAGGAGCAGAACCAGGAGAACATTGTACACAGAGACAAACACACTGTGGTATCATCGAACGTAATGGACTTCTCCATTAGTGGTGGTGTAATGTCCCTGCACAATCTGCAGGGATCAAGGAGAAAAAAACACTATCCAAAAGCAGAGGACAAACTGAGGGAATAGAAACACCAAGGAAAAGCAACTGCCTGACTACAATGGCTGAGGGGACATGACAGAGGAAAGACTCGGAGCTAACACTCTGATGCAAATACTAACAACATGGCAATGGGTTCAAGTCAAGAACACATATGATACCAGTGGAATTACACGTCGGCCACGGGGGGGGGGGGGAGGGAGGAAAAGAAAATGATCTTTGTCTTTAATGAAAAATGCATGGAAATGATCAAATAAAATACTATAAAATTAAAAAAATAAATAAAAAAAAAAAAGAATTAGGATACTAGTATTTTTTGCTCTTGCATTATTCCTTCTGAGACTAGGGGGAATAATAATCATGTCAATTCCTTAGGTAAGGGATGTTAATGAGAGAGGTTATGCAAAGGGGATAGAGTGGGCAGTCACATCTTGCCAAGGGCCACTTTGTAGCCTCCTTAGCTACTACAAGTGACTTTGTCACGATATCATGGCCTGATGGTTCCCAGCAGTGGAACAGTGGAATAGATTAGGTATGCCATACACAGAGTAGGAAATGACTTTATTAATCTCATGTTTCACAAAAGCAAAAACCCAAGCATTGGGGACAAGAACTCATTGGAACAAAAACTGTTGGAAGCAATGGAAAGCATTTTGGCAGAAACTAGATGTAGATCAATACCTTATATCCATATACCAAGATAAAGTCAAAATGGGCACATGCTTTTATACATAAAGATTTATGCCATAATCAAATTAGGGGAGCTGGAATCGAATATCTGTCAAATCTATGGATTAATGAATAAATTATTACCAAACATTACAGGAAATAAAATGGATCCTTTTGATTACCTTTAAAAGTTTTCACACAAACAAGATGGAGATAGCCAAGATTAGAAAGAAAGCAAAAAACTGGGAAAAACTTTTTTATAACTTTCTCTGATAAAGGCCTCATTTCTCAAAAATTAAGAAAACTTAATCAACAGTATAAGATTAAGTCTTATAAGTATACTTATAAGTATGTCATTCTCAAGTTACTAGTTTTCAAGAATAACTAGTTTTCAGAAAAATAAATCAAAACTGTCTATAGCCACATAAAAATTCACTAAATTCTTATGAAGAATATAAATTTAAACATCTCTGACTTACCCCCGCACACCTTTCATATTGTCTAATGTGACAGGAAAATAAAATAAGAACTGTTGTAGGTGATGTGGGAAAATTGGGACACTAATGTATTGGTGGTGGTGTGAACCAATCCAACCATTGAACTCATTCAATTGTGGAATGGTTGAACAAGTTGTGGAATAGATTGTCACAATGTCATGTTATTGTGCTACATGTAACAAATGACAATCAGGATGCTTTCAGAAAAACCTGAAATGGGGGCAGCTGGGTGGCTCAGTGGATTGAGAGTTAGGCTCAGAGATGGGAGATCCTGGGTTCAGATTTGGTCTCAGATACTTCCTAACTGTGTGACCCTGGACAAGTCACTTAACTCCCATTGCCTAGCCCTTACCACTCTTCTGCCTTAGAACCAATACCCAATATTAATTTCAAGATGGAAGGTGAGAGTTTAGTAAAAAAAAAATGGAAAAGAAAAGAAAAGAAAAAAAACTCAAAGGAGGAAGAACTTGGAAGTAATTGTCCTTGGATGGAAAGGAATCATACTGTTAAAAAATAAAGGTTAAAAAATCCCAACCTAAATATTTCTTAAGAATCCATCATGATACTTCCAACCCTGGGGCATATTCATCTGCCTTTGGTAACGCTGTTATTCTTACCAGGGATATACCCATTATTTTCTCTGCCTTATTAAATTCTGTCATGGGTCATGTAGTATCATAGAAAGAGTATTTGTGATGAAGGTTCAAATCTATCCACCAACACTCAGAGGACTCATGGCTTTAGAGCTGGCAGGAACCTTAGAAGTCCTCTTGTTCAATACTCTTCGCAGATGAGGGTAGACTAGAGGACAGATGAAGCCTAGAGAGATTAAGTAACTTGGCTAATGTAAGAAAGGTAGCATGTAAAAAGCTGGGATTTGAACCCAGGTACTCAGCTCTATTCAGGAGCATTTTGCATTATAACATATTGTCTCATTTTTTACCTGCTATTTCACTCCAGGCAGTTAACAACCACTCAATAAGAATTTAATAAATGTTTATTATGTACTAAGTGCAAGAGAAATCATTTAATCTTTATGATCCTGATTCTTAATTGGTCAAATAACGATAACATTAAAAAATTCTCTACTTCATTGGCTTGTAACAAGTGACATTCTTGGAAATATTTTTATTGTTTTCTTTGTTAATGGTATACATTCTCATTTGATATAACTTGCATTTCCATAATGGTGGACTTCTTGCAACCATAGAGATGACCAGATACAGTCCATGGCACCCTTCTGTTTTTTTGTTTTGTTTTGTTTTGTTTTAACCTCCTTTGGTTTCTTTACTTCTCATATGGCTGTAATAAAGGTTTTATAAATGCTTTAAAAAAAGAAAAAAAAAACATGACAGACTTAAATGAACTGATTCAAAGTGAAGCGAGAAGAAGTGGGAGAACGCTGGGCACAGGAACAGCAAAAATGAGCAATTTTGAATGGCTTAGCTATTTCCCAAAATACAAAGTTCAAAAGACAGTTCTGAAGTACTAAAAAATCCTATCTACTTCCAGAGGAAAAAGTTATTGAAACTGAATATAGAGGGAAACATTTTTCACTTTTTCTTGTTTTTTCTTTTTTCTTTCTCATCATTACTAGTATGGAAAAATGCTTTGCATGACTGCATATGTATAATCTTTATCAAATTGTTTGTCTATTCAGTGGGGGGATGAGGGAGAGTGGGAAATAATTTGAAACTTAATATTGCTTTAACATGTAATTAGAAAAGAATAAAATACTTAAAACATTTTAAATGGGCTTAAATGCTGGAAGGTGGCAAGTTCAGCAAAATCATTGGTCTAAGGACATTATAAGGGAATCAGATATAACTAATTATTAAGGAAAAGTTGCAGGGAGAGTATCAGTGGGTGGCTTATAATTCCAGTGCAAAACTACAGACTAGTCTGGACAACTAACTGTACAGGGAGGACATTTTATTCTTACTGTTGCTTTAGATGCTTTATTATTATTATTATTATTATTATTATTATTATTGTTGTTGTATTTGTAGGTGAAAATGAATTAGGGCTTTGTACTCGTATCTTCTTTGATCCAGCAGATGAGGATGAAAAGGATCCAGGTGTTTTTATTACTGAAATTGCTGAAGGGGGTGCAGCCCACAAACTTGGATGGTGAGTTTGAATTTATAATTTTATAAGAATTAACTTTGTAGGGGGCAGCTGAGTAGCACAGTGGATTGAGAGTCAGGCCTAGAGATGGGAGGTCCTAGGTTCAAATCTGGCCTCAGACACTTCCCAGCTGTGTGACTTTGGGCAAGTCACTTGACCCCCATTGCCTAGCCCTTACCACTCTTCTGCCTTGGAGCCAATACACAGTATTGACTCCAAGATGGAAGGTAAGGGTTTAAAAAAAAAAGAATTGACTTTGTAGAGAGGATTTAATATCATTCTAAATGGTATTAATATTGTAAGCATGACAAATAATTTACAAAATAAAAATCTCTGAAAAACACAGAAATATATCACCTTTAAAAATATGTCCATGACCAAATTAGCAATAAAATGGAATTGACCCTGCCACAGATTCTATAATCCCAATTATGCCAATCAAAAGTAGTCTGTACAACACATGGGCAACAGTCCCTGACCTTATCATTGATCATTAATAATTGCCATAATAAGTGTGTTCTAAACAGGGGTTCAGCTATTTCCAAGTCAACAAGAATTTATCAGCCTACACAGTTCCCAGCCCTGTGTGCTATCACATGAAAGGATATAAAGATAGGGAGAAATAATCCTTAATCTGGAGAAATGAATAAACAAATTGGCTAGGAAACAAACAAATTACTATTGTGTATAGAAATTATTTATACAAGTTCAATGAAAAATAATCTCAGTGGGGGTATATGGTCCACTTTGATTTCCTTACAAACAAATGGGAGCCACGAGTCCCTAGAAACTATCTTCAAAGATCACTGAAATTTGTCAATATTATAAACCAGCTCCTGAATCAAGATAGGGCTTCCTAGATATAGGAATGTACATTAAAAATGTTTTTACAAATTGCTGTAATATAGGGCCCTGAGAAAGAAAAAAATAAGAAATGACAACAGATTGTCAATTCGTAAGCTTAAAAATGTGAGAATTTGATAAACAACAGCAATGAAATATGTTCGAAGTCCTTGCTCATGATACAATTTTGAACTCTATAGTACAATTCTTCCTGAGATTTACACTTTTATTTAGAACTGAAAGCAAAAGCAAAAGCAAAAACCTTAAGCAGAATCTAACCTTCAGTTTACTTCTTCTTAAGGAAGGAAAACTTAAGTATTTTGTTTCTAAGCCTGATGTCATTGCTTCTTGATGTCAATTCTTCCAGCCCCCCACTTTTTAGAACCTTTCCTGCTTCCTAGACTGTAAGAAAATCTATTTCTTTAGCTGCCCACCCTGAATATCCCAAATAAATGGTAGAAATTTTCTCCTCCCAACCTCTCAACATTGTTGTCTTTTCCTCAGTTTATGTGATGGCATTTATCTGTTAATTGTCACCCAAAGTATCTATAATTAATGTATCAACTGGAAGTCTGTTTTTGAATGATTTTGTCTCCTGACCCAATCCCCAAATTGTCAAAGGCACACTGTCTGACACTTCAGTGGAATCATTAACTCTAATTGCCCATTTCCAAAGAATTTTAAATTTGGAACAACACACTGATTCTGTGATTGTGGACAATTTCTCCTGGATCTGTCCCACCCTGTTTTCCAATCTCTACCAATATCCTTTCCTTTTCCAATCTCATTTCCTTATTGCCTTACTGGAGAATGGAGGTGGTCTTTAGTTGGATAAGTCCTAAACCAGAAAGTCTTGGAGTATGGAGTAAGTGATGAATACTTTGTCTACCATCTTTGAAATCTGCTTTAAAAGTCCAGGGAAGAGCAAGATCTCCAAACAGGCTGCAGGATGATGAATTTATTTAGACACACCAGTCCTCTAAATCATATCAATTTGTAAAGAGGTAACAGTTGGAATATTTGTAAGGGGTAGAAGTTATACTTATGGTATAATGAGTCATTGAAGTCTGTCTCTTAAATACCATCCTTTGGTCTTCTAATCACATACATGCATTGGTCTGTTTGGTCATAACATTTTTTACTTGTAGTTTTAATTACCCTGCAATTCTCTTTTTCAGTATCCATTTATTTGACCAGATTATTAAAATAGGTGAAACCAATCTAATTGGATTAGATGAAGAAGAAATCTTCTCTACTTTTAAAAAAATGGAAAATTGTGTTTTCCGATGAGTAAATTGTATATTTCTTTAAGATACAGTGATTTCTAGATCTCCATTTTTTTATTTGGAAATTTCTAGAGCAATGGTGTTCACACAGAAAAATTGGGGAGAAAACAAGACAAATTTTAAACAAAACATTAATTTCTTTTTTCACCTTCATTTCCTAAATAGAAATAATCCTCTTTTTTCTGTACAGCGGTTCAGAGAATGTTTTATGATCCAGTTGCACTTTCCCTTCTGAATGGATTGCCCTATCAAATCTCAAACTCCTCCTGACTTCCATTTGGATTTATTTCTAGTTAATGAATTAGTATTTCTGTGGCAAATAATGCTACTTGAACCTAAAGAGTTTTTTTGGAAGAGAGAATGCTTAGGTGCATTTGCCCACTCAGTTTATTTGCATGAACTATGTCTTATTTCAAAATACATAAATTAAATGTGGATATTTTGAACCTAGGATTGAAATTGGACGAGAGCCACCTGAAGTCAAGACAGAACTCATCATACTCCTTGAATTGTCAGAGGAAAGGAAGAAATTTTTTACAGATTCAGTCATAGTTCAGGTATGATATCAACCAAATACAAAGATGTAAAGACTCAAAATTCTTACTTATTCCATCACAAGATAGCAAAATTTTTAAAAAATATACATTTAAATATAGTTTCCTTTCTCAGAGGGAACAAATAAAACTCAAATACTATATTGCACATGCAAAGAAAAACAATAATAAAAAAGTTTTAAAAATAAAAAATATATAGCAATAAGTGACACACTCCGCCAGCCAAAGAGAGGTAGAACACAAAGGTTACTCACTAAAAAATGAGAACCATGTCCCTTTTTAACTTGGACATGAACCACTGTGTGAGTGTGAATGATTTTCAGAATAAAACAGTAGTAGAGTAGATAATGCATAATCAAAGAAAGTACCAAAGTCCCCAAAATTCACAATGGTCCAGTTAATTTTAATAGGAAACAAATCCACTATCATATTTTACATGAGTTGCTATGTGACATTTTTAAAAACCTATGAACTGATGGATTCTAGGCCTCTAGGTCACAATTTTTGCAGATGTAGATATTCTTTCAATGTTGGCAAAGATATTTTTAAACAAAGTCATTTTGTTTAATAACTGCCATTATTTCAAAATTTGGCAGAAGAGTCCAGAAAAAAAAAAACCAAACCTCTTATATTGATGAGGAAAATCTATTTGGGGTCTATAACATAACCAAGAAATCTAGATTGTTCTGATTCAAGTAAAGTTAACTGCTGAAGAGTTATGCAGAATCTCTTTTTTGGCTTTCTGCTTTATATAAACACTTTTTTCTCTGGCAGGAACTTCTATTTGGTTCTCTACCTTTAATAAAACATTCTATATTTTAGATAGATAGATAGATATAAACCTTCCATTCAGAAACCATTAGTTATCTAAAATCATTTCTGAAGACCCATTAAAATTAAAAGTTAGATTCTCTAAAGGTTGTATACAAGATGTAACCAGTTTTGTTGAAGTTCATCCATCATCATCTATGTGATAATTAACAAAGGCAAAAAGGCAGAAAAGGCTTTTAAGGCAACGTGATCTTAGGCAACATGATCTTTGATGGATCTAGTGACAAGGTTTGGGGCAAGATGTTCATAGGCTTTTACAATGATATTTTGTTCTTCAGCAAAGGTACAAAATAAAGAATGATATAACAAAACAGTATTGATTAGATTAATAATATATGAACTTAAAAGGAAATTAGATCTTACAACAATCAGGAAATATAAAGATTCATGACATTGAATAGGCAGTGCAGTCAAAATATCCTTTATTCTAATCCAAACATACATGTTTACTATCTTGAGGGGGAATAAAACTCAAAAGGTTAACATCACTAAATGTCCTGATCTCTTTTTTCCCCTCCCCCAGGATTTATCATCCATTTGCATTTCTTTTGTCAGAGATTTGAAGTTTCTGATAGAAGCACTGGGAAGAATCTCCACTCTGCATGTTTTAGAACTTTGTCAAAATATTTCAGTTTGGTTTATAGTTTAAGCAGCCCCCAGCCTATTGCATATTTATGAGGAGAAATAAACAAGAGGAGAAATAGCCAATGAAAATTCAAACTGCTAGTAAGAAAATCAAGCAGAGCTAATATGCACTTTGTTAGCTCAAGCGATTCAAACTGTTCTCTGAGAGTTTGAAGCATGGTTTGGAATAGCATTTTTCCTCCAAAAAAAAAAGGGGGAATAGAAAGGAATTAGTTAAGAGGCTTGGAAGAGTATTGTTCTTTCACCTCCTCATTAGGGGCAAAACTTTGAGGGAAAACAATAGTGTATTTACATATGAGAGAAAGAGTACTCCTCCTTGGTGTTTTCGGCAATAGAAAGAAGGAAAAAGCAGGTCTATTCCCCCAAACTGACTTTAAATCCACTGATTTGGACTAACTACCTTCCCTGTGAAAAACCTTGAATAACAACCTTCTAAACCAGGAGCCCAGAATTAGCTTTTAAAAATCAGCCTAAATAACGCGGTTTCTTTTTTGGGGTGTGAGGAAAGGGATTTGGGTGGAAAGATTTTTATATGTCACCCTCTGCACAGAGACTCGACTCAGAGTGAGAGGTGGCAGCAGAGTAGCTCCTTAGGATTCCCAGCACACTTCAGTGAGGAGTTAAGGCAAAAGAAACCACAGTCGCTTGGGAACAGCAGTAGCAGCAACAGTGACCATAATGGTTAAAGCAGGAGGGTGGGCAGGAGTGCAGGCTTGAAAAAATGCATCTATTCTATCTTAAAAAATATTTGAGAATTCTATCTCTTTTTGGTAAGCCAGAATGTGGGTTTTTTAAATTAATATACAATAACTATTATATTTTAAAAGTTTTATTAATAATAACTTGAAATAAAAAGCTAGAGTAAAACCTGCCTAACGCAGCTCAGGTTGCAAGAGAAGAGAGAGAGTGTGTGGCTTCCAGCAAACTATATACAAGCATGACATTGCAAATGTGGTGGAGAGAGGAGAGTAATTATGGGAAATACTGAAGGACTTCTAGGGAATGAAGTCCAAGGGTACAAGATTCTAATTAATATACTGTTGAAAACCTCATTTCTGTCACACTGATTATCTGTTTTCTTTGAAGTTCTTCTAAAATAAAGAATCCTTTCTTCATTTTTGTTTTTGGGTTTATTGCTTGCTGATTTCAGTTTCTTCTGGGACTTCCTTATATAGTCTATTCCATGAACTTAGTTTTCTTTTAAACCACTACTAAGTAATCTTGAATAATTATCAATTTTTGAAGGTTCAGTTTCAGACCTGCTAATGCTAGACCTCTTTTATTCTTATTTTTATTTAATGGAAATTTAAGGTATTATTTACCTTTTCACAATAATCTCTTACTAACAATCATTTTTTTTGTGTCTTTCTCTACCCTAACCCTAATGTTATCCCCAACAGACCTCTCTACATTGTAAGCTCCTGGAGTCAGGAAGTGTTTTAATTTCATCTCAAGTATAACACACAGGACTAACATTTAATAGATGCTTTAAAAAATTCTGATAGAACTAGCTGCATTGAGCTATATACTTATGTAGATGCATAATAGGCTCTTGTTTTCAATTGTTTTAACTGCTATTTAGCTTTGTGTTTTGGTGAATTCTTTAATATATATACACTCATTTTGAACTGACTATTCTTTATCTCATATACTATAATAAAAAATCTTTGGAAGCAAGATCAAAGTATATATTCTCCAAAAAAAATACTTATATATATATATATATATATATATATATATATATATATACATACATACATATATATGCTTGCATATAGTTCATCTTGGGGAAAAATGTAAAAGAATTTCAGTATGGCACCCTTAAAACATCATTTGTGTTCAATTATATAATCATAAATATGAGCAAACAACAGGAGTGGATTTTGTTTCTTTATTTTAAGCATGTTCTTATAATTGATTAGCTTTGGGTCCACATTGTAATTACATTTCTAAACATTTTCTCCCCTTAAAGGAAAAAGTTGGAGATATCAAAATTGTGAAAGGAAAAGCAAGAAATTCTAAAACTCCGAAAATATCATGGCTCTGGATCACCAGGTATATCAATAAGTTTCTACTGGGAAAGTAAAGTAGTGGATTTTTTAGACAAAATGTAAAATTCCAGGTATGAACAAATCATGAAAGTATTAAAGATGCATTCAATAGCTGACTCTTATGAGCAATGTGCTCATGTACCAGACTTCTGGATCCTTGAATTGAATTGGGACTCATATTTTGTAGTATTCTGACTATTTCCCACACTTGAAGACCAAAGGTAAAACGAACTTCTGCGCTAAGCGCTGGCTATGACATTGTCTTAGCCTTCACCTCTTTGATTTTGTTGTTGTTTACTAAGCTAATGTTAAGTTCTCTACCATGTCACATGTTTGACTAACTATCTCCCATTCCCCATTCCTTGGAACTTCAATAAAAACTGTATTCACCTGTAATTGGCTCTCTCATACCATCAGAAGAGCACAGACAGACTGAATGCCATGCTCAAATATCCCGCATCTCTCTGTTTCTTTACCTGCTCTATGTCTTCTCCATTCTTAATCTTTAAACACTTCAACCCAAATTCCCTCAGTCCTCGACTTCCCTTTTCAGGTGGTCAACCCATGTTAGAATATTTTGTAGCTGCTGGACAGCTACACAAAATGAAAGTTTAATAATAAAATAATGGTAGGTTTTAATCCTATAATCCACTTACCGAGAATGTTTTGTAATCAGAAAATTTTAAAAATATATGTTCTGGGGCATTTATTGTATAATATTTTTCTTATTTATCCAGGTCAAGCCTCAACTCCTGTTTGTCTTAGTTTCCTCATTTGTAAAATAGGGATCTGAATAGAAGTCCCAGCAATATGAGGAACAAATGAGATAATAATAGTCAAGCACTTCACTCAATTCCTGGCATGTATTAAAAGGATATAAATGATTCTTATTATTGTCATTACTATAATAGTGTGACAAATGAGGAATGGCTGAACCGTTTCTGGCTTATAAATACAATGAAATAATGTAATGCCCTAAAATCAGTAAATATCAGGAATTGGAAACAATTTAATGAACTTTGATGTAAAGCAAATACTGCCCCCAAAATAACTCTACAAGAGGGAATTCAAAATTTTTTATCATCTGTCCTAGAATTGGGGCTAAGTATCAGTTCTAAGGTAGAAGAGCAGTAAGAGCTAAGTGACTTACTTTAGATCACATAGGAAGGAAGTGTCTAAAGCCAGATATGAAACCAAGTCCTCCCATCTCCAGACTTAGCTCATTATCCACTGAACCACCTAGGTGCCCCTGAGAATATATTTTCAAGAATTAAAAGGAAAACTCTATAAAGATAAATGGATGAGTAAAAAACAATAGGCAAGAAGAGAATATTAAAATGTAAGTCATTTTGGAGAATGTTTATCTGACTTTGGTAATATATAAATGAATGTTCAAAATAAACAGGATAAAAAGACTAGAATCTCTAAGTATGATGCTTAATCTTTAGGTTACTAAGAGTGTTGAACCAAATTTTTTCAAATGGCCAATACAAGGGGGCAGCTGGGTAGCTCAGTGGATTGAGAACCAGGCCTAGAGAAGGGAGGTCCTGGGTTCAAATCTGGCCTCAGATACTTCCTAGTAGTGTGATCCTGGGCAAGTCACTTGACCCCCATTGCCTAGCCCTTACCACTCTTCTGTCTTGGAGCCAATACACAGTATTGACTCCAAGAAGGAAGGTAAGGGTTTAAAAAAAGTGGCCAATATATTTTATACTCTTCACATGTATTTATGGTGTCCAGCTCTGATTTTATTTTTGATTTTTAGTATTTTTTTGTACACAGATACTGGAGTGGTTTGCCATTTCCTTCAACTCATTTGACAAGAATAGAACTGAGGTAAATAGGGCTGACTGACTTGCCTAGGGTCACACAGCTAGTTTTTGATTTTACTGCATTTGAACTTACAAAGATGAGGCCTCCCTGACTCTGGGCTTGGTACTCTATCCACTGGGCCACCTAACTACCCCTAACTGCCATTAGTATTTGCAATGTAAGGAGGAACAATAAAATATACCTCAGCCATTTACCTATGGTATAGTGATAGGAATTTCCAAAATAGGATAACAATGACAAGGGATGTTCCAATCAAGAGGATTGGGATGATGCTGTTTGTGCCCTCTCCCTTTCCACTAAGGAGTCTCTCTGGTTTTGATCTAAGCACATAATGACCAGCTTTAGCCTTGGAGAGACCTGAAAGGTCAAGCATCTATCTCACAGCCTTTGACTCTTTATTCCTCTACCCTGTGTCTCAAGAGAAAACTAAACAGGAAAATTTGGCTAAATAAGGAACTAGAAAGGTACTCAGTCTACTCTGTGAGACAGCTACTTATTTCCTCTTTACAAAAGATGGGCTTAATAAATACAAGATCTGATTTCAATTCAGGATCTCTGGACCTCTGAAATTCATAATGTTGATTTTATGCAGAACACAACTTTAAGACTGATGTTTGATCATGTCTGCAGGGACAGGCAGTCAGAGGATTAGGTTCAAGTTTGCCTAATTGATCCCTAAAACCACAACCTCATGGAAGAAACTGCCAAACCCTTAGGATGGTGAGGGCAGCCCATCCTCCTACTGCTCAAAAGAGAATTATTTGCCACATGCCCTAGAAAACCAAAGAGAACAAGCCAGAAGGAGCCTCTCCTTTCTAACAGATACAACACCCCACCACCACCTTCCTCTCTGACAGGTTGGGGAAAGGACCAAGGTTCCATGCGCTGGTTCTCTGTGGGACTGAGCCACATATGTGGTCCAGAGGAAGTAGACAGGGCAGCTCTAAGAATGTTCCATCCCCATTACCGTACCCATTGACATGAAAAGAGAGTCTGACAGGTAGACATAAATACATAAAAGCCTTTTAAGTGAAATTCATTGATCACATTTCTTTTAAATGCAAGCTTAGGTCTTTATTGAACTTACAATTTAAAGTACTGTCATGCCTTACATTATAATGCTCAATATTGCTAGGAGAATCACATGGCATAAATTTGGAATTGTGTGTTTTTATTTTATCTTTAGGGTTCATTAAATCATATTTGGGTAAGTACAGATATGGGAAGGATTCATGATTTCATTGATATATAGGAAATGCTCATAGGTAATGAAACTTCCCCTACCAATGCTGGCTGACACCTCTGCAACTTAATTGATTAAAAGTATTGATAAACAAACTTGAACTCAGATTTTCTTGACTTGCTCTTTATATGCTATGTAAAGCTGACTCTCTAGGTATGATTTCATACATATACACACATACACACACTAGGTTGTCTCTATGCATGAAATATAGAATTCATTCAGGTATTTAGGAAATATTCTCCATAATGAATTATTCTATAGGCAGGACTAAGATTGTAATGACCGAAAGGTTTGGTCTTTCAGTATATATAGAGAAGAGTGGAGACCTCTCTGTTTCAGCTTTTGGAGCTGAGGCCAGGCCTCACAGGCTGGCAGAGGGTTTCTCCCACTCCCATCCTCTGTGCTACTTTTGTTGATTTCAGAATCTTAGCAGTTGATAGAAAGCAAACAAGAACAGTTCTAACTTTCAGAAACTGGTTGGGCCTGTGTCTTTGGGCTGAATTGAGAAGAGGCACTCGGAATCAGGACTGGGAAGCCAACACTCCTCCCACCTCCAACACCAGGAAGGAAGTAACAACCAGGCAGGAAGGAAGTGCAAGTCACAAGACCCAGTTGCCCCTTCCCCCACCAACTATCAGTCTTGTTTCCTTTCCAAATAGCCTTCTTACTCTTCCCCCTAACTTTTCAATTTTAGTCAGTCTCTCTCTTTTCCCCTCCCTAATGTTACTCCTTTTCCAATGTCCTCCCCTCTTATTTATTCCCCTCTTACTATAGTGCCTTTTAAATGACCCCCCAACCTCTCCCTCTCTTGTGTAGCTCCCCTCCCCACATGCCCATTTATTATCCTTCTACTTCTCCATAGGAAACAATACAATTCTCTGCCCCCAATGGATCTGATTGTTCTCTCTCTGAGTCAATTTTAGTGTGTGTAAGATTTAAATATTATATGTTGCCAAACTCTTCCATTCTTCCATTGAATTGATCTTCTCCCCCTCACCCATGAGCTTCTTTATGAAAAATATATTTACCCCATTTTATCTCTTTTCCAATTTCTCTTAGTATTAACCTATGTTTACACCTAGTGTTTTAAATACATTTTGATATATTATCCTATACAGTTTGTCACTGTACCCTCTAAGTACCATTTTTCTAGCTAACCTGATGAAAATAACAATTTTTAAGAGTTATCAATATGTTTCCTTATAGAAATACAAATCATTTTTACCTCATTGGGTCCCTTAAAAAAGTTTTGTTTTCTTTTTTTTTCCTTTCTTACCTTTTGGTGATTCCCTTGAGTTCTGTTTTGGGGTATGAAATTTTCTGTATAAGTCAGGTCTTTTCTTTAGGAATGCTTGGAAGTCTTTTTAAAATCAAATTACAAAACTTTCCAGTGCATGACTATAATCAATTTTGCTGGGTAGTTGATTCTTGGTTGTAGACCCAGTTTCCTCATATTCTGTAATATCATATTTTTTGCCTTGCAGTCCTTCAGAGTGGAAGCAGTCAGTTCCTGTGTTATCCTAACTGTGCATCCATGATATCTGAATGGTTTCTTTGTAGCATCTTTTCCTTAATCTGGAAGTTCTTGAACTTGGCTATAACATTCCTTGGTGTTGTCAATTAGCTATTAAATGCAGCAGGTGGTCTGTGGATTCTTTCAATCTCTACTTCACCCTCTTGTTCAAGAATGCCTGAGCAGTTTTCTTGAATAATTTCCTGTAGAATGATATCCAGACTTTTTTCTTTGGTCATGATTTTCTGGTAGTCCAATGTTTCTTAAATTATCTCTTCTGGATCTATTTTCTTGGTCTTTTTTTTCCAACATGTTGTTTCATATTTTCCTCAAATTTTTCATTCTTTTGACTTTGTTTTATAGACTCTTATTGCCTTGTGAACTCATTTGCTTCTAGTTGTTGGATTTTTGGTTATCCTTTTCCTTTTGGTCTTTTTTTCTTTGTAGTTCATCTTTCATTTTCCTTGCTTCATTTTCAAGCTGGTAAATTCTGCCTTTTAAAACACTATTTTTTTGTTTTAGTTCATGTGCCTCTGTTTCCAAATGACCTATTTTGCTTTTTAAGATCTTTTCCCAATTGTCTTCAGCCTCTCTTAATTGTTTTTTGAATTGTGTTTTGAGTTCTTCCAAAGCCTATGTCCAGTTCTCTGGAGTTCCTAAGTTTTTGCTTGGTGTTTCTTGGTCCTCCTCCATTCCATTTGTTCTTTGTTCAGTACCCATATAGAAACTGTTGATTGTAATTTCTTTTTTCTTTTTCTGTTGTTTACTTATATTCCTTCTCCTCTCCCCCCTCCCCATTGTTGGCTGTAATCATACACTTTTGTTTATTTGTTGGATCTGTGGAGTTTGGGCTATTCTGTCTTGAAGAGGCTTCTTCTCTGCTCTGCTGATTAACTAGATTAGACTGATGGAGTATTAAATGAGCCCTGAGACCAGATCTTCTTCAGTTTCCAACAGAAGCTGAAGGTGAAGATGAAGGTAGTTACCCTCATCCTCCTTTCTACTCCTGTCTGCCAGTAGCCTCCCTGTCAGCTGCCCAGTCAGAGTTCTGAGCTTCCCATGGTGGTACCAAGGTACTCTATCACAGTTATAGCCTTCACCCTGGGATCCCAGTCAGCTGGATTCTTACTGTGGGTCTCAGCATGTAAGTGGGAGGAAGAGTGTTGGAGATTGAGATTCCCTGCCCTTTGAAGGCTTCTTATTTGCACTACTGGTAGATGGGATAAAGCCTGGCCAAGCTGATCTGCAAAGCTGAATGTGGATGTGCCTTGAGGCCAAAACCTCCAGAGGCAGAGGACCAAGATATGGAGAGTGGTGGCTGAAGGCAGTGACCCAGCTGCCCTCCTCTCTGCCCCTCTCCTTCAGCTATGTCCCTTCCAGTTGTCAGAGTCCTGGATCTCAAGTAACTGTGGTGGCAAGCACTTTCTCCAGGCCAGAGCTCTCACCCCAAGATCCCAGCAATCACCCAAATCTCAGCGCAGTAGGTAGGGGAGGAATCCGGGGATCTTCCTTATTTCTTTTCCTTAAACTAGAGAATTCAGGCTTCTCTGTTGTGTACCTTTTACATTGAATTGAGCAGGAGGGTCCCCTGGCTCTGTCTTGTTTGATTTGTTTTTCTATCGCCCTTGAAGCACTTTGTTTTTTTATTATGTGGAAGAGTTTACACAGAGGACTCAAATTTTGCTACTTCTAAGTGGCCATCTTGACTCTGCCTCTGAACACTAAATCTTGAAACACTATACCTAACAACCCCTTTCCCTTATATCCTCACTTCTTGCCTTTCACCCCTACCCCAAAAATAAAGAGGAAAACATTAAAAGGGTGAAAAATATCAAATATATTTAGCCCAACAAAGATGTATACCTCATTCTGCTTTATCAGTCTATCACTTCCCCTTTTATGTGGTGGGTATCATTGTTTAATCTTTACCCTCTGGAATTGTGGCTGATTGTTAAATATTGTGGTTAAATAGAGTCTATTAAATAAATGTCCATTAAATAGAGTTCTTAAATCTTTCAAATTTCTTTTTCTTCATGATGTTATTATGGTAAAACCCTCATGATATTGTGAAATTTCTTCATGTGATCATGACAAATGCTTTTTCTGGTTCTGTTCACTTTGTGTCAGTTCACAGAAATCTGCCCAGGTTTCTCTAAGACCATTCTGGTAATAATTTCTTATTATGCATAATTTGTTCAGCCATTTCCCAGTGATGAACATCCTTAGTCTCCAATTTCTTACCTTTGAAAAAAATTTTTAAAAGTCTACTATAATTATAAAAGTCTACTACTATCTATGGGTCCTTTTTATTTTTATTGTTGAACTTCTATGGGATTATAGGTCTAGAAATGCAATTGCTAAATCAAAGAGTTAGTTCAATGACAGTTTAATGTGGCCTAGGACCAAAGTATTTACTGAATGCCTAGAAAAACCCACATTTCTACCAATATTAATACTATTACTTTCCAATACCCCTCTAATAATTGTCATTTTTATTTGTCAATTGTCATTCTTTGTCAATCAGAATAATATGAAGTAGAAGCTCAGAGTTGCTTAAATTTATACTTCTCTACTTATTTAGTGATTTTGGACTATTTAAAATGGACTACTCTCTTGAAAACTGCCTTTTTCATATCTTGGACTTTTTGATGGCCATTTAATTGAAAGAAACCTCATGGTTCAAGTCCAAGGCTTTCATTTGATCAGTGTAGTAAATTGAAGGTCAGAAATGCTATAAATGACTTGCCTAAATTAATACAAATAGTTAGTGGAAACTACAACTAGATTCTAGAACTAGAAATAGAGGTCATGTCTCCTTAATTCCAAGATGATTTCATTGTCCATTGTATCAAACTATCCCTTTTTCTTCCGCAGAGAACTGGAATTAAAAATGAAGAGATGGAATTGAAAAGAATAATAGAAGAAGAAGGTCAGAAATATAAAAAAGACCTCAAGGAAATTGATGAAAGGGTGAGAGTACAGTTCATTTATATATATATATATATATATATATACACATACATACATATATATATATATATATATAAACTATATCTATGATTAAAAACCCAGTGTCTGGCTCACATATTTTCCCTCTTAATTGTGAATAAAATCTAAATACTGTGACTTCCAAACTGAAACCAGAGAGTTTAACAATTAATATCCAGCATACCTTGAAATAAATCTTATTATATATACATATATGCATATAAGTCTCATATACTCACAGCTTAGCAAAGGACCAGACACATAAAAAGCATTTAATAAAGGTCATTTTTTTCTTTCTATATACACATGACAAGATGTATAAATATATACATACACACATTTATATATGTGTGTGTGTGTGTAACTTACATCTATATATACACCTCTATCAAAGACCAGGATACTTTTTTATCAAACCTCTCCTAACATCATTCTAACTGCAAATGGCCTGGTCACTGTAATTTCCCAGTTCTTATGGCACTTTCACTAATTTTGTCTTTGAACATCTTTACTAGTCCATGCTACAAAATTATAACCTCCCTGGAGACAGAATCTGTCTTTTCCCTTTCATATACAATACTACACACAGAGAGAGGTTTCATTTTATAATATTAAGAAGGAAGACCTACAATGAAGTCGTCCTTCTAATGTCCATCCTGGATGTCTAAACCTCACCAAGTCGGTAACATCTTAGTGCTCTGGGAAACTCTCTGCAACTAGAGAGCAATGGAAGTGACACTTTCCTTGAAAAAGTTAATTCTTCACTGGGAGATCTTTTCACCTTGAATTCTATCCCTAACCTCATCTACTATGACTATTCCTATCCCCTTTCCCTTTCCTATTCCCATTTTGATCTCTATACCAATATCTATCCCTATCCCTAACTTCATGTTAATCCTTAAATCTATTTTGATTATTATTCCCTGACAACCTATTCATGGAATTTGTGTATAAGTATTTTTCATGTATAGTATTAAGGGGTTAATTGGAGAGCAGAGAGGCCAGATAAGTGGCTAGCAGGTACAAATGAGTTATTTATAGAATAGTTATGAATGCTGGAGAAAAAAAGGATTGAATAAATTGAAATTAATAGAATTATTATGGTTGCACAAATTTCAGACTAACAACTTGATAGAGAAACTTAAAAAATACGTGAACATATCTGAAGTGAATATCGGAAATCAGCCTGAGGAGACAGTAAAAGAAGATATAACAATAGGGCAATTATTGGCCGCAGAGGATATCAGTTTAGGTAAGAGATTGATTCTTGATTAGGCTAAAAGGAATCAATTAGTGTCAAGAAAAGAGGCAGCAGAGGTTATAATGTAAATATGGAATTTTAGCTGATAAACATTCTGTTGGTCTATTACCACAAATATTTTTAATTTTTAATTGTAAAATTTTAATTTTAAATTTTAAAAATTTTAAAAATTAAAAAAAATGTAAATGTTACATGGAGGAACAATTTTTGACAACTTTTTTTTTTACTGTTTTAAAATTCAGATTTGCTACTTACCCTCCTCCAACTCCCAGACAAGGTGTTATACATGTTACATGTATGTATGTTATACATACTTCCATATTATTTCTGTCCATAGATTATAGAAGACACATATCACTCTTACAATAAAAATCTCATGAAGGTTATATTATAGGAGCAGATGTCAGGTTTTGATCTGTCCTTAGCTTCTAATAGTTCTGTCTTTGGCTACAGACACTATTTTCTTCATGAATCCCTTGCAGTTATCTTGGAGACTTACTTTACTGATAATGGTTTTAGTCCTTCACAGTTGATCATGGGAAAATATTTCTGTTACTATATACATTGTTCTTCTGGTTCTGCTTTCTTTTTTCTGAACTCATTCTTTCACTGTTTTTTTATGGTACAATAGTATTTCATTATAACTATATAGAAGAACTTGTTCATTCTTCTCCCACGTGATGAATAACCCGATAGTTTCCAATTCATTGCCACTATAAAAAAAGGTGCTAATAATATTTTGGTACAGTTAATTCCTTTTATTCTATCTTTGATCCATTTGGGATACTAAGCCTGTAATGAGACTACCGGCTCAAAGGGTATGCATAGTTGTCTTTGGGTATGGTTCCCTATAGCTCTCAAGAATGGTTGTATCAGTTCACAGTTCCACCTATAGCATATCAGTGTTTCAATTTTGCCATGTCTCCCCCAACATTTATCATTTTCTATTTAGGTCAGTTTAGCTAATATAAAAGTTAAGAAGGCATTTCTCAGAATTGTTTTAATTTAACTTTCTCTCATCAGTAGTGATTTGGACCATTTGTTCTGTAAACCTTAAAATTCCTTAGACTTATAAATGTTGGAAATTTCACCATTGGGAAATTTCATACTTGAAAAATTTCCTATTGATAGTGGAAACTCTATTGGAATGTGAACCCCATTGGCATGGGAGGTTCCTCCTCCTCCCTTCTTAAGATTACTTTAGGACAGAAACCTTTTGCTGAACAATGGAAAGGGCTTTGACCTATGCTTAAGCACAGAACAGGAATTTCTTTGACTCATGATTGATTTTAGAATTGATACAATAGAGATACTTGGAATGACAGAACCAGGTCTTGGAAAATACAATTTCCACCCCACTCAGTCCTAACAGGATTTAGGAAGGGCTGCAGCATAGATCAAAATTTAATTATTCCAATCTCTACCCTACTCAGGGTAACAGGATTTAGGAAGGGATGTAGCAAAGGGTCAAGATTTAATTATTTGAGAATATGACCTTCAACAGACATGTGCAAAGCCACAGACCTCTGGGCGGTCCTGGGTTAAGCTAGAGCCACCATTGGCACAGGGAAGACATGGACAGTGATTGGTAGATGTGAGAACTGAGGGGAGGGAACTTGAATGGTTTCCTTAAAAAGAGAGGGGTCTGAGGACTGAGGTGGTGGTTGGTTGGAGAGGTTTTGGCTCTGAGAGGTTGTGCTGGCTCTGAAGGAAGCTGCTCTGAAGGAAGCTGGAGGTGGAGGCCCCTGAGACTGTTTCTCCATTTTGGTCACGTGAGTGATAGGGACTGATCTCCTTTCTTTGCCTCAGCTATCTAAGGGCTTGGGCCTTTTGGCCCAGCCTAAACAGAAGGGGTATTTAAGCCCTATTCCCTTCTCTCCCCTTTCTCTCTCCCTCTCTCTCTCTATCTCTAATTCCTTTCTTCCTCCTGTTTGTAATTAAACTCTATAAAAGGTTGAAGGCTGACTTGAGTTTTCATTTAGGAATTACATAGCTGAATTCCTTGGCTACCTTAAATTAATATATATCAGTCTTTTAAAGTGATTTCCTTGTCACAGTTCATATAACTGGATAATTTTAATCTCTTCCTCTGAGAACTGCCTGTTAATATCTATTTCTTGATTGGGGAATGTTTTGTATTCTTATAAATTTGACTTGGTTCTCTATATATTTGAGAAATGAGGCTTTAGACAGATACTTGATATAAAGCCCCCCCCATATTTGTTGTTTCCCAGATTTGTTGTTTCCTTTCTCATTGGTTTTATTTCAGTAAAATCTTTTAAATTTAATTAAATTAAAATACTTTTTAAATTAAGTAAGCAATGATTTATAATATTTGATTTATTTTTTCACAAAACCAACTTTTTTTCTTATTTGTTAGTTTTATAATTTTATTTCAATTTATTCATATCTCCCTTGATTTTCAGGATTTCCAAATTGCTGTTTAATTATGGGTTTTTAATTTGTTCTTTCATAGTTTTTTACTTGCATAACCACTTGATGTTCTGTTTCTCTATTTTATTAATATGAGCAATGAGATATGAATTTCCTTCTGAGTACTGCTTGGCTGCATCCCATAAATTTTGTTTACATTCCATAAATGTTGTTAATGATATTGTTATTTATTTCTATGATTTAATCTTTGATCCATTTGCTCTTAGGAAAAGATTGTTTCTAATTCTAAATATTAGTTTCTAATTTATTTTTAGACTTCTGCATTTTGTGTCACTTTTCTAGCATTCTGGTTTGAAAAGTATGGATTTAATATTTCTGTTTCTATACATTTGGATGTGAGGCTTTTATGACCACTTATGTGGTTGATTTTTGTGAAAGTCACACATATTGCTGAGAAAAAGTGCATTCCTTTCTATTTCCCTTCAGTTTTCTCCAGAGGTCTATCATGTCTGGGTTTTCTAAAGATCTCTTTACCTTCTTAACTTCTTTCTTGTTTATTTTCTGGTTGGATTTATCTACTTTTGAGAGGGGAAAGTTGAGATTCCCCACTAGTAATATATTTATTTTATTTTTCCTTCTGTAACTTCTTTAATTCTTCCTTTATGAATATGGATGCAATGCCATTTGATGCATAAATGTTTAATAATGATATTGTTTTCATTATCTATCATACCTTTTATCGTTATGTACTTTCTTTCCTTATTTCCTTTGATCAGATCAGTCTGCTTTTGATTTGTCTGAAATCAGATTTGCTATCCTGGCTTTTATTACTTTATTTGAGGCATAGTATATGCTACTCGAACCTCTTTTATTCTGTGTGTGTTGTCTCCATGTTTTAAATGTGTTTCTTGTGGGCAGAATAATGTGGTGTTCTGGTTTTTTTAAACAACTCTGCTATCCTTTTCTGTTTCATGTGTAAATTCAGCCCATTCATGAATCCACATACATCATTACTAATTGTGTTTTCATGCATCTTATTTTCCCTGTTTATTTTTCTCTTTCTCTCTTCTTAGCTTTTCCATGTTCACAGATGTTTTGTTTTTGACTATCACCTCCCCCAATTCAACCCTCCTTTTTTGTTCACCCTCAATCCCTTATTCTCTCTAACCTCCTACTTCCCTATAGGGTAAGATAAGTTTCTACAGATGAATATGGCTGTTATTTCCTTTTTGAGCTAGTTCTGATGAGAGTAAGGTCCAATCAGAGTTAAAGCACATCTCCTCCACTGGATTTGCTGTTTATGTGCCTGTTAAGGAGAAATAGTTTGCCTCCTTCTAGATCTCCTTTTCTCTCTTCTCCATTTATTCCTCTTTCCCATTCCCTCCCTTTTAATATCATCCCATCTTATTTAGCTTCCTTTCTTTGATGCATACCCCTTTTATTGCTCCAATATTAAGTATTTTAGATACTTTAATCTTAAGTATTATTTTCAATATTAAGTATTTTAGATTCTTTAGCTTTAGCGTGCCTTTGAAATATTATAGATGTCTTAATTATTTCAATGATCATCTTGCCACGTATGAATGAACTCAATTCAACTTTTGCAAAACTATCAAGTATTCTTCTTCTCTTGAGTATTGAACTTAGTATCAAATTTTGCTTTCAACTTTTTTGCGTGAGAAAAGTCCAAAATTTCTCTATTTCATTAAAGAGCAATTGTTACCTTTTGGAAGATTAATCTTGGTTTTACTCAGTGTATAATTCTAGGTTTCAGTCCTAGAATCTACTTTTCAGAATGTCATATTCTGTGCCTTCCAGTCCTTTAATGTAAAAACTGCTATGTCCTGGAGAATCCTGACTATGGCTCCTCAATATTTAAAATGTTTCCTTCTGGCAGCTTCTACCACTTTTTCTGTGGCCTGGGAGTTCTAGAATTTGGTTATAGTAGTACTGGGGTATTTTATTTTGGGTTCTCTTTCAGGAAGAGATAGGTGGATTCTCTCTATTTCTATTTCCCCCTCTTGTTTGAGGATATCGTAATATTCCCTGATGACTTCTTTTACTATGGAATTCAGGATTTTCTTTTGATCGTGGTTTTCAGGTATTCTGATGATCCTTAGATGACTTCTCCTGGGTCTATTTTCTAGGCTGGTCATATTTACAATTGAAGTATTTCAGACGTTCTTCTTTTTTTTTTAAATTTTGGATTTCGTTTTATTGTTTCTTGCTTATGGTTTCATTAACTTCCATCAGTCCAATTCTAATTTTAAGGAGTTTTCTTCCTTGAGTTCTTGGGTTTCCTTTTCTACTTGGCTGTCTTTTCTTTAAAGGGTTGTTTTCTTCATGTTTTGTTTCGTTTTGATTTTTATTGTTTTGGTTTTGGGTTGTTGTTTTTTTTTGGCCTCTATTCCCATTTGGTGGATTCAATTAATTAGGAAGTTTTTTTCTTCAATGATTTTTTCCCCCAGATGTTGAGTTTTTCAATTAGTTCCCTTATATTTTTTAACTTCTTCCAGGGATTCTTTTTAAGATCTAAACTCCTTGCCCACTTTCTTTTGAGGCTTGACATGTCTCCTTTATGGCATTGTTGTCCTCTTCTGGGTCCATATATTGATCTTCCTTGTCACTAAAGTACCTTTCCCAGGTCAGTTTTTTCTTATTTTACTTGTTTTTCAATTTTTTTCTTTCCTTTGTAACCATATTTATCTTTTGAGATCCTTCTCTGTTCCTGGAGTAAAAGGGTATATTGCTCTAAGAGCTCTAAGATTACAGAGTACTCTTCTCTGGTATTTGGTGTAGGACTAGCTGCCCTTGTTCCTTGTGGTTTGTCTGTCACGGAGACAGCAGTACTGGCATGTTCTGGGGTGGTTGGCAACTGTTTCATCCAACTATATTTAGCATAATGACTTACCAGTTCCCCCATTGTTTTGTGGGTTAGTCTGGTCCCCACTATGCTACTTCAGTGCCCCTACCAAGTAGCCTGGGTGGAGAAGGCTCCCTGCTTTGATTTCTACTGCCCCAGGCTTTACCCCACCACATGTAAGTAAGCAAATTACTTCACTGTAGTTCTAGTTCCCCCTTCTTGCATCCCTGTAACCTCAAGATTCTTTTGCTATTTGGAAGTGGATAGTTCATTGTTAATTCTAGTTCCATCTTTACTCCTTTGGAGTCCCAAGGCTCTGATGTCACATGAGAGTTTGAAGGTTCCTTACCTTCTCTACCTGTATAGAGAGACTCAAGCTGGGTTCTAAGATCTGCCAGTACTATCAGATTGCTCTCTTCTCTTACCTACAGTGAGATGTTCCTCCAGCTTTTCTTTGTTTTGAGGCAATTTGTTTTCTTTAGTTTTTGCATTGAGGAAATGGAGTGCCTTTTCTTCCTACATCTTATCTTTCAGCATGCAACTTTTGTCTTCATGCAAAATCTGAATAAAACTGAAGAGGGCAGTTCTAAAGAGAGGAAGCTGCTGAGGTATCTATACACATAAATGCACATATACACATATGTACACATATATACATCCATATATACATATCTATATGTCTGTACATGTATGCATGTGTGAACATAGAATGGCTTCCGCATTTTAAAGATTTTTTTCATAGACATTGAAAATGTTTTTTTTTTTACCAAGAATTCCTTGAGAGCAGAGATTGACTTTTTTGTCTTTTTCTGTATCCTTGGTGCTGTACCTGGAACACTTGAGGCACTTACTAATGATTGTTGACTTATTCAAAACCTAGAATTTATTTTTTTAAGATATATTATCTATATAAAGAAGAATGTGCATTTTTCAAAGACTTTCAAGTTTTTGAACTATAACACTAAAGGATGAGATAGAACACTTTATTATCCCTATTACTACAAGAGGAACCTAAGAATCAGAGATGATGATTACCTTTGGCTTATATGTTTCTGTGCCAAGAATAATCCCATGTGCCTTACCACCAAGTTTATACTCTGCCCGATTATTAGTAAATTTTCTGGGAAAAAGAAACATATAGACATACACACACACATACAGACAAAACACAAATACACATACAAATGGTATCTAGGCTGCTGCAAGAACTGAAGCTAGTGAGGGGGAAAAAGATTGCAAAAACAGAAAATTACTCATAAATTTATAAATTACCTATCGTTAAGATCAACGCTGCCATACTCTTAAGAGATGTGCATTATACAATGTCACATGTATCTGATATCTTTTAATGTAAAATACTCTCTGTAAGGCATATTATCTTGTGTTATCTTCATGACAACTCTGTGGTGAAGGTTACATAAATATCATTTTCCAGATTTTACAGAAAACAAAAAAAAAGGAAGATTCTGGAAAAAGACAGTACTTGTTCAAGTACACCCAGCTAGTAAATGGACAAGCCAAGATTCTGTAGAAAGAATGCATTGTCACTTTAAAGATATATTACAGAATCCAAATTGTAAGAAGGAATGGAATACATTCTCTCCCTAGTTAATCTGTGTCACCCTAAGATTTTATTAAGAGTGGGACTCACTCTAATTCCCTACTTAAACTGAATGTGTAATTCTAGCTTGAGTCTCTAGCTGCCTTTCTAATGAGATTCACCATCACCTTTGTCAGAGTTATGGAGAAAGTGAGGCAGGTCAAGATTCTTTTGAGAAAAGTGAGGTGGGGGAGGATTCAGTCTATTTCACCTTCTGCAGATTTGACTATACCATTTACTAGCTGTTTGGAACTTTGAACAACTTACTTAACTACTCATGTTCTTTAAATCTCATATGAAAAGTAGTACTGTGAGAAACCAATCTGACCTTTTGGTGTACATAGTTTCAAAGGAGAAATGCTTGGAAAAAATATTGGACAAATAAAATAATTAAATATTATATATACATTTACATATACATATACATATATACATATTTGGAAAAGAACGAGTTCTACATACCAACTAGTGAAGTTTCCAAAGAATACAGTTCTTTCAGAACAAAAATGACACAATAGAGAAAAGAGAAATGGATACTATTTTGACTCTGGCAAAGGCTTAAAAGTACAGGTGAATTTGGAACAACGAATGCCCAGGTGCCAAGAAGAGGAAAAGATCATGAAAAAGTGGTTGTAATGGAACAGAGAGGATATTATGGAACAGTGATGATGTTATAAGCATCAGTGTTCGATATTAATAAACATTTTAATCACTAACATAGATGAAATAATAGATTCCATATGAAATTTGCAAATAATTTGTTTTAGCTATAATTTTCCCAAACCTAGTACTATGGAAAATATATTTTTGAATGTTTTAAATGAATATTATTTTAGATATATCTGTATCTATCTCTTTCGATCTATATGACTGTCCATCTAAATTTAACTGTTGGCAAATAAGTTAGAGATGGCTTCCTTTCTTAGCTATAGATGTTAGACAACCTATTTAGATGTTAGACAACCTATCTATATAGAAGGTTCATTAGAAATCACTTTCTTGGGTGTCATCATTTACCTGAATTTGTCTGGTATTGTGAATATGACAACTTTTGGAGCATCATTGCCATTGCTAACAGTAGGCAATCTGGTTCAGCCTTTTGAGTCTGGGGTGAATGAGTCACAGTGGGAAAGTGGATGATGCACATCAGGGGCTGTTATTTTTTTGGCTGCTGAGTACCATTATTATGGTGATATGTTCAGTTGGTGTTCAGGGAGGGTTAGAACCTCTACTGTGAGAGCTTGCTGAATGCTTTTCAGGGCTGCTTATCCCCGTTTGGTGTCTACCTCTTTCCCAGCTCTTACCTGTGGCTCCAAGCTATAGTTTTCAGCAGCAGCCTGTTAAAACTGTCCAGGCAGAGGTTTTAAGCTTGGATTTATGTCTAACTCTAGGCTTGTGAAGACCTCTCCTGCGAGAACAGATGGATGAGGCAATTTGTTTCAGTAGCCATGAAGGTGGCTGAAGCAAACACTTTCGAGTGCTTAAAACTTGGACGGCTATTAGAGACACTGACATCATTTAGGTGCATTTTCAGTCATCCTGACTTTTGTCTTGCCACAGGATTTAGATGACTCTGGAAGAAAGAGTGAGGCTGACAACTCTGGGCAACTCACTTAAATCCAATTCACACATAAGTTAAGATATTACCCTGTGATGTCACTGGTATTCTTTGAAATGAAGGGTCACCACCACCACCACCAATTGATGGAACATATTTTTTATTGACTGAATCATCCTTTTATCTTCTTAAATCTAGCTTTGTTTTAAACTGCCCTTGCAGCTGGCTAATATTTTCTTGTAGATTCCAAATGATCAGTTTTTCAGGAGGAAGCTCAAAAATTATCTATTTAATCCACTCATTTTGTAGGTGAGGAAAATGAAGCCCAGAGAATACATATAGATGACTAGCTCCCCTGCTAAGACTTCAAGTGTCTTGCCTCTAAATCCAATGCTCTATGTTCTTACCTCTGCATGATAATATAGAGGGTCATTAGCAATAGGAAGCAATTAAAGGTTGCTGTTGCCTCTGGTTAAACCTAGGAAGAAACTTATACTGTTCTACTCATTGAATTATTCATATTCTTAGATATCACAATTAAAAAAGAACCAGTAGAAGAATTAGTAGAAGAGGAGATCAGCAGTGGCAAACCTGCAATGGGAAAAGCTATAATGCAGTTTTCCTGGTTTTGGTAAGAGATGTGCATTTTATAAATGGATAACAAAGTTCTTAACAGACAAAATAATTTAATTCTGCTGGATTTTACCCCATTGGCTACCATTTTGCAGTGTTTTTCCTTTATATAAAAGAACCTCATTATTTCTATATGGTTTCTCAGTTGTTCACATCTTCCTCAAATGGACTCTGGCATAGAGGTATCCAACTCACAACCTATGGATGTGGCCCCAAGAGATCCATTTCTTTTTGAGTTTGATAACACCAACATAGAGGAAAAAATATAGGACATAGAGTGTATCTAGGGTCAAATTGGAGCTTTGTCACTTCAACTTGTGTGATTGAGGTTATGTGATTTCTGATCAATACGTTTGAGATTTCTCATCTATATAAAATGAGGGGATGGCACAAGTTGACATCCAGTGTTACTTCCAAATCTACATCAGGGAAACTTCAACTCCTTACAAGACAAATCATGTATTAGTTGTGTTTAATGTAGAGGAGGAAGCGGTAGAGAGATGATACCATGCCACATGCACAAAACTTTTAACTTAATTGACTTCCATTTCTTGTTTGTTTCTTTTTTTTAACATAAAAGTCAGGTTAGGTTATACCTATTCTCTTCGATATATTCCAACATAGACATGTGCCCTATAAAAAACCAAAGTTCCTTTAACATATGGCTTTATCTTTCTTATGGAATTGAAATTTATGAATTTTTATAGTGTGTTTCTCTTTAGGTAACTTTTTGCATCATAATAGAATGTATTTTGTGCTTTAATTATTTCCCTCTCAAATCTTGGATGATTCTAGCAATGTCCAAGGATACAATTGGCGGAGTTTCTTTTGTTTTAAAAAACATGATAAACAAGTACAGAATGTGCGCAAGCAGGAAGAAACTGACCTAAAGGTAAATTTTCTTTATGTGAAATTTGTCATAAAGATTTATGTGCGTATCTCCATTTTAATTACTAGGGAATGAGCTTGTAAAACAATCTCTAAGACCCTTTCGCAGTTTTCACTGTCAAGGGTTATATTAACATAGGCCAATCTAAGCTTTTAAATATTGTCTCTCTTGATCTCTAGCTATTTGATGACGCCTCTGCTTCTTTTATACCCCAAAGCTGCTGGTGTCTGACTGGACAGAAACTCAAGTTGGCCATTGGTTAAAGAGTATTGGAATGAAAAAATATATCCTGAAATTTGATTATAAAAGAATAAGAGGTCAAGAACTTCTTGAATTAGACAATGATGCATTAAAAGTAAGCTTCAGAATTGGCTCTTTATATATGCTACATACAATTATATATTAACTTCTTTTATGGTGGGCATTGGATGAAAAACAGTACAAATAATGGGATTCCTATATATGGCCCATTTGACAACCTTATGGTTTTAAGGAAAACATGTTAACTACCTTTTTGAATGTAGTTTCAAGAAATGTTTTTTAATGTGATTTGCTCCCCCTTTTTTTAGTATTCAGGCCATATTCCTTTTCATTTCTATTTATTTATTGAAACCTTATACCTTCCATCTTAGAATATATAACATGTAAGTTTCCAAAGAAAAAGAATTTTAAGGGGTGGGCAATGTGAGGCAAGTGACTGTCTCAGCATCATACTTCTAGGGGGTCACATTTGAAACCAGGTCCTCTTTTCTCTAGGTCTGGTTCTCAATCTATTGAGCCACCATTCTTTTTTTTCTTTTTTTAGAATTCTATCTATTAACAAACACTGGAAAGCAGAAAAGCAATATTTTAATTTTGTACCAGGCAGATTAACTTCACTGAAACAGATTAAAAAACAGTAATCATGGGAAATGGCAAGCTTTCATTTCATTTATAGTAAATAAAATATCAATATTTTAAGCTTTAAATAGCAAATATTGGTTAGAATAACATCTTTGTCATTGACTAGAGGTACTAGAGGAATATGATAATTGACTACACAAAACCCTGAAATATATTCTACTTGGATTCATTTGCCACATAAGAAAATATTAGGAGGATTTTTTAAAATGTAGCTTCTTTCACAATTATTTCTAAAATGTTCCTAATGTATTCTATTTAAGTACCTCTAAGCTGTAAATTTCTGATATTCTGGGTTCTTCAATTTGAAGACAAATGAAAATTATGCAATTAAAATAATAAAAAAATGTATAGTGTTTCAAATGCTACCATCTCTGGGCTCCCAACCAGTTAAGCAAATAAAAATTAATAGATGAGAAATGTAGCTTCAAGTATAATTATGATACCAATAAGAAGTACCAACACTCTTCTTAGAAAAGATAGTTTTTATGTGAATTCCTTAATGCCTTTTAGAGTTCTACAATGTAATTTTTTTACTTCATTCAGAGATATGGAATATTTTCCTAATGTTGTAAAATCTGAGTTCTTCAGAAATGATACTTAATTTAATGTTCAGGTTCATTATGTAAAGAGTTATAAAATATATTCATTTGAATGCATGCATGTAAAGTAACAGCTTTAATTTTTTTTCCAAAGTGCATTGGCATCACTAAGAAGAGAGATCGCAAGAAAATCCTTAAGGGAATTAAGAAAATTCAACAGACAGAAAAAAATTAATACAATCTAACAATTAAATATATCAAAAAGATAATTCTGGAAGATACAGCAAAAATGAGAAAAATATAATTACATGATATTTACCTTTAATCTACTACTTCAACATATTATTGAAACCTTCTGATTCTTCTGCCATGAATCTAGCACACATTTACTGAGGAGCAGTGATGGATGGAATGACCATATAAGCCAAGAGATTTTGGTGGACCACTGATCAAGGTGTTCCAAAGATGATCATTCATTCACTCATTTCTGCCTTAGCCTGAAAAAGAGCATCCTGTTTGTTGCACTCTGGATTCCTTTTTTATCTTTGGTCCTAGGCTTTTCAGCCTTTGTCTACCAATTCTTATGTTGTGTATACCTTAGAGAATAATTACCATGATGTATATCCCCAATTAATTCACTATGCAATTTTGAAAATAAAAACTCTGTCTGCTCTTTGATGCCTACCTTCCATTAGGAGAGAAAGTTGATTTACCCCAATCCACATAGAATTGGGTCAGAAAAAAGAATATCAACGTTTGTTGCCCAAATAACAAAAATCAATCAGTAGAAATTATAATCATAGAAAAAGAAAAAAAGAGCTGCAATCTCATAAAACTTTCATGACTCATTGACATTATATCTTGTTTTTTTTTTCAGAAAAATGGTTCAAATTATAAGAAATTTTCAGGAACTACAACTAAATTGTTAAATATACATAGAGGACAGTAACCGTATAGAATAATTCTTTGACAAGTAATTAAGAGGTCTGCAATTTGTTTTAAGTTTATGCAATTTTATACATTTTAGTGAATACCTCTGAGAGTCAGTAAAGTCATCTCTAAAATGAAAGCAACTACATTAGTTGATTGTTTCTAGCTCTATGGTTGTTTCTAGCTCTCATCTTATCAAGAATGTCTCCATGCCTCTCTCAGTATCTATTTTTACTTCTGCCTTTCTCTGTTT
The DNA here is from genome assembly GCF_027887165.1 of Monodelphis domestica. Classification (NCBI taxonomy): domain Eukaryota; kingdom Metazoa; phylum Chordata; class Mammalia; order Didelphimorphia; family Didelphidae; genus Monodelphis; species Monodelphis domestica. Next base: position 34,193,402 of record NC_077230.1, read on the forward strand.
CTTAGAATAATTCAATAATGAAAACAACAAAGGAACAGGACATATTGAAAACAATGATTGTTCTATGTACTGTATGCCTGGGTCCAAATGTTGTATCTGAAGCTTGTTTACTATCTGTTACAATGAACTATCTCCTTGGTTTTTAGTTTCTTCATATGTGAATTGAAAGCATTGTTTTTGTAGTTGGGATTCAGCAATTTCTAACATAACTTCCTTTATGACACCATAACACAATCAAAATAATAATTAAAGGACTATAAGCAAAGTACACAATAAAGGGAGGCCCCTCAAACAACAAATTATATGATTTAAGTATAGGGTGATGGATAATGATGATAATAAAATAGCATAGCAAAATTTCTGCATTGATGATGCTTGGATGATTCTCACTGAAAAAATTATGTCCTAAAATTGACAGAGAGTTAAGATGAAGTAAGTGGACAGCACATTAAAAATAGAAAATCAATACACATGTTAGCTAAACCTAACATGTACAAAAACTTTTAATTAGAAAAGACACAGAGAAACAAAATGTTCCACAAAGTGGTAAACAAAATGAAAAACTGATTCTTCAAAAGTGCCAGAAAAAAGGTTAGATCTTGAGCCCTAACAAACCAAAAGTGATGTGGAATAAAATGTGAAATTGAATAAGAAACAAGAACAGGAATGTCAGAAGCCATAAAAATCATCCCTATATCTCCTTGATATTACTTGGTTGTATCCCAGATTACCTTTGTTTCCTGCCAAAACAAATGAAAACCCAAGAGACACATTACCTACCAGTAACCACATAAATGATCCAAATGTATGTAATACTCTTTACAAATCTGAAACAAACTAACTCAGAAAAGAGAACTGATCTCTGGAGAAAGTAACAAAAAATTATTATTTCAAAAAGAGATCATTTTTTCCATATGAATTTTTTTCAGAAAATATAGTTTTTCCAGGTAACTTTAGGAATTATGAAGCAAGTAAGTTATAGACTAATTAATGCTATTCATACATACTGATTTTTTAAAAATAATATTTTATTTGATCCTTTCCAAGCATTATTCATTAAAGACAAAGATCATTTTCTTTTCCTCCCCGCACCCGCCATAGCCGACACGTGATTCCAGTGGGTGTCACATGTGTTCTTGATTCGAACCCATTTCCATATTGTCAATATTTCCATTAGAGTTTCGTTTAGAGTCTGTCCTCTGTCATGTCCCCTCAACTGCTGTAGTCAGGAATTTGCTTTTCCTCGGTGTTTCCACTCCCATAGTTTATCCTTTGCTTATGAATAGTGTTTTTTCTCCTAGATCCCTGCAGATTGTTTCGGGCCATTACACCACCAGCAATGGAGACCTCCATTACATTCAATTATACCACAGTGTATTAGTCTCTGTGTACAATGTTCTCCTGGTTCTGCTCCTCTCGCTCTGCATCACTTCCTATTCATACATACTGATTTTTAAAAATTTCAATTAAATTCTTGGGGGGAAAGCTATATCAATTTAACCCCCAAAAGCATTGAAAATGATTTGATTTGGATATGTACCTGAGATGTAAAAATTTGACATTTGGAAAACAATTTATATGATTAAAATATTTAAAATGAGACACCCAAATCACATTTATCTCAACCAATATTTTAAGTCTTTGGCAAAGTAAAAAAACTCTATGGAGCAAAAGTTTACAATTTTTGGAAAAAAACGGTTAAACAGTATCTTAATAGGAGTTGGCGGGTTTGACATAAGAAAATACTAGAAAATTAGTTGTTCAGTATGTGGAATGCAAAGGTGAAGTTGATCTAGTATATTTTATCTTACATAATTCCATATGAGTTATTAATGCCTTAAGGAGAGATAAAAAGATTTAAGGATATTAAATAAATTGTAGAGGAGAAAATATTAGATCCATTTCTTGATGATACTTACTTTAAAAAGTACAGGCAAATCAACCAAGCAACTGAGGCAGTATTTCCAGTAAGATTTCAAGCTACGAAATAGATTTAATAGTTCTATTTGTCAATCAGTCAGCCAGCCAATAAACCTTTATTAAGTCACTAACTTGACAGGAACAGTGATAAACACTGTGGCCAGGAAGGAAGGTCAAAGACAGTTCCTAGAGGTGAAGTGCTCAAAGATTATCGGGGGACACAATATGTAAAAATTTCACATAAACAAGCTGTTGAGAGCATAAGTTTGAATTCAATCAACAGATAGAAAGAAGGGATCCTGCAGAAGGTGCATTTCAAAGTGGGTTTGTGAAGCTGCATGCTGAATTTGGGGAGATCTGCAGCAGAGATGAGGGGGAAATCATTCTAGGCATGAGGAGACAGCCAAGAAAAATGCTTAGTCAGTTGATGAATCATCTTTTAAGGACAAGAAATGGACCAGAATCACTAGAAGACAAAAACATTTGAGTGATAAGAGCTTTTGGGTAGGACTGGAGAGTTAGGATCTAAGAAAAGTAAGTCTGTAAAGGTACACATGGGTAGGATGCTACAAGTCTTTTCTACATCCAATAATATTTCACAGATAACCTTGGAGGAATTAGGGAATCTCTGGGGCTTATGAAGAAAGGCAGACATGAGGAGAAGGGTACTCTGCAGGATTACTAGGATGCACTGGAGAGGAAGAGAGGCTTGTGGCAGGTAGAACAACCAGCAGCCTACTGGAGCAGTAGAAGACTTGCTCCAGGGTTTGGGCAGTGTGTCAGAAAAGGAAAAGGCATGAAGGAGATATGTTACAAAGGACAAATCAACTGGCATGCTTGGCAACTGATTGGATATGAGGAGTGCAGGCTGGGTTAGGTTGTGATTCTGGGGCACTGGGAGCATGGCAGTGCCCTCAACAATGAGAGAATTTAGAAAGAGGGAATAATTTAGATTATTTATTGAGAGGGAGGACTGAAAGGAGAGGAAGACATGTTCTGTTTTTATAAATATTGAGTTTCCGATATATATGGGACCAACCAAAAATTCCCAAATGGAAACAAGAAAAAAAGTTAAAAACTATCCCACTTTCACTGGAGCCACTTTGAAAACCAATGGCCAACGAGGTTCTTTTGTTGTCCTCTCCCAGGACAATACTCTTTAACAACTCTGCCCACTTCTGCTCCCAAAGAGATAAAAGAAAACCGTGCTTTAGGACATCGACAACATGAAGCAATAGTTGTAAAGAGTGAAGAACTATAGAAACATGCATGGACTATACGCTATAGCACCCTTGAGCTATTTAGCTTTAGAATCTTTTTGTTTTTTAATTCTTACTATAAGCTTTTAATAGACACAAGGATCATTTGTTTTAGTTTTGTTTTTAGACCTGTGGCCTGAAGGAGCCATGTGCACTAGGAAAGAAAATAGGAAAAGTTACTTGGTTTAGAGGATCATATGTATCATCTAAGTTTCCCTAGTGCATATGGAAATATAAATGATCCAAGATAATTTCTTGGGATCTGAGAATGTCCATGAGAATAATAATCCACGGGAAGATCTCCATTGACTGCTGCTGCTGAAAGTAAGGACAAACCTGAGAACACAATGACAGTTTTATTCTAAAGGCTAAAGCCAGAGATAGGGACTTGTGTATTTCTAAAGGGACCGACTTCTGTAGGCATGATGTGGCCTAGGAAGAAGAATCAAATTTCAGTTCAACAGGACTAAAACAATAGGAGATTCATGAATGCCTGATTCCCTTTTGTATGTGAATAAATTCTGTCACAAAGGTAAGTTTAATAAGAAGTTAAGGTGGCAGCTTTGTGTGTGTGTGTGTGTGTGTGTGTGTGTGTGTGTGTTTTGAATCATTTTCAATTGCAAACAATATTTAATACTAAATCTAGGAGGAGATAGGAAATCTTTACAGACTACTGTGTAGAAAGACAGACATAAGGTGACATAGTTATACCTTTCTTTGAAAGCTCAATGCTGGAAGCACTGGATTAGGGAAGGATATGGCAGATTTTGCAGCAATAATGCAGGCTTCTGGGGAGAAAGACCTGCTAAGAAGTTTTGTGTGACAGAAGGGCAGGCCATGTTAGAGAGAAATGTTGGAAACGTCTCCACAGATAAGCTTTGGCAACTGGCTGGATGGAGAGGAATGATGGACTGAGCCTGTGAAGAAGACAATATTTGGTGAGGCAGGGTGATGAAATAGTGAGAGAGAGAAGAGGAAGAGGGGAGATTTTCTGATTAGAAAATAAGAATTTCAGCTTTGGAAATACTGAATATCAGATGTTTATAGGACAATGGTATAATTTAGAGAGGCATTACCTACCAAAAATTCCAGACTGGGATCTGGAAAGCTTACCACAATCTCAACACCCAAAGATTAAAGCCCAAATATTTGGAGAACCAAAAAAAAAAAAAAAAACAACCCACCCCAATATACTTCTTTTTCACTGTCCTCTGATCAGGACTGATCTTCCTTCACCACTCTGCCTACTGCTGCTGTCATAGAGCTAGAGAAAACATGCTTTTTGATGTCAGCAATAATTCACATTAGCTGTTGGGAGTGGAGCTATGTGGAAACGTGAGAGTGGTTTGGGATCCTGAGTTGATTACATTAAAAAATTCCTTTAAAAAATCTTTTTCTCAACACTTTTCACATTTACATAAAAGGTTTTTATTCTTTTTAATTTTACATAGTTACAAGAGCCTTAGTTTAAAAGCCCTGGTTCACTTAAAAAATAAAACAAACAAAAAACCCTTGCCTTCTCACTTAGAATCAATGCTGTGTATAGTTTCCACAGCAGTAGAATGGTAAGGGCTAGTCAATGGGGTTTAAGCGACTTGCCCAGGGTCACCAAGCTAGGAAGTGTCTGCGGCCATATTTGAACCCAGGACTTGGCTCTCAATTCACCGAGTCACCCAACTGCCTCCAAAGTGGTTCATTCTTGAAAGAAAATTGAAAAAAGTTACTTTTCTTTTGATGAGTTACATGAATGATTCCAGTCATCCAAGTATCCCTGAAACTCATAAATTCTTTTAGATGGTTTCTGAGGAACTGAAGCTAACATGAGAAAAATGTTCCCTAGAAACTTACCCTGTCACCTGTGGGGAAACAATAACAGCAGATTCTAAAGAATGCCAGAAAAAGGAGTCCATGAATTTGTAAGAACACATATTTCTATATATATGATATGTCTGAGGAAGCAGAGACAGTTCTGTACTTGCTACCTCTGGGCTAAGCCATATTATCCTCCTTGAGGGCTGGTTGTTTCTCTCAAGCTCGGTGCCCACCATAAATACTTGTTGGCTAACTGGATTGATAAATGGAATTGTTTACACACTCGTTGCTAGGGGAGCTTGTTTTGAAACTTAGGAAGTAAAATTATGTAAGTCTCAAGAAAGAAAAAGAAGTCTAAATATTAAATGTATAAAGGTGGTAAAATGGAAAGATTGGTAGGCCTAAGCTGAGGTATCTGTTAACTTTTACTGCTGCTTTTTGACTGCTGGCTGACCATTCTGAGTTTCAAGGCAACTGAAGAGTTGATTCAAAAGAAATGACTGGTGGTTCCCTTAAGAGGGCCAAACACTCAACAGCCAATAAGAGATCATAGAACATAGAACAACTGTCAGGTTACCAAGGAATCAGGAGGATTATAAATAAAGGGAGGAGACTGGGGAGGTCATTCCTGCAAAGGAAACCAAGGAGGTAGGATGTGTTAAGGGTTGGAAGGGTGGCAGTTTGATAAATTGTGGAATTATTTGTTTTAGAGTAGTTGCTGGGGATTTCTTTTTGTTGTGGAATGGTTTGATATGGAATTGGTGATTTTTGATGTATACATTTTTAAAAAATATTGATAAACAGAATTCTAAAGGGGACCTCAGAGATTTTGTCCATTTTCAAAGGAATTTAAGAATATTGAGGAATCTATAAATATTATAAAATACTATAGCAGGTTCCAGGGGGAAAATATATCCTAACCAATATCTTCTAACGTGTTTTCTTTTTTATTTTAATTATTTTTCTTTTTAACTTTTAAACATCATTTCAAGTTTTCTGTTTCATATGATTTTCACAATTTTGGTCAGTCCTCTAGTGAACAAATCTAAGAATATTGGGGAAAGAAGGAGTGGGATAAATGGAGGAAATTCTTCTTTATATAAATATTTAGACACATAAACCAATCTATCTATCTATATATCTATCTATCTATCTATCTATCTATCTATCTATCTATCTATCTATCTATCTATCTATCTATATGTACTACATTTAAATAAATATATATGTCTGAATATAAATAGTATATACAATTAAAATGAATTATTAATTAATGATCATCAATTAGTAGTTGTCACTAATTAATTGATTTATTATTGATCAACAATTGGTAATTATCTTTAATTAATAATTGGTTAAAATCAATTATTTATTATAAATCACTAAATAAGTGAATTATTTTATTTTTATTTATATATGTTTAATATATTTATTTATTTTAATACATTTTATTTTTATTTATTTATATACATATATTTTATTTATTAAATTTTTTATTTTTAATTAAATTTAATTATTTATGAATTAATTTAATTTAATTTTTAAAATTAATTGAAATTAATTAAATTATTAAAATATTAAAATACTACTTAATATTAATTATTAATTAGTGACAACCACCAATTGATGATCATTAATTAATCGATTATTAACTAATGACAATTACTAATTGATGATCATTAATTAATAATTGATAATAATTATTATTTTAAACACCATTAATTAATATTAGACAATTATTGATTAATCAGGATTGATTAATAATTAATCTTAATCAATTAGTAATTAATGAACATTAATGGATCTATTCCTGGTCATTGATTAATAATTAAATTAATTGATTTTTAATGGATGATCATTAATTAATAATTGATAATGGTTATTATTTATAATAATTATTAAGTAATATTAGGTTATTTTTATTAATGATAATTGATATTAATTATTTTATACTCATTATTATTAATAACATCAAACAATTATTGATTTATTTGGTGAACAAATATTAACCAATTATTATGTGATAATGATTAATAATTACTATTAACAGATTATTGATAATCATCAATTAATCTTTAATAAATAATTGTTTAATATTAATTAATAATGATGGTTAAATAATAATTAATAATGATCATCAATTAATAATTGTCACTAATAAATTGATTAATTAATGATCATCAAATGGTAATTATCCTTAATTAATAATTGATTAACATTAATTATTGATTATTGATTATTTAATTTTTGTAGTTTAGTGTTTATTTAATTAATTAATTTATTTTTAAATAAATTTTATTTTTATATATGTATACATAAATATATTTTCTTTACTAAATTTTTTATTTTTAAATTTAAATTTATTTATTTATAAATTTATTTAATGTAACTTTTAAATCAATTTATATAAATTATTTATTAAATTATTAAAATATTAAAGTATTAATCATTAAATATTGATTGATATTAATTATTAATTAGTGACCATCACTTTAATCTTTAGTATTAATTATTAATTAACTGGTTATTAAGTAATGATAATTAATCAATAATTGCTTTATAATAATTAATGATGATAAGTAATCAATATCAATCATTAATTAATATTGTGAATTAATAGTCAATTAATACCAATTATTAATGATGATTAATTAGTATTTGATTATATAATAATTAAATTATTATAATACAGTATGTTATATTGTATTAGTATACGTATAACATAATTATTTTATTATAAATTCTGATTAATTGAAAATAATAATTAATTAATGATCATTAATAATTTAATTCATTAACTAATATTAATATTTAATTAATGTTAAAGGATTGTTTTAAATATAAAGAATATAAAGAAAAGAATGTTAGTCAATGTGCCTTGTACCACTTACCATAAACATTACTTAGGCTATAGCAAAATTGTATATACCTTTAGAATTCCTCCCCTTCCATTAGGTATAATGCTGATTTTTCCCCCTCAAATTTAATGAATATATAGGAGTAAATTTGAAGATATGAGATACATTGTGTGAGGAAATATTATTCTTGTGTATATTGGGGTTGAACACTAAGATAAAAGGAATTTTTAAGGAGGATATCAATTAATGTCAAAAGACTGATCAAGAAAACTAATTTTTCTTAATAAAATTAATACACCACTGCACTTTGAAATTATTTATATTTTGTTGACCATGCACTTTAAATTTTTTTTTATTTTTTTCAAATAAAGATAGAAATTTTTCTTGTTCAAGAAGCTTGTTGATAGCTTTTAATCATCTCTGTGAAAAAATGATGCAAAGAAGAGTCCAGAACCTCGATTTATTTTCTTGTCAAATAGACAAAGGTAAGCTTTAACTATAAAATTGCTTATTTCATACATGTATGCCATTCTTCATCAGTTTTATTTTAATTAAGATTGTTTTTCATATCAATAAACATCAAATCTAGAGAATATTAAAAATATTAGGAATAACTCCCAAGTGAAGATTAAAGAGTGTATTTTTAACTGATAAATATTTTTGATATCATGACTTTTAAAATAGTGTCAAAAAGGTGAGTTATAGCAATAAGGCAAAAAATTTTAAGGAATAATCTGTAAAAGCATAGTAAGAATAAAATCGTTGCCTTTTATGGATAATATGATAGTTTATTTAGAATTCTATTCATCAATACAAAAGGTGGATGTAGGGAGGGCAGAACTAAGATGGTGGAGAAGCTACACAGACTCATCTCTCCTCTACGTACCAAATTAAAATAGGATAAAATGCCTAAAAAGAAATATTGGAGCACCATAATCTACAGAAAAATGGAGTGAAATAATTTTTCTATTTAAAACTACTTAGAAAGCCATTAGAAAAGTTCTTTGATTGAAGAGGAGTGCAAAAACAACAGAACGAGGCAGGTTCCGATAATTAAAGAGTCCTTGGACACTCCTGAATCATCAACAGGGGCTGCCAGAGCTCCCAGGCACAGCCCTTTGCTGCCTTGACGGAGTGCCCATACACAGATCCAGGCAGCAGTTGTGGCAGACCTTATTGGGAGCACTTAGCACATCCCAATTCTTGCAACCTCAGAGGACAAGAGGACCCTGGTCACAGTTACCAGATGGAAAAGAATTCACATGGTTACTCATTGACCTGACCACAGGCCAGGAGAGTATTAAACACACTTGTCATTACATTATACAATGTTGAAAGAATTAAAAAAAAAATTGGTCACTAAGAACTCTCAATGAAGCTGCACAAAGAACCTGAATCTTGGAACATACTTCTTTCTACATAGTTACAGAAAATGAGCAAACAACAATAACAAAAAACCCTCAACCATAGAAAGAAATTTTGTTGCCCGGGAAGACTTAAAATCAGAAGAAAATAGTGCTGCATCCAAAGCTTAGAAGGAAGAAAAGATATTAGCTATTTCACAACTCAAAATAGTCTACAAAGCAGAAATTGTCTAAATTATTTAGTGTAGTTTAAGAAACATGTCTCTGACACTTGCTAGTTGTGAAATGATGGACAAGTCACTTAATCCTGTTTGCCCCAGTTTCCTCTTCTGTAATGAAGAGATAGCTGGAGAAGAAACTGGAACATTAGCTTCACGAGGAAAATTCCAAATCAAGTCATAAAGAGTCAGATACAACTGACTGACAAAAAAAGAAGGATCAATGGTCAATTAGAGGAACAGATTAGGTGTAGAAAATGCTGAATAAAAAAGGGCCTTGTAAAATGTACCTTTGATAAACTCAAAGTCCTTAGACTGTGCTAGAATTAGGAATTATTTTTAAAACTGCTGGGAAAATTGGAAATGCTTTGAGACGACTTTTTATATAAGTTGTCTTTTATTGTGAATATGTGAACCCACAAATGATCCATAAATAAACTTTGGGGTTCTGTGATCTTGGAAGGGAGAAAAAAATGCATGTTTTTTTCAATAACATTTCATTCAAATTTAACAAATTCCAATAACAATTTTTATAATACACTTTGATATCTGGTATGGTTAGATCATCTTCCATCATATTATTTTTCACTATTTCCATTGATAATCTTGACCTTGTTTAGTGAAAAATAATATGATGGAAGATGATCTAACCATACCAGATATCAAAGTGTATTATTATAAAGTACTTATCTTCAAACTAATCTATTATTGATGAAGAAAGAGTAGTGAATCCGTGGAATAGAGTAGGTACACACAATATGCACAGTAGAAATGACTTTAGTAATGTTGTGTTTCTTACATGCAAAAATCCATATTTTAGGGTCAAGAACTCACTGGGTCAAAAACTGCTGGGAAAACCAGAAAGCATTTTGCCAGAAACTAGATGTAGACCAATGCCGCACATCATGTATCAAGATAAGGTCAAAGTGGCATTTGATTTATGCATTCAGGGTAATGCCAGATTTAAATTAGGGGGAAAAGAATTATCAAATAAAGGACAGAGAACATGATAGGAGGTGCAATGGATCATATTCATTACCTTTAAAAGTTTTCCACACAAAACCAGAGAGAAAGAAGAAAAATGGGAAAAAATTTAAAGATCTGATTAAGGCCTCATTTCTCAAAGATATAGAGCACTGGATCAACTTTATAAAGAATACAGGTTGTTCCCCAATTCATAGATCCTAAAATTATATGAATAATCAGTTTTCAGATGAAGAAATAAAAACTGTCTCTAGCCACATAAAAAAGCACTGAATCACTATGAAGAATACAAATTTAAACAACTCTTACTTACCTTTTCATGCCTATCAAATTTTCTTAACGAGACAGGAAAGGAAAATGAAAAATGTTGGAGGTGATGGGGGAATATTTGAGACACTAATGTACAGATCGTGGAATTGTGAACTGATTCATCTATTCTAGAGAACATTGTGGATATATGCTCAAGGAGCTATGCAATTGTGCATATTCTTTGACTTGGCAATATCACGACTAAGACAGTATCCCAAAGAGATTATAAATTTTAAAAAAATGAAAAGAAAATGTCCCTATATGTACAAAATAATTCATGGCAGTTCTTTTTCGTGTTGAAGAACTTAAAATTTCAGGGATAACATTCAATTGTGAAATGGCTGAAAATTTTGTGGTATATGATTGTAATAATATTATTGTGACATGAAATGATGATTAAGATGCTTTCAAAAAACCTGGAAGACTTATATGAACTGATGCATAATGAAGGGAGCAGAAGCAGAACACTGGGTGCATGAACAGCAATACTATGCAATAATCAATTGTAAATGACTTTGCTATGCCCAGAAATACAAAGATTGAAAGACAGTTCTGAAGAACTGAAAAATGTTATCCACTTACAGTGGAAAAGGTGATGGAATCTAAATGCAGAGCAAAACATATTTATTTTACTTTATTTTCCTTTTTACCTGGTATGTTTTATTTCTCAACATGATGAATAAGGAAGGAAATATGTTTTACATGACTGCATATGTATAATCTTTATCAAATTGCTTACCTTTTTAATGAGGTTGGAGACCAGGGTGAGTAGGAAAGAATTTGGAACTTAAAATAGATTTTATATGTCCTTAGAAAAAATTTTAATTATTAAAAATGTCTTAATGTGCTTATATACTGAAAGGTAGAAAGTTCAGCAAAATCATTGGTCTAGGGGAGACTGTAACACAGTCAGATATATATTGCTAATTATTAAGGAAAAGATACCGGTAAAGTATAGGTGGATGGCTTATAATTCCAGTGCAAAGCTAGACTGACCAGGCCAACTGTACTGGGAGGAAATTTTATTCTTACTGTTGCTTCAGATGTTTTAGGCTTTCATTATTATTACTATTATTATTTTTGTATTTATAGGTGACAACGAACTGGGGCTTTGTACTTGTATCTTCTTTGATCCAGCAGATGAGGATGGAAAGGAACCAGGGGTTTTTATAACTGAAATTATTGAAGGAGGTGCAGTTCACAAACTTGGATGGTGAGTTTGGTTTTGTAATTTTATAAGAATTGACTTTGTAGGGAGGATTTAACTTCATTCTAAAAAGGGTTAATATTGTAAACATGGAAAGTGACTACACAAATAAAATCTCTGAAAAATACAGAAATATCAACTTTAAAAATATTGTCATGACCAAGCTAGTAAGGAAATGGAATTGGCTTGGAAACAAAGATTCTATAATTCCACTCCAACTTGGTCTGTAAACCGTGACTTTATTCTTGATCATTGAGAAGGTCTTTAATAATTGCCATAATGAGCCCATTGTAAACATGTGCCCAGCTATTTCCAAATCAGGTCAAATTAACAAGTATTTATAAATCTATACCATTCCAGAACCTGTGCTCTCCATGAAGGGATATAAAAAAGTGGGAAAATAGTTCTTGATTTGGAGAACAGAAAAATTGAATTGACTAGGCAACAAACAAGTTACTATTGTGTGCAGAAAAGATCTATAATAAATAAATGTGAGAAAATCTGGGTGTGGGGGATAGTTTGGTTGTATTAGAAAAAATGGTATCCATGAGACACTGGCAACTATCTTCAGAGATTATTGAAATTTGACTATACAATAAAATAATTCCTGAATTGAGAGAGGGCTTCCTAGATATAGGAATGTAGGAATATACATTTAAAATATTACTATAAACTGCCCAAAGTGAATCCTTGAGAAAGGAAAAAAATAAGAAATGCTAATAGGTTGCCAAATCATAAATTTAACCTTGTAAGAATTTACTATGTAACTGAGGTCAAATGGTACCCTCTATGTCCTTGCTCATGATGTAATTTTGGACTTTAAAATGGAATTCTTCCTGAGATGACACTCTGTTACATAGAACTGAAAGCAAAAAAACGCCATCAGGCATTCTGTTTCTAAGCCTGAGGCTCATTACTTCTTCATCTCCAACTCACTTAGCCCAGATGGTTTTAGAATTTTTTCTTGCTTCCTAGATTGTAACAGAATTGATTTCATTAGCTGCCCATCCTGAATATCCCAGATAAATGGTGGAAATTTTCTCCTCTTAACCTCCCAAAGTTGTTTTCTTTTCCTCAGTTTCAATGATGGCATGTATCTGTTTATTATCACCCAAGGTCTCTACAATAAAAGTATCAACTAGAAGTTTCCTTCTGAATTATCGTCTCCTTACTCAGTCTTCAGTCAGTGGGGGCATTGTCTGATACCTCAGAAGAATCATTTGTTTTAGTTTCTGCAGATCCTATTGACTTTCTGAAGAATATTAAAATTGAAACAATACTCTGATAATTGTTTGGAGGAGGGCATCTGTGTTTGTGGATGATTTCTCTTGGATCCTCCTCACTGTGTTTTCCAAGATCTGCCAAAGTCCCTTCCTTTTTCAATCTCATTTCATTATTGAGACTTAGCCAGCTGGAAAGGCTTGGAGTACAGACCCAGTTATGAACACTAATCATCTTTGAAGCCCACTTAAAAAAAATCCAGGGAAGAATCCCCAGACAGGCTGCAGGGTAATGAAATTATTGAGACACACCAGCCCTCTAAGTCTTCTGATTAATTTGTAGAGAAGTGGTGACTGAAAAATTTGTAAGTGGCAACCATTATAGTAATGGTATGATGAGTCATTGAAGTCTATCTCTTAAATTAGTACCACATCTTCTAATCATACACATGCATTGGGCTTTTAGGTCATAAATATCTTCAATGTAATTTTAATTACTATGCAATTCTATTTTTCAGTATCCGTGTATTTGACCAGATTATTAAAATAGGTGACATCAATCTAATTGGATTGGATGAAGCAGAAATCGTCTCTACTTTTAAAAAAATGGACGATTCTCCTTTCCAGTAAGTAAATTTTCCCATATTTCTTTTAAGATGCAGAGATTGCTAGATCATTGTTTTTGATTTGGAAATTTCTTTAGCAATGTGTTCAAACAGAAAAATTGGGGAGAAAGAAAGCCTAATTAACATGTTTAAATAATTTCTCTTTTTGTCTTCTTTTGCTAGGAAATGACCCTCTTTTTTTCTGTTCAGCAGTTCACAAGATATTTTAGGACCCATTTGCACCTTCCTTTCTGAATACTCTATCACATCTCAAGCAAACCCTTGATTTTCATTTGCATTTATTTTTGGTTAATGAATTTTTATTTTCTTGGCAAATAATGATCCTTGAACCTGAGGAGGTTGTTTTGTTTTGTTTTGTTTTGTTTTTGTAAGAATGAAAGCTTAGCTGAATTTCCCCATTCTGCTCTTTGCATGGCTATGTCTTTATCCAAAGTACATAAATTAAATGTGGATATTTTGTACCTAGGATTGAAATTGGCCGCGAACCACCTGAAGTCAAGTCAGAACTTATCGAACTCCTTGAGTTGTCAGAGGAAAGGAAGAAATATTTTATGGATTCGCTCATAGTACAGGTATTATGTGAACCAAATAAAAAAATGCAGAAACGCAAAATTCTTTCTTTTTTATCATAACAATATTAAAATAAAAATTTTGTTCTTTAAAAAATTTCCTTTCCTACTCTTGAGTAACTTCATCTTAATTTATTACATACTTTTTTATTGTTGCTCTTTTATGCAATTTTATCAATGTCTCTGAGATTTACATTCTAATCTTCTCTGATGCACTCCAACCTTCACCACTGAATTATCATTTGTAGTATAGAGAAAGAATTAAGCAAAACTGAACAATAAATACAGCAACTGAATCTGATAGTTTTTGCTCCTTTCTGAACAAAGGAGATATATTTGTGTGTATGTGTATGTATATTTTTATATCTCTAGCTTTTGTCCCAGACTAAGATTTTCCATTACAATTAGTCAGAGGATGGCAATCTTTTAATGCTGCTTTAATTTACCTTAGTATTAAAGAGCCTTCTGTTTCTGCTTACTTTACATTATTTAATGTGGGGTTTTTTAATGTCTCATAGAATTCTTATTGTTAATTTCAAAAACTTAATAATATCTCATTATATAATATATCACAGCATTTGTTCAGGTCTTCCCAAATTAACAGACACTTTGTATTCAGACAAAGAATATGTGAGTGTATCCATATTCCCTTGATTTCCTGCCTTTGATGACTTTGGGTTTTCTCTTCTATTCTAGTTGCATTGATTTTTTTCATGTTAAATCTTTCTCAGTAGTGCAAATTTTCTATTTTTTCTTTTATAATGATCACTAACCCCCTCGTTTTTTACCATCAATATGCCTCACAAATATAGGTCTAAGAGGTCTTATTCCTGTTGTTTTTCTAATTTTGAATGCTATATGGATATTGGTTGATATTAAGGTTGTATATGCAACTTGAATTCATTATGGTAAATTATATACCCTTTTGTATTCAAACTTTCATTTGTATCACATGATTTCCAGTTTTTCTCAGGCCTTCCAGAATACAGAATCCTTCTTCTCTCATTTTTGTTTTTGGGTTTTTGAACCCCTGGATTGCTGAGTTAATTATCTTCTGGGACTTCCTTATGTAGAATATTTTATGAACTCTTAATTATTGTCAAGTAATCTTGAATAATTTTATTAATTTTGAAGGTTCAGTTTGAGGACCTGTTAATTTTAGACCTCTTTTATTATTCTTGTTTTTAACATTTCCACTAAGATTCCTTTTCACAACAATCTCTGACCAACAATGTTTTTTTTTTTTTTATGTCTTTCTGGATCCTATCTCTAAGGCTTTCCCCAAAATGCTGGTCTACAAATCTGTAAGCCCCTGGAGGTGAAGGAATGTTTTATCTTTATATCCCCAGGACAACACACGGGCTTGCACTTTTTAGATGCTTACGAAATTATGATTGAATAAGTTGCTCATGTTGTTATGCTGATGCATAAGCAGGCTCTTGCTTTTTATTCTGTGCTATTTAGCTAGATGTTTTGGCAAACTCTTTAAAATGTTTTACTATAATTTTGAAATGCCCATCCTTCCTCTAATAATGATAATGTCTTTGGAAGAAAGATCAAAGAATATATTTAATCTTTCAAAGTGTGTATATGGGTATATTGGTATATATTTCATTTTGCAAAAAGTATAAAAGTATTTACTACTGCCTCCTTAAAACCTCTTTCCTATCCAATTATGAAATCTTTAAACATTAGCACATTAGGAGAGTGGATTTTGTTTGTTTATTTTAAGCATGTTCTTGAGATTTCTTAGCTTTAGGCCTATATTGTAATTACACTTTCTAAACATTTTCTCCATTTAAAGGAAAAAATTGGAGATATCACTATTGTGAGAGGACAAGCAAGTATTTGTAGAAGTCCAAGAGTACCATGGTTCTGGATGGCCAGGTATATATATATATGTGTATATATATATATATAGGTATATATATATATAAGCTTTTATTGTGTATGTAAACCAGTAGTTTTTTTAGACAAAACTTAGTGAAAGATTAATAATAAAATAACTATATGGTTTTGCCTCTAAATTCCATTTACTGGGAAGATTTCCAAATTGGATACTCAATTTAAAAAATGTTTATATTCAGTGCGTTTTTTGGATAATATTTTCCTGATGAGGAATGGCCTCATCATTTCTGGCTTATAAATATATAGAATGAAATAATATAATGCATTAAAATAAGTAAATATCAGGAATAGAAGAAATCTGGAGACATCTTGATAAACTTTGATGTAAAGCAAATAGAACAGATAAAAACAAAAACAAAAAGAATGTTTTTTTAAACTTTACCTTCTGTCCTATAATTGAAGCTAAGTGTCAGTTCCAAAGCATAAGAGCAGTAAGAGCTAGGCATTGGGGTCAAATGACCAGGCCAGGGTCACATAGCAAAGAAGTACCTGAGGACAGATTTGAGTACAGGACCTCCCATCTCCAGGATCTCTCTATCTACTCATCCAATTAGCTGTTCATGAGAATATATTTTTTGTGAATTAAGACAAAAAAGGTCTAGAGAGAGCAATGGATAAGCAAAAAATGTTAGGCAGAAGAATAGATTTAAAAATGTTATTTTAGAGTGTTTCACTGACTCCCTATTATGTAAATTCATGTGCAAAATAAATAGCATAAAAAGGCTAGAGTCTCCTAAGCATGATGATTGTTCCTTAGGTTACTAAAAGTGTGGAATCAAGCATGAAACTCCCTAGGTTTCTTCAAATGCACAATATATTTTAGACTCTTCATACATCTAGTGATAATGTCCAATTCTGATTGTATCTCTCCAGAACTTCTTAAATATTGACACCGTTTTAGTGAAAAATTCAGAGTTTTTTGCACTCATTGCTTTCTAGAATTATTGAACATATAGAAGGATGAATTTTTTCAAATAACTATGGTCACTCCAAGATAGATGCAAAGTTAAGACAGTGAAGTTTCCTGGAGTCACAACTTATTGTCATATTGTTGTTCAGTTGTATAATTCTTCCTAGGACATTCTTCGGAGTTTTCTTGGCAAAAATACTAGAGTGGTTTGCTATTTCCTTCTTTAGCTCATTTAACAGGTGAGGAAACTGAGGCAAACATGATTAAGTGACTTGCCTAGTGTTACACAGTTAATAAGTATTTGATTTGATGACTGAATTTTAATTTTTTAAAAGATGAGACTTTCCTTACTCTAGGCTTGACACATCCAGTGTGCCACCTACCTATCCTTGCTGCCACTAATATTCACATTTTGAGTTAGATTACCTAGAGAAAACAGTAAAATATAACTCAGCTGTGTGCCTGTGATATTAAATAGGGATAGGAATTTCCCAAAGAAGTATAACAGTGACAAAGGATTGTAAAGTTTAAAATTAGTGGTTGGACGATGATTATATGAAATTATGTGATTGCCAGGACGTATTCCAAGTTGAGTCAGAATTTATTTACAAATAGAGAGGAAACAATAAAGAAGAGAAATGTAAGGGGGATGGAGAAGTTATCTATACTATCAATCTAAATGCTTTTCTCTGGTTCTGCTTAATCCAGAAAGAGATTAATTAGCTCTTAACCAGGAACCTTGCAGCCTCCTCCAAGATGGAAGTTAGTCTCTCCAAAATCTAGGAGAGGGATCAGCCTTTTACTCACCCAAGGGAATAATCCAAAGTCAGAGTCCAATTAGAAGTGTAGTTCCAAACCCATGATCCAAGCAAGTCTCCAGCAAAGCTCCCTTGAAGACTATCTAAGACTATCTCCAGAAGACAATCTCTTCAGACTATCTTCTCAAAGACAATCAATCTGCCCTAAAGAAGTTCAGGGTTTGCTTTTAATGGTGACTTCTTGTCCCCTCCCCTCTTCTCAGGGGTCAGTCACAGTTTCCTAATTGTCTACCACTGCCCATGAGGCAGTTTGGGTAGGATCAACTTTTCACCTTCTGAAGGTTAAATTCTCATCAAAAAGATTCACAGATTCCTGGCTGACTGAGGTGTGAATTCTCTAAGCACCTTGCTAGATTCTCATCTACTACTAAGTATGGTGTTTAATCTTTTGTTGGTTCAATTTAAAAGGAGACAAAGGAGAGTTAATCCTCTTTTTCCGTCTAGTGAGGGTACTAAATAGGGGTACTTAATAGTGTTAACTCAGGATAGACAGTAAAGAATTCCCTTTTCACAGGATACTGGGGTTCAGAGGATTGGGATGATGCTGTGTCCTCTCCCATTCCATTAAGGACTTTCCTGTTTTCGACCTAAGCATGTAATGACTACTTTAGTCTTGGGAAGACCAGACCTCTTGAAGGAAAGATCCGGCATTTATCTCAGTCTTTGCTTCTTTTTGCCTCTACCCAGTAGCTGCAAGGAAAATTTTGAACAGAAAAATTTGGACAAATAAGGAAGTGCAAAAGTACTTGATCTACTCTGTGAGACAGCTATGTATTTCCTCTTCATAAAACATAGGCTTAATAAACACAGGGTCTGAATTCAACTCAGGCTCTCTGAACCTCTGAAATTCATAATGTCGATTTTATGTAGAACACAATAACCTCAAGACTGATGTTGGATCATTTATGTAGGACAGGCAGTTAGAGGTTCAAGGTTGCTGAATTGAGCACTAAAGATCTTGTGTCCACATGGAAAAAGCTGCCAGACTCTTAGAGTGGGGAGGACAGCCCATCCTCCTTCTTTCAGGAGAGAATTATTTGCCACATGCCCTAGAGTCATGATGGTAAACCTCTGGCACATGTGCCAAAAATGGCACAGAGAGACCTCTCTGTGGACTCACATATACCTTCCATGGCAGAGTTAATTACTAGAAAGGTAGAAGAACTTGGGGTAGGGGGACTGCTCCCTTCCCCCCTCTCCACTGTGCATTCTTAACCCTCAGTACTCACTCCCTTTCCTGAGTGGAGTGCTCAGGCTACTCTCCTCTCTTTCTCCCTCCCCTGTCTGAGTAAGGGCAGAGGACACTTGGTTGATGGGTGGCATGGTCTCTAAAAGGATCTAAAAGGTTTGCCATCACTATCCTAGAGCCTTTTTGGTGAACCTATAGCAGGTGTGCTGGAGGGGCTGCTCCCTTCCCCTCTCCATGTGCACAAGGACAATTCTTATATCACCTGCCCCTCAGCCTAGCAGTCAAATGGGAACATTTCCTCCCTCCCCTGTCTGGAGTAAAGTCAGGTGTTCTTACATGCATCATGAGGGTTTCAGTTTGGTCACTTGCTCTCTAAAAGTTTTGCCATCACTGCCCTGGAAAATCAAAGGAGGAGATGCGATAACACCCCACATACACATACCTCCTCCTGTCACAGGGCTGGGACAGCTCTGAGCATGTTCCATCTCCATTATCATGACATTTATATGAGAAGACAGGCAGATAGACAGGCAGACATAGTGCATAATTCATTATTCACATTTGTTCTAAATGCAAGTTTAGGCCTTTCTTGAACCTCTAATATGAGAAAAATCACAATTCAAGAGAGCTGTGATTACTTCTGTTACAATGATTGGGAGAATCATGTGGCATAATTTTGGAGTTGTGTGTTTTTATTTTATCTTTAGAGCTCATTAAATAATATTTGAGTAAGTAGAGATATAGGATAGATGTATAATTTCATTGAAATAGGGAATACTCATGTGTATAGTTAGAAAATCTTGAAACCCTACTACATTACCCAGAATACTTTTCCCTTTGTGCACATTTGAGTCAATTCACATAACTGTTTATAAGTTCTGTAGCTCCTCCCAATCGCTCTCTTCTTTCATGACTGGTCCTGGGTATCAGTAGTTCTTTTAGTTATTAATTAATAAAACTTTTAAAATAAAAGTTATAGAATATTAATTTTAATCTTTACATTTTGGTTTACCACAAAGAGAATTCTCAATAATTTTTTAAGATAGAATACATAAATTTTTTCAAGCATGCTTTTCTGCCTGCCCACCTGCTTTCCCCACCATCTGCTTGAACCAGCTCTCCTCCCACTACTGCTGCTGCCAGCAAACACCAGAGCTTGGGAGTGGTTTCTCCTCCCCCTGCATGCTCTTGGGAAGAGTGCTCAGCTGCAGTCTCCCACTGCTATTTCTGATTCAAGTGTCTGCACAGAGGGTGAGATTCCCCAATTTTTGGCCAGTCTTTTCCCCACTCCAGGTGGGTTTTTGAGCCTGTGCTAGCCATTTTTCAGTGAGGAAAAGTGACACCATGCTATTCAGCCCCACCCCCTTCTAGTTTATAAACTGAATTTCTTAAACTGACCCTTGGCACCGGGCTTGCAACTCAGGATTTTTTTCACAGGAAGGGGGACCACTCTGCTGGTTTGTTTTTTATTTTTTTTGAGTGCACATTAACCCAAATCAATGGGCTTTAGATTTTATTTTTCTCCCTCCTACCCAAAACATTGAGGACTAATCTTTCTTTCATATGAAAATATGCTATTGCTCTCCCTTGAAATTTTGCCCTTCTTTGAGTTTTCTCTTTAAATAAAATCCATTCAGTCTTCCCTTCATTTTTTTTTTTTTTTGGAGGAAAAATGCTTTTACAAAGCATGCTAGGAACTCTCACAGAACAGTTTGAATTGCTTGACCTCTAACTAGTGCATACTAGTTCTTTTTTTTTTTTTACTAGCAGTTTGTATTTACACTGCATATTTCCCATTTTGTTTGCTTCTCAAGAATATGCAGCAGGCTAGACTGCTTAAATTAGAGACCAAACTGAAATATTCTGACAAAGTGTTATGGGGTTCAGCTGTGTACCCCTGGGGTTCAGGAAGGATACCTTTGGCAAGAACGCAAGACTCCAATACTTAGCTTAAAAACAAAAAGAGAAATTTATTAGTTTAGGAGGTAATGTTGAGAATGGCCAGGAGGATAGCAAGGTGGAGCAGCAAGATGGGGAGCAGTTCCTTGGGAGGACAGCATGAATAGAAAGGCTGCTCCCCATGAGGACAGCATGGATGGAAAAGCTGTCTCCCCAGACGACATCAGTTCTGGGGATTTTATACTCTTTACAACAGATGCTATGTCATGGTGTGGACATGACTTAGAGTGTTAATAATCACTCAGGCATTTGGTGGGGTCAATGAGGTGGTCATCTGACTTGGGTCTGCCTGGAGGCATAAAGATTCCTTAACAAACAGATATCTTGAGATGTATCCTGATAGGATCTAGGTGTAGCCTGGAGGTGCGTCTCTCTGTCCATAATAGTTTGCCTGAGTTTCTGGGGGTATAGTGCCCATGTCAAAAGTTTTGATATTCTTAAATATTCTCAAAACACAGAGTAGAGATTCCTGCCCATTGCTTCTATCAGAAATTTCAGAGTTCTGACAAATGAAGTGCAAATAGTTAATAAATAGTGGGGAGGGGAATGAACATTAAAAGAGATCTGGAAGTTTATTGTTTCCTAACTACTTTTAATTTATTACCCTCCATAAGAGTAAAAGAAGTCTATTGGAATTGGAGAAAAGGATTTTTGACGTCCCTTCCTATGTCTTTGTTATGCTTATTTTATTTGCTGATTGCTTGTGATAAGAGTTAATTTTTTTAAGGTTCATATGTTAATCTAATCAATATCTTTCTGATATACTGAATCATTTCAAGCTAATGTTTTTGCCTATTAGATATATTCTATTACATTGATTTTTGTATTTGTACCTTTCCCCTCTGACTGTACTGAAGAATATCATTATGAAAGCCCATATACACCTTTTTCTGTGGCAAAATCATAACTCATTAGGAGGTGTTTGCTGCATTTGTCACATAGATATTGATGGATGGACTTCATCAAAACTGGTTACAACTTGTATACTACATTTAGAGAATTTAATGAGCTAAGAATTTCAATTGCAATTTTAAGAGGTTTTCAGAAATTACTTTAGATATCTAGGAGACTTCTGGAATGGTATTTAAAATATATATGTATACATTATATATTTTTTTTAAATGTTGAACTAAAAGGTAGAGAACCAAATAGATGTTCCTACCTAAAGTATAAAGCAGGAAGCCAAAAAGAACTTCTGTACATGCATAATAAATTATAATCTGCAGTTTAATCTAATTCTACCAGAAATATAGAGATTTCTTGGTGATGTTCATTTGTATTTGTATTGTAATTTGTAGCATTGCTCATTTTATATCCTCTAAAATTGTGATTGATCATTAAATAATTAGAGTTTACTCTGGAATTGTGTCTGATTATCAGAGTTCTTAAATCTTTCAGATTTGTATTTCTTCATGGTGTGAATATGAAAAAACCCTCATGATAGTGTCAAATTTCTTCATGCAAATATGATAATTTTTTTTTCTGGTTCATAATAGTTTGGCTCTGTTCTCTTTGTATCAGTTCATAGAAATCTGGCCAGGTTACTCTAGTTCCATTCTGGAAATTATTTCTTTTTGTGCATAATTTGTTCAGCCATTTCCCAGTAAAAACAAAACAAAACAAAACATCCTATTAGTCCCCAGTTCCTTGCCTCTGCAGAATAAGAAAAGAAGTCTCCAATAATTGTTTTGGTACCTTTGGGTCCTACCTTTTCATTTGCATTTTTTAATGTCTTTGGGATATTGGTCAAAGTTTAATGACATTTTAATGAGGCCTAGGACCAAATTACTTTCTTGAATATCTAGAACAACCTAAAGTTCCACGACCATGAATAC
Source organism: Monodelphis domestica (assembly GCF_027887165.1). Taxonomy (NCBI): domain Eukaryota; kingdom Metazoa; phylum Chordata; class Mammalia; order Didelphimorphia; family Didelphidae; genus Monodelphis; species Monodelphis domestica. The sequence continues at coordinate 34,216,367 of NC_077230.1, forward strand.
TCTTGTTTCTCATACCCCAATAATTGTCATTTTAGTTGTAATCATCTTTGTCAATCTGATATGAAGTAAAAGCTTAGAACTGCTTAAATTTACATTTCTCGAGTTACTAGTGATTTTGGACCATTTAGGATTGATTACCCCCTTGAAAAAAGTGCATTTGTTTCCATAGCCTTTGACTTTTTTTGATTGTCATTTAATTGGAAGATGCCTCATGGTTTAAGTTTTACATTTGATCAGTGTAGTAAATGGAAAGTCAGAAAGGCTAAGTGATTTGCCCAAGTTAATACAACTAATTAGTGGAAACTTACAACTAGGTTCCAGAACTAGAACTTGAGTCTAAATCTCTTTAATTCCAAGATAGTTTGATTTCCAGTTGTATGAAACTGCTACCTTTTTGTCCACAGTGACCTGAAATTTGTTATTGGGGTACTGAAAATATTAATAGAAGAAGATCAGGGATGTAGAAAAGACTTCCAAGCTATCTTTGAGCAGGTAAGACAGCACAGTTCCTCCCCATTAATCAAGTTTTATTGAATGTTAGTTGTGTTCACAGTGATAAAAGTGGTGGAAAGCAAAGCAGTCAGTGAGAATGGTGCCCATAATAATGCATGAAATAAATGCTTCCTATTTCATTCATCCATTCTTTTGATCAGTCCAAACAAAACTTTTCAATCTTACTAAAACTCTTCTTGGCCTAAGAGGACTGCTTTATGAAAGGTGAATTGACCAAAACTCCCATATCACTACTCTCTGCCTAGTTCTACTTATGACTCTTTAGAAAATCCAGTATGGAAATCATTTGGGAACCCCAGCCTACTACTACTACTAATCCATGAATTGTGTCTACTTGATCAAGAGAAAGGATCATTGGCTGGGGTATCCTTCTTCCTTGCTTCCCTTACTCCCTTGCAGCTAATAACTACTCTTAGGTCTTAAGATGTGAATCAGTAACTTTCTTCCTTCTGAAGTGAAGAAGGCCCACCAGGCTTTTTTATTATTATTTTCTCTGTGAATATGCCTCTGAAGTCTGCTAGAAATCTATTTCTTTACAATCTATTTCCCCTACTTTTATGCTATCATTGTAACTACTAATTGAAGTACCTCTGGATGTGTGCAAAATGCTGCTAAGCGCTGGAGACATAAAGAGAAAAAATGAAACATTTCCTGATCTTGAGACACTCTTACTCGATACTCTAAGTGGAAAGTACATTTAAAATAAGGTTCAGCTGAAGCACAAGATGGAATGCTTCAGAAGTCCTGGGGTCTCAGTGGTAGAATGGATGGAATGGATAGCAAGCGCCATTTGGCAATGATTTCACAAAGATTAGTTAGACTGGTTCTGCCATCTATCACATCAGTAAATTCTTTTTGTATTTAAGGATTAAACCCAGTGTCTCGGTCACATATTATCAAGGCTTTCCTGTTTTTATTGGATAAAGTCTAAACCCAGTACCTTCCATACTCTGACACCAGAGGGTTCCATACTTAATTCCCAGAGTACCATGACATAAATTTTTTATTATATATATATGCATATATCTATATCTATATCTTTGTAGTCATATAAATCTTATATACCCAGAGCTTAGCTGAGGACCAGAAGACCAGACATGGAAGAAGCTCTTAGTAGTGAATATCATTTTTCCTTTTTTCTATACACATGTAAATCTGTGTGTCAGTATATACATATATATGCACATAAATGCATGCACACATTTATTTATATATGTGTATGTGTGTATGTGTCAATATCTATACCTCTATCTAAGGCCAGGTTACTTACTCATCAGACCTGCCCTAACATTCTTCTAGTTTGCAAAAGGGCTTGTCACTGTAATTTCTTAGCTATTATGGTATTTCCACTGACTTTGTTTTTGAACATCTCTTGGAGTCCATTTTACTAAATTACAATCCTCCTAGAAGCAGAAACTGTCTTTCCCCCTGTATATACAGAACTATGCAGGAAGAGAAGCTTCATTTTGTAGTGTTAGGAAGTGATATGTATTGAAGTGGTCCCCCTGATGTCCATCCTGGATGTCTGAAGCTCACCAGGTCAGTAACATCTTACTGCTTTTGGCAGCTTCCTGCACCTAAATGGCAGTGAAGGTGTCACCTTGCCTTGAAAAACACAATTCTTAGCTGGGAGAGCTTTTAAGCTTTGGATTCTATCCCTAACCTCATTCCTATCTACATGCCTATCTCTTTCCCTCTTCCCATTCCCATCCATGTCCCCATCTCAGTTCCCAAACCTATCCCTGTCTCTAATCTCATGTAAATCTCTCGTCCTATCCTGATTAGTTTTACTCAATAGCTACTAATCATGGAATTTGTGCATATGTTTTTGAATGTAATAGATCTTAAGGGGTCATTTGAGAATAAAGAGGTCAGATAAGTGGCTAGCAGGAATAAATGAGATGGTTGTGACTGTTGGAGAGGAAAGGGATTGAATAAGGTGTAATTAATAGATTTATTTTGGTTAATTTGGTAAATTTCAGGCTAACATTTTTCAAGACAATTATAAAGACATGAACACATACAATGTGAATATGGAACAGAAACCTGATGAATCAGATAAAGAAGGCACATTTTTACCATTGGCCCCAGAAGAAGAATTTTTACTAGGACAATTTAAAATAAAGCCTAAAGAGATAAAAAATGAAGATTTATCACCAGAGCAATTATTAGCCCAAGGGGATTTCAATTCAGGTAAGACATATATCCTTGCTCAAAACATTTGACCCTAAAGTTTTCTGATAGAAAAGAGAAATTTGGAACAAATGTTTCCATCACTCACCGAATATCTGGTCTCTATTTCTTTTCCCTTCATATCTCTAATAATGAGAATGTTAGCTGCTTTATAAGGCTTTCTCAACTATTGGTGATCCCTCTCTTGGTGATTGAACTATAAGGGACATTGGAAATATTCTACTATAACATTTTAATTGCTATAGAAATCTATCCTATATGTAAGTCAGAATGTCATTTAGATTCTGCCTCAAAATATGCAGTGATAAGAAACTCATTTTCTCAACATCTAGGCCACACTATTGCTAAATTACTTAAGCTTTTAGAAAATATTTCAGTACAATGTTTTTCCTAAGGCTTTTTTTTATAATTTAGTCCTTTTCCCTTCTTTTGAAATAATACAGAAAAAGATCTTGTTCCTCTTTCCCGATTACTATCCATTTGACCTATAAAATCAACTTATTTTCCACCTAAGTCATGATCATGTTTAGCCTGAAAACAATCTTTATATGATTTCTTATTACATCCTTGGGACATGGTTTTGTTTAGAGTCTATTATCCATCCTACTTTAATGACATCCATTTTAGTTTATCAACATTCTGTTGGTCTCATTGCAACAAAATCTTTTTTTAATTCAATTACTTATAGGAATATTTTTGGCCATTTCTTTTGACATTTTAAAATTCAGATACCCCCATCTCCCTTTCCCTACCTGAGGGGGTGAAGAATCTGATATAGGTTATACTCATACTATCATGTAATACATATTTCCATATTGTTCCCATCATGATAAAGACACATAACACACATATTCACTAGAAATCTCATAAAGATTTATAATATAACTTATAATTTATAATATAACTATTATAGTAGAAGATGTCAAGTTTTGATCTACACTCAGATTTTTTTTTGTAGCTTCCTTGACCATTGATAGTATGTTCTTCATGTGTTACCTTGGAAGCTTTATGATAATGGTTTAGTCCTTCACAGTTGATCATTGTATAATATTTCTGTTATAGTCTCTAGTTATGGTGGTTCTGCTCACTTTTTCTGAATTCATCCTGTTCATTGTTGCTTATGGCATAATAGTAATCCATTACAACCATATTCCACAGCTTGATCATTCAACCACTAAATAATGGACAACCCCGCAGTTTCCAATTCTTTACCACTATAAAAAGAGCTGATAATATTTTGGCACAGTTAATTCCTTTTATTCTATCTTTGATCCATTTGGGATCCTGAACCTTTAGTGAGATTGTTGTATAGACCTTTGGGTATTGTTTCATATAAGTCTCTAGAATGGTTGTATCGATTCACACTATCACCAATGAAGTTTATTAGTGTTCCAATTTTCCCACTTCCCCTTCAACATTTATCATTTTCCATTTTGGTCGTGTTAGCTAATCTGAAGTGGGTGAGATCATTTTTCAGAGTTGGCTTAATTTTCATTTCTTTCATCAATAGTGATTTGATATTTTTTAAAATATGACTATGTATAGTTTTAATTTCTTCTGAGAAATGCCTATTCAAATCCTTTGACCATTTCTCAATTGAGGAATGTTGTGTATTATAAATTTGACTCAGTTCTCTTTATATTTAAGAAATGAGACTTTTGTCAAATACTTACTATAAATTTTTCCTCAGAATTTTTTTCATTTCTAATCTTAAGTACATTTGTTTTATTTGTGCAAAACCTTTTTAATTTAATGAAATCAAAATTCCCTTTTAATCAAGTATGCCGATGGTTTATTTATTTTATTTTTTCATAAAACAAACTATTTGTCTTATTTTATTAGTTCTATGGTTTTCTTACTTTCAATCCATTCATCCCTTGCTTGATTTTCATGATTTCCAATTTGCTGTTTAATTGAGGATTTTTAAATTTGTCCTTTTCTAGGATTTTTAGTTGTATCACCAATTCGCTTATGACCTGCTTTTTCTCTTCTTTAACTGATATAAGCAATAAGAGATGTGAATTTTCCTCTAAGTACTGCTCTGGCTACATCCTATAAATTTTGATATGTTGTCTCCTTATAATCATTGTCTTTAATGAAATTATTGATTGTTTCTATGATTCATTCTTTGACCCATTTATTCTTTAGGCAAAAATTTGTTTATATCTATCATCTATGTATATGCCATATACATATAAATTTATTTATTGGCAAATAGAGAAGGCTTCCTATTTCAGCTATAAATATCACTTGTATAAATGGTTCATTAGAAAACACCTTTTTCCTGGGTACCATCAATTACTTGCATTCCTTTTGCATTGTGAAACTGTGAACATTTGGAGTATCACTGTCATTGCTAACAGAAGGAAATCTGGTTCAGCCTTATGAATCTGAGATCTGGAAGAATGAATACTGGTGAATTGAGCAACAGTTGGAAAATGAATGCTGTACTTCAGGGGCTGACTTTTTTTTGGCTGCCAAGTACCATTAATATGATTGTTGTTCAGAGAATATTAGAACCTCTGGTGTGAGGGCTTGCTGAACACTTTTCAGGGCTGCTCATCTGCCTTTGGTGTCTACTTGTCACCCAGCTCTCACCTGTGGTTCCAAGAAGCTGTAGCATGTGGAGCAGCCTGTTAAAACTGAACAGATTGGTTAAGTTAGGTTGATATCTACTCCAGGCTTGTGAAGACCTCCTCCTGGAATAGGTGGATGAGAAAATTTGCTTCAGTAGCCGTGAATGTAGCTGAAGTAAGCACTGTGGAGTGTGTAGAGTTTGGTTGGACATCTAAGACACTAAAGTCATTTAGGTTCAGTGTCAATCATCTAGGTTCAGTGTCAGTCATGCAGACTTTAGTCTTGCCACAGGATTTAGATGACTCTGGAAGAAAGAGTGAGGCTGACAATTTTGTGCAACTCACTTAAATCCAATTCATACACAAGTTAAAATATTACTCTGTGATGTCACTGGTACTTTTCAAACATAAGGATCACCACCACCACTGCCAACTGATTAATCAACATTTTTGACTGTCTCATCCTTTTAAGTCTTCTTAAATCCAGCTTTTTTTGTTTTTAACTGCCCTTGCAGCGGGACTAGTATTTACTTGTTAGATATCCTAGATCATCAGTCTTAGAAGGAACCTCAAAGACCACCCACTTTAATCCCTTCATTTTGTAGGTGAGAAAAATGAGGCTCAGAGAAGATATTCAGATAGTTACCTTCCCAGCTGTAACTTCATGGCTTCTGGCTCTAAAATGAAGAACATAGGTAAGTTCTTCACTTTATAAGTTGTCTAAGCCTTGGTCAGCAATAGGTACCAATTAAAGATTGCTATTTTCCCTTGCTAATCCTAGTAAAATATTTGTGTACTGTTGTACTCATTGAATTATTTATTTTTCTTAGAGACCCCAATAAAAAAAGAAAAAGAAGAAGATGAAATAGTAGTGGAGGAAGAGATTATTAGCACTGGAAAACCTACAGAGGGGAAGGCTAAAAAGAGATTTTCCTGGTTCCGGTAAGAGATGTACCTTTTATATATGGATAACAATATTCTTAATAAACAAAACATTTTATTTCTCCTGGAATTTACCTCTTTGGCTACTGTTTGCTATGTTTTTTGCCCCTTTCTACAAAAGAAATTCATTATTTATATGAATTTTCTCAGTTGTTCACATCTTCCTCAAAAGGGTGCTGGCATAGAGTAAAGGTGTCAAATTCACAGTTTATGGATGTGACCCAGAGAGATCCATTTCTTTTTGAGTCTGATAATAACAACTTAGTGGGAAAAGTATAGGACATGGAATCTGAGTTATCTGCATTCAGACTGGAGTTTTATCACCTAGTCATGTGATCAAATACAAGTATTTTCTGATCAATAGGTTACAGAATTCCCATCTATAAAATATTACAAGTTGACTTCTAGCGTTACTTCAGATCTAAATCAGTGACCCCATCACTCCTTACAAGACAAATCATGTATTAGTTGTGTTTAATGTGGAGGAAGAAGAAGTAGAGAAATGATATTGTGCCATATGCACACATATTTAACTTAACTGGCTTCCATATCTAGTTTTATATTTTTACCGATAGCGCCAAATTTGATCTTGCCCCTTCTCTAATACCTGTGCTGACATAGCACGTATCCTACAAAAAGTGTAACTCCAAACTCTTTTAACATGTAGCTTTGTCTTTTTTTCAGAATTGAAATTCATGAAATTTTTATAGTGTGCATCTATTTAAGATCTTTTTTGTGTCATAGTAGAATGTATTTTGTGTTTTAATAATTATTTCCCTTTCAAATGTTGTATGATTCTAGCAATATCAAAGAACGCAAGCTGTGGAACTTCTTTCATTTTAAAAAACATGACAAACAAGTAAAGAATGTGCACAAGTGGGAAGAAATTGATCAAGAGGTAAATTTTCATTATGTTAAATTTATCAAAGATTTAAGTTTGTTTCCCCATTTAAATTACTAGAGAGTGAGCTTTCTCTTGAATTAGAAAACTATAATTTACCTTGGATTGAGGAGTTAACATTCTGTCATAATTATTAATCAGTATGCATAGGAATAAAATTACCTGAGTAAGGAGCAAAAGTACCATAGCGGCAACTGTTTGGCCTTGAAGTCTCTTTTTTGTTCCCAGAGATCATTCAAGAACCTCTCTCAAGAAAAGGGAATGATTAAGAAGTCTTAAAACATTTCAATTGTCTGTATTTGGATGTTTTAAGGACAAAGGATAATTGATTCAACTTTTGGCCTCAGAATATTGTTGGCTGAAAATTTTCTAAAATGATGGCACAGAGTATTGAAATACACTTAACCTAGAGAAAAGTGCAAGTTGAATTGTTATGGGCTGTTGCAGGTAGGAAGTGATAACATATTAGGATAATTTTCCCTCCATGAGACAGAAGGGGTCTCTGAAGGGGCTGTACAATATTTAAAAAATAACAGGTAGGTAAAATGGTAAAAGTTTACCAAGAAATACCTCTGTCGGTTGTTGGCAAAATAAGAGGAGAGATTGCATGTGTATGTCCTGATTTACTGTGCCTGTGTTACTGAGCAAAAAAAAGAACATGAGAGCCACAGATGGGCCAATATGACAATGAAGGAAAATAATAAATGTTGAAGGGGATATGGCAGAATTGGGACACTAATGCATTGCTAGTGAAGTTGTGAATTAATACAAGCATTCTGGAGGGAAATTTGGAATTATGAGAAAAGGGCTCTAAAAGAACACATTTGATCCTTTGATCCAGCAACACCACTGCTGGGTTTGTACTCCAAAGAGATAATAAGGAAAAATGCGTATACAAAATATTCATAGCTGAGCTCTTTGTGGTGGCAAAAATTGGAAAATGAGGGCATGTTCCTCAATTAGGGAATGACTAAACAAATTGTGGTATATGTTGGTGATGGAATACTATTGTGTTATAAGGAATGATGACCTACTTGATTTCTATATGAACTGGAAAGACCTCCATGAACTGAAGCAGAGTGAAATGAGCAGAACCAATCGAATGATATACACTGAAAGTGAAACATTGTAGAACTATCCAACATAATGAACTTTACTACTAGCAGCATACAATAGTCCAGGACATTCCTGAAGGACTTATGAGAAAGAATCCTATCTATATTGAGAGAGAGAACTATGGCAATAGAAATGAAAAAGAAAAACTTAAGACTTAACACTTAGAACTTGTTTATATGAATATATGATTTGGGGTTTGAGCTCTATGGTAAAAATGAATAATATAAAATTAGATATCAAGGGGTAAAATTTGTACAATCCAGTAGAATTGCTTATTGCTTCTGGGAGGGGAAAAGGGAAAGAAAATTAATCATATAAACTTGAAAAAATATTAAAAATAAAAAAAGAATATGAGGTATGAGGTCAATTGGGAAAATATCTATTGATCTTCACACACATATTTTTACACATACATAAATAAATAGATACACATGTACATATGAGTAAGTCCAACTAAAGATTTCATCACCCACCAGGCATTAGGAGGTATTTCTGACCTGCCCAATTTTGTTTGTGCTCTAGCTAGCAAGAATAAAATTCTGAATTGCCTCACATTAGGAATTCTTTTGAATCCTCCAAGGATGGCCCCATCTCTTAATAGATACTGAAAAAGGACCCCCACAACACTGTCTAATGGAGATGGGCATATTTTTTTCAATTTTCTTTTACTTATAAAATAATAAATGGCAATAAAATACAAGCTTTCCTCCAAACCTAAAGGTGACAACATCGAATATATTTAGCATTTGTAATCATGATGGTCAACTTGCCAAAATCTTGTTAAAAAAAAAAGTAAGATTTGTTTCCATTTACTTTCTAGAAATATTACCCATCAGTAGAAATAGACAAAAAACTAGGATGCACTTTAATAGTTCCTGACCAGTTTCTCAACTGATATGGTAATTGGAAAGTTATGGATATCAGACACTGGAAGATGGAATTGGGGACTTGAGGGTTCTTTGCCTTTATAAGAACCATCACTAGATTCTAAAGTTAGCTAACACCTAGCTAATCTAACTTCTAGTCTTAGAACCTGATGATAACTCCTCCTCTGTCTCCCATGACCCAGAAACCCCAGCAGCTCCCACCAGGCCAAATTGCCTCAACTTCCTTCCTGGGTGGATATTGGGTAAAGTGGCCTGTGTTCCTGGCCAAAGAAGAGACAAAACTACCTGGGTAAAGGTAGATTTTAGTTCAATTTATTTTGGCCATGGAGCATAACTGAATACACTTTGGATATAGATAATTTTCCTCTCATCTTGTCTTAACTTGGAATAGGTGGAAACATTTTAGTATTAATACATTCCCTTACAAAGTCATCACTCCTTAAGTGAAAATATATCAAGTATTTTGCCTGTTTTAGAATACTGCTATTTTTAAAAAGGCTCTAAAGTATTTTCATTGCAAAAAATAAAGTTTTTTTCCTGGTTTACAAAACTCACTTCAGATCTCTTGTTGTTCTGTGAATTTTTGACATACAGATGAAAGAAAAGGGTGGTGGGGATAAGAAATACAGCAGCCTTGAAAAGCAAAATTTATTTAAAAAATGAACTGTGAAATGAGGGATGATTTTGGAACAAATGGTCTCTAAAGCTCCTTTGAGGTTTTGCTGTCTATGGTTATATTAACATATAGCCATGGAAGCTTTTTAAATATTGTGTCTCTTGACCTCTAGGTATTGAAAGATTACTGTCCTTATTCTACTGAAGCCCCTAAAACATTGCCAACAGAGTGGACAAATATTGAAGTTGGTAATTGGTTATGGAGCATTGGAATGGAGGAGTATGTTGTAAAATTTTATTGTAAAGGAATAAGTGGTGAAAAACTCCTTACACTGGACAATCGCTCGCTAAAAGTAAGTTCAAGAATTGACTTTTTTTTTTTACAATCCATTAGTCAACATATATATATATATATATATATATATATATATATATATATATATATAATCACTAATTTTATGGAGAGAGTATTTAAAACATAATACAAAAATGGGAAATCCTATGTATGATCTATTTGCCAATCTTATGGTTTTAAGGAAATCATGTTAACCTCCTTTTGAATGTAGTATCAAGGGGATTTCTTTTTGATAGTGATTTGTTAAATTCCCCATGTATTAATTCCAAGGAAGAAGAGGAGTAGGATCTAGGCAAGGAGTGGGTAGTGAGTGACTTGCCAAGGTTCACACTGCTAACAAGAGTATCAAGAGTATGTGAGGGGGGCACTGGGTAGCTCAGTGGATTGAAAGCCAGGCCTGTAGATGGGAGATCCTGGGTTCAAATTTGACATCAGACATTTCCCAGCTGTGTGTGACAAGTAAATCACCTTAAAAGACTTATATATATTAATTTAAGGTAGCCAAGGAATTCAGCTATGTAATTCCTAAATGAAAACTCAAGTCAGCAGTCAAACTTTTATGGAGTTTAATTACAAACAGGAGGAAGAAAGATAATAGAGATAGAGACATAGAGAAGGAGAGAGAAAGGGGAGAGAAGGGAATAGGGCTTAAATACCTCTTCTGTTTAGGCTGGGCCAAAAGGCCCAAGCCCTTAGATAGCTAGAGGCAAAGAAAAGAGATCAGTCCCTATCACTCACGTGACCAAAATGGAGAAAGAGTCTCAGGGGCCTCCACCTCCAGCTTCCTTCCGAGCAAGTTTCTCAGAGCACCACCTCTCAGAGCAAAACCTCTCCAACCAACCCCCCCTAGTCCTCAGACCCCGCTATCTTTAAGGAAACCATCCAAGTTCCCTCCCCTCAGTTCTAACATCTACCAATCACTGTCCATGTCTTCCCTGTGCCAATGGTGGCTCTAGCTTAACCCAGGACCTCCCAGAGGTCTGTGGCTTTACACATGTCTGTTGAAGGTCATATTCTCAAATAATTAAATTTTGATCCTTTGCTGCAGCTCTTCCTAAATCCTGTTACCCTGAGTAGGGTGGAGATTGGAATAATTAAATTTTGATCTATGCTGCAGCCCTTCCTAGATCCTGTTAGGACTGAGTAGGGTGGAGATTGTAATTTCCAAGACCTGGTTCTGTAATTCCAAGTATCTCTATTGTATCAATTCTAAAATCAATCATGGCTCAAAGAACTTCCTGTTCTATACTTAAGCATTGGTCAAAGCCCTTTCCATTGTTCAGCAAAAGGTTTCTGTCCTAAAGTAATCTTAAGAAGGGAGGAGGAGGAACCTCCCATGCCAATGGGATTCACATTCCAATAGACTATCAGTAAGAAATTTTCCAAGTATGAAATTTCCCAATGGTGAAATTTCCAACATTTATAAGTCTAAGAAATGTTAAGGTTTACATGTGTGACCATGTGTAAGTCACTTAATGCCCATTGCCTAGCCTTTACTGCTCTTCTGCCTTATAACCAATACATAGTATTGATTCTAAAGTGGAAGATGAGGGTTTTTTAAAAAAAGAGTGGTTGGGATTCAGGGTAAACATGGTGGTAGTCTAGACGCACGACTTCCTCTTCTCAGTACCCACTCATAATAGACTACTTCAAAAGACCAAAAAAACCAAATTCATAAGAATGAAGAGACTCTACAGTAGGGCCCAGCATTAAATGTATGTGGAATTTGGGTATTTCCACACTATAAGGGGGTGAAAAAGCTCCCTTCAAAATGTGAGCTGATCTAAGCTGCCCCACTCCACCTATGCAACCAGTCAGAGCCAGCTTGCTCTTGAATCAGCGAATGAGTAAGAAGCAACTCTAGGTCCTTGGGAATGGACTAAGACCACAAAAGGCCTACCCCTGAGAGCAGCTACATGTGAAACCCCAGCAGCCTGAAAAGCACAGACCATGGGTGCTCCTGGGAAGATATCACAGAGAAGGGCAGCAAACAGCAGAAGCTGCGGAGATTCGGGAGCTTGCCTCGGGCAAAATCCTTGCTCCTTAGCTCCATACACAGAGTTCCTTCCCATCTCACTCAGATTTCTGACTAAAATGGGAAGGAAAAATCTCTACAGTGATGGTAAATTGTGACCAAGAGCAACAACCTCCCTCCAAGGAAAACAAAAAGAAGTTATTGACCCTGGAAAATTTTTACAGAGGAAAAACTCAAGCTACAAAGGAAATACAAGTGGCAGCTTCCACACTAAAGGACCACAAAACCTAGAACATGATAGGCAAGAGAATTGGGTCTTCAACCAAGGATCACCTATCCATCAAAATTGACTATATACTTGCAGGGGAAAGTATGGGCATTCAACAAAATAGAAGATTTCCCAGTATTTGTAAAGAAAAAAACAGAACTATAAGTGGAAAGTTTGATATCCAAACACAAGATCAAGAGAAACATGAAATGGTAAATAAGAGAGGGAAAAGTGAAAAAAAAAATTTTATTCAAACTTTCTTTTTTAAGGGCTAAAATTAGATCAAATTCTATGTATTAATATATGGGGGAAATGTTATTTGTAACTCTCAAAAATTATATTCAATATCATGGTAATTAGAAGAATCATTCACAGGAAGAGACTGGGGCATTAAGGGGCTATGAGATGATATGCAAAAAGGGGGGGGAATCAAAAATGGCACCAAGAGATACTTCAAGAAATAAAATAAATAGTATAATCTTTATCACACAAAGATACAAATGGGCAGGGGAGAGGAAGAATACTCTTATTAGAAGGAGAGAAAGAGAATGCTAATAGGTAATACATAAACCTTACTCTCAGTGAAATCAATTCTGAGAGGGAAGAGAATCTAGACCACCGGGGTCTTGAATTCTATCTTATCTGACAGGGAAAGTGAGAAGGGAAAACTAAGGTGGGTAGGTTGGGGAAAAGTACAAAAAGGGAGGTAAAGAGAGGGGGGAGGGAACATAACAGATCCTAAAAAAAAGAAGGGAACAAAAAGGGAGGGGCCAGAAAGGGAGGCATATTAAGGGAGGGGATTAGGGGAATTGATTAAAAGGAAACCACCAGTTTAAAAGGATGTAGCAAAAGAAGAAAGGACAGAACTAGGAGAGGATATCAAAATGCTGGAGAATACAAAAGTGACAATCCTAACATTGAATGTGAATGGGATGAAATCACCCATAAAATGAAAGCAAATAGGAGAGTGGATTAGGATCCAAAATCCTACCATATGTTGTCTACAAGAAACACACCTGAGGCGAGTAGATACTCACAAGGTTAGAATCAAAGATTGGAGCAAAACCTGTTGGGCCTCAAGTGATAGAAAGAAGGCAGGAGTTGCAATCATGATATCTGACAAAGCCAAAGTAAAAATAGATCTGATTAAAAGGGATAAGGAAGGTAAATACATCCTGATAAAAGGGAGTATAGACAATGAGGAAATATCACTAATCAACAAGTATGCACCAAATGGTATAGCATCCAAATTTCCAAAGGAGAAACTAGTGGAATTGAAGGAGGTAATAGATAGTAAAACTGTACTAGTGGGAGACTTGAATCTACCACTATCAAATTTAGATAAACCAAATAAAAAATAAATAAGAAAGAGATAAAAGATGTGGATGAAATCTTAGAAAAATTAGGGTTAATATGTCTATGGAGAAAAATAAATAGGTACAGAAAGGAATACATCTTCTTTTCAGAAGCACATGGTACATTCACAAAGATTGACCATATACTAGATTATAAAAACATGGCAAACAAAAGCAGAAAAGCAGAAATAATAAATGCAACCTTTTCAGACCATAATGAAATAAAAATAATGATCAGGGACTTCCAGTCAAGATGGCTGCTTAGAGAAAGCTAAAGTTCAGATCTCCAGAAAACCCTTCCCGACCGATCTGAAACTATAAGCTCCTAAGGCGCCGAAATTCAAAACGATCAACAGCATAGACCCTGGGACTCCTCCTCCTGGACCTGGACCTGGATCAAAAGGTACAGCCCCCCTCAAAAGCCAGAACCCGAGATCACTTGGACCTAAGTGGTAGGAGCGCAGAGTCCAAGACTCCGGGAAGCCGCAGCCCCGCCCCTATCAGAGAGCAGGGTCGTCTGAACAACAACCCTCAGGGCCTTCTATCCAAGTCCCAGTGAAAGTCACTGCCCTCGGAGCTCCCCCCGCAGAGAGCAGGCTTGTCTGAAACAACAGCAACCCTCAGGGTGGGCAAGACAGCCTCACGGGCTGGATCCTCCTATCCAAGTCTCAGTGAAAGTTACTGCCCTCGGAGCTCCGGGGAAGCTGCAGCCCATCCCTCCACAGGCCGACGAAACAGCCTCACGGCCAGCTATTCTGAAGGCAACTTCCGGAAAGCAACCCAACCCTGAGAGCCGGGGGAGAGTGTGGCCTCCTGGTCCGACCTTTCCATTCCAGTTCCAGTGAGGCATATTCATTTTAACCCAGGGAAAGCTCATAGAACCGACAATCTGCCCAGGACTAAAGCCTCTGAACACCAGACAGAGATAAGAAAAACTAATCCTCCACATTCAGAGATGGCAAACTCCACAGAAGCACAGAAGGCCCAAAATACCAAGAAAAATAAGAAGAAAGGGGCAACTTTGGAAACATTCTATGGAGCCAAAATACAAAATACAGAGCAGATAGAAGATGATATACAAGAAAATGCTCCAAAATCTTCCAAAGGAAATGGAAACTCTCCACAAACCCATGAAGAATTTGAATCAGAAATGACCAAAAAGATGGAAGCCTTCTGGGAGGAAAAGTTGGAAATAATGCAAAAGAAACTCAAGCATCTACAAAACCAGTGTGATGAAACTGAAAAGGAAAACCAGGCTTTAAAGGCCAGAATCAGGCAGCTGGAAGACAACGATCATGTAAAAGAGCAAGAATTAATAAAGCAAAGCCAAAATACCAAGAAATTAGAAGAGAACATAAAATATCTCACCAACAAGATGACAGATCTGGAAAATAGAAGGAGAAGAGATAATTTAAAAATAATCGGACTCCCAGAAAAGCCAGAAATAAACACTAAACTGGACATGGTGATACAAGATATAATCAAAGAAAATTGCCCAGAGATTCTAGAACAAGGGGGCAATACAGCCACTGACAGAGCTCACAGAACACCTTCTAAACTAAACCCCCAAAAGACAATTCCCAGGAATGTAATTGCCAAATTCCAAAGCTATCAAGCAAAAGAAAAAATCGCCAGAAAAAGACAATTTAGATATAAAGGAATGCCAATCAGAGTCACACAAGACCTTGCAAGTTCTACTCTGAATGATCGTAAGGCATGGAACATGATCTTCATAAAGGCAAGAGAGCTGGGTCTCCAACCAAGAATCAGCTACCCAGCAAAACTGACTATATACTTCCAAGGGAAAGTATGGGCATTCAACAAAATAGAAGACTTCCAACTTTTTGCAAAGAAAAGACCAGAGCTCTGTGGAAAGTTTGATACCGAAAATCAAAGAGCAAGGAATACCTGAAAAGGTAAATATTAAGGAAAGGGGAAAATGTTATCTTCTTCTTTTACGCAAACTCTCTTCTGTAAGGACTACATTTATATCAATCTAGGTATACTAATATGTGGGGAAAATGTAATGTATAAATAGGGGGTAAAGAAAGTCCAAATAGAATAATCATTCTCACACAAAGATTCACATGGGAAGGGGAGGGGAAGAAAACTCCTATAAGAAGGAGAGGGAGGGGGGGGTTACTTAAACCTCAATCTCAGGGAAATCAACTCTGAGAGGGAAAAACATCCAGATCCATTAGGATCTTGAATTCTATCTTACCCAACAAGGGTAGGGAGAAGGGAAAACCAAGGGGGGGAGGGAGAGAGGGAGAACAAAAAGGGAAGGAAAGAGAGGGGGGAGGGGAGGGAACAAAAAGTGAGGGACTAAAAAGGGAAACATCAAGGGAGGGGACAAGGGGGACTGATTCAAAGTAAATCACTGGACTAAAAGGTAGAGCCGAAGAAGAAAAGGTTAGAATTAGGGAAGGCAATCAAAATGCCAGGGAGTCCACAAATGACAATCATAACTTTGAACATGAATGGGATGAACTCAGCCATAAAATGTAGATGATTAGCAGAATGGATTAGAATTCAAAACCCTACCATATGTTGTCTTCAAGAAACACACATGAGGCGGGTTGACACCCACAAGGTCAGAATTAAAGGATGGAGTAAGACCTTCTGGGCCTCAACTGATAGAAAGAAGGCAGGATTGGTAATCATGATATCTGATAAAGCCAAAGCAAAAATAGACCTGATCAAAAGGGATAGGGAAGGTAATTATATTTTGTTAAAAGGGACTCTAGACAATGAGGAAATATCATTAATCAACATGTATGCACCAAATAATATAGCACCCAAATTTCTAATGGAGAAACTAGGAGAATTGAAGGAAGAAATAGACAATAAAACCATACTAGTGGGAGATTTAAACCAACCATTATCAAATTTAGATAAATCAAATCCAAAAATAAATAAGAAAGAGGTAAAAGAAGTGAATGAAATCTTAGAAAAATTAGAATTAATAGACATATGGAGAAAAATAAATAGGGATAAAAAGGAATACACCTTCTTCTCAGCACCACATGGCACATTCACAAAAATTGACCATACATTAGGTCACAGAAACATAGCACACAAATGCAGAAAAGCAGAAATAATGAATGCAGCCTTCTCAGATCACAAGGCAATAAAAATAATGATTAGTAATGGTACATGGAAAACCAAATCTAAAACCAATTGGAAATTAAACAATATGATACTCCAAAACCCTTTAGTTAAAGAAGAAATCATAGAAACAATTAATAATTTCATCGAGGAAAATGACAATGGCGAAACATCCTTTCAAACCTTTGGGGATGCAGCCAAAGCGGTAATCAGAGGTAAATTCATATCCCTGAATGCTTATATTAACAAACAAGGGAGAGCAGAGATCAATCAATTGGAAATGCAAATGAAAAAACTCGAAAGCGATCAAATTAAAACCCCCCAGCAGAAAACCAAACTAGAAATCCTAAAAATTAAGGGAGAAATTAATAAAATCTAAAGTGATAGAACTATTGATTTAATAAATAAGACAAGAAGCTGGTACTTTGAAAAAACAAACAAAATAGACAAAGTACTGGTCAATCTAATTAAAAAAAGGAAGGAAGAAAAGCAAATAAACAGCATTAAAGATGAAAAGGGGGACAGCACCTTCAATGAAGAGGAAATTAAGGCAATCATTAGAAATTACTTTGCCCAATTATGGTGATGGAATACTATTGTGCTAAAAGGAATAATAAAGTGGAGGAGTTCCATGGAGACTGGAACAACCTCCAGGAAGTGATGCAGAGCGAGAGGAGCAGAACCAGGAGAACATTGTACACAGAGACTAATACACTGTGGTATAATCGAACGTAATGGACTTCTCCATAAATGGTGGTGTAATGTCCCTGAACAATTTGCAGGGATCCAGGAGAAAAAAACACCATTCATAAGCAAAGGATAAACTATGGGAGTGGAAACAACGAGGAAAAGCAACTGCCTGAATACAGAGGTTGAGGGGACATGACAGAGGAGAGACTCTAAATGAACACTCTAATGCAAATACTATCAACAAAGGAATGGGTTCAAATCAAGAAAACATCTAATGCCCAGTGGACTTACGCGTCGGCTATGGGGGATGGGGGGGTTGGGGGGGAGTAAAAGAAAATGATCTATGTCTTTAACGAATAATGCTTGGAAATGATCAAATAAAATATATTTTAAAAAAATAATGATCAGTAAAGGTATGTGGAGAGCCAAATCAAAAATTATTTGGAAATTACATAATATCATTCTCCAAAATTGGCTAGAGAATAAATCATCAAAACAATAATTTCATTGAAGAAAATGACAATGATGAGATATCCTTTAAAAATCTATGGGATGCAGCCAAATCAGGATTCAGGGGGAAATTTATATCTTTGAGTTCATATGTTAACAAATTAAGGAGGGTAGAGGTCAATGAATTGGACATGCAAATCAAAAAACTTGAAAGTGAACAAATTAAAAATCCCTAGAACAAAACTAAATTCGAGATCCTAAAAATTAAGGGAGAAATAATAAAAGTGAAAGTGAAAGAACTATTGTACTAATGTAAAACTAGAAACTGCTATTTTGAAAAAAAAACAAACAAAATAGACAAACTACTGGTCAATCTAATAAAAAAAAAGGAAAGAAGAAAAACAAGGTAATAGTGGAGATGAAAAGGGAGACCACACCTCCAGTGAAGAGGAAATGAAGGCAATCATTAAAAACTCTATTGCCCAATTATATGGCAAAAAATATGCTAATCTAGGTGATATAGATGAATGTTTACGAAAATATAAATTGCCTAGATTAACATAAGAAGAAATAGAATTCTAAAATAATCCCATATCAGAAAAAGAAATTGAACAAGCCATCAAAGATCTCCTTAAGAAAAACATCCCCAGGGCCTGATGAATTAACAAGGGAATTCTATCAAACATCAAAGAAAATTTCAAAGTTCATTTGGAGAAGAACAAAAGATCAAGGATATCCAGGGAAAAAATGAAAAAAAAAAATCACAAAGGAAGGTGGCCTTTGTAGTACCAGATCTCAAATTATGGTGGCCTTTGTAGTACCAGATCTCAAACTATACTATAAAGCAGTGGTCATCAAAACAATTTGGTAATGGCTAAGAGGCAGAAAGGAGGATCAGTGGAATAGACTGGGGATAAGTGACCACAGCAAGAAAGTCTATGACAAGCCCAAACATCATAGCTTTTGGGACAAAATGTAAAATAAATAATTTTGATTACATCAAATTAAAAAAGTTTTGTACAAACAAAACCAATGCAAACAAAATTAGAAGGGAAGTAACAAATTGGGAAACAATCTTCATAACAAAATCTCTGACAAAGGTCTAATTACCCAAATTGACAAAGAACTAAATCAATTGTACAAAAAAATCAAGCCATTCTATAAGTAATAAATGAGCAAGGGACATGAATAGGCAATTTTCAGTCAAAGGAATCAAAACTATTAATAAGCACATGAAACAGTGTTCTAAATCTCTAATAATCAGAGAAATGCAAATCAAAACAACTCACCTCATACCTAGAAGATTGGCTAACATGACAGCAAAAGAAAGTAATGAATGATGGGGAGAGGGGGTGTGGAAAAGTTGGGATATTTGCATTGCTGGTAGACTTGTGAATTGATCCAACCATTCTGGAGGGCCATTTGGAACTATGCCCAAAAGGGGCTAAAAGACTGTCTGCCCTTTGATCCAGCCATAACACTGCTGGGTTTGTACCTCAAAGAGATAATAAGGAAAAAGACATGTACACGAATATTCGTAGCTGCACTCTTTTTGGTGGCAAAAAATTGGAAAATGAGGGGATGCCCTTCAGTTGGGGAATGGCTGAACAAATTATGGTATATGTTGGTGATGGAATTACTATTCTGCTCAAAGGAATAATAAAATAGAGGAATTCCATGGGAACTGGAAGAGCCTCCAAGAAGTAATGCAGAGTGAAAGGAGCAGAACCAGGAGAACATTGTACACAGAGACTGATACACTGTGGTACAATTGAATGTAATGGATTTTTCCATTAGTGGCAATGCAGTGATCCTGAAGAACCCAGAGGGATCTATGAGAAAGAACACTATTCGCATTCAGAAGAAAAACTGTGGGAGTAGAAACACCGAAGAAAAACAACTGCTTGATTACATGGGTCTAGGGGGATATGTTTGGGGATGTAGACCATAAAGGAACATCCTAGTGCAAACAACAGCAGCATGGAAACAGGTTATGATCAAGAACACATGTAATACCCAGTGGAATTGCGCATCAGCAATGGGAAGGGTGGGCAGGGTGAGGGGAGGGAGGGATAGTATATGATTTTTGTAACCAAGGATTAATGTTTGAAATTGACCAAATTAAAAAATAAATGAAATGAAATGAAATGAAAAAAAGAAAAAAGAGTATGTGAGGCCACATTTGAATTAAGGACTTTTTAAAAAATTTAATTTATTTAGTCAATTTTTAGAACATTATTCCTTGGTTACAAGAATTATATTCTTTCCCTCCCTGCCCTCTCCCTACCCTTCCTGAATCTGTTGCTCAATTTCATTGGGTATTACATGTATCCTTGATCAGAACCAATTTCTATGTTGTTGGTGTTTGCATTATGATGATCATTTAGAGTCTACCTCCCCAGCCATATCTGAGTTAAGGACCTCTTGTTTCTAGGCCTAGCTCTCAATTTGCTAAGCCACCTGTCATTCTTTTTTAGAACTCTGTGCATTAAAAAAAAAAAAAAAACCCACTGGTAACCAGGAAAGCAGTTTTGTAGTTTTTGAACAGTCAGATTAATTTCACTGAAACAGATTAAAAAATATTAATCATGGAAAATGGCAAAATTTCATTTCATTTATAGTAAATAGAATCTCATATTTTATAAGGCCTAAATTGCAAATCCTCGTTAGTATGATACCTTTGTCTTTGACTAGAGATACTTGATCCATGAAATATGATAACTTATTAGACAAAAAAAAAATTCTACTTAGATTCATTTATTTCCAAAGAGAATAGAATTTTGAGGGTTTTTAAAGTCTACTTTCTCTCATAACATGTTTCTAGGATCTTCCTAAAATATAGTATTTGATTTAAGTTCCTTTAAGCTGTAAATGTCTGATATTCTGACCTTTCAATTTTTATTTAATTTTTAATTTTAAAAATAAATTAATAATACATTTAAGTATTGATTGATTTTATTATTCATTCTTTTACTTAAGTAAACAGGTATGTTTTAATTAATTTAATTTAGTTTTCCATTTAATTTTTTTTCAATTTGGGATTGTTTCAATAGCACAAGCATCATTGGACTCCCATCCAGATGAATAACAATTAATACATGAAATCCCAAAACATTTCACAACGGCGAACTATTACGGTAGTTCCTTAATGAATTTTAGGATTGTACGATGTAATTTTTTACTTCATCCAGACCTAGGGAATATTTTTCTATTCTTGGAAAATCTTTGTTCTTTAGAAATGATCCTATAGCAGCATCATTTTCAGGTTCATTATGTAAAGAATTAGAAAATCTATTCATCTGAATAAGTAGATGCAAAATTACACTTTTAATTTTTCTTTCCAAAGGAAATCGAAGTCAACAAGAAGAAAGACCGCCGGAAAATACTTAAGGCTATTAAGAAAGTTAGAGATTTTTGGGAAAAAAATCATCATTTCGTCTTATTATAGAAATTGATGGAAAGAAGACACAGAACCTGAAAGATGGCAAAAATGGAAAATGCAATTACTTTTGTTATATTGACTTTTCATCATTTTACTTCTGTTACTTTTGTTATATGAACTTTTAAGGGATTTTACTTCCATGTTACTTTTGTTATATGAACTTTTAAGGGATTTTAGTTCCATGTTACTTTTGTTATATGAACTTTTAATCATTTTATTACTGTTACTTTTGTTATTATTAACTTTTAATTATTTCACTTTCATGTTACATTTGTTATATGAACTTTCAAGGGATTTTACTTCCATGTTATTTTTGTTATTACTAACTTTTAATCATTTCACTTCCATGTTACTTGTTATATGAACTTTTAATCATTTTATTACTGTTACTTTTTTTATTAATTTTTAATCATTTCACTTTCGTGTTACATTTGTTATATGAACCTTTAAGGGATTTTACTTCCATGTTACTTTTGTTATATGAACTTTTAAAGGATTTTACTTCCATGTTACTTTTGTTATATGAACTTTTAAGGGATTTTACTTCCATGTTACTTTTGTTATATGAACTTTTAATCATTTTATTACTGTTACTTTTGCTATTATTAACTTTTAATCATTTCACTTTCATGTTACTTTTGTTATATGAACCTTTAGGGATTTTACTTCCATTTTACTTTTGTTATATGCACGTTACTTTTGTTATTGTTAACTTTTAATCATTTCACTTCTATGCTACTTTTTTATATGAACTTTTAAGCATTTTATTACTGTTACTTTTGTTATTATTAACTTTTAATCTTTTCACTTCTATGTTACTTTTGTTATATGAACTTTTAAGGGATTTTACATCCATGTTACTTTTGTTATATGAAGTTTTAAGGATTTTACGTCCATGTTACTTTTGTTATATGAACTTGTAAGGGATTTTACTTCCTTGTTACTTTTGTTTCATGAACCTTTAGGGATTTTACTTCCATGTTACTTTTGTTATATGCACGTTACTTTTGTTATTATTAACTTTTAATTATTTCACTTCTATGTTACTTTTGTTATATCAACTTTTAAGGGATTTTACATCCATGTTACTTTTGTTATATGAACTTTTAAGGAATTTACTTCTATGTTACTTTTGTTATATGAACTTTTAATGGATTTTACTTCCATGTAACTTTTGTTATATGAACGTTTAAGGTATTTTACTTCCATATTACTTTTGTTATATAAACTTTTAAGGAATTTACTTCCATGTTTCTTTTGTTATATGAACTTTTAAGGGATTTTACGTCCATGTTACTTTTGTTATATGAACTTTTAATCATTTTATTACTGTTACTTTTGTTATTATTAACTTTTAATCATTTCACTTTCATGTTACATTAGTTATATGAACCTTTAAGGGATTTTACTTCCATGTTACTTTTGTTATATGAACTTTTAAGGGATTTTATATACATTTTACTTTTATTATATGATCTTTTAAGGAATTTACTTCTATGTTACTTTTGTTATATGAACTTTTAATCATTTTATTACTATTACTTTTGCTATTATTAACTTTTAATCATTTCACTTTCATTTTACTTTTGTTATATGAACCTTTAGGGATTTTACTTCCATGTTACTTTTGTTATATGCACGTTACTTTTGTTATTATTAACTTTTAATTGTTTCAATTCCATGTTACTTTTGTTATATGAACTTTTAAGGGATTTTACATCCATGTTACTTTTGTTATATGAACTTTTAAGGATTTTTCTTCCATGTTACTTTTGTTATATGAACTTTTAACGGATTTTGCTTCCAAGTAACTTTTGTTATATGAACTTTTAATGGATTTTACTTCCATGTAACTTTTGTTATATGAACTTTTAAGGAATTTTACTTCCATGTTACTTTTGTTATATGAACTTTTAATCATTTTATTACCATTACTTTTGTTATTATTAACTTTTAATCATTTCACTTCTATGTTTCTTTTGTTTCATTATTAACTTTTAATTATTTCATTTTTAAGTAAGTATTATTTTGATAGAGGATAATTTTTGCACAGGTTAATAATTGTTAGTATCATACATATAACATATGAAAAAATGGTCATAATATGCACGTATACTTTTTTATAAGAACCAATATGGAATTTCCTCCATATGACCATAATGTAAAAAGCAATCATTCTAATCTAACAAAATATTTAGTTATTTTTCCTTTTCAACTTTTCATTGCCACTGCCACCAGCTTTAAATAATCTGTCTCAAGTACTCTTTATTAGTTCATAATCCCAGAGAACTCAATAGGCTTTAGTCAAGCCCTCATGATGCTCTGTTACTTTTGTTTCAGAATCTATATATAAACAAAAGAAATGCATATAAAAATCAGTACATGTTATAGATTTCCTGTAAGGATTCATATTGTTCATGAGAATCTCCTTATTACCTTACTTTTTTGTCATAATCCTCTCCAAATCATATTTTAAGAGCTACAAAGTATAGTTTTATATTCATCACTCTCTTATAGAATTTAGTTTAAATTTCTATCAAAATATTTTAAATAACAATGAAAATAACTTCATAAAACTTTCCCCCTTAAAATTTCAGTTCATTCTCTCATAAAGGTATAAAAGCTCAGTGGAATAAGGATACCTCTATAGGATTCATACATAGGCACAGGCAGCACTTATGCTTTGGGACATGGGTGAACAGAACACGTTGGAGGGCAATGAAATTAGAGCTAAGAGATATCCCAAAACTATCCTCATTAAGGACATTGTAACATGTAAGGCATCCATTGATGTTAAGTGAGCAGCCTAGATGTAATCATAAAACTGACTGGACAGGACCCTTCCTCCTGATAGGGAATATTTTAATATGGATACTTGCACACACATATGTATTTCCATTTAAGTGTGTATACACATATATACAATAATCTATACTAATAAATAAGCATCATATGAAACTGAGAAACACTAGCAGCTATCCCAATAAATATAAGAGTAATGAAAAAATACCAATTCTCCCCAATACTATTTGAAATTTTTCTGGAAATACAATAGTAAGAAGAAAGACAAATCCAGGACCTAAAGGGATGAAAACAGGAGTATATCTAGTTATTCTTATTTGCTTATAACTGACAGATGTCTTAGACAATCCTAAAAAATCAGGAGATATTGTAACTGAGATGAGAATTTATAGCAAATTTCCATTCTACAAAGTAAACCCTCAAAAATCAATTCTATTTCTATATAATAGCCAAAAAGATTCAATGGGAAGTAAAAGAGATAAAAATCACATTGTAAATAACTATAAATAGCTGCAAATAACATGTTAGGATCAAACTACTGAAATATACAAACTAATTGTATAAACAACATTATAAAGTGATCCTTCAGGAAGAAAAGAAAACTGTAAATAGCTGGAGGGAATATTCATTATTCATGACTGGTGATCATAATTTAGGGCAAGTGTCAGTGCTACTCTACTTAACTAATTTCTAGTGCTATGTCAATCAGATTTTTAAAGGTTACATTATGAAATTCAATAGAATTATAACAACTCAAATTAAAAAAATATATATAAAGGGAAATAATGAATGAAGACTGGGAAATATAAAGTCTGTAAATTAAATACTGAGTCCAGACTTCATACTGTTATATGGAAGCAATCACCAAAGCCATACTCTAACGATTAAAAAACTGAAAATTAAATTTTGTATATATAGTCAGTGAAGGGTGGTTTAGCATAAATGTTTGTTCTATTGTGACAAAGGCTTTTTTCTATATCAAAAAATTATGTGGTTTAGGTCGTTTTTCTTTTCTATATGATTGTCTTTACTCTTTTCCTTATGTTAAACTATCTTTTGTATTCCCCCCATAAATCTAATTTTTTTAACCACAGATTGGTTTTTGGATCAATCACTGTATTTTGTTGACAGAATTTTACTAAAAATTGTTAAATTAAGTTTCATTAAATGTCTGGACTTCTGTAATTTTTCCTTCCCTTGTTTAGGTGTTAGGATTATAATTATTCAGTGAAATTTAATAGTGCTTTCTCAATGTTTTGAAAATATTTTATGTGTATAGTAATACTATAATTATTCTTTGAAAGTTTGACTCAATTCAGGACTAGGAATTTTTCACCAATATCCCCTGAATTCCCACTTTGGCATGGCATTTCATTTATACTTTGATTTCTTTCTCTCAATTGGATTATTAAAGAACTTTATATGGGATTCTGTTAGTTTGGATATTTAACATGCTCGAAGATTTTTCTCTATTTTGTATTTTCAGTTTTATCATCATAAAATCATATAAAGTTGGAAATTATTTGATTCCAGTTTTGTGTTTTATTATATTTTCTAGATTCTTAATTGGATTTTCTTCCATCTTTCTAATCATGTTGATGATTTGTCAAATTTGTTCATCTTTTTCAAAAAATCAACTTGTAGTTTTATGCATTATTTTCATCATTTGCAAAGTGGATTTTTTACTTAGTTTTCTCTAATTTTTCATAGTTCATTTTTCTATATTTTCTATTTATTAGCTGCGTTTCAGATATTTTAGTATGTTATTTCATCCTTACAATTTCCAATTGCATTTCCTGTTTTACCTAAAAGTTTATCAATTAAAAAGTCATGTTGGTTTTCCAAGTTATGTCTCTTAAAATTGTTTTATGTTATTTCAAATTTTTTAAATTGTCTTTTCTTTTTCCTATAAAATGTGGGAAATGAATAATAAACTCTTTTATGAATTTATATTGTCAATCAAATTTCTATATTGGCCATGTTGAAAAAATACGAATGTCTTATTCTGTACTCTTGAGTCTTTGATTTATCAGGAGGCAAATAGTATGCTTTTTCATTAAGCATCTTGAATGATGGTTGGTCATTACACTGATTAGAATTCCTAATTTGTTCAATGTTTTTGTCATTACCATATTGTTCTCCTTGGCTCTGTTTACTTGTCTCTCCTTCACACTTTACAAGTCTTCCCATTATTTTCTCAAACCTTCTTCCATTATTTATTGAAATACAATACCATTCTATCATATTTCCATCACATAACTTTCAGCCATTCCCCAATTTGTGGGCTTGCCTTCAAATTTCTATCCCTAGCCACATTAAAAAGGTATATAATATATTTTAAAATATGTATGCAAATACATATATGTGATATATAATATCCTGATGTATATGACTATCACTCCCTTCCTCTGGCCTCCCTCTCATTACCCCATTTTCCCACAGTAAGGCCAGCTACATCTCTCACTATGAGTTCTAAGGGGGTAGTATCCTTTTTTATACTTTTTAAACTTTTACCTTATATCTTAGTACCAATACTAAGTAAAAAGTTCCAAGGCAGAAGAACAGTAAGGTCTAGGCAAAGTTGCCAAATTTGAATGCAGGACCTGTCTGTAGGTCTGGCTCTCTAACCATTGAAAAACCCAGCTGTCCTGGTATGATCCCTTAATAATAAAGTCTTCAGCCATCATATCAGTGTGTTACGTTTACCCTATTAGGTGATTAGGAGCTGGTTACTTTAACACTATGAACATCAATTAGACTTTGGTAAGAGATATTTGCTTCAACAATATAGTAAGAAAAGAATTCCAAATATTACCCCAACACGTTTTCTCCTATTTCAACACAATCACAGGCAAGGATGAGATCATACTTAACTTGGATTTGATCCACCAAATTTACTTACAAATCTCTCACTGAACAATGGAAGACTCTCTCTCTCTCTCTTTTTTTTTTTTTTTTTTTTTTTGCTTTTAAGCATAGCCCAGCCTGGACCCCAGGCCCCAGACTTTCTGTAAGTGGCTAGAGCTTCTGAACTTTTAAAATGCACAAGGCCTGGCCATCTGCATTCTCTTTCACCTAAAAGAAGGCAAAAAAGACACAAAATGACAAAAGTCACAGCATGGCATGTACTCCCAACTTTAGCTCAAATCCAGGTATCACATGATCTGAGAGCCCTATGGCAACTGGCCATCCTCACACACTCTACAGGAAGGGAAGGGCCTTGACCATGTTTCCCATTGGATACTTTTGAGTATACCCCAGTTCTACAGCCCATCAAAAAGGCTCCTCTTCACCACATTGTCAGAGGACTCAAAACAAATACCTTGCAAATACTCCACAGCCTGCAGGGAGATCAACCTATGCCAGTTCATAGATGGATCTGTTTGGTTGGCTTTCCATTATGATCACAATAAATGTTTCTGAAATAAGAAAAGTACCCCAAATGCCTAAGATTAACCACTATTTCATGATGGAAAATCCTTCATCAAGGGACTGAAACTACAGTTCTCAAAAGAAAAATTGTAAGTTATCATCAACTTTATTAAACATGATTGCAAATCGTTAATAAAATTGTATGCATTAACAGAATGGGGGCTCTACCTCAGGAGGTAGCATTACAAAAGGTCAGAACTGCCAATTTTGGAGAGGATATATAAAAATTAGCACAATGAGTTGTTCTACCTTTGACATGGCATATCCATTTGGGAAAACAATTTGGAATTATAATTTTGAAAAAGTGACTTAAAATGTCTATCCCCTTTGAATATTTTACTCTCAAGCATACATTCCCAAGAAACAAAAAAACTAAAAAGTTCCCCCTGACATCTAAATATTCATTATACCCTTTATGTTGTTGGAGGCAATTAGGGGAAGAAGTGGTTAGCATGCCGGGCATGGTGTCAGAAGACACAAGTTCAGATCTAGTTTCAGTTACTCATATCCTAGGCAAATCGCTTAAATGTTATATTGCCTGTGTCTTGGCTCAAATTTTGCTCAAATAAACTCGGACAGTATAACATTTAAATGAAGTAGTTTCTGGGAATTTTTTAAGGTTTACAATCCTAACCTTATGAAGTAGGTTCTGAGAATTTCTAAGGTTTACAGCACCGAGCGGGCAACCTGGACAGAGCTACAAAGACTCCACATATTGCTCTAGCCTTCCAGGAGGTTTTGGCCTCAGGACATATCCAGTACAACCCAGCTGAATTTAATCCCATCAAAAGTGTTCAGAGGTCAGGGAAGTCCAAACTCCAAGATCCCTTCCTCACAGACTTCTGGACTTTAATATAAAGAAGGAAACAATAAGTAAATTAGGTGAACACAGAATAGTATACCTGGTAGACCTTTTGGAAGGGAAAGATTTTAAAACCAAGCAGGACATAGAAAGAGTCACAAAATATAAAATAAATAATTTTGTCTACATCAAATTAAAAAGTTTTTGTACAAAGAACACCAATGTAACTAAAATCAGAAGGGTAACAACAAATTGGGAAACAATCTTCATAAAAACTCTGACAAAGGTTTAATTACTCAAATTTACAAAGAGCTAAATCAATTGTACAAAAACCCAAGCCATTCTCCAATTGATGAATGGGCAAGGGACATGAACAGGCAGTTCTCAGCCAAAGAAATCAAAACTATTAATAAGCACATGAAAAAGTTTTCTACATCTCTTATAATCAGAGAGATGCAAATCAAAACAACTCTGAGGTATCACGTCACACCTAGCTGATTGGCTAACATAACAGCTATGAAAAATAGTGAATGCTGGAGTGGATGTGGCAAAGTAGGTACACTAATTCATTGCTGGTGGAGTTGAGAATTAATCCAACCATTCTGGAGGGCAATTTGGAACTATGCCCAAAGGGCGATAAAAGAATGTCTGCCCTGTGATCCAGCCATAGCACTACTGGGCTTGTACCCCAAAGAGATTATAAGGAAAAAGACTTGTACAAGAATATTCATAGCTGCACTCTTTGTGGTGGCCAAAAATTGGAAAATGAAGGGATGCCCTTCAATTGGGGAATGGCTGAACAAATTGTGTATATGTTGGTGATGGAATACTATTGTGCTAAAAGGAATAATAAAGTAGAGGAATTCCATAGTGACTGGAACAACCTCCAGGAAGTGATGCAGAAGGAAAGGAGCAGAACCAGGAGAACATTGTACACAGAGACTGATACATTGTGGTACAATCGAAGGTAATGGACTTCTCCATTAGTGGAGATGCAATGTCCCTGAACAATCTGCAGGGATCTAAAAAACACTATCCACAAGCAGAAGATAAACTGTGGTTGTAAAAATACAGATGAAAAGCAACTGCTTGACTACAGGGGTGGAGGGGATATGACTGAGGAGAGACTCTATATGAACACTCTAATGCAAATACCAACAACATGGAAATTGGTTTGAATCAAGAACACATGTGATACCCAGTGGAATTGCGTGTTGGCTGTGGGAGAGGTGGTGGGAGTGGGGGAGGTAAGAAAAGAAAATGATCTTTGTTTCCAATGAATAATGTTTGGAAATGACCAAATAAAAATTAAAAAATAAATAAAAATAAAACCCTTTTCTCTCCCTACTCAAGTTTGGGGGAACTCAGGCTTTGGCAGCCTGAGCCCCCTGCTAGTCAAGTTGACTGACCCTGGGTTTGGCCCCTTGGCCACAGTTCAGAAACAGGGCAATAGGAGCTGAGGTAAAGCCTGACAGAATCAAAATGCCTTTTTTCAGGTTTCTCTTCTCTCAGTCCCTTCAATTGAGAAGTGTTGGGGGGAAATTTCCTGTCACAAGCAGGAAAAAGTGGGTAACCCTCAGGATAAAGTCTTATTCCACCTTCTCTCTTCAGCTTCTCCCCACTGAAAGACCAATTGCTCTTCTGAAGATAACCTTCTCTTCCTCAAGATTCCAACCTCCTGTTCCTGGTGCCCCTTCCCCAATGAAGTGATCAGATCCACACACTCTTCAGCCTGGCACTTTTTGTTTAGTGCCTGCCTCTGTCACAAGATCTAATGTTGGGCATTTTAAGTGAAAAATTCAATTATTTAGTTTTTTATTTAAAATTATTCATCTAGTGTGTCATAGAATGATTGAAAATATTTCTTTATTCTGAACTTAAGCATTACATAAAGTGAGCATGTCTCAAAGTAGAAAAGTGGTTTGTATATAGAATTAAGAATCTCTACCATATGGAGCTAGAATTATTTTTATTGGTATATAATACATTCAAAATGTTTCTTTCAAATTTATCCTGTTTCTATGGTTTATAAAAAGGTTAATTCTAGGCTTCCTTCTGTTATCTTTTATGGAGATCCTAGGTTTTTTTTTTTTTTATAAGAACCCAATATTTGATCAATTACCCCAAATCTATACCACTGAGTCTCCAATGTCTCTTAGACAGTACCATAATGTTGAGATGATCACTGCTTTATAGTACAGTTTAAGATCTGGTACTGGTAGGCTCCCACCATTCACATTTTTCCCCCATTAGTCCCCTTGATATTCCTTTGTACTTCCAGATGAATTTTGTAATTATTTTTTCGAGTTCAATAAAATAGTTTTTTTAGTAGTTTTATTAATATGGTACTGAAAAAGTAAATTAATTTTTAGGTAGGAAGTATCATTTTATTATGTTAATTCATCCTAGCCATGAGTCATTGTACTTTCCCAATTATTTAGATCTAGTTTTAATTGTGTGTTTTGTAATTGGGTTCATATAATTCCTGCTTGTCTTGGCAAGTAGATTGCTAAATATTTTATATTGTCTAGGGCAATTAAAATGAAATTTCTTTTTCTAAGTCTTGCTGCTGAATTGTTGTTGGAAATATGGCTGGCAGAGGGTTTCTCCCACTCCCATCTTCTGTGCTAGTTTTGTTGATTTCAGAATCTTAGCAGTAGATAGAAAGCAAACAAGAACAGTTCTAACTTTCAGAAACTGGTTGGGCCTGTGTCTTTGGGCTGAATTGAGAAGAGGCACTCGGAATCAGGATTGGGAAGCCAACACTCCTCCCACCTCCAACACCAGGAAGGAAGTAACAACCAGGCAGGAATAAGGGCTAGTCACAAGACCCAACTGCCACTCCCAGTTGCCCCTTCCCCCACCAACTATCAGTCTTGTTTCCTTTCCAAATAGCCTTCTTACCCTTCCCCCTAACTTTTTGATTTTAGTCAGTCTCTCTCTTTTCCCCTCCCTAATGTTACTCCTTTTCCAATGTCCTCCCCTCTTATTTATTCCCCTCTTACTATAGTGCCTTTTAAATGACCCCCCAACCTCTCCCTCTCTTGTGTAGCTCCCCTCCCCACATGCCCATTTATTATCCTTCTACTTCTCCATAAGAAACAATACAATTCTCTGCCCCAATGGATCTGATTGTTCTCTCTCTGAGTCAATTTCAGTGTGTATAAGATTTAAGTATTACATGTTGCCAAACTCTTCCATTCTTCCATTGAATTGATCTTCTCCCCCTCCCCCATGAGCTTCTTTATGAAAAATATATTTACCCCATTTTATCTCTTTCCAATTTCTCTTAGTATTAACCTATGTTTACACCTAGTTTTTTAAATACATTTTGACATATCATCCTATACAGTTTGTCACTGTACCCTCTTTCTAGCTAACCTGATGAAAATAACATTTTTTAAGTGTTATCAATATCTTTTCTTATAGAAATACAAATCATTTTTACCTCATTGGGTCCCTTAAAAAGTTTGGTTTTCTTTCTTTTTTCTTTCTTACCTTTTGGTGATTCTCTTGAGTTCTGTTTTGGGGTATGACATTTTCTGTATAAGTCAGGTCTTTCCTTTAGGAATGCTTGGAAGTCTTTTTAAAATTAAATTACCAAAATTTCCAGTGCATGACTATAATCAATATTGCTGGGTAGTTGATTCTTGGTTGTAGACCCAGTTTCTTCATATTCTGTAATATCATATTTTTTGCCTTGCAGTCCATCAGAGTGGATGCAGCCAGTTCCTGTGTATCCTAACTGTGCATCCATGATATCTGAATGGTTTCTTTGTAGCATCTTTTCCTTAATCTGGAAGTTCTTGAACTTGGCTATAACATTCCTTGGTGTTGTCAATTAGCTATTAAATGCAGCAGGTGGTCTGTGGATTCTTTCAATCTCTACTTTATCCTCTTGTTCAAGAATGCCTGAGCAGTTTTCTTGAATAATTTCCTGTAGAATGATATCCAGACTTTTTTCTTTGGTCATAATTTTCTGGTAGTCCAATGTTTCTTAAATTGTCTCTTCTGGATCTATTTTTTAGGTCTTTTTTCCCAACGATCCCTTTTTCTTCTGCAGAGAACTGGAATTAAAAAATGAAGAGATGGAATTGAAAAGAATAATAGAAGAAGAAGGTCAGAAATATAAAAAAGACCTCAAGGAAATTGATGAAAGTGTGAGAGTACAGTTCATATATATATATATATATATATATATATATATATGAACTGTATCTATGATTAAAAACCCAGTGTCTGGCTCACATATTTTCCCTCTTCTTTGTGAATAAAATCTAAATTCTGTGACTTCCAAACTGAAACCAGAGGGTTCTACAATTAATATCCAGTGTACCTTGAAATAAATCTTATTATATATACATATATGCATATAAATCTCATATACTCACAGCTTAGCAAAGGACCAGACACATAAAAAGCATTTAATAAAGGTCATTTTTTTCTTTCTATATACACATGACAAGATGTATAAATATATACATACACACATTTATATATGTGTCTCTGTGTGTGTAACTTACATCTATATATACACCTCTATCAAAGAACAGGATACATTTTTATCAAAACTCTCCTAACATCATTCTAACTGCAAATGGTCTGGTCCCTGTAATTTCCCAGTTCTTATGGCACTTTCACTAATTTTGTCTTTGAACATCTTTACTAGTCCATTCTACAAAATTATAATCTCCCTGGAGACAGAATCTGTCTTTTCCCTTTCATATACAATACTACACACAGAGAGTGGTTTCATTTTATAATATTAAGAAGGAAGACCTACAATGAAGTCCTCCTTCTAATGTCCATCCTGGATGTCTAAACCTCACCAAGTTGGTAACATCTTAATGCTCTGGGAAACTCTCTGCAACTAGAGAGCAATGGAAGTGACACTTTCCTTCAAAAAGTTAATTCTTCACTGGGAGATCTTTTTGCCTTTGAATTATATCCCTAACCTCATCTACTATGTCTATTCCTATCCCCTTTCCCTTTCCCATCCCCATTTCGACCTCTATAAGAATGTCTATCCCTATCCCTAACTTCATGTTAATCCTTAAATCTATTTTGATTATTATTCCCTGACAACCTATTCATGGAATTTGTGTATAAGTATTTTTCATGTATAGTATTAAGGGGTTAATTGGAGAGCAGAGAGGCCAGATAAGTGGCTAGCAGGTACAAATGAGTTATTTATGGAATAGTTATGAATGCTGGAGAAAAAAAGGATTGAATAAATTGAAATTAATAGAATTATTATGATTGCACAAATTCCAGACTAACAACTTGATAGAGAAACTTAAAAAATACGTGAACATATCTGAAGTGAATATCAGAAATCAGCCTGAGGAGACAGTAAAAGAAGATATAACAACAGGGCAATTATTGGCCGCAGAGGATATCAGTTTAGGTAAGAGTTTGATTCTTGATTAGGCTGAAAGGAATCAATTAGTGTCAAGAAAAGAGGCAGCAGAGGTTATAATGTAAATATGGAATTTTAGCTGATAAACATTCTGTTGGTCTATTAACACAAATATTTTTAATTTTTTAATTGTACAATTTTAATTTTAAATTAAAAAATTTTTTAAAATAAAAAAAAATTTAAATGTTACATGGAGAAACAATTTTGGACAAGTTTTTTTTTTTACCATTTTAAAATTCAGATTTGCTACTTACCCTCCTCCCGCTCCCAGACAAGATGATTAATAGGAGAGAGGAGCATATACCCATACTTTCATGTTATACATACTTCCATGTTATTTCTGTCCATAGATGATAGAAGACACCTATCACTCTTACAATATAAATCTCATGAAGGTTATATTATAGGAGCAGATGTCAGGTTTTGATCTGTCCTTAGCTTCTAAAATTCTGTCTTTGGCTACAGACACTATTTTCTTCATGAATCCCTTGCAGTTATCTTGGAGACTTACTTTACTGATAATGGTTTTAGTCCTTCACAGTTGATCATGGCAAAATACTTCTGTTACTATATACATTGTTCTTCTGGTTCTGTTCACTTTTTTCTGAACTCACTCTTTCACTGTTTTTTTATGGTACAATAGTATTTCATTATAACTATATAGAACAACTTGTTCATTCTTCTCCCACATGATGAATAACCCCATAGTTACCAATTCTTTGCCACTACAAAAAAAGGTGCCAATAATATTTTGGTACAGTTAATTCCTTTTATTCTATCTTTGATCCATTTGGGATACTAAGCCTGTAATGAGACTACCGGCTCAAAGGGTATGCATAGTTGTCTTTGGGTATGGTTCCCTATAGCTCTCAAGAATGGTTGTATCAGTTCATAGTTCCACCAACAGCATATCAGTGTTTCATTTTTCCCATGTCTCCTCCAACATTTATCATTTAAGTCAGTTTAGCTAATATGAAAGTTAAGAAGACATATCTCAGAATTGTTTTAATTTAACTTTCTCTCATCAGTAGTGATTTGGAGCATTTGTTCCTATAACTGAATAATTTTAATCTCTTCCTCTGAGAACTGCCTGTTGATATCTATTTCTTGATTGGGGAATGTTTTGTATTCTTATAAATTTGACTTGGTTCTCTATATATTTGAGAAATGATGCTTTAGTCAGATACTTTATATACCCCCCCCCATTGGTTGTTTCCTAGATTTGTTGTTTCCTTTCTCATTGGTTTTATTTCAGTAAAATCTTTTAAATTTAATTAAATTAAAATACTTTTTTAAATTAAGTAAGCCATGATTTATATATTTGATTTATTTTTTCAGAAAACCAAATTTTTTTCTTATTTGTTAGTTCTATAGTTTTATTTCAATTTATTCATATCTCCCTTGATTTTCAGGATTTCCAAATTGCCGTTTAATTATGGGTTTTTAATTTGTTTTTTTATAGTTTTTTTACTTGCCTAACCAATTAATTGATGTTCTGTTTCTCTATTTTATTAATATAAGCTATGAGATATGAATTTCCTTCTAAGTAGTGCTTGGTTACATCCCATAAATTTTGTTTGCATTCCATAAATGTTGTTAATGAAATTGTTATTTGTTTCTATGATTTAATCTTTGATCCATTTGCTCTTTAGGAAAAGATTGTTTCTAATTCTAAAAATTAGTTTCTAATTTATTTTTAGTCTTCTGCATTTTGTGTCACTTTTCTAGCATTCTGGTCTGAAAAGTATGGATTTAATATTTCTGTTTCTATACATTTGGATGTGAGGCTTTTATGACCACTTATGTGGTTGATTTTTGTGAAAGTCACACATATTGCTGAGAAAATGTGCATTCCTTTCTATTTCCCTTCAGTTTTCTCCAGAGGTCTATCATGTCTGGGTTTTCTAAAGTTCTCTTTACCTTCTTAACTTCTTTCTTGTTTATTTTCTGGTTGGATTTATCTACTTTTGACAGGGGAAGGTTGAGATATTCCCCACTAGTAATATTCTTATTTTATTTTTCCTTCTGTAACTTCTTTAATTCTTCCTTTATGAATATGGATGCTATGCCATTTGATGCATAAATGTTTAATAATGATATAATTTTCATTATCTATCAAACCTTTTATCATTATGATATTTCTTTCCTTATTTCCTTTGATCAGATCAGTCTTTGCTTTTGATTTGTCTGAAATCAGATTTGCTATCCTGGCTTTTATTACTTTATTTGAGGCATAGTATATGCTACTCGAGCCTCTTTTATTCTGTGTGTGTTGTCTCCATGTTTTAAATGTGTTTCTTGTGGGCAGAATAATGTGGTGTTCTGGTGTTTAAACAACTCTGCTATCCTTTTCTGTTTTATGTGTAAGTTCAGTCCATTCACATCCACATTCCATATTACTAATTGTGTTTTCATGCATCTTATTTTCCTTGTTTATTCTTCTCTTTCTCTCTTTTCAGCCTTTCCATGTTCATAGATGTTTTGTTATTGACTATCACCTCCCCCAATTCAACCCTCCTTTTTTGTTCACCCTCAACACCTTCTTCTCTCTAACCTCCTACTTCCCTATAGGGTAAGATAAGTTTCTACAGATGAATATGGCTGTTATTTCCTTTTTGAGCTAGTTCTGATGAGAGTAAGGTCCAATCAGAGTTAAAGCACATCTCCTCCACTGGATTTGCTGTTTATGTGCCTGTTAATGAGAAATAGTTTGCCTCCTTCTAGATCTCCTTTTCTCTCTTCTCCATTTATTCTTCTTTCCCATTCCCTCCCATTTAA
Source organism: Monodelphis domestica (assembly GCF_027887165.1). Classification (NCBI taxonomy): domain Eukaryota; kingdom Metazoa; phylum Chordata; class Mammalia; order Didelphimorphia; family Didelphidae; genus Monodelphis; species Monodelphis domestica. The sequence goes on from NC_077230.1 coordinate 34,252,986, forward strand.
TATCATCCCATCTTATTTAGCTTCCTTTCTTTGATGCATACCCCTTTTATTGCTCCAATATTAAGTATTTTAGATACTTTAATCTTAAGTATTATTTTCAATATTAAGTATTTTAGATTCTTTAGCTTTAGCTTGCCTTTGAAATATTATAGATGTCTTAATTATTTCAATGATCATCTTGCCAGGTATGAATGAACTCAATTCAACTTTCGCAAAACTATCATGTATTATTCCTCTCTTGAGTTTTGAATTTAGTCATCAAATTTTGTTTTCAACTTTTTTGCATGAGAAAAGTCCAAATTTCTCTATTTCATTAAAGAGCAGTTGTTACCTTTTGGAAGTTTAATCTTGGTTTTACTCGGTGTATAATTCTAGGTTGCAGTCCTTTGAATCTTTGCTTTTCAGAATGCCATATTCTGTGCCTTCCAGTCCTTTAATGTAAAAACTGCTATGTCCTGGAGAATCCTGACTATGGCTCCTCAATATTTAAAATGTTTCCTTCTGGCAGCTTCTACTACTTTTTCTGTGGCCTGAAAGTTCTGGAATTTGGTTATAGTAGTACTGGGGTATTTTATTTTGGGTTTTCTTTCAGGAAGAGAATGGTGGATTCTGTCTATTTCTATTTCCCCCTCTTGTTTGAGGATATCGTAATATTCCCTGAGGACTTCTTAAAATATGGAATTCAGGATTTTCTATTGATCATGGTTTTCAGGTATTCTGATGATCTTCAGATGATTTCTCCTGGGTCTATTTTCTAGGCTGGTCATATTTACAATTGAAGTATTTCAGACTTTCTTCTATTTTTTTTTAATTTTGGATTTTGTTTTATTGTTTCTTGCTTATGGTTTCATTAACTTCTATCAGTCCAATTCTAATTTTAAGGAGTTTTCTTCCTTGAGTTCTTGGGTTTCCTTTTCCACTTGACTGTCTTTTCTTTAAAGGGTTGTTTCCTTCAGGTTCTGTTTTGTTTTTTTTTTTGTTTTGGGTTTGTTTTTTTGTTTTGTTTGTTTGTTTATTGTTGTTGTTTGGTCTCTATTCCCATTTGGTGGATTCAATTAATTAGGAAGTTTTTTTCTTCAATGATTTTTTTCCCCCAGCTGTTGAGTTTTTCAATTAATTCCCTTATATTTTTTAACTTCTTCCAGGGATTCTTTTTAAGATCTAAACTCCTTGCCCACTTTCTTTTGAGGCTTCACATGTTTAATTTATGGCATTGTTGTCCTCTTCTGAGCCCATATATTGATCTTCCTTGTCACTAAAGTACATTTCCCAGGTCAGTTTTTTCTTTTTTTACTTGTTTTTCCATTTTTTTCTTTCCTTTGTAACCATATTTATCTTTTGAGATCCTTCTCTGTTCCTGGAGTAAAAGGGTATATTGTTCTAAGATTACAGAGTACTCTTCTCTGGTATTTGGTGTAGGACTAGCTGCCCTTGTTCCTCGTGGTTTGCCTGTCACGGAGACAGCAGTACTGGCATGTTCTGGGGAGGTTGGCAACTGTTTCATCCAACTATATTTAGCATAATGACTTACCAGTTCCCCCATTGTTTTGTGGGTTAGTCTGGTCCCCACTATGTTGCTTCACTGCCCCTACCAAGTAGCCTGGGTGGAGAAGGCTCCCTGTTTTGATTTCTACTGCCCCAGGCTTTCCCCCACCACATGTAAGTAAGCAAATTACTTCACTGTAGTTCTAATTCCCCCTTCTTGCATCCCTGTAACCTCAAGATTCTTTTGCCATTTGGAAGTGGATAGTTCATTGTTAATTCTAGTTCCATCTTTACTCCTTTGGAGTCCCAAGGCTCTGATGTCACATGAGAGTTTGAAGGTTCCTTACCTTCTCTACCTGTATAGAGTGACTCCAGCTGGGTTCCAGGATCTGCCAGTACTATCAGATTGCTCTCTTCTCTTACCTACAGTGAGATGTTGCTCCAACTTTTCTTTGTTTTGAGGCAATTTGTTTTGTTTTGTTTTTGCATTGAGGAAATGGAGTGCCTTTTCTTCCTACATCTTATCTTTCAGCATGCAACTTTTGTCTTCATGCAAAATCTGAATAAAAGTGAAGAGGGCAGTTCTAAAGAAAGGAAGCTGCTGAGGTATCTATACACATAAATGTACATAAACACATATGTACCCATATATACATCCATATATACATACACATATCTATATGTCTGTACGTATATGCATGTGTGAGCATAGAATGCCTTCCGCATTTTAAAGATTTTTTTCATAGACATTGAAAATGTTTTTTTTTACCAAGAACTCCTTGAGAGCAGAGATTGACTTTTTTGTCTTTTTCTGTATCCTTGGTGCTGTACCTGGAACACTTGAGGCACTTACTAATGATTGCTGACTTATTCAAAACCTAGGATTTGTTTTTTTTAAGATATATTATCTATAAAAAGAAGAATGTGCATTTTTCAAAGACTTTCAAGTTTTTGAACTATAACACTCAAGGATGAGATAGAACACTTTATTATCCCTATTACTACAAGAAGAACCTAAGAATCAGAGATGATGATTACCTTTGGCTTATATGTTTCTGTGCCAAGAATAATCCCATGTGCCTTACCACCAAGTTTATACTCTGCCTGATTATAAGTAAATTTTCTGGGAAAAAGAAACATATAGACATACACACACATACAGACAAAACACAAATACACATATAAATGGTATCTAGGTTGGTGCAAAAACTGAAGCTAGTGAGTGGGGAAAAGATTGCAAAAACAGAAAATTACTCATGAATTTATAAATTACTTATAGTTAAGATCAACGCTGCCATACTCTTAAGAGATGTGCATTATAAAATGTCACATGCATCTGATTTCTTTTAATGTAAAATACTCTCTGTAAGGCTTATTATCTTGTTTTATCTTCATGACAACGCTGTGGAGGAGGTTACATAAATATCATTTTCCAGATTTTATGGAAAACAAAAACAGGAAGATTCTGGAAATAAGACAGTACTTGTTCAAGTACACCCAGCTAGTAAATGGACAAGCCAAGATTCTGTAGAAAGAATGCATTGTCACTTTAAAGATATATTACAGAATCCAAATTGTAAGAAGGAATGGAATACATTCTCTCCCTAGTTAATCTGTGTCACCCTAAGATTTTATTAAGCGTGGGACTCACTCTAATTCCCTACTTAAAATGAATGTGTAAACTCTAGCTTGAGTCTCTAGCTGCCTTTCTAATGAGACTCACCTTTGTCAGAGACCTTTGTCAGAGTTATGCAGAAAGTGAGGCAGGTCAAGATTCTTTTGAGAAAAGTGAGGTGGGGGGAAGATTCAGTCTATTTCACCTTCTGCAGATTTAACTATACCATTTACTAGCTGTTTGGAACTTTGAACAACTTACTTAACTACTCATGTTCTTTAAATCTCATATGAAAAGTAGTACTGTGAGAAGACCAATCTGACCTTTCGGTGTACATAGTTTCAAAGGAGAAATGCTTGGAAAAGATATTGGACAAATTAAATAAAGAAGTATTATATATACATTTACATATACATATACATATATACATATTCTGAAAAGAATGAGTTCCACATACCAACCAGTGAAGTTTTTTAAAGAATACAGTTCTTTCAGAACAAAAATGACACAATAGAGAAAAGAGAAATGGATCCTATTTTGACTCTGGCAAAGGCTTAAAAGTACTGGTGAATTTGGAACAACGAATGCCCAGGTGCCAAGAGGAAAAGATCATGAAAAAGTGGTTGGAATGGAACAGAGAGGATATTATAGAACAGAGATGATGTTATAAGCATCAGTGTTTGATATTAATAAACATTTTAATCACTGACATAGATGAAATAATAGATTCCATATGAAATTTGCAAATAATTTGTTTTAGCTATAATTTTCCCAAACCTAGTACTATGGAAAATATATTTTTGAATGTTTTAAATGAATATTATTTTAGATATATCTGTATCTATCTCTTTAGATCTATATGACTGTCCATCTAAATTTAACTGTTGGCAAATAAGTTAGAGATGGCTTCCTTTCTTAGCTATAGATGTTAGACAACCTATATAGATGTTAGACAACCTATCTATATAGAAGGTTCATTAGAAATCACTTTGTTGGGTGTCATCATTTACCTGAATTTGTCTGGTATTGTGAATATGACAACTTTTGGAGCATCATTGCCATTGCTAACAGTAGGCAATCTGGTTCAGCCTTTTGAGTCTGGGGTGAATGAGTCACAGTGGGAAGTGGATGATGCACTTCAGGGGCTGTTATTTTTTTGGCTGCTGAGTACCATTATTATGGTGATATGTTCAGTTGGTGTTCAGGGAGGGTTAGAACCTCTACTGTGAGAGCTTGCTGAATGCTTTTCAGGGCTGCTTATCCCCATTTGGTGTCTACCTCTTTCCCAGCTCTTACCTGTGGCTCCAAGCTATAGTTTTCAGCAGCAGCCTGTTAAAACTGTCCAGGCAGATGGGTTAAGCTTGGGTTTATGTCTAACTCTAGGCTTGTGAAGACCTCTCCTGCCAGAACAGATTGATGAGGCAAAATTTGTTTCAGAAGCCATGAAGGTGGCTGAAGCAAACACTTTCGAGTGCTTAAAACTTGGACGGCTATTAGAGACACTGACATCATTCAGGTGATTTTTAATTATCCTGACTTTTGTCTTGCCACAGGATTTAGATGACTCTGGAAGAAAGAGTGAGGCTGACAACTCTGGGCAACTCACTTAAATCCAATTCACACATAAGTTAAGATATTACCCTGTGATGTCACTGGTATTCTTTGAAATGAAGGATCACCACCACCACCACCAATTGATGGAACATATTTTTTATTGACTGAATCATCCTTTTATCTTCTTAAATCTAGCTTTGTTTTAAACTGCCCTTGCAGCTGGCTAATATTTTCTTGTAGATTCCAAATGATCAGTTTTTCAGGAGAAAGCTCAAAAATTATCTATTTAATCCACTCATTTTGTAGGTGAGGAAAATGAAGCCCAGAGAATACATATAGATGACTAGCTCCCCTGCTAAGACTTCAAGTGTCTTGCCTCTAAATCCAATGCTCTATGTTCTTACCTCTGCATGATAATATAGAGGGTCATTAGCAATAGGAAGCAATTAAAGGTTGCTGTTGCCTCTGGTTAAACCTAAGAAGAAACTTATACTGTTCTACTCATTGAATTATTCATATTCTTAGATATCACAATTAAAAAAGAACAAGTAGAAGAATTACTAGAACAGGAGATCAGCAGTGGCAAACCTGCAATGGGAAAAGCTCCAATGCAGTTTTCCTGGTTTTGTTAAGAGATGTGCATTTTATAAATGGATAACAAAATTCTTAACAGACAAAATGATTTATTTCTGCTGGATTTTACCCCAATTGGCTACCATTTTGCTGTGTTTTTCCTTTATATAAAAGAACCTCATTATTTCTGTATGGTTTCTCAGTTGTTCACATCTTCCTCAAATGGACTCTGGCATAGAGGTATCCAACTCACAACCTATGGATGTGGCCCCAAGAGATCCATTTCTTTTTGAGTTTGACAACACCAACATAGAGGAAAAAATATAGGACATAGAGTGTATCTAGGGTCAAATTGGAGCTTTGTCACTTCAACTTGTGTGATTGAGGTTATGTGATTTCTGATCAATACGTTTGAGATTTCTCATCTATATAAAATGAGGGGATGGCACAAGTTGGCATCCAGTGTTACTTCCAAATCTACATCAGGGAAACTTCAACTCCTTACAAGACAAATCATGTATTAGTTGTGTTTAATGTAGAGGAGGAAGCGGTAGAGAGAGATGATACCATGCCACATGCACAAAACTTTTAACTTAATTGACTTCCATTTCTTGTTTGTTTCTTTTTTTTAACATAAAAGTCAAGTTAGGTTATACCTATTGTCTTCGATATATGCCAACATAGACATGTGCCCCATAAAAAACCAAAGTTCCTTTAACATATGGCTTTATCTTTCTTATGGAATTGAAATTTATGAATTTTTATAGTGTGTTTCTCTTTAGGTAACTTTTTGCATCATAATAGAATATATTTTATGCTTTAATTATTTCCCTCTCAAATCTTGGATGATTCTAGCAATGTCCAAGGATACAATTGGCGGAGTTTCTTTTGTTTTAAAAAACATGATAAACAAGTACAGAATGTGCGCAAGCAGGAAGAAACTGACCTAAAGGTAAATTTTCATTATGTGAAATTTGTCATAAAGATTTATGTGCGTATCTCCATTTTAATTACTAGGGAATGAGCTTTTAAAATAATCTCTAAGACCCTTTCGCAGTTTTCACTGTCAAGGGTTATATTAGCATAGGCCAATCTAAGCTTTTAAATATTGTCTCTCTTGATCTCTAGCTATTTGATGACGCCTCTGCTTCTTTTATACCCCAAAGCTGCTGGTGTCTGACTGGACAGAAACTCAAGTTGGCCATTGGTTAAAGAGTATTGGAATGAAAAAATATATTCTGAAATTTGATTATAAAAGAGTAAGCAGTCAAGAACTTCTTGAATTAGACAATGATGCATTAAAAGTAAGCTTCAGAATTGGCTTTTTATATATGCTACATACAATTATATATTAACTTATTTTATGGTGGGCATTGGATGAAAAACAGTACAAATAATGGGATTCCTATATATGGCCTATTTGACAACCTTATGGTTTTAAAGAAAACATGTTAACTACTTTTTTGAATGTAGTTTCAAGAAATGTTTTTAATGTGATTTGCTCCCCCTTATTTTTAGTATTCCTGCCATATGGTCATTCCTTTTTATTTCTATTTATTTATTGAAACCTTATACCTTCCGTCTTAGAATATATAACATATAAATTTCCAAAGAAAAAGAATTTTAAGGGGTGGGCAATGTGAGGCAAGTGACTGTCTAAGCATCATACTTCTAGGGGGTCACATTTGAAACCAAGACCTCTTTTCTCTAGGTTTGGTTCTCAATCTATTGAGCCACCATTCTTTTTTTTTTAAGAATTCTATTTATTAACAAACACTGGAAAGCAGAAAAGCAATATTTTAATTTTTGACCAGGCAGATTAACTTCACTGAAACAGATTAAAAAACAGTAATCATGGGAAATGGCAAGCTTTCATTTCATTTATAGTAAATACAATATCAATATTTTAAGCTTTAAATATCAAATATTGGTTAGTATAACATCTTTGTCATTGACTAGAGGTACTAGAGGAATATGATAATTGACTACAAAAAACCCTGAAATATATTCTACTTGGATTCATTTGCCACATAAGAAAATATTAGGAGGATTTTTTAAAATATAGCTTCTTTCACAATTATTTCTAAAATGTTCCTAATGTATTCTATTTAAGTATCTCTAAGCTATAAATTTCTGATATTCTGGGTTCTTCAATTTGAAGACAAATGAAAATTATGCAATTAAAAATAATAAAAAAATGCATAGTGTTTCAAATGCAACCATCTCTGGGCTCCCAACCAGTTAAGCAAATAAAAATTAATAGATGAGAAATGTAGCTTCAAGTATAATTATGATACCAATAAGAAGTACCAACACTCTTCCTATAAAAGATAGTTTTTATGTGAATTCCTTAATGCATTTTAGAGTTCTACAATGTAATTTTTTTACTTCATTCAGAGATATTGAATATTTTCCTAGTGTTGTAAAATCTGAGTTCTTCAGAAAGGATACTTAATTTAATGTTCAGGTTCATTATGTAAAGAGTTATAAAATATATTCATTTGAATGCATGCATGTAAAGTAACAGCTTTCATTTTTTTTCCAAAGTGCATTGGAATCACTAAGAAGAGAGATCGCAAGAAAATCCTTAAGGGAATTAAGAAAATTCAACAGACAGAAAAAAATTAATACAATCTAACAATTAAATATATCAAAAAGATAATTCTGGAAGATACAGCAAAAATGAGAAAAATATAATTACATGATATTTACCTTTAATCTACTACTTCAACATATTATTTTGATATAGAATAATTTTTCATTGTTGAAAAATTATTAATATCATCCATAATAAGCATTACACATATTATACTGTATTTCTGAATAAACTGATTATAATATACACATATGCTCTCATTTTTGTAGGAAATGGATATGGAATTTCCTCAGTACAACTGAAGGAATAGTGCAAAAAGCAATTTTCCTAGTATAACAGAAACTCTTAGATGTTTTCAATCTTGTTCAACTTTTCATTACCTCTGCCTAGACCACCTGTAAAAAATCTGCCTCAAACATTGAATTGTTGCTTTCTTATTGTCCCAGAGTCCTTAATAGACATTAATTGCAGAACCTTAATGTTCTTCTCTCCAACTCCAGCCCTCTCTATTCTTTGTTAATTTTGCTTCAGAATCCAAATATGAACAAAAGAAATAAATGTATATAAAAATTTATACATATAATAAATATATATCTATACGGTATATATGATATGTGTGTGTGCATACATATATATTGCCCATGAGACCTCCTTCTTACCTTCTCCCATTAACTACTACATTGACTTCTCCATAGTTTTTTGGTCATAATACTCTCCAAATCATAGCTCAAGTGCTCCAAAATACTGTTTTACATTTATCAATCTGTTAAAGAATGTTATTCAGTTAAACCAATGGCCAACGAGGTGCTTTTGTTGTCCTCTCCCAGGACAATATCTTTAACAACTCTGCCCACTTCTGCTCCCAAAGAGATAAAAGAAAAACGTGCTTTAGGACATCGACAACATGAAGCAATAGTTGTAAAGAGTGAAGAACTATAGAAACATGCATGGACTATATGCTATAGCACCCTTGAGCTATTTAGCTTTAGAATCCTTGCTTTTTAATTCTTACTATAAGCTTTTAATAGACACAAGGATCATTTGTTTTAGTTTTGTTTTTAGACCTGTGGCCTGAAGGAGCCATGTGCACTAGGAAAGAAAATAGGAAAAGTTACTTGGTTTAGAGGATCATATGTATCATCTAAGTTTCCCTAGTGCATATGGAAATATAAATGATCCAAGATAATTTCTTGGGATCTGAGAATGTCCATGAGAATAATAGTCCACGGGAAGATCTCCATTGACTGGTGCTGCTGAAAGTAAGGACAAACCTGAGAACACAATGACAGTTTTATTCTAAAGGCTAAAGCCAGAGATAGGGACTTGTGTATTTCTAAAGGGACCGACTTCTGTATGCATGATGTGGCCTAGGAAGAAGAATCAAATTTCAGTTCAACAGGACTAAAACAATAGGAGATTCATGAATGCCTGATTCCCTTTTGTATGTGAATAAATTCTGTCACAAAGGTAAGTTTAATTAGAAGTTAAGGTGGCAGCTGTGTGTGTGTGTGTGTGTGTGTGTGTGTGTGTGTGTGTGTGTGTGTGTGCGCGTGTGTGTGTGTGTGTGTGTGTGTGTGTGTGCGTGTGTGTGTGTTTTGAATCATTTTCAATTGCAAACAATATTTAATACTAAATCTAGGAGGAGATAGGAAATCTTTACAGACTACTGTGTAGAAAGACAGACATAAGGTGACATAGTTATACCTTTGAAGCTCAATGCTGGAAGCACTGGATTAGGGAAGGATATGGCAGATTTTGCAGCAATAATGCAGGCTTCAGGGGAGAAAGACCTGCTAAGAAGTTTTGTGTGACAGAAGGGCAGGCCATGTTAGAGAGAAATGTTGGAAACGTCTCCACAGATAAGCTTTGGCAACTGGCTGGATGGAGGAGGAATGATGGACTGAGCCTGTGAAGAAGACAATATTTGGTGAGGCAGGATGATGAAATAGTGAGAGAGAGAAGAGGAAGAGGGGAGATTTTCTGATTAGAAAATAAGAATTTCAGCTTTGGAAAAACTGAATATCAGATGTTTATAGGACAATGGTATAATTTAGAGAGGCATCACCTACCAAAAATTCCAGACTGGGATCTGGAAAGCTTACCACAATCTCAACACCCAAAGATTAAAGTCCAAATATTTGGAGAACCAAAAAAAAAAAAAAACAACCCACCCCAATATACTTCTTTTTCACTGTCCTCTGATCAGGACTGATCTTCCTTCACCACTCTGCCTACTGCTGCTGTCATAGAGCTAGAGAAAACATGCTTTTTGATGTCAGCAATAATTCACATTAGCTGTTGGGAGTGGAGCTATGTGGAAACGTGAGAGTGGTTTGGGTCCCTGAGTTGATTACATTAAAAAAATTCCTTTAAAAAATCTTTTTCTCAACACTTTTCACATTTACATAAAATGTTTTTATTCTTTTTAAGTTTACATAGTTACAAGAGCCTTAGTTTAAAAGCCCTGGTTCACTTAAAAAATAAAACAAACAAAAAACCCTTACCTTCTCACTTAGAATCAATGCTGTGTATAGTTTCCACAGCAGAAGAGTGGTAAGGGCTAGTCAATGGGGTTTAAGCGACTTGCCCAGGGTTACCAAGCTAGGAAGTGTCTGCGGACACATTTGAACCCAGGACTTGGCTCTCAATTCACCGAGTCACCCAACTGCCTCCAAACTGGTTCATTCTTGAAAGAAAATTGAAAAAAGTTACTTTTCTTTTGATGAGTTACATGAATGATTCCAGTCATCCAAGTATCCCTGAAACTCATAAATTCTTTTAGATGGTTTCTGAGGAACTGAAGCTAACATGAGAAAAATGTTCCCTAGAAACTTACCCAGTCACCTGTGGGGAAACAATAACAGCAGATTCTAAAGAATGCCAGAAAAAGGAGTCTATGAATTTGTAAGAACACATATTTCTATATATATGATATGTCTGAGGAAGCAGAGACAGTTCTGTTCTTGCTACCTCTGGACTAAGCCATATTATCCTCCTTGAGGGCAGGCTGTTTCTCTCAAGCTCGGTGCCCACCATAAATACTTGTTGGCTAACTGGATTGATAAATGGAATTGTTTACACACTCGTTGCTAGGGGAGCTTGTTTTGAAACTTAGGAAGTAAAATTATGTAAGTCTCAAGAAAGAAAAAGAAGTCTAAATATTAAATGTATAAAGGTGGTAAAATGGAAAGATTGGTAGGCCTAAGCTGAGGTATCTGTTAACTTTTACTGCTGCTTTTTGACTGCTGGCTGACCATTCCGAGTTTCAAGGCAACTGAAGAGTTGATTCAAAAGAAATGACTGGTGGTTCCCTTAAGAGGGCCAAACACTCAACAGCCAATAAGAGATCATAGAACATAGAACAACTGTCAGGTTACCAAGGAATCAGGAGGATTATAAATAAAGGGAGGAGACTGGGGAGGTCATTCCTGCAAAGGAAACCAAGGAGGTAGGATGTGTTAAGGGTTGGAAGGGTGGCAGTTTGATAAATTGTGGAATTATTTGTTTTAGAGTAGTTGCTGGGGATTTCTTTTTGTTGTGGAATGGTTTGATATGGAATTGGTGATTTTTGATGTATACATTTTTAAAAAATATTGATAAACAGAATCCTAAAGGGGATCTCAGAGATTTTGTCCATTTTCAAAGGAATTGAAGATTATTGAGGAATCTATAAATATTATAAAATACTATGGCAGGTTCCAGGGGGAAAATATATCCTAACCAATATCTTCTAATGTGTTTTCTTTTTTATTTTAATTCTTTTTCTTTTTAACTTTTAAACATTATTTCATGTTTTCTGTTTCATATGATTTTCACAATTTTGGTCAGTCCTCTAGTGAAAAAATATAAGAATACTGGGGAAAGAAGGAGTGGGATAAATCCTGGAAATTCATCTTTATATAAATATTTAGAAACAGAAACCAATCTATATGTATGTACTACATTTAAATAAATATATATAAGTCTGAATATAAAGATTATATCCAATTAATATCAATTATTAATTAATGATTATCAATTAGTAATTGTCACTAACCAGTAATTGATTAATTAATGATCATCAAGGTGTAATAATCAAAAATTAATAATTGGTTAATATAAATTATTTATTATAAATCACTAAATTATTGAATTATTTTAATTTTATTTATATACATTTAATTAATTAATTTATTTTTTATTAATTTTATTTTTATATATTTATATATTATTTATTAAAATGTTTATTTTAATTTATTTTAAGATAACTTATAAATTCATGTAATTTAATTTTTATAGGTATTTTAATTCAATTATTTATTAAAATAATAAATACAATATAATATTATTTATTAATTAGTGACAGCCATTAATTGATGATCATTAATTAATAACTGGCAATGATTATTTTTTTAACCCTCATTAATATTAAACAATTATTGGTTAATCAGCATTGATTAAAATTAATCTTAATCAATTAATAATTAATGATCATTAATGAATCTATTCATGATCATTGATTACTAACTATATTAAGTGAATTTAATGGATGGTTATTAATTAATAATTGATCATCATAATTATTCATAATAATTATTAAGTGATATTAAGTAATTATTGATTAATGGTGATTGATATTAATTATTTTATAGTCATTATTATTAATTACATCAAACAATTATTGATTTATTTCATGAATTAACATTAACCAATTATTATTTGATAATGTTTAATAATTAATATTAACAGATTATTGATGATCAGCAATTTATCCTTAATAAATACTTGTTTAATATTAAATAATAATGATTGTGGAAAATAATAATGAATAATGATCATCAATTAGCATATGTCCCTAATTAATAATTGATTAATATTAATTATTGATTATTAAATTATTGTATTTTAGAGTATATTTAATTAATTTATTTATTTTAAAATACATTTTCTTTTTATATATGTATATATAAATATATTTTATTCATTTTTGAATTTAATTTTATTTATGTATTAATTTATTTAATTTAACTTTTAAATCAATTTAAATAAAGTATTTATTAACTTATTAAAATAGTAAAGTATTAATCATTAAATATTGATTGATATTATTACTAATTAATGACAATTGCTAATTGATTATTATTAATTAAAATCTTTTAGTATTTACTATTAATGAATTAACAATAATTAATAATTGATTCTTAATAATAAATATCAATTATTAATTAATGGTTGAGAATTAATAGTCAATTAATAACAATTATTAATTAATAACAATTATTAATGATAATCAATCAATAATTGATTATGTAATAATTAAATTATTATAATATAATGTGTTATGTTGTATAAATATAATAATATGACAGGATAGGATAGGATAGGATATAATCATTATATTATAAATTCTGATTAATTGAAGATAATAATTTATTAATGATCATTAATAATTAGAATTCATTAATTAATATTAATATTTAATTAACATTAAAGGATGGTTTTAGAATATAAAGAAAAGAATGTTAGTCAATGTGCCTTGTACCACTTACCATAAACATTAATTAGGCTATAGCAAAATTGTATATACCTTTAGAATTCCTCCCCTTCCATTAGGTATAATGCTGATTTTCCCCCCTCAAATTTAATCAACATACAGGAGTAAATTTGAACATATGAGATACATTGTGAATGGAAATATTATTCTTTTGTATCTTGGGGTCTAACACTAAGATAAAAAGAATTTTTAAGGGGCATATCAATTAATGTCAAAAGACTGATCAAGAAAACTAATTTTTCTAAATAAAATTAACACACCACTGTACTTTGAAATTATTTATAATTTGTTTGCCCATGCACTTAAATTTTTTTTTAATTTTTTTCAAGTAAAGATCGAATATTTTCTTGTTCAAGAAGCTTGTTGATAGCTTTTAATCTTCTCTGTGAAAAAATGATGCAAAGAAGAGTCCAGAACCTCGATTTATTTTCTTGTCAAATAGACAAAGGTAAGCTTTAACTATAAAATTGCTTATTTCATACATGTATGCCATTTTTCATCAATTTTATTTTTATTAATTTGTTTTTCACATCAATAAACATCAAATCTAGAAAATATTAAAAATATTAGGAATAATTCCCAAATGAAGATTAAGGAGTGTAAGTTTAACTGATTAATATTTTTGATATCATAACTGTTAAAATAATTTCAGAAAGGTGAGTTATATTAATAAGACACTATTTCCATTGATATTCTTGTCCTTGTTTAGTGAAAAATAATATGATAGAAGATGATCTAACCATACCAGATACCAAAGTGTATTATTATAAAGTACTTATCTTCAAACTAATCTATTATTGATGAAGAAAGAGTAGTGGATCCGTGGAATAGAGTTGGTACACACAATATGCACAGTAGAAATGACTTTAGTAATGTTGTGTTTCTTACATGCAAAAATCCATATTTTAGGATCAAGAACTCACTGGGTCAAAAACTGCTGAGAAAACAAGAAAGCATTTTGGCAGAAACTAGATGTAGACCAATGCCGCACATCATGTATCAAAATAAGGTCAAAGTGGCATTTGATTTATGCATTCAGGGTAATGCCAGATTTAAATTAGGGGGAAAAGAATTATCAAATAAAGGACAGAGAACATTATAGGAGGTGCAATGGATCATTTTCATTACCTTTAAAAGTTTTCCACACAAAACCAGAGAGAAAGAAGAAAAATGGGAAAAAATTTAAAGATCTGATTAAGGCCTCATTTCTCAAAGATATAGAGCACTGGATCAACTTTATAAAGAATACAGGTTGTTCCCCAATTCATAGATGCTAAAATTATATGAATAATCAGTTTTCAGATGAAGAAATAAAAACTGTCTCTAGCCACATAAAAAAGCACTAAATCACTATGAAGAATACAAATTTAAACAACTCTTACTTTTCATGCCTATCAAATTTTCTTAACGAGACAGGAAAGGAAAATGAAAAATGTTGGAGGTGATGGGGGAATATTTGAGACACTAAGGTACAGATGGTGGAATTGTGAACTGATTCATCTATTCTAGAGAACAATGTGGACATATGCTCAAAGAGCTATACAATTGTGCATATTCTTTGACTTGGCAATATCACGACTAAGACAGTATCCCAAAGAGATTAGAAATTTTTAAAAGATGAAAAAAAATGTCCCTATATGTACAAAATAATTTATGGCAGGTCTTTTTTGTGTTGAAGAACTTAAAATTTCAGGGATAACATTCAATTGTGAAATGGCTGAAAAATTTGTGGTATGTGATTGCAACAATATTATTGTGCTACATGAAATGATGATTAAGATGATTTCAAAAAACCTGGAACACTTATATGAACTGATACATAATGAAGGGAGCAGAAGCAGAACACTGGGTGCATGAACAGCAATGCTATGCAATGATCAACTGTAAATGACTTTGCTATGCCCAGAAATACAAAGATTGAAAGACAGTTCTGAAAAACTGAAAAATCTTATCCACTTACAGTGGAAAAGGTGATGGAATCTAAATGCAGAGCAAAACATATTGTTTTTTACTTTATTTCCCTTTTTTCCTGGTATGTTTTATTTCTCAACATGATGAATGAGGAAGGAAATATGTTTTACATGACTGCATATGTATAATCTTTATCAAATTGCTTACCTTTTTAATGAGGTTGGAGACCAGGGTGAGTAGGAAAGAATTTGGAACTTAAAATAGATTTTATATGTCCTTAGAAAAAATTTTAATCATTAAAAATATTTTAATGTGCTTACATGCTGAAAGTTAGAAAGTTCAGCAAAATCATTGGTCTAGGGCAGACTGTAAACAGAGTCAGATATATATATATATATATATATATATATATATATATATATATATATATATATTGCTAATTATTAAGGAAAAGATACCGGTAAAGTATAGGTGGATGGCTTATAATTCCATTGCAAACCTAGAGTGACCAGGCCAACTGTACTGGGAGGAAATTTTATTCTTACTGTTGCTTCAGATGTTTTAGGCTTTCATTATTATTACTATTATTATTTTTGTATTTATAGGTGACAACGAACTGGGGCTTTGTACTTGTATCTTCTTTGATCCAGCAGATGAGGATGGAAAGGAACCAGGGGTTTTTATAACTGAAATTATTGAAGGAGGTGCAGTTCACAAACTTGGATGGTGAGTTTGGTTTTGTAATTTTATAAGAATTGACTTTGTAGGGAGGATTTAACATCATTCTAAAAAGGGTTAATATTGTAAACATGGAAAGTGACTACACAAATAAAATCTCTGAAAAATACAGAAATATCAACTTTAAAAATATTGTCATGACCAAGCTAGTAAGGAAATGGAATTGGCTTGGAAACAAAGATTCTATAATTCCACTCCAACTTGGTCTGTAAACTGTGACTTTATTCTTGATCATTGAGAAGGTCTTTAATAATTGCCATAATGAGCCCATTGTAAACATGTGCCCAGCTATTTCCAAATCAGGTCAAATTAACCAGTATTTATAAATCTATACCATTCCAGAACCTGTGCTCTCCATGAAGGGATATAAAGAAAGTGGGAAAATAGTTCTTGATTTGGAGAAATGAAAAACTGAATTGACTAGGCAACAAACAAGTTACTATTGTGTGCAGAAAAGATCTATACTAAATAAATGTGAGAAAATCTGGGTGTGGGGGATACTTTGGTTGTATTAGAAAAAATGGTATCCATGAGACACTGGCAACTATCTTCAGAGATTATTGAAATTTGACTATACAATAAAATAATTCCTGAATTGAGAGAGGGCTTCCTAGATATAGGAATGTAGGAATATACATTTAAAATATTACTATAAACTGCCCAAAGTGAATCCTTGAGAAAGGAAAAAAATAAGAAATGCAAATAGGTTGCCAAATCATAACTTTAACCTTGTAAGAATTTACTATGCAACTGAGGTCAAATGGTACCCTCTATGTCCTTGCTCATGATGTAATTTTGGACTTTAAAATGGAATTCTTCCTGAGATGACACTCTGTTACATAGAACTGAAAGCAAAAAACGCCATCAGGCTTTCTGTTTCAAAGCCTGAGGCTCATTACTTCTTCATCCCCAACTCACTTAGCCCAGATGGTTTTAGAATTTTTTCCTGCTTCCTAGATTGTAACAGAATTGATTTCTTTAGCTGCCCATCCTGAATATCCCAAATAAATGGTGGAAATTTTCTCCTCTTAACCTCCCAAAGTTGTTTTCTTTTCCTCAGTTTCTATGATGACATTTATCTGTTTATTATCACCCAAGGTCTCTACAATAAAAATATCAACTAGAAGTTTCCTTCTGAATTATCCTCTCCTTACTCAGTCTTCAGTCAGTGGGGCATTGTCTGATACCTCAGAAGAATCATTTGTTTTAGTTTCTGCAGATCCTATTGACTTTCTGAAGAATATTAAAATTGAAACAATACTCTGATAATTGTTTGTAGGAGGGCATCTGTGTTTGTGGATGATTTCTCTTGGATCCTTCTCACTGTGTTTTCCAAGATCTGCCAAAGTCCTTTCCTTTTTCAATCTCATTTCATTATTGAGACTTAGCCAGCTGGAAAGGCTTGGAGTACAGACCCAGTAATGAACACTAATCATCCTTGAAGCCTACTTAAAAAAAAAAAATATTCAGGGATGAATCCCTGGAAGAATCCCCAGACAGGCTGCATGGTAATGAAATTATTGAGACACACCAGCCCTCTAAGTCTTCTGATTAATTTGTAGAGAAGTGGTGACTGAAAAATTTGTAAGTGGCAGCCATTATAGTAATGGTATGATGAGTCATTGAAGTCTATCTCTTAAATTAGTACCATATCTTCTAATCATACACATGCATTGGACTTTTAGGTCATAAAAATCTTCAATGTAATTTTAATTACTATGAAATTCTATTTTTCAGTATCCGTGTATTTGACCAGATTATTAAAATAGGTGACATCAATCTAATTGGATTGGATGAAGCAGAAATCGTCTCTACTTTTAAAAAAATGGACGATTCTCCTTTCCAGTAAGTAAATTTTCCCACATTTCTTTAAGATGCAGAGATTGCTAGATCATTGTTTTTGATTTGGAAATTTCTTTAGCAATGTGTTCAAACAGAAAAATTGGGGAGAAAGAAAGCCTAATTAACATGTTTAAATAGTTTCTCTTTTTGTCTTCTTTTGCTAAGAAATGACCCTCTTTTTTTCTGTTCAGCAGTTCACAAGATATTTTAGGACCCATTTGCACCTTCCTTTCTGAATACTCTATCACATCTCAAGCAAACCCTTGATTTTCATTTGCATTTATTTTTAGTTAATGAATTTTTATTTTCTTGGCAAATAATGCTCCTTGAACCGGAAGAGGTTTTTTAATTTTGTTTTGTTTTGTTTTGTTTTGTTTTTGTAAGAATGACAGCTTAGCTGAATTTCCCCATTCAGCTCTTTGCATGGCTATGTCTTAATCCAAAGTACATAAATTAAATGTGGATATTTTGTACCTAGGATTGAAATTGGCCGCGAACCACCTGAAGTGAAGTCAGAACTTATCGAACTCCTCGAGTTGTCAGAGGAAAGGAAGAAATATTTTATGGATTCGCTCATAGTACAGGTATTATGTGAATCAAATAAAAAAATGCAGAAACGCAAAATTCTTTCTTTTTTTATCATAACAATATTAAAATAAAATTTTTGTTCTTTAAAACGTTTCCTTTCCTACTCTTCAGTAACTTCATCTTAATTTATTACATACTTTTTTATTGTTGCTCTTTTATGCAATTTTATCAATGTCTCTGAGATTTACATTCTAATCTTCTCTGATGTACTCCAACCTTCACCACTGAATTATCATTTGTGGTATAGAGAATGAATTAAGCAAAACTGAACAATAAATACAGCAACTGAATCTGATAGTTTTGCTCCTTTCTGAACAACGGAGATATATACATGTGTGTATGTGTATGTATATTTTTATATCTCTAGCTTTTGTCCCAGTCTAAGATTTTCCATTACAATTAGTCAGAGGATGGCAATCTTTTAATGCTGCTTTAATTTACCTTAGTTTTAAAGAGCCTTCTATTTCTGCTTACTTTACATTATTTAACATGGGTTTTTTTAATGTCTTGTAGAATTCTTATTGTTAATTTCAAAAACTTAATAATATCTCATTATATAATATATCACAGCATTTGTTCAGGTTTTCCCAAATTAACGGACACTTTGTATTCAGACAAAGAATGTGTAAGTGTACACATATTCCCTTGATTTCCTGCCTTTGATGACTTTGGGGTTTCACTTCTATTCTAGTTGCATTGATTTTGTTCATGTTAAATCTTTCTCAGTAGTGCAAAATTTCTATTTTTTCTTTTATTATGATCACAAACCCCCTAGTTTTTTACCATCAATATGCCTCAGAAATATTGGTCTAAGAGGTCTTATTCCTGTTGTTTTTCTAATTTTGAATGCTGTATGGGTATTGGTTGATATTAAGGTTGTATATGCAACTTGAATTCATTATGGTAAATTATATAGCCCTTTCCTATTCAAACTTTCATTTGTATCACATGATTTCCAGTTTTTCTCAGGCCTTCCAGAATACAGAATCCTTCCTCTCTCATTTTTGTTTTTGGGTTTTTGAACCCCTGGATTGCCGAGTTAATTATCTTCTGGGACTTCCTCATGGTAGAATATTTTATGAACTCTTAATTATTGTCAAGTAATCCTGAGTAATTTTATTAATTTTGAAGGTTCAGTTTGAGGACCTGTTAATTTTAGACCTCTTTTATTATTCTTGTTTTTAACATTTCCATTAAGATTACTTTTCACAACAATCTCTGACCAACAATCTTTTTTCTTATGTCTTTCTGTATCCTATCTCTAAGGCTTTCCCCAAAATGCTGGTCTACCAATCTGTAAGCCCCTGGAGGTGAAGGAATGTTTTATCTTTATATCCCCAGGACAACACACGGACTTGCACTTTTTAGATGCTTAAGAAATTATGATTGAATTAGTTGCTCATGTTGTTATGCTGATGCATAAGCAGGCTCTTGCTTTTTATTCTGTGCTATTTTGCTAGATGTTTTGGCAAACACTTTAAAATGTTTTACTATAATTTTGAAATGACCATCTGTCCTCTAATAATGATAATGTCTTTGGAAGAAAGATCAAAGAATATATTTAATCTTTCAAAGTGTGTATATGGGTATATTTGTATATATTTCATTTTGCCAAAAGTATAAAAGTATTTACTACTGCCTCCTTAAAACCTCTTTCCTATCCAATTATGAAATCTTTAAACATTAGCACATTAGGAGAGTGGATTTTGTTTGTTTATTTTAAGCATGTTCTTGAGATTTCTTAGCTTTAGGCCTATATTGTAATTACACTTTCTAAACATTTTCTCCATTTAAAGGAAAAAATTAGAGATATCACTATTGTGAGAGGACAAGCAAGTATTTGTAGAAGTCCAAGAGTACCATGGTACTGGATGGCCAGGTATATATATATGTGTATATATAGGTATAAAGATATATATGTAAGCTTTTATTGAATATGTAAACTAGTGGTTTTTTTAGACAAAACTTAGTGAAAGGTTAATAATAAAATAACAATATGCTTTTGCCTCTAAATTCCATTTACTGGGAAGATTTCCAAATTGGAGAATCAATTTAAAAATGTATATATTCAGTGGGTTTTTTGGATAATATTTTCCTGATGAGGAATGGCCTCATCACTTCTGGCTTATAAATATATAGAATGAAATAATATAATGCATTAAAATAAGTAAATATAAGGAATAGAAGAAATCTCGAAACATCTTGATACACTTTGATGTATAGCAAATAGAACAGATAAAAACAAAAACAAAAAGAATGTTTTTTTTAACTTTACCTTCTGTCCTATAATTGAAGCTAAGTGTCAGTTCCAAAGCATAAGAACCAGCTCTCCTCCCACTACTGCTACTGCCACCCACCACCAGATCTTAGGAGTGGTTTCTCCTCCCCCTGCATGCTCTTGGGAAGAGTGCTCAGCTGTAGTCTCCCACTGCTATTTCTGATTCAAGTGTCTGCACAGAGGGTGAGATTCCCCAATTTTTGGCCAGTCTTTTCCCCACTCCAGGTGGGTTTTTGAGCCTGTGCTAGCCATTTTTCAGTGAGGAAAAGTGACACCATGCTATTCAGCCCCACCCCCTTTAGTTTATAAACTGAATTCCTTAAACTGACCCTTGGCACCCGGCTTGCAACTCAGGATTTTTTTTCACAGGAAAGGGGACCCCTCTGCTGTTTTTTTTTGAGGGCATATTAACCCACATCAATGGATTTTAGATTTTATTTTTCTCCCTCCTACCCAAAACATCGAGGACTAATCTTTCTTTTATATGAAAATATGCTATTGTTCTCCCTTGAAGTTTTGCCCTTCTTTGAGTTTACTCTTTAAATAAAATCTATTCAGTCTTCCCCTTTTTTTTTTTTTGGAGGAAAAATGCTTTTACAAAGCATGCTAGATATTCTCACAGAACAGTTTGAATTGCTTGATGTCTAACTAGTGCATATTAGTTCTTGTTTTTTTTTTTTTTACTAGCAGTTTGTTTTTGCACTGCCCATTTCCCATTTTGTTTGCTTCTCAAGAATATGCAACAGGCTAGGGGGCAGCTGGGTAGCTCAGTGGATTGCAAGCCAGCCCTAGAGACGGGAGGTCCTAGGTTCAAATCTGGCCTCAGACACTTCCCAGCTGTGTGACCATGGGCAAGTTACTTGACCCCCATTGCCTAGCCCTTACCACTCTTCTGCCTTGGAGCCAATACTCAGTATTGACTCCAAGAAGGAAGGTAAGGGTTTAAAAAAAAAAAAGACTATGCAACAGGCTAGACTGCTTAAATTAGAGACCAAACTGAAATATTCTGACAAAGTGTTATGGGGTTCAGATGTGTACCCCTGGGGTTCAGGAAGGATACCTTTGGGAAGAATGCAAGACTCCAAAACTTAGCTTAAAAACAAAACGAGAAATTTATTAGTTTAGGAGGCAATGTTGAGAATGGCCAGGAGGATAGCAAGGTTGAGCAGCAAGATGGGGAGCAGTTCCTTGGGAGGACAGCATGAAAGGAAAGGCTGCTCCCCTAAGGACAGCATAGATGGAAAAGCTGTCCCCCCCAGACGACATCAGTTCTGGGGATTTTATACTCTTTACAACAGATGCTATGTCATGGTGTGGACATGACCTAGAGTGTTAATAATCACTTAGGCATTTGGTGGGGTTGAGGTGGTCATCTGACTTGGGTCTGCCTGGAGGCATGAAGATTCCTTAACAAAAAGATATCTTGAGATATAGCCTGATAGGATCTTGGTGTAGCCTGGAGGTGCATCTCTCTGTCCAAAATAGTTTGCCTGAGTTTCTGGGGGTACAGTGCCCATGTCAAAAGTTTTGATATTCTTAAATATTCTCAACACACAGAGTAGAGAATCCTGCCCATTGCTTCTATCAGAAATTTCCGAGTTCTGAGAAATGAAGTGCAAATAGTTAATAAATAGTGCGGA
The DNA here is from genome assembly GCF_027887165.1 of Monodelphis domestica. Lineage (NCBI taxonomy): Eukaryota > Metazoa > Chordata > Mammalia > Didelphimorphia > Didelphidae > Monodelphis > Monodelphis domestica. The sequence continues at coordinate 34,275,339 of NC_077230.1, forward strand.
GGGGAATGAACTTTAAAAGAGATCTGGAAGTTTATTGTTTCCTAACTACTTTTAATTTATTAACCTCCATGAGAGTTAAAAGAAGTCTATTGGAATTGGAGAAAAGGATTTTTCACGTCCCTGCCTATGTCTTTGTTACGCTTATTTGTTGATTGCTTGTGTTGAGTTAATTTTTTTAAAGTTCATATCTTAATCAAATCAATATCTTTCTGATATACAGAATCATTTCAAGCTAATGTTTTTGCCTATTAGATATATTCTATTATATTGATTTTTGTACCTTTCCCCTCTGACTGTACTGAAGAACATCATTATGAAAGCCCATAAACACCTTTTTCAGTGGCAAAATCATAACTCATTAGGGATGTGCTGCATTTTTTCACATAGATAATGATGGATGGACTTCATCACAACTGGTTACAACTTGTATACAACCTTTAGAGAATTTAATGAGCTAAGAATTTCAATTGCAATTTTAAGAGGTCTACAGAAATTACTTTAGATATCTAGGAGATTTCTGGAATGATATTTAAAATATATATGCATACATATATTTTAAAAAATGTTGAACTAAAAGGTAGAGAACCAAATAGATGTTCCTACCTAGCCTAGAAAGGCTAAGTGACTTGCCCAAGTTAATACAACTAATTAGTGGCAAGTTACAACTAGGTTCTAGAACTAGAACTTGAGTCCAAATCTCTTTAATTCCAAGATGGTTTGATTGCCAGTTGTATGAAACTGCTACCTTTTCTTCCACAGTGACCTGAAATTTGTTATTGGGGCACTGAAAATATTAATAGAAGAAGATCAGGGATGTAGAAAAAACATCCAAGCTATCTTTGAGCAGGTAAGACAGCACAGTTCCTCCCCATTAATCAAGTTTTATTGAATGTTAGTTGTGTTCACAGTGATAAAAGTGGTGGAAAGCAAAGCAGTCAGTGTGAATGGTGCCCATAATAATGCATGAAATAAATGCTTCCTATTTCATTCATCCATTCTTTTGATCAGTCCAAACAAAACTTTTCAATCTTACTAAAACTCTTCTTGGCCTAAGAGGACTGCTTCATGAAAGGTGAATTGACCAAAACTCCCATATCACTACTCTCTGCCTAGTTCTACTTATGACTCTTTAGAAAATCTAGTATGGAAATCATTTGGGAACCCCAGCCTACTACTACTACTAATCCATGAATTGTGTCTACATGATCAAGAGAAAGGATCATCGGCTGGGGTATCCTTCTTCCTTGCTTCCCTTACTCCGTTGCAGCTATTAACTACTCTTACGTCTTAAGATGTGAATCAGTAACTTTCTTCCTTCTGAAGTGAAGAAGGCCCACCAGGCTTTTTTTATTATTATTTTCTCTGTGAATGTGCCTCTGAAGTCTGCTAGAATGTAGGCTTTACAATCGATTTCCCCTACTTTTATGCTATCATTGTAACTACTAATTGAAGTACCTCTGGATGTGTGCAAAATGCTGCTAAGCGCTGGAGACATAAAGAGAAAAAATGAAACATTTCCTGATCTTGAGACACTCTTACTCGATACTCTAAGTGGAAAGTACAACATTTAAAATAAGGTTCAGCTGAAGCACAAGATGGAATGCTTCAGAAGTCCTGGGGTCTCAGTGGTAGAATGGATGGAATGGATAGCAAGCGCCATTTGGCAATGATTTCACAAAGATTAGTTAGACTGGTTCTGCCATCTATCACATCAGTAAATTCTTTTTGTATTTGAGGATTAAACCCAGTGTCTCGGTCACATATTATCAAGGCTTTCCTGTTGTTATTGGATAAAGTCTAAACCCAGTACCTTCCATACTCTGACACCAGAGGGTTCCATACTTGATTCCCAGAGTACCATGACATAATTTATATATATATATATATATATATATATGCATATATCTATATCTATATCTTTGTAGTCATATAAATCTTATATACCCAGAGCTTAGCTGAGGACCAGAAGACCAGACATGGAAGAAGCTCTTAGTAGTGAATATCATTTTTCCTTTTTTCTATACACATGTAAATCTGTGTGTCAGTATATACATATATATGCACATAAATGCATGCACACATTTATTTATATATGTGTATGTGTGTATGTGTCGATATCTATACCTCTATCTAAGGCCAGGTTACTTACTCATCAGACCTGCCCTAACATTCTTCTCGTTTGCAAAAGGGCTTGTCACTGTAATTTCTCAGCTATTATGGTATTTCCACTGACTGTTTTTGAACATCTCTTGGAGTCCATTTTACTAAATTTCAATCCTCCTAGAAGCAGAAACTGTCTTTCCCCCTGTATATACAGAACTATGCAGGAAGAGAGGCTTCATTTTGTAGTGTTAGGAAGTGATATGTATTGAAGTGGTCCCCCTGATGTCCATCCTGGATGTCTGAAGCTCACCAGGTCAGTAACATCTTACTGCTTTTGGCAGCTTCCTGCAACTAAATGGCAGTGAAGGTGTCACCTTGCCTTGAAAAACACAATTCTTAACTGGGAGAGCTTTTAAGCTTTGGATTCTATCCCTAACCTCATTCCTATCTACATGCCTATCTCTTTCCCTCTTCCCATTCCCATCCATGTCCCCATCTCAATTCCCAAACCTATCCCTGTCTCTAATCTCATGTAAATCTCTCGTCCTATCCTGATTGGTTTTACTCAATAGCTACTAGTCATGGAATTTGTGCATATGTTTTTGAATGTAATAGATCTTAAGGGGTCATTTGAGAATAAAGAGGTCAGATAAGTGGCTAGCAGGAATAAATGAGATGGTTGTGACTGTTGGAGAGGAAAAGGATTAAATAGCGTGTAATTAATAGATTTATTTTGGTTCATTTGGTAAATTTCAGGCTAACATTTTTCAAGACAAATATAAAGACATGAACACATACAAAGTGAATATGGAACAGAAACCTGATGAATCAAATAAAGAAGGCACATTTTTACCATTGGCCCCAGAAGAAGAATTATTACTAGAACAATTTAAAATAAAACCTAAAGAGATAAAAAACGAAGATTTATCACCAGGGCAATTATTAGCCCAAGGGGATTTCAATTCAGGTAAGACATATATCCTTGCTCAAAACATTTGACCCTAAAGTTTTCTGATAGAAAAGAGAAATTTAGAACAAATGTTTTTATCACTCACCGAATCTCTGGTCTCTATTCCTTTTCCCTTCATATCTCTAATAATGAGAATGCTAGCTGCTTTATAAGGCTTTCTCAACTATTGGTGATCCCACTCTTGGTGATTGAACTATAAGGGACCTTGGAAATATTAATCTATCCTATATGTATGTCAGAATGTCATTTAGCGTCTGCTTCAAAATATGCAGTGATAGGAAACTCATTTTCTCAACATCCAGGCCACACTATTGCTAAATTACTTAAGGTTTTAGAAAAGATTTCAGTTCAATTTTTTTTGCTCAGGCTTTTTTTTTTATAATTTTGTCCTTTTCCCTTCTTTTGAAATAATACAGAAAAAGATCTTGTTCCTCTTTCCCTATTACTATCCATTTGACCTATAAAATCAACTTATTTTCCACCTAAGACATTTTTTTAATCTCTATGATCATGTTTAGCCTGAAGACAATCTTTATATGATTTCTTATTACATCGTTGGGACATGGTTTTGTTTAGAGTCTATTATCCATCCTACTTTAATGACATCCATTTTGGTTTATCAACATTCTGTTGGTCTCATTGCAACAAAATCTTTTTTTTTTAATTCAATTACTTATAGGAATAATTTTGGCCATTTCTTTTGACATTTTAAAATTCAGATACCCCCATCTCCCTTTCCCTCCCTGAGGGGGTGAAGAATCTGATATAGGTTATACTCATACTCTCATGTAATACCTATTTCCATATGGTTCCCATCATGATAAAAACACATAACACACATATTCAATAGAAATCTCATGAAGATTTATAATATAACTTATAATTTATAATATAACTATTATAGTAGAAGATGTCAAGTTTTGATCTACACTCAGATTTTTTTTTTGTAGCTTCCTTGACCATTGATAGTATGTTCTTCATGTGTTACCTTGGAAGCTCAATGATAATGGTTTAGTCCTTCACAGTTGATCATTGTATAATATTTCTGTTATAGTCTCTAGTTATAGTTGTTCTGCTCACTTTTTCTGAATTCATCCTGTTCATTGTTCCTTATGGCATAATAGTAATCCATTACAACCATATTCCACAGCTTGATCATTCAACCACTAAATAATGGACAACCCCTCAGTTTCCAATTCTTTGCCACTATAAAAAGAGCTGATAATAATATTTTGGCACAGTTAATTCCTTTTATTCTATCTTTGATCCATTTGGGTGAGATTGTTGTATAGACCTTTGCGTATTGTTTCATATAAGTCTCTAGAATGGTTGTATCAATTCACACTATCACCAATGAAGTTTATTAGTGTTCCAATTTTCCCACCTCCTCTTCAACATTTATTATTTTCCATTTTGGTCATGTTAGCTAATCTGAAGGGTATGAGATCATTTTGCAGAGTTGGCTTAATTTTCATTTCTTTCATCAATAGTGATTGGGAATTTTTTAAAATATGGCTATGTAAAGTTTTAATCTCTTCTGAGAAATGCCTATTCAAATCCTTTGACCATTTCTCAATTGAGGAATGTTGTGTATTATAAATTTGACTCAGTTCTCTTTATATTTAAGAAATGAGACTTTTATCAAAAATTGCTATAAATTTTTCCTCAGAATTTCTTTTTCATTTCTAATCTTAAGTACATTTGTTTTATTTGTGCGAAACCTTTTTAATATAATGAAATCAAAATGCCCTTTTAATCAAGTATGCCGATGATTTATTTATTTTATTTTTTCATAAAACAAATTATTTGTCTTATTTTATTAGTTCTATGGTTTTCTTACTTTCAATCTATTCATCCCTTGCTTGATTTTCATGATTTCCAATTTGCTGTTTAATTGAGGATTTTTAAATTTGTCCTTTTCTAGGATTTTTAGTTGTATCACCAATTCGCTTATGACCTGCTTTTTTTCTACTTTACCTGATATAAGCAATAAGAGATGTGAATTTTCCTCTAAGTACGGCTTTGGCTACATGCTAAAAAATTTGATATGTTGTCTCCTTATAATCATTGTCTTTAATGAAATTATTGATTGTTTCTATGATTCATTCTTTGACCCATTTATTCTTTAGGCAAAAATTTGTTTATATCTATCATATGCCATATGCCATAAATTTATTTATTGGCAAATAGAGAAGGTTTCCTATTTTAGCTATAAATATCACTTGTATAAATGGTTCATTAGAAAACACCTTTTTCCTGGGTGCCATCCATTACTTGCATTCCTTTTGCACTGTGAATCTTTGAACATTTGGAGTATCACTGTCATTGCTAACAGAAGGAAATCTGGTTCAGACTTATGAATCTGAGATCTGGAAGAATGAATACTGGTGAATTGAGCAACAGTTTGAAAATGAATGCTGTACTTCAGGGGCTGACTTTTTTTTGGCTGCCAAGTACCAACAATTAATATGATTGTTGTTCAGAGAATATTAGAACCTCTAGTGTGAGGGCTTGCTGAACGCTTTTCAGGGCTGCTTATCTACCTTTGGTGTCTACTTGTCACTCAGCTCTTACCTGTGGTTCCAAGAAGTTGTAGCATGTGTTGCAGCCTGTTAAAACTGAACAGATGGGTTAAATTAGGTTGATATCTACTCCAGGCTTGTGAAGACCTCCTCCTGGAATAGGTGGATGAGAAAATTTGCTTCAGTAGCCATGAATGTAGCTGAAGTAAGCACTGTGGAGTGCGTAGAGTTTGGTTGGACATCTAAGACAATAAAGTCATTTAGGTTCAGTGTCAATCAACTAGGTTCAGTGTCAGTTATCCAGACTTTTGTCTTGCCAAATGATTTAGATGATTCTGCAAGAAAGAGTGAGGCTGACAATTTTGTGCAACTCACTTAAATCCAATTCATACACAAGTGAAGATATTACTCTGTGATGTCACTGGTACTTTTCAAACATAAGGATCACCACCACCACTGCCAACTGATTAATCAACATTTTTGACTGTCTCATCCTTTTAAGTCTTCTTCAATCTAGCTTTACTTGTTTTAAACTGCCCTTGCAGCGGGACTAGTATTTTCTTGGTAGATATCCTAGATCATCAGTCTTAGAAGGAACCTCAAAGACCACCCACTTTAATCCCTTCATTTTGTAGGTGAGAAAAATGAGGCCCGGAGAAGATATTCAGATAGTTACCTTCCCAGCTGTGACTTCATGGCTTCTGGCTCTAAAATCAAGGCCAAAGGTAGGTTCTTCACTTTATAAGATGTCTAAGACTTGGTCAGCAATAGTAACCAATGAAAGATTGCTGTTGTCCCTTGCTAATCCTAGTAAAATATTTGTGTACTGTTGTACTCATTGAATTATTTATTTTTCTTAGAGACCCAAATAAAAATAGAAAAAGAAGAAGAAGAAATAGTAGTGGAGGAAGAGATTATTAGCACTGGAAAACCTACAGAAGGAAAGGCTAAAAAGGGATTTTCCTGGTTCCGGTAAGAGATGTACTTTTTATATATGGATAACAATATTCTTAATAAACAAAACATTTTATTTCTCCTGGAATTTACCTCTTTGGCTACTGTTTGCTATGTTTTTTGCCCCTTTCTACAAAAGAACATTATTTATATGAATTTTCTCAGTTGTTCACATCTTCCTCAAATGGGTGCTGGCATAGAGTAAAGGTGTCAAATTCACAGTTTATGGATGTGACCCAGAGAGATCCATTTCTTTTTGAGTCTGATAATAACAACTTAGTGGGAAAAGTATAGGACATGGAATCTGAGTTATCTGCATTCAGACTGGAGTTTTATCACCTAGTCATGTGTTCAAATTCAAGTATTTTCTGATCAATAGGTTACAGATTTCCCATCTATAAAATATTACATGTTGACATCGAGCGTAACTTCAGATCTAAATCAGTGACCCCCTCGCTCCTTACAAGACAAATCATGTATTAGTTGTGTTTAATGTGGAGGAGGAAGAAGTAGAGAAATGATATTGTGCCATATGCACACATATTTAACTTAACTGGCTTCCATATCTAGTTTTATATTTTTACCTATAGCGCCAAATTTGATCTTGCCCCTTCTCTAATACATGTGCTGACATAGCACGTATCCTACAAAAAGTGTAACTCCAAACTTTTTTCACATGTAGCTTTGTCTTTTTTTTCAGAATTGAAATTCATGTAATTTTTATAGTGTGCATCTATTTAAGATCTTTTTTTTGTGTCATAGTAGAATGTATTTTTGTGTTTTAATAATTATTTCCCTTTCAAATGTTGTATGATTCTAGCAATATCAAAGAACGCAAGCTGTGGAACTTCTTTCATTTTAAAAAACATGACAAACAAGTAAAGAATGTGCACAAGTGGGAAGAAATTGATCAAGAGGTAAATTTTCATTATGTTAAATTTATCAAAGATTTAAGTTTGTTTCCCCATTTAAATTACTAGAGAGTGAGCTTTTTCTTGAATTAGAAAACTATAATTTACCTTGGATTGAGGAGTTAACATTCTGTCATAATTAATAATCAGTATTAATCAGGAATAAAATTACCCGAGTAAGGAGCAAAAGTACCATAGCGGCAACTGTTTGGCCTTGAAGTCACTTTTTTGTTCCCAGAGATCATTCAAGAACCTCTCTCAAGAAAAGGGAATGATTAAGAACTCTTAAAACATTTGAATTCTCTGTATTTGGATGTTCTAAGGACAAAGGATAATTGATTCAACTTTTGGCCTCAGAATATTGTTGGCTGAAAATTTTCTAAAATGATGGCACAGAGTATTGAAATACACTTAACCTAGAGAAAAGTGCAAGTTGAATTGTTATGGGCTGATGCAGGTAGGAAGTGATAACATATTAGGATAATTTTCCCTCCATGAGACAGAAGGGGTCTCTGAAGGGGCTGTACAATATTTAAAAAATAACAGGTAGGTAAAATGGTAAAAGTTTACCAAGAAATACCACTGTTGGTTGTTGGCAAAATAAGAGGAGAGATTGCATGTGTATGTCTTGATTGACTGTGCCTGTGTTACTGAGCAAAAAAAAGAACATGAGAGCCACAGATGGGCCAATATGACAATGAAGGAAAATAATAAATGTTGAAGGGGATATGGCAGAATTGGGACACTAATGCATTGCTAGTGAAGTTGTGAATTAAGACAAGCATTCTGGACGGAAATTTGGAATTATGAGCAAAGGGCTCTAAAAGAACACATTTGATCCTTTGATCCAGCAATACCACTGCTGGGTTTGTACTCCAAAGAGATAATAAGGAAAAATGCGTATGCAAAATATTCATAGCTGAGCTCTTTGTGGTGGCAAAAATTGGAAAATGAGGGCATGTTCCTCAATTCAGGAATGAATAAACAAATTGTGGTATATGTTGGTGATGGAATACTATTGTGTTATAAGGAATGATGACCTACTTGATTTCTATATGAACTGGAAAGACCTTCATGAACTGAAGCACAGTGAAATGAGCAGAACCAATCGAATGATATACACTGAAAGTGAAACATTGTAGAACTATCCAACATAATGAACTTTACTACTAGCAGCATACAATAGTTTTTGCTGTCTATGGTTATATTAACATATAGCCATGGAAGCTTTTTAAATATTGTGTCTCTTGACCTCTAGGTATTGGATGATTACTGTCCTTATTCTACTGAAGCCCCTAAAACATTGCCAACACAGTGGACAAATATTGAAGTTGGTAATTGGTTATGGAGCATTGGAATGGAGGAGTATGTTGTAAAATTTTATTGTAAAGGAATAAATGGTGAAAAACTCCTTATACTGGACAATCGCTCGCTAAAAGTAAGTATGCTATTCTAGGTGATATAGATGAATGTTTACAAAAATATAAATTGCCTAGATTAACATATGAAGAAATAGAATTCTTAAATAATCCCATATCAGAAAAAGAAATTGAACAAGCCATCAAGGATCTCCTTAAGAAAAACATCCCCAGGGCCTGATGAATTAACAAGGGAATTCTATCAAACATCAAAGAAAAGCTCAAAGTTCATTTGGAGAAGAACAAAAGATCAAGGATATCCAGGGAAATAATGGAAAAAAAAAAGCAAAGGAAGGTGGCCTTTGTAGTACCAGATCTGAAACTATGGTAGCCTTTGTAGTACCAGATCTCAAACTATACTATAAAGCAGTGGTCATCAAAACAATTTGGTAATGGCTAAGAGGCAGAAAGGAGGATCAGTGGAATAGACTTGGGATAAGTGACCTCAACAAGACAGTCTATGACAAGCCCAAACATCATAGCTTTTGGGACAAAATGTAAAATAAATAATTTTGATTACATCAAATTAAAAAAGTTTTGTACAAACAAAACCAATGCAACCAAAATTAGAAGGGAAATAACAAATCGGGAAACAATCTTCATAAAAAATCTCTGACAAAGGTCTAATTACTCAAATTGACAAAGAAGTAAATCAATTGTCCAAAAAAATCAAGCCATTCTATAATTAATAAATGAGCAAGGGACATGAATAGGCAATTTTCAGTCAAAGGAATCAAAACTATTAATAAGCACATGAAACAGTGTTCTAAATCTCTAATAATCAGAGAAATGCAAATCAAAACAACTCACCTCATACCTAGAAGATTGGCTAACATGACAGCAAAAGAAAGTAATGAATGATGGGGAGAGGGTGTGTGGAAAAGTTGGGATATTTGCATTGCTGGTAGACTTGTGAATTGATCCAACCATTCTGGAGGGCCATTTGGAACTATGCCCAAAAGGGGCTAAAAGACTGTCTGCCCATCGATCCAGCCATAACACTGCTGGGTTTGTAACTCAAAGAGATAATAAGGAAAAAGACATGTACACGAATATTCGTAGCTGCACTCTTTTTGGTGGCAAAAAATTGGAAAATGAGGGGATGCCCTTCAGTTGGGGAATGGCTGAACAAATTATGGTATATGTTGGTGATGGAATTACTATTGTGCTCAAAGGAATAATAAAATAGAGGAATTCCATGGGAACTGTAACAGCCTCCAAGAAGTAATGCAGAGTGAAAGGAGCAGAACCAGGAGAACATTGTACACAAAGACTGATACACTGTGGTACAATCGAATGTAATGGATTTTTCCATTAGTGGCAATTCAGTGATCCTGAAGAACCCAGAGGGATCTATGAGAAAGAACACTATTCACATTCAGAAGAAAAACTGTAGGAGTAGAAACACCAAAGAAAAACAACTGCTTGATTACATGGGTCTAGGGGGATATGTTTGGGGATGTAGACCATAAAGGAACATCCTAGTGCAAACATCAACAGCATGGAAACAGGTTATGATCAAGGACACATGTAATACCCAGTGGAATTGCGCATCAGCAATGGGAAGGGTGGGAAGGGGGAGGGGAGGGAGGAATAGTATATGATTTTTGTAACCAAGGATTAATGTTTGAAATTGAGTAAATTAAAAAATAAATAAAATGAAATGAAATGAAAAAAAAAAGAGTATATAAGGCCACATTTGAATTAATGACTTTTTAAAAAATTTAATTTATTTAGTCAATTTTTAGAACATTATTCCTTGGTTACAAGAATTATATTCTTCCCCTCCCTGCCCTCTCCCCACCCTTCCTGAATCTATTGCTCAATTTCATTGGGTATTACATGTATCCTTGATCAGAACCAATTTCTATGTTGTTGGTGTTTGCATTGTGATGATCATTTAGAGTCTACCTCCCCAGCCATATCTGAGTTAAGGACCTCTTGTTTCTAGGCCTAGCTCTCAATTTGCTAAGCCACCTGTCATTCTTTTTTAGAACTCTGTGCATTAAAAAAAAAAAAACCCACTGGTAACCAGGAAAGCAGTTTTGTAGTTTTTGAACAGTCAGATTAATTTCACTGAAACAGATTAAAAAACATTAATCATGGAAAATGGCAAAATTTCATTTCATTTATAGTAAATAGAATCTCATATTTTATAAGGCCTAAATTGCAAATCCTGGTTTGTATAATACCTTTGTCTTTGACTAGAGATACTTGATCCATGAAATATGATAACTTACTAGACAAAAAAAATTCTTCTTGGATTCATTTATTTCCTAAGAGAATAGAATTTTGAGGGTTTTAAAATATACTTTCTCTCATAACATGTTTCTAGGATTTTCCTAAAATATAGTATTTGATTTAAGTTCCTTTAAGCTGTAAATGTCTGATATTCTGAGCCTTCAATTTTAATTTAATTTTTAATTTTAAAAATAAATTATTAATACATTTAAGTATTGATTGATTTTATTATTCATTCTTTTACTTAAGTAAACAGGAATGTTTTAATTAATTTAATTTTCCATTTAATTTTTTTTCAATTCGGGATTGTTTCAATAGCACAAGCATCATTGGACTCCCATCTAGATAAATAACAATTAATGCATGAAATCCCAAAACGTTTCACAAAGGCAAACTATTATGGTAGTTCCTTAATGTATTTTAGGATTGTACGATGTAATTTTTTACTTCATCCAGACCTAGGGAATATTTTTCTATTGTTGGAAAATCTGTGTTCTTTAAAATGATCCTATAGCAGCTTCATTTTCAGGTTCATTATGTAAAGAATTAGAAAATCTATTCATCTGAATAAGTAGATGCAAAATTACACTTTTAATTTTTCTTTCCAAAGGAAATCGAAGTCAACAGGAAGAAAGACCGCCGGAAAATACTTAAGGCTATTAAGAAAATTAGAGATATTTTGGAAAAAAATCATATTTGGGTCTTACTATAGAAATTGATGGAAAGAAGACACAGAACCTGAAAGATATGGCAAAAATTGGAAAATGCAATTACTTTTGTTATATTAACTTTTCATCATTTTACTTGTATGTTACTTTTGCTATATGAACTTTTAATCATTTTATTACTGTTATTCTGTTATAATTAACTTTTAATCATTTTGTTACTGTTACTTTTGTTATTATTAACTTTTAATCATTTCACATTAATGTTACTTTTGTTATATGAATTTTAATCATTTCACTTCTATTTTACTCTTGTTATATGAACTTTTAAGGGATTTTACATCCATGTTGACTTTTGTTATATGAACTTTTAAGGGATTTTACTTACATGTTACATTTGTTCTATGAACTTTTAATCATTTCACTTCTATGTTACTTTTGTTATATGAACTTTTAAGGGATTTTACTTCCATATTACTTTTGTTATATGAACTTTTAATCATTTTATTACTGTTATTCTGTTATTTTTAACTTTTAATCATTTTATTACTGTTACTATTGTTATTATTAACTTTTAGTCATTTCATTTCCTTGTTACTTTTGTTATATGAACTTTTAAGGGATTTTACTTCCATGTTACTATTGTTATATGAACTTTTAATCATTTTATTACTGTTATTCTGTTATAATTAACTTTTAATCATTTTATTACTGTTACTTTTGTTATTATTAACTTTTAATCATTTCACTTCCATGTTACTTTTGTTATATGAACTTTTAAGGGATTTACTTCCATGTTATTTTTGTTATTATTAACTTTTAATCATTTCACTTCTATGTTACTTTTGTTATATGAACTTTTAAGGGATTTTACATCCATGTTGACTTTTGTTATATGAACTTTTAAGGGATTTTACTTCCATGTTACTTTTGTTATATGAACTTTTAATCATTTTATTACTGTTACTTTTGGTATTATTAACTTTTAATCATTTCACTTTCATGTTACATTTGTTCTATGAACCTTTAAGGGATTTTACTTCCATGTTACTTTTGTTATATGAACTTTTAAAGGATTTACTTCCATGTTACTTTTGTTATATGAACTTTTAAGAGATTTTACTTCCATGTTACTTTTGTTATTATTAAGTTTTTAATCATTTCACTTCTTTGTTACTTTTGTTATATGAACTTTTAAGTGATTTACTTCCATGTTACCTTTGTTATATGAACTTTTAATGGATTTTACTTCCATGTAACTTTTGTTATATGAACTTTTAAGGGATTTTCTTCCATGTTAATTTTGTTATATTTACTTTTAAGGGATTTTACTTCCATGTTACTTTTGTTATATGAACTTTTAATCATTTTATTACCTTTACTTTTGTTATTATTAACTATTAATCATTTCACTTCTATGTTTCTTTTGTTTCATTATTAACTTTTAATTATTTCATTTTTAAGTAAGTATTATTTTGATAGAGGATAATTTTTGCACAGGTTAATAATTGTTAGTATCATACATATAAAATTTGAAAAAATGGTTATAATATGCACGTATACTTTTTTATAAGAACCAATATGGAATTTCCTCCATATGACCATAATGTAAAAAGCAATCATTCTAATCTAACAAAATATTTAGTTATTTTTCCTTTTCAACTTTTCATTGCCACTGCCACCAGCTTTAAAGAATCTGTCTCAAGTATTCTTTATTAGTTCATAATCCCAGAGAACTCAATAGGCTTTAGTCAAGCCCTCATGATGCTCTGTTACTTTTGTTTCAGAATCTATATATAAACAAAAGAAATGCATATAAAAATCAGTACATGTTATAGATTTCCTGTAAGGATACATATTGTTCATGAGAATCTCCTTATTACCTTACTTTTTTGTCATAATCCTCTCCAAATCATATTTTAAGAGCTACAAAGTATACTTTTATATTCATCACTCTCTTATAGAATTTAGTTTAAATTTCTATCAAAGTATTTTAAATAACAATGAAAATAACTTCATAAAACTTTCCCCCTTAAAATTTCAGTTCATTCTCTCATAAAGGTATAAAAGCTCAGTGGAATAAGGATACCTCTTTAGGATTCATACATAGGCACAGGCAGCACTTATGCTTTGGGACATGGGTGAACAGAACACGTTGGAGGGCAATGAAATTAGAGCTAAGAGATATCCCAAAACTATCCTCATTAAGGACATTGTAACATGTAAGGCATCCATTGATGTTAAGTGAGCAGCCTAGATGTAATCATAAAACTGACTGGACAGGACCCTTCCTCCTGATAGGGAATATTTTAATATGGATACTTGCACACACATATGTATTTCCATTTAAGTGTGTATACACATATATACAATAATCTATACTAAAAAATAAGCATCATATGAAACTGAGAAACACTAGCAGCTATCCCAATAAATATAAGAGTAACGAAAAAATACCAACTCTCCCCAATACTATTTGAAATTTTTCTGGAAATCCAATAGTAATAAGAAAGACAAATCCAGGACCTAAAGGGATGAAAACAGGAGTATATCTAGTTATTCTTATTTGCTTATAACTGACAGATGTCTTAGAAAATCATAAAAAATCAGGAGATATTGTAACTGAGATGAGAATTTATAGCAAATTTCCATTCTACAAAGTAAACCCTCAAAAATCAATTCTATTTCTATATAATAGCCAAAAAGATTCAATGGGTAGTAATAGAGATAAAAATCACATTGTAAATAACTATAAATAGCTGCAAATAACATGTTAGGATCAAACTACTGAAATATACAAACTAATTGTATAAACAACATTATAAAGTGATCCTTCAGGAAGAAAAGAAAACTGTAAATAGCTGGAGGGGAATATTCATTATTCATGACTGGTGATCATAATTTAGGGCAAGTGTCAGTGCTACTCTACTTAACCAATTTCTAGTGCTATGGCAATCAGATTTTTAAAGGTTACATTATGAAATTCAATAGAATTATAACAACTCAAATTAAAAATATATATATAAAGGGGAATAATGAATGAAGACTGGGAAATATAAAGTCTGTAAATTAAATACTGAGTCCAGACTTCATACTGTTATATGGAAGCAATCACCAAAGCCATACTCTAATGATTAAAAAATTGAAAATGAAATTTTGTATATATAGTCAGTGAAGGGTGGTTTAGCATAAATGCTTGTTCTATTGTGACAAAGGCTTTTTTCTATATCAAAAAAATATGTGGTTTAGGTCGTTTTTCTTTTCTATATGATTGTCTTTACTCTTTTCCTTATGTTAAACTATCTTTTGTATTCCCCGCATAAATCTAATTTTTTTAATCACAGATTGGTTTTTGGAACAATCACTGTATTTTGTTGACAGAATTTTACTAAAAATTGTTAAATTAAGTTTCATTAAAAGTCTGGACTTCTGTAATTTTTCCTTCCCTTGTTTAGGTGTTAGGATTATAATTATTCAGTGAAATTTAATAGTGTTTTCTCAATGTTTTGAAAATATTTTATGTGTATAGTAATACTATAATTATTCTTTGAAAGTTTGACTCAATTCAAGACTAGGAATTTTTCACCAATATCCCCTGAATTCCCACTTTGGCATGGCATTTCATTTATACTTTGATTTCTTTCTCTCAATTGGATTATTAAAGAACTTTATATGGGATTCTGTTAGTTTGGATATTTAACATGCTCGAAGATTTTTCTCTATTTTGTATTTTCAGTTTTATCATCATAAAATCATATAAAGTTGGAAATTATTTGATTCCAGTTTTGTGTTTTATTATATTTTCTAGATTCTTAATTGGATTTTCTTCCATCTTTCTAATCATGTTGATGATTTGTCAAATTTGTTCATCTTTTTCAAAAAATCAACTTGTAGTTTTATGCATTATTTTCATCATTTGCAAAGTGGATTTTTTACTTAGTTTTCTCTAATTTTTCATAGTTCATTTTTCTATATTTTCTATTTATTAGCTGCGTTTCAGATATTTTAGTATGTTATTTCATCCTTACAATTTCCAATTGCATTTCCTGTTTTACCTAAAAGTTTATCAATTAAAAAGTCATGTTGGTTTTCCAAGTTATGTCTCTTAAAATTGTTTTATGTTATTTCAAATTTTTTAAATTGTCTTTTCTTTTTCCTATAAAATGTGGGAAATGAATAATAAACTCTTTTATGAATTTATATTGTCAATCAAATTTCTATATCGGCCATGTTGAAAAAATACGAATGTCTTATTCTGTACTCTTGAGTCTTTGATTTATCAGGAGGCAAATAGTATGCTTTTTCATTAAGCATCTTGAATGATGGTTGGTCATTACACTGATTAGAATTCCTAATTTGTTCAATGTTTTTGTCATTACCATATTGTTCTCCTTGGCTCTGTTTACTTGTCTCTCCTTCACACTTTACAAGTCTTCCCATTATTTTCTCAAACCTTCTTCCATTATTTATTGAAATACAATACCATTCTATCATATTTCCATCACATAACTTTCAGCCATTCCCCAATTTGTGGGCTTGCCTTCAAATTTCTATCCCTAGCCACATTAAAAAGGTATATAATATATTTTAAAATATGTATGCAAATACATATATGTGATATATAATATCTTTATGTATATGACTATCACTCCCTTCCTCTGGCCTCCCTCTAATTACCCCATTTTCCCACAGTAAGGACAGCTACATCTCTCACTATGAGTTCTAAGGGGGTAGTATCCTTTTTTATACTTTTTAAACTTTTACCTTATATCTTAGTACCAATACTAAGTAAAAAGTTCCAAGGCAGAAGAACAGTAAGGTCTAGGCAAAGTTGCCAAATTTGAATGCAGGACCTGTCTGTAGGTCTGGCTCTCTAACCATTGAAAAACCCAGCTGTCCTGGTATGATCCCTTAATAATAAAGTCTTCAGCCATCATATCAGTGTGTTATGTTTACCCTATTAGGTGATTAGGAGCTGGTTACTTTAACACTATGAACATCAATTAGACTTTGGTAAGAGATATTTGCTTCAACAATATAGTAAGAAAAGAATTCCAAATATTACCCCAACACCTTTTCTCCTATTTCAACACAATCACAGGCAAGGATGAGATCATTCTTAACTTGGATTTGATCCACCAAATTTACTTACAAATCTCTCACTGAACAATGGAAGACTCTCTCTCTCTCTCACTTTTTTTTTTTTTTTTGCTTTTAAGCATAGCCCAGGCTGGACCCCAGGCCCCAGACTTCCTGTAAGTGGCTAGAGATTCTGAACTTTTAAAATGCACAAGGCCTGGCCATCTGCATTCTCTTTCACCTAAAAGAAGGCAAAAAAGACACAAAATGACAAAAGTCACAGCATGGCATGTACTCCCAACTTTAGCTCAAATCCAGGTAAGACATGATCTGAGAGCCCTATGGCAACTGGCCATCCTCACACACTCTACAGGAAGGAAAGGGCCTTGACCATGTTTCCCATTGGATACTTTTGAGTATACCCCAGTTCTACAGCCCATCAAAAAGGCTCCTCTTCACCACATTGTCAGAGGACCCAAAACAAATACCTTGCAAATACTCCACAGCCTGCAGGGAGATCAACCTATGCCAGTTCATAGATGGGTCTGTTTGGTTGGCTTTCCATTATGATCACAATAAATGTTTCTGAAATAAGAAAAGTACCCCAAATGCCTAAGATTAACCACTATTTCATGATGGAAAATCCTTCATCAAAAGATTGAAACTACAGTTCTCAAAAGAAAAATTGTAAGTTATCATCAACTTTATTAAACATGATTGCAAGTCATTAATAAAATTGCATGCAATAACAGAATGGGGGCTCTACCTCAGGAGGTAGCATTATAAAAGTTCAGAACTGCCAATTTTGGAGAGGATATATAAAAATTAGCACAATGAGTTGTTCTACCTTTGACATGGCATATCCATTTGGGAAAACAATTTGGAATCATAATTTTGAAAAAGTGACTTAAAATGTCTATCCCCTTTGAATATTTTACTCTCAAGCATACATTCCCAAGAAACAAAAAAACTAAAAAGTTCCCCCTGACATCTAAATATTCATTATACCCTTTATGTTGTTGGAGGCAATTAGGGGAAGAAGTGGTTAGCATGCCGGGCATGGTGTCAGAAGACACAAGTTCAGATCTAGTTTCAATTACTCATATCCTGGGCAAATCGCTTAAATGTTATATTGTCTGGGTCTTGGTTCAAATTTTGCTCAAATAAACTCGGACAATATAACATTTAAATGAAGTAGCTTCTGGGAATTTTTTTTTTAAATATATTTTATTTGATCATTTCCAAGCATTATTCGTTAAAGACATAGATCATTTTCTTTTCCTCCCCCCCACCCCCCATAGCCGACGCGTAAGTCCACTGAGCATTAGATGTTTTCTTGATTTGAACCCATTGCTTTGTTGATAGTATTTGCATTAGAGTGTTCATTTAAAGTCTATCCTCTGTCATGTCCCCTCAACCTCTGTATTCAGGCAGTTGCTTTTTCTCGGTGTTTCCACTCCCATAGTTTATCCTTTGCTTATGAATGGTGTTTTTTTTCTCCTGGATCCCTGAAAGTTGTTCAGGGACATTACACCGCCACTAATGGAGAAGTCCATTACGTTCGATGATACCACAGTGTATTAGTCTCTGTGTACAATGTTCTCCTGGTTCTGCTTCTCTCGCTCTGCATCACTTCCTGGAGGTTGTTCCAGTCTCCATGGAACTTCTCCACTTTGTTATTCCTTTGAGCACAATAGTATTCCATCACCAACATATACCACAGTTTGTTCAGCCATTCCCCAATTGATGGGCATCCCCTCGTTTTCCAGTTTTGGGCCACCACAAAGAGCGCAGCTATGAATATTTTTGTACAAGTCTTTGTGTCCATTATCTCTTTGGGGTACAGACCCAGCAGTGCTATGGCTGGGTCAAAGGGTAGATATTCTTTTGTCGCCCTTTGGGCATAGTTCCAAATTGCCCTCCAGAATGGTTGGATCAGTTCACAACTCCACCAGCAATGAATTAATGTCCCTA
Source organism: Monodelphis domestica (assembly GCF_027887165.1). Lineage (NCBI taxonomy): Eukaryota > Metazoa > Chordata > Mammalia > Didelphimorphia > Didelphidae > Monodelphis > Monodelphis domestica. The sequence goes on from NC_077230.1 coordinate 34,294,176, forward strand.
CTTTGCCACATCCCCTCCAGCATTCATTACTTTCCTTTGCTGTTATGTTAGCCAATCTGCTAGGTGTGAGGTGATACCTCAGAGTTGTTTTGATTTGCATCTCTCTGATTATAAGAGATGTAGAACACTTCTTCATGTGCTTGTTAATAGTTTTGATTTCTTTATCTGAGAACTGCCTATCCATTTCCCTTGCCCATTTATCAATTGGAGAATGGCTTGATTTTTTGTACAATTGATTTAGCTCATTATAAATATGAGTAATTAAACCTTTGTCAGAGGTTTCTATGAAGATTTTTTCCCAATTTGTTGTTTCCCTTCTGATTTTAGTTATATTGGTTTTGTTTGTACAAAAGCTTTTTAGTTTGATGTAGTCAAAATTATTTATTTTACATTTTGTGATTCTTTCTATATCTTGCTTGGTTTTAAAGCCTTTCCCCTCCCAAAGGTCTGACATGTATACTATTCTGTGTTTACCCAATTTACTTATGGTTTCCTTCTTTATGTTTAAGTCACTCACCCATTTTGAATTTATCTTGGTGTAGGGTGTGAGGTGTTGATCTATTCCTAGTCTCTCCCACACTGTCTTCCAATTTTCCCAGCAGTTTTTATCGAATAGTGGATTTTTGTCCCAAAAGCTGGGATCTTTGGGTTTATCGTATACTGTCTTGCTGAGGTCTCTTTCCCCCAGTCTATTCCACTTATCTTCCTTTCTGTTTCTTAGCCAGTACCAAATTGTTTTGATGACTGCTGCTTTGTAATATAGTTTGAGGTCTGGGACTGCAAGGCCCCCATCATATGTGTTTTTTTTCATTATTTCCCTGGATATCCTTGATCTTTTGTTCTTCCAAATGAACTTTGTTATGGTTTTTTCTAAATCAGTGAAGAAGTATTTTGGTAGTTCAATGGGTATGGCACTAAATAGATAAATAAGTTTGGGTAGGATGGTCATTTTTATTATATTGGCTCGTCCTATCCATGAGCAGTTAATGTTTTTCCAATTGTTCAAGTCTAGTTTTAGTTGTGTGGCGAGTGTTTTGTAGTTGTGTTCATATAGTTCCTGTGTTTGTCTTGGGAGATAGATTCCTAGGTATTTTATTTTGTCTAAGGTGATTTTGAATGGGATTTCTCTTTCTAGTTCTTGCTGCTGAGCTGTGTTGGAGATATATAGAAAAGCTGATGATTTATGTGGGTTTATTTTGTATCCTGCAACTTTGCTAAAGTTGTTGATTATTTCAATTAGCTTTTTGGTTGAATCTCTAGGATTCTTTAAGTAGACCATCATGTCATCCACAAAGAGTGATAACTTGGTCTCCTCCTTGCCTATTCTGATGCCTTCAATTTCTTTATCTTCTCTAATTGCTACTGCTAGTGTTTCTAGTACAATGTCAAATAGTAGAGGTGATAATGGGCATCCTTGTTTCACTCCTGATCTTATTGGGAATGCATCTAGTTTATCCCCATTGCAGATGATATTAGCTGTTGGTTTTAGATATATACTGTTTATTATTTTTAGGAATGACCCTTCTATTCCTATGCTTTCTAGTGTTTTTAATAGGAATGGGTGTTGTATTTTATCAAAGGCTTTTTCTGCATCTATTGAGATAATCATGTGGTTCTTGCTAGTTTGCTTGTTGATGTGGTCAATTATGTGGATGGTTTTCCTAATGTTGAACCAGCCCTGCATCCCTGGTATGAATCCTACTTGATCATGGTGAATGATCCTTCTGATCACTTGCTGGAGTCTTTTTGCTAGTATCCTATTTAAAATTTTTGCATCTATATTCATTAGGGAGATTGGTCTATAGTTTTCTTTCTGTTTTTGACCTGCCTGGTTTTGGAATCAGTACCATGTTTGTGTCGTAAAAGGAGTTTGGTAGAACTCCCTCTTTGCTTATTATGTCAAATAGTTTGTATAGTATTGGGGTTAACTGTTCTCTGAATGTTTGATAGAATTCACAGGTGAATCCATCAGGCCCTGGGGATTTTTTCTTAGGAAGTTCTTTGATGGCTTGATGGATTTCAATTTCTGATATGGGATTATTTAAGAATTCTATTTCCTCTTCTGTTAGTCTAGGCAGTTTGTATTTTTGTAAATATTCATCCATTTCTCCTAAATTGGTGTATTTATTGCCATATAATTGGGCAAAGTAATTTCTAATGATTGCCTTAATTTCCTCCTCATTGGAGGTGCTGTCCCCCTTTTCATCTTTAATGCTGTGAATTTGCTTTTCTTCCTTCCTTTTTTTAATTAGATTGACCAGTACTTTGTCTATTTTGTTTGTTTTTTCAAAGTACCAGCTTCTTGTCTTATTTATTAAATCAATAGTTCTATCACTTTCGATTTTATTAATTTCTCCCATAATTTTTAGGATTTCTAATTTGGTTTTCTGCTGGGGGTTTTTAATTTGATCGCTTTCGAGTTTTTTCAATTGCATTTCCAATTGATTGATCTCTGCTCTCCCTTGTTTGTTAATATGAGCTTTCAGGGATATGAATTTGCCTCTGATTACCGCTTTGGCTGCATCCCAAAAGGTTTGAAAGGATGTTTCGCCATTGTCATTTTCCTTGATGAAATTATTAATTGTTTCTATGATTTCTTCTTTAGCTAAACGGTTTTGGAGTATCATATTGTTTAATTTCCAATTGGTTTTAGATTTGGTTTTCCATGTACCATTACTAATCATTATTTTTATTGCCTTGTGATCTGAGAAGGCTGCATTCATTATTTCTGCTTTTTTGCATTTGTGTGCTATGTTTCTGTGACCTAATGTATGGTCAATTTTTGTGAATGTGCCATGTGGTGCTGAGAAGAAGGTGTATTCCTTTTTATCCCTATTTATTTTTCTCCATATGTCTATTAATTCTAATTTTTCTAAGATTTCATTCACTTCTTTTACCTCTTTCTTATTTATTTTTTGATTTGATTTATCTAAATTTGATAATGGTTGGTTTAAGTCTCCCACTAGTATGGTTTTATTGTCTATTTCTTCCTTCAATTCTCCTAGTTTCTCCATTAGAAATTTGGGTGCTATATTATTTGGTGCATACATGTTGATTAATGATATTTCCTCATTGTCTAGAGTCCCTTTTAACAAAATATAATTACCTTCCCTATCCCTTTTGATCAGGTCTATTTTTGCATTGGCTTTATCAGATATCATGATCACCACTCCTGCCTTCTTTCTATCAGTTGAGGCCCAGAAGGTCTTACTCCATCCTTCAATTCTGACCTTGTGGGTGTCAAACCGCCTCATGTGTGTTGAAGACAACATATGGTAGGGTTTTGGATTCTAATCCATTCTGCTATTCGTCTACGTTTTATGGGTGAGTTCATCCCATTCACGTTCAAAGTTATGATTGTCATTTGTGGACTCCCTGGCATTTTGATTGCCTTCCCTAATTCTAACCTTTTCTTCTTCGGCTCTACCTTTTAGTCCAGTGATTTACTTTGAATCAGTCCCCCTTGTCCCCTCCCTTGATGTTTCCCTTTTTAGTCCCTCCCTTTTTGTTCCCTCCCCCTCCCCCCTCTCTTTCCCTCCCTTTTTGTTCTCCCTCTCCCCCTCCCTTGGGAATTTTTTAAGGTTTTTAAGGTTTTTTAAGGTTTACAATCCTAACCTTATGAAGTAGGTTCTGAGAATTTCTAAGGTTTACAGCACCGAGCGGGCAACCTGGACAGAGCTACAAACACTCCACATATTGCTCTAGCCTTCCAGGAGGTTTTGGCCTCAGGACATATCCAGTAGAACCCAGCTGAATTTAATCCCATCAAAAGTCTTCAGAGGTCAGGGAAGTCCAAACTCCAAGATCCCTTCCTCACAGACTTCGGGACTTTAATATAAAGAGGGAAACAATAAGTAAATTAGGTGAACACAGAATAGTATACCTGGTAGACCTTTTGGAAGGGAAAGATTTTAAAACCAAGCAGGACATAGAAAGAGTCACAAAATATAAAATAAATAATTTTGTCTACATCAAATTAAAAAGTTTTTGTACAAACAAAACCAATGTAACTAAAATCAGAAGGGTAACAACAAATTGGGAAACAATCTTCATAAAAACTCTGACAAAGGTTTAATTACTCAAATTTACAAAGAGCTAAATCAATTGTACAAAAAACCAAGCCATTCTCCAATTGATGAATGGGCAAGGGACATGAACAGGCAGTTCTCAGCCAAAGAAATCAAAACTATTAATAAGCACATGAAAAAGTGTTCTACATCTCTTATAATCAGAGAGATGCAAATCAAAACAACTCTGAGGTATCACCTCACAGCTAGAAGATTGGCTAACATGACAGCTATGGAAAGTAATGAATGCCGGAGGGGATGTGGCAAAGTAGGGACACTAATGCATTGCTGGTGGAGTTGAGAATTAATCCAACCATTCTGGAGGGCAATTTGGAACTATGCCCAAAGGGCAATAAAAGAATGTCTGCCCTTTGATCCAGCCATAGCACTACTGGGCTTGTACCCCAAAGAGATAATAAGGGAAAAGACTTGTACAAGAATATTCATAGCTGCACTCTTTGTGGTGGCCAAAAATTGGAAAATGAAGGGATGCCCTTCAATTGGGGAATGGCTGAACAAATTGTGGTATATGTTGGTGATGGAATACTATTGTGCTAAAAGGAATAATACAGTGGAGGAATTCCATAGAGACTGGAACAACCTCCAGGAAGTGATGCAGAAGGAAAGGAGCAGAACCAGGAAAACATTGTACACAGAGACTGATACATTGTGGTACAATCGAAAGTAATGGACTTCTCCATTAGTGGAGATGCAATGTCCCTGAACAATCTGCAGGGATCTAAAAAACACTATCCACAAGCAGAAGATAAACTGTGGGTGTAAAAATACCGATGAAAAGCAACTGCTTGGCTACAGGGGTGGAGCGGATATGACTGAGGAGAGACTCTAAATGAACACTCTAATGCAAATACCAACCACATGGAAATTGGTTTGAATCAAGAACACATGTGATACCCAGTGGAATTGCGTGTTGGCTGTGGGAGAGGTGGTGGGAGTGGGGGAGGGAAGAAAAGAAAATGATCTTTGTTTCCAATGAATAATGTTTGGAAATGACCAAATAAAAATTAAAAAATAAATAAAAATAAAACCCTTTTCTCTCCCTACTCAAGTTTGGGGGAACTCAAGCTTTGGCATCCTGAGTCCCTTGCTAGTCAAGTTGACTGACCCTGGGTTTGGCCCCTTGGCCACAGTTCAGAAACAGGGCAACAGGAGCTGAGGTAAAGCCTGACAGAATCAAAATGCCTTTTTTCAGGTTTCTCTTCCCTCAGTCCCTTCAATTGAGAAGTGTTGGGGGGAAATTTTCTGTCACAAGCAGGAAAAAGTGGGTAACCCTCAGGATAAAGTCTTATTCCACCTTCTCTCTTCAGCTTCTCCCCACTGAAAGACCAATTGCTCTTCTGAAGATAACCTTCTCTTCCTCAAGATTCCAACCTCCTGCTCCTGGCGCCCCTTCCCCAATGAAGTGATCAGATCCACACACTCTTCAGCCTGGCACTTTTTGTTTAGTGCCTGCCTCTGTCACAAGATCTAATGTTGGGCATTTTAAGTGAAAAATTCAATTATTTAGTTTTTTATTTAAAATTATTCATCTAGTGTGTCATAGAATGATTGAAAATATTTCTTTATTCTGAACTTATGCATTACATAAAGTGAGCATGTCTCAAAGTAGAAAAGTGGTTTGTATATAGAATTAAGAATCTCTACCATATGGAGCTAGAATTATTTTTATTGGTATATAATACATTCAAAATGTTTCTTTCAAATTTATCCTGTTTCTATGGTTTATAAAAAGGTTAATTCTAGGCTTCCTTCTGTTATCTTTTATGGAGATCCTAGGTTTTTTTTTTATAAGAACCCAATATTTGATCAATTACCCCAAATCTATACCACTGAGTCTCCAATGTCTCTTAGACAGTACCATAATGTTTAGATGATCACTGCTTTATAGTACAGTTTAAGATCTCGTACTGGTAGGCTCCCACCATTCACATTTTTCCCCCATTAGTCCCCTTGATATTCCTTTGTACTTCCAGATGAATTTTGTAATTATTTTTTCGAGTTCAATAAAATAGTTTTTTTGGTAGTTTTATTAATATGGTACTGAAAAAGTAAATTAATTTTTACGTAGGAAGTATCATTTTATTATGTTAATTCATCCTAGCCATGAGTCATTGTACTTTCCCAATTATTTAGATCTAGTTTTAATTGTGTGTTTTGTAATTGGGTTCATATAATTCCTGCTTGTCTTGGCAAGTAGATTGCTAAATATTTTATATTGTCTAGGGCAATTAAAATGAAATTTCTTTTTCTAAGTCTTGCTGCTGAATTGTTGTTGGAAATATGGCTGGCAGAGGGTTTCTCCCACTCCCATCTTCTGTGCTAGTTTTGTTGATTTCAGAATCTTAGCAGTAGATAGAAAGCAAACAAGAACAGTTCTAACTTTCAGAAACTGGTTGGGCCTGTGTCTTTGGGCTGAATTGAGAAGAGGCACTAGGAATCAGGACTGGGAAGCCAACACTCCTCCCACCTCCAACACCAGGAAGGAAGTAACAACCAGGCAGGAATAAGGGCTAGTCACAAGACCCAACTGCAACTCCCAGTTGCCCCTTCCCCCACCAACTATCAGTCTTGTTTCCTTTCCAAATAGCCTTCTTACCCTTCCCCCTAACTTTTTGATTTTAGTCAGTCTCTCTCTTTTCCCCTCCCTAATGTTACTCCCTTTCCAATGTCCTCCCCTCTTATTTATTCCCCTCTTACTATAGTGCCTTTTAAATGACCCCCCAACCTCTCCCTCTCTTGTGTAGCTCCCCTCCCCACATGCCCATTTATTATCCTTCTACTTCTCCATAAGAAACAATACAATTCTCTGCCCCAATGGATCTGATTGTTCTCTCTCTGAGTCAATTTCAGTGTGTATAAGATTTAAGTATTACATGTTGCCAAACTCTTCCATTCTTCCATTGAATTGATCTTCTCCCCCTCCCCCATGAGCTTCTTTATGAAAAATATATTTACCCCATTTTATCTCTTTTCCAATTTCTCTTAGTATTAACCTATGTTTACACCTAGTTTTTTAAATACATTTTGACATATCATCCTATACAGTTTGTCACTGTACCCTCTTTCTAGCTAACCTGATGAAAATAACATTTTTTAAGTGTTATCAATATCTTTTCTTATAGAAATACAAATCATTTTTACCTCATTGGGTCCCTTAAAAAGTTTGGTTTTCTTTCTTTTTTCTTTCTTACCTTTTGGTGATTCTCTTGAGTTCTGTTTTGGGGTATGACATTTTCTGTATAAGTCAGGTCTTTCCTTTAGGAATGCTTGGAAGTCTTTTTAAAATTAAATTACCAAAATTTCCAGTGCATGACTATAATCAATATTGCTGGGTAGTTGATTCTTGGTTGTAGACCCAGTTTCTTCATATTCTGTAATATCATATTTTTTGCCTTGCAGTCCATCAGAGTGGATGCAGCCAGTTCCTGTGTTATCCTAACTGTGCATCCATGATATCTGAATGGTTTCTTTGTAGCATCTTTTCCTTAATCTGGAAGTTCTTGAACTTGGCTATAACATTCCTTGGTGTTGTCAATTAGCTATTAAATGCAGCAGGTGGTCTGTGGATTCTTTCAATCTCTACTTTATCCTCTTGTTCAAGAATGCCTGAGCAGTTTTCTTGAATAATTTCCTGTAGAATGATATCCAGACTTTTTTCTTTGGTCATGATTTTCTGGTAGTCCAATGTTTCTTAAATTGTCTCTTCTGGATCTATTTTTTAGGTCTTTTTTTTCCAAGGATCCCTTTTTCTTCTGCAGAGAACTGGAATTAAAAAATGAAGAGATGGAATTGAAAAGAATAATAGAAGAAGAAGGTCAGAAATATAAAAAAGACCTCAAGGAAATTGATGAAAGTGTGAGAGTACAGTTCATATATATATATATATATATATATATATATATATATATATATATATATATATATATGAACTGTATCTATGATTAAAAACCCAGTGTCTGGCTCAAATATTTTCCCTCTTCTTTGTGAATAAAATCTAAATTCTGTGACTTCCAAACTGAAACCAGAGGGGTTCTACAATTAATATCCAGCGTACCTTGAAATAAATCTTATTATATATACATATATGCATATAAATCTCATATACTCACAGCTTAGCAAAGGACCAGACACATAAAAAGCATTTAATGAAGGTCATTTTTTTCTTTCTATATACACATGACAAGATGTATAAATATATACATACACACATTTATATATGTGTCTCTGTGTGTGTAACTTACATCTATATATACACCTCTATCAAAGAACAGGATACATTTTTATCAAAACTCTCCTAACATCATTCTAACTGCAAATGGTCTGGTCACTGTAATTTCCCAGTTCTTATGGCACTTTCACTAATTTTGTCTTTGAACATCTTTACTAGTCCATTCTACAAAATTATAATCTCCCTGGAGACAGAATCTGTCTTTTCCCTTTCATATACAATACTACACACAGAGAGTGGTTTCATTTTATAATATTAAGAAGGAAGACCTACAATGAAGTCCTCCTTCTAATGTCCAACCTGGATGTCTAAACCTCACCAAGTTGGTAACATCTTAGTGCTCTGGGAAACTCTCTGCAACTAGAGAGCAATGGAAGTGACACTTTCCTTCAAAAAGTTAATTCTTCACTGGGAGATCTTTTTGCCTTTGAATTCTATCCCTAACTTCATCTACTATGTCTATTCCTATCCCCTTTCCCTTTCCCATCCCCATTTCGACCTCTATAAGAATGTCTATCCCTATCCCTAACTTCATGTTAATCCTTAAATCTATTTTGATTATTATTCCCTGACAACCTATTCATGGAATTTGTGTATAAGTATTTTTCATGTATAGTATTAAGGGGTTAATTGGAGAGCAGAGAGGCCAGATAAGTGGCTAGCAGGTACAAATGAGTTATTTATGGAATAGTTATGAATGCTGGAGAAAAAAAGGATTGAATAATTTGAAATTAATAGAATTATTATGGTTGCACAAATTTCAGACTAACAACTTGATAGAGAAACTTAAAAAATACGTGAACATATCTGAAGTAAATATCGGAAATCAGCCTGAGGAGACAGTAAAAGAAGATATAACAACAGGGCAATTATTGGCCGCAGAGGATATCAGTTTAGGTAAGAGTTTGATTCTTGATTAGGCTGAAAGGAATCAATTAGTGTCAAGAAAAGAGGCAGCAGAGGTTATAATGTAAATATGGAATTTTAGCTGATAAACATTCTGTAGGTCTATTAACACAAATATTTTTAATTTTTTAATTGTACAATTTTAATTTTAAATTAAAAATTTTTTTTAAATTAAAAATATTTAAATGTTACATGGAGAAACAATTTTTGACAAGTTTTTTTTTTTTTACCGTTTTAAAATTCAGATTTGCTACTTACCCTCCTCCCGCTCCCAGACAAGATGATTAATAGGAGAGAGGAGGATATACCCATACTTTCATGTTATACATACTTCCATATTATTTCTGTCCATAGATGATAGAAGACACCTATCACTCTTACAATATAAATCTCATGAAGTTTATATTATAGGAGCAGATGTCAGGTTTTGATCTGTCCTTAGCTTCTAAAATTCTGTCTTTGGCTACAGACACTATTTTCTTCATGTTTTGTATTCTTATAAGTTTGACTTGGTTCTCTATATATTTGAGAAATGAGGCTTTAGTCAGATACTTTATATAACCCCCCCCATTGGTTGTTTCCTAGATTTGTTGTTTCCTTTCTCATTGGTTTTATTTCAGTAATATCTTTTAAATTTAATTAAATTAAAATACTTTTTAAAATTAAGTAAACCATGATTTATATATTTGATTTTTTTTCACAAAACCAAATTTTTTTCTTATTTGTTAGTTCTATAGTTTTATTTCAATTTATTCATATCTCCCTTGATTTTCAGGATTTCCAAATTGCCGTTTAATTATGGGCTTTTAATTTGTTCTTTTATAGTTTTTTTACTTGCCTAAGCAATTAATTGATGTTCTGTTTCTCTATTTTATTAATATAAGCTATGAGATATGAATTTCCTTCTATGTAGTACTTAGTTACATCCCATAAATTTTGTTTGCATTCCATAAATGTTGTTAATGAAATTGTTATTTGTTTCTATGATTTAATCTTTGATCCATTTGCTCTTTAGGAAAAGATTGTTTCTAATTCTAAAAATTAGTTTCTAATTTATTTTTAGTCTTCTGCATTTTGTGTCACTTTTCTAGCATTCTGGTCTGAAAAGTATGGATTTAATATTTCTGTTTCTATACATTTGGATGTGAGGCTTTTATGACCACTTATGTGGTTGATTTTTGTGAAAGTCACACATATTGCTGAGAAAAAGTGCTTTCCTTTCTATTTCCCTTCAGTTTTCTCCAGAGGTCTATCATGTCTGGGTTTTCTAAAGTTCTCTTTACCTTCTTAACTTCTTTCTTGTTTATTTTCTGATTGGATTTATCTACTTTTGACAGGGGAACGTTGAGATATTCCCCACTAGTAATATTTTTATTTTATTTTTCCTTCTGTAACTTCTTTAATTCTTCCTTTATGAATATGGATGCTATGCCATTTGATGCATAAATGTTTAATAATGATATTGTTTTCATTATCTATCAAACCTTTTATCATTATGTACTTTCTTTCCTTATTTCCTTTGATCAGATCAGTCTTTGCTTTTGATTTGTCTGAAATCAGATTTGCTATCCTGGCTTTTATTACTTTATTTGAGGCATAGTATATGCTACTCGAGCCTCTTTTATTCTGTGTGTGTTGTCTCCATGTTTTAAATGTGTTTCTTGTGGGCAGAATAATGTGGTGTTCTGGTTTTTTTAAACAACTCTGCTATCCTTTTCTGTTTCATGTGTAAATTCAGCCCATTCATAAATCCACATAATCATTACTAATTGTGTTTTCATGCATCTTATTTTCCCCCTTTATTTTTCTCTTTCTCTCTTCTTAGCCTTTCCATGTTCATAGATGTTTTGTTATTGACTATCACCTCCCCCAATTCAACCCTCCTTTTTTGTTCACCCTCAACCCCTTATTCTCTCTAACCTCCTACTTCCCTATAGGGTAAGATAAGTTTCTACAGATGAATATGGCTGTTATTTCCTTTTTGAGCTAGTTCTGATGAGAGTAAGGTCCAATCAGAGTTAAAGCACATCTCCTCCACTGGATTTGCTGTTTATGTGCCTGTTAAGGAGAAATAGTTTGCCTCCTTCTAGATCTCCTTTTCTCTCTTCTCCATTTATTCCTCTTTCCCATTCCCTCCCTTTTAATATCATCCCATCTTATTTAGCTTCCTTTCTTTGATGCATACCCCTTTTATTGCTCCAATATTAAGTATTTTAGATACTTTAATCTTAAGTATTATTTTCAATATTAAGTATTTTAGATTCTTAGCTTTAGCTTGCCTTTGAAATATTATAGATGTCTTAATTATTTCAATGATTATCTTGCCAGGTATGAATGAACTCAATTCAACTTTCGCAAAACTATCAAGTATTCTTCTTCTCTTGAGTTTTGAATTTAGTCATCAAATTTTGTTTTCAACTTTTTTGAATGAGAAAAGTCCAAATTTCTCTATTTCATTAAAGAGCAGTTGTTACCTTTTGGAAGTTTAATCTTGGTTTTACTCGGTGTATAATTCTAGGTTGCAGTCCTTTAAATCTTTGCTTTTCAGAATGTCATATTCTGTGCCTTCCAGTCCTTTCATGTAAAAACTGCTATGTCCTGGAGAATCCTGACTATGGCTCCTCAATATTTAAAATGTTTCCTTCTGGCAGCTTCTACTACTTTTTCTGTGGCCTGGGAGTTCTGGAATTTGGTTATAGTAGTACTGGGGTATTTTATTTTGGGTTCTCTTTCAGGAAGAGATTGGTGGATTCTCTCTATTTCTATTTCCCCCTCTTGTTTGAGGATATCGTAATATTCCCTGAGGACTTCTTAAAATATGGAATTCAGGATTTTCTATTGATCATGGTTTTCAGGTATTCTGATGATCTTCAGATGATTTCTCCTGGGTCTATTTTCTAGGCTGGTCATATTTACAATTCAAGTATTTCAGACTTTCTTCTATTTTTTTTTTAAATTTTGGATTTTGTTTCATTGTTTCTTGCTTGTATTTCAGACTTTCTTCTATTTTTTTTTTAAATTTTGGATTTTGTTTCATTGTTTCTTGCTTATGGTTTCATTAACTTCTATCAGTCCAATTCTAATTTTAAGGAGTTTTCTTTCTTGAGTTTTTGGGTTTCCTTTTCCACTTGACAGTCTTTTCTTTAAAGGGTTGTTTCCTTCAGGTTTTGTTTTGTTTGTTTTGGTTTGGGGTTTGTTTTTTTGTTTTGTTTTGTTTGTTTGTTTGTTGTTGTTGTTGTTTTTTTTTTGGTCTCTATTCCCATTTGATGGATTCAATTAATTAGGAAGTTTTTTTCTTCAATGATTTTTTTCCCCCAGCTGTTGAGTTTTTCAGTTAATTCCCTTATATTTTTTAACTTCTTACAGGGATTCTTTTTAAGATCTAAACTCCTTGCCCACTTTCTTTTCAGGCTTCACATGTTTCCTTTATAGCATTGTTGTCCTCTTCTGAGTCCATATATTGATCTTCCTTGTCACTAAAGTACATTTCCCAGGTCAGTTTTATCTTTTTTTACTTGTTTTTCCATTTTTTTCTTTCCTTTGTAACCATATTTATCTTTTGAGATCCTTCTCTGTTCCTGGAGTAAAAGGGTATATTGTTCTAAGATTACAGAGTACTCTTCTCTGGTATTTGGTGTAGGACTAGCTGCCCTTGTTCCTCGTGGTTTGTCTGTCATGGAGACAGCAGTACTGGCATGTTCTGGGGTGGTTGGCAACTGTTTCATTCAACTATATTTAGCATTATGACTTACCAGTTCCCCCATTGTTTTGTGGGTTAGTCTGGTCCCCACTATGCTGCTTCACTGCCCCTACCAAGTAGCCTGTGTGGAAAAGGCTCCCTGCTTTGATTTCTACTGCCCCAGGCTTTCCCCCACCACATGTAAGTAAGTAAATTACTTCACTGTAGTTCTAGTTCCCCCTTCTTGCATCCCTGTAACCTCAAGATTCTTTTGCCATTTGGAAGTGGATAGTTCATTGTTAATTCTAGTTCCATCTTTACTCCTTTGGAGTCCCAAGGCTCTGATGTCACATGAGAGTTTGAAGGTTCCTTACCTTCTCTACCTGTATAGAGTGACTCCAGCTGGGATCCAAGATCTGCCAGTACTATCAGATTGCTCTCTTCTCGTACCTACAGTGAGATGCTGCTTCCAAGTAAAGGAGAAAATCCTACAAGAAGCCAAGAAGAAGAGCTTCAGATATAAGGGGGCTCCCATAAGGATCACACACGACTTAGCGGCTAACACACTAAGAGACCGCAAAGCATGGAACATGATATTTAGAAAGGCAAGAGAGCTGGGTCTCCAACCAAGAATCAACTACCCAGCAAAACTGACTATATACTTCCAGGGGAAAGTATGGGCATTCAACAAAATAGAAGATTTCCAAGCATTTGCTAAGAAAAGACCAGAGCTCTGTGGGAAAGTTCGATATCCAAGCACAGAAAGCAAGAGAAACATGAAAAGGTAAATAGGAAAGAAAGAGAAAAGGAGATAAATCTTATCTTTTTCTTTAAGTCAAACTCTCTTCTATAAGGACTACATTTACATCAAATTATATATATTAATATGTGGGGAAAATGTTTTGTGTAACTCATGAATTGTATCATCATAAGAGTAGTTAGAAGAAACATGCATAGGGAAAGATTGGGGCATTAAGAAGATTTGGGGAAAGTGGGGGCAAAGAAAGGAAAAGGGAGGGGGGAACCGTCGATAATACTAAGATTAACTTCAAGAAATGGGGGGAGGAATCAATAGAATAATCTTTCCCATATAAAGATACACGTGGGAAGGGGAGGGAAGAACTCTTATATGAGAAGGAGAGGAAGAGAGCATGAAGTGGAATTACTCAAACCTTACTTCTCAGTGAAATCAAACCTGAGAGGGAAGAAAATCTAGATCCAGTGGGATCCTGAATTCCTTCTTATCCATTAGGGCAAGAAAGAAAGGAAAATTAAGGAGGGGGAGGGGAGGGGGAGGGAGAGGGAGTACAAAAAGGGAGGGAAGGAGAGGGGGAAGGGGAAGGGAGCACAAAAAGGGAGGGGCTAGAAAGGGAAGCATCTCAAGGGAGGGGACTAGGGGGACTGACCTAAAGTAAATCACTTGTTCAAAAGGAGAAAGCTAAAGAAGAAAGGTCAGAACTAGGGGAAGATATCAAAATGCCAGCGAATCCACAAATGACAATCATAACTTTGAATGTGAATGGGATGAACTCACCCATAAAACGTAGACAAATAGCAGATTGGATTAGAACCCCAAACCCTACCATTTGTTGTCTTCAAGAAACACATATGAGGTGGGTTGACACTCACAAGGTTAGAATTAAAGGTTGGAGTAAGACCTTTTGGGCTTCAACTGATAGAAAGAAGGCAGGAGTTGTAATCATGATATCTGACAAAGCCAAGGCACAAATAGACCTGGTCCAAAGGGATAGGGAAGGTAAATATATTCTGCTAAAAGGGAGTATAGACAATGAGGAAATATCACTAAACAACATGTATGCACCAAATGGTATCGCATCCAAATTTTTAATAGATAAACTAGGAGAATTGAAGGAGGAAATAGACAGTAAAACCATATTAGTGGGAGACTTGAACCAACCACTATCAAATTTAGTCAAATCAAACCAAAAAATAAACAAGAAAGAGGTAAAAGAGGTGAATGAAATCTTAGAAAAATTAGAGTTAATAGACATATGGAGAAAAATAAATAGGGACAAAAAAGAATACACCTTCTTTTCAGCACCACATGGCACATTCACAAAAATAGATCATACACTAGGTCATAGAAACATGGCACTCAAATGCAGAAAAGCAGAAATAATAACTGCAGCCTTTTCAGATCACAAGGCAATTAAAATATTGATCGGCAAGGGTACATGGAGACCCAAATCAAAAATTAATTGGAAATTAAATAACATGATACTCCAAAATCGGATAGTTAGAGAAGAAATCATAGAAACAATTAACAATTTCGTTGAAGAAAATGAAAACGGCGAAACATCCTTTCAAACCTTATGTGATGCAGCCAAGGCAGTACTTAGAGGAAAATTCATATCACTGAGTGCATATATTAACAAATTAGGGAGGACAGAGACCACGGAATTGGAAATGCAAATCAAAAAACTTGTGAATGAACAAATTAAAAACCCCCAGAAGAAAACCATACTAGAGATCCTAAAAATTAAGGGAGAAATTAATAAAATCGAAAGTGACAGAACTATTAAGCTAATAAACAAGAGTAGAAGCTGGTACTTTGAAAAAACAGACAAAATAGACAAAGTACTGGTTAATCTAATTAAAAAAAGGAAAGAAGAAAGGCAAATTAACAGCATCAAGGATGAAAAGGGGGATCTCACCTCCAATGAAGAGGAAATTAAGGCAATCATTAAAAACTACTTTGCCCAACTATATGGTAATAAATACACCAACGTAGGTGATATGGATGAATATTTACAAAAATATAAATTGCCTAGACTAACAGAAGAAGAAATAGTTTTCTTAAATAATCCCATATCAGAAAAAGAAATCCAACAGGCCATCAAAGAACTTCCTAAGAAAAAATCCCCAGAGCCTGATGGATTCACCAGTGAATTCTATCAAACATTCAGAGAACAGTTAATCCCAATACTATACAAACTATTTGACATAATAAGCAAAGAGGGAGTTCTATGAAACTCCTTTTATGACACAAGCATGGTACTGATTCCAAAACCAGGCAGGCCAAAAACAGAGAAAGAAAATTATAGACCAATCTCCCTAATGAATATAGATGTAAAAATCTTAAATAGAATACTAGCAAAAAGACTCCAGCAAGTGACTAGAAGGGTCATCCACCATGATCAAGTAGGATTTATACCAGGGATGCAGGGCTGGTTCAACATTAGGAAAACTATCCACATAATTGAACACATCAACAAGCAAACCAACAAGAACCACATGATTATCTCAATAGATGCAGAAAAAGCCTTTGATAAAATATAACACCCATTCCTACTAAAAACACTAGTAAGCATAGGAATAGAAGGGTCATTCCTAAAAATAATAAACAGTATATATCTAAAACCATCAGCCAATATCATCTGCAATGGGGATAAACTAAATCCATTCCCATTAAGATCAGGAGTGAAACAAGAATGCCCATTATCACCTCTATTATTTGACATTGTATTAGAAACACTAGCAGTAGCAATTAGAGAAGAAAAAGAAATTGAAGGCATCAAAATAGGCAAGGAGGAGACCAAGTTATCACTTTTTGCAGATGACATGATGGTCTACTTAAAGAATCCTAGAGATTCAACCAAAAAGCTGATTGAAATAATCAACAACTTTAGCAAAGTTGCAGGATACAAAATAAACCCACATAAGTCATCAGCATTTCTATATAATTCCAACACAGCTCAGCAGCAAGAACTAGAAAGAGAAATCCCATTCAAAATTACCCTAGACAAAATAAAATACTTAGGAATCTATCTCCCGAGACAAACACAGGATCTATATGAACACAACTACAAAACACTTTCCACACAACTAAAACTAGACTTGAACAATTGGAAACACATTAACTGCTCATGGGTAGGATGAGCCAATATAATAAAAATGACCACCCTACCCAAACTCATCTATCTATTTAGTGCCATACCCATGGAAATTCCAAAAAAAATTTTTTTACTGATTTAGAAAAAACCATAACAAAGTTCATTTGGAAGAACAAAAGATCAAGGATATCCAGGGAAATAATGAAAAAAAAAACACACATATGATGGGGGCCTTGCAGTCCCTGACCTTAAACTATATTACAAAGCAGCAGTCATCAAAACAATTTGGTACTGGCTAAGAGACAGAAAGGAGGATCAGTGGAATAGAATGGGGGCAAGCAACCTCAGCAAGACAGTATATGACAAACCCAAAGATCCCAGCTTTTGGGACAAAAATCCACTATTTCATAAAAACTGCTGGGAAAATTGGAGGACAGTGTGGGAAAGATTAGGCTTAGATCAACACCTCACACCCTACACCAAGATAAATTCAAAATGGGTGAATGACTTGAACATAAAGAAACTATAAGAAAATTAGGTGAACACAGAATAGTATATATGTCAGACCTTTGGGAAGGGAAATACTTCAAAACCAAGCAAGAATTAGAAAGAGTTACAAAATGCAAAATAAATAATCTGGATTACATCAAATTAAAAAGTTTTTGTACAAACAAAACCAATGTAACCAAAATCAGAAGGGTAGCAACAAATTGGGAAACAATCTTCATAAAAACCTCTGACAAAGGTTTAATTACTCAAATTTATATAGAACTAAATCAATTGTACAAAAAATCAAGCCATTCTCGAATTGACAAATGGGCAAGGGACATGAACAGGCAGTTCGCAGCCAAAGAAATCAAAACTATTAACAAGCACATGAAAAAGTGCTCTACATCTCTTATAATCAGAGAGATGCAAATCAAAACAACTCTGAGGTATCACCTCACACCTAGCAGATTGGCTAACATGACAGCTATGGAAAGTAATGAATGCTGTAGGGGATGTGGCAAAGTGGGGACATTAATTCATAGCTGGTGGAGTTGTGAATTGATCCAACCATTCTGGAGGGCAATTTGGAACTATGCCCAAAGGGCGATAAAAGAATGTCTGCCCTTTGATCCAGCCATAGCACTGCTGGGTCTGTACCCCAAAGAGATAATGGACAAAAAGACTTGTACAAAAATATTCATAGCTGCGCTCTTTGTGGTGGCCAAAAATTGGAAAATGAGGGGATGCCCTTCAATTGGAGAATGGCTGAATAAATTGTGGTATATGTTGGTAATGGAATACTATTGTGCCAAAAGGAATAATAAAGTGGAGGAATTCCATGGAGACTGGAACAACCTCCAGGAAGTGATGCAGAGTGAAAGGAGCAGAACCAGGAAAACATTGTACACAGAGACTGATACATTGTGGTACAATCGAAGGTGATGGACTTCTCCATTAGTATCAATGCAATGTCCCTGAACAATCTGCAGGGATATAAAAAATACTACCCACAAGCAGAGGATAAATTGTGGGAGTAAAAACACCAATTAAAAGCAACTGCTTGACTACAGGGTTGGAGGAGAGAAGACTGAGGAGAGACTCTAAATGAACACTATAATGCAAATTCCAACAACAGGGAAATGGGTTTGAGTCAAGAACACATGTGATTACCAGTGGAATCATTTGTCGGCTATGGGAGAGGGAAAGGTGGGGGGGAGGGGAGGAAAATAAAATGATCTTTGTTTCCAGTGAATAATGTATGAAAACGACAAAATAAAATAATGTTTAAAAATTAAAAAAAAAAAAAGAAAAAGAGTATGATAAGAAATGGACCTCGTCAAGTGAACAAAACTGTTAAGTGAAATAAAAATGAATTGATGTTTCAGAGTTTTATGCTCAAAACAGTGAGAATTGAGCATCACCTCCACTCTGTCATCTGTGACTTAATCTTTAATATTTTAAATGGATTCAGTGAGTTTGAGTAAATATGTTTTTAGTGAATCACTAAACATTTATGAAGTGCCTCTAGTGTCCAAGGCAATTTTATACCTGCTGAGGCCAGGAAGGATGGTCAGAAACAATCTCTCTTCTCAGGAACTGGCGGTCTAGAAGAGGAGTCAACATGCTAACAATGATGCATGAAAAAGCAATCTACAATAGGATAAAAATGGAAATAATAAGAGAGAAAAGAAACCAAAAATGAAGGGATTCAAGAAAGGGTTTTCATCTTAGACTTGGAAGTAGCCAGAGGAGTGTATCACTAGAAACAAGAACAGAATGTTCTCTGAGAAATGGATTGTCTTATTTGGGAAGGATTTCAGATAGCATCGGGGTGGAGTTAGAAGGATCAAAATATCATATCAGAAGCCTAGAAAGGTGCAGCTTTGTGTCTGTGTTTGTGTGTGTGTGTGTGTGTGTGTGTGTGTGTGTGTGTGTTTTGAATCATTTTCAATTGCAAACAATATTTAATACTAAATCTAGGAGGAGATAGGAAATCTTTACAGACTACTGTGTAGAAAGACAGATATAAGGTGACATAGTTATACCTTTCTTTGAAAGCTCAATGCTGGAAGCACTGGATTAGGGAAGGATATGGCAGATTTTGCAGCAATAATGCAGGCTTCAGGGGAGAAAGACCTGCTAAGAAGTTTTGTGTGACAGAAGGGCAGGCCATGTTAGAGAGAAATGTTGGAAACGTCTCCACAGATAAGCTTTGGCAACTGGCTGGATGGAGGAGGAAAGATGGACTGAGCCTGTGAAGAAGACAATAGTTGGTGAGGCAGGGTGATGAAATAGTGAGAGAGAGAAGAGGAAGAGGGGAGATTTTCTGATTAGAAAATAAGAATTTCAGCTTTGGAAATACTGAATATCAGATGTTTATAGGACAATGGTATAATTTAGAGAGGCATCACCTACCAAAAATTCCAGACTGGGATCTGGAAAGCTTACCACAATCTCAACACCCAAAGATTAAAGTCCAAATATTTGGAGAATTAAAAAAAAACCCAGCCCAATATACTTCTTTTTCACTGTCCTCTGATCAGGACTGATCTTCCTTCACCACTCTGCCTACTGCTGCTGTCATAGAGCTAGAGAAAACATGCTTTATGATGTCAGCAATAATTCACATTAGCTGTTGGGAGTGGAGCTATGTGGCAACGTGAGAGTGGTTTGGGTTCCTGAGTTGATTACATTAAAAAATTCATTTAAAAATATTTTTTCTCAACACTTTTCACATTTACATAAAAGTTTTTTTTTTTTTAATTTTACATAGTTACAAGAGCCTTAGTTTAAAAGCCCTGGTTCACTTAAAAAAAAAAAAAAAAACCCTTGCCTTCTCACTTAGAATCAATGCTGTGTATAGTTTCCACAGCAGAAGAGTGGTAAGGGCTAGTCAATGGGGTTTAAGCGACTTGCCCAGGGTCACCAAGCTAGGAAGTGTCTGCGGACACATTTGAACCCAGGACTTGGCTCTCAATTCACCGAGTCACCCAACTGCCTCCAAAATGGTTCATTCTTGAAAGAAAATTGAAAAAAGTTACTTTTCTTTTGATGAGTTACATGAATGATTCAAGTCATCCAAGTATCCCTGAAACTCATAAATTCTTTTAGATGGTTTCTGAGGAACTGAAGCTAACATGAGAAAAATGTTCCCTAGAAACTTACCCAGTCACCTGTGGGGAAACAATAACAGCAGATTCTAAAGAATGCCAGAAAAAGGAGTCCATGAATTTGTAAGAACACATATTTCTATATATATGATATGTCTGAGGAAGCAGAGACAGTTCTGTACTTGCTACCTCTGGACTAAGCCATATTATCCTCCTTGAGGGCTGGTTGTTTCTCTCAAGCTCGGTGCCCACCATAAATACTTGTTGGCTAACTGGATTGATAAATGGAATTGTTTACACACTCGTTGCTAGGGGAGCTTGTTTTGAAACTTAGGAAGTAAAATTATGTAAGTCTCAAGAAAGAAAAAGAAGTCTAAATATTAAATGTTTAAAGGTGGTAAAATGAAAAGATTATAGGCCTAAGCTGAGGTATCTGTTAACTTTTACTGCTGCTTTTTGACTGCTGGCTGACCATTCTGAGTTTCAAGGCAACTGAAGAGTTGATTCAAAAGAAATGACTGGTGGTTCCCTTAAGAGGGCCAAACACTCAACAGCCAATAAGAGATCATAGAACATAGAACAACTGTCAGGTTACCAAGGAATCAGGAGGATTATAAATAAAGGGAGGAGACTGGGGAGGTCATTCCTGCAAAGGAAACCAAGGAGGTAGGATGTGTTAAGGATTGGAAGGGTGGCAGTTTGATAAATTGTGGAATTATTTGTTTTAGAGTAGTTGCTGGGGATTTCTTTTTGTTGTGGAATGTTTTGATATGGAATTGGTGATTTTTGATGTATACATTTTTAAAAAATATTGATAAACAGAATTCTAAAGGGGATCTCAGAGATTTTGTCTATTTTCAAAGGAATTGAAGATTATTGAGGAATCTATAAATATTTTAAAATACTATAGCAGGTTCCAGGGGGAAAATATATAATAACCAATATCTCCTAACGTGTTTTTTTTTTTATTTTAATTCTTTTTCTTTTTAACTTTTAACATCATTTCATGTTTTCTGTCTCATATGATTTTCACAATTTTGGTCAGTCATCTAGTGAACAAATCTATTAATATTGGGGAAAGAAGGAGTGGGATAAATCGTGGAAATTCATCTTTATATAAATATTTTGAAACATAAACCAATCTATATGTATGTACTACATTTAAATAAATATAAATGTCTGAATATAAAGATGAAATTCAATTAATATCAATTAGTAATTAATGATCATCAATTAGTAATTGTCACTAATGAATAATTGATTAATGATCACCAAGGAGTAATTATTATTAATTAATAATTGATTAATATTAGTTATTGATTATCAATCATTAAATTATTAAATTTTATTTTTATTTATATACATTTATTTAATTTATTTATTTTTAAACAATTTTATTTCATATTTATATATTTTTATTTATTAAATTATGTATTTTAATTTAATTTATTTACATTTAAAAGTATTTATTTTATATATTTTATTTAAGTAATTATATTTATTTATAAATTCATTTATAATTAATAGAATTTAAAAATTTATTAAATTATTAAAATATTGATTATTATTAATTATTGAAAATCACTAATTGATGATCAGTAATTGATCACTTATTAATTAGTGATAATTACTAATTGATGATCATTAATTAATAATAGACAATAATTATTATTTTAACCATCATTATTAATTACTATTAAACAATTATTAATTAATCTGCATTGATTAATAATTAATATTAATCAATTAATAATTATTGATCAGTAATGAATAAAGTCATGATAATTTATTAATAATTAAATTAAATTATTTTAATGGATTGTCATTAATTAATAATTGATAATGGTTATTATTTATAATAATTATTAATTAATATTAAGTAATTATTGATTAATGATAATTGACATTAATTATTTTATTCTCATTATTATTAATTACATCAAACAATTATTGATTTATTATCTTGAATTAATATTAACTGATTATTATTTGATGATAATTAATAATTAATATTAACATATAATTGATGAGCATCAAATAATCCTTAATTCAATTTGTTTGATATTAATTAATAATGATGGTTAAAATAATAATTAATGATGATCAATTAGTTATTGTCACTAATTAATAATTCATTATTTAATGAACCTCAATTGGTAATTATCCTTAATTAATAATTGATTAATATTAATTATTGATCATAAAATTATTGTGGTTTTGTTCATGTATATTTAATTAATTAATTTATTTTTAAATGGATTTTGTTGATATATAAATATATTTTATTTATTAAATTATTTATTTTTAAATTTAATTTTATGTATTTATAAATTAATTTAATTTAATTTTAAAATCAATTTAAATAATATTTTATTAAATTCTTAAATAATAAACCATTAGTTATTAAATATTGATTGATAATAATTATTAATTAGTGAAAATTACTAATTGATGATAATTAATCAATAATATTTTGGTATTGATTTTTAAGTAAGTAACAATTAACTGATTATGAATTAATGATAATTAATCAATAATTGCTTCATAATAATTAATGATTATAAGTAATCAATATCAACGATAAATTAATGATCATGAATTAATAGTCGATCAATGCCAATTATTAATACATAGCAATTGTTAATGATAATCAGTTAATAATTGATTATATAATAATTAAATTATTATAATACAATATATAATATAATATAATACAATATAATAATTATTATATTTTAAATACTGATTAAATTTCATTAATTAATATTAATATGTATTTAATATTAAAGGATTGTTTTAGAATATAAAGAAAAGAATGTTAGTCAATATGCCTTGTACCACTTACCATAAACATTTCTTAGGCTATAGCAAAATTGTATATAGCTTTAGAATTCCTCCCCTTCCATTAGATATAATGCTGAATTTTTCCCGTCAAATTTAATGAACATACAGGAGTAAATTTGAACATATGAGATACATTTTGAAATGAAATATTACTCTTGTGTATATTGGGGCTGAACACTTAGATAAAAGGAATTTTTAAGGGGGTATCATTTAATGTCAAGAGACTGATCAAGAAAACTAATTTTTACAAATAAAATTAATACACCACTGTACTTTGAAATTATTTATATTTTGTTGACCATGCACTTTAAAAATTATTTTTATTTTTATTCAAGTAAAGATCAGAATTTTCTTGTTCAAGAACCTTGTTTATAGCTTTTAATCTTCTCTGTGAAAAAATGATGCAAAGAAGAGTCCAGAACCTCGATTTATTTTCTTGTCAAATAGACAAAGGTAAGCTTTAACTATAAAATTGCTTATTTCATACATGTATGCCATTCTTCATCAGTTTTATTTTTATTAAGCTTGTTTTTCATATCAATAAATATCAAATATAGAGAATATTAAAATATTAGGAATAACTCCCAAATGAAGATTAAAGAGTGTAACTGATAAATATTTTTGATATCATATAAATAAATATTTTTGATATCATAACTTTTAAAATAGTGTCAGAAAGGTGAGTCATAGCAATAAGGCAAAAAATTTAAGGAATAATCTGTAAAATCATAGTAAGAATAAAATCGTTACCTTTTATAGACAATATAATAGTTTATTTAGAAAACCCAATCAAGCCAAATAAAATGAATTAAAATAACTCCAGGAAAATGCAGGATAATAAATAAATCTTCATAGAGCATTAGCATTTTTATATATTATTCCCTAAAGCCTTAGCAAGAACAAATAAAGACATTCTATTTAAAAATGATAGAGACTGTGAAATACCTGGAATTCTATTCATCAAAACAAAAGGGGGATGGAGGGAGGGCAGAACTAAGATGGTGGAGAAGCTACACAGACTCACCTGTTCTCTATCTACCAAATTAAAATATGATATAATGCCTAAAAAGAAATATTGGAGCACCATAATCTACAGAAAAATGGAGTGAAATAATTTTTCTATTTAAAACTACTTAGAAAGCCATTAGGAAAGTTCTATTCCACTCTGATGGAAGAGGAGTGCAAAAACAACAGAACGAGGCAGGTTCCGATAATTAAAGAGTCCTTGGACACACCTGAATCAGCAACAGGGGCTGCCAGAGCTCCCAGCTGCAGCCCTTTGCTGCCTTGACGGAGTGCCCATACACAGATCCAGGCAGCAGTTGTGGCGGACCTTATTGGGAGCACTTAGCACATCCCAATGCTTGCAACCTCAGAGGACAAGGGGATCCTGGTCACAGTTACCAGATGGAAAAGAATTCACATGGTTACTCACTGACCTGACCCCAGGCCAGGAGAGTATTAAACACACTTGTCATTACATTATACAATGTTGAAAGAATTTAAAAAAAAAAAAAAGATTGGTCACTAAGAACTCTCAATGAAGCTGCACAAAGAACTTGGAACATACTTCTTTCTACATAGTTACAGAAAATGAGCAAACAACAATACCAAAACACCCTAACCATAGAAAGATATTTTGGTGCCCGGGAAGACTTAAAATCAGAAGAAAATATTGCTGCATCCAAAGCTTAGAAGGAAGAAAAGATATTAGCTATTTCACGTCTCAAAATAGTCTACAAAGCAGAAATTGTCTAAATTATTTAGAGTAGTTTAAGAAACGTGTCTCTGGGGGCTTCCGTCCCGGCTCCTGCCGCGGCGGCTCCACCGCAGGCCCAGTTGCGGGCTCCAACCCAGGGTCCCGGGACGCTCTCGAGGGGACATGCTGAGGCGGACTCTGGAAAACCGGGACGCCCAGACCAAACAGCTGCAGGATGCGGTCTCCAACGTGGAGAAGCACTTTGGGGAGCTGTGCCAGATCTTCGCGGCGTACGTGCGTAAAACGGCCCGGCTTCCAGACAAGCCAACCTCCTGGTGAATGAAATCAATGCTTATGCTGCCACCGAGACGCCCAACCTGAAGCACGGCCTGAAGGACTTTGCTGATGAGTTTACCAAACTTCAGGATTATAGGCAAGCTGAGGTTGAAAGACTTGAAGCCAAAGTAGTTGAACTTTGAAAAGTTATGGAACTATTGTGAAAATGAAACGGGATGATCTCAAAGCAACTTTAACAGCAAAGAGTCGAGAAGCTAAGCAGTTAACTCAACTAGAAAGGACGCATCAACGGACTCCATCAGATCGGCATGTCATAGTATCCTTTCAATTTTGAAGAAAAAATTATTTTGTCATTTAGTTGATAAAAAGGCAGAAACAGAATTACAGAGAGCTACAATGGATGCCACCAGAACAAGTCGGCACCTGGAAGAAACAATTGACAATTTTGAAAAGCAAAAAATAAAGGACATAAAGAATATATTTTCAGAATTTATAACTATTGAAATGCTGTTCCATGGTAAAGCTTTAGAAGTCTACACTGCTGCCTACCAAAATATACAGAAGATTGATGAAGAAGAAGATCTAGAGATTTTTTGGAGCTCTCTCTATCCACCTGACTATTCAACTTGTTTAGATATTGTTCGAGCAAATTCAAAATCTCCTCTTCAGAAATCTATTTCTATCAAGTGTATATCCGGATCAGGACAGCAGATTCCTACCACTCGGATAAGAAAAGATCACCAAGATGACGATGAAGAGGATGATGAATTGGACGTTACAGAAGAAGAAAATTAATTTTATATGTGCTTTTAACAGTTCCCCTCAAAATCATCAACTTCAGCTTATTAAATGTGTCAATTGCCCAAAAAAAGCAATAAGAAATTAACATGTCTATATGTATACATATATGCACTATTAACAGGTATTTCAAAAGAATCTATTGGTTTTTTAAAGTAAATGGTTTTTGAGGAATTAACTTCAGAATGGAATGTGATTAAAGGAAATTTCTGTAGCCCCAAAATTAAGTAGCTAAAATGAAAAACATGCCATTAGCTTTGTTCTGTTACCAAGGTTATGGTATTTGTTTAAATATAAATTTCATTTTTAAAGAATTTCAAAATAATTATCGTGAGAGCTGTCTTTAAGCCATTGTCATATCACACAAATAAATGTGACAGTGGCCAAAAAAGAACTATTATCTTCTCTTGGTTCCCTATGTAAGCTAAGTTTCCATGCCTTCATTTCTTAAAAATCAGTTAAAATTCCTTCAAAATCATTGACAAGCATTGTTCCATAAAGTACTTAAATAAGGTTGTTTTACTTCCTTATCAATTTCAAAAATTGGGGAGTTTTATTTGCCAGGTCACATCTACCTAGTTAACGCCTTTAAATAGTCCAATGGGGCTAAATGAGCAAAAGAAATTAGAAGACCAAGGAAACTGGTCATATTTATATATTCCATTTTTAACAATGGAAGAAGGTAGTTAAAGGGTGAAAAAATGTAGTAGTCCTCATGAACTTAAAATCAAAATGTTGACAATGTGTGATGCAGACTTTGGAAAACCTATTTTGAGATGCTATTTTCCCATAGAGAAATGAGGCACAGGCTGCTAATAAAAGAAATTCTGAAATTGTATTAGAATTTCTAAACACTAAAATTTATTATTATTATTATTATTAATGACACATTCTTGTACCTGGAAATATCAAGTTGGAGACATTTGAATCATAGAATGTTAGCATGTCTGACATTTTTTTCATTTCCAGGATTTCCTTCTGGGAAAACATTTGTAATCTTATTTCATTGATCCAGACAAGCATATTTTACTAACTGTGAAATTTATTTCCTTTGGAATACTAGAAAAATTACTATTCACAACACATAAAAATAAAGACTTTACAGAAAAAAAAAAAGAAACGTGTCTCTGACACTTGCTAGTTGTGAAATGCTGGACAAGTCACTTAACCCTGTTTGCCCCAGTTTCCTCTTCTGTAATGAAGAGATAGCTGGAGAAGAAACTGGAACACTACTACATTAGCTTCACTAGGAAAATTCCAACTCAAGTCATAAAGAGTCAGATACAACTGACTGACAAAACAAGAAGGATCAATGGTCAATTAGAGGAACAGATTAGGTGTAGAAAATGCTGAATAAAAAAGGGCCTTGTAAAATGTACCTTTGATAAACTCAAAGTCCTTAGACTGTGCTAGAATTAGGAATTATTTTTTTAAACTGTTGGGAAAATTAGAAATGCTTTGAGACGACTTTTTATATAAGTTGTCTTTTATTGTGAATATATGAACCCACAAATGATCCATAAATAAACTTTGGGGTTCTGTGATCTTGGAAGAGAGAAAAAATGCATGTTTTTTAATAACATTTCATTCAAATTTAACAAATTCCATTAACAATTTTTATAATACACTTTGATATCTGGTATGGTTAGATCATCTTCCATCATATTATTTTTCATTATTTCCATTGATATTCTTGACCTTGTTTAGTGAAAAATAATATGATGGAAGATGATCTAACCATACCAGATATCAAAGTGTGTATTATTATAACGTACTTATCTTCAAACTAATCTATTATTGATGAAGAAAGAGTAGTGGATCTGTGGAATAGAGTAGGTACACACAATTTGCACAGTAGAAATGACTTTAGTAATGTTGTGTTTCTTACATGCAAAAATCCATATTTTAGGGTCAAGAACTCACTGGGTCAAAAACTGCTGGGAAAACCAGAAAGCATTTTGGCAGAAACTAGATGTAGACCAATGCCACACATCATGTATCAAAATAAGGTCAAAGTGGCATTTGATTTATGCATTCAGGGTAATGCCAGATTTAAATTAGGGGGAAAAGAATTATCAAATAAAGGACAGAGAACATTATAGGAGGTGCAATGGATCATATTCATTACCTTTAAAAGTTTTCCACACAAAACCAGAGAGAAAGAAGAAAAATGGGAAAAAATTTAAAGATCTGATTAAGGCCTCATTTCTCAAAGATATAGAGCACTGGATCAACTTTATAAAGAATACAGGTTGTTCCCCAATTCACAGATACTAAAATTATATGAATAATCAGTTTTCAGATGAAGAAATAAAAACTGTCCCTAGCCACATAAAAAAGCACTAAATCACTATGAAGAATACAAATTTAAACAACTCTTACTTACCTTTTCATGCCTATCAAATTTTCTTAACAAGACAGGAAAGGAAAATGAAAAACGTTGGAGGTGATGGGGGAATATTTGAGACACTAAGGTACAGATGGTGGAATTGTGAACTGATTCATCTATTCTAGAGAACATGGATATATGCTCAAAGAGCTATGCAATTGTGCATATTCTTTGACTTGGCAATATCACAACTAAAACAGTATCCCAAAGAGATTAGAAACTTTTAAAAAATGAAAAGAAAATGTCCCTATATGTACAAAATAATTTATGGCAGTAATTTTTCGTGTTGAAGAACTTAAAATTCCAGGGATAACATTCAATTGTGAAATGGCTGAAAAATTTATGGTATATGATTGTAATAATATTATTGTGCTACATGAAATGATGATTAAGATGCTTTCAAAAAACCTGGAAGACTTATATGAACTGATACATAATGAAGGGAGCAGAAGCAGAACATTGGGTGCATGAACAGCAATGCTATGCAATGATCAACTGTAAATGACTTTGCTATGCCCAGAAATACAAAGATTGAAAGACAGTTCTGAAAAACTGAAAAATGTTATCCACTTGCAGTGGAAAAGGTGATGGAATCTAAATGCAGAGCAAAACATATTTATTTTACTTTATTTTCCTTTCTTTCTGGTATGTTTTATTTCTCAACATGATGAATAAGGAAGGAAATATGTTTTACATGACTGCATATGTATAATCTTTATCAAATTGCTTACCTTTTTAATGAGGTTGGAGACCAGGGTGACTAGGAAAGAATTTGGAACTTAAAATAGATTTTATATGTCCTTAGAAAAAATTTTAATTATTAAAAATGTCTTAATGTGCTTATATGCTGAAAGGTAGAAAGTTCAGCAAAATCATTGATCTAGGGGAGACTGTAACAGAGTCAGATATATATATATATATATATATATATATATTGCTAATTATTAAGGAAAAGATACCGGTAAAGTATAAGTGGATGGCTTATAATTCCAGTGCAAAGCTAGAGTGACCAGGCCAACTGTACTGGGAGGAAATTTTATTCTTACTTTTGCTTCAGATGTTTTAGGCTTTCATTATTATTACTATTATTATTTTTGTATTTATAGGTGACAACGAACTGGGGCTTTGTACTTGTATCTTCTTTGATCCAGCAGATGAGGATGGAAAGGAACCAGGGGTTTTTATAACTGAAATTATTGAAGGAGGTGCAGTTCACAAACTTGGATGGTGAGTTTGGTTTTGTAATTTTATAAGAATTGACTTTGTAGGGAGAATTTAACATCATTCTAAAAAGGGTTAATATTGTAAACATGGAAAGTGACTACACAAATAAAATCTCTGAAAAATACAGAAATATCAACTTTAAAAATATTGTCATGACCAAGCTAGTAAGGAAATGGAATTGGCTTGGAAACAAAGATTCTATAATTCCACTCCAACTAGGTCTGTAAACTATGACTTTATTCTTGATCATTGAGAAGGTCTTTAATAATTGCCATAATGAGCCCATTGTAAACATGTGCCCAGCTATTTCCAAATCAGGTCAAATTAACAAGTATTTATAAATCTATACCATTCCAGAACCTGTGCTCTCCATGAAGGGATATAAAGAAAGTGGGAAAATAGTTCTTGATTTGGAGAAATGAAAAACTGAATTGACTAGGCAACAAACAAATTACTATTGTGTGCAGAAAAGATCTATACTAAATAAATGTGAGAAAATCTGGGTGTGGGGGATACTTTGGTTGTATTAGAAAAAATGGTATCCATGAGACACTGGCAACTATCTTCAGAGATTATTGAAATTTGACTATACAATAAAATAATTCCTGAATTGAGAGAGGGCTTCCTAGATATAGGAATGTAGGAATATACATTTAAAATATTACTATAAACTGCCCAAAGTGAATCCTTGAGAAAGGAAAAAAATAAGAAATGCAAATAGGTTGCCAAATCATAACTTTAACCTTGTAAGAATTTACTATGCAACTGAGGTCAAATGGTACCCTCTATGTCCTTGCTCATGATGTAATTTTGGACTTTAAAATGGAATTCTTCCTGAGATGACACTCTGTTACATAGAACTGAAAGCAAAAAACGCCATCAGGCTTTCTGTTTCTAAGCCTGAGGCTCATTACTTCTTCATCCCCAACTCACATAGCCCAGATGGTTTTAGAATTTTTTCCTGCTTCCTAGATTGTAACAGAATTGATTTCATTAGCTGCCCATCCTGAATATCCCAAATACATGGTGGAAATTTTCTCCTCTTACCCTCCCAAAGTTGTTTTCTTTTCCTCAGTTTCTATGATGACATTTATCTGTTTATTATCACCCAAGGTCTCTACAATAAAAGTATCAACTAGAAGTGTCCTTCTGAATTATCGTCTCCTTACTCAGTCTTCAGTCAGTGGGGCATTGTCTGATACCTCAGAAGAATCATTTGTTTTAGTTTCTGCAGATCCTATTGACTTTCTGAAGAATATTAAAATTGAAATAATACTCTGATAATTGTTTGGAGGAGGGCATCTGTGTTTGTGGATGATTTCTCTTGCATCCTTCTCACTGTGTTTTCCAAGATCTGCCAAAGTCCCTTCCTTTTTCAATCACATTTCATTATTGAGACTTAGCCAGCTGGAAAGGCTTGGAGTACAGACCCAGTTATGAACACTAATCATCCTTGAAGCCCACTTAAAAAAAATCCAGGGAAGAATCCCCAGGCAGGCTGCAGGGTAATGAAATTATTGAGACATACCAGCCCTCTAAGTCTTCTGATTAATTTGTAGAGAAGTGGTGACTGAAAAATTTGTAAGTGGCAGCCATTATACTAATGGTATGATGAGTCATTGAAGTCTATCTCTTAAATTAGTACCATATCTTCTAATCATACACATGCATTGGGCTTTTAGGTCATAAATATCTTCAATGTAATTTTAATTACTATGCAATTCTATTTTTCAGTATCCGTGTATTTGACCAGATTATTAAAATAGGTGACATCAATCTAATTGGATTGGATGAAGCAGAAATCATCTCTACTTTTAAAAAAATGGACGATTCTCCTTTCCAGTAAGTAAATTTTCCCATATTTCTTTTAAGATGCATAGATTGCTAGATCATTGTTTTTGACTTGGAAATTTCCTAAGCAATGTGTTCAAACAGAAAAATTGGGGAGAAAGAAAGCCTAATTAACATTTTTAAATAATTTCTCTTTTTGTCTTCTTTTGCTAGGAAATGACCCTCTTTTTTTCTGTTCAGCAGTTCACAAGACGTTTTAGGATTCATTTGCACCTTCCTTTCTGAATACTCTATCACATCTCAAGCAAACCCTTGATTTTCATTTGCATTCATTTTTAGTTAATGAATTTTTATTTTCTTGCCAAATAATGCTCCTTGAAGCTGAAGAGATTTTTTTGTTTTGTTTTGTTTTTGTAAGAATGAAAGCTTAGCTGAATTTCCCCATTCCATTTTTTGCATGGCTATGTCTTTATCCAAAGTACATAAATTAAATGTGGATGTTTTGTACCTAGGATTGAAATTGGCCGCGAACCACCTGAAGTCAAGTCAGAACTTATAGTACGCCTCAAGTTGTCAGAGGAAAGGAAGAAATATTTTATGAATTCACTCATAGTACAGGTATTATGTGAACCAAATAAAAAAATGCAGAAACTCAAAATTCTTTCTTTTTTATCATAACAATATTAAAATAAAAATTTTGTTCTTTAAAAAGTTTCCTTTCCTACTCTTGAGTAACTTCATCTTAATTTATTACATACTTTTTTATTGTTGCTCTTTTATGCAATTTTATCAATGTCTCTGAGATTTACATTCTAATCTTCTCTGATGCACTCCAACCTTCACCACTGAATTATCATTTGTAGTATAGAGAATGAATTAAGCAAAACTGAACAATAAATACACAACTGAATCTGATAGTTTTTGCTCCTTTCTGAACAAAGGAGATATATATGTGTGCATGTGTATGTATATTTTTATATCTCTAGCTTTTGTCCCAGACTAAGATTTTCCATTACAATTAGTCAGAGGATGGCAATCTTTTAATGCTGCTTTAATTTACCTTAGTTTTAAAGAGCCTTCTGTTTCTGCTTACTTTACATTATTTAATGTGGGGTTTTTTAATGTCTCATAGAATTCTTATTGTTAATTTCAAAAACTTAATAATATCTCATTATATAATATATCACAGCATTTGTTCAGGTCTTCCCAAATTAACAGACACTTTGTATTCAGACAAAGAATATGTGAGTGTATCCATATTCCCTTGATTTCCTGCCTTTGATGACTTTGGGGTTTCTCTTCTATTCTAGTTGCATTGATTTTGTTCATGTTAAATCTTTCTTAGTAGTGCAAAATTTCTATTTTTTCTTTTATTATGATCACTAACCCCCTAGTTTTTTACCATCAATATGCCTCACAAATAGAGGTCTAAGATGTCTCATTCCTGTTGTTTTTCTAATTTTGAATGCTGTATGGATATTGGTTGATATTAAGGTTGTATATGCAACTTGAATTCATGATGGTAAATTATATACTCTTTCATATTCAAACTTTCATCTGTATCACCTGACTTCCAGTTTTTCTCAGGCCTTCCAGAATACAGAATCCTTCCTCTCTCATTTTTGTTTTTGGGTTTTTGAACTCCTGGATTGCTGAGTTAATTATCTTCTGGGACTTACTTATGGTAGAATATTTTATGAACTTTTAATTATTGCCAAGTAATCTTGAATAATTTTATTATTTTTGAAGGTTCAGTTTGAGGACCTGTTAATTTTAGACCTCTTTTATTATTCTTGTTTTTAACATTTCCATTAAGATTCCTTTTCACAACAATCTCTGACCAACAATCTTTTATTTTATGTCTTTCTGTATCCTGTCTCTAAGGCTTTCCCCAAAATGCTGGTCTACCAATTTGTAAGCCCCTGGAGGTGAAGGAATGTTTTATCTTTATATCCCTAGGACAACACACGGGCTTGCAATTTTAAGATGCTTAAGAAGTTATGATTGAATTAGTTGCTCATGTTGTTATGCTGATGCATAAGCAGGCTCTAGCTTTTTATTCTGTACTATTTAGCTAGATGTTTTGGAAAACTCTTTAAAATGTTTTACTATAATTTTGAAATGACCATCTGTCCTCTAATAATGATAATGTCTTTGGAAGAAAGATCAAAGTATATATTTAATCTTTCAAAGTGTGTATATGGGTATATTGGTATATATTTCATTTTGCAAAAAGTATAAAAGTATTTACTACTGCCTCCTTAAAACCTCTTTCCTATCCAATTATGAAATCTTTAAACATTAGCACATTAGGAGAGTGGATTTTGTTTGTTTATTTTAAGCATGTTCTTGAGATTTCTTAGCTTTAGGCCTATATTGTAATTACACTTTCTAAACATTTTCTCCATTTAAAGGAAAAAATTGGAGATATCACTATTGTGAGAGGACAAGCAAGTATTTGTACAACTTCAAGAGAACCATGGTACTGGATGGCCAGGTATATATATATATATTATATATATATATATGTATATATATATAAGCTTTTATTGAGTATGTAAACTACTGGTTTTTTAGACAAAACTTAGTGAAAGATTAATAATAGAATAACAATATGCTTTTGCCTCTAGATTCCATTTACTGGGAAGATTTCCAAATTGGAGACTCAATTTTGAAAAAATATTTATATTCAGTGGGTTTTTTGGATAATATTTTCCTGATGAGGAATGGCCAAATCATTTCTGGCTCATAAATATATAGAATGAAATAATATAATGCATTAAAATAAGTAAATATCAGGAATAGAAGAAATCTGGAAACATCTTGATAAACTTTGATGTAAAGCAAATAGAACAGATTAAAAACAAAAACAAAAAGAATGTTTTTTTTAAACTTTAGCTTCTGTCCTATAATTGAAGCTAAGTGTCAGTTCCAAAGCATAAGAGCAGTAAGAGCTAGGCATTGGGGTCAAATGACCAGCCCAGGGTCACATAGCAAAGAAGTGCCTGAGGACAGATTTGAATGCAAGACCTCTCATCTCCAGGATCTCTCTGTCCACTCAGCCAATTAACTGTTCATGAGAATATATTTTTTGTGAATTAAGACAAAAAAGGTCTAGAGAGAGCAATGGATAAGCAAAAAAATGTTAGGCAGAATAATAGATTTAAAAATGTTATTTTAGAGTGTTTAACTGACTCCCTATTATGTAAATTCATGTTAATCTAATCAATATCTTTCTGATATACTGAATCATTTTAAGCTAATATTTTTGTCTTTTAGATATATTCTATTATATTGATTTTTGTATCTGTACCTTTCCCCTCTGACTGTACTGAAGAACATCATTGTGAAAGCCCATAAACACCTTTTTCAGTGGCAAAATCATAACTCATTAGGGGTGTGTACATTTGTCACATAGATAATGATGGATGGACTTCATCAAAACTGATTACAACTTGTATACAACCTTTAGAGAATTTAATGAGCTAAGAATTTCAATTTCAATTTTAAGAGGTCTTCAGAAATTACTTTAGATATCTAGTAGATTTCT
This sequence comes from Monodelphis domestica, assembly GCF_027887165.1. Lineage (NCBI taxonomy): Eukaryota > Metazoa > Chordata > Mammalia > Didelphimorphia > Didelphidae > Monodelphis > Monodelphis domestica. The sequence continues at coordinate 34,329,122 of NC_077230.1, forward strand.
GTAATGATTTTTAAAGTATATATGTATACATACTGTAAACCTTAACATTTCTTAGACTTATAAATGTTGCAAATTCCACCATTGGGAAATTTCATACTTGAAAAATTTCCCACTGATAGTCTATTGGAATGTGAATCCCCCTTGGCATGGGAGGGTCCTTCTCCTACCTACTTAAGATTACTTTAGGATAGAAACCTTTTGCTGAAGAATGGAAAGGGCTTTGACCTATGCTTAAGCATAGAACACAAAGTTCTTTGAGTCATGTTTGATTTTAGAATTGATACAATAGAGATACTTGGAATGACAGAACCAGGTCTTGGAACTTACAATCTCCACCCTACTCAGTCCTAACAGGATTTACAAAGGGCTGCAGCAAAGGATCAAAATTTAATTATTTGAGAATATGACCTTCAACAGATATGTGCAAAGGGGCAGACCTCTGGGTGGTCCTGGGTTAAGCTAGAGCCACCATTGGCACAGGGAAGACATGGACAGTGATTGGTAGATGTGAGAACTGAGGGGAGGGAAGTTGAATGGTTTCCTTAAAGATAGCAAGGTCTGAGGACTGGGAGAGGTTCGAGAAGTTTTGCTCTGAGAGGATGCTCTGAGAGGAGGGCTTGTTCTGAAGGAGGCTGGAGGTGGAGGCCTCTGAGACTGTTTCTCCATTTGGTCACATGAGTGATAGGGACTGATCTCTTTTCTTTGCCTTAGCTATCTAAGGGCTTGGGCCTTTTGGCTCAGCCTAAACAGAGGGGGTATTTAAGCCCTATTCCCTTCTCTCCCCTTTCTCTCTCTCTCTCTCTCTCTCTCTCTCTCTCTCTCTCTCTCTCTCTCTCTCTCTCTCTCTCTCTCTGCATCTCTCTCAATACCTTTCTTCCTCATGTTTGTAATTAAACTCCATAAAAGGTTGACTGCTGACTTGAGTTTTCATTTACGAATTACATAGCTGAATTCCTTGGCGACCTTAAGTTAATATATATCAGTCTTTTAAAGTGATTTCCTTGTCACACATACATATATATTTTTAAAAATGTTGAACTAAAAGGTAGAGAACCAAATATATGTTCCTACTTAAAGTATAAAGCAGGAAGCCAAAAAGAGCTTCTGTGCATGCATAATAAATTATACTCTGCAGTTTAATCTAATTCTACCAAAACAATAGAGATTTCTTGGTGATTTTCATCTGTATTTGTATTGTAATTTGTAGCATTGCTCATTTTATACCCTCTAAAATTGTGATTGATCATTAAATAATTAGAGTTTACTCTGGAATTGTGTCTGATTATCAGAGTTCTTAAATCTTTCAGATTTGTTTTTCTTCATGGTGTGAATATGAAAAAACCCTCATGATAGTGTCAAATTTCTTCATGCAAATATGATAATTTTTTTTCTGGTTCATAATAGTTTGGCTCTGTTCTCTTTGTATCAGTTCATAGAAGTCTGGCCAGGTTACTCTAGTTCCATTCTGGAAATTATTTCTTTTTGTGCATAATTTGTTCAGCCATTTCCCAGTAAAACCAATCCAAACCAAACCAAACCAAAACAAAACAAAACAAAAACAAAAACAAAACAAAACAAAACAAAACATCCTATTAATCCCCAGTTCCTTGCCTCTGCAGAATAAGAAAAGAAGTATCCAATAATTGTTTTGGTACCTTTGGGTCCTATCTTTTCATTTGCATTTTTTAATTTCTTTGGGATATTGCTCAAAGTTTAATGACAGTTTAATGAGGCCTAGGACCAAATTACTTTCTTGAATATCTAGAAAAACCTAAAGTTCCACAACCACGAATACTCTTGTTTCTCATACCCCAATAATTGTCATTTTAGTTGTAATCATCTTTGTCAATCTGGTATGAAGTAACAGCTTAGAACTGTTTAAATTTACATTTCTCGAGTTACTAGTGATTTTGGACCATTTAGGATTGATTTCCCCCCTTGAAAAAGGTGCATTAGTTTCCATAGCCTTTGACTTTTTTTTGACTGTCATTTAATTGGAAGATGCCTCATGGTTCAAGGTTTACATTTGATCAGTATAGTAAATGGAAGGTCAGAAAGGCTAAGTGACTTGCCCAAGTAAATACAACTAATTAGTAGAAACATACAACTAGGTTCTAGAACTAGAACTTGAGTCCAAATCTCTTTAATTCCAAGATGGTTTGATTGCCAGTTGTATGAAACTGCTACCTTTTCTTCCACAGTAACCTGAAATTTGTTATTGGGGCACTGAAAATATTAATAGAAGAAGATCAGGGATGTAGAAAAGACTTCCAAGCTATCTTTGAGCAGGTAAGACAGCACAGTTCCTCCCCATTAATCAAGTTTTATTGAATGTTAGTTGTGTTCACAGTGATAAAAGTGGTGGAAAGCAAAGCAGTCAGTGAGAATGGTGCCCATAATAATGCATGAAATAAATGCTTCCTATTTCATTCATCCATTCTTTTGATCAGTCCAAACAAAACTTTTCAATCTTACTAAAACTACTTGGCCTAAGAGGACTGCTTTATGAAAGGTGAATTGACCAAAACTCCCATATCACTACTCTCTGCCTAGTTCTACTTATCACTCTTTAGAAAATCCAGTATGGAAATCATTTGGGAACCCCAGCCTACTACTACTACTAATCCATGAATTGTGTCTACTTGATCAAGAGAAAGGATCATCGGCTGGGGTATCCTTCTTCCTTGCTTCCCTCACTTCATTGCAGCTATTAACTACTCTTAGGTCTTAAGATGTGAGTCAGTAACTTTCTTCGTCCTGAAGTGAAGAAGGCCCACCAGGCTTTTTTTATTATTATTTTCTCTGTGAATGTGCCTCTGAAGTCTGCTAGAATGTAGGCCTTACAATCGATTTCCCCTACTTTTATGCTATCATTGTAACTACTAATTGAAGTACCTCTGGATGTGTGCAAAATGCTGCTAAGCGCTGGAGACATAAAGAGAAAAAATGAAACATTTCCTGATCTTGAGACACTCTTACTCGATACTCTAAGTGGAAAGTACAACATTTAAAATAAGGTTCAGCTGAAGCACAAGATGGAATGCTTCAGAAGTCCTGGGGTCTCAGTGGTAGAATGGATGGAATGGATAGCAAGAGCCATTTGGCAATGATTTCACAAAGATTAGTTAGACTGGTTCTGCCATCTATCACATCAGTAAATTCTTTTGTATTTGAGGATTAAACCCAGTGTCTCGGTCACATATTATCAAGGCTTTCCTGTTTTTATTGGATAAAGTCTAAACCCAGTACCTTCCATACTCTGACACCAGAGGGTTCCATACTTAATTCCCAGAGTACCATGACATAAATTTTTTATTATATATATATATATATATGCATATATCTATATCTATATCTTTGTAGTCATATAAATCTTATATACCCAGAGCTTAGCTGAGGACCAGAAGACCAGACATGGAAGAAGCTCTTAGTAGTGAATATCATTTTTCCTTTTTTCTATACACATGTAAATCTGTGTGTCAGTATATACATATATATGCACATAAATGCATGCACACATTTATTTATATATGTGTATGTGTGTATGTGTCGATATCTATACCTCTATCTAAGGCCAGGTTACTTACTCATCAGACCTGCCCTAACATTCTTCTAGTTTGCAAAAGGGCTTGTCACTGTAATTTCTCAGCTATTATGGTATTTCCACTGACTGTTTTTGAACATCTCTTGGAGTCCATTTTACTAAATTTCAATCCTCCTAGAAGCAGAAACTGTCTTTCCCCCTGTATATACAGAACTATGCAGGAAGAGAGGCTTCATTTTGTAGTGTTAGGAAGTGATATGTATTGAAGTGGTCCCCCTGATGTCCATCCTGGATGTCTGAAGCTCACCAGGTCAGTAACATCTTACTGCTTTTGGCAGCTTCCTGCACCTAAATGGCAGTGAAGGTGTCACCTTGCCTTGAAAAACACAATTCTTAGCTGGGAGAGCTTTTAAGCTTTGGATTCTATCCCTAACCTCATTCCTATCTACATGCCTATCTCTTTCCCTCTTCCCATTCCCATCATGTCCCCATCTCAGTTCCCAAACCTATCCCTGTCTCTAATCTCATGTAAATCTCTCGTCCTATCCTGATTGGTTTTACACAATAGCTACTAGTCATGGAATTTGTGCATGTTTTTGAATGTAATAGATCTTAAGGGGTTCATTTGAGAATAAAGAAGTCAGATAAGTGGCTAGCAGGAATAAATGAGTTATAGATGAGATGGTTGTGACTCTTGGAGAGGAAAAGGATTGAATAACGTGTACTTAATATTAATAGATTTATTTTGGTTAATTTGGTAAATTTCAGGCTAACTTTTTTCAAGACAAATATAGAGACATGAACACATACAATGTGAATATGGAACAGAAACCTGATGAATCAGATAAAGAAGGCACATTTTTACCATTGGCCCCAGAAGAAGAATTATTACTAGGACAATTTAAAATAAAGCCTAAAGAGATAAAAAATGAAGATTTATCACCAGGGCAATTATTAGCCCAAGGGGATTTCAATTCAGGTAAGACAAATATCCCTGCTCAAAACATTTGACCCTAAAGTTTTCTGATAAGAGAAATTTGGAACAAATGTTTCCATCACTCACTGAATCTCTGGTCCCTATTTCCTTTCTCTTCATATCTCTAATAATGAGAATGCTAGCTGCTTTATAAGGCTTTCTCACCTATTAGTGATCCCTCTCTTGGTGATTGAACTATAAGGGACCTTGGAAATATTCTACTATAACTTTTTAATTGATATAGAAATCTATCCTATATGTATGTCAGAATGTCATTTAGCTTCTGCCTCAAAATATGCAGTGATAGGAAACTCATTTTCTCAACATCCAGGCCACACTATTGCTAAATTACTTAAGCTTTTAGACAAGATTACAGTAAAATTTTATTTTTCTCATGCTTTTTTTTATAATTTATTCGTTTTCCCTTCTTTTGAAATAATACAGAAAAAGATCTTGTTCCTCTTTCCCTATTACTATCCATCTGACATATAAAATCAACTTATTATCCACCTAAGTTTTTTTTTAATATCTATGATCATGTTTAGACTGAAAACAATCTTTATATGATTTCTTATTACATCCTTGGGACATGGTTTTGTTTAGAGTCTATTATCCATCCTACTTTAATTACATCCATTTTGGTTTATCAACATTCTGTTGGTCTCATTGCAACAAAACCTTTTTTTAATTCAATTACTTATAGGAATAATTTTGGCCATTTCTTTCAACATTTTAAAATTCAGATGCTCCCATCTCCCTTTCCCTGAGGTGGTGAAGAATCTGATATAGGTTACACTAATACTATCATGTAATACATATTTCCATATTGTTTCCATCATGATAAAGACATATAACATATATATTCAATCTCATGAAGATTTATAATATAACTTATAATTTATAATATAACTATTATAGTAGAAGATGTCAAGTTTTGATCTACACTCAGATTTTTTTTTGTAGCTTCCTTGACCATTGATAGTATGTTCTTCATGTGTTACCTTGGAAGCTTTATGATAATGGTTTAGTCTTCCACAATTGATCATTGTATAATATTTCTGTTATAGTCTCTAGTTATAGTGGCTCTGCTCACTTTTTCTGAATTCATCCTGTTCATTGTTCCTTATGGCATAATAGTAATCCATTACAACCATATTCCACAGCTTGATCATTCAACCACTAAATAATGGACAACCCCTCAGTTTCCAATTCTTTGCCTCTATAAAAAGAGCTGATAATAATATTTTGGCACAGTTAATTCCTTTTATTCTATCTTTGATCCATTTGGGATCCTGAACCTTTAGTGAGATTGTTATATAGACCTTTGGGTATTGTTTCATATAAGTCTGCAGAATGGTTGTATTGATTCACACTATTACGAATGAAGTTTATTAGTGTTACAATTTTCACACCTCCCCTTCAACATTTATCATTTTCCATTTTGGTCATGTTAGCTAATATGAAGGGTATGAGATCATTTTTCAGAGTTGTCTTAATTTTCATTTCTCTCATCAATAGTGATTTGGAATTTTTTAAAATATAGCTATGTATAATTTTAATCTCTTCTGAGAAATGCCTATTCAAATCCTTTGACCATTTCTCAATTGAGGAATGTTGTGTATTATAAATTTGACTCAGTTCTCTCTATATAAAGAAATGAGACTTTTGTCAAATACTTGTTATAAATTTTTCCTCAGAATTTGTTTTTTCATTTCTAATCTTAAGTACATTTGTTTTATTTGTGCAAAACCTTTTTAATTTAATGAAATCAAAATTCCCTTTTAATCAAGTATGCCGATGGTTTATTTATTTTATTTTTTCATAAAACAAACTATTTGTCTTATTTTATTAGTTCTATGGTTTTCTTACTTTCAATCTATTCATCCCTTGCTTGATTTTCATGATTTCCAATTTGGTGTTTAATTGAGGATTTTTAAATTTGTCCTTTTCTAGGATTTTTAGTTGTATAACCAATTCGCTTATGACCTGCTCTTTCTCTACTTTACCTGATATGAGCAATAAGAGATGTGAATTTTCCTCTAAGTACTGCTTTGGCTACATCCTATGAATTTTGATATGTTGTCTCCTTATAATCATTCTCTTTAATGAAATTATTGATTGTTTCTATGATTCATTCTTTGACCCATTTATTCTTTAGGCAAAAATTTGTTTATGTCTATCATCTATGTATATGCCATATACATATAAATTTATTTATTGGCAAATAGAGAAGGTTTCCTATTTTGGCTATAAATATCACTTGTATAAATGGTTCATTAGAAAACACCTTTTTCCTGGGTACCATCAATTACTTGCATTCCCCTTGCATTGTGAAACTGTGAACACTGGAGTATCACTGTCATTGCTAACAGAAGGAAATCTGGTTCAGCCTTATGAATCTGAGATCTGGAAGAATGAATACTGGTGAATTGAGCAACAGTTGGAAAATGAATGCTGTACTTCAGGGGCTGACTTTTTTTTGGCTGCCAAGTAGCAACAATTAATATGATTGTTGTTCAGAGAATATTAGAACCTCTAGTGTGAGGGGTTGCTGAACACTTTTCAGGGCTGCTTATCTGCCTTTGGTGTCTACTTGTCACTCAGCTCTCATCTGTGGTTCCATGAAGCTGTAGCATGTGGATCAGCCTGTTAAAACTGAACAGATGGGTTAAGTTAGGTTGATATCTACTCCAGGCTTGTGAAGACCTCCTCCTGGAATAGGTGGATGAGAAAATTTGCTTCAGTAGCCATGAATGTAGCTGAAGGTAAGCACTGTGGAGTGCGTAGAGTTTGGTTGGACATCTAAGACACTAAGGTCATTTAGGTTCAGTGTCAATCATCTAGGTTCAGTGTCAGTCATCCAGACTTTAGTCTTGCCACAGGATTTAGATGACTCTGGAAGAAAGAGTGAGGCTGACAATTTTTTGCAACTCACTTAAATCCAATTCATACACAAGTTAAAATATTACTCTGTGATGTCACTGGTACTTTTCAGACATAAGGATCACCACCACCGCTGCCAACTGATTAATCAACATTTTTGACTGTCTCATCCTTTTAAGTCTTCTTAAATCTAGCTTTATTTGTTTTTAACTGCCCTTGCAGCGGGACTAGTATTTTCTTGGTAGTTATCCTAGATCATCAGTCTTAGAAGGAACCTCAAAGACCACCCACTTTAATCCCTTCATTTTGTAGGTGTGAAAAATGAGGCACAGAGAAGATATTCAGATAGTTACCTTCCCAGCGGTGACTTCATGGCTTCTGGCTCTAAAAGCAATACTAAAGGTAGGTTCTTCACTTTATAAGATGTCAAAGCCTTGGTCAGCAATAGTAACCAATGAAAGATTGCTGTTGTCCCTTGCTAATCCTAGTAAAATATTTGTGTACTGTTGTACTCATTGAATTATTTATTTTTCTTAGAGACCCCAATAAAAAAAGAAAAAGAAGAAGATGAAATAGTAGTGGAGGAAGAGATTATTAGCACTGGAAAACCTACAGAGGGAAAGGCTAAAAAGGGATTTTCCTGGTTCCGGTAAGAGATGTACTTTTTATATATGGATAACAATATTATTAATAAACAAAACATTTTATTTCTCCTGTAATTTACCTCTTTGGCTACTGTTTGCTATGTTTTTTGCCCCTTTCTACAAAAGAACTTCATTATTTATATGAATTTTCTCAGTTGTTCACATCTTCCTCAAATGGGTGCTGGCATAGAGTAAAGGTGTCAAATTCACAGTTTATGGATGTGACCCAGAGAGATCCATTTCTTTTTGAGTCTGATAATAACAACTTAGTGGGAAAAGTATAGGACATGGAATCTGAGTTATCTGCATTCAGACTGGAGTTTTATCACCTAGTCATGTGTTCAAATTCAAGTATTTTCTGATCAATAGGTTACAGACTTCCCATCTATAAAATATTACAAGTTGACATCTAGAGTTACTTCAGATCTAAATCAGTGACCCCCTCGCTCCTTACAAGACAAATCATGTATTAGTTTTGGTTAATGTGGAGGAGGAAGAAGTAGAGAAATGATATTGTGCCATATGCACACATATTTAACTTAACTGGCTTCCATATCTAGTTTTATATTTTTACCTATAGCGCCAAATTTGATCTTGCCCCTTCTCTAATACATATGCTGACATAGCACGTATCCTACAAAAAGTGTAACTCCAAACTATTTTAACATGTAGCTTTGTCTTTTTTTCAGAATTGAAATTCATGAAATTTTTATAGTGTGCATCTATTTAAGATCCTTTTTTGTGTCATAGTAGAATGTATTTTGTGTTTTAATAATTATTTCCCTCTCAAATGTTGTATGATTCTAGCAATATCAAAGAACGCAAGCTGTGGAACTTCTTTCATTTTAAAAAACATGAGAAACAAGTAAAGAATGTGCACAAGTGGGAAGAAATTGATCAAGTGGTAAATTTTCATTATGTTAAATTTATCAAAGATTTAAGTTTGTTTCCCCATTTAAATTACTAGAGAGTGAGCTTTCTCTTGAATTAGAAAACTATAATTTACCTTGGATTGAGGAGTTAACATTCTGTCATAATTATTAATCAGTATGCATAGGAATAAAATTACCTGAGTAAGGATCAAAAGTACCATAGCGGCAACTGTTTGGCCTTGAAGTCTCTTTTTTGTTCCCAGAGATCATTCAAGAACCTCTCTCAAGAAAAGGGAATGATTAAGAACTCTAAAAACATTTGAATTCTCTGTATTTGGATGTTTTAAGGACAAAGGATAATTGATTCAACTTTTGGCCTCAGAATATTGTTGGCTGAAAATTTTCTAAAATGATGGCACAGAGTATTGAAATACACTTAACCTAGAGAAAAGTGCAAGTTGAATTGTTATGGGCTGATGCATGTAGGAAGTGATAACATATTACGATAATTTTCCCTCCATGCCAGAAGGGGTCTCTGAAGGGGCTGTACAATATTTAAAAAATAACAGGTAGGTAAAATGGTAAAAGTTTACCAAGAAATACCACTGTCGGTTGTTGCCAAAATAAGAGGAGAGATTGCATGTGTATGTCTTGATTGACTGTGCCTGTGTTACTGAGCAAAAAAAAGAACATGAGAGCCACAGATGGGCCAATATGACAATGAAGGAAAATAATAAATGTTGAAGGGGATATGGCAGAATTGGGACACTAATGCATTGCTAGTGGAGTTGTGAATTAATACAAGCATTCTGGAGGGAAATTTGGAATTATGAGCAAAGGGCTCTAAAAGAACACATTTGATCCTTTGATCCAGCAATACCATTGCTGCGTTTGTACTCCAAAGAGATAATAAGGAAAAATGCGTATACAAAATATTCATAGCTGAGTTCTTTGTGGTGGCAAAAATTGGAAAATGAGGGGATATTCCTCAGTTAGGGAATGACTAAACAAATTGTGGTATATATTGGTGATGGAATACTATTGTGTTATATGGAATGATGACCTACTTGATTTCTATATGAACTGGAAAGACCTCCATGAACTGAAGCAGAGTGAAATGAGCAGAACCAATCGAATGATATACACTGAAAGTGAAACATTGTAGAACTATCCAACATAATGAACTTTCCTACTCGCAGCATACAATAGTCCAGGAAATTCCTGAAGGACTTATGAGAAAGAATGCTATCTATATTGAGAGAGAGAACTATGGGAATAGAAATGAAAAAGAAAAACTTAAGACTTAACACCTAGAACTTGTTTATATGAATATATGATTTGGGGTTTGAGCTCTATGGTAAAAATGAATAATATAAAATTAGATATCAAGGGATAACATTTGTACAATCCAGTAGAATTGCTTATTGCTTCTGGGAGGGGAAAAGGGAAAGAAAATGAATCATATAAACTTGAAAAAATATTAAAAATAAAAAAAGAATATGAGGTATGAGGTCAATTGAGAAAATATCTATTGATCTTCACACACATATTTTTACACATACATAAATAAATAGATACACATGTACACATGAGTAAGTCCAACTAAAGATTTCATCACCCACCAGGCATTAGGAAGTATTTCTGACCCGCCCAATTTTGTTTGTGCTCTAGCTAGCAAGAATAAAATTCTGAATTGCCTCACATTAGGAATTCTTTTGAATCCTCCAAGGATGGTCCCATCTCTTAATAGATACTGAAAAAGGACCCCCACAACACTGTCTAATGGAGATGGGCATTTTTTTTCAATTTTCTTTTACTTATAAAATAATGAATGGCAATAAAATACAAGCTTTCCTCCAAACCTAAAGGTGACAACATCTAATATATTTAACATTTGTAATCATGATGGTCAACTTGGCAAAATCTTGTAAAAAAAAAGTAAGATTTGTTTCCATTTACTTTCTAGAAATATTACCCATCAGTAGAAATAGACAAAAAACTAGGATGCACTTTAATAGTTCCTGACCAGTTTCTCAACTGATATGGTAACCTCAATTGGAAAGTTATGGATATCAGACACTGGAAGATGGAATTGGGGACTTGAGGGTTCTTTGCCTTTATAAGAACCATCACTAGATTCTAAAGTTGGCTAACACCTAGCTAATCTAACTTCTAGTCTTAGAACCTGATGATGACCCTTCCTCTGCCTCCCATGACCCAGAAACCCCAGCAGCTCCCACCAGGCCAAGTTGCCTCAACTTCCTTCCTGGGTGGATATTGGGTAAAGTGGCCTGTGTTCCTGGCCAAAGAAGAGACAAAACTACCTGGGTAAAGGTAGATTTTAGTTCAATTTATTTTGGCCATGGAGAATAACTGAATACACTTTGGATGTAGATAATTTTCCTCTCATTTTGTCTTAACTTGGAGTAGGTGGAAACATTTTAGTATTAATACATTCCCTTACAAAGTCATCACTCCTTAAGGACAAATATATCAAGTATTTTGCCTGTTTTAGAATACTGCTATTTTTAAAAAGGCTCCAAAGTATTTTCATTGCAAAAAATAAAGTTTTTTCCTGGTTTACAAAACTCACTTCAGATCTCTTGTTGTTCTGTGAATTTTTGACATACAGATGAAAGAAAAGGGTGGTAGGGATAAGAAATACAGCAGCCTTGAAAAGAAAAATTTATAAAAAAACTGTGAAATGAGGGATGATTTTGGAACAAATGGTCTCTAAGGCTCCTTTGAGGTTTTGCTGTCTATGGTTATATTAACATATAGCCATGGAAGCTTTTTAAATATTGTGTCTCTTGACCTTCAGGTATTGGAAGATTACTGTCCTTATTCTACTGAAGCCCCTAAAACATTGCCAACAGAGTGGACAAATATTGAAGTTGGTAATTGGTTATGGAGCATTGGAATGGAGGAGTATGTTGTAAAATTTTATTGTAAAGGAATAACTGGTGAAAAACTCCTTACACTGGACAATCACTCGCTAAAAGTAAGTTCAAGAATTGACTTTTTTTTTTACAATACATTAGACAACATATATATATATATATATATATATATATATATATATATATAATCACTAATGTTATGGAGAGAGTATATAAAACATAATACAAAAATGGGAAATCCTATGTATGATCTATTTGCCAATCTTATGGTTTTAAGGAAATCATGTTAACCTCCTTTTGAATGTAGTATCAAGGGAGATTTCTTTTTGATTGTGATTTGTTAAATTCCCCCCTCCCCTTTTTAGTATTCCTAACATGTGGTCATTTCCTTTTATTTATATTTATTTATTTATTTTTAAAAACCTACCATTCCTTTTTGGAATCAATCCCCATGTATTAATTCCAAGGAAGAAGAGGAGTAGGATCTGGGCAAGGAGTGGGTAGTGAGTGACTTGCCGAGGGTCACACTGTTAGCAAGAGTATCAAGAGTATGTGAGGGGGGCACTGGGTAGCTCAGTGGATTGAAAGCCAGGCCTGTAGATGGGAGATCCTGGGTTCAAATTTGACATCAGACATTTCCCAGCTGTGTGTGACAAGGAAATCACTTTAAAAGACTGATATATATTAACTTAAGGTCGCCAAGGAATTCAGCTATGTAATTCCTAAATGAAAACTCAAGTCAGCAGTCAACCTTTTATGGAGTTTAATTACAAACAGGAGGAAGAAAGATATTAGAGATAGAGAGAGAGAGGGAGAGAGAAAGGGGAGAGAAGGGAATAGGGCTTAAATCCCTCTTCTGTTTAGGCTGGGCTAAAAGGCCCAAGCCCTTAGATAGCTGAGGCAAAGAAAAGAGATCAGTCCCTAACACTCACGTGACCAAAATGGAGAAACAGTCTCAGGGGCCTCCACCTCCAGCTTCCTTCAGAGCAAGCTTCTCAGAGCACCACCTCTCAGAGCAAAACCTCTCCAACCAACCCCGCCTAGTCCTCAGACCCCACTGTCTTTAAGGAAACCATCCAAGTTCCCTCCCCTCAGTTCTCACATCTACCAATCACTGTCCATGTCTTCCCTGTGCCAATGGTGGCTCTAGCTTAACCCAGGACCTCCCAAAGGTCTGTGGCTTTGCACATGTCTGTCTGTTGAAGGTCATATTCTCAAATAATTAAATCTTGATCCTTTGCTGCAGCCCTTCCTAAATCCTGTTACCCTGAGTAGAGTGGAGTTTGGAATAATTAAATTTTGATCTATGCTGCAGCCCTTCGTAAATCCTGTTAGGACTGAGTAGGGTGGAGATTGTAAGTTCCAAGACCTGGTTCTGTCATTCCAAGTATCTCTATTGTATCAATTCTAAAATCAAACATGACTCAAAGAACTTTGTGTTCTATGCTTAAGCATAGGTCAAAGCCCTTTCCATTGTTCAGCAAAAGGTTTCTATTCTAAAGTAATCTTAAGTAGGTAGGAGAAGGACCCTCCAATGCCAAGGGGGATTCACATTCCAATAGACTATCAGTGGGAAATTTCACTGAAACAGATTAAAAAACATTAATCATGGAAAATGGCAAAATTTCATTTCATTTATAGTAAATAGAATCTCATATTTTATAAGGCCTAAATTGCAAATCCTCGTTAGTATGATACCTTTGTCTTTGACTGGAGATACTTGATCCATGAAATATGATAACTTACTAGACAAAAAATAAATTCTACTTCGATTCATTTATTTCCTAAGAGAATAGAATTTTGAGGGTTTTTAAAGTATACTTTCTCTCATAACATGTTTCTAGGATTTTCCTAAAATATAGTATTTAATTTAAGTTCCTTTAAGCTGTAAATGTCTGATATTCTGACCCTTCAATTTTAATTTAATTTTTAATTTTAAAAATAAATTATTAATACATTTAAGTATTGATTGATTTTATTATTCATTCTTTTACTTAAGTAAACAGGAATGTTTTAATTAATTTAATTTTCCATTTAATTTTTTTTCAATTTGGGATTGTTTCAATAACACAAGTATCATTGGACTCCCATCTAGATAAATAACAATTAATGCATGAAGTCCCAAAATGTTTCACAATGGCAAACTATTACGGTAGTTCCTTAATGTATTTTAGGATTGTACGATGTAATTTTTTACTTCATCCAGACCTAGGGAATATTTTTCTATTGTTGGAAAATCTGTGTTCTTTAGAAATGATCCTATAGCAGCTTCATTTTCAGGTTCATTATGTAAAGAATTAGAAAATCTATTCATCTGAATAAGTAGATGGAAAATCAAATCAAAACAACTCACCTCATACCTAGAAGATTGGCTAACATGACAGCAAAAGAAAGTAATGAATGATGGGGAGAGGGGGTGTGGAAAAGTTGGGATATTTGCATTGCTGGTAGACTTGTGAATTGATCCAACCATTCTGGAGGGCCATTTGGAACTATGCCCAAAAGGGGCTAAAAGACTGTCTGCCCTTTGATCCAGCCATAACACTGCTGGGTTTTTACCTAAAAGAGATAATAAGGAAAAAGACATGTACACGAATATTCGTAGCTTCACTCTTTTTGGTGGCAAAAAAATTGGAAAATGAGGGGATGCCCTTCAGTTGGGGAATGGCTGAACAAATTATGGTATATGTTGGTGATGGACTTACTATTCTGCTCAAAGGAATAATAAAATAGAGGAATTCCATGGGAACTGGAAGAGCCTCCAAGAAGTAATGCAGAGTGAAAGGAGCAGAACCAGGAGAACATTGTACACAGAGACTGATACACTGTGGTACAATTGAATGTAATGGATTTTTCCATTAGTGGCAATGCAGTGATCCTGAAGAACCCAGAGGGATCTATGAGAAAGAACACTATTCGCATTCAGAAGAAAAACTGTGGGAGTAGAAACACCGAAGAAAAACAACTGCTTGATTACATGGGTCTAGGGGGATATGTTTGGGGATGTAGACCATAAAGGAACATCCTAGTGCAAACAACAGCAGCATGGAAACAGGTTATGATCAAGAACACATGTAATACCCAGTGGAATTGCGCATCAGCAATGGGAAAGGTGGGCAGGGTGAGGGGAGGGAGGGATAGTATATGATTTTTGTAACCAAGGATTAATGTTTGAAATTGACCAAATTAAAAAATAAATGAAATGAAATGAAATGAAAAAAAGAAAAAAGAGTATGTGAGGCCACATTTGAATTAAGGACTTTTTAAAAAATTTAATTTATTTAGTCAATTTTTAGAACATTATTCCTTGGTTACAAGAATTATATTCTTTCCCTCCCTGCCCTCTCCCTACCCTTCCTGAATCTGTTGCTCAATTTCATTGGGTATTACATGTATCCTTGATCAGAACCAATTTCTATGTTGTTGGTGTTTGCATTATGATGATCATTTAGAGTCTACCTCCCCAGCCATATCTGAGTTAAGGACCTCTTGTTTCTAGGCCTAGCTCTCAATTTGCTAAGCCACCTGTCATTCTTTTTTAGAACTCTGTGCATTAAAAAAAAAAAAAAAAAAACCCACTGGTAACCAGGAAAGCAGGTTTGTAGTTTTTGAACAATCAGATTAATTTCACTGAAACAGATTAAAAAACATTAATCATGGAAAATGGCAAAATTTCATTTCATTTATAGTAAATAGAATCTCATATTTTATAAGGCCTAAATTGCAAATCCTCGTTAGTATGATACCTTTGTCTTTGACTAGAGATACTTGATCCATGAAATATGATAACTTACTAGACAAAAAAAAATTCTACTTAGATTCATTTATTTCCAAAGAGAATAGAATTTTGAGGGTTTTTAAAGTCTACTTTCTCTCATAACATGTTTCTAGGATTTTCCTAAAATATAGTATTTGATTTAAGTTCCTTTAAGCTGTAAATGTCTGATATTCTAACCTTTCAATTTTTATTTAATTTTTAATTTTAAAAATAAATTAATAATACATTTAAGTATTGATTGATTTTATTATTCATTCTTTTACTTAAGTAAACAGGTATGTTTTAATTAATTTAATTTAGTTTTCCATTTAATTTTTTTTCAATTTGGGAATGTTTCAATAGCACAAGCATCATTGGACTCCCATCTAGATAAATAACAATTAATGCATGAAGTCCCAAAATGTTTCACAATGGCAAACTATTACGGTAGTTCCTTAATGTATTTTAGGATTGTACGATGTAATTTTTTACTTCATCCAGACCTAGGGAATATTTTTCTATTGTTGGAAAATCTGTGTTCTTTAGAAATGATCCTATAGCAGCATCATTTTCAGGTTCATTATGTAAAGAATTAGAAAATCTATTCATCTGAATAAGTAGATGCAAAATTACACTTTTAATTTTTCTTTCCAAAGGAAATCGAAGTCAACAAGAAGAAAGACCGCCGGAAAATACTTAAGGCTATTAAGAAAGTCAGAGATTTTTGGGAAAAAAATCATCATTTCGTCTTATTATAGAAATTGATGGAAAGAAGACACAGAACCAGAAAGATGGCAAAAATGGAAAATGCAATTACTTTTGTTATATTGAATTTTCATCATTTTACTTCTGTTACTTTTGCTATATGAACTTTTAAGGGATTTTACTTCCATGTTACTTTTGTTATATGAACTTTTAAGGGATTTTACTTCCATGTTACTTTTGTTATTATTAACTTTTAATCATTTCACTTCTATGTTACTTTTGTTATATGAACTTTTAAGAAATTTACTTCTATGTTACTTTTGTTATATGAACTTTTAAGGAATTTACTTCCATGTTACTTTTGTTATATGGACTTTTAATCATTTTATTACTGTTACTTTTGTTATTATTAACTTTTAATCATTTCACTTTCATGTTACATTTGTTATATGAACCTTTAAGGGATTTTACTTCCATGTTACTTTTGTTATATGAACTTTTAAGGGATTTTACTTCCATGTTATTTTTGTTATTGTTAACTTTTAATCATTTCAGTTCTATGTTACTTTTGTTATATGAACTTTTAAGGGATTTTACATCCATGTTACTTTTGTTATATGAACTTTTAAGGGATTTTACTTCCATGTTACTTTTGTTATATGAACTTTTAATCATTTTATTACTGTTACTTTTTTTTATTAATTTTTAATCATTTCACTTTCGTGTTACATTTGTTATATGAACCTTTAAGGGATTTTACTTCCATGTTACCTTTGTTATATGAACTTTTAAAGGATTTTACTTCCATGTTACTTTTGTTATATGAACTTTTAAGGGATTTTACTTCCATGTTACTTTTGTTATATGAACTTTTAATCATTTTATTACTGTTACTTTTGCTATAATTAACTTTTAATCATTTCATTTTCATGTTACTTTTGTTATATGAACCTTTAGGGATTTTACTTCCATTTTACTTTTGTTATGTGCACGTTACTTTTGTTATTATTAACTTTTAATCATTTCACTTCTATGCTACTTTTTTATATGAACTTTTAAGCATTTTATTACTGTTACTTTTGTTATTATTAACTTTTAATCATTTCACTTCTATGTTACTTTTGTTATATGAACTTTTAAGGGATTTTACATCCATGTTACTTTTGTTATATGAAGTTTTAAGGATTTTACGTCCATGTTACTTTTGTTATATGAACTTGTAAGGGATTTTACTTCCTTGTTACTTTTGTTACATGAACCTTTAGGGATTTTACTTCCATGTTACTTTTGTTATATGAACTTTTAAGGAATTTACTTCCATGTTTCTTTTGTTATATGAACTTTTAAGGGATTTTACTTCCATGTTACTTTTGTTATATGAACTTTTAAGGGATTTTACTTCCATGTTTCTTTTGTTATATGAACTTTTAAGGGATTTTTTATACATGTTACTTTTATTATATGATCTTTTAAGGAATTTACTTCTATGTTACTTTTGTTATATGAACTTTTAATCATTTTATTACTGTTACTTTTGCTATTATTAACTTTTAATCATTTCACTTTCATTTTACTTTTGTTATATGAACCTTTAGGGATTTTACTTCCATGTTACTTTTGTTATATGCACGTTACTTTTTTTGTTATTAACTTTTAATTGTTTCACTTCTATGTTACTTTTGTTATATGAACTTTTAAGGGATTTTACATCCATGTTACTTTTGTTATATGAACTTTTAAGGAATTTACTTCCATGTAACTTTTGTTATATGAACGTTTAAGGGATTTTACTTCCATATTACTTTTGTTATATGAACTTTTAAGGGATTTACTTCCATGTTTCTTTTGTTATATGAACTTTTAATCATTTTATTACTGTTGCTTTTGTTATTATTAACTTTTAATCATTTCACTTCTATGTTTCTTTTGTTTTATTATTAACTTTTAATTATTTCATTTTTAAGTAAGTATTATTTTGATAGAGGATAATTTTTGCACAGGTTAATAATTGTTAATATCATACATATAACATATGAAAAAATGGTTATAATATGCACGTATACTTTTTTATAAGAACCAATATGGAATTTCCTCCATATGACCATAATGTAAAAAGCAATCATTCTAATCTAACAAAATATTTAGTTATTTTTCCTTTTCAACTTTTCATTGCCACTGCCACCAGCTTTAAGTCTCAAGTACTCTTTATTGGTTCATAATCCCAGAGAACTCAATAGGCTTTAGTCAAGCCCTCATGATGCTCTCTTACTTTTGTTTCAGAATCTATTTAAACAAAAGAAATGCATATAAAAATCTGTACATATTATAGATTTCCTGTAAGTGTACATATTGTTCATGAGATCTCCTTATTTACCTTACTTTTTTTTGTCATAATCCTCTCCAAATCATATTTTAAGAGCTACAAAGTATAGTTTTATATTCATCACTCTCTTATAGAATTTAGTTTAAATTTCTATCAAAGTATTTTAAATAACAATGAAAATAACTTCATAAAACCTCCCCCTTAAAATTTCAGTTCATTCTCTCATAAAGGTATAAAAGCTCAGTGGAATAAGGATACCTCTTTAGGATTCATTCATAGGCACAGGCAGCACTTATGCTTTGGGACATGGGTGAACAGAACACGTTGGAGGGCAATGAAATTAGAGCTAAGAGATATCCCAAAACTATCCTCATTAAGGACATTGTAACATGTAAGGCATCCATTGATGTTAAGTGAGCAGCCTAGATGTAATCATAAAACTGACTGGACAGGACCCTTCCTCCTGATAGGGAATATTTTAATATAGATACTTGCACATACACATGTATTTCCATTTAAATGTGTATACACATATCTAAAATAATCTATACTAAAAAATAAGCATCATATGAAACTGAGAAACACTAGCAGCTATCCCAATAAATATAAGAGTAATGAAAAAATAACAACTCTCCCCAATACTATTTGAAAATTTTCCGGAAATACAATAGTAATAAGAAAGACAAATCCAGGACCTAAAGAGAGGAAAACAGGAGTATATTTGTTATTCTTATTTGCTTATAACTGACAGATGTCTTAGAAAATCCTAAAAAATCAGGAGATATTGTAACAGAGATGAGAATTTATAGCAAATTTACATTCTACTAAGTAAACCCTCAAAAATCAATACTATTTCTATATAATAGCCACAAAGATTCAATGGGTAGTAATTAGAGATAAAAATCACATTGTAAATAACTATAAGTAGCTGCAAATAACATATTAGGCTCAAACTACTGAAATATACAAACTAATTGTATAAACAACATTATAAATTGATCCTTGAGGAAGAAAACTATAAATAGCTGGAGGGAATATTCATTATTCATGACTGGTGATCATAATTTAGGGCAAGTGTCAGTGCTACTCTACTTAACCAATTTCTAGTGCTATGGCAATCAGATTTTTAAAGGTTACATTCTGAAATTCAATAGAATTATAACAACTCAATTAAAAAAACATATTTAAAGGGAAATAATGAATGAAGACTGGGAAATATAAAGTCTGTAAATTAAATACTGAGTCCAGACTTCATACTGTTATAAGCAAGCAATCACCAAAGCCATACTCTAATGATTAAAAAATTGAAAATTAATTTTGTATATATAGTCAGTGAAGGGTGGTTTAGCATAAATGTTTGTTGTATTGTGACAAAGACTTTTTTCTATATCAAAAAATTATGTGGTTTAGGTTGTTTTTCTTTTCTATATGATTGTCTTTACTCTTTTCCTTATGTTAAACTATCTTTTGTATTCCCCCCATAAATCTAATTTTTTTAATCACAGATTGGTTTTTGGCTTAATCACTGTATTTTGTTGACAGAATTTTACTAAAAATTGTTAAATTAAGTTTCATTAAAAGTCTGGACTTCTGTAATTTTTCCTTCCCTTGTTTAGGTGTTAGGATTATAATTATTCAGTGAAATTTAATAGTGCTTTCTCAATGTTTTGAAAATATTTTATGTGTATAGTAATACTATAATTATTCTTTGAAAGTTTGACTCAATTCAGGACTAGGAATTTTTCACCAATATCCCCTGAATTCCCACTTTGGCATGGCATTTCATTTATACTTTGATTTCTTTCTCTCAATTGGATTATTAAAGAACTTTATATGGGATTCTGTTAGTTTGGATATTTAACATGCTCGAAGATTTTTCTCTATTTTGTATTTTCAGTTTTATCATCATAAAATCATATAAAGTTGGAAATTATTTGATTCCAGTTTTGTGTTTTATTATATTTTCTAGATTCTTAATTGGATTTTCTTCCATCTTTCTAATCATGTTGATGATTTGTCAAATTTGTTCATCTTTTTCAAAAAATCAACTTGTAGTTTTATGCATTATTTTCATCATTTGCAAAGTGGATTTTTTACTTAGTTTTCTCTAATTTTTCATAGTTCATTTTTCTATATTTTCTATTTATTAGCTGCGTTTCAGATATTTTAGTATGTTATTTCATCCTTATAATTTCCAATTGCATTTCCTGTTTTACCTAAAAGTTTATCAATTAAAAAGTCATGTTGGTTTTCCAAGTTATTTCTCTTAAAATTGTTTTATATTATTTCGAATTTTTTAAATTGTCTTTTCTTTTTCCTATAAAATGTGGGAAATGAATAATAAACTCTTTTATGAATTTATATTGTCAATCAAATTTCTATATCGGCCATGTTGAAAAAATACGAATGTCTTATTCTGTACTCTTGAGTCTTTGATTTATCAGGAGACAAATAGTATACTTTTTCATTAAGTGTCTTGCATCATGGTTTGTCATTACACTGATTAGAATTCCTAATTTGTTCAATGTTTTTGTCATTACCATATTGTTCTCCTTGGCTCTGTTTACTTGTCTCTCCTTCACACTTTACAAGTCTTCCCATTATTTTCTCAAACCTTCTTCCATTATTTATTGAAATACAATACCATTCTATCATATTTCCATCACATAACTTTCAGCCATTCCCCAATTTGTGGGCTTGCCTTCAAATTTCTATCCCTAGCCACATTAAAAAGGTATATAATATATTTTAAAATATGTATGCAAATACATATATGTGATATATAAATATATTTATGTATATGACTATCACTCCCTTCCACTGGCCTCCCTCTAATTACCCCATTTTCCCACAGTAAGGCCAGCTACATCTCTCACTATGAGTGCTAAGGGGGTAGTATCCTTTTTTATACTTTTTAAACTTTTACTTTATGTCTTAGTACCAATACTAAGTAAAAAGTTCCAAGACAGAAGAACAGTAAGGGCTAGGCAAAGTTGCCAAATTTGAATGCAGGACCTGTCTGTAGGTCTGGCTCTCTAACCATTGAAAAACCCAGCTGTCCTGGTATGATCCCTTAATAATGAAGTCTTCAGCCATCATATCAGTGTGTTATGTTTACCCTATTAGGTGATTAGGAGCTGGTTACTTTAACACTATGAACATCAATTAGACTTTGGTAAGAGATATTTGCTTCAACAATATAGTAAGAAAAGAATTCCAAATATTATCCCAACACCTTTTCTCCTATTTCAACACAATCACAGGCAAGGATGAGATCATACTTAACTTGGATTTGATCCACCAAATTTACTTACAAATCTCTCACTGAACAATGGAAGACTCTCTCTCTCTCACTTTTTTTTTTTTTTTGCTTTTAAGCATAGCCCAGGCTGGACCCCAGGCCCCAGACTTCCTGTAAGTGGCTAGAGATTCTGAACTTTTAAAATGCACAAGGCCTGGCCATCTGCATTCTCTTTCACCTAAAAGAAGGCAAAAAAGACACAAAATGACAAAAGTCACAGCATGGCATGTACTCCCAACTTTAGCTCAAATCCAGGTAAGACATGATCTGAGAGCCCTATGGCAACTGGCCATCCTCACACACTCTACAGGAAGGAAAGGGCCTTGACCATGTTTCCCATTGGATACTTTTGAGTATACCCCAGTTCTACAGCCCATCAAAAAGGCTCCTCTTCACCACATTGTCAGAGGACCCAAAACAAATACCTTGCAAATACTCCACAGCCTGCAGGGAGATCAACCTATGCCAGTTCATAGATGGGTCTGTTTGGTTGGCTTTCCATTATGATCACAATAAATGTTTCTGAAATAAGAAAAGTACCCCAAATGCCTAAGATTAACCACTATTTCATGATGGAAAATCCTTCATCAAAAGATTGAAACTACAGTTCTCAAAAGAAAAATTGTAAGTTATCATCAACTTTATTAAACATGATTGCAAGTCATTAATAAAATTGCATGCAATAACAGAATGGGGGCTCTACCTCAGGAGGTAGCATTACAAAAGTTCAGAACTGCCAATTTTGGAGAGGATATATAAAAATT
Source organism: Monodelphis domestica (assembly GCF_027887165.1). Lineage (NCBI taxonomy): Eukaryota > Metazoa > Chordata > Mammalia > Didelphimorphia > Didelphidae > Monodelphis > Monodelphis domestica. Next base: position 34,351,791 of record NC_077230.1, read on the forward strand.
AGCACAATGAGTTGTTCTACCTTTGACATGGCATATCCATTTGGGAAAACAATTTGGAATTATAATTTTGAAAAAGTGACTTAAAATGTCTATCCCCTTTGAATATTTTACTCTCAAGCATACATTCCCAAGAAACAAAAAAACTAAAAAGTTCCCCCTGACATCTAAATATTCATTATACCCTTTATGTTGTTGGAGGCAATTAGGGGAAGAAGTGGTTAGCATGCCGGGCATGGTGTCAGAAGACACAAGTTCAGATCTAGTTTTAGTTACTCATATCCTGGGCAAATCACTTAACCTCTGCCTACTTTACTTCCCTTAATTGGAAAATAGGGATAACAGGAGCCACCCTGTAGCTAGGATCAAATAAAATACTTGTAAAGTGCTTTGCACAGTGCCTGGCAAATAATGGACATTGTACAAATTCTCAGTGTTTCCAAGTCATGTTCTGGAAATAAATTCAAGTAGTTTATGATTATAGTTGCCCTTGGGAATCCACTATTCTTGTGCTCTATGGCAGTGATTGTGAACCTTTTAGAGCTGGAGTGCCAGTCCCTGCCCCCACACACCCCCAGAACAAGTGCTATGCCCACCACCAAGAGACAGCATATCATACCCCTCTCTCCCATGGAATCCCAGGTTTTCCCCTCCTTTACAAAGGTTTGAGGGATACCTTAGGGATACCCACATATCATTAAAATTCTTGTCTCCAATTCTTTTTTCCAGTATACATGAGCAATGACAATTGTTCCTGTGGTAGCCTAGTTTGCTCAAAATGCTAAAAATCTGCATGAGGAGATAAAGTCTTTATCTGCTAATGCCACAGGAATCTGATATTATTCCCATTGTAATTCTACTACTAGCTGGCAACCAGCAAGGGCATCTTGACTTTTTGAAATTATAGTCTAATATAATACCCTTTGGATTTGTTGCGCAAAATTTCAGGATCTGCGCCCACAAGTATTTTTGCAGTCTTCTTTCTGTACCACCTCTGTATATGATGATGCCACTGATAAGCAATTTTTGGATGGCTTTTGACTAATTTATTCTCAGATGAAGTAATTTTATCAGATTATTCTTGGCAGTGGACAGTGAATTGTATGTTATGTAATGACAACACACTTTTGCTCCTGCTGAGATTCTGCCTCGAAGCCTCCATTCTTCTAGTCATAAGGAATAACAAACATAGTAATGTTTGAGAATGAATGGAGAGTGCTTTTTTTAAATAAACCCTTCTGTCTTAGATGAGATGAGTATCATAGAAGAGGAACCAAGTGCAAGATTGTAAAGCTTTACTAGAAGGAGAAATCGTAGCTGGCTGCATCAGGGAATGTTTCTTGGAGGCAATTGAGTGTCAGCTGAGTCTGGAAATATGAGGAAGATTACATATATAAGCAGATTATATGTATATAATACATAATATATAGAATATATAAAATCTTTATATAATATATAATTTTATATATCTTATTATATATAAGATGATAAATATAAGCAGATAGCTGAGAGGGATAAGGAAGTTTCCAAATAGAGACCTGCACAGTCTATATGACTCACAATAGGAGATCAATTCTTATTGGAAGGAGGTAAGGCCTTTTGAAAGACTTGATTGTTTCTGTTTCTGATAGAAGGATATGTAGATAGATAGATAGATAGATAGATAGATAGATAGATAGATAGATAGATAGATAGAGATAGAGATAGAGATATAATATAGTTGGGGAGCATGATGAAAGCACTGTAGCCAGAAAGAAGAACATGAACAAAATTGGTCCCAGGAGGTTCAAAAAAGGAACTTTTGCAGTAAAAAGTAGGTAAATTAGTTACAGTATTGGGAGGATTTTGTAGTCAAATAAAAACTGAAAATATGAATGAAGTCATATTGTGGAGGGCTATAACTTAGGATTTTACTCCTACAAGGCAACATTTTTCACATTGCCAGTCATAGTTGGTTATGATCTGAAACTGCATAAAGACACAGAGCAATTGCTGATGTAATGATAGAACCATCATCCCCAAATGGGAGAAATTATGTAAAATATACCAGGAAAACTAAGTCAATGTTCCTATCTTTCCAAAAGGACAGAACTTTTCTAACTCCAAAGGAATTCTAGAAACTGCAGCCTGTGTAAGTTTGACATCAATCTAAAACAAAACTGGCTGTCTAAATAAAAAACAATCTAAAACAAAATAGATGGCTTGTGTCTCCTTAGTAAAGGAAAGCCGTGGTCACGAAAACCATGGTCACGAAAAGCCAATATGAATTCACTAAAATTACAGTATATATATACACATACATGCAAACATATAAGTCTATATTAGATAACTACAAAAAAGTGTGTTTCCTTTTTCATTCATTTGTTATATTGGGAAAACAGGAATAAGTAGCAAATCTAAGATTTCATTATGAATTGGGTCCAGCTCTTCCCTGGACAGGAAATTCCTTTACAGAGTCACCAAGAACATGTCATCCAGCTTGTCCTTAAGAAAAACCAGTGAATGGGAACCCACTATTCCTGAGGCTGCTCATTCCACTTTGAAAGTAAATTGGGCCAGTGCAGCCAAGATGGAGGAAACACAGCAGGGAGTTTCCCCATGAAATTCATCCAAATAGAACTAGAACATTATCTAAAATCCAGATAAGGAAATTTTTTTAAGTCACATTTTTCTATCCCTTTTCAGTAGCAGGAGACAAAGAGGACTCTCTTCATTGAGAACAGAAACTTCTACCCTTAATTTACTCCCCTCCCCACCACTCCCTTTCTTATTCACCTTCTACTTCTCATTAAAGCAAGATAGATTCTATACCCCAATGAATCAGGCTGTTCTTCCCTCTCTGACCAATTCCAATTAGAGTAAGGTTCAAGTAATACTTGTCACCACCCTCATCCTTCCCTCCATAGTAATAGTATTACTTACCTCCTGTGCCATGTTAGATGATATAATTTACCCCATTTCCACTTCTCTTGGGACACTAATATATTGCTGGGGGGGTTGCAAACTGATCCAACCATTCTGCAGGCAATTTGGAATTATGCCCAGTAATACCACTACTAGGTCAGAAATCCAAAGAGACTTAAAAAAATGGGAAAGGACATGGTTGTACAAAAATAGTTAAAGCTGCCCTTTTTGTGGTGGCAAAGAAATGGAAACTAAAGGGACAGCCCTCAATTTGGGAATGGCTGAACAAATTGTGGCATAAGATGGTGACAGAATACTATTGTGCTCTGACATTAACAGGATGATCTCAGAAAGAGTTGTAAAGACCTACATTAATTGATGCACTGAAATGAACAGAACCAGGAAAACATTATAAACAGTAACAGCAATAGTGTGGAATGATCAAATTTGATAGACTTAGCTGCTCTCAGTGATACAATGATTCAGACAGCATTTTAGATAGGTAGCCACAAACACAGAAAAGATGTAGGATGACAGGGGATGGAAGAAATAAGTCAGGGGGTTTTGAGGATAAGCCTGAAATATGTTTCTTTGCAGGCAGTAGGGAAGGAGTCAGCAGACAGAGACTGAGAATAAGTCAGAGTGTGGGGACAGATTCCAGTTCCATTGCCATGTGGACCATTTCAACTATTTCAGGTCCTGAGCTCTGTGGCTCTCAGGCTCAGTAAGAATTCCATTATCTGCTTGTTTTCTTATTGGTGGTTTGGAGAGTGAAGCCTGACTTCAGATCTATCCTCAAATGCATTTTCTCTCTTTTCTTTCCTGTCCAATTTGGATTTCTTTTTTTTAAATTTAATTTAATTTAATTTAAATTTTTTGGTTACAATACTCACTTTATTTCCCTCCCTCCTCTCCACCCACACTTCCCACAGCCAAGGCGCAATTTCATTGGGTATTACTTGTGTCCTTGATCAGAACCTATTTCAATAATGTTGTTTGCACTGGGATGTTCATTTAGAGTCTACATCCCCAACCATATCCCTTTGACCCATGGATTCAAGCAGTTGATTTTCTCCTGGGTTTTTACTCCCACAGTATTTCCTCTGGATGTGGATAGTGCTTTTTCTCATCCAAATTGGATTTCTGAATCTAAAACAAGGCTTACTTTGTGCATATTTCCCCCATACTTTTGTCACTTCTGTCATCCATGGTTGTGAATCTATTTTTTTAATGTCCCCAGGATATGGTCAGGAGTTGAATCAAAGGGATGTTAATAGTAGAAATTTCTGGGGCAACAAGGAAGGTGTTGGGTTCTTATGACTTCAACAGGAGCTCCTATTACAATTTTCCAAGTCAAAGAAATCCAGGGTACACCTGCACATCCCTGCTCAACCTAAGTAACTTCCTTTTCAATTGCAAAGATTTTTATAGGTCTTTGACTCCTCCTCATTTGCTAACATCTGGCAAATGTACAATATGTAGGCAGAAACTGATGTTGAATACAAATATTCCATAACCTTGGGAAAGGGTTCAAGCCTCTTATTCCTCATCACTTATTTTATTGTCCTTTCAGGATTCATCAGGAATCCAGATTCTTTCTAGGCTAACTGTCTTTCTACTGTGAGCCATGATCCCACTTAGTATGGGAATAGAGCATATTGTTCCATCAGGCAAAGTGTTGCCGTCAAATAAAAGAAAATAATAGCTAAGAGTGCCTGGTAATTCTCACTTAGATTCCTTGGTTCTTTAATGGCTCAGCTTAAGCACCAAGAGCACACTACCAAATGTTTCTTCATTCCTCAACTTCTTCCCTAGTAACTTCTTTCCTAGAATTACCCTGTATTTATTTTTTAGTTCATCTTAGCATATATACGTTTTTTGTTTAGTGGTTTGAAATGCAAATGGAAATGGAAACCATGAAACAGTACATTAGAATCTGTAGACATCATGTTGACTTAGAGAATCCTCTAGCCATATTACCTATATTTCATTTTTTATATTCTGTTAACTAGTTACCAATTACGTTTTAATCTTGTCTACCATGCCGCTCTTTGGTGTGTGACACTGTTTCACACCTCTGGACTAAGCCATATTATTCCTCTTGAGGGCAGGAACTGTTTGCACTAATACATATTTGTTGGTTGACTAGATTGATAGGTACAATTGGGTACATCCTTGTTGTTGCTAGGGAAGCTTGTTATGAAACGCAGGGAATGAAATTACATAAGTCTCAAATGAAAGAAAAAAGAAGTCTGCATATCAAATGTAACAAAGGTAGGAAAATGGAAAGACTAGGTAGATCTGGGCTGAGGTATCTGTCAATTTTTGCTGCTGCTTTTTGAGTGCTGGCTAACGATTATAAGTTTTAAAGCAAATGAAAAGTTTATTCAGGATAAAGAATCTGTTGTTTCCTCATAGGGCCAAGCACTCAGCCAATAAAAGATAATTACATAACAGAGCACTTATGATATGTCACATCACCAAGGTAACAGGAGGAATGGAGATAAACAAAGAGCGGAGCCTGGGGAGATCATTTCTGAAAAGAAAAAGATGAGGTAGGATGTGTTATGATTTAGAGGATGACAGTTGATAAATTGTGGAATTTTGTATTATATAGAAGTTTGCCATGGATTTTTTTTTTTTGTGTGGTGGAATGGTTTACTATGAAATTGCATTAGAAATTTTTCTTAAAACTCTTTTTTTTTAAAATATATTTTATTTGGTCATTTCCAAGCATTATTCGTTAAAGACATAGATCATTTTCTTTTCCTCCCCCCACCCCCCATAGCCGACGCGTAAATCCACTGGGCATTAGATGTTTTCTTGATTTGAACCCATTGCTTTGTTGAGAATCTTTGCATTAGAGTGTTCATTTAGAGTCTCCTCTGTCATGTCCCCTCAACCGCTGTATTCAGGCAGTAGCTTTTCCTCAGTGTTTCCACTCCCATAGTTTATCCTTTGCTTATGAATAGTGTTTTTTTCTCTTGGATCCCTGCAAATTGTTCAGGGACATTACACCGCCATTAATGGAGACGTCGATTACGTTCGATTATACCACAGTGTATTAGTCTCTGTGTACAATGTTCTCCTGGTTCTGCTCCTCTTGCTCTGCATCACTTCCTGGAGGTTGTTCCAGTCTCCATGGAACTCCTCCACTTTATTATTCCTTTTAGCACAATAGTATTCCATCACCAACATATACCACAGTTTGTTCAGCCATTCCCCAATTGATGGGCATCCCCTCGTTTTCCAGTTTGGGGCCACCACAAAGAGCGCAGCTATGAATATTTTTGTACAAGTCTTTTTGTCCATTATCTCTTTGGGGTACAGACCCAGCAGTGCTATGGCTGGGTCAAAGGGTAGATATTCTTTTGTCGCCCTTTGGGCATAGTTCCAAATTGCCCTCCAGAATGGTTGGATCAGTTCACAACTCCACCAACAATGAATTAATGTCCCTACTTTGCCACATCCCCTCCAGCATTCATTACTTTCCTTTGCTGTAATGTTAGCCAATCTGCTAGGTGTGAGGTGATACCTCAGAGTTGTTTTAATTTGCATCTCTCTGATTATAAGAGATTTAGAACACTTCTTCATGTGCTTGTTAATAGTTTTGATTTCTTTATCTGAGAACTGCCTATCCATGACCCTTGCCCATTAATCAATTGGAGAATGTCTTGATTTTTTTGTACAATTGATTTAGCTCTTTATAAATATGAGTAATTAAACCTTTGTCACAGGTTTCTATGAAGATTTTTTCCCAATTTGTTGTTTCCCTTCTGATTTTAGTTACATTGGTTTTGTTTGTACAAAAGCTTTTTAGTTTGATGTAGTCATAATTATTTATTTTACATTTTGTGATTCTTTCTATGTCTTACTTGGTTTTAAAGCCTTTCCCCTCCCAAAGGTCTGACATGTATACTATTCTGTGTTTACCCAATTTACTTATGGTTTCCTTCTTTATGTTTAAGTCACTCACCCATTTTGAATTTATCTTGGTGTAGGGTGTGAGGTGTTGATCTATTCCTAGTCTCTCCCACACTGTCTCCCAATTTTCCCAGCAGTTTTTGTCGAATAGTGGATTTTTGTCCCAAAAGCTGGGATCTTTGGGTTTATCGTATACTGTCTTGCTGAGGTCGCTTTCCCCCAGTCTATTCCACTGTTCTTCCTTTCTGTTTCTTAGCCAGTACCAAATTAAAAAAACTCATGATAATTTGCAATGGTGGCTCAAGATTATAAAATTCTAAAGGGGATCACTGAGGATTTGTCCAGTTTCAAGAGATTTAACTTTATTGAGGAATTTAAAAATATTATAAAATGCTATAGTAGGTTCTAGGGAAAGAAAATATGTCATGACCAATATCTTCTAATGTGTTTTCAGTTTCATACGATTTTCACTACGTTAGCAATTTATCTAATGAACAAATATAATAATGTCATTGGGGAATGAAGGGTTTGGATACATAATGGAAATTTCTCTTTTTTCTGTATAAATAGTTATAAACATAAATGCATCTATATTTACGTAATTAATATACTACATGTAAATGCAGGTCACATAGCTAATGTCTGAAGCTCTATCCATTATATCATCTAGCCATCCTACATTTATGCATACATTCATATTTCTTTCTACATCCCTATCTATGCTGATGTCTATGTCTATACACACATAACGCGCGCACACACAGAAACTGTTCCCAGGGAATTTTGTTAGAGATGATTTTAATGTCACCAACAAGTGCCTTTTTATTTACTAAATTTCTGGATCATTAATTTTTTCACTTAACTATTCTGTTCCTTAATTTGTTCCTAAGTCTAATGAATAAGTCAGACCAGAAAAGTGTTTATTAATACCTGTGGTCAGTGAGTTTGCTTCCTTTTTAAATTTCTATGCCTGTATTTCAATATAATTAATTCCTTTGTAATTCTTTCTTTTTTTTAAAATATATTTTATTTGATCATTTCCAAGCATTATTCGTTAAAGACATAGATCATTTTCTTTTCCTCCCCCCCACCCCCCATAGCCGATGCGTAAGTCCACTGGGCATTAGATGTTTTCTTGATTTGAACCCATTGCTTTGTTGATAGTATTTGCATTAGAGTGTTCATTTAGAGTCTATCCTCTGTCATGTCCCCTCAACCTCTGTATTCAGGCAGTTGCTTTTTCTCGGTGTTTCCACTCCCATAGTTTATCCTTTGCTTATGAATGGTGTTTTTTCTCCTGGATCCCTGCAAGTTGTTCAGGGACATTACACCGTCACTAATGGAGAAGTCCATTACGTTCGATTATACCACAGTGTATTAGTCTCTGTGTACAATGTTCTCCTGGTTCTGCTCCTCTCGCTCTGCATCACTTCCTGGAGGTTGTTCCAGTTTCCATGGAACTTCTCCACTTTATTATTCCTTTTAGCACAATAGTACTCCATCACCAACATATACCACAGTTTGTTCAGCCATTCCCCAATTGATGGGCATCCCCTCGTTTTCCAGTTTGGGGCCACCACAAAGAGCGCAGCTATGAATATTTTTGTACAAGTCTTTTTGTCCATTATCTCTTTGGGGTACAGACCCAGCAGTGCTATGGCTGGGTCAAAGGGTAGATATTCTTTTGTCGCCCTTTGGGCATAGTTCCAAATTGCCCTCCAGAATGGTTGGATCAATTCACAACTCCACCAGCAATGAATTAATGTCCCTACTTTGCCACATCCCCTCCAGCATTCATTACTTTCCTTTGCTGTAATGTTAGCCAATCTGCTAGGTGTGAGGTGATACCTCAGAGTTGTTTTGATTTGCATCTCTCTGATTATAAGAGATGTAGAGCACTTCTTCATGTGCTTGTTGATAGTTTTGATTTCTTTATCTGAGAACTGCCTATCCATGTCCCTTGCCCATTTATCAATTGGAGAATGGCTTGATTTTTTGTACAATTGATTTAGCTCATTATAAATATGAGTAATTAAACCTTTGTCACAGGTTTCTATGAAGATTTTTTCCCAATTTGTTGTTTCCCTTCTGATTTTAGTTACATTGGTTTTGTTTGTACAAAAGCTTTTTAGTTTGATGTAGTCAAAATTGTTTATTTTACATTTTGTGATTCTTTCTATATCTTGCTTGGTTTTGAAGCCTTTCCCCTCCCAAAGGTCTGACATGTATACTATTCTGTGTTTACCCAATTTACTTATGGTTTCCTTCTTTATGTTTAAGTCACTCACCCATTTTGAATTTATCTTGGTGTAGGGTGTGAGGTGTTGATCTATTCCTAGTCTCTCCCACACTGTCTTCCAATTTTCCCAGCAGTTTTTGTCGAATAGTGGATTTTTGTCCCAAAAGCTGGGATCTTTGGGTTTGTCGTATACTGTCTTGCTGAGGTCGCTTTCCCCCAGTCTATTCCACTGATCTTCCTTTCTGTTTCTTAGCCAGTACCAAATTGTTTTGATGACTGCTGCTTTGTAATATAGTTTTAGGTCAGGGACTGCAAGGCCCCCATCATATGTGTTTTTTTTCATTATTTCCCTGGATATCCTTGATCTTTTGTTCTTCCAAATGAACTTTGTTATGGTTTTTTCTAAATCAGTGAAGAAGTATTTTGGTAGTTCAATGGGTATGGCACTAAATAGATAAATAAGTTTGGGTAGGATGGTCATTTTTATTATATTGGCTCGTCCTATCCATGAGCAGTTAATGATTTTCCATTTGTTCAAGTCTAGTTTTAGTTGTGTGGCGAGTGTTTTGTAGTTGTGTTCATATAGTTCCTGTGTTTGTCTTGGGAGGTAGATTCCTAGGTATTTTATTTTGTCTAAGGTGATTTTGAATGGGATTTCTCTTTCTAGTTCTTGCTGCTGAGCTGTGTTGGAGATATATAGAAAAGCTGATGATTTATGTGGGTTTATTTTGTATCCTGCAACTTTGCTAAAGTTGTTGATTATTTCAATTAGCTTTTTGGTTGAATCTCTAGGATTCTTTAAGTAGACCATCATGTCATCCGCAAAGAGTGATAACTTAGTCTCCTCCTTGCCTATTTTGATGCCTTCAATTCCTTTATCTTCTCTAATTGCTACTGCTAGTGTTTCTAGTACAATGTCAAATAGTAGAGGTGATAATGGGCATCCTTGTTTCACTCCTGATCTTATTGGGAATGCATCTAGTTTATCCCCATTGCAGATGATATTAGCTGTTGGTTTTAGATATATACTGTTTATTATTTTTAGGAATGACCCTTCTATTCCTATGCTTTCTAGTGTTTTTAATAGGAATGGGTGTTGTATTTTATCAAAGGCTTTTTCTGCATCTATTGAGATAATTATGTGGTTCTTGTTAGTTTGCTTGTTGATGTGGTCAATTATGTGGATGGTTTTCCTAATGTTGAACCAGCCCTGCATCCCTGGTATAAATCCCACTTCATCATGGTGAATGATCCTTCTGATCACTTGCTGGAGTCTTTTTGCTAGTATCCTATTTAAGATTTTTGCATCTATATTCATTAGGGAGATTGGCCTATAGTTTTCTTTCTCTGTTTTTGACCTGCCTGGTTTTGGAATCAGTACCATGTTTGTGTCGTAAAAGGAGTTTGGTAGAACTCCTTCTTTGCTTATTATGTCAAATAGTTTGTATAGTATTGGGATTAACTGTTCTCTGAATGTTTGATAGAATTCATAGGTGAATCCATCAGGCCCTGGGGATTTTTTCTTAGGAAGTTCGTTGATGGCTTGATGGATTTCAATTTCTGATATGGGATTATTTAAGAATTCTATTTCCTCTTCTGTTAGTCTAGGCAGTTTGTATTTTTGTATATATTCATCCATTTCTCCTAAATTGGTGTATTTATTGCCATATAATTGGGCAAAGTAATTTCTAATGATTGCCTTAATTTCCTCCTCATTGGAGGTGCTGTCCCCCTTTTCATCTTTAATGCTGTGAATTTGCTTTTCTTCCTTCCTTTTTTTAATTAGATTGACCAGTACTTTGTCTATTTTGTTTGTTTTTTCAAAGTACCAGCTTCTTGTCTTATTTATTAAATCAATAGTTCTATCACTTTCGATTTTATTAATTTCTCCCTTAATTTTTAGGATTTCTAATTTGGTTTTCTGCTGGGGGTTTTTAATTTGATCGCTTTCGAGTTTTTTCAATTGCATTTCCAATTGATTGATCTCTGCTCTCCCTTGTTTGTTAATATAAGCTTTCAGGGATATGAATTTGCCTCTGATTACCGCTTTGGCTGCATCCCAAAAGGTTTGAAAGGATGTTTTGCCATTGTCATTTTCCTCGATGAAATTATTAATTGTTTCTATGATTTCTTCTTTAACTAAAGGGTTTTGGAGTATCATATTGTTTAATTTCCAATTGGTTTTAGATTTGGTTTTCCATGTACCATTACTAATCATTATTTTTATTGCCTTGTGATCTGAGAAGGCTGCATTCATTATTTCTGCTTTTTTGCATTTGTGTGCTATGTTTCTGTGACCTAATGTATGGTCAATTTTTGTGAATGTGCCATGTGGTGCTGAGAAGAAGGTGTATTCCTTTTTATCCCTATTTATTTTTCTCCATATGTCTATTAATTCTAATTTTTCTAAGATTTCATTCACTTCTTTTACCTCTTTCTTATTTATTTTTGGATTTGATTTATCTAAATTTGATAATGGTTGGTTTAAGTCTCCCACTAGTATGGTTTTATTGTCTATTTCTTCCTTCAATTCTCCTAGTTTCTCCATTAGAAATTTGGGTGCTATATTATTTGGTGCATACATGTTGATTAATGATATTTCCTCGTTGTCTAGAGTCCCTTTTAACAAAATATAATTACCTTCCCTATCCCTTTTGATCAGGTCTATTTTTGCATTGGCTTTATCAGATATCATGATTACCACTCCTGCCTTCTTTCTATCAGTTGAGGCCCAGAAGGTCTTACTCCATCCTTTAATTCTGACCTTGTGGGTGTCAACCCGCCTCATGTGTGTTTCTTGAAGACAACATATGGTAGGGTTTTGGATTCTAATCCATTCTTCTATTCGTCTACGTTTTATGGGTGAGTTCATCCCATTCACGTTCAAAGTTATGATTGTCATTTGTGGACTCCCTGGCATTTTGATTGCCTTCCCTAATTCTAACCTTTTCTTCTTCAGCTCTACCTTTTAGTCCAGTGATTTACTTTGAATCAGTGCCCCTTGTCCCCTCCCTTGATGTTTCCCTTTTTAGTCCCTACCTTTTTGTTCCCTTCCCTCCCCCCTCTCTTTCCCTCCCTTTTTGTTCTCCCTCTCCTCCTCCCCACCTTGGTTTTCCCTTCTCCTTACCCTTGTTGGGTAAGATAGAATTCAAGATCCCAATGGATCTGGATGTTTTTCCCTCTCAGAGTTGATTTCCCTGAGATTGAGGTTTAAGTAAACCCCCCCTTCTCTCTTCCTCTCCTTCTTATAGGAGTTTTCTTCCCCTCCCCTTCCCATGTGAATCTTTGTGTGAGAACGATTATTCTATTTGGTCTTTCTTTACCCCCTATTTATACATTACATTTTCCCCACATGTTAGTATACATAGATTGATATAAATGTAGTCCTTATAGAAGAGAGTTTGAGTAAAAGAAGAAGATGACATTTTTCCCCTTTCCTTAATATTTACCTTTTCAGGTATTCCTTGCTCTTTGATTTTCGGTATCAAACTTTCCACAGAGCTCTGGTCTTTTCTTTGCAAAAAGTTGGAAGTCTTCTATTTTGTTGAATGCCCATACTTTCCCTTGGAAGTATATAGTCAGTTTTGCTGGGTAGCTGATTCTTGGTTGGAGACCCAGTTCTCTTGCCTTTCTGAAGATCATGTTCCATGTCTTACGATCATTCAGAGTAGAACTTGCAAGGTCTTGTGTGACCCTGATTGGTATTCCTTTATATCTAAATTGTCTTTATCTGGCTTCCTGTAGGATTTTTTCTTTTGTTTGATAGCTTTGGAATTTGGCAATTACATTCCTGGGAGTTGTCTTTTGGGGGTTTAGTGTAGAAGGTGTTCTGTGAGCTCTGTCAGTGGCTGTATTGCCCCCTTGTTCTAGAATCTCTGGGCAATTTTCTTTGATTATATCTTGTATCACCATGTCCAGTTTGGTGTTTATTTCTGGCTTTTCTGGGAGTCCAATTATTCTTAAATTTTCTCTTCTCCCTCTATTTTCCAGATCTATCACCTTGTCGGTGAGATATTTTATGTTCTCTTCTAATTTCTTGGTGTTTTGGCTTTGCTTTATTAGTTCTTGCTTTAAAGCCTGGTTTTCTTTTACAGTTTGGTTAAACTGGTTTTGTAGATGCATGAATTTCTTTTGCATTATTTCCCACTTTTCCTCCCAGAGGGCTTCCATCTTTTTGGTCGTTTCTGATTCAAATTCTTCATGGGTTTGTGGAGAGTTTCTATTTCCTTTGGAAGATTTTGGAGAATTTTCTTGTATATCTTCTTCTATCTGCTCTGTATTTTGTATTTTGGCTCCATAGAATGTGTCCAAAGTCGCCCCTTTCTTCTTATTTTTCTTGGTATTTTGGGGCTTCTGTGCTTCTGTGGAGTTTGTCATCTCTGAATGTGGAGGATTAGCTTTTCTTGTCTCTGTCTGGTGATCAGAGGCTTTAGTCCTGGGCAGATGTTGGTTCTATGAGCTTTCCCTGGGTTAAACTGAATATGCCTCACTGGAACTGGAATGGAAGGGTCGGACCACGAGGCCACACTCTCCCCCTGGCTCACTTTCCGGAAGTTGCCTTCAGAATCGCTGGCCGTGAGGCTGTTTCGTCGGCCTGCGGGGGGATGGGCTGCAGCTTCCCCAAGCTCCGAGGGCATGGACTTTCACTGAGACTTGGATAGCAGGATCCAGCCGGTGAGGCTGTCTTGCCCGCCCTGAGGGTTGCTGTTGTTTCGACCAGCTCTCTGCAGCGGAAGCCCCAGGCAGTAACTTTCACTGGGACTCGGATAGAAGGCCCTGAGGGTTGTTGTTCCGAGGACCCTGCTCTCTGAGCCCAGCTGGGCTGCGGCTTCCGGGAGCCTTGGACTCTGCTCTCCTACCCCTGAGGTCCGAGTGATCTCGGGTTCTGGCTTTTGAGGGGGGCCATACCTTTTGATCCGGGTTCAGGTCCAGGAGGAGGGTTCCCAGGGTCTGTGCTGTTGATCGTTTTGAATTTCGGCACCTTAGGAGTTTATAGTTTGAGATCGGTTGGGAAGGGTTTTCCGGAGATCTGAACTTTAGCTTTCTCTAAGCTGCCATCTTAACCAGAAGTCATCCTGTAATCCTTTCTATTTTGTTTTATGCATCTAATTTTTTTTTTCTTGGAAAAGGTCTTCACCACATTACTAAAGGAGTTAATGACACAAAATAGGTTAAGAGTTTCTGGAATAAAAGATCACTAAGGTTCTTCCAAACTATAAATTTCTTGATCTATGCTGCTATAATTTTTTTCTGATTTCATAGGCACATTAACGGAATATATTTTCCATGTCTACCTTTTTCTTTACATATTACATACTTACTATTGTTACTCTATAATATTACATATTATAATAAATACTTTATACTACATTATTATATCTGAAAAGTTGGCCAACTTCAGCCTTTACTCTTTCTATAGTGATAAAGTAGAGAACAAGGAATACAAGATGAAAGCATGTGATAGATCTATTGTGAATTGACTGTATGTTCATCAAATGAGAGAACAAATGGAGCACTTTCAAAATCAGAAGAAGCAAAGCAATAAAGAAGTACTGAATTTTCTGGTGATAAACTAAGAAGTAAGAAATTTTTTGAAATGAATAAAACTTATGGCTTCAGATGTCTAAGTGCCTAGAGTATGAATACTTTCAGTAGAGTAAGGACCCTGGTATTCCTGTGAGAAGTACATAGGACATGTGGCATTGCTACAGCAATTTCCTCTGGCTCCCATAGGGCAGTTGAAGCAAAATGATAAAAAGGCAACAAGGTTTTTTGTTTTTTGTCAGGTTGTGTGTGAAAAATTAGAATATAGTTAATATTTTTAGTTGGTTTTGATCTCTAATATAACAGAGAAGGATAAAGGACAATAAGATTCTACCACACTGGAATTCTCTTGCCTTGCAGAAATTGGAAAAGGAAAAAAAGATGTTGAGGATGATAAAAGAACATAGCTAGGTTGAGGAAGACTGTCAGATGATATCCAGGTCTGAAAATGATTTTATTTTTGGACAATACAAAGGATAGACTTAACGCTGGAAAAACTGCATCCATTGTGCCTCATACCTCCTAGCATAAACATTACTTGGGGTATATCTACATAGGATATTCCTTTAGAATTCCTCCCCCTTACATTAGACACACTACTGATTTTTTCATCTCAAATTTAACAGGAAGGAGCAAATATGAACACATGTGATACTTGAAGAAGAGAAAATTATTCTTGTGCAAGGAGCTTGATATATTTTAATCTTCTCTGAAAAAAATGATGCAAAGAAGAGTCCAACAATTAGATTTATTTTCTTGTCAAATAGACAAAGGTAAGCATTAACTTTATGATTGCTTATTTCATATGTATAGTATTCTTTAAGCATTTTTCTATTTTTGTAAAGAATCTTTTATTATAACAATAAAGGTTGAATATGGAGAATATTTTTCAAAATAAAATATTAGGAATAACCCAAATGAAGATAAAGGTATACAATTATAACTAGTAAAGATTTTGTTATCATCACAACTATTTGCGAATGGTGTCAGAAATTTGTGAGTTATAGCAATAAGGAAAGAAAAAAATTGAGAGAATAATAAAAGCACAGTGAGAATAAAATTATTAGCTATTATAGATATGAGTCTATTTATAAAACCCCAGAGAGCCAACTCCAAAAACATTCAGGATAATAAATAAATCCATAAAAGTATTGGCATTTCTATATATTATCCACAAACCGCATAGCAGAAACAAATGGAGAAATTAAAATTTAATATGACAGAGACTGTAAAATAGTTGTAAGACTATCTATCAAGAGAAAGCAATAATGGGGGTGAGGGTGGGGGTTGAGCCAAGACAGTGGTGAAGTTGCTACAGAGACCAATTTGATTTCTACCAAATTAAATTATGATATAATGCCTTAAAACAAATATTATAGGAGGAGCATAATACAAAGATGGGGTGAAAACATTTTCATCCTAAAAATACTTAGGCCAAGAGGAAAGATCTGCAACAATGTAGTGGAAGTAGTGCAAAAACAGTAGAACAAGGCAGGCCCCAATGAGGAAAGAGACCTTGGATACACCTGAATCCACAACAAGGGCTTCCAGAGCTCTCAAATACAAATTGTAAAAAGAGTCAGAAAATTGATCATAAGGAGGTTACCTGGGTCCCTTTGCTGACTTGAGGGCAAGATTTTAATTTGAAAATTTTATTTAATTAGTCAATTTAGAATATTTTTCCTTGGTTACAAGAATCATGTTCCTTCCCTCCCCCCACCCCCAGTAGCCCACACGCAATTCCACTGGGTTTTTCATGTGTCCTTGATCAAATCCAATTTCCAAATTGTTGATGTTTGCACGAGGGTGATTAATTAGAGTCTACTTCCCCAATCACTTCCCCATCAACCCATATAACCAAGTAATTGTTTTTCTTTTGTGTTTCTGCTCCCAGAGTTTTTCCTTTGGATGTGGATAGTGTTCTTTCTCATGGATCCATCTTAATTGCCCCGGATCATTGCATTTCTGCTAGTAGAGAAGTCTATTACATTCAATTGTACCACAGTGTATCAGTATCTGTATACAGTGTTCTCCTGGTTCTACTCCTCTCACTCTGCATCAATTCCTGGAGGTCCTTCCAGTTCACATGGAATTCCTCAAGTTCATTGTTTCTTTGAGCAAATAGTATTCCATCACCAACAGATACCACAATGTGTTCAGCCATTCACCAATTGAAGGGCATCCCCTCATATTCCAATTGTTTGCCACCTCAAAGATTGGGCTATAAATAATTTTGTATTAGTATTTTTTTTTCTTCTTATCTCTTTGGGGTATAAACCCAGAAGTGCTACAGCTGGATAAAAGGGCAGACAGACTTTTAGTGCCCTTTGGGCATAGTTCCAAATTTGAGGGCAAGATTTTTGATGCATTGCCCGTACATAGATCCAGGTAGGTAGAGAGGTAGAAGAAAAATTGAGGGGGAAAATGAGAATGGTACAGGAAAATCATGAAAAAAAATAAATGCCTTGGTGTAAAGGAGGCACAAAAAGCATTGAAGAAATTAATATTTTATAGGCCAATTCGAAAAGGGGCACAGAAATCCAATGTAGAGAAAAACTATTTAAAAAGCAGAATTGACCAAATGGAAAAAAGATATGGAAAAATGCATTGAAGAAAAGAACTTCTCAAAAGATAGCATTGGCCTTTGGAAATATATAAAAATTCACTGAGGAAAAGAACTTTATACAAAAACAGAATTAGAGAAATTGAAAAGCAATTACAAAAGCTTACTCAAGAAAATCATGCCTTAAAGATAAGCAAGTGGAAACCAATAACTCCATGGGACTCTGATAATTCATAATAAGAATTCATCAATCGTCTAAAAGAGATTCTAAAATAATAACTCCCAGGAAAATTATAGCCAAATTCCAGAAAAGAGGGCAAATCAGAGGAAGAAGTGGTCTGAAACTAGCTAGAAATAAGATGAAGAGTAATATAGTAATCATAATGGTGCAAAATTTTTGGCAATTCTCTCATAAAGGCCATATTTCTAAAATATATAGAGAAATGAGATAACTATATAAGAATATAAGTGATTCCGAAATTAATAAATGATCAAAGGATATGAACAGGAAATTCTCAGTCAAGACTAATTAAAGCTATGGTTTTGCAAAAACTGCTCTAAATCACTGCAATTTAATGCAAATTAATGCATTTTATGCATTATTGTGAATGCAATTTATGCACAAAATGCACAAAATGCAAATTAAATTAAATGAGATACCATCCTACATCTATCAGATTAGCAGTTATGACTGAAAAGGAAAATAACAAAACTGTAGAGGATGTGGAAAGATTGAGACGCTAAAGCATTATTGTTGGAGTTGTGAAGTGATTGAATCATTCTGGAATGCAATTTGAATCCTATGCCCAAAGAGGTATAAAGCTATACCTACCCTTTGATGTAACAATATCAGTACTAGACTATGTATTCCAAAGAGATAAAAAACCAAATGGGTAAGGAATACACATTAAAAATATTTGAAGCAGCTTTTTGGGGAGGGACAAAGAATTTGAAAGTAAAGTGACATCCATCAATTTAGGAATGAGTGAGTAAGCTGTGGTATATGATCATAATGGAATACTATTTTGTTGACAGAGTGTTTTATTGGCTGAGGGATGGGGTGAGGGATGGGGTGAGGGAAGGAGAGAATTCAAGATTCAAAATTATTTTTTAAATGTTGTAAATATTTTAAATGTAATTGGAGAAAAATGCATACACATTGGGACTATACATAATCATTCTCAAAATTCTCTTTACATAAAGACCTAATTAATTAGAAATAAATGTTAAATAAATCCTCTGAAGCCTGAATCACTATCATGAAATATAAATAGTATCTAAGTTAATATACTTTGCTGCCATACTTAATTAAACTATGAAAAGATTGCCTTACAATAGAGGTTAAGAAAGTAAGAAAACAATACAGTAATAAAAAGGTTAAGTATCTCATGAGACATAATGAAAAAAAATAATAAAATGAAGTAAAGGTAGGATGTATTCCACATCTCAAAGTCCTCTACAAAGCAGACATTGTCTAATTTTTTTTATGTAGTTTAAGAAATAGATCTCTATCTCTTAATAGTTGTGTGATTCTGGCAACATCACATAACCCTGTTTGTCTCTGTTTCTTCTGTAAAATAAGAGAGAAGGAAATGGAAAACTACTCTTATTTTTGCTAAGAAAATCTGAAATCAGATCATAGAGTCAGATACAACTAATCAACAAAAAATAAAAATAAAGATCAATGATTAACTATGGAACAGTTTAGGTGTACAACATGCCTAATCAAATGGATCTTGTATGCAACTGTTTGATAAATTCAAAGTCCTAAGAATACCAGAATCAGGAATTACTATTTATTTAAATGCTTGAAAATTGAGAATGGATGGAGATGAGTTTTTGTACAAGTTGTCTTTAACTAGGCATACATGAACAGAGAAACTATCTATGGAGAGACTTTAGGAGTTCTTTAACCTTGGGAGGAAAAAAAAAGTGCATGTTCATTTTCAATAACAATAACCTTTCAATGAAATTTAACATTTCAATAACAATTTAAAAAAATTCAGTAAAATAGCACATAGGTTAGTTTAAAGAAATCTATCATACAAAAATGGTTAAGAATAGATATAAGAGAAGATTGGAGCTTAGAAGCAGCAGAAGTTCAGACCTCTAGAAAACCCTTCCTTACCCATCACAAACTGACTGCTCTAGGAGACTGAAAATCAAACCTAACAACAAGACAGAGCCAAGGAACCCTTCCACTGGGCTCAATCCAAAAGATACACCCACCCAAAAAAAAAAACAGAATCCAAGAACACTTGGGTTTAAGGGGAAGGCAGAAGGAAGGCCCCAGGACTCCTCCCACACACACACCTTGAGTGCTAAGCCTCCAGTGGCAGTGGGAACCTCTGGGCAGGCAAAGGCACTGGTCTGAAGGGTGTACCTTGAGGGCAGGGCTGTGCCAGGCTCAGAGCATCGAACACAGGAGGCAGGGAAGGAGCTGGAGAGGCAGCATTGTTATAATTAAAATGCCATAAACTGTAAGAAGTTAAAATAGTGGAAGATATAAATTGTAGTAGATATAAGAGTGGATGAGTAAATTGTGACCGTAGGAAATATGTTTTCACTACAGTGTTATGTTTTTAAATCAAATATAAGTATGTCGCCAGGGAAATATTCCCAATTATTCAAATATACCCAAGTCAGCTGGGTTTTATAGATATTTTAATTAATACAAATGAGGAATTAAAGAAAAGGAGAGAAAGAGAGAAAAAGGGGAATAATGAGAAAAAGAATAGGCCAGCCCAGGGCAGCCCTGGCCAACCCAGGCCTAAGCCCTTAAGAGAAAGATCAGTCAGTCCTTAATCACTCACCACAAGATCTGTCCAAGCAAGGATTCTAGTGACACCAGGCTAGCATCATCTCAGCTACCTCCACCAGCTTAATCCTCCATCTGAAAATGACCGTCTGAATGAATCTGAGCTCCTATTTAAAGGGTATTTTCTCCTATGTCACCTCTCCTAAGTCCGTATATCTACCAATCACAGTAGACATTTTTCAAAGGACAGTCCATTCTTAGTTCACACCTAAGAAGGCTTTAAATTTTTGATTAAGTTCACACCAGAAAACCTCTAAGTAAGTTTCTCACCTCTTTGCTCCTTGTAAGTTCACACCCTTTGTATTATATCCAAAAATACGCATAGCTTAAGAATTTCTGTCCTACTATAAGTATGGGTTTATGTATCTTTCATTGTTCAGCAAGGAGTTTCTCCCCCTAAAGCAGGCTTAAGTATGGGTGGAGTAGAGGTCTTCACATTCCTGATCTAACTAGAGTTCTCACATTCCTGATCTAAGTTCTTTCATTGCTTAAATGGGGAATGGTCCCAATGGGGAATGGTCTTAAACCCAGCTTTATGAAGTAGGGTCTGGGAATTTTTTAAGGTTTACAATCCTAACCTTATGATGTAGGGTCTGAGAATTTCTAAGGTTCGTTGGAGTAGTTAACAATATTTGGAATGGTCCTTCCCATGAAGGCTGAGTTGCTCCAGTACGCTTAAAATTTTTAATATACACTTTGTCTCTTGGGTTCAGGTCATGAAGAGAAAAATCTAGTGGTCCAGCTTGTACTGCAGCTTCAGATTCATAAAGTTCACATAGTTTGTGCTGTAACTCCTGTATATAGGAAGCAATACTAGTATCTCCCCCTAATAGTGAGGTATATGCAGGGGAAGAAGGTTCAGCCTGTATACGTGGATGTCCAAAAAGCATCTCAAATGGTGAGATGTGTAGGTCTCCTCTAGGCCTGCTTCTGAGATAAAATAGGGCCAGGGGGATAATTTCAGGCCATTTTAAATGTGTCTCAGTACATAGTTTTCCAATCATAGTTTTAAGTTCTTTGTTCATCCTCTCAACTTGTCTTGAGCTCTGGGGATGATATGGAACATGGAATTTGGGAGTTATCCCCAAGCAAGAATATATCTGATTTAGGACAGAATCAGTAAAATGGCTTCCTCTATCTGAATCAATACGTGCTGGTGGTCCAAAGCAAGGAATAATTTCTTTTAAAAATATCTTAGCGACAAAATACGCTGTGGCTCTGGTCGCAGGAAATGTTTCTGGCCATCTGGTTAGTTGATCTACAATTACTAGACAAAATTTATAAAGTCCAGCCTTTGGCATTGTTATGAAATCTATCTATAGATGTTCAAAAGGTGTGTAAGCCAAAGGACGTCCACGAAAGGCTTTTACATGATATGCATGTTGGTTATATGCCTGGTAGGTAAAGCAGGCTGAACATCCTTTAGAGGCTATAGTAGTTATGCCAGGGGCTATTCATACTCTCTTGACAGAGTCCACGATGCCCTGGGTGCCAAAGTGACCATTTTTTATGAATAGATTGGCAAATTTGGTGATAGAAACTTCTAGGGAGCAGGGGTTTTCCTTCAAATGACACCCATACTCCATTAATATGTTATGCTTTAAATTTTTGTTTCCACTTTTCCACTTCCTTTTCATTATACAAAAGTGATAAATTTAAATCATCAGTGGTTGTTAATGTTAAAATTAATTCAGGTCCTTCTATGGCTGTTAGCTTTGTAGTGGCATCTGCTCGATCATTTCCTCTAGAGACAGGGTCAGTGCCACTTGTATGGGAAGAACAATGAACTATTGCTAGGGCTTCAGGAAGCTGTAGAGCAGAAAGAACATCATTAATAATTTCTGCATTAGCTATGGATTTTCCAGCTGAGGTTAAAAATCCTTTCTGGAGCCATAACATTCTGATTGAATGACAAATGACAAAAGCATATCGAGAATCCATATAAATTGTTGCCTTTTTATCCTTGGCAATTATAGAAGCGTGCTTCAGAGCTATGAATTCTGCTCCTTGAGTGCTAATGTTAGAAGGTAGTGAAACTGACCATTCAGTGGCAAATTCTGAGACTACGGCAGCTCCAGTGTAGCGTATGCCATCCCTCATAAAAGAGGAACAATTGGTAAATGAAATCAGATCTGCATTGTCTAAGGGAGTGTCCAAGAGATTATCTCGAGGCTTTTCTGCCATGGACACTAATGTTTCATAATTGTGTAATGGTTCTCCTGAAGTTTGTAAATCTGGAAGGTAGGTGGCAGGGTTAAGAGTAGAACAATATTTTAAGGTAATGTTTTTGCTATTTAATAAGTTATTTCATACCTTGTAATTCTCTGATCCGAGAAAGTCTGTGTTCTACAATGCTTCTACCTCATGTGGGCACATAATTGTTAATGGACATCCCAATACTAGATCAACAGTTTTTGTCACTATTAAGGCTGTAGCAGCTACTCCTCTAAGACATGGTGGTGCTCCTGCTGCTACTGGGTCCAATTGAGCAGAATAATAAGTGTCATAAATTGAGCAGAATAATAATGTGTCATAAAAGGAGTTTGGTAGAACTCCCTGTTTGCTTATTATGTTGAATAGTTGTATAGTATTGGGATTAACTGTTCTCTGAATGTTTGATAGAATTCACTGGTGAATCCATCTGGCCCTGGGAATTTTTTCTTAGGAAGTTCTTTGATGGCCTGTTGGATTTCATTTTCAAATATGGGATTATTTAAGAATTCTATTTCTTCTTCTGTTAGTCTAGGCAGTTTGTATTTTTGTATGTATTCATCCATGTCACCTAGATTGGTGTATTTATTGCCATATAATTGGGCAAAGTAATTTTTAATGATTGCTTTAATTTCCTCCTCTTTGGAGATGATGTCCCCTTTTTCATCTTTGATGCTATTAATTTGCTTTTCTTCTTTCCTTTTTTTATTAGAGCCTCCCCCCCCCCCCCCCGCACCATCTCTCTCTGTTTCTCTGCTGTCTGGGTGCCCCCACAACTGGGTCAGGTTGTTTTCAGGATGCAGCCTTCAGTACAGCCGGCCCTGAGGTCCTTTTGCTGGCCCTGAGGGTTACTGTTGTCTCAGAAGAGCCTGCACTCTGAGAGGGGCTGGGCCGTGGCTTCCCGGAGCTCTGAGGGCTCCTGATAGGATTAACCTCAGCTGGTTGGACTGAGTATGCCCTGAAGCAGGCACCTTCCATGAGACTCAGATGGAAGGATCCAGCCAGTGGGCTACAGGATTCCCCCGTCTCTCTCTGTTTCCCTGCTGTCTGTGTTGGGTGCTCCAGCGACTGAGTCAGGTTGTTTCAGGATGCAGCCTTCAGAATAGCCGACCCTGAGGTCCTTTTGCAAGCTCTTAGGTTCCCGCTACTGCTTTGGACTCAGCTCTCTGGTTTGGGGGGGATGGGTCCTGGGACCTTCCTTCTGCCTACCCCTTAGGTCCATATGATCTTGGGTTCTGGCTTTTGGGGGGCCATACCTTTTGATCCAGGTCCAGGAGGAGGGTTCCTGGGGTCTATGCTGTTGTTTGTTTTGAATTTGGGTGCCCTAGAAGCATATAGTTTGAGATTGGTAAGGAAGGGTTTCCAGAGATCTGAACTTTAGCTTTCTCTAAGCCGCCATCTTGATCGGAAGTCCCGGAACTTTCTTTTAAAATAATAAGTGGCATTTACTCAAATGAATAGCAAATATTATGTGTACTGAGGATGTTAAGAAGCCTTTGCAATAAGATCATGGATGAATCAAGGATACCCATTCATAATACTGTTATTTCTTCTAGAAATGTTAGATACAAATAGAATAAAAGGAAAAGAAATTGAAGGAATTAGATTTTGCAATGAGGAAGAAAGCTATCACTGGTTGCAGATATAATGATATGTATAGAGAGCCTCAGAGAATCAACTAAACAAGTAGAAATTAACAACTTTAGCCAAGTTGTAGGATATGAATCTTAAATAAACACAAATAAAGCATTGAGAGTGAAATCTCATTTAAAATAAATGAAGGCTAATATAAAACACTTGGAAGTCTACCTGCCAAGGCAAATCCAGGTTGGATAGATGGATGGATCCTGGATGGATGGATGAATATATAGATAGATAAACAAAATTACAAAACACTTGGCACAAATAAAGGAAGAAATAAACAACTGGATAAATATTAATTGCTCATGAGTAGGTTGAGACAATATCCTAAAAATGACAATTTTATCCCAATTAAATACTTATTCATTTTTATAACCATCAAACTGCTAACAAAAATATTTTATATAGCCAGAAATAGTAAATATATATATATATATATATTTATATATATATATATATATATTTATACACACACACACACACACACACACGCATATAATTAACATCCATCTAGAAGAACTAAAAGCCAAAAATACCAAGGAAATTTTTTTAAAAAATGGAAGATGACCTGATCTCAGTTGTATAATAAAATACTGATCATCTATATTCTACTGTTGAAGAAAGAGTAGGGGAGTGCCACAGGCAAGGTCCAGCCTCACTTGAGACTCCAGGGGTTCTTGACAGGTGGTAAAGATCATTCAAGAAAATGACAAACAGAAGACAGCTGTATATTTATGGCCATGGGTATGCTTTGCATCTGATAGCTGCTCTGCCATCCCCAGGCTTGGTGTTTATTTTTATGTCCATTTTCTTGGAACGCAGATACATTACCTATCACATATGTCTAAATAGAGATAATTGAAAAAGTAATACATCAACTTTTAACAAATCACTTGATTAGCATTCTCTATTCTTATATTGTGTTACAGATTCTTGACAGCATAAGGGTTTCACACAAGATAGATGATTTTGTCACAGGTGGCTTAATTTTCTCATTACCCTGTGAGGAGTTTTGAGCTCACAATCAAGAAAATTACTTATTATTTTTAGTAAAAGGGAATAATTAATCAGAAATTCCTAAAGACAATTCAACAATCATACTATTGAGGTTGAGAGGTACTGGGAACACAATTCATACTTAATATTAGATTGATCATTTTTCAGGATTTACTAGGGAGTTTCTCAAGGGGAAGAATCAAGTCACTGAGGCATGATGAAATTTGGTGTACCTATACGTTTTGTATGGGCCTTTATGATTGATTTGAATGCTGGTTTCATGAGAATATGTTTCTGTAAATGGGAAAGTTCTGGGCTTGACTTGTAGCTATGGTTTTGCTGGGAATTATGTACCTAAGTAAAAGTTAACCCATGATAGTCTTTTGGGATCGGGTTTGAGGGTCTGATTTTTTGGTGATGTTTTAGAGAATTAGGATACTAGTATTTTTTGCTCTTGCATTATTCCTTCTGAGACTAGGGGGAATAATAATCATGTCAATTCCTTAGGTAAGGGATGTTAATGAGAGAGGTTATGCAAAGGGGATAGAGTGGGCAGTCACATCTTGCCAAGGGCCACTTTGTAGCCTCCTTAGCTACTACAAGTGACTTTGTCACGATATCATGGCCTGATGGTTCCCAGCAGTGGAACAGTGGAATAGATTAGGTATGCCATACACAGAGTAGGAAATGACTTTATTAATCTCATGTTTCACAAAAGCAAAAACCCAAGCATTGGGGACAAGAACTCATTGGAACAAAAACTGTTGGAAGCAATGGAAAGCATTTTGGCAGAAACTAGATGTAGATCAATACCTTATATCCATATACCAAGATAAAGTCAAAATGGGCACATGCTTTTATACATAAAGATTTATGCCATAATCAAATTAGGGGAGCTGGAATCGAATATCTGTCAAATCTATGGATTAATGAATAAATTATTACCAAACATTACAGGAAATAAAATGGATCCTTTTGATTACCTTTAAAAGTTTTCACACAAACAAGATGGAGATAGCCAAGATTAGAAGGAAAGCAAAAAACTGGGAAAAACTTTTTTATAACTTTCTCTGATAAAGGCCTCATTTCTCAAAAATTAAGAAAACTTAATCAACAGTATAAGATTAAGTCTTATAAGTATACTTATAAGTATGTCATTCTCAAGTTACTAGTTTTCAAGAATAACTAGTTTTCAGAAAAATAAATCAAAACTGTCTATAGCCACATAAAAATTCACTAAATTCTTATGAAGAATATAAATTTAAACATCTCTGACTTACCCCCGCACACCTTTCATATTGTCTAATGTGACAGGAAAATAAAATAAGAACTGTTGTAGGTGATGTGGGAAAATTGGGACACTAATGTATTGGTGGTGGTGTGAACCAATCCAACCATTGAACTCATTCAATTGTGGAATGGTTGAACAAGTTGTGGAATAGATTGTCACAATGTCATGTTATTGTGCTACATGTAACAAATGACAATCAGGATGCTTTCAGAAAAACCTGAAATGGGGGCAGCTGGGTGGCTCAGTGGATTGAGAGTTAGGCTCAGAGATGGGAGATCCTGGGTTCAGATTTGGTCTCAGATACTTCCTAACTGTGTGACCCTGGACAAGTCACTTAACTCCCATTGCCTAGCCCTTACCACTCTTCTGCCTTAGAACCAATACCCAATATTAATTTCAAGATGGAAGGTGAGAGTTTAGTAAAAAAAAAAATGGAAAAGAAAAGAAAAAAAAACTCAAAGGAGGAAGAACTTGGAAGTAATTGTCCTTGGATGGAAAGGAATCATACTGTTAAAAAATAAAGGTTAAAAAATCCCAACCTAAATATTTCTTAAGAATCCATCATGATACTTCCAACCCTGGGGCATATTCATCTGCCTTTGGTAACGCTGTTATTCTTACCAGGGATATACCCATTATTTTCTCTGCCTTATTAAATTCTGTCATGGGTCATGTAGTATCATAGATAGAGTATTTGTGATGAAGGTTCAAATCTATCCACCAACACTCAGAGGACTCATGGCTTTAGAGCTGGCAGGAACCTTAGAAGTCCTCTTGTTCAATACTCTTCGCAGATGAGGGTAGACTAGAGGACAGATGAAGCCTAGAGAGATTAAGTAACTTGGCTAATGTAAGAAAGGTAGCATGTAAAAAGCTGGGATTTGAACCCAGGTACTCAGCTCTATTCAGGAGCATTTTGCATTATAACATATTGTCTCATTTTTTACCTGCTATTTCACTCCAGGCAGTTAACAACCACTCAATAAGAATTTAATAAATGTTTATTATGTACTAAGTGCAAGAGAAATCATTTAATCTTTATGATCCTGATTCTTAATTGGTCAAATAACGATAACATTAAAAAATTCTCTACTTCATTGGCTTGTAACAAGTGACATTCTTGGAAATATTTTTATTGTTTTCTTTGTTAATGGTATACATTCTCATTTGATATAACTTGCATTTCCATAATGGTGGACTTCTTGCAACCATAGAGATGACCAGATACAGTCCATGGCACCCTTCTGTTTTTTTGTTTTGTTTTGTTTTGTTTTAACCTCCTTTGGTTTCTTTACTTCTCATATGGCTGTAATAAAGGTTTTATAAATGCTTTAAAAAAAGAAAAAAAAAACATGACAGACTTAAATGAACTGATTCAAAGTGAAGCGAGAAGAAGTGGGAGAACGCTGGGCACAGGAACAGCAAAAATGAGCAATTTTGAATGGCTTAGCTATTTCCCAAAATACAAAGTTCAAAAGACAGTTCTGAAGTACTAAAAAATCCTATCTACTTCCAGAGGAAAAAGTTATTGAAACTGAATATAGAGGGAAACATTTTTCACTTTTTCTTGTTTTTTCTCTTTTCTTTCTCATCATTACTAGTATGGAAAAATGCTTTGCATGACTGCATATGTATAATCTTTATCAAATTGTTTGTCTATTCAGTGGGGGGATGAGGGAGAGTGGGAAATAATTTGGAACTTAATATTGCTTTAACATGTAATTAGAAAAGAATAAAATACTTAAAACATTTTAAATGGGCTTAAATGCTGGAAGGTGGCAAGTTCAGCAAAATCATTGGTCTAAAGACATTATAAGGGAATCAGATATAACTAATTATTAAGGAAAAGTTGCAGGGAGAGTATCAGTGGGTGGCTTATAATTCCAGTGCAAAACTACAGACCAGTCTGGACAACTAACTGTACAGGGAGGACATTTTATTCTTACTGTTGCTTTAGATGCTTTATTATTATTATTATTATTATTGTTGTATTTGTAGGTGAAAATGAATTAGGGCTTTGTACTCGTATCTTCTTTGATCCAGCAGATGAGGATGAAAAGGATCCAGGTGTTTTTATTACTGAAATTGCTGAAGGGGGTGCAGCCCACAAACTTGGATGGTGAGTTTGAATTTATAATTTTATAAGAATTAACTTTGTAGGGGGCAGCTGAGTAGCACAGTGGATTGAGAGTCAGGCCTAGAGATGGGAGGTCCTAGGTTCAAATCTGGCCTCAGACACTTCCCAGCTGTGTGACTTTGGGCAAGTCACTTGACCCCCATTGCCTAGCCCTTACCACTCTTCTGCCTTGGAGCCAATACACAGTATTGACTCCAAGATGGAAGGTAAGGGTTTAAAAAAAAAGAATTAACTTTGTAGAGAGGATTTAATATCATTCTAAATGGTATTAATATTGTAAGCATGACAAATAATTTACAAAATAAAAATCTCTGAAAAACACAGAAATATATCACCTTTAAAAATATGTCCATGACCAAATTAGCAATAAAATGGAATTGACCCTGCCACACATTCTATAATCCCAATTATGCCAATCAAAAGTAGTCTGTACAATACATGGGCAACAGTCCCTGACCTTATCATTGATCATTAATAATTGCCATAATAAGTGTGTTCTAAACAGGGGTTCAGCTATTTCCAAGTCAACAAGAATTTATCAGCCTACACAGTTCCCAGCCCTGTGTGCTATCACATGAAAGGATATAAAGATAGGGAGAAATAATCCTTAATCTGGAGAAATGAATAAACAAATTGGCTAGGAAACAAACAAATTACTATTGTGTATAGAAATTACTTATACAAGTTCAATGAAAAATAATCTCAGTGGGGGTATATGGTCCACTTTGATTTCCTTACAAACAAATGGGAGCCATGAGTCCCTAGAAACTATCTTCAAAGATCACTGAAATTTGTCAATATTATAAACCAGCTCCTGAATCAAGATAGGGCTTCCTAGATATAGGAATGTACATTAAAAATGTTTTTACAAATTGCTGTAATAAAGGGCCCTGAGAAAGAAAAAAATAAGAAATGACAACAGATTGTCAATTCGTAAGCTTAAAAATGTGAGAATTTGATAAACAACAGCAATGAAATATGTTCGAAGTCCTTGCTCATGATACAATTTTGAACTCTATAGTACAATTCTTCCTGAGATTTACACTTTTATTTAGAACTGAAAGCAAAAGCAAAAGCAAAAACCTTAAGCAGAATCTAACCTTCAGTTTACTTCTTCTTAAGGAAGGAAAACTTAAGTATTTTGTTTCTAAGCCTGATGTCATTGCTTCTTGATGTCAATTCTTCCAGCCCCCACTTTTTAGAACCTTTCCTGCTTCCTAGACTGTAAGAAAATCTATTTCTTTAGCTGCCCACCCTGAATATCCCAAATAAATGGTAGAAATTTTCTCCTCCCAACCTCTCAACATTGTTGTCTTTTCCTCAGTTTATGTGATGGCATTTATCTGTTAATTGTCACCCAAAGTATCTATAATTAATGTATCAACTGGAAGTCTGTTTTTGAATGATTTTGTCTCCTGACCCAATCCCCAAATTCTCAAAGGCACACTGTCTGACACTTCAGTGGAATCATTAACTCTAATTGCCCATTTCCAAAGAATTTTAAATTTGGAACAACACACTGATTCTGTGTTTGTGGACAATTTCTCCTGGATCTGTCTCACCCTGTTTTCCAATCTCTACCAATATCCTTTCCTTTTCCAATCTCATTTCCTTATTGCCTTACTGGAGAATGGAGGTGGTCTTTAGTTGGATAAGTCCTAAACCAGAAAGTCTTGGAGTATGGAGTAAGTGATGAATACTTTGTCTACCATCTTTGAAATCTGCTTTAAAAGTCCAGGGAAGAGCAAGATCTCCAAACAGGCTGCAGGATGATGAATTTATTTAGACACACCAGTCCTCTAAATCATATCAATTTGTAAAGAGGTAACAGTTGGAATATTTGTAAGGGGTAGAAGTTATACTTATGGTATAATGAGTCATTGAAGTCTGTCTCTTAAATACCATCCTTTGGTCTTCTAATCACATACATGCATTGGTCTGTTTGGTCATAACATTTTTTACTTGTAGTTTTAATTACCCTGCAATTCTCTTTTTCAGTATCCATTTATTTGACCAGATTATTAAAATAGGTGAAACCAATCTAATTGGATTAGATGAAGAAGAAATCTTCTCTACTTTTAAAAAAATGGAAAATTGTGTTTTCCGGTGAGTAAATTGTATATTTCTTTAAGATACAGTGATTTCTAGATCTCCATTTTTTTATTTGGAAATTTCTAGAGCAATGGTGTTCACACAGAAAAATTGGGGAGAAAACAAGACAAATTTTAAACAAAACATTAATTTCTTTTTTCACCTTCATTTCCTAAATAGAAATAATCCTCTTTTTTCTGTACAGCGGTTCAGAGAATGTTTTATGATCCAGTTGCACTTTCCCTTCTGAATGGATTGCCCTATCAAATCTCAAACTCCTGACTTCCATTTGGATTTATTTCTAGTTAATGAATTAGTATTTCTGTGGCAAATAATGCTACTTGAACCTAAAGAGTTTTTTTGGAAGAGAGAATGCTTAGGTGCATTTGCCCACTCAGTTTATTTGCATGAACTATGTCTTATTTCAAAATACATAAATTAAATGTGGATATTTTGAACCTAGGATTGAAATTGGACGAGAGCCACCTGAAGTCAAGACAGAACTCATCATACTCCTTGAATTGTCAGAGGAAAGGAAGAAATTTTTTACAGATTCAGTCATAGTTCAGGTATGATATCAACCAAATACAAAGATGTAAAGACTCAAAATTCTTACTTATTCCATCACAAGATAGCAAAATTTTTAAAAAATATACATTTAAATATAGTTTCCTTTCTCAGAGGGAACAAATAAAACTCAAATACTATATTGCACATGCAAAGAAAAACAATAATAAAAAAGTTTTAAAAATAAAAAATATATAGCAATAAGTGACACAGTCCGCCAGCCAAAGAGAGGTAGAACACAAAGGTTACTCACTAAAAAATGAGAACCATGTCCCTTTTTAACTTGGACATGAACCACTGTGTGAGTGTGAATGATTTTCAGAATAAAACAGTAGTAGAGTAGATAATGCATAATCAAAGAAAGTACCAGAGTCCCCTAAATTCACAATGGTCCAGTTAATTTCAATAGGAAACAAATCCACTATCATATTTTACATGAGTTGCTATGTGACATTTTTAAAAACCTATGAACTGATGGATTCTAGGCCTCTAGGTCACAATTTTTGCAGATGTAGATATTCTTTCAATGTTGGCAAAGATATTTTTAAACAAAGTCATTTTGTTTAATAACTGCCATTATTTCAAAATTTGGCAGAAGAGTCCAGAAAAAAAAAACCAAACCTCTTATATTGATGAGGAAAATCTATTTGGGGTCTATAACATAACCAAGAAATCTAGATTGTTCTGATTCAAGTAAAGTTAACTGCTGAAGAGTTATGCAGAATCTCTTTTTTGGCTTTCTGCTTTATATAAACACTTTTTTCTCTGGCAGGAACTTCTATTTGGTTCTCTACCTTTAATAAAACATTCTATATTTTAGATAGATAGATAGATATAAACCTTCCATTCAGAAACCATTAGTTATCTAAAATCATTTCTGAAGACCCATTAAAATTAAAAGTTAGATTCTCTAAAGGTTGTGTATACAAGATGTAACCAGTTTTGTTGAAGTTGATCCATCATCATCTATGTGATAATTAACAAAGGCAAAAAGGCAGAAAAGGCTTTTAAGGCAACGTGATCTTAGGCAACATGATCTTTGATGGATCTAGTGACAAGGTTTGGGGCAAGATGTTCATAGGCTTTTACAATGATATTTTGTTCTTCAGCAAAGGTACAAAATAAAGAATGATATAACAAAACAGTATTGATTAGATTAATAATATATGAACTTAAAAGGAAATTAGATCTTACAACAATCAGGAAATATAAAGATTCATGACATTGAATAGGCAGTGCAGTCAAAATATCCTTTATTCTAATCCAAACATACATGTTTACTATCTTGAGGGGGAATAAAACTCAAAAGGTTAACATCACTAAATGTCCTGATCTCTTTTTTCCCCTCCCCCAGGATTTATCATCCATTTGCATTTCTTTTGTCAGAGATTTGAAGTTTCTGATAGAAGCACTGGGAAGAATCTCCACTCTGCATGTTTTAGAACTTTGTCAAAATATTTCAGTTTGGTTTATAGTTTAAGCAGCCCCCAGCCTATTGCATATTTATGAGGAGAAATAAACAAGAGGAGAAATAGCCAATGAAAATTCAAACTGCTAGTAAGAAAATCAAGCAGAGCTAATATGCACTTTGTTAGCTCAAGCGATTCAAACTGTTCTCTGAGAGTTTGAAGCATGGTTTGGAATAGCATTTTTCCTCCAAAAAAAAAAAAGTGGAATGGAAAGGAATTAGTTAAGAGGCTTGGAAGAGTATTGTTCTTTCACCTCCTCATTAGGGGCAAAACTTTGAGGGAAAACAATAGTGTATTTACATATGAGAGAAAGAGTACTCCTCCTTGGTGTTTTCGGCAATAGAAAGAAGGAAAAAGCAGGTCTATTCCCCCAAACTGACTTTAAATCCACTGATTTGGACTAACTACCTTCCCTGTGAAAAACCTTGAATAACAACCTTCTAAACCAGGAGCCCAGAATTAGCTTTTAAAAATCAGCCTAAATAACGCGGTTTCTTTTTTGGGGTGTGAGGAAAGGGATTTGGGTGGAAAGATTTTTATATGTCACCCTCTGCACAGAGACTCGACTCAGAGTGAGAGGTGGCAGCAGAGTAGCTCCTTAGGATTCCCAGCACACTTCAGTGAGGAGTTAAGGCAAAAGAAACCACAGTCGCTTGGGAACAGCAGTAGCAGCAACAGTGACCATAATGGTTAAAGCAGGAGGGTGGGCAGGAGTGCAGGCTTGAAAAAATGCATCTATTCTATCTTAAAAAATATTTGAGAATTCTATCTCTTTTTGGTAAGCCAGAATGTGGGTTTTTTAAATTAATATACAATAACTATTATATTTTAAAAGTTTTATTAATAATAACTTGAAATAAAAAGCTAGAGTAAAACCTGCCTAACGCAGCTCAGGTTGCAAGAGAAGAGAGAGAGTGTGTGGCTTCCAGCAAACTATATACAAGCATGACATTGCAAATGTGGTGGAGAGAGGAGAGTAATTATGGGAAATACTGAAGGACTTCTAGGGAATGAAGTCCAAGGGTACAAGATTCTAATTAATATACTGTTGAAAACCTCATTTCTGTCACACTGATTATCTGTTTTCTTTGAAGTTCTTCTAAAATAAAGAATCCTTTCTTCATTTTTGTTTTTGGGTTTATTGCTTGCTGATTTCAGTTTCTTCTGGGACTTCCTTATATAGTCTATTCCATGAACTTAGTTTTCTTTTAAACCACTACTAAGTAATCTTGAATAATTATCAATTTTTGAAGGTTCAGTTTCAGACCTGCTAATGCTAGACCTCTTTTATTCTTATTTTTATTTAATGGAAATTTAAGGTATTATTTACCTTTTCACAATAATCTCTTACTAACAATCATTTTTTTGTGTCTTTCTCTACCCTAACCCTAATGTTATCCCCAACAGACCTCTCTACATTGTAAGCTCCTGGAGTCAGGAAGTGTTTTAATTTCATCTCAAGTATAACACACAGGACTAACATTTAATAGATGCTTTAAAAAATTCTGATAGAACTAGCTGCATTGAGCTATATACTTATGTAGATGCATAATAGGCTCTTGTTTTCAATTGTTTTAACTGCTATTTAGCTTTGTGTTTTGGTGAATTCTTTAATATATATACACTCATTTTGAACTGACTATTCTTTATCTCATATACTATAATAAAAATCTTTGGAAGCAAGATCAATGTATATATTCTCCAAAAAAAATACATATATATATATATATATGTATATATATATATATATACATACATATATATGCTTGCATATAGTTCATCTTGGGGAAAAATGTAAAAGAATTTCAGTATGGCACCCTTAAAACATCATTTGTGTTCAATTATATAATCATAAATATGAGCAAACAACAGGAGTGGATTTTGTTTCTTTATTTTAAGCATGTTCTTATAATTGATTAGCTTTGGGTCCACATTGTAATTACATTTCTAAACATTTTCTCCCCTTAAAGGAAAAAGTTGGAGATATCAAAATTGTGAAAGGAAAAGCAAGAAATTCTAAAACTCCGAAAATATCATGGCTCTGGATCACCAGGTATATCAATAAGTTTCTACTGGGAAAGTAAAGTAGTGGATTTTTTAGACAAAATGTAAAATTCCAGGTATGAACAAATCATGAAAGTATTAAAGATGCATTCAATAGCTGACTCTTATGAGCAATGTGCTCATGTACCAGACTTCTGGATCCTTGAATTGAATTGGGACTCATATTTTGTAGTATTCTGACTATTTCCCACACTTGAAGACCAAAGGTAAAACGAACTTCTGCGCTAAGCGCTGGCTATGACATTGTCTTAGCCTTCACCTCTTTGATTTTGTTGTTGTTTACTAAGCTAATGTTAAGTTCTCTACCATGTCACATGTTTGACTAACTATCTCCCATTCCCCATTCCTTGGAACTTCAATAAAAACTGTATTCACCTGTAATTGGCTCTCTCATACCATCAGAAGAGCACAGACAGACTGAATGCCATGCTCAAATATCCCGCATCTCTCTGTTTCTTTACCTGCTCTATGTCTTCTCCATTCTTAATCTTTAAACACTTCAACCCAAATTCCCTCAGTCCTCGACTTCCCTTTTCAGGTGGTCAACCCATGTTAGAATATTTTGTAGCTGCTGGACAGCTACACAAAATGAAAGTTTAATAATAAAATAATGGTAGGTTTTAATCCTATAATCCACTTACCGAGAATGTTTTGTAATCAGAAAATTTTAAAAATATATGTTCTGGGGCATTTATTGTATAATATTTTTTCTTATTTATCCAGGGCAAGCCTCAACTCCTGTTTTTCTTAGTTTCCTCATTTGTAAAATAGGGATCTGAATAGAAGTCCCAGCAATATGAGGAACAAATGAGATAATAATAGTCAAGCACTTCACTCAATTCCTGGCATGTATTAAAAGGATATAAATGATTCTTATTATTGTCATTACTATAATAGTGTGACAAATGAGGAATGGCTGAACCGTTTCTGGCTTATAAATACAATGAAATAATGTAATGCCCTAAAATCAGTAAATATCAGGAATTGGAAACAATTTAATGAACTTTGATGTAAAGCAAATACTGCCCCCAAAATAACTCTACAAGAGGGAATTCAAAATTTTTTATCATCTGTCCTAGAATTGGGGCTAAGTATCAGTTCTAAGGTAGAAGAGCAGTAAGAGCTAAGTGACTTACTTTAGATCACATAGGAAGGAAGTGTCTAAAGCCAGATATGAAACCAAGTCCTCCCGTCTCCAGACTTAGCTCATTATCCACTGAACCACCTAGGTGCCCCTGAGAATATATTTTCAAGAATTAAAAGGAAAACTCTATAAAGATAAATGGATGAGTAAAAAACAATAGGCAAGAAGAGAATATTAAAATGTAAGTCATTTTGGAGAATGTTTATCTGACTTTGGTAATATATAAATGAATGTTCAAAATAAACAGGATAAAAAGACTAGAATCTCTAAGTATGATGCTTAATCTTTAGGTTACTAAGAGTGTTGAACCAAATTTTTTCAAATGGCCAATACAAGGGGGCAGCTGGGTAGCTCAGTGGATTGAGAACCAGGCCTAGAGAAGGGAGGTCCTGGGTTCAAATCTGGCCTCAGATACTTCCTAGTAGTGTGATCCTGGGCAAGTCACTTGACCCCCATTGCCTAGCCCTTACCACTCTTCTGTCTTGGAGCCAATACACAGTATTGACTCCAAGAAGGAAGGTAACGGTTTAAAAAAAGTGGCCAATATATTTTATACTCTTCACATGTATTTATGGTGTCCAGCTCTGATTTTATGTACAAAGATACTGGAGTGGTTTGCCATTTCCTTCAACTCATTTGACAAGAATAGAACTGAGGTAAATAGGGCTGACTGACTTGCCTAGGGTCACACAGCTAGTTTTTGATTTTACTGCATTTGAACTTACAAAGATGAGACCTCCCTGACTCTGGGCTTGGTACTCTATCCACTGGGCCACCTAACTACCCCTAACTGCCATTAGTATTTGCAATGTAAGGAGGAACAATAAAATATACCTCAGCCATTTACCTATGGTATAGTGATAGGAATTTCCAAAATAGGATAACAATGACAAGGGATGTTCCAATCAAGAGGATTGGGATGATGCTGTTTGTGCCCTCTCCCTTTCCACTAAGGAGTCTCTCTGGTTTTGATCTAAGCACATAATGACCAGCTTTAGCCTTGGAGAGACCTGAAAGGTCAAGCATCTATCTCACAGCCTTTGACTCTTTATTCCTCTACCCTGTGTCTCAAGAGAAAACTAAACAGGAAAATTTGGCTAAATAAGGAACTAGAAAGGTACTCAGTCTACTCTGTGAGACAGCTACTTATTTCCTCTTTACAAAAGATGGGCTTAATAAATACAAGATCTGATTTCAATTCAGGATCTCTGGACCTCTGAAATTCATAATGTTGATTTTATGCAGAACACAACTTTAAGACTGATGTTTGATCATGTCTGCAGGGACAGGCAGTCAGAGGATTAGGTTCAAGTTTGCCTAATTGATCCCTAAAACCACAACCTCATGGAAGAAACTGCCAAACCCTTAGGATGGTGAGGGCAGCCCATCCTCCTACTGCTCAAAAGAGAATTATTTGCCACATGCCATAGAAAACCAAAGAGAACAAGCCAGAAGGAGCCTCTCCTTTTTAACAGATACAACACCCCACCACCACCTTCCTCTCTGACAGGTTGGGGAAAAGACCAAGGTTCCATGCGCTGGTTCTCTGTGGGACTGAGCCACATATGTGGTCCAGAGGAAGTAGACAGGGCAGCTCTAAGAATGTTCCATCCCCATTACCGTCCCCATTGACATGAAAAGAGAGTCTGACAGGTAGACATAAATACATAAAAGCCTTTTAAGTGAAATTCATTGATCACATTTCTTTTAAATGCAAGCTTAGGTCTTTATTGAACTTACAATTTAAAGTACTGTCATGCCTTACATTATAATGCTCAATATTGCTAGGAGAATCACATGGCATAAATTTGGAATTGTGTGTTTTTATTTTATCTTTAGGG
Organism: Monodelphis domestica; assembly: GCF_027887165.1. Taxonomy (NCBI): domain Eukaryota; kingdom Metazoa; phylum Chordata; class Mammalia; order Didelphimorphia; family Didelphidae; genus Monodelphis; species Monodelphis domestica. Next base: position 34,389,232 of record NC_077230.1, read on the forward strand.
TTCATTAAATCATATTTGGGTAAGTACAGATATGGGAAGGATTCATGATTTCATTGATATATAGGAAATGCTCATAGGTAATGAAACTTCCCCTACCAATGCTGGCTGACACCTCTGCAACTTAATTGATTAAAAGTATTGATAAACAAACTTGAACTCAGATTTTCTTGACTTGCTCTTTATATGCTATGTAAAGCTGACTCTCTAGGTATGATTTCATACATATACACACATACACACACTAGGTTGTCTCTATGCATGAAATATAGAATTCATTCAGGTATTTAGGAAATATTCTCCATAATGAATTATTCTATAGGCAGGACTAAGATTGTAATTACCGAAAGGTTTGGTCTTTCAGTATATATAGAGAAGAGTGGAGACCTCTCTGTTTCAGCTTTTGGAGCTGAGGCCAGGCCTCACAGGCTGGCAGAGGGTTTCTCCCACTCCCATCCTCTGTGCTACTTTTGTTGATTTCAGAATCTTAGCAGTTGATAGAAAGCAAACAAGAACAGTTCTAACTTTCAGAAACTGGTTGGGCCTGTGTCTTTGGGCTGAATTGAGAAGAGGCACTCGGAATCAGGACTGGGAAGCCAACACTCCTCCCACCTCCAACACCAGGAAGGAAGTAACAACCAGGCAGGAAGGAAGTGCAAGTCACAAGACCCAGTTGCCCCTTCCCCCACCAACTATCAGTCTTGTTTCCTTTCCAAATAGCCTTCTTACTCTTCCCCCTAACTTTTCAATTTTAGTCAGTCTCTCTCTTTTCCCCTCCCTAATGTTACTCCTTTTCCAATGTCCTCCCCTCTTATTTATTCCCCTCTTACTATAGTGCCTTTTAAATGACCCCCCAACCTCTCCCTCTCTTGTGTAGCTCCCCTCCCCACATGCCCATTTATTATCCTTCTACTTCTCCATAGGAAACAATACAATTCTCTGCCCCCAATGGATCTGATTGTTCTCTCTCTGAGTCAATTTTAGTGTGTGTAAGATTTAAGTATTATATGTTGCCAAACTCTTCCATTCTTCCATTGAATTGATCTTCTCCCCCTCCCCCATGAGCTTCTTTATGAAAAATATATTTACCCCATTTTATCTCTTTTCCAATTTCTCTTAGTATTAACCTATGTTTACACCTAGTGTTTTAAATACATTTTGATATATTATCCTATACAGTTTGTCACTGTACCTTCTAAGTACCATTTTTCTAGCTAACCTGATGAAAATAACAATTTTTAAGAGTTATCAATATGTTTCCTTATAGAAATACAAATCATTTTTACCTCATTGGGTCCCTTAAAAAAGTTTTGTTTTCTTTTTTTTCCTTTCTTACCTTTTGGTGATTCCCTTGAGTTGTTTTGGGGTATGAAATTTTCTGTATAAGTCAGGTCTTTTCTTTAGGAATGCTTGGAAGTCTTTTTAAAATTAAATTACAAAACTTTCCAGTGCATGACTATAATCAATTTTGCTGGGTAGTTGATTCTTGGTTGTAGACCCAGTTTCCTCATATTCTGTAATATCATATTTTTTGCCTTGCAGTCCTTCAGAGTGGATGCAGTCAGTTCCTGTGTTATCCTAACTGTGCATCCATGATATCTGAATGGTTTCTTTGTAGCATCTTTTCATTAATCTGGAAGTTCTTGAACTTGGCTATAACATTCCTTGGTGTTGTCAATTAGCTATTAAATGCAGCAGGTGGTCTGTGGATTCTTTCAATCTCTACTTTATCCTCTTGTTCAAGAATGCCTGAGCAGTTTTCTTGAATAATTTCCTGTAGAATGATATCCAGACTTTTTTCTTTGGTCATGATTTTCTGGTAGTCCAATGTTTCTTAAATTATCTCTTCTGGATCTATTTTCTTGGTCTTTTTTTTCCAACATGTTGTTTCATATTTTCCTCAAATTTTTCATTCTTTTGACTTTGTTTTATAGACTCTTATTGCCTTGTGAACTCATTTGCTTCTAGTTGTTGGATTTTTGGTTATCCTTTTCCTTTTGGTCTTTTTTTCTTTGTAGTTCATCTTTCATTTTCCTTGCTTCATTTTCAAGCTGGTAAATTCTGCCTTTTAAAACACTATTTTTTTGTTTTAGTTCATGTGCCTCTGTTTCCAAATGACCTATTTTGCTTTTTAAGATCTTTTCCCAATTGTCTTCAGCCTCTCTTAATTGTTTTTGGAATTGTGTTTTGAGTTCTTCCAAAGCCTATGTCCAGTTCTCTGGAGTTCCTAAGTTTTTGCTTGGTGTTTCTTGGTCCTCCTCCATTCCATTTTTCTTTGTTCAGTACCCATATAGAAACTGTTGATTGTAATTTCTTTTTTCTTTTTCTGTTGTTTACTTATATTCCTTCTCCTCTCCCCCCTCCCCATTGTTGGCTGTAATCATACACTTTTGTTTATTTGTTGGATCTGTGGAGTTTGGGCTATTCTGTCTTGAAGAGGCTTCTTCTCTGCTCTGCTGATTAACTAGATTAGACTGATGGAGTATTAAATGAGCCCTGAGACCAGATCTTCTTCAGTTTCCAACAGAAGCTGAAGGTGAAGATGAAGGTAGTTACCCTCATCCTCCTTTCTACTCCTGTCTGCCAGCAGCCTCCCTGTCAGCTGCCCAGTCAGAGTTCTGAGCTTCCCATGGTGGTACCAAAGTACTCTATCACAGTTATAGCCTTCACCCTGGGATCCCAGTCAGCTGGATTCTTACTGTGGGTCTCAGCATGTAAGTGGGAGGAAGAGTGTTGGAGATTGAGATTCCCTGCCCTTTGAAGGCTTCTTATTTGCACTACTGGTAGATGGGATAAAGCCTGGCCAAGCTGATCTGCAAAGCTGGATGTGGATGTGCCTTAAGGCCAAAAGCTCCAGAGGCAGAGGACCAAGATATGGAGAGTGGTGGCTGAAGGCAGTGACCCAGCTGCCCTCCTCTCTGCCCCTCTCCTTCAGCTATGTCCCTTCCAGTTGTCAGAGTCCTGGATCTCAAGTAACTGTGGTGGCAAGCACTTTCTCCAGGCCAGAGCTCTCACCCCAAGATCCCAGCAATCACCCAAATCTCAGCGCAGTAGGTAGGGGAGGAATCCGGGGATCTTCCTTATTTCTTTTCCTTAAACTAGAGAATTCAGGCTTCTCTGTTGTGTACTTTTTACATTGAATTGAGCAGGAGGGTCCCCTGGCTCTGTCTTGTTTGATTTGTTTTTCTATCGCCCTTGAAGCACTTTGTTTTTTATTATGTGGAAGAGTTTACACAGAGGACTCAAATTTTGCTACTTCTAAGTGGCCATCTTGACTCTGCCTCTGAACACTAAATCTTGAAACACTATACCTAACAACCCCTTTCCCTTATATCCTCACTTCTTGCCTTTCACCCCTACCCCAAAAATAAAGAGGAAAACATTAAAAGGGTGAAAAATATCAAATATATTTAGCCCAACAAAGATGTATACCTCATTCTGCTTTATCAGTCTATCACTTCCCCTTTTATGTGGTGGGTATCATTGTTTAATCTTTACCCTCTAGAATTGTGGCTGATTGTTAAATATTGTGGTTAAATAGAGTCTATTAAATAAATGTCCATTAAATAGAGTTCTTAAATCTTTCAAATTTCTTTTTCATGATGTTATTATGGTAAAACCCTCATGATATTGTGAAATTTCTTCATGTGATCATGACAAATGCTTTTTCTGGTTCTATTCACTTTGTGTCAGTTCACAGAAATCTGCCCAGGTTTCTCTAAGACCATTCTGGTAATAATTTCTTATTATGCATAATTTGTTCAGCCATTTCCCAGTGATGAACATCCTTAGTCTCCAATTTCTTACCTTTGAAAAAAATTTTTAAAAGTCTACTATAATTATAAAAGTCTACTACTATCTATGGGTCCTTTTTATTTTTATTGTTGAACTTCTATGGGATTATAGGTCTAGAAATGCAATTGCTAAATCAAAGAGTTAGTTCAATGACAGTTTAATGTGGCCTAGGACCAAAGTATTTACTGAATGCCTAGAAAAACCCACATTTCTACCAATATTAATACTATTACTTTCCAATACCCCTCTAATAATTGTCATTTTTATTTGTCAATTGTCATTCTTTGTCAATCAGAATAATATGAAGTAGAAGCTCAGAGTTGCTTAAATTTATACTTCTCTACTTATTTAGTGATTTTGGACTATTTAAAATGGACTACTCTCTTGAAAACTGCCTTTTTCATATCTTGGACTTTTTGATGGCCATTTAATTGAAAGAAACCTCATGGTTCAAGTCCAAGGCTTTCATTTGATCAGTGTAGTAAATTGAAGGTCAGAAATGCTATAAATGACTTGCCTAAATTAATACAAATAGTTAGTGGAAACTACAACTAGATTCTAGAACTAGAAATAGAGGTCATGTCTCCTTAATTCCAAGATGATTTCATTGTCCATTGTATCAAACTATCCCTTTTTCTTCCGCAGAGAACTGGAATTAAAAAATGAAGAGATGGAATTGAAAAGAATAATAGAAGAAGAAGGTCAGAAATATAAAAAAAGACCTCAAGGAAATTGATGAAAGGGTGAGAGTACAGTTCATTTATATATATATATATATATATATATGTATATATATATATATATATATATATATATATATAAACTATATCTATGATTAAAAACCCAGTGTCTGGCTCACATATTTTCCCTCTTCTTTGTGAATAAAATCTAAATCCTGTGACTTCCAAACTGAAACCAGAGAGTTTAACAATTAATATCCAGCATACCTTGAAATAAATCTTATTATATATACATATATGCATATAAGTCTCATATACTCACAGCTTAGCAAAGGACCAGACACATAAAAAGCATTTAATAAAGGTCATTTTTTTCTTTCTATATACACATGACAAGATGTATAAATATATACATACACACATTTATATATGTGTGTGTGTGTGTAACTTACATCTATATATACACCTCTATCAAAGACCAGGATACTTTTTTATCAAACCTCTCCTAACATCATTCTAACTGCAAATGGCCTGGTCACTGTAATTTCCCAGTTCTTATGGCACTTTCACTAATTTTGTCTTTGAACATCTTTACTAGTCCATGCTACAAAATTATAACCTCCCTGGAGACAGAATCTGTCTTTTCCCTTTCATATACAATACTACACACAGAGAAAGGTTTCATTTTATAATATTAAGAATGAAGACCTACAATGAAGTCCTCCTTCTAATGTCCATCCTGGATGTCTAAACCTCACCAAGTCGGTAACATCTTAGTGCTCTGGGAAACTCTCTGCAACTAGAGAGCAATGGAAGTGACACTTTCCTTGAAAAAGTTAATTCTTCACTGGGAGATCTTTTCACCTTGAATTCTATCCCTAACCTCATCTACTATGACTATTCCTATCCCCTTTCCCTTTCCTATTCCCATTTTGATCTCTATACCAATATCTATCCCTATCCCTAACTTCATGTTAATCCTTAAATCTATTTTGATTATTATTCCCTGACAACCTATTCATGGAATTTGTGTATAAGTATTTTTCATGTATAGTATTAAGGGGTTAATTGGAGAGCAGAGAGGCCAGATAAGTGGCTAGCAGGTACAAATGAGTTATTTATAGAATAGTTATGAATGCTGGAGAAAAAAAGGATTGAATAAATTGAAATTAATAGAATTATTATGGTTGCACAAATTTCAGACTAACAACTTGATAGAGAAACTTAAAAAATACGTGAACATATCTGAAGTGAATATTGGAAATCAGCCTGAGGAGACAGTAAAAGAAGATATAACAATAGGGCAATTATTGGCCGCAGAGGATATCAGTTTAGGTAAGAGATTGATTCTTGATTAGGCTAAAAGGAATCAATTAGTGTCAAGAAAAGAGGCAGCAGAGGTTATAATGTAAATATGGAATTTTAGCTGGTAAACATTCTGTTGGTCTATTACCACAAATATTTTTAATTTTTAATTGTAAAATTTTAATTTTAAATTTAAAAAATTTTAAAAATTAAAAAAAATGTAAATGTTACATGGAGGAACAATTTTTGACAACTTTTTTTTTTACTGTTTTAAAATTCAGATTTGCTACTTACCCTCCTCCAACTCCCAGACAAGGTGTTATACATGTTACATGTATGTATGTTATACATACTTCCATATTATTTCTGTCCATAGATGATAGAAGACATATCACTCTTACAATAAAAATCTCATGAAGGTTATATTATAGGAGCAGATGTCAGGTTTTGATCTGTCCTTAGCTTCTAATAGTTCTGTCTTTGGCTACAGACACTATTTTCTTCATGAATCCCTTGCAGTTATCTTGGAGACTTACTTTACTGATAATGGTTTTAGTCCTTCACAGTTGATCATGGCAAAATACTTCTGTTACTATATACGTTGTTCTTCTGGTTCTGTTCACTTTTTTCTGAACTCACTCTTTCACTGTTTTTTTATGGTACAATAGTATTTCATTATAACTATATAGAAGAACTTGTTCATTCTTCTCCCATGTGATGAATAACCCCATAGTTTCCAATTCATTGCCACTATAAAAAAAGGTGCTAATAATATTTTGGTACAGTTAATTCCTTTTATTCTATCTTTGATCCATTTGGGATACTAAGCCTGTAATGAGACTACCGGCTCAAAGGGTATGCATAGTTGTCTTTGGGTATGGTTCCCTATAGCTCTCAAGAATGGTTGTATCAGTTCACAGTTCCACCTATAGCATATCAGTGTTTCAATTTTGCCATGTCTCCCCCAACATTTATCATTTTCTATTTAGGTCAGTTTAGCTAATATAAAAGTTAAGAAGGCATTTCTCAGAATTGTTTTAATTTAACTTTCTCTCATCAGTAGTGATTTGGACCATTTGTTCTGTAAACCTTAAAATTCCTTAGACTTATAAATGTTGGAAATTTCACCATTGGGAAATTTCATACTTGAAAAATTTCCTATTGATAGTGGAAACTCTATTGGAATGTGAACCCCATTGGCATGGGAGGTTCCTCCTCCTCCCTTCTTAAGATTACTTTAGGACAGAAACCTTTTGCTGAACAATGGAAAGGGCTTTGACCTATGCTTAAGCACAGAAGAGGAATTTCTTTGACTCATGATTGATTTTAGAATTGATACAATAGAGATAATTGGAATGACAGAACCAGGTCTTGGAAAATACAATTTCCACCCCACTCAGTCCTAACAGGATTTAGGAAGGGCTGCAGCATAGATCAAAATTTAATTATTCCAATCTCTACCCTACTCAGGGTAACAGGATTTAGGAAGGGATGTAGCAAAGGGTCAAGATTTAATTATTTGAGAATATGACCTTCAACAGACATGTGCAAAGCCACAGACCTCTGGGCGGTCCTGGGTTAAGCTAGAGCCACCATTGGCACAGGGAAGACATGGACAGTGATTGGTAGATGTGAGAACTGAGGGGAGGGAACTTGGATGGTTTCCGTAAAAAGAGAGGGGTCTGAGGACTGAGGTGGTGGTTGGTTGGAGAGGTTTTGGCTCTGAGAGGTTGTACTGGCTCTGAAGGAAGCTGCTCTGAAGGAAGCTGGAGGTGGAGGCCCCTGAGACTGTTTCTCCATTTTGGTCACGTGAGTGATAAGGACTGATCTCCTTTCTTTGCCTCAGCTATCTAAGGGCTTGGGCCTTTTGGCCCAGCCTAAACAGAAGGGGTATTTAAGCCCTATTCCCTTCTCTCCCCTTTCTCTCTCCCTCTCTCTCTCTATCTCTAATTCCTTTCTTCCTCCTGTTTGTAATTAAACTCTATAAAAGGTTGAAGGCTGACTTGTGTTTTCATTTAGGAATTACATAGCTGAATTCCTTGGCTACCTTAAATTAATATATATCAGTCTTTTAAAGTGATTTCCTTGTCACAGTTCATATAACTGGATAATTTTAATCTCTTCCTCTGAGAACTGCCTGTTAATATCTATTTCTTGATTGGGGAATGTTTTGTATTCTTATAAATTTGACTTGGTTCTCTATATATTTGAGAAATGAGGCTTTAGTCAGATACTTGATATAAAGCCCCCCCCATATTTGTTGTTTCCCAGATTTGTTGTTTCCTTTCTCATTGGTTTTATTTCAGTAAAATCTTTTAAATTTAATTAAATTAAAATACTTTTTAAATTAAGTAAGCAACGATTTATAATATTTGATTTATTTTTTCACAAAACCAACTTTTTTTTCTTATTTGTTAGTTTTATAATTTTATTTCAATTTATTCATATCTCCCTTGATTTTCAGGATTTCCAAATTGCTGTTTAATTATGGGTTTTTAATTTGTTCTTTCATAGTTTTTTACTTGCATAACCACTTGATGTTCTGTTTCTCTATTTTATTAATATGAGCAATGAGATATGAATTTCCTTCTGAGTACTGCTTGGCTGCATCCCATAAATTTTGTTTACATTCCATAAATGTTGTTAATGATATTGTTATTTATTTCTATGATTTAATCTTTGATCCATTTGCTCTTAGGAAAAGATTGTTTCTAATTCTAAATATTAGTTTCTAATTTATTTTTAGACTTCTGCATTTTGTGTCACTTTTCTAGCATTCTGGTCTGAAAAGTATGGATTTAATATTTCTGTTTCTATACATTTGGATGTGAGGCTTTTATGACCACTTATGTGGTTGATTTTTGTGAAAGTCACACATATTGCTGAGAAAAAGTGCATTCCTTTCTATTTCCCTTCAGTTTTCTCCAGAGGTCTATCATGTCTGGGTTTTCTAAAGATCTCTTTACCTTCTTAACTTCTTTCTTGTTTATTTTCTGGTTGGATTTATCTACTTTTGAGAGGGGAATGTTGAGATATTCCCCACTAGTAATATTTTTATTTTATTTTTCCTTCTGTAACTTCTTTAATTCTTCCTTTATGAATATGGATGCTATGCCATTTGATGCATAAATGTTTAATAATGATATTGTTTTCATTATCTATCATACCTTTTATCGTTATGTACTTTCTTTCCTTATTTCCTTTGATCAGATCAGTCTGCTTTTGATTTGTCTGAAATCAGATTTGCTATCCTGGCTTTTATTACTTTATTTGAGGCATAGTATATGCTACTCGAGCCTCTTTTATTCTGTGTGTGTTGTCTCCATGTTTTAAATGTGTTTCTTGTGGGCAGAATAATGTGGTGTTCTGGTTTTTTTAAACAACTCTGCTATCCTTTTCTGTTTCATGTGTAAATTCAGCCCATTCATGAATCCACATACATCATTACTAATTGTGTTTTCATGCATCTTATTTTCCCCGTTTATTTTTCTCTTTCTCTCTTCTTAGCTTTTCCATGTTCACAGATGTTTTGTTATTGACTATCACCTCCCCCAATTCAACCCTCCTTTTTTGTTCACCCTCAATCCCTTATTCTCTCTAACCTCCTACTTCCCTATAGGGTAAGATAAGTTTCTACAGATGAATATGGCTGTTATTTCCTTTTTGAGCTAGTTCTGATGAGAGTAAGGTCCAATCAGAGTTAAAGCACATCTCCTCCACTGGATTTGCTGTTTATGTGCCTGTTAAGGAGAAATAGTTTGCCTCCTTCTGTAAAAAATAGACTCGAATACAGGACTACAATCCCCATGAGCCTTTGCTCCACTTCCCCAGAATGCCTTGTAATCTCACCTGGGCCGAGATCGAGAAGATATTTAAGCAAAGGCTTTTGAAGGGCTCGGCTTTTTGGACTTCCGTTTTTGGAGCAGAGGCGTCTCTTCCATGATGTGAGGTTATTTTGTCTAGGCCTCTGGCCTAGGCACATGTTTCTTACTTGTATATTCTTAATCTTTAACCTTTAATAAACCTCTAAAAATATATATTCCTTGCAGAGAGAAACTAATTTCTACCTGCCTTAGTCTCCCCATCTCCCCTAAATTTTAACTGTTACAGTTGGCGACCACTAGATTGGATGAGAACTTCTCAAAAAAAATTTTTAGCCTAGAGAATTTTTTTTAAAGCCAAGGTTCTCCGAGATGCTCTTTAGAAAACCATCTTGATCAGCTCCTGCCTGCGGCCCTCTCCGGCTCCTGCATCTGCTCCTGGCCTCTCACCTGGTGCCTGAGCTGTGCTCCAGCTCCCAGCCCGACCCACCCCGGCAGTCTGTCTCTCACCCATCTGGCTTCCGACCCAGCCGGCTCATCACCCAGATCCTTGGAGCAGATTGCTGAGGACTCATTGCAACCAGCTGGTAACAGTATTGGCCACGTGGGCGGAGGGGAGAGACCAGAGGGAAAGGAGAACGGGCAATTTTCCCTTAGGCTAAGCCTCCACGTGGCTGGGGGTATTGGCTGCAGGGGTATCAGAGAGGGGAAAGAGAGAAAAGACTAGAGAGAAGAAACAGACTTTTCAAACAGAAACCTAAAAAGCAATGGGCTGTTTAAAAGGATTTTTGACTCTTCTGGCAATTTCATTGATTTTGCCTGCCTGTCTGGGAGCAGACTCAGCCAAAAGATTCAACTTTAACTTTGGGGAGGAAAATGGGTGGCCCAGCGAACTGGAAGCCAGGCCCAGAGACGGGAGGTCTCTAGTTAAAATCTGGCCTCCGATGCTTCCCAGCTATGGGGCCCTGGACGGATCCCTTGAACCCCGTAGCCTAGCCTTTACTACTCTACCTTCGGACAATAGACATTTAAATGGATAATTAAAATCAAACAAACAAGAAAAAACAACCCAAGGAACTTTGAAGAGACTAAAGGCTCTAAGGCATTTCAGACTCTAATGGTTTATTAAAAAATCTCTGTATTCTATTGCATTTTTTGTTTAAGGTTTAACTTTGTGATTTTAAGTTCATATATTACTGGATTGAATATTATTCTGTGAACTGAAGGTTGATTGAATTTATTTTGAATGTACTGAGTTTTGAAATTCTGTTGGTTTTTCCCCTATAACTGTGTTGAACAAATATTGTTGTGAATAAGCCCATATATGAAAAAACAGCTTTTTTCTATTTTGCTGAGGATAGATGGACTTCAGAACTGGTTATAATTGTATTAACAACCTTTGGAATTTTAATGTGCTAAATACCTCAAATGATTTGATTTTAAGGGTTTTTTAAATATGATTTTGGAATTTTTTTAACAGTCTGGTTATTTTTGCCTGCCCCTACCACGAGGTAAGGCCCATTCTAGTAGCTGAAGTGAAATGTATTTTATAACCCCCAACCTTCCCACATGCGAATGGAAGTTGGGCAGTTAATTTCAGGGCAATTGTACCCTTGGGAAAAGCCTCCAAAAGGAGCACCCCTTTATTTATGCTCTTTAGCTCACTATTTTACTTCTACCAGAATGATATATAGATTTCTTGATTATGTTCTTAACCCAAGATGAGTTTTACTTTGTTTAAAAAATATGTTTAAATACCAAGGTTGAAGGATTGCTATGTTTGTAAAAATTGTGACAAATGTCCATAAATTCATAAGTTTTAAAAATGTCATACAGCAACTTATGTGAAATATGAAAGTGTGTTTGTTTGCTATTGTAATTAATTGGGCTATTGAGAATTTTGGGGATTTTGATATCTACATATTTGTACTACTGTATTTTTAAAGATGAAAAATTGTTAACCTTGTTCAATTCATTTGCCCTCTACTCACAGTGATCATGGCCAGATACAAAGAGGAAATGGATCTCATTTTTTGGTGAGAAAGCCTTGCATTTTATATTTTCTTAACTGACACAGAGTGTCAATGGTTATAAGCTATATTTTTGAATTTTTTAAAGCTCTTTTATTGTTATATTTTTCTTGCATGTGCAATATACTTTTTCAGTTTTTTAATTATTTTTTCTTTCCTTTTTATATTTGAAGCACATGTCACCAGTATTAAGATTTTCTTTAACCTTTTGATTTTCAGTGCTACAAGTTTAAGATACATTTGCTAATGCATGCCCTAAAAAGCTTGTGACTATGAAAATGATTCCACTAATTATTTAAATAAATTATGGGACTTTGCTTAATGATTCTGTCTGATTCCAGGACAAGAGCTACACACAAGAGCCATTTCATGGGGCCAAAGAAAGGCCAATCTAGGATGAATTGATGCACTTCTAAGCCAATACAAAGGTCTTGAACCTAGTGTGAAGACTCGAGGTTACTATGTTTAACATGTGTTAAGACATAGGCTTTCCTTGTATCTACACTCACTCTGAAGATACTCAAAGATGAGTATCCCCAAAAACCTTGGCTCCTACTTAGCTTCTATAATATGGTCCCCTTTTCTGCCTCTCATAGTGTGGTACCTTTCTGTAGTCCTGGCACTGATTGGGTAAATGCAACATTACTTAGATCATTTTGATTGGGCCCTGATTGAAGGACCTGTTATAGATTTATTTTTCTTCTACTTGGAATTTTTACACATAAGACTTTGATAGTCTATATTTTCATCCAGAAATTTTTCTTTTCTTTTGGATTTTCTGATGTCTTTTTTAATATCTCTTGCCAATTGATTCATATACCTCATACCTCAGCCATGCATCCCTAACCGATTCTGAATCTTTCAATCACCCACAACACGGGGGAATGTAAAAAATATCATTATTTAAATTGCAAAGTTTAAATTCCTTTTGAGAAGAATTTTAGGTGAAGAAGATGCTACCTCTCTGAATCCAGAACTGAACTGTTGGAGAAGCCACCATGAAGAAGCCTCCAGACCACAAGTTGCACAAAATTGAACTTTGGGTGTGGTTGATTGAACATTTATTTGTATGTATACTTTTATGCCAAAGGGGACTGCCCCCTAACGGCTTTTTGTCAATGTGTTCAGAAATTATTGGTTTTATTCTTTTTTCTCTTATCCTCACACTATTGTAATCTTTTAAGTTTATTATGTTTTTATGATCCTTTTGGGGAAAAATTAATTTTTCCACAAATGATCACACGGGGGGATGTAAAAAATAGACTCGAATACAGGACTACAATCCCCATGAGCCTTTGCTCCACTTCCCCAGAATGCCTTGTAATCTCACCTGGGCCAAGATCGAGAAGATATTTAAGCAAAGGCTTTTGAAGGGCTCGGCTTTTTGGACTTCCATTTTTGGAGCAGAGGCGTCTCTTCCATGATGTGAAGTTATTTTGTCTAGGCCTCTGGCCTAGGCACATGTTTCTTACTTGTATATTCTTAATCTTTAACCTTTAATAAACCTCTAAAATATATATATTCCTTGCAGAGAGAAACTAATTTCTACCTGCCTCAGTCTCCCCATCTCCCCTAAATTTTAACTGTTACACTTCTAGATCTCCTTTTCTCTCTTCTCCATTTATTCCTCTTTCCCATTCCCTCCCTTTTAATATCATCCCATCTTATTTAGCTTCCTTTCTTTGATGCATACCCCTTTTATTGCTCCAATATTAAGTATTTTAGATACTTTAATCTTAAGTATTATTTTCAATATTAAGTATTTTAGATTCTTTAGCTTTAGCTTGCCTTTGAAATATTATAGATGTCTTAATTATTTCAATGATCATCTTGCCAGGTATGAATGAACTCAATTCAACTTTTGCAAAACTATCAAGTATTCTTCTTCTCTTGAGTATTGAACTTAGTATCAAATTTTGCTTTCCACTTTTTTGCGTGAGAAAAGTCCGAAATTTCTCTATTTCATTAAAGAGCAATTGTTACCTTTTGGAAGATTAATCTTGGTTTTACTCAGTGTATAATTCTAGGTTTCAGTCCTAGAATCTACTTTTCAGAATGTCATATTCTGTGCCTTCCAGTCCTTTAATGTAAAAACTGCTATGTCCTGGAGAATCCTGACTATGGCTCCTCAATATTTAAAATGTTTCCTTCTGGCAGCTTCTACCACTTTTTCTGTGGCCTGGGAGTTCTAGAATTTGGTTATAGTAGTACTGGGGTATTTTATTTTGGGTTCTCTTTCAGGAAGAGATAGGTGGATTCTCTCTATTTCTATTTCCCCCTCTTGTTTGAGGATATCGTAATATTCCCTGATGACTTCTTTTACTATGGAATTCAGGATTTTCTTTTGATCGTGGTTTTCAGGTATTCTGATGATCCTTAGATGACTTCTCCTGGGTCTATTTTCTAGGCTGGTCATATTTACAATTGAAGTATTTCAGACTTTCTTCTTTTTTTTTTAAAATTTTGGATTTCGTTTTATTGTTTCTTGCTTATAGTTTCATTAACTTCCATCAGTCCAATTCTAATTTTAAGGAGTTTTCTTCTTTGAGTTCTTGGGTTTCCTTTTCTACTTGGCTGTCTTTTCTTTAAAGGGTTGTTTTCTTCATGTTTTGTTTCGTTTTGATTTTTATTGTTTTGGTTTTGGGTTGTTGTTTTTTTTTGGCCTCTATTCCCATTTGGTGGATTCAATTAATTAGGAAGTTTTTTTCTTCAATGATTTTTTCCCCCAGATGTTGAGTTTTTCAATTAGTTCCCTTATATTTTTTAACTTCTTCCAGGGATTCTTTTTAAGATCTAAACTCCTTGCCCACTTTCTTTTGAGGCTTGACATGTCTCCTTTATGGCATTGTTGTCCTCTTCTGGGTCCATATATTGATCTTCCTTGTCACTAAAGTACCTTTCCCAGGTCAGTTTTTTCTTATTTTACTTGTTTTTCAATTTTTTCTTTCCTTTGTAACCATATTTATCTTTTGAGATCCTTCTCTGTTCCTGGAGTAAAAGGGTATATTGCTCTAAGATTACAGAGTACTCTTCTCTGGTATTTGGTGTAGGACTAGCTGCCCTTGTTCCTCGTGGTTTGTCTGTCACGGAGACAGCAGTACTGGCATGTTCTGGGGTGGTTGGCAACTGTTTCATTCAACTATATTTAGCATAATGACTTACCAGTTCCCCCATTGTTTTGTGGGTTAGTCTGGTCCCCACTATGCTACTTCAGTGCCCCTACCAAGTAGCCTGGGTGGAGAAGGCTCCCTGCTTTGATTTCTACTGCCCCAGGCTTTACCCCACCACATGTAAGTAAGCAAATTACTTCACTGTAGTTCTAGTTCCCCCTTCTTGCATCCCTGTAACCTCAAGATTCTTTTGCTATTTGGAAGTGGATAGTTCATTGTTAATTCTAGTTCCATCTTTACTCCTTTGGAGTCCCAAGGCTCTGATGTCACATGAGAGTTTGAAGGTTCCTTACCTTCTCTACCTGTATAGAGAGACTCAAGCTGGGTTCTAAGATCTGCCAGTACTATCAGATTGCTCTCTTCTCTTACCTAAAGTGAGATGTTGCTCCAGCTTTTCTTTGTTTTGAGGCAATTTGTTTTCTTTAGTTTTTGCATTGAGGAAATGGAGTGCCTTTTCTTCCTACATCTTATCTTTCAGCATGCAACTTTTGTCTTCATGCAAAATCTGAATAAAACTGAAGAGGGCAGTTCTAAAGAGAGGAAGCTGCTGAGGTATCTATACACATAAATGCACATATACACATATGTACACATATATACATCCATATATACATATCTATATGTCTGTACATGTATGCATGTGTGAACATAGAATGGCTTCCGCATTTTAAAGATTTTTTTCATAGACATTGAAAATGTTTTTTTTTTTACCAAGAATTCCTTGAGAGCAGAGATTGACTTTTTTGTCTTTTTCTGTATCCTTGGTGCTGTACCTGGAACACTTGAGGCACTTACTAATGATTGTTGACTTATTCAAAACCTAGAATTTATTTTTTTAAGATATATTATCTATATAAAGAAGAATGTGCATTTTTCAAAGACTTTCAAGTTTTTGAACTATAACACTAAAGGATGAGATAGGACACTTTATTATCCCTATTACTACAAGAGGAACCTAAGAATCAGAGATGATGATTACCTTTGGCTTATATGTTTCTGTGCCAAGAATAATCCCATGTGCCTTACCACCAAGTTTATACTCTGCCCGATTATAAGTAAATTTTCTAGGAAAAAGAAACATATAGACATACACACACACATACAGACAAAACACAAATACACATAGAAATGGTATCTAGGCTGCTGCAAGAACTGAAGCTAGTGAGGGGGGAAAAGATTGCAAAAACAGAAAATTACTCATAAATTTATAAATTACCTATCGTTAAGATCAACGCTGCCATACTCTTAAGAGATGTGCATTATACAATGTCACATGTATCTGATATCTTTTAATGTAAAATACTCTCTGTAAGGCATATTATCTTGTGTTATCTTCATGACAACTCTGTGGTGAAGGTTACATAAATAATACTTTCCAGATTTTACAGAAAACAAAAAAAAAGGAAGATTCTGGGAAAAAGACAGTACTTGTTCAAGTACACCCAGCTAGTAAATGGACAAGCCAAGATTCTGTAGAAAGAATGCATTGTCACTTTAAAGATATATTACAGAATCCAAATTGTAAGAAGGAATGGAATACATTCTCTCCCTAGTTAATCTGTGTCACCCTAAGATTTTATTAAGAGTGGGACTCACTCTAATTCCCTACTTAAACTGAATGTGTAAATTCTAGCTTGAGCCTCTAGCTGCCTTTCTAATGAGATTCACCATCACCTTTGTCAGAGTTATGCAGAAAGTGAGGCAGGTCAAGATTCTTTTGAGAAAAGTGAGGTGGGGGAGGATTCAGTCTATTTCACCTTCTGCAGATTTGACTATACCATTTACTAGCTGTTTGGAACTTTGAACAACTTACTTAACTACTCATGTTCTTTAAATCTCATATGAAAAGTATTACTGTGAGAACACCAATCTGACCTTTTGGTGTACATAGTTTCAAAGGAGAAATGCTTGGAAAAAATATTGGACAAATAAAATAATGAAATATTATATATACATTTACATATACATATACATATATACATATTTGGAAAAGAACGAGTTCTACATACCAACTAGTGAAGTTTCCAAAGAATACAGTTCTTTCAGAACAAAAATGACACAATAGAGAAAAGAGAAATGGATCCTATTTTGACTCTGGCAAAGGCTTAAAAGTACAGGTGAATTTGGAACAACGAATGCCCAGGTGCCAAGAAGAGGAAAAGATCATGAAAAAGTGGTTGTAATGGAACAGAGAGGATATTATGGAACAGTGATGATGTTATAAGCATCAGTGTTTGATATTAATAAACATTTTAATCACTGACATAGATGAAATAATAGATTCCATATGAAATTTGCAAATAATTTGTTTTAGCTATAATTTTCCCAAACCTAGTACTATGGAAAATATATTTTTGAATGTTTTAAATGAATATTATTTTAGATATATCTGTATCTATCTCTTTCGATCTATATGACTGTCGATCTAAATTTAACTGTTGGCAAATAAGTTAGAGATGGCTTCCTTTCTTAGCTATAGATGTTAGACAACCTATTTAGATGTTAGACAACCTATCTATATAGAAGGTTCATTAGAAATCACTTTCTTGGGTGTCATCATTTACCTGAATTTGTCTGGTATTGTGAATATGACAACTTTTGGAGCATCATTGCCATTGCTAACAGTAGGCAATCTGGTTCAGCCTTTTGAGTCTGGGGTGAATGAGTCACAGTGGGAAAGTGGATGATGCACATCAGGGGCTGTTATTTTTTTGGCTGCTGAGTACCATTATTATGGTGATATGTTCAGTTGGTGTTCAGGGAGGGTTAGAACCTCTACTGTGAGAGCTTGCTGAATGCTTTTCAGGGCTGCTTATCCCCGTTTGGTGTCTACCTCTTTCCCAGCTCTTACTTGTGGCTCCAAGCTATAGTTTTCAGCAGCAGGCTGTTAAAACTGTCCAGGCAGATGCGTTAAGCTTGGGTTTATGTCTAACCCTAGCCTTGTGAAGACCTCTCCTGCGAGAACAGATGGATGAGGCAATTTGTTTCAGTAGCCATGAAGGTGGCTGAAGCAAACACTTTCGAGTGCTTAAAACTTGGATGGCTATTAGAGACACTGACATCATTTAGGTGCATTTTCAGTCATCCTGACTTTTGTCTTGCCACAGGATTTAGATGACTCTGGAAGAAAGAGTGAGGCTGACAACTCTGGGCAACTCACTTAAATCCAATTCACACATAAGTTAAGATATTACCCTGTGATGTCACTGGTATTCTTTGAAATGAAGGGTCACCACCACCACCACCAATTGATGGAACATATTTTTTATTGACTGAATCATCCTTTTATCTTCTTAAATCTAGCTTTGTTTTAAACTGCCCTTGCAGCTGGCTAATATTTTCTTGTAGATTCCAAATGATCAGTTTTTCAGGAGGAAGCTCAAAAATTATCTATTTAATCCACTCATTTTGTAGGTGAGGAAAATGAAGCCCAGAGAATACATATAGATGACTAGCTCCCCTGCTAAGACTTCAAGTGTCTTGCCTCTAAATCCAATGCTCTATGTTCTTACCTCTGCATGATAATATAGAGGGTCATTAGCAATAGGAAGCAATTAAAGGTTGCTGTTGCCTCTGGTTAAACCTAGGAAGAAACTTATACTGTTCTACTCATTGAATTATTCATATTCTTAGATATCACAATTAAAAAAGAACAAGTAGAAGAATTACTAGAACAGGAGATCAGCAGTGGCAAACCTGCAATGGGAAAAGCTATAAATGCAGTTTTCCTGGTTTTGGTAAGAGATGTGCTTTTTATAAATGGATAACAAAATTCTTAACAGACAAAAGAATTTATTTCTGCTGGATTTTACCCCATTGGCTACCATTTTGCAGTGTTTTTCCTTTATATAAAAGAACCTCATTATTTCTATATGGTTTCTCAGTTGTTCACATCTTCCTCAAATGGACTCTGGCATAGAGGTATCCAACTCACAACCTATGGATGTGGCCCCAAGAGATCCATTTCTTTTTGAGTTTGATAACACCAACATAGAGGAAAAAATATAGGACATAGAGTGTATCTAGGGTCAAATTGGAGCTTTGTCACTTCAACTTGTGTGATTGAGGTTATGTGATTTCTGATCAATACGTTTGAGATTTCTCATCTATATAAAATGAGGGGATGGCACAAGTTGACATCCAGTGTTACTTCCAAATCTACATCAGGGAAACTTCAACTCCTTACAAGACAAATCATGTATTAGTTGTGTTTAATGTAGAGGAGGAAGCGGTAGAGAGATGATACCATGCCACATGCACAAAACTTTTAACTTAATTGACTTCCATTTCTTGTTTGTTTCTTTTTTTTAACATAAAAGTCAGGTTAGGTTATACCTATTCTCTTCGATATATTCCAACATAGACATGTGCCCTATAAAAAACCAAAGTTCCTTTAACATATGGCTTTATCTTTCTTATGGAATTGAAATTTATGAATTGTTATAGTGTGTTTCTCTTTAGGTAACTTTTTGCATCATAATAGAATGTATTTTGTGCTTTAATTATTTCCCTCTCAAATCTTGGATGATTCTAGCAATGTCCAAGGATACAATTGGAGGAACTTCTTTTGTTTTAAAAAACATGATAAACAAGTACAGAATGTGCGCAAGCAGGAAGAAACTGACCTAAAGGTAAATTTTCTTTATGTGAAATTTGTCATAAAGATTTATGTGCGTATCTCCATTTTAATTACTAGGGAATGAGCTTGTAAAACAATCTCTAAGACCCTTTCGCAGTTTTCACTGTCAAGGGTTATATTAACATAGGCCAATCTAAGCTTTTAAATATTGTCTCTCTTGATCTCTAGCTATTTGATGACGCCTCTGCTTCTTTTATACCCCAAAGCTGCTGGTGTCTGACTGGACAGAAACTCAAGTTGGCCATTGGTTAAAGAGTATTGGAATGAAAAAATATATCCTGAAATTTGATTATAAAAGAATAAGAGGTCAAGAACTTCTTGAATTAGACAATGATGCATTAAAAGTAAGCTTCAGAATTGGCTCTTTATATATGCTACATACAATTATATATTAACTTCTTTTATGGTGGGCATTGGATGAAAAACAGTACAAATAATGGGATTCCTATATATGGCCCATTTGACAACCTTATGGTTTTAAGGAAAACATGTTAACTACCTTTTTGAATGTAGTTTCAAGAAATGTTTTTTAATGTGATTTGCTCCCCCTTTTTTTAGTATTCAGGCCATATTCCTTTTCATTTCTATTTATTTATTGAAACCTTATACCTTCCATCTTAGAATATATAACATGTAAGTTTCCAAAGAAAAAGAATTTTAAGGGGTGGGCAATGTGAGGCAAGTGACTGTCTCAGCATCATACTTCTAGGGGGTCACATTTGAAACCAGGTCCTCTTTTCTCTAGGTCTGGTTCTCAATCTATTGAGCCACCATTCTTTTTTTTCTTTTTTTAGAATTCTATCTATTAACAAACACTGGAAAGCAGAAAAGCAATATTTTAATTTTGTACCAGGCAGATTAACTTCACTGAAACAGATTAAAAAACAGTAATCATGGGAAATGGCAAGCTTTCATTTCATTTATAGTAAATAAAATATCAATATTTTAAGCTTTAAATAGCAAATATTGGTTAGAATAACATCTTTGTCATTGACTAGAGGTACTAGAGGAATATGATAATTGACTACACAAAACCCTGAAATATATTCTACTTGGATTCATTTGCCACATAAGAAAATATTAGGAGGATTTTTTAAAATGTAGCTTCTTTCACAATTATTTCTAAAATGTTCCTAATGTATTCTATTTAAGTACCTCTAAGCTTTAAATTTCTGATATTCTGGGTTCTTCAATTTGAAGACAAATGAAAATTATGCAATTAAAAATAATAAAAAAATGTATAGTGTTTCAAATGCTACCATCTCTGGGCTCCCAACCAGTTAAGCAAATAAAAATTAATAGATGAGAAATGTAGCTTCAAGTATAATTATGATACCAATAAGAAGTACCAACACTCTTCTTAGAAAAGATAGTTTTTATGTGAATTCCTTAATGCCTTTTAGAGTTCTACAATGTAATTTTTTTACTTCATTCAGAGATATGGAATATTTTCCTAATGTTGTAAAATCTGAGTTCTTCAGAAATGATACTTAATTTAATGTTCAGGTTCATTATGTAAAGAGTTATAAAATATATTCATTTGAATGCATGCATGTAAAGTAACAGCTTTAATTTTTTTTCCAAAGTGCATTGGCATCACTAAGAAGAGAGATCGCAAGAAAATCCTTAAGGGAATTAAGAAAATTCAACAGACAGAAAAAAATTAATACAATCTAACAATCAAATATATCAAAAAGATAATTCTGGAAGATACAGCAAAAATGAGAAAAATATAATTACATGATATTTACCTTTAATCTACTACTTCAACATATTATTGAAACCTTCTGATTCTTCTGCCATGAATCTAGCACACATTTACTGAGGAGCAGTGATGGATGGAATGACCATATAAGCCAAGAGATTTTGGTGGACCACTGATCAAGGTGTTCCAAAGATGATCATTCATTCACTCATTTCTGCCTTAGCCTGAAAAAGAGCATCCTGTTTGTTGCACTCTGGATTCCTTTTTTATCTTTGGTCCTAGGCTTTTCAGCCTTTGTCTACCAATTCTTATGTTGTGTATACCTTAGAGAATAATTACCATGATGTATATCCCCAATTAATTCACTATGCAATTTTGAAAATAAAAACTCTGTCTGCTCTTTGATGCCTACCTTCCATTAGGAGAGAAAGTTGATTTACCCCAATCCACATAGAATTGGGTCAGAAAAAAGAATATCAACGTTTGTTGCCCAAATAACAAAAATCAATCAGTAGAATTATAATCATAGAAAAAGAAAAAAAGAGCTGCAATCTCATAAAACTTTCATGACTCATTGACATTATATCTTGTTTTTTTTTTCAGAAAAATGGTTCAAATTATAAGAAATTTTCAGGAACTACAACTAAATTGTTAAATATACATAGAGGACAGTAACCTTATAGAATAATTCTTTGACAAGTAATTAAGAGGTCTGCAATTTGTTTTAAGTATATGCAATTTTAAACATTTTAGTGAATACCTCTGAGAGTCAGTAAAGTCATCTCTAAAATGAAAGCAACTACATTAGTTGATTGTTTCTAGCTCTATGGTTGTTTCTAGCTCTCATCTTATCAAGAATGTCTCCATGCCTCTCTCAGTATCTATTTTTACTTCTGCCTTTCTCTGTTTCTTAGAATAATTCAATAATGAAAACAACAAAGGAACAGGACATATTGAAAACAATGATTGTTCTATGTACTGTATGCCTGGGTCCAAATGTTGTATCTGAAGCTTGTTTACTATCTGTTACAATGAACTATCTCCTTGGTTTTTAGTTTCTTCATATGTGAATTGAAAGCATTGTTTTTGTAGTTGGGATTCAGCAATTTCTAACATAACTTCCTTTATGACACCATAACACAATCAAAATAATAATTAAAGGACTATAAGCAAAGTACACAATAAAGGGAGGCCCCTCAAACAACAAATTATATGATTTAAGTATAGGGTGATGGATAATGATGATAATAAAATAGCATAGCAAAATTTCTGCATTGATGATGCTTGGATGATTCTCACTGAAAAAATTATGTCCTAAAATTGACAGAGAGTTAAGATGAAGTAAGTGGACAGCACATTAAAAATAGAAAATCAATACACATGTTAGCTAAACCTAACATGTACAAAAACTTTTAATTAGAAAAGACACAGAGAAACAAAATGTTCCACAAAGTGGTAAACAAAATGAAAAACTGATTCTTCAAAAGTGCCAGAAAAAAGGTTAGATCTTGAGCCCTAACAAACCAAAAGTGATGTGGAATAAAATGTGAAATTGAATAAGAAACAAGAACAGGAATGTCAGAAGCCATAAAAATCATCCCTATATCTCCTTGATATTACTTGGTTGTATCCCAGATTACCTTTGTTTCCTGCCAAAACAAATGAAAACCCAAGAGACACATTACCTACCAGTAACCACATAAATGATCCAAATGTATGTAATACTCTTTACAAATCTGAAACAAACTAACTCAGAAAAGAGAACTGATCTCTGGAGAAAGTAACAAAAAATTATTATTTCAAAAAGAGATCATTTTTTTCCATATGAATTTTTTTCAGAAAATATAGTTTTTCCAGGTAACTTTAGGAATTATGAAGCAAGTAAGTTATAGACTAATTAATGCTATTCATACATACTGATTTTTTAAAAATAATATTTTATTTGATCCTTTCCAAGCATTATTCATTAAAGACAAAGATCATTTTCTTTTCCTCCCCGCACCCCCCATAGCCGACACGTGATTCCAGTGGGTGTCACATGTGTTCTTGATTCGAACCCATTTCCATATTGTCAATATTTCCATTAGAGTTTCGTTTAGAGTCTGTCCTCTGTCATGTCCCCTCAACTGCTGTAGTCAGGAATTTGCTTTTCCTCGGTGTTTCCACTCCCATAGTTTATCCTTTGCTTATGAATAGTGTTTTTTCTCCTAGATCCCTGCAGATTGTTTCGGGCCATTACACCACCAGCAATGGAGACCTCCATTACATTCAATTATACCACAGTGTATTAGTCTCTGTGTACAATGTTCTCCTGGTTCTGCTCCTCTCGCTCTGCATCACTTCCTGGAGGTTGTTCCAGTCTCCATGGAATTCCTCCACTTTATTATTCCTTTTTGCACAATAGTATTCCATCACCAACATATACCACAATTTGTTCAGCCATTCCCCAATTGAAGGGCATCCCCTCATTTTCCAATTTTTTTTTTCAGAAAATATAGTTTTTCCAGATAACTTTATAGGAATGATGAAGCAAGTAAGTTATAGACTAATTAATACTATTCATACATACTGATTTTTAAAAATTTCAATTAAATTCGTGGGGGGAAAGCTATATCAATTTAACCCCCAAAAGCATTGAAAATGATTTGATTTGGATATGTACCTGAGATGTAAAAATTTGACATTTGGAAAACAATTTATATGATTAAAATATTTAAAATGAGACACCCAAATCACATTTATCTCAACCAATATTTTAAGTCTTTGGCAAAGTAAAAAAACTCTATGGAGCAAAAGTTTACAATTTTTGGAAAAAAACGGTTAAACAGTATCTTAATAGGAGTTGGCGGGTTTGACATAAGAAAATACTAGAAAATTAGTTGTTCAGTATGAGGAATGGAAAGGTGAAGTTGATCTAGTATATTTTATCTTACATAATTCCATATGAGTTATTAATGCCTTAAGGAGAGATAAAAAGATTTAAGGATATTAAATAAATTGTAGAGGAGAAAATATTAGATCCATTTCTTGATGATACTTACTTTAAAAAGTACAGGCAAATCAACCAAGCAACTGAGGCAGTATTTCCAGTAAGATTTCAAGCTACGAAATAGATTTAATAGTTCTATTTGTCAATCAGTCAGCCAGCCAATAAACCTTTATTAAGTCACTAACTTGACAGGAACAGTGATAAACACTGTGGCCAGGAAGGAAGGTCAAAGACAGTTCCTAGAGGTGAAGTGCTCAAAGATTATCGGGGGACACAATATGTAAAAATTTCACATAAACAAGCTGCTGAGAGCATGAGTTTGAAGTCAATCAACAGATAGAAAGAAGGGATCCTGCAGAAGGTGCATTTCAAAGTGGGTTTGTGAAGCTGCATGCTGAAGTTGGGGAGATCTGCAGCAGAGATGAGGGGGAAATCATTCTAGGCATGAGGAGACAGCCAAGAAAAATGCTTAGTCAGTTGATGAATCATCTTTTAAGGACAAGAAATGGACCAGAATCACTAGAAGACAAAAACATTTGAGTGATAAGAGCTTTTGGGTAGGACTGGAGAGTTAGGATCTAAGAAAAGTAAGTCTGTAAAGGTACACATGGGTAGGATGCTACAAGTCTTTTCTACATCCAATAATATTTCACAGATAACCTTGGAGGAATTAGGGAATCTCTGGGGCTTATGAAGAAAGGCAGACATGAGGAGAAGGGTACTCTGCAGGATTACTAAGATGCACTGGAGGGGAAGAGAGGCTTGTGGCAGGTAGAACAACCAGCAGCCTACTGGAGCAGTAGAAGACTTGCTCCAGGGTTTGGGCAGTGTGTCAGAAAAGGAAAAGGCATGAAGGAGATATGTTACAAAGGACAAATCAACTGGCATGCTTGGCAACTGATTGGATATGAGGAGTGCAGGCTGGGTTAGGTTGTGATTCTGGGGCACTGGGAGCATGGCAGTGCCCTCAACAATGAGAGAATTTAGAAAGAGGGAATAATTTAGATTATTTATTGAGAGGGAGGACTGAAAGGAGAGGAAGACATGTTCTGTTTTTATAAATATTGAGTTTCTGATATATATGGGACCAACCAAAAATTCCCAAATGGAAACAAGAAAAAAAGGTAAAAACTATCCCACTTTCACTGGAGCCACTTTGAAAACCAATGGCCAACGAGGTCCTTTTGTTGTCCTCTCCCAGGACAATACTCTTTAACAACTCTGCCCACTTCTGCTCCCAAAGAGATAAAAGAAAACCGTGCTTTAGGACATCGACAACATGAAGCAATAGTTGTAAAGAGTGAAGAACTATAGAAACATGCATGGACTATACGCTATAGCACCCTTGAGCTATTTAGCTTTAGAATCTTTTTGTTTTTTAATTCTTACTATAAGCTTTTAATAGACACAAGGATCATTTGTTTTAGTTTTGTTTTTAGACCTGTGGCCTGAAGGAGCCATGTGCACTAGGAAAGAAAATAGGAAAAGTTACTTGGTTTAGAGGATCATATGTATCATCTAAGTTTCCCTAGTGCATATGGAAATATAAATGATCCAAGATAATTTCTTGGGATCTGAGAATGTCCATGAGAATAATAATCCACGGGAAGATCTCCATTGACTGCTGCTGCTGAAAGTAAGGACAAACCTGAGAACCCAATGACAGTTTTATTCTAAAGGCTAATGCCAGAGATAGGGACTTGTGTATTTCTAAAGGGACCGACTTCTGTAGGCATGATGTGGCCTAGGAAGAAGAATCAAATTTCAGTTCAACAGGACTAAAACAATAGGAGATTCAAGAATGCCTGATTCCCTTTTACATGTGAATAAATTCTGTCACAAAGGTAAGTTTAATAAGAAGTTAAGGTGGCAGCTTTGTGTGTGTGTGTGTGTGTGTGTGTGTGTGTGTGCGCGTGTGTGTGTGTGTGTGTGTGTTTTGAATCATTTTCAATTGCAAACAATATTTAATACTAAATCTAGGAGGAGATAGGAAATCTTTACAGACTACTGTGTAGAAAGACAGACATAAGGTGACATAGTTATACCTTTCTTTGAAAGCTCAATGCTGGAAGCACTGGATTAGGGAAGGATATGGCAGATTTTGCAGCAATAATGCAGGCTTCTGGGGAGAAAGACCTGCTAAGAAGTTTTGTGTGACAGAAGGGCAGGCCATGTCAGAGAGAAATGTTGGAAACGTCTCCACAGAGAAGCTTTGGCAACTGGCTGGATGGAGGAGGAATGATGGACTGAGCCTGTGAAGAAGACAATAGTTGGTGAGGCAGGATGATGAAATAGTGAGAGAGAGAAGAGGAAGAGGGGAGATTTTCTGATTAGAAAATAAGAATTTCAGCTTTGGAAATACTGAATATCAGATGTTTATAGGACAATGGTATAATTTAGAGAGGCATTACCTACCAAAAATTCCAGACTGGGATCTGGAAAGCTTACCACAATCTCAACACCCAAAGATTAAAGCCCAAATATTTGGAGAACCAAAAAAAAAAAAAAAAACAACCCACCCCAATATACTTCTTTTTCACTGTCCTCTGATCAGGACTGATCTTCCTTCACCACTCTGCCTACTGCTGCTGTCATAGAGCTAGAGAAAACATGCTTTTTGATGTCAGCAATAATTCACATTAGCTGTTGGGAGTGGCGCTATGTGGAAACTTGAGAGTGGTTTGGGTCCCTGAGTTGATTACATTAAAAAATTCCTTTAAAAAATCTTTTTCTCAACACTTTTCACATTTACATAAAAGGTTTTTATTCTTTTTAATTTTACATAGTTACAAGAGCCTTAGTTTAAAAGCCCTGGTTCACTTAAAAAATAAAACAAACAAAAAACCCTTGCCTTCTCACTTAGAATCAATGCTGTGTATAGTTTCCACAGCAGTAGAATGGTAAGGGCTAGTCAATGGGGTTTAATCTTCTTGCCCAGGGTCACCAAGCTAGGAAGTGTCTGTGGCCATATTTGAACCCAGGACTTGGCTCTCAATTCACCGAGTCACCCAACTGCCTCCAAACTGGTTCATTCTTGAAAGAAAATTGAAAAAAGTTACTTTTCTTTTGATGAGTTACATGAATGATTCCAGTCATCCAAGTATCCCTGAAACTCATAAATTCTTTTAGATGGTTTCTGAGGAACTGAAGCTAACATGAGAAAAATGTTCCCTAGAAACTTACCCAGTCACCTGTGGGGAAACAATAACAGCAGATTCTAAAGAATGCCAGAAAAAGGAGTCCATGAATTTGTAAGAACACATATTTCTATATATATGATATGTCTGAGGAAGCAGAGACAGTTCTGTACTTGCTACCTCTGGGCTAAGCCATATTATCCTCCTTGAGGGCTGGTTGTTTCTCTCAAGCTCGGTGCCCACCATAAATACTTGTTGGCTAACTGGATTGATAAATGGAATTGTTTACACACTCGTTGCTAGGGGAGCTTGTTTTGAAACTTAGGAAGTAAAATTATGTAAGTCTCAAGAAAGAAAAAGAAGTCTAAATATTAAATGTATAAAGGTGGTGAAATGGAAAGATTGGTAGGCCTAAGCTGAGGTATCTGTTAACTTTTACTGCTGCTTTTTGACTGCTGGCTGACCATTCTGAGTTTCAAGGCAACTGAAGAGTTGATTCAAAAGAAATGACTGGTGGTTCCCTTAAGAGGGCCAAACACTCAACAGCCAATAAGAGATCATAGAACATAGAACAACTGTCAGGTTACCAAGGAATCAGGAGGATTATAAATAAAGGGAGGAGACTGGGGAGGTCATTCCTGCAAAGGAAACCAAGGAGGTAGGATGTGTTAAGGGTTGGAAGGGTGGCAGTTTGATAAATTGTGGAATTATTTGTTTTAGAGTAGTTGCTGGGAATTTCTTTTTGTTGTGGAATGGTTTGATATGGAATTGGTGATTTTTGATGTATACATTTTTAAAAAATATTGATAAACAGAATTCTAAAGGGGACCTCAGAGATTTTGTCCATTTTCAAAGGAATTTAAGAATATTGAGGAATCTATAAATATTATAAAATACTATAGCAGGTTCCAGGGGGAAAATATATCCTAACCAATATCTTCTAACGTGTTTTCTTTTTTATTTTAATTATTTTTCTTTTTAACTTTTAAACATCATTTCAAGTTTTCTGTTTCATATGATTTTCACAATTTTGGTCAGTCCTCTAGTGAACAAATCTAAGAATATTGGGGAAAGAAGGAGTGGGATAAATGGAGGAAATTCTTCTTTATATAAATATTTAGACACATAAACCAATCTATCTATCTATCTATCTATCTATCTATCTATCTATCTATCTATCTATCTATCTATCTATCTATCTATCTATCTATATGTACTACATTTAAATAAATATATATGTCTGAATATAAATAGTATATACAATTAAAATGAATTATTAATTAATGATCATCAATTAGTAGTTGTCACTAATTAATTGATTTATTATTGATCAACAATTGGTAATTATCTTTAATTAATAATTGGTTAAAATCAATTATTTATTATAAATCACTAAATAAGTGAATTATTTTATTTTTATTTATATATGTTTAATATATTTATTTTAATACATTTTATTTTTATTTATTTATATACATATATTTTATTTATTAAATTTTTTATTTTTAATTTAATTTAATTATTTATGAATTCATTTAATTTAATTTTTAAAATTAATTAAAATTAATTAAATTATTAAAATATTAAAATACTACTTAATATTAATTATTAATTAGTGACAACCACCAATTGATGATCATTAATTAATCGATTATTAACTAATGACAATTACTAATTGATGATCATTAATTAATAATTGATAATAATTATTATTTTAACCACCATTAATTAATATTAGACAATTATTGATTAATCAGGATTGATTAATAATTAATCTTAATCAATTAGTAATTAATGAACATTAATGGATCTATTCCTGGTCATTGATTAATAATTAAATTAATTGATTTTTAATGGATGATCATTAATTAATAATTGATAATGGTTATTATTTATAATAATTATTAAGTAATATTAGGTTATTTTTATTAATGATAATTGATATTAATTATTTTATACTCATTATTATTAATAACATCAAACAATTATTGATTTATTTGGTGAACAAATATTAACCAATTATTATGTGATAATGATTAATAATTACTATTAACAGATTATTGATAATCATCAATTAATCTTTAATAAATAATTGTTTAATATTAATTAATAATGATGGTTAAATAATAATTAATAATGATCATCAATTAATAATTGTCACTAATAAATTGATTAATTAATGATCATCAAATGGTAATTATCCTTAATTAATAATTGATTAACATTAATTATTGATTATTGATTATTTAATTTTTGTAGTTTAGTGTTTATTTAATTAATTAATTTATTTTTAAATAAATTTTATTTTTATATATGTATACATAAATATATTTTCTTTACTAAATTTTTTATTTTTTAATTTAAATTTATTTATTTATAAATTTATTTAATGTAACTTTTAAATCAATTTATATAAATTATTTATTAAATTATTAAAATATTAAAGTATTAATCATTAAATATTGATTGATATTAATTATTAATTAGTGACCATCACTTTAATCTTTAGTATTAATTATTAATTAACTGGTTATTAAGTAATGATAATTAATCAATAATTGCTTTATAATAATTAATGATGATAAGTAATCAATATCAATCATTAATTAATATTGTGAATTAATAGTCAATTAATACCAATTATTAATGATGATTAATTAGTATTTGATTATATAATAATTAAATTATTATAATACAGTATGTTATATTGTATTAGTATACGTATAACATAATTATTTTATTATAAATTCTGATTAATTGAAAATAATAATTAATTAATGATCATTAATAATTTAATTCATTAACTAATATTAATATTTAATTAATGTTAAAGGATTGTTTTAAATATAAAGAATATAAAGAAAAGAATGTTAGTCAATGTGCCTTGTACCACTTACCATAAACATTACTTAGGCTATAGCAAAATTGTATATACCTTTAGAATTCCTCCCCTTCCATTAGGTATAATGCTGATTTTTCCCCCTCAAATTTAATGAATATATAGGAGTAAATTTGAAGATATGAGATACATTGTGTGAGGAAATATTATTCTTGTGTATATTGGGGTTGAACACTAAGATAAAAGGAATTTTTAAGGAGGATATCAATTAATGTCAAAAGACTGATCAAGAAAACTAATTTTTCTTAATAAAATTAATACACCACTGCACTTTGAAATTATTTATATTTTGTTGACCATGCACTTTAAATTTTTTTTTATTTTTTTCAAATAAAGATAGAAATTTTTCTTGTTCAAGAAGCTTGTTGATAGCTTTTAATCATCTCTGTGAAAAAATGATGCAAAGAAGAGTCCAGAACCTCGATTTATTTTCTTGTCAAACAGACAAAGGTAAGCTTTAACTATAAAATTGCTTATTTCATACATGTATGCCATTCTTCATCAGTTTTATTTTAATTAAGATTGTTTTTCATATCAATAAACATCAAATCTAGAGAATATTAAAAATATTAGGAATAACTCCCAAGTGAAGATTAAAGAGTGTATTTTTAACTGATAAATATTTTTGATATCATGACTTTTAAAATAGTGTCAAAAAGGTGAGTTATAGCAATAAGGCAAAAAATTTTAAGGAATAATCTGTAAAAGCATAGTAAGAATAAAATCGTTGCCTTTTATGGATAATATGATAGTTTATTTAGAATTCTATTCATCAATACAAAAGGTGGATGTAGGGAGGGCAGAACTAAGATGGTGGAGAAGCTACACAGACTCATCTCTCCTCTACGTACCAAATTAAAATAGGATAAAATGCCTAAAAAGAAATATTGGAGCACCATAATCTACAGAAAAATGGAGTGAAATAATTTTTCTATTTAAAACTACTTAGAAAGCCATTAGAAAAGTTCTTTGATTGAAGAGGAGTGCAAAAACAACAGAACGAGGCAGGTTCCGATAATTAAAGAGTCCTTGGACACTCCTGAATCATCAACAGGGGCTGCCAGAGCTCCCAGGCACAGCCCTTTGCTGCCTTGACGGAGTGCCCATACACAGATCCAGGCAGCAGTTGTGGCAGACCTTATTGGGAGCACTTAGCACATCCCAATTCTTGCAACCTCAGAGGACAAGAGGACCCTGGTCACAGTTACCAGATGGAAAAGAATTCACATGGTTACTCATTGACCTGACCACAGGCCAGGAGAGTATTAAACACACTTGTCATTACATTATACAATGTTGAAAGAATTAAAAAAAAAATTGGTCACTAAGAACTCTCAATGAAGCTGCACAAAGAACCTGAATCTTGGAACATACTTCTTTCTACATAGTTACAGAAAATGAGCAAACAACAATAACAAAAAACCCTCAACCATAGAAAGAAATTTTGTTGCCCGGGAAGACTTAAAATCAGAAGAAAATAGTGCTGCATCCAAAGCTTAGAAGGAAGAAAAGATATTAGCTATTTCACAACTCAAAATAGTCTACAAAGCAGAAATTGTCTAAATTATTTAGTGTAGTTTAAGAAACATGTCTCTGACACTTGCTAGTTGTGAAATGATGGACAAGTCACTTAATCCTGTTTGCCCCAGTTTCCTCTTCTGTAATGAAGAGATAGCTGGAGAAGAAACTGGAACATTAGCTTCACGAGGAAAATTCCAAATCAAGTCATAAAGAGTCAGATACAACTGACTGACAAAAAAAGAAGGATCAATGGTCAATTAGAGGAACAGATTAGGTGTAGAAAATGCTGAATAAAAAAGGGCCTTGTAAAATGTACCTTTGATAAACTCAAAGTCCTTAGACTGTGCTAGAATTAGGAATTATTTTTAAAACTGCTGGGAAAATTGGAAATGCTTTGAGACGACTTTTTATATAAGTTGTCTTTTATTGTGAATATGTGAACCCACAAATGATCCATAAATAAACTTAGGGGTTCTGTGATCTTGGAAGGGAGAAAAAAATGCATGTTTTTTTCAATAACATTTCATTCAAATTTAACAAATTCCAATAACAATTTTTATAATACACTTTGATATCTGGTATGGTTAGATCATCTTCCATCATATTATTTTTCACTATTTCCATTGATAATCTTGACCTTGTTTAGTGAAAAATAATATGATGGAAGATGATCTAACCATACCAGATATCAAAGTGTATTATTATAAAGTACTTATCTTCAAACTAATCTATTATTGATGAAGAAAGAGTAGTGAATCCGTGGAATAGAGTAGGTACACACAATATGCACAGTAGAAATGACTTTAGTAATGTTGTGTTTCTTACATGCAAAAATCCATATTTTAGGGTCAAGAACTCACTGGGTCAAAAACTGCTGGGAAAACCAGAAAGCATTTTGCCAGAAACTAGATGTAGACCAATGCCGCACATCATGTATCAAGATAAGGTCAAAGTGGCATTTGATTTATGCATTCAGGGTAATGCCAGATTTAAATTAGGGGGAAAAGAATTATCAAATAAAGGACAGAGAACATGATAGGAGGTGCAATGGATCATATTCATTACCTTTAAAAGTTTTCCACACAAAACCAGAGAGAAAGAAGAAAAATGGGAAAAAATTTAAAGATCTGATTAAGGCCTCATTTCTCAAAGATATAGAGCACTGGATCAACTTTATAAAGAATACAGGTTGTTCCCCAATTCATAGATCCTAAAATTATATGAATAATCAGTTTTCAGATGAAGAAATAAAAACTGTCTCTAGCCACATAAAAAAGCACTGAATCACTATGAAGAATACAAATTTAAACAACTCTTACTTACCTTTTCATGCCTATCAAATTTTCTTAACGAGACAGGAAAGGAAAATGAAAAATGTTGGAGGTGATGGGGGAATATTTGAGACACTAATGTACAGATCGTGGAATTGTGAACTGATTCATCTATTCTAGAGAACATTGTGGATATATGCTCAAGGAGCTATGCAATTGTGCATATTCTTTGACTTGGCAATATCACGACTAAGACAGTATCCCAAAGAGATTATAAATTTTTAAAAAATGAAAAGAAAATGTCCCTATATGTACAAAATAATTCATGGCAGTTCTTTTTCGTGTTGAAGAACTTAAAATTTCAGGGATAACATTCAATTGTGAAATGGCTGAAAATTTTGTGGTATATGATTGTAATAATATTATTGTGACATGAAATGATGATTAAGATGCTTTCAAAAAACCTGGAAGACTTATATGAACTGATGCATAATGAAGGGAGCAGAAGCAGAACACTGGGTGCATGAACAGCAATACTATGCAATAATCAATTGTAAATGACTTTGCTATGCCCAGAAATACAAAGATTGAAAGACAGTTCTGAAGAACTGAAAAATGTTATCCACTTACAGTGGAAAAGGTGATGGAATCTAAATGCAGAGCAAAACATATTTATTTTACTTTATTTTCCTTTTTACCTGGTATGTTTTATTTCTCAACATGATGAATAAGGAAGGAAATATGTTTTACATGACTGCATATGTATAATCTTTATCAAATTGCTTACCTTTTTAATGAGGTTGGAGACCAGGGTGAGTAGGAAAGAATTTGGAACTTAAAATAGATTTTATATGTCCTTAGAAAAAATTTTAATTATTAAAAATGTCTTAATGTGCTTATATACTGAAAGGTAGAAAGTTCAGCAAAATCATTGGTCTAGGGGAGACTGTAACACAGTCAGATATATATTGCTAATTATTAAGGAAAAGATACCGGTAAAGTATAGGTGGATGGCTTATAATTCCAGTGCAAAGCTAGACTGACCAGGCCAACTGTACTGGGAGGAAATTTTATTCTTACTGTTGCTTCAGATGTTTTAGGCTTTCATTATTATTACTATTATTATTTTTGTATTTATAGGTGACAACGAACTGGGGCTTTGTACTTGTATCTTCTTTGATCCAGCAGATGAGGATGGAAAGGAACCAGGGGTTTTTATAACTGAAATTATTGAAGGAGGTGCAGTTCACAAACTTGGATGGTGAGTTTGGTTTTGTAATTTTATAAGAATTGACTTTGTAGGGAGGATTTAACTTCATTCTAAAAAGGGTTAATATTGTAAACATGGAAAGTGACTACACAAATAAAATCTCTGAAAAATACAGAAATATCAACTTTAAAAATATTGTCATGACCAAGCTAGTAAGGAAATGGAATTGGCTTGGAAACAAAGATTCTATAATTCCACTCCAACTTGGTCTGTAAACCGTGACTTTATTCTTGATCATTGAGAAGGTCTTTAATAATTGCCATAATGAGCCCATTGTAAACATGTGCCCAGCTATTTCCAAATCAGGTCAAATTAACAAGTATTTATAAATCTATACCATTCCAGAACCTGTGCTCTCCATGAAGGGATATAAAAAAGTGGGAAAATAGTTCTTGATTTGGAGAACAGAAAAATTGAATTGACTAGGCAACAAACAAGTTACTATTGTGTGCAGAAAAGATCTATAATAAATAAATGTGAGAAAATCTGGGTGTGGGGGATAGTTTGGTTGTATTAGAAAAAATGGTATCCATGAGACACTGGCAACTATCTTCAGAGATTATTGAAATTTGACTATACAATAAAATAATTCCTGAATTGAGAGAGGGCTTCCTAGATATAGGAATGTAGGAATATACATTTAAAATATTACTATAAACTGCCCAAAGTGAATCCTTGAGAAAGGAAAAAAATAAGAAATGCTAATAGGTTGCCAAATCATAAATTTAACCTTGTAAGAATTTACTATGTAACTGAGGTCAAATGGTACCCTCTATGTCCTTGCTCATGATGTAATTTTGGACTTTAAAATGGAATTCTTCCTGAGATGACACTCTGTTACATAGAACTGAAAGCAAAAAAACGCCATCAGGCATTCTGTTTCTAAGCCTGAGGCTCATTACTTCTTCATCTCCAACTCACTTAGCCCAGATGGTTTTAGAATTTTTTCTTGCTTCCTAGATTGTAACAGAATTGATTTCATTAGCTGCCCATCCTGAATATCCCAGATAAATGGTGGAAATTTTCTCCTCTTAACCTCCCAAAGTTGTTTTCTTTTCCTCAGTTTCAATGATGGCATGTATCTGTTTATTATCACCCAAGGTCTCTACAATAAAAGTATCAACTAGAAGTTTCCTTCTGAATTATCGTCTCCTTACTCAGTCTTCAGTCAGTGGGGGCATTGTCTGATACCTCAGAAGAATCATTTGTTTTAGTTTCTGCAGATCCTATTGACTTTCTGAAGAATATTAAAATTGAAACAATACTCTGATAATTGTTTGGAGGAGGGCATCTGTGTTTGTGGATGATTTCTCTTGGATCCTCCTCACTGTGTTTTCCAAGATCTGCCAAAGTCCCTTCCTTTTTCAATCTCATTTCATTATTGAGACTTAGCCAGCTGGAAAGGCTTGGAGTACAGACCCAGTTATGAACACTAATCATCTTTGAAGCCCACTTAAAAAAAATCCAGGGAAGAATCCCCAGACAGGCTGCAGGGTAATGAAATTATTGAGACACACCAGCCCTCTAAGTCTTCTGATTAATTTGTAGAGAAGTGGTGACTGAAAAATTTGTAAGTGGCAACCATTATAGTAATGGTATGATGAGTCATTGAAGTCTATCTCTTAAATTAGTACCACATCTTCTAATCATACACATGCATTGGGCTTTTAGGTCATAAATATCTTCAATGTAATTTTAATTACTATGCAATTCTATTTTTCAGTATCCGTGTATTTGACCAGATTATTAAAATAGGTGACATCAATCTAATTGGATTGGATGAAGCAGAAATCGTCTCTACTTTTAAAAAAATGGACGATTCTCCTTTCCAGTAAGTAAATTTTCCCATATTTCTTTTAAGATGCAGAGATTGCTAGATCATTGTTTTTGATTTGGAAATTTCTTTAGCAATGTGTTCAAACAGAAAAATTGGGGAGAAAGAAAGCCTAATTAACATGTTTAAATAATTTCTCTTTTTGTCTTCTTTTGCTAGGAAATGACCCTCTTTTTTTCTGTTCAGCAGTTCACAAGATATTTTAGGACCCATTTGCACCTTCCTTTCTGAATACTCTATCACATCTCAAGCAAACCCTTGATTTTCATTTGCATTTATTTTTGGTTAATGAATTTTTATTTTCTTGGCAAATAATGATCCTTGAACCTGAGGAGGTTGTTTTGTTTTGTTTTGTTTTGTTTTTGTAAGAATGAAAGCTTAGCTGAATTTCCCCATTCTGCTCTTTGCATGGCTATGTCTTTATCCAAAGTACATAAATTAAATGTGGATATTTTGTACCTAGGATTGAAATTGGCCGCGAACCACCTGAAGTCAAGTCAGAACTTATCGAACTCCTTGAGTTGTCAGAGGAAAGGAAGAAATATTTTATGGATTCGCTCATAGTACAGGTATTATGTGAACCAAATAAAAAAATGCAGAAACGCAAAATTCTTTCTTTTTTATCATAACAATATTAAAATAAAAATTTTGTTCTTTAAAAAATTTCCTTTCCTACTCTTGAGTAACTTCATCTTAATTTATTACATACTTTTTTATTGTTGCTCTTTTATGCAATTTTATCAATGTCTCTGAGATTTACATTCTAATCTTCTCTGATGCACTCCAACCTTCACCACTGAATTATCATTTGTAGTATAGAGAAAGAATTAAGCAAAACTGAACAATAAATACAGCAACTGAATCTGATAGTTTTTGCTCCTTTCTGAACAAAGGAGATATATTTGTGTGTATGTGTATGTATATTTTTATATCTCTAGCTTTTGTCCCAGACTAAGATTTTCCATTACAATTAGTCAGAGGATGGCAATCTTTTAATGCTGCTTTAATTTACCTTAGTATTAAAGAGCCTTCTGTTTCTGCTTACTTTACATTATTTAATGTGGGGTTTTTTAATGTCTCATAGAATTCTTATTGTTAATTTCAAAAACTTAATAATA
Organism: Monodelphis domestica; assembly: GCF_027887165.1. Taxonomy (NCBI): domain Eukaryota; kingdom Metazoa; phylum Chordata; class Mammalia; order Didelphimorphia; family Didelphidae; genus Monodelphis; species Monodelphis domestica. Next base: position 34,426,413 of record NC_077230.1, read on the forward strand.
TCTCATTATATAATATATCACAGCATTTGTTCAGGTCTTCCCAAATTAACAGACACTTTGTATTCAGACAAAGAATATGTGAGTGTATCCATATTCCCTTGATTTCCTGCCTTTGATGACTTTGGGTTTTCTCTTCTATTCTAGTTGCATTGATTTTTTTCATGTTAAATCTTTCTCAGTAGTGCAAATTTTCTATTTTTTCTTTTATAATGATCACTAACCCCCTCGTTTTTTACCATCAATATGCCTCACAAATATAGGTCTAAGAGGTCTTATTCCTGTTGTTTTTCTAATTTTGAATGCTATATGGATATTGGTTGATATTAAGGTTGTATATGCAACTTGAATTCATTATGGTAAATTATATACCCTTTTGTATTCAAACTTTCATTTGTATCACATGATTTCCAGTTTTTCTCAGGCCTTCCAGAATACAGAATCCTTCTTCTCTCATTTTTGTTTTTGGGTTTTTGAACCCCTGGATTGCTGAGTTAATTATCTTCTGGGACTTCCTTATGTAGAATATTTTATGAACTCTTAATTATTGTCAAGTAATCTTGAATAATTTTATTAATTTTGAAGGTTCAGTTTGAGGACCTGTTAATTTTAGACCTCTTTTATTATTCTTGTTTTTAACATTTCCACTAAGATTCCTTTTCACAACAATCTCTGACCAACAATGTTTTTTTTTTTTTTTATGTCTTTCTGGATCCTATCTCTAAGGCTTTCCCCAAAATGCTGGTCTACAAATCTGTAAGCCCCTGGAGGTGAAGGAATGTTTTATCTTTATATCCCCAGGACAACACACGGGCTTGCACTTTTTAGATGCTTACGAAATTATGATTGAATAAGTTGCTCATGTTGTTATGCTGATGCATAAGCAGGCTCTTGCTTTTTATTCTGTGCTATTTAGCTAGATGTTTTGGCAAACTCTTTAAAATGTTTTACTATAATTTTGAAATGCCCATCCTTCCTCTAATAATGATAATGTCTTTGGAAGAAAGATCAAAGAATATATTTAATCTTTCAAAGTGTGTATATGGGTATATTGGTATATATTTCATTTTGCAAAAAGTATAAAAGTATTTACTACTGCCTCCTTAAAACCTCTTTCCTATCCAATTATGAAATCTTTAAACATTAGCACATTAGGAGAGTGGATTTTGTTTGTTTATTTTAAGCATGTTCTTGAGATTTCTTAGCTTTAGGCCTATATTGTAATTACACTTTCTAAACATTTTCTCCATTTAAAGGAAAAAATTGGAGATATCACTATTGTGAGAGGACAAGCAAGTATTTGTAGAAGTCCAAGAGTACCATGGTTCTGGATGGCCAGGTATATATATATATGTGTATATATATATATATAGGTATATATATATATAAGCTTTTATTGTGTATGTAAACCAGTAGTTTTTTTAGACAAAACTTAGTGAAAGATTAATAATAAAATAACTATATGGTTTTGCCTCTAAATTCCATTTACTGGGAAGATTTCCAAATTGGATACTCAATTTAAAAAATGTTTATATTCAGTGCGTTTTTTGGATAATATTTTCCTGATGAGGAATGGCCTCATCATTTCTGGCTTATAAATATATAGAATGAAATAATATAATGCATTAAAATAAGTAAATATCAGGAATAGAAGAAATCTGGAGACATCTTGATAAACTTTGATGTAAAGCAAATAGAACAGATAAAAACAAAAACAAAAAGAATGTTTTTTTAAACTTTACCTTCTGTCCTATAATTGAAGCTAAGTGTCAGTTCCAAAGCATAAGAGCAGTAAGAGCTAGGCATTGGGGTCAAATGACCAGGCCAGGGTCACATAGCAAAGAAGTACCTGAGGACAGATTTGAGTACAGGACCTCCCATCTCCAGGATCTCTCTATCTACTCATCCAATTAGCTGTTCATGAGAATATATTTTTTGTGAATTAAGACAAAAAAGGTCTAGAGAGAGCAATGGATAAGCAAAAAATGTTAGGCAGAAGAATAGATTTAAAAATGTTATTTTAGAGTGTTTCACTGACTCCCTATTATGTAAATTCATGTGCAAAATAAATAGCATAAAAAGGCTAGAGTCTCCTAAGCATGATGATTGTTCCTTAGGTTACTAAAAGTGTGGAATCAAGCATGAAACTCCCTAGGTTTCTTCAAATGCACAATATATTTTAGACTCTTCATACATCTAGTGATAATGTCCAATTCTGATTGTATCTCTCCAGAACTTCTTAAATATTGACACCGTTTTAGTGAAAAATTCAGAGTTTTTTGCACTCATTGCTTTCTAGAATTATTGAACATATAGAAGGATGAATTTTTTCAAATAACTATGGTCACTCCAAGATAGATGCAAAGTTAAGACAGTGAAGTTTCCTGGAGTCACAACTTATTGTCATATTGTTGTTCAGTTGTATAATTCTTCCTAGGACATTCTTCGGAGTTTTCTTGGCAAAAATACTAGAGTGGTTTGCTATTTCCTTCTTTAGCTCATTTAACAGGTGAGGAAACTGAGGCAAACATGATTAAGTGACTTGCCTAGTGTTACACAGTTAATAAGTATTTGATTTGATGACTGAATTTTAATTTTTTAAAAGATGAGACTTTCCTTACTCTAGGCTTGACACATCCAGTGTGCCACCTACCTATCCTTGCTGCCACTAATATTCACATTTTGAGTTAGATTACCTAGAGAAAACAGTAAAATATAACTCAGCTGTGTGCCTGTGATATTAAATAGGGATAGGAATTTCCCAAAGAAGTATAACAGTGACAAAGGATTGTAAAGTTTAAAATTAGTGGTTGGACGATGATTATATGAAATTATGTGATTGCCAGGACGTATTCCAAGTTGAGTCAGAATTTATTTACAAATAGAGAGGAAACAATAAAGAAGAGAAATGTAAGGGGGATGGAGAAGTTATCTATACTATCAATCTAAATGCTTTTCTCTGGTTCTGCTTAATCCAGAAAGAGATTAATTAGCTCTTAACCAGGAACCTTGCAGCCTCCTCCAAGATGGAAGTTAGTCTCTCCAAAATCTAGGAGAGGGATCAGCCTTTTACTCACCCAAGGGAATAATCCAAAGTCAGAGTCCAATTAGAAGTGTAGTTCCAAACCCATGATCCAAGCAAGTCTCCAGCAAAGCTCCCTTGAAGACTATCTAAGACTATCTCCAGAAGACAATCTCTTCAGACTATCTTCTCAAAGACAATCAATCTGCCCTAAAGAAGTTCAGGGTTTGCTTTTAATGGTGACTTCTTGTCCCCTCCCCTCTTCTCAGGGGTCAGTCACAGTTTCCTAATTGTCTACCACTGCCCATGAGGCAGTTTGGGTAGGATCAACTTTTCACCTTCTGAAGGTTAAATTCTCATCAAAAAGATTCACAGATTCCTGGCTGACTGAGGTGTGAATTCTCTAAGCACCTTGCTAGATTCTCATCTACTACTAAGTATGGTGTTTAATCTTTTGTTGGTTCAATTTAAAAGGAGACAAAGGAGAGTTAATCCTCTTTTTCCGTCTAGTGAGGGTACTAAATAGGGGTACTTAATAGTGTTAACTCAGGATAGACAGTAAAGAATTCCCTTTTCACAGGATACTGGGGTTCAGAGGATTGGGATGATGCTGTGTCCTCTCCCATTCCATTAAGGACTTTCCTGTTTTCGACCTAAGCATGTAATGACTACTTTAGTCTTGGGAAGACCAGACCTCTTGAAGGAAAGATCCGGCATTTATCTCAGTCTTTGCTTCTTTTTGCCTCTACCCAGTAGCTGCAAGGAAAATTTTGAACAGAAAAATTTGGTCAAATAAGGAAGTGCAAAAGTACTTGATCTACTCTGTGAGACAGCTATGTATTTCCTCTTCATAAAACATAGGCTTAATAAACACAGGGTCTGAATTCAACTCAGGCTCTCTGAACCTCTGAAATTCATAATGTCGATTTTATGTAGAACACAATAACCTCAAGACTGATGTTGGATCATTTATGTAGGACAGGCAGTTAGAGGTTCAAGGTTGCTGAATTGAGCACTAAAGATCTTGTGTCCACATGGAAAAAGCTGCCAGACTCTTAGAGTGGGGAGGACAGCCCATCCTCCTTCTTTCAGGAGAGAATTATTTGCCACATGCCCTAGAGTCATGATGGTAAACCTCTGGCACATGTGCCAAAAATGGCACAGAGAGACCTCTCTGTGGACTCACATATACCTTCCATGGCAGAGTTAATTACTAGAAAGGTAGAAGAACTTGGGGTAGGGGGACTGCTCCCTTCCCCCCTCTCCACTGTGCATTCTTAACCCTCAGTACTCACTCCCTTTCCTGAGTGGAGTGCTCAGGCTACTCTCCTCTCTTTCTCCCTCCCCTGTCTGAGTAAGGGCAGAGGACACTTGGTTGCTGGGTGGCATGGTCTCTAAAAGGATCTAAAAGGTTTGCCATCACTATCCTAGAGCCTTTTTGGTGAACCTATAGCAGGTGTGCTGGAGGGGCTGCTCCCTTCCCCTCTCCATGTGCACAAGGACAATTCTTATATCACCTGCCCCTCAGCCTAGCAGTCAAATGGGAACATTTCCTCCCTCCCCTGTCTGGAGTAAAGTCAGGTGTTCTTACATGCATCATGAGGGTTTCAGTTTGGTCACTTGCTCTCTAAAAGTTTTGCCATCACTGCCCTGGAAAATCAAAGGAGGAGATGCGATAACACCCCACATACACATACCTCCTCCTGTCACAGGGCTGGGACAGCTCTGAGCATGTTCCATCTCCATTATCATGACATTTATATGAGAAGACAGGCAGATAGACAGGCAGACATAGTGCATAATTCATTATTCACATTTGTTCTAAATGCAAGTTTAGGCCTTTCTTGAACCTCTAATATGAGAAAAATCACAATTCAAGAGAGCTGTGATTACTTCTGTTACAATGATTGGGAGAATCATGTGGCATAATTTTGGAGTTGTGTGTTTTTATTTTATCTTTAGAGCTCATTAAATAATATTTGAGTAAGTAGAGATATAGGATAGATGTATAATTTCATTGAAATAGGGAATACTCATGTGTATAGTTAGAAAATCTTGAAACCCTACTACATTACCCAGAATACTTTTCCCTTTGTGCACATTTGAGTCAATTCACATAACTGTTTATAAGTTCTGTAGCTCCTCCCAATCGCTCTCTTCTTTCATGACTGGTCCTGGGTATCAGTAGTTCTTTTAGTTATTAATTAATAAAACTTTTAAAATAAAAGTTATAGAATATTAATTTTAATCTTTACATTTTGGTTTACCACAAAGAGAATTCTCAAATATTTTTTAAGATAGAATACATAAATTTTTTCAAGCATGCTTTTCTGCCTGCCCACCTGCTTTCCCCACCATCTGCTTGAACCAGCTCTCCTCCCACTACTGCTGCTGCCAGCAAACACCAGAGCTTGGGAGTGGTTTCTCCTCCCCCTGCATGCTCTTGGGAAGAGTGCTCAGCTGCAGTCTCCCACTGCTATTTCTGATTCAAGTGTCTGCACAGAGGGTGAGATTCCCCAATTTTTGGCCAGTCTTTTCCCCACTCCAGGTGGGTTTTTGAGCCTGTGCTAGCCATTTTTCAGTGAGGAAAAGTGACACCATGCTATTCAGCCCCACCCCCTTCTAGTTTATAAGCTGAATTTCTTAAACTGACCATTGGCACCCGGCTTGCAACTCAGGATTTTTTTCACAGGAAGGGGGACCACTCTGCTGGTTTGTTTTTTATTTTTTTTGAGTGCACATTAACCCAAATCAATGGACTTTAGATTTTATTTTTCTCCCTCCTACCCAAAACATTGAGGACTAATCTTTCTTTCATATGAAAATATGCTATTGCTCTCCCTTGAAATTTTGCCCTTCTTTGAGTTTTCTCTTTAAATAAAATCCATTCAGTCTTCCCTTCATTTTTTTTTTGGAGGAAAAATGCTTTTACAAAGCATGCTAGGAACTCTCACAGAACAGTTTGAATTGCTTGACCTCTAACTAGTGCATACTAGTTCTTTTTTTTTTTTTTTACTAGCAGTTTGTATTTACACTGCATATTTCCCATTTTGTTTGCTTCTCAAGAATATGCAGCAGGCTAGACTGCTTAAATTAGAGACCAAACTGAAATATTCTGACAAAGTGTTATGGGGTTCAGCTGTGTACCCCTGGGGTTCAGGAAGGATACCTTTGGCAAGAACGCAAGACTCCAAAACTTAGCTTAAAAACAAAAAGAGAAATTTATTAGTTTAGGAGGTAATGTTGAGAATGGCCAGGAGGATAGCAAGGTGGAGCAGCAAGATGGGGAGCAGTTCCTTGGGAGGACAGCATGAATAGAAAGGCTGCTCCCCATGAGGACAGCATGGATGGAAAAGCTGTCTCCCCAGACGACATCAGTTCTGGGGATTTTATACTCTTTACAACCGATGCTATGTCATGGTGTGGACATGACTTAGAGTGTTAATAATCACTCAGGCATTTGGTGGGGTCAATGAGGTGGTCATCTGACTTGGGTCTGCCTGGAGGCATAAAGATTCCTTAACAAACAGATATCTTGAGATGTATCCTGATAGGATCTAGGTGTAGCCTGGAGGTGCGTCTCTCTGTCCATAATAGTTTGCCTGAGTTTCTGGGGGTATAGTGCCCATGTCAAAAGTTTTGATATTCTTAAATATTCTCAAAACACAGAGTAGAGATTCCTGCCCATTGCTTCTATCAGAAATTTCAGAGTTCTGACAAATGAAGTGCAAATAGTTAATAAATAGTGGGGAGGGGAATGAACATTAAAAGAGATCTGGAAGTTTATTGTTTCCTAACTACTTTTAATTTATTACCCTCCATAAGAGTAAAAGAAGTCTATTGGAATTGGAGAAAAGGATTTTTGACGTCCCTTCCTATGTCTTTGTTATGCTTATTTTATTTGCTGATTGCTTGTGATAAGAGTTAATTTTTTTAAGGTTCATATGTTAATCTAATCAATATCTTTCTGATATACTGAATCATTTCAAGCTAATGTTTTTGCCTATTAGATATATTCTATTACATTGATTTTTGTATTTGTACCTTTCCCCTCTGACTGTACTGAAGAATATCATTATGAAAGCCCATATACACCTTTTTCTGTGGCAAAATCATAACTCATTAGGAGGTGTTTGCTGCATTTGTCACATAGATATTGATGGATGGACTTCATCAAAACTGGTTACAACTTGTATACTACATTTAGAGAATTTAATGAGCTAAGAATTTCAATTGCAATTTTAAGAGGTTTTCAGAAATTACTTTAGATATCTAGGAGACTTCTGGAATGGTATTTAAAATATATATGTATACATTATATATTTTTTTTAAATGTTGAACTAAAAGGTAGAGAACCAAATAGATGTTCCTACCTAAAGTATAAAGCAGGAAGCCAAAAAGAACTTCTGTACATGCATAATAAATTATAATCTGCAGTTTAATCTAATTCTACCAGAAATATAGAGATTTCTTGGTGATGTTCATTTGTATTTGTATTGTAATTTGTAGCATTGCTCATTTTATATCCTCTAAAATTGTGATTGATCATTAAATAATTAGAGTTTACTCTGGAATTGTGTCTGATTATCAGAGTTCTTAAATCTTTCAGATTTGTATTTCTTCATGGTGTGAATATGAAAAAACCCTCATGATAGTGTCAAATTTCTTCATGCAAATATGATAATTTTTTTTCTGGTTCATAATAGTTTGGCTCTGTTCTCTTTGTATCAGTTCATAGAAATCTGGCCAGGTTACTCTAGTTCCATTCTGGAAATTATTTCTTTTTGTGCATAATTTGTTCAGCCATTTCCCAGTAAAAACAAAACAAAACAAAACATCCTATTAGTCCCCAGTTCCTTGCCTCTGCAGAATAAGAAAAGAAGTCTCCAATAATTGTTTTGGTACCTTTGGGTCCTATCTTTTCATTTGCATTTTTTAATGTCTTTGGGATATTGGTCAAAGTTTAATGACATTTTAATGAGGCCTAGGACCAAATTACTTTCTTGAATATCTAGAACAACCTAAAGTTCCACGACCATGAATACTCTTGTTTCTCATACCCCAATAATTGTCATTTTAGTTGTAATCATCTTTGTCAATCTGATATGAAGTAAAAGCTTAGAACTGCTTAAATTTACATTTCTCGAGTTACTAGTGATTTTGGACCATTTAGGATTGATTACCCCCTTGAAAAAAGTGCATTTGTTTCCATAGCCTTTGACTTTTTTTGATTGTCATTTAATTGGAAGATGCCTCATGGTTTAAGTTTTACATTTGATCAGTGTAGTAAATGGAAAGTCAGAAAGGCTAAGTGATTTGCCCAAGTTAATACAACTAATTAGTGGAAACTTACAACTAGGTTCCAGAACTAGAACTTGAGTCTAAATCTCTTTAATTCCAAGATAGTTTGATTTCCAGTTGTATGAAACTGCTACCTTTTTGTCCACAGTGACCTGAAATTTGTTATTGGGGTACTGAAAATATTAATAGAAGAAGATCAGGGATGTAGAAAAGACATCCAAGCTATCTTTGAGCAGGTAAGACAGCACAGTTCCTCCCCATTAATCAAGTTTTATTGAATGTTAGTTGTGTTCACAGTGATAAAAGTGGTGGAAAGCAAAGCAGTCAGTGAGAATGGTGCCCATAATAATGCATGAAATAAATGCTTCCTATTTCATTCATCCATTCTTTTGATCAGTCCAAACAAAACTTTTCAATCTTACTAAAACTCTTCTTGGCCTAAGAGGACTGCTTCATGAAAGGTGAATTGACCAAAACTCCCATATCACTACTCTCTGCCTAGTTCTACTTATGACTCTTTAGAAAATCCAGTATGGAAATCATTTGGGAACCCCAGCCTACTACTACTACTAATCCATGAATTGTGTCTACTTGATCAAGAGAAAGGATCATTGGCTGGGGTATCCTTCTTCCTTGCTTCCCTTACTCCCTTGCAGCTAATAACTACTCTTAGGTCTTAAGATGTGAATCAGTAACTTTCTTCCTTCTGAAGTGAAGAAGGCCCACCAGGCTTTTTTATTATTATTTTCTCTGTGAATATGCCTCTGAAGTCTGCTAGAAATCTTTTTCCTTACAATCTATTTCCCCTACTTTTATGCTATCATTGTAACTACTAATTGAAGTACCTCTGGATGTGTGCAAAATGCTGCTAAGCGCTGGAGACATAAAGAGAAAAAAATGAAACATTTCCTGATCTTGAGACACTCTTACTCGATACTCTAAGTGGAAAGTACATTTAAAATAAGGTTCAGCTGAAGCACAAGATGGAATGGTTCAGAAGTCCTGGGGTCTCAGTGGTAGAATGGATGGAATGGATAGCAAGCGCCATTTGGCAATGATTTCACAAAGATTAGTTAGACTGGTTCTGCCATCTATCACATCAGTAAATTCTTTTTGTATTTAAGGATTAAACCCAGTGTCTCGGTCACATATTATCAAGGCTTTCCTGTTTTTATTGGATAAAGTCTAAACCCAGTACCTTCCATACTCTGACACCAGAGGGTTCCATACTTAATTCCCAGAGTACCATGACATAAATTTTTTATTATATATATATGCATATATCTATATCTATATCTTTGTAGTCATATAAATCTTATATACCCAGAGCTTAGCTGAGGACCAGAAGACCAGACATGGAAGAAGCTCTTAGTAGTGAATATCATTTTTCCTTTTTTCTATACACATGTAAATCTGTGTGTCTGTATATACATATATATGCACATAAATGCATGCACACATTTATTTATATATGTGTATGTGTGTATGTGTCAATATCTATACCTCTATCTAAGGCCAGGTTACTTACTCATCAGACCTGCCCTAACATTCTTCTAGTTTGCAAAAGGGCTTGTCACTGTAATTTCTCAGCTATTATGGTATTTCCACTGACTTTGTTTTTGAACATCTCTTGAAGTCCATTTTACTAAATTACAATCCTCCTAGAAGCAGAAACTGTCTTTCCCCCTGTATATACAGAACTATGCAGGAAGAGAAGCTTCATTTTGTAGTGTTAGGAAGTGATATGTATTGAAGTGGTCCCCCTGATGTCCATCCTGGATGTCTGAAGCTCACCAGGTCAGTAACATCTTACTGCTTTTGGCAGCTTCCTGCACCTAAATGGCAGTGAAGGTGTCACCTTGCCTTGAAAAACACAATTCTTAGCTGGGAGAGCTTTTAAGCTTTGGATTCTATCCCTAATCTCATTCCTATCTACATGCCTATCTCTTTCCCTCTTCCCATTCCCATCCATGTCCCCATCTCAGTTCCCAAACCTATCCCTGTCTCTAATCTCATGTAAATCTCTCGTCCTATCCTGATTAGTTTTACTCAATAGCTACTAATCATGGAATTTGTGCATATGTTTTTGAATGTAATAGATCTTAAGGGGTCATTTGAGAATAAAGAGGTCAGATAAGTGGCTAGCAGGAATAAATGAGATGGTTGTGACTGTTGGAGAGGAAAAGGATTGAATAAGGTGTAATTAATAGATTTATTTTGGTTAATTTGGTAAATTTCAGGCTAACATTTTTCAAGACAATTATAAAGACATGAACACATACAAAGTGAATATGGAACAGAAACCTGATGAATCAGATAAAGAAGGCACATTTTTACCATTGGCCCCAGAAGAAGAATTTTTACTAGGACAATTTAAAATAAAGCCTAAAGAGATAAAAAATGAAGATTTATCACCAGAGCAATTATTAGCCCAAGGGGATTTCAATTCAGGTAAGACATATATCCTTGCTCAAAACATTTGACCCTAAAGTTTTCTGATAGAAAAGAGAAATTTGGAACAAATGTTTCCATCACTCACTGAATATCTGGTCTCTATTTCTTTTCCCTTCATATCTCTAATAATGAGAATGTTAGCTGCTTTATAAGGCTTTCTCAACTATTGGTGATCCCTCTCTTGGTGATTGAACTATAAGGGACATTGGAAATATTCTACTATAACATTTTAATTGCTATAGAAATCTATCCTATATGTAAGTCAGAATGTCATTTAGATTCTGCCTCAAAATATGCAGTGATAAGAAACTCATTTTCTCAACATCCAGGCCACACTATTGCTAAATTACTTAAGCTTTTAGAAAATATTTCAGTACAATGTTTTTCCTAAGGCTTTTTTTTATAATTTAGTCCTTTTCCCTTCTTTTGAAATAATACAGAAAAAGATCTTGTTCCTCTTTCCCTATAACTATCCATTTGACCTATAAAATCAACTTATTTTCCACCTAAGTCATGATCATGTTTAGCCTGAAAACAATCTTTATATGATTTCTTATTACATCCTTGGGACATGGTTTTGTTTAGAGTCTATTATCCATCCTACTTTAATGACATCCATTTTAGTTTATCAACATTCTGTTGGTCTCATTGCAACAAAATCTTTTTTTAATTCAATTACTTATAGGAATATTTTTGGCCATTTCTTTTGACATTTTAAAATTCAGATACCCCCATCTCCCTTTCCCTACCTGAGGGGGTGAAGAATCTGATATAGGTTATACTCATACTATGATGTAATACATATTTCCATATTGTTCCCATCATGATAAAGACACATAACACACATATTCACTAGAAATCTCATAAAGATTTATAATATAACTTATAATTTATAATATAACTATTATAGTAGAAGATGTCAAGTTTTGATCTACACTCAGATTTTTTTTTGTAGCTTCCTTAACCATTGATAGTATGTTCTTCATGTGTTACCTTGGAAGCTTTATGATAATGGTTTAGTCCTTCACAGTTGATCATTGTATAATATTTCTGTTATAGTCTCTAGTTATGGTAGTTCTGCTCACTTTTTCTGAATTCATCCTGTTCATTGTTCCTTATGGCATAATAGTAATCCATTACAACCATATTCCACAGCTTGATCATTCAACCACTAAATAATGGACAACCCCGCAGTTTCCAATTCTTTACCACTATAAAAAGAGCTGATAATATTTTGGCACAGTTAATTCCTTTTATTCTATCTTTGATCCATTTGGGATCCTGAACCTTTAGTGAGATTGTTGTATAGACCTTTGGGTATTGTTTCATATAAGTCTCTAGAATGGTTGTATCGATTCACACTAACACCAATGAAGTTTATTAGTGTTCCAATTTTCCCACTTCCCCTTCAACATTTATCATTTTCCATTTTGGTCGTGTTAGCTAATCTGAAGTGGGTGAGATCATTTTTCAGAGTTGGCTTAATTTTCATTTCTTTCATCAATAGTGATTTGATATTTTTTAAAATATGACTATGTATAGTTTTAATCTCTTCTGAGAAATGCCTATTCAAATCCTTTGACCATTTCTCAATTGAGGAATGTTGTGCATTATAAATTTGACTCAGTTCTCTTTATATTTAAGAAATGAGACTTTTGTCAAATACTTACTATAAATTTTTCCTCAGAATTTTTTTCATTTCTAATCTTAAGTACATTTGTTTTATTTGTGCAAAACCTTTTTAATTTAATGAAATCAAAATTCCCTTTTAATCAAGTATGCCGATGGTTTATTTATTTTATTTTTTCATAAAACAAACTATTTGTCTTATTTTATTAGTTCTATGGTTTTCTTACTTTCAATCCATTCATCCCTTGCTTGATTTTCATGATTTCCAATTTGCTGTTTAATTGAGGATTTTTAAATTTGTCCTTTTCTAGGATTTTTAGTTGTATCACCAATTCGCTTATGACCTGCTTTTTCTCTTCTTTACCTGATATAAGCAATAAGAGATGTGAATTTTCCTCTAAGTACTGCTCTGGCTACATCCTATAAATTTTGATATGTTGTCTCCTTATAATCATTGTCTTTAATGAAATTATTGATTGTTTCTATGATTCATTCTTTGACCCATTTATTCTTTAGGCAAAAATTTGTTTATATCTATCATCTATGTATATGCCATATACATATAAATTTATTTATTGGCAAATAGAGAAGGCTTCCTATTTTAGCTATAAATATCACTTGTATAAATGGTTCATTAGAAAACACCTTTTTCCTGGGTACCATCAATTACTTGCATTCCTTTTGCATTGTGAAACTGTGAACATTTGGAGTATCACTGTCATTGCTAACAGAAGGAAATCTGGTTCAGCCTTATGAATCTGAGATCTGGAAGAATGAATACTGGTGAATTGAGCAACAGTTGGAAAATGAATGCTGTACTTCAGGGGCTGACTTTTTTTTGGCTGCCAAGTACCATTAATATGATTGTTGTTCAGAGAATATTAGAACCTCTGGTGTGAGGGCTTGCTGAACACTTTTCAGGGCTGCTCATCTGCCTTTGGTGTCTACTTGTCACCCAGCTCTCACCTGTGGTTCCAAGAAGGTGTAGCATGTGGAGCAGCCTGTTAAAACTGAACAGATTGGTTAAGTTAGGTTGATATCTACTCCAGGCTTGTGAAGACCTCCTCCTGGAATAGGTGGATGAGAAAATTTGCTTCAGTAGCCGTGAATGTAGCTGAAGTAAGCACTGTGGAGTGTGTAGAGTTTGGTTGGACATCTAAGACACTAAAGTCATTTAGGTTCAGTGTCAATCATCTAGGTTCAGTGTCAGTCATGCAGACTTTAGTCTTGCCACAGGATTTAGATGACTCTGGAAGAAAGAGTGAGGCTGACAATTTTGTGCAACTCACTTAAATCCAATTCATACACAAGTTAAAATATTACTCTGTGATGTCACTGGTACTTTTCAAACATAAGGATCACCACCACCACTGCCAACTGATTAATCAACATTTTTGACTGTCTCATCCTTTTAAGTCTTCTTAAATCCAGCTTTTTTTGTTTTTAACTGCCCTTGCAGCGGGACTAGTATTTACTTGTTAGATATCCTAGATCATCAGTCTTAGAAGGAACCTCAAAGACCACCCACTTTAATCCCTTCATTTTGTAGGTGAGAAAAATGAGGCTCAGAGAAGATATTCAGATAGTTACCTTCCCAGCTGTAACTTCATGGCTTCTGGCTCTAAAATGAAGAACATAGGTAAGTTCTTCACTTTATAAGTTGTCTAAGCCTTGGTCAGCAATAGGTACCAATTAAAGATTGCTATTTTCCCTTGCTAATCCTAGTAAAATATTTGTGTACTGTTGTACTCATTGAATTATTTATTTTTCTTAGAGACCCCAATAAAAAAAGAAAAAGAAGAAGATGAAATAGTAGTGGAGGAAGAGATTATTAGCACTGGAAAACCTACAGAGGGGAAGGCTAAAAAGAGATTTTCCTGGTTCCGGTAAGAGATGTACCTTTTATATATGGATAACAATATTCTTAATAAACAAAACATTTTATTTCTCCTGGAATTTACCTCTTTGGCTACTGTTTGCTATGTTTTTTGCCCCTTTCTACAAAAGAACTTCATTATTTATATGACTTTTCTCAGTTGTTCACATCTTCCTCAAAAGGGTGCTGGCATAGAGTAAAGGTGTCAAATTCACAGTTTATGGATGTGACCCAGAGAGATCCATTTCTTTTTGAGTCTGATAATAACAACTTAGTGGGAAAAGTATAGGACATGGAATCTGAGTTATCTGCATTCAGACTGGAGTTTTATCACCTAGTCATGTGTTCAAATTCAAGTATTTTCTGATCAATAGGTTACAGAATTCCCATCTATAAAATATTACAAGTTGACTTCTAGCGTTACTTCAGATCTAAATCAGTGACCCCATCACTCCTTACAAGACAAATCATGTATTAGTTGTGTTTAATGTGGAGGAAGAAGAAGTAGAGAAATGATATTGTGCCATATGCACACATATTTAACTTAACTGGCTTCCATATCTAGTTTTATATTTTTACCGATAGCGCCAAATTTGATCTTGCCCCTTCTCTAATACATGTGCTGACATAGCACGTATCCTACAAAAAGTGTAACTCCAAACTCTTTTAACATGTAGCTTTGTCTTTTTTTCAGAATTGAAATTCATGAAATTTTTATAGTGTGCATCTATTTAAGATCTTTTTTGTGTCATAGTAGAATGTATTTTGTGTTTTAATAATTATTTCCCTTTCAAATGTTGTATGATTCTAGCAATATCAAAGAACGCAAGCTGTGGAACTTCTTTCATTTTAAAAAACATGACAAACAAGTAAAGAATGTGCACAAGTGGGAAGAAATTGATCAAGAGGTAAATTTTCATTATGTTAAATTTATCAAAGATTTAAGTTTGTTTCCCCATTTAAATTACTAGAGAGTGAGCTTTCTCTTGAATTAGAAAACTATAATTTACCTTGGATTGAGGAGTTAACATTCTGTCATAATTATTAATCAGTATGCATAGGAATAAAATTACCTGAGTAAGGAGCAAAAGTACCATAGCGGCAACTGTTTGGCCTTGAAGTCTCTTTTTTGTTCCCAGAGATCATTCAAGAACCTCTCTCAAGAAAAGGGAATGATTAAGAAGTCTTAAAACATTTCAATTGTCTGTATTTGGATGTTTTAAGGACAAGGGATAATTGATTCAACTTTTGGCCTCAGAATATTGTTGGCTGAAAATTTTCTAAAATTATGGCACAGAGTATTGAAATACACTTAACCTAGAGAAAAGTGCAAGTTGAATTGTTATGGGCTGTTGCAGGTAGGAAGTGATAACATATTAGGATAATTTTCCCTCCATGAGACAGAAGGGGTCTCTGAAGGGGCTGTACAATATTTAAAAAATAACAGGTAGGTAAAATGGTAAAAGTTTACCAAGAAATACCTCTGTCGGTTGTTGGCAAAATAAGAGGAGAGATTGCATGTGTATGTCCTGATTTACTGTGCCTGTATTACTGAGCAAAAAAAAGAACATGAGAGCCACAGATGGGCCAATATGACAATGAAGGAAAATAATAAATGTTGAAGGGGATATTGCAGAATTGGGACACTAATGCATTGCTAGTGAAGTTGTGAATTAATACAAGCATTCTGGAGGGAAATTTGGAATTATGAGAAAAGGGCTCTAGAAGAACACATTTGATCCTT
This sequence comes from Monodelphis domestica, assembly GCF_027887165.1. Lineage (NCBI taxonomy): Eukaryota > Metazoa > Chordata > Mammalia > Didelphimorphia > Didelphidae > Monodelphis > Monodelphis domestica. Next base: position 34,442,436 of record NC_077230.1, read on the forward strand.
TGATCCAGCAACACCACTGCTGGGTTTGTACTCCAAAGAGATAATAAGGAAAAATGCGTATACAAAATATTCATAGCTGAGCTCTTTGTGGTGGCAAAAATTGGAAAATGAGGGCATGTTCCTCAATTAGGGAATGACTAAACATATTGTGGTATATGTTGGTGATGGAATACTATTGTGTTATAAGGAATGATGACCTACTTGATTTCTATAGGAACTGGAAAGACCTCCATGAACTGAAGCAGAGTGAAATGAGCAGAACCAATCGAATGATATACACTGAAAGTGAAACATTGTAGAACTATCCAACATAATGAACTTTACTACTAGCAGCATACAATAGTCCAGGACATTCCTGAAGGACTTATGAGAAAGAATGCTATCTATATTGAGAGAGAGAACTATGGGAATAGAAATGAAAAAGAAAAACTTAAGACTTAACACTTAGAACTTGTTTATATGAATATATGATTTGGGGTTTGAGCTCTATGGCAAAAATGAATAATATAAAATTAGGTATCAAGGGATAAAATTTGTACAATCCAGTAGAATTGCTTATTGCTTCTGGGAGGGGAAAAGGGAAAGAAAATTAATCATATAAACTTGAAAAAATATTAAAAATAAAAAAGAATATGAGGTATGAGGTCAATTGGGAAAATATCTATTGATCTTCACACACATATTTTTACACATACATAAATAAATAGATACACATGTACATATGAGTAAGTCCAACTAAAGATTTCATCACCCACCAGGCATTAGGAGGTATTTCTGACCTGCCCAATTTTGTTTGTGCTCTAGCTAGCAAGAATAAAATTCTGAATTGCCTCACATTAGGAATTCTTTTGAATCCTCCAAGGATGGCCCCATCTCTTAATAGATACTGAAAAAGGACCCGCACAACACTGTCTAATGGAGATGGGCATATTTTTTTCAATTTTCTTTTACTTATAAAATAATAAATGGCAATAAAATACAAGCTTTCCTCCAAACCTAAAGGTGACAACATCGAATATATTTAGCATTTGTAATCATGATGGTCAACTTGCCAAAATCTTGTTAAAAAAAAAAGTAAGATTTGTTTCCATTTACTTTCTAGAAATATTACCCATCAGTAGAAATAGACAAAAAACTAGGATGCACTTGAATAGTTCCTGACCAGTTTCTCAACTGATATGGTAACCTCAATTGGAAAGTTATGGATATCAGACACTGGAAGATGGAATTGGGGACTTGAGGGTTCTTTGCCTTTATAAGAACCATCACTAGATTCTAAAGTTAGCTAACACCTAGCTAATCTAACTTCTAGTCTTAGAACCTGATGATAACTCCTCCTCTGTCTCCCATGACCCAGAAACCCCAGCAGCTCCCACCAGGCCAAATTGCCTCAACTTCCTTCCTGGGTGGATATTGGGTAAAGTGGCCTGTGTTCCTGGCCAAAGAAGAGACAAAACTACCTGGGTAAAGGTAGATTTTAGTTCAATTTATTTTGGCCATGGAGCATAACTGAATACACTTTGGATATAGATAATTTTCCTCTCATCTTGTCTTAACTTGGAATAGGTGGAAACATTTTAGTATTAATACATTCCCTTACAAAGTCATCACTCCTTAAGTGAAAATATATCAAGTATTTTGCCTGTTTTAGAATACTGCTATTTTTAAAAAGGCTCTAAAGTATTTTCATTGCAAAAAATAAAGTTTTTTTCCTGGTTTACAAAACTCACTTCAGATCTCTTGTTGTTCTGTGAATTTTTGACATACAGATGAAAGAAAAGGGTGGTGGGGATAAGAAATACAGCAGCCTTGAAAAGCAAAATTTATTTAAAAAATGAACTGTGAAATGAGGGATGATTTTGGAACAAATGGTCTCTAAAGCTCCTTTGAGGTTTTGCTGTCTATGGTTATATTAACATATAGCCATGGAAGCTTTTTAAATATTGTGTCTCTTGACCTCTAGGTATTGAAAGATTACTGTCCTTATTCTACTGAAGCCCCTAAAACATTGCCAACAGAGTGGACAAATATTGAAGTTGGTAATTGGTTATGGAGCATTGGAATGGAGGAGTATGTTGTAAAATTTTATTGTAAAGGAATAAGTGGTGAAAAACTCCTTACACTGGACAATCGCTCGCTAAAAGTAAGTTCAAGAATTGACTTTTTTTTTTTACAATCCATTAGTCAACATATATATATATATATATGTATATATATATATATATATAATCACTAATTTTATGGAGAGAGTATTTAAAACATAATACAAAAATGGGAAATCCTATGTATGATCTATTTGCCAATCTTATGGTTTTAAGGAAATCATGTTAACCTCCTTTTGAATGTAGTATCAAGGGGATTTCTTTTTGATAGTGATTTGTTAAATTCCCCATGTATTAATTCCAAGGAAGAAGAGGAGTAGGATCTAGGCAAGGAGTGGGTAGTGAGTGACTTGCCAAGGTTCACACTGCTAACAAGAGTATCAAGAGTATGTGAGGGGGGCACTGGGTAGCTCAGTGGATTGAAAGCCAGGCCTGTAGATGGGAGATCCTGGGTTCAAATTTGACATCAGACATTTCCCAGCTGTGTGTGACAAGTAAATCACCTTAAAAGACTTATATATATTAATTTAAGGTAGCCAAGGAATTCAGCTATGTAATTCCTAAATGAAAACTCAAGTCAGCAGTCAAACTTTTATGGAGTTTAATTACAAACAGGAGGAAGAAAGATAATAGAGATAGAGAGATAGAGAAGGAAAGAGAACGGGGAGAGAAGGGAATAGGGCTTAAATACCTCTTCTGTTTAGGCTGGGCCAAAAGGCCCAAGCCCTTAGATAGCTAGAGGCAAAGAAAAGAGATCAGTCCCTATCACTCACGTGACCAAAATGGAGAAAGAGTCTCAGGGGCCTCCACCTCCAGCTTCCTTCCGAGCAAGTTTCTCAGAGCACCACCTCTCAGAGCAAAACCTCTCCAACCAACCCCCCCTAGTCCTCAGACCCCGCTATCTTTAAGGAAACCATCCAAGTTCCCTCCCCTCAGTTCTAACATCTACCAATCACTGTCCATGTCTTCCGTGTGCCAATGGTGGCTCTAGCTTAACCCAGGACCGCCCAGAGGTCTGTGGCTTTACACATGTCTGTTGAAGGTCATATTCTCAAATAATTAAATTTTGATCCTTTGCTGCAGCTCTTCCTAAATCCTGTTACCCTGAGTAGGGTGGAGATTGGAATAATTAAATTTTGATCTATGCTGCAGCCCTTCCTAGATCCTGTTAGGACTGAGTAGGGTGGAGATTGTAATTTCCAAGACCTGGTTCTGTAATTCCAAGTATCTCTATTGTATCAATTCTAAAATCAATCATGGCTCAAAGAACTTCCTGTTCTATACTTAAGCATTGGTCAAAGCCCTTTCCATTGTTCAGCAAAAGGTTTCTGTCCTAAAGTAATCTTAAGAAGGGAGGAGGAGGAACCTCCCATGCCAATGGGATTCACATTCCAATAGACTATCAGTAAGAAATTTTCCAAGTATGAAATTTCCCAATGGTGAAATTTCCAACATTTATAGGTCTAAGAAATGTTAAGGTTTACATGTGTGACCATGTGTAAGTCACTTAATGCCCATTGCCTAGCCTTTACTGCTCTTCTGCCTTATAACCAATACATAGTATTGATTCTAAAGTGGAAGATGAGGGTTTTTTAAAAAAAGAGTGGTTGGGATTCAGGGTAAACATGGTGGTAGTCTAGACGCACGACTTCCTCTTCTCAGTACCCACTCATAATAGACTACTTCAAAAGACCAAAAAAACCAAATTCATAAGAATGAAGAGACTCTACAGTAGGGCCCAGCATTAAATGTATGTGGAATTTGGGTATTTCCACACTATAAGGGGGTGAAAAAGCTCCCTACAAAATGTGAGCTGATCTAAGCTGCCCCACTCCACCTATGCAACCAGTCAGAGCCAGCTTGCTCTTGAATCAGCGAATGAGTAAGAAGCACCTCTAGGTCCTTGGAAACGGACTAAGACCACAAAAGGCCTACCCCTGAGAGCAGCTACATGTGAAACCCCAGCAGCCTGAAAAGCACAGACCATGGGTGCTCCTGGGAAGATATCACAGAGAAGGGCAGCAAACAGCAGAAGCTGCGGAGATTCGGGAGCTTGCCTCGGGCAAAATCCTTGCTCCTTAGCTCCATACACAGAGTTCCTTCCCATCTCACTCAGATTTCTGACTAAAATGGGAAGGAAAAATCTCTACAGTGATGGTAAATTGTGACCAAGAGCAACAACCTCCCTCCAAGGAAAACAAAAAGAAGTTATTGACCCTGGAAAATTTTTACAGAGGAAAAACTCAAGCTACAAAGGAAATACAAGTGGCAGCTTCCACACTAAAGGACCACAAAACCTAGAACATGATAGGCAAGAGAATTGGGTCTTCAACCAAGGATCACCTATCCATCAAAATTGACTATATACTTGCAGGGGAAAGTATGGGCATTCAACAAAATAGAAGATTTCCCAGTATTTGTAAAGAAAAAAACAGAACTATAAGTGGAAAGTTTGATATCCAAACACAAGATCAAGAGAAACATGAAATGGTAAATAAGAGAGGGAAAAGTGAAAAAAAAATTTTATTCAAACTTTCTTTTTTAAGGGCTAAAATTAGATCAAATTCTATGTATTAATATATGGGGGAAATGTTATTTGTAACTCTCAAAAATTATATTCAATATCATGGTAATTAGAAGAATCATTCACAGGAAGAGACTGGGGCATTAAGGGGCTATGAGATGATATGCAAAAAGGGGGGGGAATCAAAAATGGCACCAAGAGATACTTCAAGAAATAAAATAAATAGTATAATCTTTATCACACAAAGATACAAATGGGCAGGGGAGAGGAAGAATACTCTTATTAGAAGGAGAGAAAGAGAATGCTAATAGGTAATACATAAACCTTACTCTCAGTGAAATCAATTCTGAGAGGGAAGAGAATCTAGGCCACCGGGGTCTTGAATTCTATCTTATCTGACAGGGAAAGTGAGAAGGGAAAACTAAGGTGGGTAGGTTGGGGAAAAGTACAAAAAGGGAGGTAAAGAGAGGGGGGAGGGAACATAACAGATCCTAAAAAAAAGAAGGGAACAAAAAGGGAGGGGCCAGAAAGGGAGGCATATTAAGGGAGGGGATTAGGGGAATTGATTAAAAGTAAACCACCAGTTTAAAAGGATGTAGCAAAAGAAGAAAGGACAGAACTAGGAGAGGATATCAAAATGCTGGAGAATACAAAAGTGACAATCCTAACATTGAATGTGAATGGGATGAAATCACCCATAAAATGAAAGCAAATAGGAGAGTGGATTAGGATCCAAAATCCTACCATATGTTGTCTACAAGAAACACACCTGAGGCGAGTAGATACTCACAAGGTTAGAATCAAAGATTGGAGCAAAACCTGTTGGGCCTCAAGTGATAGAAAGAAGGCAGGAGTTGCAATCATGATATCTGACAAAGCCAAAGTAAAAATAGATCCGATTAAAAGGGATAAGGAAGGTAAATACATCCTGATAATAGGGAGTATAGACAATGAGGAAATATCACTAATCAACAAGTATGCACCAAATGGTATAGCATCCAAATTTCCAAAGGAGAAACTAGTGGAATTGAAGGAGGTAATAGATAGTAAAACTGTACTAGTGGGAGACTTGAATCTACCACTATCAAATTTAGATAAACCAAATAAAAAATAAATAAGAAAGAGATAAAAGATGTGGATGAAATCTTAGAAAAATTAGGGTTAATATGTCTATGGAGAAAAATAAATAGGTACAGAAAGGAATACATCTTCTTTTCAGAAGCACATGGTACATTCACAAAGATTGACCATATACTAGATTATAAAAACATGGCAAACAAAAGCAGAAAAGCAGAAATAATAAATGCAACCTTTTCAGACCATAATGAAATGAAAATAATGATCAGGGACTTCCAGTCAAGATGGCTGCTTAGAGAAAGCTAAAGTTCAGATCTCCAGAAAACCCTTCCCGACCGATCTCAAACTATAAGCTCCTAAGGCGCCGAAATTCAAAACGATCAACAGCATAGACCCTGGGACTCCTCCTCCTGGACCTGGACCTGGATCAAAAGGTACAGCCCCCCTCAAAAGCCAGAACCTGAGATCACTTGGACCTAAGTGGTAGGAGCGCAGAGTCCAAGACTCCGGGAAGCCGCAGCCCCGCCCCTCTCAGAGAGCAGGGTCGTCTGAACAACAACCCTCAGGGCCTTCTATCCAAGTCCCAGTGAAAGTCACTGCCCTCGGAGCTCCCCCCGCAGAGAGCAGGCTTGTCTGAAACAACAGCAACCCTCAGGGTGGGCAAGACAGCCTCACGGGCTGGATCCTCCTATCCAAGTCTCAGTGAAAGTTACTGCCCTCGGAGCTCCGGGGAAGCTGCAGACCATCCCTCCACAGGCCGACGAAACAGCCTCACGGCCAGCTATTCTGAAGGCAACTTCCGGAAAGCAACCCAACCCTGAGAGCCGGGGGAGAGTGTGGCCTCCTGGTCCGACCTTTCCATTCCAGTTCCAGTGAGGCATATTCATTTTAACCCAGGGAAAGCTCATAGAACCAACATCTGCCCAGGACTAAAGCCTCTGAACACCAGACAGAGATAAGAAAAACTAATCCTCCACATTCAGAGATGGCAAACTCCACAGAAGCACAGAAGGCCCAAAATACCAAGAAAAATAAGAAGAAAGGGGCAACTTTGGAAACATTCTATGGAGCCAAAATACAAAATACAGAGCAGATAGAAGATGATATACAAGAAAATGCTCCAAAATCTTCCAAAGGAAATGGAAACTCTCCACAAACCCATGAAGAATTTGAATCAGAAATGACCAAAAAGATGGAAGCCTTCTGGGAGGAAAAGTTGGAAATAATGCAAAAGAAACTCAAGCATCTACAAAACCAGTGTGATGAAACTGAAAAGGAAAACCAGGCTTTAAAGGCCAGAATCAGGCAGCTGGAAGACAACGATCATGTAAAAGAGCAAGAATTAATAAAGCAAAGCCAAAATACCAAGAAATTAGAAGAGAACATAAAATATCTCACCAACAAGATGACAGATCTGGAAAATAGAAGGAGAAGAGATAATTTAAGAATAATTGGACTCCCAGAAAAGCCAGAAATAAACACTAAACTGGACATGGTGATACAAGATATAATCAAAGAAAATTGCCCAGAGATTCTATAACAAGGGGGCAATACAGCCACTGACAGAGCTCACAGAACACCTTCTAAACTAAACCCCCAAAAGACAATTCCCAGGAATGTAATTGCCAAATTCCAAAGCTATCAAACAAAAGAAAAAATCGCCAGAAAAAGACAATTTAGATATAAAGGAATACCAATCAGAGTCACACAAGACCTTGCAAGTTCTACTCTGAATGATCGTAAGGCATGGAACATGATCTTCATAAAGGCAAGAGAGCTGGGTCTCCAACCAAGAATCAGCTACCCAGCAAAACTGACTATATACTTCCAAGGGAAAGTATGGGCATTCAACAAAATAGAAGACTTCCAACTTTTTGCAAAGAAAAGACCAGAGCTCTCTGGAAAGTTTGATACCGAAAATCAAAGAGCAAGGAATACCTGAAAAGGTAAATATTAAGGAAAGGGGAAAATGTTATCTTCTTCTTTTACGCAAACTCTCTTCTGTAAGGACTACATTTATATCAATCTAGGTATACTAATATGTGGGGAAAATGTAATGTATAAATAGGGGGTAAAGAAAGTCCAAATAGAATAATCATTCTCACACAAAGATTCACATGGGAAGGGGAGGGGAAGAAAACTCCTATAAGAAGGAGAGGGAGGGGGGGGTTACTTAAACCTCAATCTCAGGGAAATCAACTCTGAGAGGGAAAAACATCCAGATCCATTAGGATCTTGAATTCTATCTTACCCAACAAGGGTAGGGAGAAGGGAAAACCAAGGGTGGGAGGGAGAGAGGGAGAACAAAAAGGGAAGGAAAGAGAGGGGGGAGGGGAGGGAACAAAAAGTGAGGGACTAAAAAGGGAAACATCAAGGGAGGGGACAAGAGGGACTGATTCAAAGTAAATCACTGGACTAAAAGGTCCGAAGAAGAAAAGGTTAGAATTAGGGAAGGCAATCAAAATGCCAGGGAGTCCACAAATGACAATCATAACTTTGAACGTGAATGGGATGAACTCAGCCATAAAATGTAGATGATTAGCAGAATGGATTAGAATTCAAAACCCTACCATATGTTGTCTTCATGAAACACACATGAGGCGGGTTGACACCCACAAGGTCAGAATTAAAGGATGGAGTAAGACCTTCTGGGCCTCAACTGATAGAAAGAAGGCAGGATTGGTAATCATGATATCTGATAAAGCCAAAGCAAAAATAGACCTGATCAAAAGGGATAGGGAAGGTAATTATATTTTGTTAAAAGGGACTCTAGACAATGAGGAAATATCATTAATCAACATGTATGCACCAAATAATATAGCACCCAAATTTCTAATGGAGAAACTAGGAGAATTGAAGGAAGAAATAGACAATAAAACCATACTAGTGGGAGATTTAAACCAACCATTATCAAATTTAGATAAATCAAATCCAAAAATAAATAAGAAAGAGGTAAAAGAAGTGAATGAAATCTTAGAAAAATTAGAATTAATAGACATATGGAGAAAAATAAATAGGGATAAAAAGGAATACACCTTCTTCTCAGCACCACATGGCACATTCACAAAAATTGACCATACATTAGGTCACAGAAACATAGCACACAAATGCAGAAAAGCAGAAATAATGAATGCAGCCTTCTCAGATCACAAGGCAATAAAAATAATGATTAGTAATGGTACATGGAAAACCAAATCTAAAACCAATTGGAAATTAAACAATATGATACTCCAAAACCCTTTAGTTAAAGAAGAAATCATAGAAACAATTAATAATTTCATCGAGGAAAATGACAATGGCGAAACATCCTTTCAAACCTTTGGGGATGCAGCCAAAGCGGTAATCAGAGGTAAATTCATATCCCTGAATGCTTATATTAACAAACAAGGGAGAGCAGAGATCAATCAATTGGAAATGCAAATGAAAAAACTCGAAAGCGATCAAATTAAAACCCCCCAGCAGAAAACCAAACTAGAAATCCTAAAAATTAAGGGAGAAATTAATAAAATCAAAAGTGATAGAACTATTGATTTAATAAATAAGACAAGAAGCTGGTACTTTGAAAAAACAAACAAAATAGACAAAGTACTGGTCAATCTAATTAAAAAAAGGAAGGAAGAAAAGCAAATTAACAGCATTAAAGATGAAAAGGGGGACAGCACCTTCAATGAAGAGGAAATTAAGGCAATCATTAGAAATTACTTTGCCCAATTATGGTGATGGAATACTATTGTGCTAAAAGGAATAATAAAGTGGAGGAGTTCCATGGAGACTGGAACAACCTCCAGGAAGTGATGCAGAGCGAGAGGAGCAGAACCAGGAGAACATTGTACACAGAGACTAATACACTGTGGTATAATCGAACGTAATGGACTTCTCCATAAATGGTGGTGTAATGTCCCTGAACAATTTGCAGGGATCCAGGAGAAAAAAACACCATTCATAAGCAAAGGATAAACTATGGGAGTGGAAACAACGAGGAAAAGCAACTGCCTGAATACAGAGGTTGAGGGGACATGACAGAGGAGAGACTCTAAATGAACACTCTAATGCAAATACTATCAACAAAGGAATGGGTTCAAATCAAGAAAACATCTAATGCCCAGTGGACTTACGCGTCGGCTATGGGGGATGGGGGGTTGGGGGGGAGTAAAAGAAAATGATCTATGTCTTTAACGAATAATGCTTGGAAATGATCAAATAAAATATATTTTAAAAAAATAATGATCAGTAAAGGTATGTGGAGAGCCAAATCAAAAATTATTTGGAAATTACATAATATCATTCTCCAAAATTGGCTAGAGAATAAATCATCAAAACAATAATTTCATTGAAGAAAATGACAATGATGAGATATCCTTTAAAAATCTATGGGATGCAGCCAAATCAGGATTCAGGGGGAAATTTATATCTTTGCGTTCATATGTTAACAAATTAAGGAGGGTAGAGGTCAATGAATTGGACATGCAAATCAAAAAACTTGAAAGTGAACAAATTAAAAATCCCTAGAACAAAACTAAATTCGAGATCCTAAAAATTAAGGGAGAAATAATAAAAGTGAAAGTGAAAGAACTATTGTACTAATGTAAAACTAGAAACTGCTATTTTGAAAAAAAAAAACAAACAAAATAGACAAACTACTGGTCAATCTAATAAAAAAAAAGGAAAGAAGAAAAACAAGGTAATAGTGGAGATGAAAAGGGAGACCACACCTCCAGTGAAGAGGAAATGAAGGCAATCATTAAAAACTCTATTGCCCAATTATATGGCAAAAAATATGCTAATCTAGGTGATATAGATGAATGTTTACGAAAATATAAATTGCCTAGATTAACATAAGAAGAAATAGAATTCTAAAATAATCCCATATCAGAAAAAGAAATTGAACAAGCCATCAAAGATCTCCTTAAGAAAAACATCCCCAGGGCCTGATGAATTAACAAGGGAATTCTATCAAACATCAAAGAAAATTTCAAAGTTCATTTGGAGAAGAACAAAAGATCAAGGATATCCAGGGAAATAATGAAAAAAAAAATCACAAAGGAAGGTGGCCTTTGTAGTACCAGATCTCAAATTATGGTGGCCTTTGTAGTACCAGATCTCAAACTATACTATAAAGCAGTGGTCATCAAAACAATTTGGTAATGGCTAAGAGGCAGAAAGGAGGATCAGTGGAATAGACTGGGGATAAGTGACCACTGCAAGAAAGTCTATGACAAGCCCAAACATCATAGCTTTTGGGACAAAATGTAAAATAAATAATTTTGATTACATCAAATTAAAAAAGTTTTGTACAAACAAAACCAATGCAAACAAAATTAGAAGGGAAGTAACAAATTGGGAAACAATCTTCATAACAAAATCTCTGACAAAGGTCTAATTACCCAAATTGACAAAGAACTAAATCAATTGTACAAAAAAATCAAGCCATTCTATAAGTAATAAATGAGCAAGGGACATGAATAGGCAATTTTCAGTCAAAGGAATCAAAACTATTAATAAGCACATGAAACAGTGTTCTAAATCTCTAATAATCAGAGAAATGCAAATCAAAACAACTCACCTCATACCTAGAAGATTGGCTAACATGACAGCAAAAGAAAGTAATGAATGATGGGGAGAGGGGGTGTGGAAAAGTTGGGATATTTGCATTGCTGGTAGACTTGTGAATTGATCCAACCATTCTGGAGGGCCATTTGGAACTATGCCCAAAAGGGGCTAAAAGACTGTCTGCCCTTTGATCCAGCCATAACACTGCTGGGTTTGTACCTCAAAGAGATAATAAGGAAAAAGACATGTACACGAATATTCGTAGCTGCACTCTTTTTGGTGGCAAAAAATTGGAAAATGAGGGGATGCCCTTCAGTTGGGGAATGGCTGAACAAATTATGGTATATGTTGGTGATGGAATTACTATTCTGCTCAAAGGAATAATAAAATAGAGGAATTCCATGGGAACTGGAAGAGCCTCCAAGAAGTAATGCAGAGTGAAAGGAGCAGAACCAGGAGAACATTGTACACAGAGACTGATACACTGTGGTACAATTGAATGTAATGGATTTTTCCATTAGTGGCAATGCAGTGATCCTGAAGAACCCAGAGGGATCTATGAGAAAGAACACTATTCGCATTCAGAAGAAAAACTGTGGGAGTAGAAACACCGAAGAAAAACAACTGCTTGATTACATGGGTCTAGGGGGATATGTTTGGGGATGTAGACCATAAAGGAACATCCTAGTGCAAACAACAGCAGCATGGAAACAGGTTATGATCAAGAACACATGTAATACCCAGTGGAATTGCGCATCAGCAATGGGAAGGGTGGGCAGGGTGAGGGGAGGGAGGGATAGTATATGATTTTTGTAACCAAGGATTAATGTTTGAAATTGACCAAATTAAAAAATAAATGAAATGAAATGAAATGAAAAAAAGAAAAAAGAGTATGTGAGGCCACATTTGAATTAAGGACTTTTTAAAAAATTTAATTTATTTAGTCAATTTTTAGAACATTATTCCTTGGTTACAAGAATTATATTCTTTCCCTCCCTGCCCTCTCCCTACCCTTCCTGAATCTGTTGCTCAATTTCATTGGGTATTACATGTATCCTTGATCAGAACCAATTTCTATGTTGTTGGTGTTTGCATTATGATGATCATTTAGAGTCTACCTCCCCAGCCATATCTGAGTTAAGGACCTCTTGTTTCTAGGCCTAGCTCTCAATTTGCTAAGCCACCCTTCATTCTTTTTTAGAACTCTGTGCATTAAAAAAAAAAAAAAACCACTGGTAACCAGGAAAGCAGTTTTGTAGTTTTTGAACAGTCAGATTAATTTCACTGAAACAGATTAAAAAACATTAATCATGGAAAATGGCAAAATTTCATTTCATTTATAGTAAATAGAATCTCATATTTTATAAGGCCTAAATTGCAAATCCTCCTTAGTATGATACCTTTGTCTTTGACTAGAGATACTTGATCCATGAAATATGATAACTTATTAGACAAAAAAAAAATTCTACTTAGATTCATTTATTTCCAAAGAGAATAGAATTTTGAGGGTTTTTAAAGTCTACTTTCTCTCATAACATGTTTCTAGGATTTTCCTAAAATATAGTATTTGATTTAAGTTCCTTTAAGCTGTAAATGTCTGATATTCTGACCTTTCAATTTTTATTTAATTTTTAATTTTAAAAATAAATTAATAATACATTTAAGTATTGATTGATTTTATTATTCATTCTTTTACTTAAGTAAACAGGTATGTTTTAATTAATTTAATTTAGTTTTCCATTTAATTTTTTTTCAATTTGGGATTGTTTCAATAGCACAAGCATCATTGGACTCCCATCCAGATGAATAACAATTAATACATGAAATCCCAAAACATTTCACAACGGCGAACTATTACGGTAGTTCCTTAATGAATTTTAGGATTGTACGATGTAATTTTTTACTTCATCCAGACCTAGGGAATATTTTTCTATTCTTGGAAAATCTTTGTTCTTTAGAAATGATCCTATAGCAGCATCATTTTCAGGTTCATTATGTAAAGAATTAGAAAATCTATTCATCTGAATAAGTAGATGCAAAATTACACTTTTAATTTTTCTTTCCAAAGGAAATCGAAGTCAACAAGAAGAAAGACCGCCGGAAAATACTTAAGGCTATTAAGAAAGTTAGAGATTTTTGGGAAAAAAATCATCATTTCGTCTTATTATAGAAATTGATGGAAAGAAGACACAGAACCTGAAAGATGGCAAAAATGGAAAATGCAATTACTTTTGTTATATTGACTTTTCATCATTTTACTTCTGTTACTTTTGTTATATGAACTTTTAAGGGATTTTACTTCCATGTTACTTTTGTTATATGAACTTTTAAGGGATTTTAGTTCCATGTTACTTTTGTTATATGAACTTTTAATCATTTTATTACTGTTACTTTTGTTATTATTAACTTTTAATTATTTCACTTTCATGTTACATTTGTTATATGAACTTTCAAGGGATTTTACTTCCATGTTATTTTTGTTATTACTAACTTTTAATCATTTCACTTCCATGTTACTTGTTATATGAACTTTTAATCATTTTATTACTGTTACTTTTTTTTATTAATTTTTAATCATTTCACTTTCATGTTACATTTGTTATATGAACCTTTAAGGGATTTTACTTCCATGTTACTTTTGTTATATGAACTTTTAAAGGATTTTACTTCCATGTTACTTTTGTTATATGAACTTTTAAGGGATTTTACTTCCATGTTACTTTTGTTATATGAACTTTTAATCATTTTATTACTGTTACTTTTGCTTTTATTAACTTTTAATCATTTCACTTTCATGTTACTTTTGTTATATGAACCTTTAGGGATTTTACTTCCATTTTACTTTTGTTATATGCACGTTACTTTTGTTATTGTTAACTTTTAATCATTTCACTTCTATGCTACTTTTTTATATGAACTTTTAAGCATTTTATTAATGTTACTTTTGTTATTATTAACTTTTAATCTTTTCACTTCTATGTTACTTTTGTTATATGAACTTTTAAGGGATTTTACATCCATGTTACTTTTGTTATATGAAGTTTTAAGGATTTTACGTCCATGTTACTTTTGTTATATGAACTTGTAAGGGATTTTACTTCCTTGTTACTTTTGTTTCATGAACCTTTAGGGATTTTACTTCCATGTTACTTTTGTTATATGCACGTTACTTTTGTTATTATTAACTTTTAATCATTTCACTTCTATGTTACTTTTGTTATATCAACTTTTAAGGGATTTTACATCCATGTTACTTTTGTTATATGAACTTTTAAGGAATTTACTTCTATGTTACTTTTGTTATCTGAACTTTTAATGGATTTTACTTCCATGTAACTTTTGTTATATGAACGTTTAAGGTATTTTACTTCCATATTACTTTTGTTATATGAACTTTTAAGGAATTTACTTCCATGTTTCTTTTGTTATATGAACTTTTAAGGGATTTTACGTCCATGTTACTTTTGTTATATGAACTTTTAATCATTTTATTACTGTTACTTTTGTTATTATTAACTTTTAATCATTTCACTTTCATGTTACATTAGTTATATGAACCTTTAAGGGATTTTACTTCCATGTTACTTTTGTTATATGAACTTTTAAGGGATTTTATATACATGTTACTTTTTTTATATGATCTTTTAAGGAATTTACTTCTATGTTACTTTTGTTATATGAACTTTTAATCATTTTATTACTATTACTTTTGCTATTATTAACTTTTAATCATTTCACTTTCATTTTACTTTTGTTATATGAACCTTTAGGGATTTTACTTCCATGTTACTTTTGTTATATGCACGTTACTTTTGTTATTATTAACTTTTAATTGTTTCAATTCCATGTTACTTTTGTTATATGAACTTTTAAGGGATTTTACATCCATGTTACTTTTGTTATATGAACTTTTAAGGAATTTACTTCCATGTAACTTTTGTTATATGAACGTTTAAGGGATTTTACTTCCATATTACTTTTGTTATACGAACTTTTAAGGAATTTACTTTCATGTTTCTTTTGTTATATGAACTTTTAATCATTTTATTACTGTTACTTTTGTTATTATTAACTTTTAATCATTTCACTTCTATGTTTCTTTTGTTTTATTATTAACTTTTAATTATTTCATTTTTAAGTAAGTATTATTTTGATAGAGGATAATTTTTGCACAGGTTAATAATTGTTAATATCATACATATAACATATGAAAAAATGGTTATAATATGCACGTATACTTTTTTATAAGAACCAATATGGAATTTCCTCCATATGACCATAATGTAAAAAGCAATCATTCTAATCTAACAAAATATTTAGTTATTTTTCCTTTTCAACTTTTCATTGCCACTGCCACCAGCTTTAAGGAATCTGTCTCAAGTACTCTTTATTGGTTCATAATCCCAGAGAACTCAATAGGCTTTAGTCAAGCCCTCATGATGCTCTCTTACTTTTGTTTCAGAATCTATTTAAACAAAAGAAATGCATATAAAAATCTGTACATATTATAGATTTCCTGTAAGTGTACATATTGTTCATGTGATCTACTTATTACCTTACTTTTTTTTGTCATAATCCTCTCCAAATCATATTTTAAGAGCTACAAAGTATAGTTTTATATTCATCACTCTCTTATAGAATTTAGTTTAAATTTCTATCAAAGTATTTTAAATAACAATGAAAATAACTTCATAAAACTTCCCCCTTAAAATTTCAGTTCATTCTCTCATAAAGGTATAAAAGCTCAGTGGAATAAGGATACCTCTTTAGGATTCATTCATAGGCACAGGCAGCACTTATGCTTTGGGACATGGGTGAACAGAACACGTTGGAGGGCAATGAAATTAGAGCTAAGAGATATCCCAAAACTATCCTCATTAAGGACATTGTAACATGTAAGGCATCCATTGATGTTAAGTGAGCAGCCTAGATGTAATCATAAAACTGACTGGACAGGACCCTTCCTCCTGATAGGGAATATTTTAATATAGATACTTGCACATACACATGTATTTCCATTTAAATGTGTATACACATATCTAAAATAATCTATACAAAAAAATAAGCATCATATGAAACTGAGAAACACTAGCAGCTATCCCAATAAATATAAGAGTAATGAAAAAATACCAACTCTCCCCAATACTATTTGAAAATTTTCCGGAAATACAATAGTAATAAGAAAGACAAATCCAGGACCTAAAGAGAGGATATTTGTTATTCTTATTTGTTTATAACTGACAGATGTCTTAGAAAATCCTAAAAAATCAGGAGATATTGTAACTGAGATGAGAATTTATAGCAAATTTACATTCTACAAAGTAAACCCTCAAAAATCAATACTATTTCTATATAATAGCCACAAAGATTCAATGGGTAGTAATAGAGATAAAAATCACATTGTAAATAACTATAAGTAGCTGCAAATAACATGTTAGGCTCAAACTACTGAAATATACAAACTAATTGTATAAACAACATTATAAAGTGATCCTTCAGGAAGAAAAGAAAACTATAAATAGCTGGAGGGAATATTCATTATTCATGACTGGTGATCATAATTTAGGGCAAGTGTCAGTGCTACTCTACTTAACCAATTTCTAGTGCTATGGCAATCAGATTTTTAAAGGTTACATTCTGAAATTCAATAGAATTATAACAACTCAATTAAAAAAACATATTTAAAGGGAAATAATGAATGAAGACTGGGAAATATAAAGTCTGTAAATTAAATACTGAGTCCAGACTTCATACTGTTATAAGGAAGCAATCACCAAAGCCATACTCTAATGATTAAAAAATTGAAAATTAATTTTGTATATATAGTCAGTGAAGGGTGGTTTAGCATAAATGTTTGTTGTATTGTGACAAAGGCTTTTTTCTATATCAAAAAATTATGTGGTTTAGGTCGTTTTTCTTTTCTATATGATTGTCTTTACTCTTTTCCTTATGTTAAACTATCTTTTGTATTCCTCGCATAAATCTAATTTTTTTAATCACAGATTGGTTTTTGGATCAATCACTGTATTTTGTTGACAGAATTTTACTAAAAATTGTTAAATTAAGTTTCATTAAAAGTCTGGACTTCTGTAATTTTTCCTTCCCTTGTTTAGGTGTTAGGATTATAATTATTCAGTGAAATTTAATAGTGCTTTCTCAATGTTTTGAAAATATTTTATGTGTATAGTAATACTATAATTATTCTTTGAAAGTTTGACTCAATTCAGGACTAGGAATTTTTCACCAATATCCCCTGAATTCCCACTTTGGCATGGCATTTCATTTATACTTTGATTTCTTTCTCTCAATTGGATTATTAAAGAACTTTATATGGGATTCTGTTAGTTTGGATATTTAACATGCTCGAAGATTTTTCTCTATTTTGTATTTTCAGTTTTATCATCATAAAATCATATAAAGTTGGAAATTATTTGATTCCAGTTTTGTGTTTTATTATATTTTCTAGATTCTTAATTGGATTTTCTTCCATCTTTCTAATCATGTTGATGATTTGTCAAATTTGTTTATCTTTTTCAAAAAATCAACTTGTAGTTTTATGCATTATTTTCATCATTTGCAAAGTGGATTTTTTACTTAGTTTTCTCTAATTTTTCATAGTTCATTTTTCTATATTTTCTATTTATTAGCTGCGTTTCAGATATTTTAGTATGTTATTTCATCCTTACAATTTCCAATTGCATTTCCTGTTTTACCTAAAAGTTTATCAATTAAAAAGTCATGTTGGTTTTCCAAGTTATGTCTCTTAAAATTGTTTTATGTTATTTCAAATTTTTTAAATTGTCTTTTCTTTTTCCTATAAAATGTGGGAAATGAATAATAAACTCTTTTATGAATTTATATTGTCAATCAAATTTCTATATCGGCCATGTTGAAAAAATACGAATGTCTTATTCTGTACTCTTGAGTCTTTGATTTATCAGGAGGCAAATAGTATACTTTTTCATTAAGTGTCTTGCATCATGGTTGGTCATTACACTGATTAGAATTCCTAATTTGTTCAATGTTTTTGTCATTACCATATTGTTCTCCTTGGCTCTGTTTACTTGTCTCTCCTTCACACTTTACAAGTCTTCCCATTATTTTCTCAAACCTTCTTCCATTATTTATTGAAATACAATACCATTCTATCATATTTCCATCACATAACTTTCAGCCATTCCCCAATTTGTGGGCTTGCCTTCAAATTTCTATCCCTAGCCACATTAAAAAGGTATATAATATATTTTAAAATATGTATGCAAATACATATATGTGATATATAATATCCTGATGTATATGACTATCACTCCCTTCCTCTGGCCTCCCTCTCATTACCCCATTTTCCCACAGTAAGGCCAGCTACATCTCTCACTATGAGTTCTAAGGGGGTAGTATCCTTTTTTATACTTTTTAAACTTTTACCTTATATCTTAGTACCAATACTAAGTAAAAAGTTCCAAGGCAGAAGAACAGTAAGGTCTAGGCAAAGTTGCCAAATTTGAATGCAGGACCTGTCTGTAGGTCTGGCTCTCTAACCATTGAAAAACCCAGCTGTCCTGGTATGATCCCTTAATAATGAAGTCTTCAGCCATCATATCAGTGTGTTATGTTTACCCTATTAGGTGATTAGGAGCTGGTTACTTTAACACTATGAACATCAATTAGACTTTGGTAAGAGATATTTGCTTCAACAATATAGTAAGAAAAGAATTCCAAATATTACCCCAACACCTTTTCTCCTATTTCAACACAATCACAGGCAAGGATGAGATCATACTTAACTTGGATTTGATCCACCAAATTTACTTACAAATCTCTCACTGAACAATGGAAGACTCTCTCTCTCTCTCTCTCTCTCTCTCTCTCTCTCTCTCTCTCTCTCTCTCTCTCTCTCTCTCTCTCTCTCTCTCTCTTTTTTTTTTTTTTTTTTTTTGCTTTTAAGCATAGCCCAGGCTGGACCCCAGGCCCCAGACTTTCTGTAAGTGGCTAGAGCTTCTGAACTTTTAAAATGCACAAGGCCTGGCCATCTGTATTCTCTTTCACCTAAAAGAAGACAAAAAAGACACAAAATGACAAAAGTCACAGCATGGCATGTACTCCCAACTTTAGCTCAAATCCAGGTAAGACATGATCTGAGAACCCTATGGCAACTGGATATCCTCACACACTCTACACGAAGGAAAGGGCCTTGACCATGTTTCCCATTGGATATTTTTTAGTATACCCCGGTTCTACAGCCCATCAAAAAGGCTCCTCTTCACCACATTGTCAGAGGACCCAAAACAAATACCTTGCAAATACTCCACAGCCTGCAGGGAGATCAACCTATGCCAGTTCATAGATGGGTCTGTTTGGTTGGCTTTCCATTATGATCACAATAAATGTTTCTGAAATAAGAAAAGTACCCCAAATGCCCAAGATTAACCACTATTTCATGATGGAAAATCCTTCATCAAGGGATTGAAACTACAGTTCTCAAAAGAAAAATTGTAAGTTATCATCAACTTTATTAACCATGATTGCAAATCATTAATAAAATTGTATGCATTAACAGAATGGGGGCTCTACCTCAGGAGGTAGCATTACAAAAGGTCAGAACTGCCAATTTTGGAGAGGATATATAAAAATTAGCACAATGAGTTGTTCTACCTTTGACATGGCATATCCATTTGGGAAAACAATTTGGAATTATAATTTTGAAAAAGTGACTTAAAATGTCTATGCCCTTTGAATATTTTTCTCTCAAGCATACATTCCCAAGAAACAAAAAAACTAAAAAGGTCACCCTGACATCTAAATATTCATTATACCCTTTATGTTGTTGGAGGCAATTAGGGGAAGAAGTGGTTAGCATGCCGGGCATGGTGTCAGAAGACACAAGTTCAGATCTAGTTTCAATTACTCATATCCTGGGCAAATCGCTTAAATATTATATTGTCTGTGTCTTGGCTCAAATTTTGCTCAAATAAACTCAGACAATATAACATTTAAATGAAGTAGCTTCTGGGAATTTTTTAAGGTTTACAATCCTAACCTTATGAAGTAGGTTCTGAGAATTTCTAAGGTTCACAGCACCGAGCCGGCAACCTGGACAGAGCTACAAAGACTCCACATATTGCTCTAGCTTTCCAGGAGGTTTTGGCCTCAGGACATATCCAGTAGAACCCAGCTGAATTTAATCCCATCAAAAGTCTTCAGAGGTCAGGGAAGTCCAAACTCCAAGATCCCTTCCTCACAGACTTCTGGACTTTAATATAAAAAAGGAAACAATAAGTAAATTAGGTGAACACAGAATAGTATACCTGGTAGACCTTTTGGAAGGGAAAGATTTTAAAACCAAGCAGGACATAGAAAGAGTCACAAAATATAAAATAAATAATTTTGTCTACATCAAATTAAAAAGTTTTTGTACAAACAAAACCAATGTAACTAAAATCAGAAGGGTATCAACAAATTGGGAAACAATCTTCATAAAAACTCTGACAAAGGTATAATTACTCAAATTTACAAAGAGCTAAATCAATTGTACAAAAACCCAAGCCATTCTCCAATTGATGAATGGGCAAGGGACATGAACAGGCAGTTCTCAGCCAAAGAAATCAAAACTATTAATAAGCACATGAAAAAGTGTTCTACATCTCTTATAATCAGAGAGATGCAAATCAAAACAACTCTGAGGTATCACGTCACACCTAGCTGATTGGCTAACATAACAGCTATGAAAAATAGTGAATGCTGGAGTGGATGTGGCAAAGTAGGTACACTAATTCATTGCTGGTGGAGTTGAGAATTAATCCAACCATTCTGGAGGGCAATTTGGAACTATGCCCAAAGGGCGATAAAAGAATGTCTGCCCTGTGATCCAGCCATAGCACTACTGGGCTTGTACCCCAAAGAGATAATAAGGAAAAAGACTTGTTCAAGAATATTCATAGCTGCACTCTTTGTGGTGGCCAAAAATTGGAAAATGAAGGGATGCCCTTCAATTGGGGAATGGCTGAACAAATTGTGGTATATGTTGGTGATGGAATACTATTGTGCTAAAAGGAATAATAAAGTGGAGGAATTCCATAGAGACTGGAAGAACCTCCAGGAAGTGATGCAGAAGGAAAGGAGCAGAACCAGGAGAACATTGTACACAGAGACTGATACATTGTGGTAAAATCTAAGGTAATGGACTTCTCCATTAGTGGAGATGCAATGTCCCTGAACAATCTGCAGGGATCTAAAAAACACTATCCACAAGCAAAAGATAAACTGTGGGTGTAAAATACCGATGAAAAGCAACTGCTTGACTACAGGGGTGGAGGGGATATGACTGAGGAGAGACTCTAAATGAACGCTCTAATGCAAATACCAACAACATGGAAATTGGTTTGAATCAAGAACACATGTGATACCCAGTGGAATTGCATGTTGGCTGTGGGAGAGGTGGTGGGAGTGGGGGAGGGAAGAAAAGAAAATGATCTTTGTTTCCAATGAATAATGTTTGGAAATGACCAAATAAAAATCAAAAAATAAATAAAAATAAAACCCTTTTCTCTCCCTACTCAAGTTTGGGGGAACTCAGGCTTTGGCAGCCTGAGCCCCCTGCTAGTCAAGTTGACTTACCCTGGGTTTGGCCCCTTGGCCACAGTTCAGAAACAGGGCAACAGGAGCTGAGGTAAAGCCTGACAGAATCAAAATGCCTTTTTTCAGGTTTCTCTTCTCTCAGTCCCTTCAATTGAGAAGTGTTGGGGGGAAATTTCCTGTCACAAGCAGGAAAAAGTGGGTAACCCTCAGGATAAAGTCTTATTCCACCTTCTCTCTTCAGCTTCTCCCCACTGAAAGACCAATTGCTCTTCTGAAGATAACCTTCTCTTCCTCAAGATTCCAACCTCCTGCTCCTGGCGCCCCTTCCCCAATGAAGTGATCAGATCCACACACTCTTCAGCCTGGCACTTTTTGTTTAGTGCCTGCCTCTGTCACAAGATCTAATGTTGGGCATTTTAAGTGAAAAATTCAATTATTTAGTTTTTTATTTAAAATTATTCATCTAGTGTGTCATAGAATGATTGAAAATATTTCTTTATTCTGAACTTAAGCATTACATAAAGTGAGCATGTCTCAAAGTAGAAAAGTGGTTTGTATATAGAATTAAGAATCTCTACCATATGGAGCTAGAATTATTTTTATTGGTATATAATACATTCAAAATGTTTCTTTCAAATTTATCCTGTTTCTATGGTTTATAAAAAGGTTAATTCTGGGCTTCCTTCTGTTATCTTTTATGGAGATCCTAGGTTTTTTTTTTTTTTTATAAGAACCCAATATTTGATCAATTACCCCAAATCTATACCACTGAGTCTCCAATGTCTCTTAGACAGTACCATAATGTTGAGATGATCACTGCTTTATAGTACAGTTTAAGATCTGGTACTGGTAGGCTCCCACCATTCACATTTTTCCCCCATTAGTCCCCTTGATATTCCTTTGTACTTCCAGATGAATTTTGTAATTATTTTTTCGAGTTCAATAAAATAGTTTTTTTGGTAGTTTTATTAATATGGTTCTGAAAAATTAATTAATTTTTAGGTAGGAAGTATCATTTTATTATGTTAATTCATCCTAGCCATGAGTCATTGTACTTTCCCAATTATTTAGATCTAGTTTTAATTGTGTGGAAAGTGTTTTGTAATTGGGTTCATATAATTCCTGCTTGTCTTGGCAAGTAGATTGCTAAATATTTTATATTGTCTAGGGCAATTAAAATGAAATTTCTTTTTCTAAGTCTTGCTGCTGAATTGTTGTTGGAAATATGGCTGGCAGAGGGTTTCTACTACTCCCATCTTCTGTGCTAGTTTTGTTGATTTCAGAATCTTAGCAGTAGATAGAAAGCAAACAAGAACAGTTCTAACTTTCAGAAACTGGTTGGGCCTGTGTCTTTGGGCTGAATTGAGAAGAGGCACTCAGAATCAGGACTGGGAAGCCAACACTCCTCCCACCTCCAACACCAGGAAGGAAGTAACAACCAGGCAGGAATAAGGGCTAGTCACAAGACCCAACTGCCACTCCCAGTTGCCCCTTCCCCCACCAACTATCAGTCTTGTTTCCTTTCCAAATAACCTTCTTACCCTTCCCCCTAACTTTTCAATTTTAGTCAGTCTCTCTCTTTTCCCCTCCCTAATGTTACTCCCTTTCCAATGTCCTCCTCTCTTATTTATTCCCCCCTTACTATAGTGCCTTTTAAATGACCCCCCAACCTCTCCCTCTCTTGTGTAGCTCCCCTCCCCACATGCCCATTTATTATCCTTCTACTTCTCCATAAGAAACAATACAATTCTCTGCCCCAATGGATCTGATTGTTCTCTCTCTGAGTCAATTTCAGTGTGTATAAGATTTAAGTATTACATGTTGCCAAACTCTTCCATTCTTCCATTGAATTGATCTTCTCCCCCTCCCCCATGAGCTTCTTTATGAAAAATATATTTACCCCATTTTATCTCTTTTCCAATTTCTCTTAGTATTAACCTATGTTTACATCTAGTTTTTTAAATACATTTTGACATATCATCCTATACAGTTTGTCACTGTACCCTCTTTCTAGCTAACCTGATGAAAATACATTTTTAAGTGTTATCAAAATCTTTTCTTATAGAAATACAAATCATTTTTACCTCATTGGGTCCCTTAAAAAGTTTGGTTTTCTTTCTTTTTTCTTTCTTACCTTTTGGTGATTCTCTTGAGTTCTGTTTTGGGGTATGAAATTTTCTGTATGTCAGGTCTTTTCTTTAGGAATGCTTGGAAGTCTTTTTAAAATTAAATTACCAAAATTTCCAGTGCATTACTATAATCAATATTGCTGGGTAGTTGATTCTTGGTTGTAGACCCAGTTTCATATTTCATATTCTGTAATATCATATTTTTTGCCTTGCAGTCCATCAGAGTGGATGCAGCCAGTTCCTGTGTTATCCTAACTGTGCATCCATGATATCTGAATGGTTTCTTTGTAGCATCTTTTCCTTATTCTGGAAATTCTTGAACTTGGCTATAATATTCCTTGGTGTTGTCAATTAGCTATTAAATGCAGCAGGTGGTCTGTGGATTCTTTCAATCTCTACCCTCTTGTTCAAGAATGCCTGAGCAGTTTTCTTGAATAATTTCCTGTAGAATGATATCCAGACTTTTTTCTTTGGTCATGATTTTCTGGTAGTCCAATGTTTCTTAAATTGTCTCTTCTGGATCTATTTTTTAGGTCTTTTTTCCCAACGATCCCTTTTTCTTCTGCAGAGAACTGGAATTAAAAAATGAAGAGATGGAATTGAAAAGAATAATAGAAGAAGAAGGTCAGAAATATAAAAAAGACCTCAAGGAAATTGATGAAAGTGTGAGAGTACAGTTCATATCTATCTATCTATATATATATATATATATATAGATAGATAGATAGATAGATAGATAGATAGATAGATAGATAGATAGATATGAACTGTATCTATGATTAAAAACCCAGTGTCTGGCTCAAATATTTTCCCTCTTCTTTGTGAATAAAATCTAAATTCTGTGACTTCCAAACTGAAACCAGAGGGTTCTACAATTAATATCCAGCGTACCTTGAAATAAATCTTATTATATATACATATATGCATATAAATCTCATATACTCACAGCTTAGCAAAGGACCAGACACATAAAAAGCATTTAATGAAGGTCATTTTTTTCTTTCTATATACACATGACAAGATGTATAAATATATACATACACACATTTATATATGTGTCTCTGTGTGTGTAACTTACATCTATATATACACCTCTATCAAAAAACAGGATGCTTTTTTTATCAAACCTCTCCTAACATCATTCTAACTGCAAATGGTCTGGTCACTGTAATTTCCCAGTTCTTATGGCACTTTCACTAATTTTGTCTTTGAAAATCTTTACTAGTCCATTCTACAAAATTATAATCTCCCTGGAGACAGAATCTGTCTTTTCCCTTTCATATACAATACTACACACAGAGAGTGGTTTCATTTGATAATATTAAGAAGGAAGACTTACTATGAAGTCGTCCTTCTAATGTCCATCCTGGATGTCTAAACCTCACCAAGTCGGTAACATCTTAGTGCTCTGGGAAACTCTCTGCAACTAGAGAGCAATGGAAGTGACACTTTCCTTCAAAAAGTTAATTCTTCACTGGGAGATCTTTTTGCCTTTGAATTCTATCCCTAACCTCATCTAATATGTCTATTCCTATCCCCTTTCCCTTTCCCATCCCCATTTCGACCTCTATACGAATGTCTATCCCTATCCCTAACTTCATGTTAATCCTTAAATCTATTTTGATTATTATTCCCTGACAACCTATTCATGGAATTTGTGTATAAGTATTTTTCATGTATAGTATTAAGGGGTTAATTGGAGAGCAGAGAGGCCAGATAAGTGGCTAGCAGGTACAAATGAGTTATTTATGGAATAGTTATGAATGCTGGAGAAAAAAAGGATTGAATAAATTGAAATTAATAGAATTATTATGGTTGCACAAATTTCAGACTAACAACTTGATAGAGAAACTTAAAAAATACGTGAACATATCTGAAGTGAATATCGGAAATCAGCCTGAGGAGACAGTAAAAGAAGATATAACAACAGGGCAATTATTGGCCGCAGAGGATATCAGTTTAGGTAAGAGTTTGATTCTTGATTAGGCTGAAAGGAATCAATTAGTGTCAAGAAAAGAGGCAGCAGAGGTTATAATGTAAATATGGAATTTTAGCTGATAAACATTCTGTTGGTCTATTAACACAAATATTTTTAATTTTTTAATTGTACAATTTTAATTTTAAATTAAAAAATTTTTAAAAATTAAAAAAAATTTAAATGTTACATGGAGAAACAATTTTGGACAAGTTTTTTTTTTTACCATTTTAAAATTCTTGTGGGCAGAATAATGTGGTGTTCTGGTGTTTAAACAACTCTGCTATCCTTTTCTGTTTTATGTGTAAGTTCAGTCCATTCACATCCACATTCCATATTACTAATTGTGTTTTCATGCATCTTATTTTCCTTGTTTATTCTTCTCTTTCTCTCTTTTCAGCCTTTCCATGTTCATAGATGTTTTGTTATTGACTATCACCTCCCCCAATTCAACCCTCCTTTTTTGTTCACCCTCAACCCCTTATTCTCTCTAACCTCCTACTTCCCTATAGGGTAAGATAAGTTTCTACAGATGAATATGGCTGTTATTTCCTTTTTGAGCTAGTTCTGATGAGAGTAAGGTCCAATCAGAGTTAAAGCACATCTCCTCCACTGGATTTGCTGTTTATGTGCCTGTTAAGGAGAAATAGTTTGCCTCCTTCTAGATCTCCTTTTCTCTCTTCTCCATTTATTCTTCTTTCCCATTCCCTCCCATTTAATATCATCCCATCTTATTTAGCTTCCTTTCTTTGATGCATACCCCTTTTATTGCTCCAATATTAAGTATTTTAGATACTTTAATCTTAAGTATTATTTTCAATATTAAGTATTTTAGATTCTTTAGCTTTAGCTTGCCTTTGAAATATTATAGATGTCTTAATTATTTCAATGATCATCTTGCCAGGTATGAATGAACTCAATTCAACTTTCACAAAACTATCAAGTATTATTCCTCTCTTGAGTTTTGAATTTAGTCATCAAATTTTGTTTTCAACTTTTTTGCATGAGAAAAGTCCAAATTTCTCTATTTCATTAAAGAGCAGTTGTTACCTTTTGGAAGTTTAATCTTGGTTTTACTCGGTGTATAATTCTAGGTTGCAGTCCTTTAAATCTTTGCTTTTCAGAATGTCATATTCTGTGCCTTCCAGTCCTTTAATGTAAAAACTGCTATGTCCTGGAGAATCCTGACTATGGCTCCTCAATATTTAAAATGTTTCCTTCTGGCAGCTTCTACTACTTTTTCTGTGGCCTGGGAGTTCTGGAATTTGGTTATAGTAGTACTGGGGTATTTTATTTTGGGTTCTCTTTCAGGAAGAGATTGGTGGATTCTCTCTATTTCTATTTCCCCCTCTTGTTTGAGGATATCGTAATATTCCCTGAGGACTTCTTAAAATATGAAATTCAGGATTTTCTATTGATCATGGTTTTCAGGTATTCTGATGATCTTCAGATGATTTCTCCTGGGTCTATTTTCTAGGCTGGTCATATTTACAATTGAAGTATTTCAGACTTTCTTCTATTTTTTTTTTAATTTTGGATTTTGTTTTATTGTTTCTTGCTTATGATTTCATTAGCTTCTATCAGTCCAATTCTAATTTTAAGGAGTTTTCTTCCTTGAGTTCTTGGGTTTCCTTTTCCACTTGACTGTCTTTTCTTTAAAGGGTTGTTTCCTTCAGGTTCTGTTTTGTTTGTTTTGGTTTTGGGTTTGTTTTTTTGTTTTGTTTGTTTGTTTGTTGTTGTTGTTGTTTTTTGGTCTCTATTCCCATTTGGTGGATTCAATTAATTAGGAAGTTTTTTTCTTCAATGATTTTTTTCCCCCAGCTGTTGAGTTTTTCAATTAATTCCCTTATATTTTTTAACTTCTTCCAGGGATTCTTTTTAAGATCTAAACTCCTTGCCCACTTTCTTTTGAGGCTTCACATGTTTCCTTTATAGCATTGTTGTCCTCTTCTGAGTCCATATATTGATCTTCCTTGTCACTAAAGTACATTTCCCAGGTCAGTTTTTTCTTTTTTTACTTGTTTTTCCATTTTTTTCTTTCCTTTGTAACCATATTTATCTTTTGAGATCCTTCTCTGTTCCTGGAGTAAAAGGGTATATTGTTCTAAGATTACAGAGTACTCTTCTCTGGTATTTGGTGTAGGACTAGCTGCCCTTGTTCCTCATGGTTTGTCTGTCACGGAGACAGCAGTACTGGCATGTTCTGGGGTGGTTGGCAACTGTTTCATCCAACTATATTTAGCATAATGACTTACCAGTTCCCCCATTGTTTTGTGGGTTAGTCTGGTCCCCACTATGTTGCTTCACTGCCCCTACCAAGTAGCCTGGGTGGAAAAGGCTCCCTGTTTTGATTTCTACTGCCCCAGGCATTCCCCCACCACATGTAAGTAAGCAAATTACTTCACTGTAGTTCTAGTTCCCCCTTCTTGCATCCCTGTAACCTCAAGATTCTTTTGCCATTTGGAAGTGGATAGTTCATTGTTAATTCTAGTTCCATCTTTACTCCTTTGGAGTCCCAAGGCTCTGATGTCACATGAGAGTTTGAAGGTTCCTTACCTTCTCTACCTGTATAGAGTGACTCCAGCTGGGTTCCAAGATCTGCCAGTACTATCAGATTGCTCTCTTCTGTTACCTACAGTAAGATGTTGCTCCAACTTTTCTTTGTTTTGAGGCAATTTGTTTTCTTTTGTTTTTGCATTGAGGAAATGGAGTGCCTTTTCTTCCTACATCTTAACTTTCAGCATGCAACTTTTGTTTTCATGCAAAATCTGAATAAAATTGAAGAGGGCAGTTCTAAAGAGAGGAAGCTGCTGAGTTATCTATATCCATAAATGTACATATTCACATATGTACACACATATACATCCATATATACATATACATATCTATATGTCTGTACATATATGCATGTGTGAGCATAGAATGCCTTCCGCATGTTAAAGATTTTTTTTCATAGACATTGAAAATGTTTTTTTTACCAAGAACTCCTTGAGAGCAGAGATTGACTTTTTTGTCTTTTTCTGTATCCTTGGTGCTGTACCTGGAACACTTGAGGCACTTACTAATGATTGTTGACTTATTCAAAACCTAGAATTTATTTTTTTAAGATATATTATCTATATAAAGAAGAATGTGCATTTTTGAAAGACTTTCAAGTTTTTGAACTATAACACTCATGGATGAGATAGAACATTTTATTATCCCTATTACTACAAGAGGAAACTAAGAATCACAGCTGATGATTACCTTTGGCTTATATGTTTCTGTGCCAAGAATAAACCCATGTGCCTTACCACCAAGTTTATACTCTGCCTGATTATTAGTAAATTTTCTGGGAAAAAGAAACATATAGACATACACACACACATACAGACAAAACACAAATACACATACAAATGGTATCTAGGCTGGTGCAAAAACTGAAGCTAGTGAGCTTGCAAAAACAGAAAATTACTCATAAATTTATAAATTACCTATCAAGATCAACGCTGCCATACTCTTAAGAGATGTGCATTATACAATGTCACATGTATCTGATTTCTTTTAATGTAAAATACTCTCTGTAAGGCATATCATCTTGTTTTATCTTCATGACAACTCTGTGGAGGAGGTTACATAAATATCATTTTCCAGATTTTACGGAAAACAAAAACAGGAAGATTCTGGAAATAAGACAGTACTTGTTCAAGTACACCCAGCTAGTAAATGGACAAGCCAAGATTCTGTAGAAAGAATGCATTGTCACTTTAAAGATATATTACAGAATCCAAATTGTAAGAAGGAATGGAATACATTCTCTCCCTAGTTAATCTGTGTCACCCTAAGATTTTATTAAGCGTGGGGCTCACTCTAATTCCCTACATAAACTGAATGTGTAAATTCTAGCTTGAGTCTCTAGCTGCCTTTCTAATGAGACTCACCATCACCTTTGTCAGAGTTATGCAGAAAGTGAGGCAGGTCAAGATTCTTTTGAGAAAAGTGAGGTGGGGGGAGGATTCAGTCTATTTCGCCTTCTGCAGATTTGACTATACCATTTACTAGCTGTTTGGAACTTTGAACAACTTACTTAACTACTCATGTTCTTTAAATCTCATATGAAAAGTAGGTACTGTGAAAACACCAATCTGACCTTTTGGTGTACATAGTTTCAAAGGAGAAATGCTTGGAAAAGATATTGGAGAAATTAAATAAAGAAGTATTATATATACATTTACATATACATATACATATATACATATTCTGAAAAGAATGAGTTCCACATACCAACCAGTGAAGTTTCCTAAAGAATACCGTTCTTTCAGAACAAAAATGACACAATAGAGAAAAGAGAAATGGATCCTATTTTGACTCTGGCAAAGGCTTAAAAGTACAGGTAAATTTGGAACAACGATTGCCCAGGTGCCAAGAAGAGGAAAAGATCATGAAAAAGTGGTTGGAATGGAACAGAGAGGATATTATAGAACAGAGATGATGTTATAAGCATCAGTGTTTGATATTAATAAACATTTTAATCACTGACATAGATAAAAAATAGATTCCATATGAAATTTGCAAATAATTTGTTTTAGCTATAATTTTCCCAAACCTAGTACTATGAAAAATATATTTTTGAATGTTTTAAATGAATATTATTTTAGATATATCTGTATCTATCTCTTTCGATCTATATGACTGTCCATCTAAATTTAACTGTTGGCAAATAAGTTAGAGATGGCTTCCTTTCTTAGCTATAGATGTTAGACAACCTATATAGATGTTAGACAACCTATCTATATAGAAGGTTCATTAGAAATCACTTTCTTGGGTGTCATCATTTACCTGAATTTGTCTGGTATTGTGAATATGACAACTTTTGGAGCATCATTGCCATTGCTAACAGTAGGCAATCTGGTTCAGCCTTTTGAGTCTGGGGTGAATGAGTCACAGTGGGAAAGTGGATGATGCACATCAGGGGCTGTTATTTTTTTGGCTGCTGAGTACCATTATTATGGTGATATGTTCAGTTGGTGTTCAGGGAGGGTTAGAACCTCTACTGTGAGAGCTTGCTGATTGCTTTTCAGGGCTGCTTATCCCCGTTTGGTGTCTACCTCTTTCCCAGCTCTTACTTGTGGCTCCAAGCTATAGTTTTCAGCAGCAGGCTGTTAAAACTGTCCAGGCAGATGCGTTAAGCTTGGGTTTATGTCTAACCCTAGCCTTGTGAAGACCTCTCCTGCGAGAACAGATGGATGAGGCAATTTGTTTCAGTAGCCATGAAGGTGGCTGAAGCAAACACTTTCGAGTGCTTAAAACTTGGATGGCTATTAGAGACACTGACATCATTTAGGTGCATTTTCAGACATCCTGACTTTTGTCTTGCCACAGGATTTAGATGACTCTGGAAGAAAGAGTGAGGCTGACAACTCTGGGCAACTCACTTAAATCCAATTCACACATAAGTTAAGATATTACCCTGTGATGTCACTGGTATTCTTTGAAATGAAGGATCACCACCACCACCACCAATTGATGGAACATATTTTTTATTGACTGAATCATCCTTTTATCTTCTTAAATCTAGCTTTGTTTTAAACTGCCCTTGCAGCTGGCTAATATTTTCTTATAAATTCCAAATGATCAGTTTTTCAGGAGGAAGTTCAAAAATTATCTATTTAATCCACTCATTTTGTAGGTGAGGAAAATGAAGCCCAGAGAATACATATAGATGACTAGCTCCCCTGCTAAGACTTCAAGTGTCTTGCCTCTAAATCCAATGCTCTATGTTCTTACCTCTGCATGATAATATAGAGGGTCATTAGCAATAGGAAGCAATTAAAGGTTGCTGTTGCCTCTGGTTAAACCTAGGAAGAAACTTATACTGTTCTACTCATTGAATTATTCATATTCTTAGATATCACAATTAAAAAAGAACAAGTAGAAGAATTACTAGAACAGGAGATCAGCAGTGGCAAACCTGCAATGGGAAAAGCTCCAATGCAGTTTTCCTGGTTTTGGTAAGAGATGTGCTTTTTATAAATGGATAACAAAATTCTTAACAGTCAAAATGATTTATTTCTGCTGGATTTTACCCCAATTGGCTACCATTTTGCAGTGTTTTTCCTTTATATAAAAGAACCTCATTATTTCTATATGGTTTCTCAGTTGTTCACATCTTCCTCAAATGGACTCTGGCATAGAGGTATCTAACTCACAGCCTATGGAGTGGCCCCAAGAGATCCATTTCTTTTTGAGTTTGATAACACCAACATAGAGGAAAAAATATAGGACATAGAGTGTATCTAGGGTCAAATTGGAGCTTTGTCACTTCAACTTGTGTGATTGAGGTTATGTGATTTCTGATCAATACGTTTGAGATTTCTCATCTATATAAAATGAGGGGATGGCACAAGTTGACATCCAGTGTTACTTCCAAATCTACATCAGGGAAACTTCAACTCCTTACAAGACAAATCATGTATTAGTTGTGTTTAATGTAGAGGAGGAAGCGGTAGAGAGAGATGATACCATGCCACATGCACAAAACTTTTAAGTTAATTGACTTACATTTCTTGTTTGTTTCTTTTTTTTTACATAAAAGTCAGGTTAGGTTATACCTATTCTCTTCGATATATGCCAACATAGACATGTGCCCCATAAAAAACCAAAGTTCCTTTAACATATGGCTTTATCTTTCTTATGGAATTGAAATTTATGAATTTTTATAGTGTGTTTCTCTTTAGGTAACTTTTTGCATCATAATAGAATATATTTTATGCTTTAATTATTTCCCTCTCAAATCTTGGATGATTCTAGCAATGTCCAAGGATACAATTGGCGGAGTTTCTTTTGTTTTAAAAAACATGATAAACAAGTACAGAATGTGCGCAAGCAGGAAGAAACTGACCTAAAGGTAAATTTTCATTATGTGAAATTTGTCATAAAGATTTATGTGCTTATCTCCATTTTAATTACTAGGGAATGAGCTTTTAACATAATCTCTAAGACCCTTTCGCAGTTTTCACTGTCAAGGGTTATATTAACATAGGCCAATCTAAGCTTTTAAATATTGTCTCTCTTGATCTCTAGCTATTTGATGACGCCTCTGCTTCTTTTATACCCCAAAGCTGCTGGTGTCTGACTGGACAGAAACTCAAGTTGGCCATTGGTTAAAGAGTATTGGAATGAAAAAATATATCCTGAAATTTGATTATAAAAGAGTAAGCAGTCAAGAACTTCTTGAATTAGACAATGATGCATTAAAAGTAAGCTTCAGAATTGGCTTTTTATATATGCTACATACAATTATATATTAACTTATTTTATGGTGGGCATTGGATGAAAAACAGTACAAATAATGGGATTCCTATATATGGCCCATTTGACAACCTTATGGTTTTAAGGAAAACATGTTAACTACCTTTTTGAATGTAGTTTCAAGAAATGTTTTTAATGTGATTTGCTCCCCCATTTTTTTAGTATTCCTGCCATATGGTCATTCCTTTTTATTTCTATTTATTTATTGAAACCTTATACCTTCCGTCTTAGAATATATAACATGTAAATTTACAAAGAAAAAGAATTTTAAGGGGTGGGCAATGTGAGGCAAGTGACTGTCTCAGCATCATACTTCTAGGGGGTCACATTTGAAACCAGGACCTCTTTTCTCTAGGTCTGGTTCTCAATCTATTGAGCCACCATTCTTTTTTTTTTTTAAGAATTCTATTTATTAACAAACACTGGAAAGCAGAAAAGCAATATTTTAATTTTGTACCAGGCAGATTAACTTCACTGAAACAGATTAAAAAACAGTAATCATGGGAAATGGCAAGCTTTCATTTCATTTATAGTAAATAAAATATCAATATTTTAAGCTTTAAATATCAAATATTGGTTAGAATAACATCTTTGTCATTGACTTAAATAATAAAAAAATGCATAGTGTTTCAAATGCTACCATCTCTGGGCTCCCAACCAGTTAAGCAAATAAAAATTAATAGATGAGGAATGTAGCTTCAAGTATAATTATGATACCAATAAGAAGTACCAACACTCTTCTTAGAAAAGATAGTTTTTATGTGAATTCCTTAATGCATTTTAGAGTTCTACAATGTAATTTTTTTACTTCATTCATGGATATTGAATATTTTCCTAGTGTTGTAAAATCTGAGTTCTTCAGAAAGGATACTTAATTTAATGTTCAGGCTCATTATGTAAAGAGTTATAAAATATATTCATTTGAATGCATGCATGTAAAGTAAAAGCTTTAATTTTTTTTCCAAAGTGCATTGGAATCACTAAGTAGAGAGATCGCAAGAAAATCCTTAAGGGAATTAAGAAAATTCAACAGACAGAAAAAAATTAATACAATCTAACAATTAAATATATCAAAAAGATAATTCTGGAAGATACAGAAAAAATGAGAAAAATATAATTACATGATATTTACTTTTAATCTACTACTTCAACATATTATTTTGATATAGAATAATTTTTCATTGTTGAAAAATTATTAATATCATCCATAATAAGCATTACACATATTATACTGTATTTCTGAATAAACTGATTATAATATACACATATGCTCTCATTTTTGTAGGAAATAGATATGGAATTTCCTCAGTACAACTGAAGGAATAGTGCCAAAAGCAATTTTCCTAGTATAACAGAAACTCTTAGATGTTTTCAATCTTGTTCAACTTTTCATTACCTCTGCCTAGACCACCTGTAAAAAATCTGCCTCAAAGATTGAATTGTTGCTTTCTTATTGTCCCAGAGTCCTTAATAGACATTAATTGCAGAACCTTAATGTTCTTCTCTCCAACTCCAGCCCTCTCTATTCTTTGTTAATTTTGCTTCAGAATCCAAATATGAACAAAAGAAATAAATGTATATAAAAATTTATACATATAATAAATATATATCTATAAGGTATATATGATATGTGTGTGTGCATACATATATATTGCCCATGAGACCTCCTTCTTACCTTCTCCCATTAACTACTACATTGACTTCTCCATAGTTTTTTGGTCATAATACTCTCCAAATCATAGCTCAAGTGCTCCAAAATACTGTTTTACATTTATCAATCTGTTAAAGAATGTTATTCAGTTAAACCAATGGCCAACGAGGTGCTTTTGTTGTCCTCTCCCAGGACAATATCTTTAACAACTCTGCCCACTTCTGCTCCCAAAGAGATAAAAGGAAAACGTGCTTTAGGACATCGACAACATGAAGCAATAGTTGTAAAGAGTGAAGAACTATAGAAACATGCATGGACTATACGCTTTAGCACCCTTGAACTATTTAGCTTTAGAATCTTTTTGTTTTTTAATTCTTACTATAAGCTTTTAATAGACACAAGGATCATTTGTTTTAGTTTTGTTTTTAGACCTGTGGCCTGAAGGAGCCATGTGCACTAGGAAAGAAAATAGGAAAAGTTACTTGGTTTAGAGGATCATATGTATCATCTAAGTTTCCCTAGTGCATATGGAAATATAAATGATCCAAGATAATTTCTTGGGATCTGAGAATGTCCATGAGAATAATAGTCCACGGGAAGATCTCCATTGACTGCTGCTGCTGAAAGTAAGGACAAACCTGAGAACCCAATGACAGTTTTATTCTAAAGGCTAAAGCCAGAGATAGGGACTTGTGTATTTCTAAAGGGACCGACTTCTGTAGGCATGATGTGGCCTAGGAAGAAGAATCAAATTTCAGTTCAACAGGACTAAAACAATAGGAGATTCATGAATGCCTGATTCCCTTTTGTATGTGAATAAATTCTGTCACAAAGGTAAGTTTAATAAGAAGTTAAGGTGGCAGCTTTGTGTGTGTGTGTGTGTGTGTGTGTGTGTGTGTGTGTGTGCGCGTGTGTGTGTGTTTTGAATCATTTTCAATTGCAAACAATATTTAATACTAAATCTAGGAGGAGATAGGAAATCTTTACAGACTACTGTGTAGAAAGACAGACATAAGGTGACATAGTTATACCTTTCTTTGAAAGCTCAATGCTGGAAGCACTGGATTAGGGAAGGATATGGCAGATTTTGCAGCAAAAATGCAGGCTTCAGGGGAGAAAGACCTGCTAAGAAGTTTTGTGTGACAGAAGGGCAGGCCATGTCAGAGAGAAATGTTGGAAACGTCTCCACAGAGAAGCTTTGGCAACTGGCTGGATGGAGGAGGAATGATGGACTGAGCCTGTGAAGAAGACAATAGTTGGTGAGGCAGGGTGATGAAATAGTGAGAGAGAGAAGAGGAAGAGGGGAGATTTTCTGATTAGAAAATAAGAATTTTAGCTTTGGAAATACTGAATATCAGATGTTTATAGGACAATGGTATAATTTAGAGAGGCATCACCTACCAAAAATTCCAGACTGGGATCTGGAAAGCTTACCACAATCTCAACACCCAAAGATTAAAGTCCAAATATTTGGAGAACAAAAAAAAAAAAACCCAGCCCAATATACTTCTTTTTCACTGTCCTCTGATCAGGACTGATCTTCCTTCACCACTCTGCCTACTGCTGCTGTCATAGAGCTAGAGAAAACATGCTTTTTGATGTCAGCAATAATTCATATTAGCTGTTGGGAGTGGAGCTATGTGGCAACGTGAGAGTGGTTTGGGTTCCTGAGTTGATTACATTAAAAAATTCCTTTAAAAAATCTTTTTCTCAACACTTTTCACATTTACATAAAAGGTTTTTATTCTTTTTAATTTTACATAGTTACAAGAGCCTTAGTTTAAAAGCCCTGGTTCACTTAAAAAATAAAACAAACAAAAAACCCTTACCTTCTCACTTAGAATCAATGCTGTGTATAGTTTCCACAGCAGAAGAGTGGTAAGGGCTAGTCAATGGGGTTTAAGCGACTTGCCCAGGGTCACCAAGCTAGGAAGTGTCTGCGGACACATTTGAACCCAGGACTTGGCTCTCAATTCACCGAGTCACCCAACTGCCTCCAAAATGGTTCATTCTTGAAAGAAAATTGAAAAAAGTTACTTTTCTTTTGATGAGTTTCATGAATGATTCCAGTCATCCAAGTATCCCTGAAACTCATAAATTCTTTTAGATGGTTTCTGAGGAACTGAAGCTAACATGAGAAAAATGTTCCCTAGAAACTTACTCAGTCACCTGTGGGGAAACAATAACAGCAGATTCTAAAGAATGCCAGAAAATGAGTCCATGAATTTGTAAGAACACATATTTCTATATATATGATATGTCTGAGGAAGCAGAGACAGTTCTGTACTTGCTACCTCTGGGCTAAGCCATATTATCCTCCTTGAGGGCTGGTTGTTTCTCTCAAGCTCGGTGCCCACCATAAATACTTGTTGGCTAACTGGATTGATAAATGGAATTGTTTACACACTCGTTGCTAGGGGAGCTTGTTTTGAAACTTAGGAAGTAAAATTATGTAAGTCTCAAGAAAGAAAAAGAAGTCTAAATATTAAATGTATAAAGGTGGTGAAATGGAAAGATTGGTAGGCCTAAGCTGAGGTATCTGTTAACTTTTACTGCTGCTTTTTGACTGCTGGCTGACCATTCTGAGTTTCAAGGCAACTGAAGAGTTGATTCAAAAGAAATGACTGGTGGTTCCCTTAAGAGGGCCAAACACTCAACAGCCAATAAGAGATCATAGAACATAGAACAACTGTCAGGTTACCAAGGAATCAGGAGGATTATAAATAAAGGGAGGAGACTGGGGAGGTCATTCCTGCAAAGGAAACCAAGGAGGTAGGATGTGTTAAGGGTTGGAAGGGTGGCAGTTTGATAAATTGTGGAATTATTTGTTTTAGAGTAGTTGCTGGGAATTTCTTTTTGTTGTGGAATGGTTTGATATGGAATTGGTGATTTTTGATGTATACATTTTTAAAAAATATTGATAAACAGAATTCTAAAGGGGACCTCAGAGATTTTGTCCATTTTCAAAGGAATTGAAGATTATTGAGGAATCTATAAATATTATAAAATACTATGGCAGGTTCCAGGGGGAAAATATATCCTAACCAATATCTTCTAACGTGTTTTCTTTTTTATTTTAATTCTTTTTCTTTTTAACTTTTAAACATTATTTCATGTTTTCTGTTTCATATGATTTTCACAATTTTGGTCAGTCCTCTAGTGAAAAAATATAAGAATATTGGGGAAAGAAGGAGTGGGATAGATCCTGGAAATTCATCTTTATATAAATATTTAGAAACAGAAACCAATCTATATGTATGTACTACATTTAAATAAATATATATAAGTCTGAATATAAAGATTATATCCAATTAATATCAATTATTAATTAATGATTATCAATTAGTAATTGTCACTAACCAGTAATTGATTAATTAATGATCATCAAGGTGTAATAATCAAAAATTAATAATTGGTTAATATAAATTATTTATTATAAATCACTAAATTATTGAATTATTTTAATTTTATTTATATACATTTGATTAATTAATTTATTTTTAATAAATTTTATTTTTATATATTTATATATTATTTATTAAATTGTTTATTTTAATTTATTTTAAGATAACTTATAAATTCATGTAATTTAATTTTTATAGGTATTTTAATTCAATTATTTATTAAAATAATAAATAAAATATAATATTATTTATTAATTAGTGACAGCCATTAATTGATGATCATTAATTAATAACTGGCAATGATTATTTTTTTAACCCTCATTAATATTAAACAATTATTGGTTAATCAGCATTGATTAAAATTAATCTTAATCAATTAATAAGTAATGATCATTAATGAATCTATTCATGATCATTGATTACTAATTATATTAAGTGAATTTAATGGATGGTTATTAATTAATAATTGATCATCATAATTATTCATAATAATTATTAAGTGATATTAAGTAATTATTGATTAATGGTGATTGATATTAATTATTTTATAGTCATTATTATTAATTACATCAAACAATGATTGATTTATTTCATGAATTAACATTAACCAATTATTATTTGATAATGTTTAATAATTAATATTAACAGATTATTGATGATCATCAATTTATCTTTAATAAATACTTGTTTAATATTAAATAATAATGATTGTGGAAAATAATAATGAATAATGATCATCAATTAGTATATGTCCCTAATTAATAATTGATTAATATTAATTATTGATTATTAAATTATTGTATTTTAGAGTATATTTAATTAATTTATTTATTTTTAAATACATTTTCTTTTTATATATGTATATAAATATATTTTATTCATTTTTGAATTTAATTTTATTTATTTATTAATTTATTTAATTTAACTTTTAAATCAATTTAAATAAAGTATATATTAACTTATTAAAATAGTAAAGTATTAATCATTAAATATTGATTGATGTTATTACTAATTAATGACAATTGCTAATTGATTATTATTAATTAAAATCTTTTAGTATTTACTATTAATGAATTAACAATAATTAATAATAAATATCAATTATTAATTAATGGTTGAGAATTAATAGTCAATTAATAACAATTATTAATTAATAATAATTATTAATGATAATCAATCAATAATTGATTATGTAATAATTAAATTATTATAATATAATGTGTTATGTTGTATAAATATAATAATATGACAGGATAGGATAGGATATAATCATTATATTATAAATTCTGATTAATTGAAGATAATAATTTATTAATGATCATTAATAATTAGAATTCATTAATTAATATTAATATTTAATTAACATTAAAGGATGGTTTTAGAATATAAAGAAAAGAATGTGAGTCAATGTGCCTTGTACCACTTACCATAAACATTAATTAGGCTATAGCAAAATTGTATATACCTTTAGAATTCCTCCCCTTCCATTAGGTATAATGCTGATTTTCCCCCCTCAAATTTAATCAACATACAGGAGTAAATTTGAACATATGAGATACATTGTGAATGGAAATATTATTCTTGTGTATCTTGGGGTCTAACACTAAGATAAAAAGAATTTTTAAGGGGCGTATCAATTAATGTCAAAAGACTGATCAAGAAAACTAATTTTTCTAAATAAAATTAACACACCACTGTACTTTGAAATTATTTATATTTTGTTGCCCATGCACTTAAATTTTTTTTTAATTTTTTTCAAGTAAAGATCGAATATTTTCTTGTTCAAGAAGCTTGTTGATAGCTTTTAATCTTCTCTGTGAAAAAATGATGCAAAGAAGAGTCCAGAACCTCGATTTATTTTCTTGTCAAATAGACAAAGGTAAGCTTTAACTATAAAATTGCTTATTTCATACATGTATGCCATTTTTCATCAATTTTATTTTTATTAATTTGTTTTTCACATCAATAAACATCAAATATAGAAAATATTAAAAACATTAGGAATAATTCCCAAATGAAGATTAAGGAGTGTAAGTTTAACTGATTAATATTTTTGATATCATAACTTTTAAAATAATTTCAGAAAGGTGAGTTATATTAATAAGGCACTATTTCCATTGATATTCTTGTCCTTGTTTAGTGAAAAATAATATGATAGAAGATGATCTAACCATACCAGATATCAAAGTGTATTATTATAAAGTACTTATCTTCAAACTAATCTATTATTGATGAAGAAAGAGTAGTGGATCCGTGGAATAGAGTAGGTACACACAATATGCACAGTAGAAATGACTTTAGTAATGTTGTGTTTCTTACATGCAAAAATCCATATTTTAGGATCAAGAACTCACTGGGTCAAAAACTGCTGAGAAAACCAGAAAGCATTTTGGCAGAAACTAGATGTAGACCAATGCCGCACATCATGTATCAAGATAAGGTCAAAGTGGCATTTGATTTATGCATTCAGGGTAATGCCAGATTTAAATTAGGGGAAAAAGAATTATCAAATAAAGGACAGAGAACATTATAGGAGGTGCAATGGATCATTTTCATTACCTTTAAAAGTTTTCCACACAAAACCAGAGGGAAAGAAGAAAAATGGGAAAAAATTTAAAGATCTGATTAAGGCCTCATTTCTCAAAGATATAGAGCACTGGATCAACTTTATAAAGAATACAGGTTGTTCCCCAATTCATAGATGCTAAAATTATATGAATAATCAGTTTTCAGATGAAGAAATAAAAACTGTCTCTAGCCACATAAAAAAGCACTAAATCACTATGAAGAATACAAATTTAAACAACTCTTACTTTTCATGCCTATCAAATTTTCTTAACGAGACAGGAAAGGAAAATGAAAAATGTTGGAGGTGATGGGGGAATATTTGAGACACTAAGGTACAGATGGTGGAATTGTGAACTGATTCATCTATTCTAGAGAACAATGTGGACATATGCTCAAGGAGCTATACAATTGTGCATATTCTTTGACTTGGCAATATCACGACTAAGACAGTATCCCAAAGAGATTAGAAAATTTTAAAAGATGAAAAAAAAATGTCCCTATATGTACAAAATAATTTATGGCAGGTCTTTTTTGTGTTGAAGAACTTAAAATTTCAGGGATAACATTCAATTGTGAAATGGCTGAAAAATTTGTGGTATGTGATTGCAACAATATTATTGTGCTACATGAAATGATGATTAAGATGATTTCAAAAAACCTGGAACACTTATATGAACTGATACATAATGAAGGGAGCAGAAGCAGAACACTGGGTGCATGAACAGCAATGCTATGCAATGATCAACTGTAAATGACTTTGCTATGCCCAGAAATACAAAGATTGAAAGACAGTTCTGAAAAACTGAAAAATGTTATCCACTTACAGTGTAAAAGGTGATGGAATCTAAATGCAGAGCAAAACATATTGTTTTTTACTTTATTTTCCTTTTTTCCTGGTATGTTTTATTTCTCAACATGATGAATGAGGAAGGAAATATGTTTTACATGACTGCATATGTATAATCTTTATCAAATTGCTTACCTTTTTAATGAGGTTGGAGACCAGGGTGAGTAGGAAAGAATTTGGAACTTAAAATAGATTTTATATGTCCTTAGAAAAAATTTTAATCATTAAAAATATTTTAATGTGCTTATATGCTGAAAGGTAGAAAGTTCAGCAACATCATTGGTCTAGGGGAGACTGTAAACAGAGTCAGATATATATATATCTATATATATATATATATATATATATCTATATATATATATATATATATATATTGCTAATTATTAAGGAAAAGATACCGGTAAAGTATAAGTGGATGGCTTATAATTCCATTGCAAACCTAGAGTGACCAGGCCAACTGTACTGGGAGGAAATTTTATTCTTACTGTTGCTTCAGATGTTTTAGGCTTTCATTATTATTACAATTATTATTTTTGTATTTATAGGTGACAACGAACTGGGGCTTTGTACTTGTATCTTCTTTGATCCAGCAGATGAGGATGGAAAGGAACCAGGGGTTTTTATAACTGAAATTATTGAAGGAGGTGCAGTTCACAAACTTGGATGGTGAGTTTGGTTTTGTAATTTTATAAGAATTGACTTTGTAGGGAGGATTTAACTTCATTCTAAAAAGGGTTAATATTGTAAACATGGAAAGTGACTACACAAATAAAATCTCTGAAAAATACAGAAATATCAACTTTAAAAATATTGTCATGACCAAGCTAGTAAGGAAATGGAATTGGCTTGGAAACAAAGATTCTATAATTCCACTCCAACTTGGTCTGTAAACTGTGACTTTATTCTTGATAATTGAGAAGGTCTTTAAT
The DNA here is from genome assembly GCF_027887165.1 of Monodelphis domestica. NCBI lineage: Eukaryota > Metazoa > Chordata > Mammalia > Didelphimorphia > Didelphidae > Monodelphis > Monodelphis domestica. The sequence continues at coordinate 34,485,054 of NC_077230.1, forward strand.
AATTGCCATAATGAGCCCATTGTAAACATGTGCCCAGCTATTTCCAAATCAGGTCAAATTAACAAGTATTTATAAATCTATACCATTCCAGAACCTGTGCTCTCCATGAAGGGATATAAAGAAAGTGGGAAAATAGATCTTGATTTGGAGAAATGAAAAACTGAATTGACTAGGCAACAAACAAATTACTATTGTGTGCAGAAAAGATCTATACTAAATAAATGTGAGAAAATCTGGGTGTGGGGGATACTTTGGTTGTATTAGAAAAAATGGTATCCATGAGACACTGGCAACTATCTTCAGAGATTATTGAAATTTGACTATACAATAAAATAATTCCTGAATTGAGAGAGGGCTTCCTAGATATAGGAATGTAGGAATATACATTTAAAATATTACTATAAACTGCCCAAAGTGAATCCTTGAGAAAGGAAAAAAATAAGAAATGCAAATAGGTTGCCAAATCATAACTTTAACCTTGTAAGAATTTATTATGCAACTGGGGTCAAATGGTACCCTCTATGTCCTTGCTCATGATGTAATTTTGGACTTTAAAATAGAATTCTTCCTGAGATGACACTCTGTTACATAGAACTGAAAGCAAAAAACGCCATCAGGCTTTCTGTTTCAAAGCCTGAGGCTCATTACTTCTTCATCCCCAACTCACTTAGCCCAGATGGTTTTAGAATTTTTTCCTGCTTCCTAGATTGTAACAGAATTGATTTCTTTAGCTGTCCATCCTGAATATCCCAAATAAATGGTGGAAATTTTCTCCTCTTAACCTCCCAAAGTTGTTTTCTTTTCCTCAGTTTCTATGATGACATTTATCTGTTTATTATCACCCAAGGTCTCTACAATAAAAATATCAACTAGAAGTTTCCTTCTGAATTATCGTCTCCTTACTCAGTCTTCAGTCAGTGGGGCATTGTCTGATACCTCAGAAGAATCATTTGTTTTAGTTTCTGCAGATCCTATTGACTTTCTGAAGAATATTAAAATTGAAACAATACTCTGATAATTGTTTGTAGGAGGGCATCTGTGTTTGTGGATGATTTCTCTTGGATCCTTCTCACTGTGTTTTCCAAGATCTGCCAAAGTCCTTTCCTTTTTCAATCTCATTTCATTATTGAGACTTAGCCAGCTGGAAAGGCTTGGAGTACAGACCCAGTAATGAACACTAATCATCCTTGAAGCCTACTTAAAAAAAAAAATATTCAGGGATGAATCCCTGGAAGAATCCCCAGACAGGCTGCACGGTAATGAAATTATTGAGACACACCAGCCCTCTAAGTCTTCTGATTAATTTGTAGAGAAGTGGTGACTGAAAAATTTGTAAGTGGCAGCCATTATAGTAATGGTATGATGAGTCATTGAAGTCTATCTCTTAAATTAGTACCATATCTTCTAATCATACACATGCATTGGACTTTTAGGTCATAAAAATCTTCAATGTAATTTTAATTACTATGCAATTCTATTTTTCAGTATCCGTGTATTTGACCAGATTATTAAAATAGGTGACATCAATCTAATTGGATTGGATGAAGCAGAAATCGTCTCTACTTTTAAAAAAATGGACGATTCTCCTTTCCAGTAAGTAAATTTTCCCACATTTCTTTAAGATGCAGAGATTGCTAGATGATTGTTTTTGATTTGGAAATTTCTTTAGCAATGTGTTCAAACAGAAAAATTGGGGAGAAAGAAAGCCTAATTAACATGTTTAAATAGTTTCTCTTTTTGTCTTCTTTTGCTAAGAAATGACCCTCTTTTTTTCTGTTCAGCAGTTCACAAGATATTTTAGGACCCATTTGCACCTTCCTTTCTGAATACTCTATCACATCTCAAGCAAACCCTTGATTTTCATTTGCATTTATTTTTAGTTAATGAATTTTTATTTTCTTGGCAAATAATGCTCCTTGAACCTGAAGAGGTTTTTTTGTTTTGTTTTGTTTTGTTTTGTTTTTGTAAGAATGAAAGCTTAGCTGAATTTCCCCATTCTGCTCTTTGCATGGCTATGTCTTAATCCAATGTACATAAATTAAATGTGGATATTTTGTACCTAGGATTGAAATTGGCCGCGAACCACCTGAAGTGAAGTCAGAACTTATCGAACTCCTCGAGTTGTCAGAGGAAAGGAAGAAATATTTTATGGATTCGCTCATAGTACAGGTATTATGTGAATCAAATAAAAAAATGCAGAAACGCAAAATTCTTTCTTTTTTTATCATAACAATATTAAAATAAAATTTTTGTTCTTTAAAACGTTTCCTTTCCTACTCTTCAGTAACTTCATCTTAATTTATTACATACTTTTTTATTGTTGCTCTTTTATGCAATTTTATCAATGTCTCTGAGATTTACATTCTAATCTTCTCTGATGTACTCCAACCTTCACCACTGAATTATCATTTGTAGTATAGAGAATGAATTAAGCAAAACTGAACAATAAATACAGCAACTGAATCTGATAGTTTTGCTCCTTTCTGAACAACGGAGATATATACATGTGTGTATGTGTATGTATATTTTTATATCTCTAGCTTTTGTCCCAGTCTAAGATTTTCCATTACAATTAGTCAGAGGATGGCAATCTTTTAATGCTGCTTTAATTTACCTTAGTTTTAAAGAGCCTTCTGTTTCTGCTTACTTTACATTATTTAATATGGGTTTTTTAATGTCTTGTAGAATTCTTATTGTTAATTTCAAAAACTTAATAATATCTCATTATATAATATATCACAGCATTTGTTCAGGTTTTCCCAAATTAACGGACACTTTGTATTCAGACAAAGAATGTGTAAGTGTACACATATTCCCTTGATTTCCTGCCTTTGATGACTTTGGGGTTTCACTTCTATTCTAGTTGCATTGATTTTGTTCGTGTTAAATCTTTCTCAGTAGTGCAAAATTCCTATTTTTTCTTTTATTATGATCACAAACCCCCTAGTTTTTTTACCATCAATATGCCTCACAAATATTGGTCTAAGAGGTCTTATTCCTGTTGTTTTTCTAATTTTGAATGCTGTATGGGTATTGGTTGATATTAAGGTTGTATATGCAACTTGAATTCATTATGGTAAATTTTATAGCCCTTTCCTATTCAAACTTTCATTTGTATCACATGATTTCCAGTTTTTCTCAGGCCTTCCAGAATACAGAATCCTTCCTCTCTCATTTTTGTTTTTGGGTTTTTGAACACCTGGATTGCCGAGTTAATTATCTTCTGGGACTTCCTCATGGTAGAATATTTTATGAACTCTTAATTATTGTCAAGTAATCCTGAGTAATTTTATTAATTTTGAAGGTTCAGTTTGAGGACCTGTTAATTTTAGACCTCTTTTATTATTCTTGTTTTTAACATTTCCATTAAGATTACTTTTCACAACAATCTCTGACCAACAATCTTTTTTCTTATGTCTTTCTGTATCCTATCTCTAAGGCTTTCCCCAAAATGCTGGTCTACCAATCTGTAAGCCCCTGGAGGTGAAGGAATGTTTTATCTTTATATCCCCAGGACAACACACGGACTTGCACTTTTTAGATGCTTAAGAAATTATGATAGAATTAGTTGTTCATGTTGTTATGCTGATGCATAAGCAGGCTCTTGCTTTTTATTCTGTGCTATTTTGCTAGATGTTTTGGCAAACTCTTTAAAATGTTTTACTATAATTTTGAAATGACCATCCTTCCTCTAATAATGATAATGTCTTTGGAAGAAAGATCAAAGAATATATTTAATCTTTCAAAGTGTGTATATGGGTATATTGGTATATATTTCATTTTGCAAAAAGTATAAAAGTATTTACTACTGCCTCCTTAAAACCTCTTTCCTATCCAATTATGAAATCTTTAAACATTAGCACATTAGGAGAGTGGATTTTGTTTGTTTATTTTAAGCATGTTCTTGAGATTTCTTAGCTTTAGGCCTATATTGTAATTACACTTTCTAAACATTTTCTCCATTTAAAGGAAAAAATTAGAGATATCACTATTGTGAGAGGACAAGCAAGTATTTGTAGAAGTCCAAGAGTACCATGGTACTGGATGGCCAGGTATATATATATGTGTATATATAGGTATAAAGATATATATGTAAGCTTTTATTGAATATGTAAACTAGTGGTTTTTTTAGACAAAACTTAGTGAAAGGTTAATAATAAAATAACAATATGCTTTTGCCTCTAAATTCCATTTACTGGGAAGATTTCCAAATTGGAGACTCAATTTAAAAAATGTATATATTCAGTGGGTTTTTTGGATAATATTTTCCTGATGAGGAATGGCCTCATCATTTCTGGCTTATAAATATATAGAATGAAATAATATAATGCATTAAAATAAGTAAATATCAGGAATAGAAGAAATCTCGAAACATCTTGATACACTTTGATGTATAGCAAATAGAACAGATAAAAACAAAAACAAAAAGAATGTTTTTTTTAACTTTACCTTCTGTCCTATAATTGAAGCTAAGTGTCAGTTCCAAAGCATAAGAACCAGCTCTCCTCCCACTACTGCTGCTGCCACCCACCACCAGATCTTAGCAGTGGTTTCTCCTCCCCCTGCATGCTCTTGGGAAGAGTGCTCAGCTGCAGTCTCCCACTGCTATTTCTGATTCAAGTGTCTGCACAGAGGGTGAGATTCCCGAATTTTTGGCCAGTCTTTTCCCCACTCCAGGTGGGTTTTTGAGCCTGTGCTAGCCATTTTTCAATGAGGAAAAGTGACACCATGCTATTCAGCACCACCCCCTTTTAGTTTATAAGCTGAATTTCTTAAACTGACACTTGGCACCCGGCTTGCAACTCAGGATTTTTTTCACAGGAAAGGGGACCCCTCTGCTGTTTTTTTTTTGAGAGCACATTAACACAAATCAATGGATTTTAGATTTTATTTTTCTGCCTCCTACCCAAAACATCGAGGACTAATCTTTCTTTCATATGAAAATATGCTATTGTTCTCCCTTGAAGTTTTGCCCTACTTTGAATTTACTCTTTAAATAAAATCCATTCAGTCTTCCCTTTTTTTTTTTTTTGGGAGGAAAAATGCTTTTACAAAGCATGCTAGGTATTCTCACAGAACAGTTTGAATTGCTTGATCTCTAACTAGTGCATATTAGTTCTTGTTTTTTTTTTTACTAGCAGTTTGTATTTGCACTGCATATTTCCCATTTTGTTTGCTTCTCAAGAATATGTAACAGGCTAGGGGGCAGCTGGGTAGCTCAGTGGATTGAAAGCCAGCCCTAGAGACGGGAGGTCCTAGGTTCAAATCTGGCCTCAGACACTTCCCAGATGTGTGACCATGGGCAAGTCACTTGACCCCCATTGCCTAGCCCTTACCACTCTTCTGCCTTGGAGCCAATACTCAGTATTGACTCCAAGAAGGAAGGTAAGGGTTTAAAAAAAAAAAGACTATGCAACAGGCTAGACTGCTTAAATTAGAGACCAAACTGAAATATTCTGACAAAGTGTTATGGGGTTCAGATGTGTACCCCTGGGGTTCAGGAAGGATACCTTTGGCAAGAATGCAAGACTCCAAAATTTAGCTTAAAAACAAAACGAGAAATTTATTAGTTTAGGAGGCAATGTTGAGAATGGCCAGGAGGATAGCAAGGTTGAGCAGCAAGATGGGGAGCAGTTCCTTGGGAGGACAGCATGAAAGGAAAGGCTGCTCCCCTAAGGACAGCATAGATGGAAAAGCTGTCCCCCCAGACGACATCAGTTCTGGGGATTTTGTACTCTTTACAACAGATGCTATGTCATGGTGTGGACATGACCTAGAGTGTTAATAATCACTTAGGCATTTGGTGGGGTTGAGGTGGTCATCTGACTTGGGTCTGCCTGGAGGCATGAAGATTCCTTAACAAAAAGATATCTTGAGATATAGCCTGATAGGATCTTGGTGTAGCCTGGAGGTGCGTCTCTCTGTCCAAAATAGTTTGCCTGAGGTTCTTGGGGTACAGTGCCCATGTCAAAAGTTTTGATATTCTTAAATATTCTCAACACACAGAGTAGAGAATCCTGCCCATTGCTTCTATCAGAAATTTCCGAGTTCTGACAAATGAAGTGCAAATAGTTAATAAATAGTGCGGAGGGGAATAAACTTTAAAAGAGATCTGGAAGTTTATTGTTTCCTAACTACTTTTAATTTATTAACCTCCATGAGAGTTAAAAGAAGTCTATTGGAATTGGAGAAAAGGATTTTTCACGTCCCTGCCTATGTATTTGTTACGCTTATTTGCTGATTGCTTGTGTTGAGTTAATTTTTTTAAAGTTCATATGTTAATCAAATCAATATCTTTCTGATATACTGAATCATTTCAAGCTAATGTTTTTGCCTATTAGATATATTCTATTATATTGATTTTTGTACCTTTCCCCTCTGACTGTACTGAAGAACATCATTATGAAAGCCCATAAACACCTTTTTCAGTGGCAAAATCATAACTCATTAGGGGTGTGCTGCATTTGTCACATAGATAATGGATGGACTTCATCACAACTGGTTACAACTTGTATACAACCTTTAGAGAATTTAATGAGCTAAGAATTTCAATTGCAATTTTAAGAGGTCTACAGAAATTACTTTAGATATCTAGGAGATTTCTGGAATGATATTTAAAATATATATGCATACATATATTTTAAAAAATGTTGAACTAAAAGGTAGAGAACCAAATAGATGTTCCTACCTAGCCTAGAAAGGCTAAGTGACTTGCCCAAGTTAATACCACTAATTAGTGGCAAGTTACAACTAGGTTCTAGAACTAGAACTTGAGTCCAAATCTCTTTAATTCCAAGATGGTTTGATTGCCAGTTGTATGAAACTGCTACCTTTTCTTCCACAGTAACCTGAAATTTGTTATTGGGGCACTGAAAATATTAATAGAAGAAGATCAGGGATGTAGAAAAGACTTCCAAGCTATCTTTGAGCAGGTAAGACAGCACAGTTCCTCCCCATTAATCAAGTTTTATTGAATGTTAGTTGTGTTCACAGTGATAAAAGTGGTGGAAAGCAAAGCAGTCAGTGAGAATGGTGCCCATAATAATGCATGAAATAAATGCTTCCTATTTCATTCATCCATTCTTTTGATCAGTCCAAACAAAACTTTTCAATCTTACTAAAACTCTTCTTGGCCTAAGAGGACTGTTTTATGATAGGTGAATTGACCAAAACTCCCATATCACTACTCTCTGCCTAGTTCTACTTATGACTCTTTAGAAAATCCAGTATGGAAATCATTTGGGAACCCCAGCCTACTACTACTACTAATCCATGAATTGTGTCTACTTGATCAAGAGAAAGGATCATCGGCTGGGGTATCCTTCTTCCTTGCTTCCCTTACTCCGTTGCAGCTATTAACTACTCTTACGTCTTAAGATGTGAATCAGTAACTTTCTTCCTTCTGAAGTGAAGAAGGCCCACCAGGCTTTTTTTATTATTATTTTCTCTGTGAATGTGCCTCTGAAGTCTGCTAGAATGTAGGCCTTACAATCGATTTCCCCTACTTTTATGCTATCATTGTAACTACTAATTGAAGTACCTCTGGATGTGTGCAAAATGCTGCTAAGCGCTGGAGACATAAAGAGAAAAAATGAAACATTTCCTGATCTTGAGACACTCTTACTCGATACTCTAAGTGGAAAGTACAACATTTAAAATAAGGTTCAGCTGAAGCACAAGATGGAATGCTTCAGAAGTCCTGGGGTCTCAGTGGTAGAATGGATGGAATGGATAGCAAGCGCCATTTGGAAATGATTTCACAAAGATTAGTTAGACTGGTTCTGCCATCTATCACATCAATAAATTCTTTTTGTATTTGAGGATTAAACCCAGTGTCTCGGTCACATATTATCAAGGCTTTCCTGTTGTTATTGGATAAAGTCTAAACCCAGTACCTTCCATACTCTGACACCAGAGGGTTCCATACTTAATTCCCAGAGTACCATGACATAAATTTTTTATTATATATATATGCATATATCTATATCTATATCTTTGTAGTCATATAAATCTTATATACCCAGAGCTTAGCTGAGGACCAGAAGACCAGACATGGAAGAAGCTCTTAGTAGTGAATATCATTTTTCCTTTTTTCTATACACATGTAAATCTGTGTGTCTGTATATACATATATATGCACATAAATGCATGCACACATTTATTTATATATGTGTATGTGTGTATGTGTCGATATCTATACCTCTATCTAAGGCCAGGTTACTTACTCATCAGACCTGCCCTAACATTCTTCTAGTTTGCAAAAGGGCTTGTCACTGTAATTTCTCAGCTATTATGGTATTTCCACTGACTGTTTTTGAACATCTCTTGGAGTCCATTTTACTAAATTACAATCCTCCTAGAAGCAGAAACTCTCTTTCCCCCTGTATATACAGAACTATGCAGGAAGAGAAGCTTCATTTTGTAGTGTTAGGAAGTGATATGTATTGAAGTGGTCCCCCTGATGTCCATCCTGGATGTCTGAAGCTCACCAGGTCAGTAACATCTTACTGCTTTTGGCAGCTTCCTGCAACTAAATGGCAGTGAAGGTGTCACCTTGCCTTGAAAAACACAATTCTTAACTGGGAGAGCTTTTAAGCTTTGGATTCTATCCCTAACCTCATTCCTATCTACATGATATCTCTTTCCCTCTTCCCATTCCCATCCATGTCCCCATCTCAGTTCCCAAACCTATCCCTGTCTCTAATCTCATGTAAATCTCTCGTCCTATCCTGATTGGTTTTACTCAATAGCTACTAGTCATGGAATTTGTGCATATGTTTTTGAATGTAATAGATCTGAAGGGGTCATTTGAGAATAAAGAGGTCAGATAAGTGGCTAGCAGGAATAAATGAGATGGTTGTGACTGTTGGAGAGGAAAAGGATTGAATAACGTGTAATTAATAGATTTATTTTGGTTCATTTGGTAAATTTCAGGCTAACATTTTTCAAGACAAATATAAAGACATGAACACATACAAAGTGAATATGGAACAGAAACCTGATGAATCAAATAAAGAAGGCACATTTTTACCATTGGCCCCAGAAGAAGAATTATTACTAGAACAATTTAAAATAAAACCTAACGAGATAAAAAATGAAGATTTATCACCAGGGCAATTATTAGCCCAAGGGGATTTCAATTCAGGTAAGACATATATCCTTGCTCAAAACATTTGACCCTAAAGTTTTCTGATAGAAAAGAGAAATTTGGAACAAATGTTTCTATCACTCACCGAATCTCTGGTCTCTATTCCTTTTCCCTTCATATCTCTAATAATGAGAATGCTAGCTGCTTTATAAGGCTTTCTCAACTATTGGTGATCCCTCTCTTGGTGATTGAACTATAAGGGACCTTGGAAATATTCTACTATAACATTTTAATTGCTATAGAAATCTATCCTATATGTATGTCAGAATGTCATTTAGCTTCTGCCTCAAAATATGCCGTGATAGGAAACTCATTTTCTCAACATCCAGGCCACACTATTGCTAAATTACTTAAGCTTTTAGAAAAGATTTCAGTACAATTTTTTTTGCTCAGGCTTTTTTTTTATAATTTAGTCCTTTTCCCTTCTTTTGAAATAATACAGAAAAAGATCTTGTTCCTCTTTCCCTATTACTATCCATTTGACCTATAAAATCAACTTATTTTCCACCTAAGACTTTTTTTTAATCTCTATGATCATGTTTAGCCTGAAGACAATCTTTATATGATTTCTTATTACATCGTTGGGACATGGTTTTGTTTAGAGTCTATTATCCATCCTACTTTAATGACATCCATTTTGGTTTATCAACATTCTGTTGGTCTCATTGCAACAAAATCTTTTTTTTTTAATTCAATTACTTATAGGAATAATTTTGGCCATTTCTTTTGACATTTTAAAATTCAGATACCCCCATCTCCCTTTCCCTACCTGAGGGGGTGAAGAATCTGATATAGGTTATACTCATACTATTATGTAATACCTATTTCCATATGGTTCCCATCATGATAGACACATAACACACATGTTCAATAGAAATCTCATGAAGATTTATAATATAACTTATAATTTATAATATAACTATTATAGTGGAAGATGTCAAGTTTTGATCTACACTCAGATTTTTTTTTTGTAGCTTCCTTGACCATTGATAGTATGTTATTCATGTGTTACCTTGGAAGCTTAATGATAATGATTTAGTCCTTCACAGTTGATCATTGTATAATATTTCTGTTATAGTCTCTAGTTATAGTTGTTCTGCTCACTTTTTCTGAATTCATCCTGTTCATTGTTCCTTATGGCATAATAGTAATCCATTACAACCATATTCCACAGCTTGATCATTCAACCACTAAATAATGGACAACCCCTCAGTTTCCAATTCTTTGCCACTATAAAAAGAGCTGATAATAATATTTTGGCACAGTTAATTCCTTTTATTCTATCTTTGATCCATTTGGGTGAGATTGTTGTATAGACCTTTGGGTATTGTTTCATATAAGTCTCTAGAATGGTTGTATCGATTCACACTATCACCAATGAAGTTTATTAGTGTTCCAATTTTCCCACCTCCTCTTCAACATTTATCATTTTCCATTTTGGTCATGTTAGCTAATCTGAAGGGTATGAGATCATTTTGCAGAGTTGGCTTAATTTTCATTTCTTTCATCAATAGTGATTGGGAATTTTTTAAAATATGGCTATGTAAAGTTTTAATCTCTTCTGAGAAATGCCTATTCAAATCCTTTGACCATTTCTCAATTGAGGAATGTTGTGTATTATAAATTTGACTCAGTTCTCTTTATATTTAAGAAATGAGACTTTTATCAAAAATTGCTATAAATTTTTCCTCAGAATTTGTTTTTTCATTTCTAATCTTAAGTACATTTGTTTTATTTGTGCGAAACCTTTTTAATATAATGAAATCAAAATGCCCTTTTAATCAAGTATGCCGATGATTTATTTATTTTATTTTTTCATAAAACAAACTATTTGTCTTATTTTATTAGTTCTATGGTTTTCTTACTTTCAATCTATTCATCCCTTGCTTGATTTTCATGATTTCCAATTTGCTGTTTAATTGAGGATTTTTAAATTTGTCCTTTTCTAGGATTTTTAGTTGTATCACCAATTCGCTTATGACCTGCTTTTTTTCTACTTTACCTGATATAAGCAATAAGAGATGTGAATTTTCCTCTAAGTACGGCTTTGGCTACATGCTAAAAAATTTGATATGTTGTCTCCTTATAATCATTGTCTTTAATGAAATTATTGATTGTTTCTATGATTCATTCTTTGACCCATTTATTCTTTAGGCAAAAATTTGTTTATATCTATCATATGCCATACGCCATAAATTTATTTATTGGCAAATAGAGAAGGTTTCCTATTTTAGCTATAAATATCACTTGTATAAATTGTTCATTAGAAAACACCTTTTTCCTGGGTGCCATCCATTACTTGCATTCCTTTTGCACTGTGAATCTGTGAACATTTGGAGTATCACTGTCATTGCTAACAGAAGGAAATCTGGTTCAGCCTTATGAATCTGAGATCTGGAAGAATGAATACTGGTGAATTGAGCAACAGTTGGAAAATGAATGCTGTACTTCAGGGGCTGACTTTTTTTTGGCTGCCAAGTACCAACAATTAATATGATTGTTGTTCAGAGAATATTAGAACCTCTAGTGTGAGGGCTTGCTGAACACTTTTCAGGGCTGCTTATCTACCTTTGGTGTCTACTTGTCACTCAGCTCTCACCTGTGGTTCCAAAAAGTTGTAGCATGTGGAGCAGCCTGTTAAAACTGAACAGATGGGTTAAGTTAGGTTGATATCTACTCCAGGCTTGTGAAGACCTCCTCCTGGAATAGGTGGATGAGAAAATTTGCTTCAGTAGCCATGAATGTAGCTGAAGTAAGCACTGTGGAGTGCGTAGAGTTTGGTTGGACATCTAAGACACTAAAGTCATTTAGGTTCAGTGTCAATCAACTAGGTTCAGTGTCAGTTATCCAGACTTTTGTCTTGCCAAAGGATTTAGATGATTCTGCAAGAAAGAGTGAGGCTGACAATTTTGTGCAACTCACTTAAATCCAATTCATACACAAGTGAAGATATTACTCTGTGATGTCACTGGTACTTTTCAAACATAAGGATCACCACCACCACTGCCAACTGATTAATCAACATTTTTGACTGTCTCATCCTTTTAAGTCTTCTTCAATCTAGCTTTACTTGTTTTAAACTGCCCTTGCAGCGGGACTAGTATTTTCTTGGTAGATATCCTAGATCATCAGTCTTAGAAGGAACCTCAAAGACCACCCACTTTAATCCCTTCATTTTGTAGGTGAGAAAAATGAGGCCCGGAGAAGATATTCAGATAGTTACCTTCCCAGCGGTGACTTCATGGCTTCTGGCTCTAAAATCAAGGCCAAAGGTAGGTTCTTCACTTTATAAGATGTCTAAGCCTTGGTCAGCAATAGTAACCAATGAAAGATTGCTGTTGTCCCTTGCTAATCCTAGTAAAATATTTGTGTACTGTTGTACTCATTGAATTATTTATTTTTCTTAGAGACCCAAATAAAAAAAGAAAAAGAAGAAGAAGAAATAGTAGTGGAGGAAGAGATTATTAGCACTGGAAAACCTACAGAGGGAAAGGCTAAAAAGGGATTTTCCTGGTTCCGGTAAGAGATGTACTTTTTATATATGGATAACAATATTCTTAATAAACAAAACATTTTATTTCTCCTGGAATTTACCTCTTTGGCTACTGTTTGCTATGTTTTTTGCCCCTTTCTACAAAAGAACTTCATTATTTATATGAATTTTCTCAGTTGTTCACATCTTCCTCAAATGGGTGCTGGCATAGAGTAAAGGTGTCAAATTCACAGTTTATGGATGTGACCCAGAGAGATCCATTTCTTTTTGAGTCTGATAATAACAACTTAGTGGGAAAAGTATAGGACATGGAATCTGAGTTATCTGCATTCAGACTGGAGTTTTATCACCTAGTCATGTGTTCAAATTCAAGTATTTTCTGATCAATAGGTTACAGACTTCCCATCTATAAAATATTACAAGTTGACATCTAGCGTTACTTCAGATCTAAATCAGTGACCCCCTCGCTCCTTACAAGACAAATCATGTATTAGTTGTGGTTAATGTGGAGGAGGAAGAAGTAGAGAAATGATATTGTGCCATACGCACACATATTTAACTTAACTGGCTTCCATATCTAGTTTTATATTTTTACCTATAGCGCCAAATTTGATCTTGCCCCTTCTCTAATACATGTGCTGACATAGCACGTATCCTACAAAAAGTGTAACTCCAAACTCTTTGAACATGTAGCTTTGTCTTTTTTTTCAGAATTGAAATTCATGAAATTTTTATAGTGTGCATCTATTTAAGATCTTTTTTTGTGTCATAGTAGAATGTATTTTTGTGTTTTAATAATTATTTCCCTTTCAAATGTTGTATGATTCTAGCAATATCAAAGAACGCAAGCTGTGGAACTTCTTTCATTTTAAAAAACATGACAAACAAGTAAAGAATGTGCACAAGTGGGAAGAAATTGATCAAGAGGTAAATTTTCATTATGTTAAATTTATCAAAGATTTAAGTTTGTTTCCCCATTTAAATTACTAGAGAGTGAGCTTTTTCTTGAATTAGAAAACTATAATTTACCTTGGATTGAGGAGTTAACATTCTGTCATAATTAATAATCAGTATTAATCAGGAATAAAATTACCCGAGTAAGGAGCCAAAGTACCATAGCGGCAACTGTTTGGCCTTGAAGTCACTTTTTTGTTCCCAGAGATCATTCAAGAACCTCTCTCAAGAAAAGGGAATGATTAAGAACTCTTAAAACATTTGAATTCTCTGTATTTGGATGTTCTAAGGACAAAGGATAATTGATTCAACTTTTGGCCTCAGAATATTGTTGGCTGAAAATTTTCTAAAATGATGGCACAGAGTATTGAAATACACTTAACCTAGAGAAAAGTGCAAGTTGAATTGTTATGGGCTGATGCAGGTAGGAAGTGATAACATATTAGGATAATTTTCCCTCCATGAGACAGAAGGGGTCTCTGAAGGGGCTGTACAATATTTAAAAAATAACAGGTAGGTAAAATGGTAAAAGTTTACCAAGAAATACCACTGTCGGTTGTTGGCAAAATAAGAGGAGAGATTGCATGTGTATGTCTTGATTGACTGTGCCTGTGTTACTGAGCAAAAAAAGAACATGAGAGCCACAGATGGGCCAATATGACAATGAAGGAAAATAATAAATGTTGAAGGGGATATGGCAGAATTGGGACACTAATGCATTGCTAGTGGAGTTGTGAATTAATACAAGCATTCTGGAGGGAAATTTGGAATTATGAGCAAAGGGCTCTAAAAGAACACATTTGATCCTTTGATCCAGCAATACCACTGCTGGGTTTGTACTCCAAAGAGATAATAAGGAAAAATGCGTATACAAAATATTCATAGCTGAGCTCTTTGTGGTGGCAAAAATTGGAAAATGAGGGGATGTTCCTCAATTAGGGAATGACTAAACAAATTGTGGTATATGTTGGTGATGGAATACTATTGTGTTATAAGGAATGATGACCTACTTGATTTCTATATGAACTGGAAAGACCTCCATGAACTGAAGCAGAGTGAAATGAGCAGAACCAATCGAATGATATACACTGAAAGTGAAACATTGTAGAACTATCCAACATAATGAACTTTACTACTCGCAGCATACAATAGTCCAGGACATTGCTGAAGGACTTATGAGAAAGAATCCTATCTATATTCAGAGAGAGAACTATGGGAATAGAAATGAAAAAGAAAAACTTAAGACTTAACACTTAGAACTTGTTTATATGAATATATGATTTGGGGTTTGAGCTCTATGGTAAAAATGAATAATATAAAATTAGATATCAAGGGATAACATTTGTACAATCCAGTAGAATTGCTTATTGCTTCTGGGAGGGGAAAAGGTAAAGAAAATGAATCATATAAACTTGAAAAAATATTAAAAATAAAAAAAGAATATGAGGTATGAGGTCAATTGAGAAAATATCTATTGATCTTCACACACATATTTTTACACATACATAAATAAATAGATACACATGTACATATGATTAAGTCCAACTAAAGATTTCATCACCCACCAGGCATTAGGAGGTATTTCTGACCTGCCCAATTTTGTTTGTGCTCTAGCTAGCAAGAATAAAATTCTGAATTGCCTCACATTTGGAATTCTTTTGAATCCTCCAAGGATGGTCCCATCTCTTAATAGATACTGAAAAAGGACCCCCACCACACTGTCTAATGGAGATGGGCATATTTTTTTCAATTTTCTTTTACTTATAAAATAATGAATGGCAATAAAATACAAGCTTTCCTCCAAACCTAAAGGTGACAACATTGAATATATTTAGTATTTGTAATCATGATGGTCAAATTGCCAAAATCTTGTAAAAAAAGTAAGATTTGTTTCCATTTACTTTCTAGAAATATTACCCATCAGTAGAAATAGACAAAAAACTAGGATGCACTTTAATAGTTCCTGACCAGTTTCTCAACTGATATGGTAACCTCAATTGGAAAGTTATGGATATCAGACACTGGAAGATGGAATTGGGGACTTGAGGGTTCTTTGCCTTTATAAGAACCATCACTAGATTCTAAAGTTAGCTAACACCTAGCTAATCTAACTTCTAGTCTTAGAACCTGATGATGACTCTTCCTCTGCCTCCCATGACCCAGAAACCCCAGCAGCTCCTACCAGGCCAAGTTGCCTCAACTTCCTTCCTGGGTGGATATTGGGTAAAGTGGCCTGTGTTCCTGGCCAAAGAAGAGACAAAACTACCTGGGTAAAGGTAGATTTTAGTTCAATTTATTTTGGCCATGGAGAATAACTGAATACACTTTGGATGTAGATAATTTTCCTCTCATCTTGTCTTAACTTGGATTAGGTGGAAACATTTTAGTATTAATACATTCCCTTACAAAGTCATCACTCCTTAAGTGAAAATATATCGAGTATTTTGCCTGTTTTAGAATACTGCTATTTTTAAAAAGGCTCCAAAGTATTTTCATTGCAAAAAATAAAGTTTTTTCCTGGTTTACAAAACTCACTTCAGATCTCTTGTTGTTCTGTGAATTTTTGACATACAGATGAAAGAAAAGGGTGGTGGGGATAAGAAATACAGCAGCCTTGAAAAGCAAAAATTATAAAAAAACGAACTGTGAAAGGAGGGATGATTTTGGAAAAATGGTCTCTAAGGCTCCTTTGAGTTTTTGCTGTCTATGGTTATATTAACATATAGCCATGGAAGCTTTTTAAATATTGTGTCTCTTGATCTCTAGGTATTGGATGATTACTGTCCTTATTCTACTGAAGCCCCTAAAACATTGCCAACACAGTGGACAAATATTGAAGTTGGTAATTGGTTATGGAGCATTGGAATGGAGGAGTATGTTGTAAAATTTTATTGTAAAGGAATAAATGGTGGAAAACTCCTTATACTGGACAATCGCTCGCTAAAAGTAAGTATGCTAATCTAGGTGATATAGATGAATGTTTACAAAAATATAAATTGCCTAGATTAACATATGAAGAAATAGAATTCTTAAATAATCCCATATCAGAAAAAGAAATTGAACAAGCCATCAAGGATCTCCTTAAGAAAAACATCCCCAGGGCCAGATGAATTAACAAGGGAATTCTATCAAACATCAAAGAAAAGCTCAAAGTTCTTTTGGAGAAGAACAAAAGATCAAGGATATCCAGGGAAATAATGAAAAAAAAAAACGCAAAGGAAGGTGGCCTTTGTAGTACCAGATCTCAAACTATGGTAGCCTTTTTAGTACCAGATCTCAAACTATACTATAAAGCAGTGGTCATCAAAACAATTTGGTAATGGCTAAGAGGGAGAAAGGAGGATCAGTGGAATAGACATGGGTTAAGTGACCTCAGCAAGACAGTCTATGACAAGCCCAAACATCATAGCTTTTGGGACAAAATGTAAAATAAATAATTTTGATTACATCAAATTAAAAAAGTTTTGTACAAACAAAATCAATGCAACAAAAATTAGAAGGGAAGTAACAAATTGGGAAACAATCTTCATAACAAAATCTCTGACAAAAGTCTAATTACTCAAATTGACAAAGAAGTAAATCAATTGTCCAAAAAAATCAAGCCATTCTATAATTAATAAATGAGCAAGGGACATGAATAGGCAATTTTCAGTCAAAGGAATCAAAACTATTAATAAGCACATGAAACAGTGTTCTAAATCTCTAATAATCAGAGAAATGCAAATCAAAACAACTCACCTCATACCTAGAAGATTGGCTAACATGACAGCAAAAGAAAGTAATGAATGATGGGGAGAGGGGGTGTGGAAAAGTTGGGATATTTGCAATGCTGGTAGACTTGTGAATTGATCCAACCATTCTGGAGGGCCATTTGGAACTATGCCCAAAAGGGGCTAAAAGACTGTCTGCCCATCGATCCAGCCATAACACTGCTGGGTTTGTACCTCAATGAGATAATAAGGAAAAAGACATGTACACGAATATTCGTAGCTGCACTCTTTTTGGTGGCAAAAAATTGGAAAATGAGGGGATGCCCTTCAGTTGGGGAATGGCTGAACAAATTATGGTATATGTTGGTGATAGAATTACTATTGTGCTCAAAGGAATAATAAAATAGAGGAATTCCATGGGAACTGGAAGAGCCTCCAAGAAGTAATGCAGAGTGAAAGGAGCAGAACCAGGAGAACATTGTACACAGAGACTGATACACTGTGGTACAATCGAATGTAATGGATTTTTCCATTAGTGGCAATTCAGTGATCCTGAAGAACCCAGAGGGATCTATGAGAAAGAACACTATTCACATTCAGAAGAAAAACTGTAGGAGTAGAAACACCAAAGAAAAACAACTGCTTGATTACATGGGTCTAGGGGGATATGTTTGGGGATGTAGACCATAAAGGAACATCCTAGTGCAAACATCAACAGCATGGAAACAGGTTATGATCAAGGACACATGTAATACCCAGTGGAATTGAGCATCAGCAATGGGAAGGGTGGGAAGGGGGAGGGGAGGGAGGAATAGTATATGATTTTTGTAACCAAGGATTAATGTTTGAAATTGACCAAATTAAAAAATAAATAAAATGAAATGAAATGAAAAAAAAAAGAGTATATAAGGCCACATTTGAATTAATGACTTTTTAAAAAATTTAATTTATTTAGTCAATTTTTAGAACATTATTCCTTGGTTACAAGAATTATATTCTTCCCCTCCCTGCCCTCTCCCCACCCTTCCTGAATCTGTTGCTCAATTTCATTGGGTATTATATGTATCCTTGATCAGAACCAATTTCTATGTTGTTGGTGTTTGCATTATGATGATCATTTAGAGTCTACCTCCCCAGCCATATCTGAGTTAAGGACCTCTTGTTTCTAGGCCTAGCTCTCAATTTGCTAAGCCACCTGTCATTCTTTTTTAGAACTCTGTGCATTTAAAAAAAAAAACCCACTCTTAACCAGGAAAGCAGTTTTGTAGTTTTTGAACAGTCAGATTAATTTCACTGAAACAGATTAAAAAACATTAATCATGGAAAATGGCAAAATTTCATTTAATTTATAGTAAATAGAATCTCATATTTTATAAGGCCTAAATTGCAAATCCTGGTTAGTATGATACCTTTGTCTTTGACTAGAGATACTTGATCCATGAAATATGATAACTTACTAGACAAAAAAAATTCTTCTTGGATTCATTTATTTCCTAAGAGAATAGAATTTTTAGGGTTTTAAAATATACTTTCTCTCATAACATGTTTCTAGGATTTTCCTAAAATATAGTATTTGATTTAAGTTCCTTTAAGCTGTAAATGTCTGATATTCTGAGCCTTCAATTTTAATTTAATTTTTAATTTTAAAAATAAATTAATAATACATTTAAGTATTGATTGATTTTATTATTCATTCTTTTACTTAAGTAAACAGGAATGTTTTAATTAATTTAATTTTCCATTTAATTTTTTTTCAATTCCGGATTGTTTCAATAGCACAAGCATCATTGGACTCCCATCTAGATAAATAACAATTAATGCATGAAATCCCAAAATGTTTCACAAAGGCAAACTATTATGGTAGTTCCTTAATGTATTTTAGGATTGTACGATGTAATTTTTTACTTCATCCAGACCTAGGGAATATTTTTCTATTGTTGGAAAATCTGTGTTCTTTAAAATGATCCTATAGCAGCTTCATTTTCAGGTTCATTATGTAAAGAATTAGAAAATCTATTCATCTGAATAAGTAGATGCAAAATTACACTTTTAATTTTTCTTTCCAAAGGAAATCGAAGTCAACAGGAAGAAAGACCGCCGGAAAATACTTAAGGCTATTAAGAAAAATAGAGATTTTTTGGAAAAAAATCATATTTGGGTCTTACTATAGAAATTGATGGAAAGAAGACACAGAACCTGAAATATATGGCAAAAATGGAAAATGCAATTACTTTTATTATATTGAATTTTCATCATTTTACTTGTATGTTACTTTTGCTATATGAACTTTTAATCATTTTATTACTGTTATTCTGTTATAATTAACTTTTAATCATTTTGTTACTGTTACTTTTGTTGTTATTAACTTTTAATCATTTCACTTCAATGTTACTTTTGTTATATGAACTTTTAAGGGATTTACTTCCATGTTACTTTTGTTATATGAACTTTTAATCATTTCACTTCTATTTTACTCTTGTTATATGAACTTTTAAGGGATTTTACATCCATGTTGACTTTTGTTATATGAACTTTTAAGGGATTTTACTTACATGTTACATTTGTTCTATGAACTTTTAATCATTTCACTTCTATGTTACTTTTGTTATATGAACTTTTAAGGGATTTTACTTCCATATTACTTTTGTTATATGAACTTTTAATCATTTTATTACTGTTATTCTGTTATTATTAACTTTTAATCATTTTATTACTGTTACTATTGTTATTATTAACTTTTAGTCATTTCATTTCCTTGTTACTTTTGTTATATGAACTTTTAAGGGATTTTACTTCCATGTTACTATTGTTATATAAACTTTTAATCATTTTATTACTGTTATTCTGTTATTATTAACTTTTAATCATTTTATTACTGTTACTTTTGTTATTATTAACTTTTAATCATTTCACTTCCATGTTACTTTTGTTATATGAACTTTTAAGGGATTTACTTCCATGTTATTTTTGTTATTATTAATTTAAATCATTTCACTTCTATGTTACTTTTGTTATATGAACTTTTAAGGGATTTTACATCCATGTTGACTTTGGTTATATGAACTTTTAAGGGATTTTACTTCCATGTTACTTTTGTTATATGAACTTTTAATCATTTTATTACTGTTACTTTTGGTATTATTAACTTTTAATCATTTCACTTTCATGTTACATTTGTTCTATGAACCTTTAAGGGATTTTACTTCCATGTTACTTTTGTTATATGAACTTTTAAAGGATTTACTTCCATGTTACTTTTGTTATATGAACTTTTAAGAGATTTTACTTCCATGTTACTTTTTTTATTACTAAGTTTTTAATCATTTCACTTCTTTGTTACTTTTGTTATATGAACTTTTAAGTGATTTACTTCCATGTTACCTTTGTTATATGAACTTTTAATGGATTTTACTTCCATGTAACTTTTGTTATATGAACTTTTAAGGGATTTTCTTCCATTGTTAATTTTGTTATATTTACTTTTAAGGGATTTTACTTCCATGTTACTTTTGTTATATGAACTTTTAATCATTTTATTACCGTTACTTTTGTTATTATTAACTATTAATCATTTCACTTCTATGTTTCTTTTGTTTCATTATTAACTTTTAATTATTTCATTTTTAAGTAAGTATTATTTTGATAGAGGATAATTTTTGCACAGGTTAATAATTGTTAGTATCATACATATAAAATTTGAAAAAATGGTTATAATATGCACGTATACTTTTTTATAAGAACCAATATGGAATTTCCTCCATATGACCATAATGTAAAAAGCAATCATTCTAATCTAACAAAATATTTAGTTATTTTTCCTTTTCAACTTTTCATTGCCACTGCCACCAGCTTTAAAGAATCTGTCTCAAGTATTCTTTATTAGTTCATCATCCCAGAGAACTCAATAGGCTTTAGTCAAGCCCTCATGATGCTCTCTTACTTTTGTTTCAGAATCTATTTAAACAAAAGAAATGCATATAAAAATCTGTACATGTTATAGATTTCCTGTAAGGATACATATTGTTCATGAGAATCTCCTTATTACCTTACTTTTTTGTCATAATCCTCTCCAAATCATATTTTAAGAGCTACAAAGTATAGTTTTATATTCATCACTCTCTTATAGAATTTAGTTTAAATTTCTATCAAAGTATTTTAAATAACAATGAAAATAACTTCATAAAACTTTCCCCCTTAAAATTTCAGTTCATTCTCTCATAAAGGTATAAAAGCTCAGTGGAATAAGGATACCTCTATAGGAATACAGGCAGCACTTATGCTTTGGGACATGGGTGAACAGAACACGTTGGAGGGCAATGAAATTAGAGCTAAGAGATATCCCAAAACTATCCTCATTAAGGACATTGTAACATGTAAGGCATCCATTGATGTTAAGTGAGCAGCCTAGATGTAATCATAAAACTGACTGGACAGGACCCTTCCTCCTGATAGGGAATATTTTAATATGGATACTTGCACACACATATGTATTTCCATTTAAGTGTGTATACACATATATACAATAATCTATACTAAAAAATAAGCATCATATGAAACTGAGAAACACTAGCAGTTATACCAATAAATATAAGAGTAACGAAAAAATACCAACTCTCCCCAATACTATTTGAAATTTTTCTGGAAATCCAATAGTAATAAGAAAGACAAATCCAGGACCTAAAGGGATGAAAACAGGAGTATATCTAGTTATTCTTATTTGCTTATAACTGACAGATGTCTTAGAAAATCCTAAAAAATCAGGAGATATTGTAACTGAGATGAGAATTTATAGCAAATTTCCATTCTACAAAGTAGACCCTCAAAAATCAATTCTATTTCTATATAATAGCCAAAAAGATTCAATGGGTAGTAATAGAGATAAAAATCACATTGTAAATAACTATAAATAGCTGCAAATAACATGTTAGGAACAAACTACTGAAATATACAAACTAATTGTATAAACAACATTATAAAGTGATCCTTCAGGAAGAAAAGAAAACTGTAAATAGCTGGAGGGGAATATTCATTATTCATGACTGGTGATCATAATTTAGGGGAAGTGTCAGTGCTACTCTACTTAACCAATTTCTAGTGCTATGGCAATCAGATTTTTAAAGGTTACATTATGAAATTCAATAGAATTATAACAACTCAAATTAAAAAAATATATATAAAGGGGAATAATGAATGAAGACTGGGAAATATAAAGTCTGTAAATTAAATACTGAGTCCAGACTTCATACTGTTATATGGAAGCAATCACCAAAGCCATACTCTAATGATTAAAATATTGAAAATGAAATTTTGTATATATAGTCAGTGAAGGGTGGTTTAGCATAAATGTTTGTTGTATTGTGACAAAGGCTTTTTTCTATATCAAAAAATTATGTGGTTTAGGTCGTTTTTCTTTTCTATATGATTGTCTTTACTCTTTTCCTTATGTTAAACTATCTTTTGTATTCCCCGCATAAATCTAATTTTTTTAATCACAGATTGGTTTTTGGATCAATCACTGTATTTTGTTGACAGAATTTTACTAAAAATTGTTAAATTAAAATTCATTAAAAGTCTGGACTTCTGTAATTTTTCCTTCCCTTGTTTAAGTGTTAGGATTATAATTATTCAGTGAAATTTAATAGTGCTTTCTCAATGTTTTGAAAATATTTTATGTGTATAGTAATACTATAATTATTCTTTGAAAGTTTGACTCAATTCAAGACTAGGAATTTTTCACCAATATCCCCTGAATTCCCACTTTGGCATGGCATTTCATTTATACTTTGATTTCTTTCTCTCAATTTGATTATTAAAGAACTTTATATGGGATTCTGTTAGTTTGGATATTTAACATGCTCGAAGATTTTTCTCTATTTTGTATTTTCAGTTTTATCATCATAAAATCATATAAAGTTGGAAATTATTTGATTCCAGTTTTGTGTTTTATTATATTTTCTAGATTCTTAATTGGATTTTCTTCCATCTTTCTAATCATGTTGATGATTTGTCAAATTTGTTCATCTTTTTCAAAAAATCAACTTGTAGTTTTATGCATTATTTTCATCATTTGCAAAGTGGATTTTTTACTTAGTTTTCTCTAATTTTTCATAGTTCATTTTTCTATATTTTCTATTTATTAGCTGCGTTTCAGATATTTTAGTATGTTATTTCATCCTTACAATTTCCAATTGCATTTCCTGTTTTACCTAAAAGTTTATCAATTAAAAAGTCATGTTGGTTTTCCAAGTTATGTCTCTTAAAATTGTTTTATATTATTTCAAATTTTTTAAATTGTCTTTTCTTTTTCCTATAAAATGTGGGAAATGAATAATAAACTCTTTTATGAATTTATATTGTCAATCAAATTTCTATATCGGCCATGTTGAAAAAATACGAATGTCTTATTCTGTACTCTTGAGTCTTTAATTCATCAGGAGGTAAATAGTATGCTTTTTCATTAAGCATCTTGAATGATGGTTGGTCATTACACTGATTAGAATTCCTAATTTGTTCAATGTTTTTGTCATTACCATATTGTTCTCCTTGGCTCTGTTTACTTGTCTCTCCTTCACACTTTACAAGTCTTCCCATTATTTTCTCAAACCTTCTTCCGTTATTTATTGAAATACAATACCATTCTATCATATTTCCATCACATAACTTTCAGCCATTCCCCAATTTGTGGGCTTGCCTTCAAATTTCTATCCCTAGCCACATTAAAAAGGTATATAATATATTTTAAAATATGTATGCAAATACATATATGTGATATATATCTTTATGTATATGACTATCACTCCCTTCCTCTGGCCTCCCTCTAATTACCCCATTTTCCCACAGTAAGGCCAGCTACATCTCTCACTATGAGTTCTAAGGGGGTAGTATCCTTTTTTATACTTTTTAAACTTTTACCTTATATCTTAGTACCAATACTAAGTAAAAAGTTCCAAGGCAGAAGAACAGTAAGGTCTAGGCAAAGTTGCCAAATTTGAATGCAGGTCCTGTCTGTAGGTCTGGCTCTCTAACCATTGAAAAACCCAGCTGTCCTGGTATGATCCCTTAATAATAAAGTCTTCAGCCATCATATCAGTGTGTTATGTTTACCCTATTAGGTGATTAGGAGCTGGTTACTTTAACACTATGAACATCAATTAGACTTTGGTAAGAGATATTTGCTTCAACAATATAGTAAGAAAAGAATTCCAAATATTACCCCAATACCTTTTCTCCTATTTCAACACAATCACAGGCAAGGATGAGATCATTCTTAACTTGGATTTGATCCACCAAATTTACTTACAAATCTCTCACTGAACAATGGAAGACTCTCTCTCTCTCTCTCTTTTTTTTTTTTTTTGCTTTTAAGCATAGCCCAGCCTGGACCCCAGGCCCCAGACTTTCTGTAAGTGGCTAGAGCTTCTGAACTTTTAAAATGCACAAGGCCTGGCCATCTGCATTCTCTTTCACCTAAAAGAAGACAAAAAAGACACAAAATGACAAAAGTCACAGCATGGCATGTACTCCCAACTTTAGCTCAAATCCAGGTAAGACATGATCTGAGAGCCCTATGGCAACTGGCCATCCTCACACACTCTACAGGAAGGGAAGGGCCTTGACCATGTTTCCCGTTGGATACTTTTGAGTATACCCCAGTTCTACAGCCCATCAAAAAGGCTCCTCTTCACCACATTGTCAGAGGACCCAAAACAAATACCTTGCAAATACTCCACAGCCTGCAGGGAGATCAACCTATGCCAGTTCATAGATGGGTCTGTTTGGTTGGCTTTCCATTATGATCACAATAAATGTTTCTGAAATAAGAAAAGTACCCCAAATGCCTAAGATTAACCACTATTTCATGATGGAAAATCCTTCATCAAGGGACTGAAACTACAGTTCTCAAAAGAAAAATTGTAAGTTATCATCAACTTTATTAAACATGATTGCAAATCATTAATAAAATTGTATGCATTAACAGAATGGGGGCTCTACCTCAGGAGGTAGCATTACAAAAGGTCAGAACTGCCAATTTTGGAGAGGATATATAAAAATTAGCACAATGAGTTGTTCTACCTTTGACATGGCATATCCATTTGGGAAAACAATTTGGAATTATAATTTTGAAAAAGTGACTTAAAATGTCTATGCCCTTTGAATATTTTACTCTCAAGCATACATTCCCAAGAAACAAAAAAACTAAAAAGGTCCCCCTGACATCTAAATATTCATTATATCCTTTACGTTGTTGGAGGCAATTAGGGGAAGAAGTGGTTAGCATGCCGGGCATGGTGTCAGAAGACACAAGTTCAGATCTAGTTTCAATTACTCATATCCTGGGCAAATCGCTTAAATGTTATATTGTCTGTGTCTTGGTTCAAATTTTGCTCAAATAAACTCGGACAATATAACATTTAAATGAAGTAGCTTCTGGGAATTTTTTAAGGTTTACAATCCTAACCTTATGAAGTAGGTTCTGAGTATTTCTAAGGTTTACAGCACCGAGAGGGCAACCTGGACAGAGCTACAAAGACTCCACATATTGCTCTAGCCTTCCAGGAGGTTTTGGCCTCAGGACATATCCAGTAGAACCCAGCTGAATTTAATCCCATCAAAAGTCTTCAGAGGTCAGGGAAGTCCAAACTCCAAGATCCCTTCCTCACAGACTTCTGGACTTTAATATAAAGAGGGAAACAATAAGTAAATTAGGTGAACACAGAATAGTATACCTGGTAGACCTTTTGGAAGGGAAAGATTTTAAAACCAAGCAGGACATAGAAAGAGTCACAAAATATAAAATAAATAATTTTGTCTACATCAAATTAAAAAGTTTTTGTACAAACAAAACCAATGTAACTAAAATCAGAAGGGTAACAACAAATTGGGAAACAATCTTCATAAAAACTCTGACAAAGGTTTAATTACTCAAATTTACAAAGAGCTAAATCAATTGTACAAAAAACCAAGCCATTCTCCAATTGATGAATGGGCAAGGGACATGAACAGGCAGTTCTCAGCCAAAGAAATCAAAACTATTAATAAGCACATGAAAAAGTGTTCTACATCTCTTATAATCAGAGAGATGCAAATCAAAACAACTCTGAGGTATCACGTCACACCTAGCTGATTGGCTAACATAACAGCTATGAAAAATAGTGAATGCTGGAGTGGATGTGGCAAAGTAGGTACACTAATTCATTGCTGGTGGAGTTGAGAATTAATCCAACCATTCTGGAGGGCAATTTGGAACTATGCCCAAAGGGCAATAAAAGAATGTCTGCCCTTTGATCCAGCCATAGCACTACTGGGCTTGTACCCCAAAGAGATAATAAGGGAAAAGACTTGTACAAGAATATTCATAGCTGCACTCTTTGTGGTGGCCAAAAATTGGAAAATGAAGGGATGCCCTTCAATTGGGGAATGGCTGAACAAATTGTGGTATATGTTGGTGATGGAATACTATTGTGCTAAAAGGAATAATAAAGTGGAGGAATTCCATAGAGACTGGAACAACCTCCAGGAAGTGATGCAGAAGGAAAGGAGCAGAACCAGGAAAACATTGTACACAGAGACTGATACATTGTGGTACAATCGAAGGTAATGGACTTCTCCATTAGTGGAGATGCAATGTCCCTGAACAATCTGCAGGGATCTAAAAAACACTATCCACAAGCAGAAGATAAACTGTGGGTGTAAAAATACCGATGAAAAGCAACTGCTTGGCTACAGGGGTGGAGTGGATATGACTGAGGAGAGACTCTAAATGAACACTCTAATGCAAATACCAACCACATGGAAATTGGTTTGAATCAAGAACACATGTGATACCCAGTGGAATTGCGTGTTGGCTGTGGGAGAGGTGGTGGGAGTGGGGGAGGGAAGAAAAGAAAATGATCTTTGTTTCCAATGAATAATGTTTGGAAATGACCAAATAAAAATTAAAAAATAAATAAAAATAAAACCCTTTTCTCTCCCTACTCAAGTTTGGGGGAACTCAAGCTTTGGCATCCTGAGTCCCTTGCTAGTCAAGTTGACTGACCCTGGGTTTGGCCCCTTGGCCACAGTTCAGAAACAGGGCAACAGGAGCTGAGGTAAAGCCTGACAGAATCAAAATGCCTTTTTTCAGGTTTCTCTTCCCTCAGTCCCTTCAATTGAGAAGTGTTGGGGGGAAATTTCCTGTCACAAGCAGGAAAAAGTGGGTAACCCTCAGGATAAAGTCTTATTCCACCTTCTCTCTTCAGCTTCTCCCCACTGAAAGACCAATTGCTCTTCTGAAGATAACCTTCTCTTCCTCAAGATTCCAACCTCCTGCTCCTGGCGCCCCTTCCCCAATGAAGTGATCAGATCCACACACTCTTCAGCCTGGCACTTTTTGTTTAGTGCCTGCCTCTGTCACAAGATCTAATGTTGGGCATTTTAAGTGAAAAATTCAATTATTTAGTTTTTTATTTAAAATTATTCATCTAGTGTGTCATAGAATGATTGAAAATATTTCTTTATTCTGAACTTAAGCATTACATAAAGTGAGCATGTCTCAAAGTAGAAAAGTGGTTTGTATATAGAATTAAGAATCTCTACCATATGGAGCTAGAATTATTTTTATTGGTATATAATACATTCAAAATGTTTCTTTCAAATTTATCCTGTTTCTATGGTTTATAAAAAGGTTAATTCTGGGCTTCCTTCTGTTATCTTTTATGGAGATCCTAGGTTTTTTTTTTTTATAAGAACCCAATATTTGATCAATTACCCCAAATCTATACCACTGAGTCTCCAATGTCTCTTAGACAGTACCATAATGTTGAGATGATCACTGCTTTATAGTACAGTTTAAGATCTGGTACTGGTAGGCTCCCACCATTCACATTTTTCCCCCATTAGTCCCCTTGATATTCCTTTGTACTTCCAGATGAATTTTGTAATTATTTTTTCGAGTTCAATAAAATAGTTTTTTTGGTAGTTTTATTAATATGGTACTGAAAAAGTAAATTAATTTTTAGGTAGGAAGTATCATTTTATTATGTTAATTCATCCTAGCCATGAGTCATTGTACTTTCCCAATTATTTAGATCTAGTTTTAATTGTGTGTTTTGTAATTGGGTTCATATAATTCCTGCTTGTCTTGGCAAGTAGATTGCTAAATATTTTATATTGTCTAGGGCAATTAAAATGAAATTTCTTTTTCTAAGTCTTGCTGCTGAATTGTTGTTGGAAATATGGCTGGCAGAGGGTTTCTCCCACTCCCATCTTCTGTGCTAGTTTTGTTGATTTCAGAATCTTAGCAGTAGATAGAAAGCAAACAAGAACAGTTCTAACTTTCAGAAACTGGTTGGGCCTGTGTCTTTGGGCTGAATTGAGAAGAGGCACTCGGAATCAGGACTGGGAAGCCAACACTCCTCCCACCTCCAACACCAGGAAGGAAGTAACAACCAGGCAGGAATAAGGGCTAGTCACAAGACCCAAATGCCACTCCCAGTTGCCCCTTCCCCCACCAACTATCAGTCTTGTTTCCTTTCCAAATAGCCTTCTTACCCTTCCCCCTAACTTTTTGATTTTAGTCAGTCTCTCTCTTTTCCCCTCCCTAATGTTACTCCCTTTCCAATGTCCTCCCCTCTTATTTATTCCCCTCTTACTATAGTGCCTTTTAAATGACCCCCCAACCTCTCCCTCTCTTGTGTAGCGCCCCTCCCCACATGCCCATTTATTATCCTTCTACTTCTCCATAAGAAACAATACAATTCTCTGCCCCAATGGATCTGATTGTTCTCTCTCTGAGTCAATTTCAGTGTGTATAAGATTTAAGTATTACATGTTGCCAAACTCTTCCATTCTTCCATTGAATTGATCTTCTCCCCCTCCCCCATGAGCTTCTTTATGAAAAATATATTTACCCCATTTTATCTCTTTTCCAATTTCTCTTAGTATTAACCTATGTTTACACCTAGTTTTTTAAATACATTTTGACATATCATCCTATACAGTTTGTCACTGTACCCTCTTTCTAGCTAACCTGATGAAAATAACATTTTTTAAGTGTTATCAATATCTTTTCTTATAGAAATACAAATCATTTTTACCTCATTGGGTCCCTTAAAAAGTTTGGTTTTCTTTCTTTTTTCTTTCTTACCTTTTGGTGATTCTCTTGAGTTCTGTTTTGGGGTATGACATTTTCTGTATAAGTCAGGTCTTTCCTTTAGGAATGCTTGGAAGTCTTTTTAAAATTAAATTACCAAAATTTCCAGTGCATGACTATAATCAATATTGCTGGGTAGTTGATTCTTGGTTGTAGACCCAGTTTCTTCATATTCTGTAATATCATATTTTTTGCCTTGCAGTCCATCAGAGTGGATGCAGCCAGTTCCTGTGTTATCCTAACTGTGCATCCATGATATCTGAATGGTTTCTTTGTAGCATCTTTTCCTTAATCTGGAAGTTCTTGAACTTGGCTATAACATTCCTTGGTGTTGTCAATTAGCTATTAAATGCAGCAGGTGGTCTGTGGATTCTTTCAATCTCTACTTTATCCTCTTGTTCAAGAATGCCTGAGCAGTTTTCTTGAATAATTTCCTATAGAATGATATCCAGACATTTTTCTTTGGTCATGATTTTCTGGTAGTCCAATGTTTCTTAAATTGTCTCTTCTGGATCTATTTTTTAGGTCTTTTTTCCCAACGATCCCTTTTTCTTCTGCAGAGAACTGGAATTAAAAAATGAAGAGATGGAATTGAAAAGAATAATAGAAGAAGAAGGTCAGAAATATAAAAAAGACCTCAAGGAAATTGATAAAAGTGTGAGAGTACAGTTCATATATATATATATATATATATATATATATATATATATATGAACTGTATCTATGATTAAAAACCCAGTGTCTGGCTCAAATATTTTCCCTCTTCTTTGTGAATAAAATCTAAATTCTGTGACTTCCAAATTGAAACCAGAGGGTTCTACAATTAATATCCAGTGTACCTTGAAATAAATCTTATTATATATACATATATGCATATAAATCTCATATACTCACAGCTTAGCAAAGGACCAGACACATAAAAAGCATTAATAAAGGTCATTTTTTTCTTTCTATATACACATGACAAGATGTATAAATATATACATACACACATTTATATATGTGTCTCTGTGTGTGTAACTTACATCTATATATACACCTCTATCAAAAAACAGGATACTTTTTTTTATCAAACCTCTCCTAACATCATTCTAACTGCAAATGGTCTGGTCCCTGTAATTTCCCAGTTCTTATGGCACTTTCACTAATTTTGTCTTTGAACATCTTTACTAGTCCATTCTACAAAATTATAATCTCCCTGGAGACAGAATCTGTCTTTTCCCTTTCATATACAATACTACACACAGAGAGTGGTTTCATTTTATAATATTAAGAAGGAAGACCTACAATGAAGTCCTCCTTCTAATGTCCATCCTGGATGTCTAAACCTCACCAAGTCGGTAACATCTTAGTGCTCTGGGAAACTCTCTGCAACTAGAGAGCAATGGAAGTGACACTTTCCTTCAAAAAGTTAATTCTTCACTGGGAGATCTTTTTGCCTTTGAATTCTATCCCTAACCTCATCTACTATGTCTATTCCTATCCCCTTTCCCTTTCCAATCCCCATTTCGACCTCTATAAGAATGTCTATCCCTATCCCTAACTTCATGTTAATCCTTAAATCTATTTTGATTATTATTCCCTGACAACCTATTCATGGAATTTGTGTATAAGTCTTTTTCATGTATAGTATTAAGGGGTTAATTGGAGAGCAGAGAGGCCAGATAAGTGGCTAGCAGGTACAAATGAGTTATTTATGGAATAGTTATGAATGCTGGAGAAAAAAAGGATTGAATAAATTGAAATTAATAGAATTATTATGGTTGCACAAATTTCAGACTAACAACTTGATAGAGAAACTTAAAAAATATGTGAACATATCTGAAGTGAATATCGGAAATCAGCCTGAGGAGACAGTAAAAGAAGATATAACAACAGGGCAATTATTGGCCGCAGAGGATATCAGTTTAGGTAAGAGTTTGATTCTTGATTAGGCTGAAAGGAATCAATTAGTGTCAAGAAAAGAGGCAGCAGAGGTTATAATGTAAATATGGAATTTTAGCTGATAAACATTCTGTAGGTCTATTAACACAAATATTTTTAATTTTTTAATTGTACAATTTTAATTTTAAATTAAAAAATTTTTTAAAATTAAAAAAAATTTAAATGTTACATGGAGAAACAATTTTTGACAAGTTTTTTTTTTTACCGTTTTAAAATTCAGATTTGCTACTTACCCTCCTCCCGCTCCCAGACAAGATGATTAATAGGAGAGAGGAGGATATACCCATACTTTCATGTTATACATACTTCCATATTATTTCTGTCCATAGATGATAGAAGACACCTATCACTCTTACAATATAAATCTCATGAAGTTTATATTATAGGAGCAGATGTCAGGTTTTGATCTGTCCTTAGCTTCTAAAATTCTGTCTTTGGCTACAGACACTATTTTCTTCATGTTTTGTATTCTTATAAATTTGACTTGGTTCTCTATATATTTGAGAAATGAGGCTTTAGTCAGATACTTTATATAACCCCCCCCATTGGTTGTTTCCTAGATTTGTTGTTTCCTTTCTCATTGGTTTTATTTCAGTAATATCTTTTAAATTTAATTAAATTAAAATACTTTTTAAAATTAAGTAAGCCATGATTTATATATTTGATTTTTTTTCACAAAACCAAATTTTTTTCTTATTTGTTAGTTCTATAGTTTTATTTCAATTTATTCATATCTCCCTTGATTTTCAGGATTTCCAAATTGCCGTTTAATTATGGGCTTTTAATTTGTTCTTTTATAGTTTTTTTACTTGCCTAAGCAATTAATTGATGTTCTGTTTCTCTATTTTATTAATATAAGCTATGAGATATGAATTTCCTTCTATGTAGTACTTAGTTACATCCCATAAATTTTGTTTGCTTTCCATAAATGTTGTTAATGAAATTGTTATTTGTTTCTATGATTTAATCTTTGATCCATTTGCTCTTTAGGAAAAGATTGTTTCTAATTCTAAAAATTAGTTTCTAATTTATTTTTAGTCTTCTGCATTTTGTGTCACTTTTCTAGCATTCTGGTCTGAAAAGTATGGATTTAATATTTCTGTTTCTTAACATTTGGATGTGAGGCTTTTATGACCACTTATGTGGTTGATTTTTGTGAAAGTCACACATATTGCTGAGAAAAAGTGCTTTCCTTTCTATTTCCCTTCAGTTTTCTCCAGAGGTCTATCATGTCTGGGTTTTCTAAAGTTCTCTTTACCTTCTTAACTTCTTTCTTGTTTATTTTCTGGTTGGATTTATCTACTTTTGACAGGGGAACGTTGAGATATTCCCCACTAGTAATATTTTTATTTTATTTTTCCTTCTGTAACTTCTTTAATTCTTCCTTTATGAATATGGATGCTATGCCATTTGATGCATAAATGTTTAATAATGATATTGTTTTCATTATCTATCAAACCTTTTATCATTATGTACTTTCTTTCCTTATTTCCTTTGATCAGATCAGTCTTTGCTTTTGATTTGTCTGAAATCAGATTTGCTATCCTGGCTTTTATTACTTTATTTGAGGCATAGTATATGCTACTCGAGCCTCTTTTATTCTGTGTGTGTTGTCTCCATGTTTTAAATGTGTTTCTTGTGGGCAGAATAATGTGGTGTTCTGGTTTTTTTAAACAACTCTGCTATCCTTTTCTGTTTCATGTGTAAATTCAGCCCATTCATAAATCCACATAATCATTACTAATTGTGTTTTCATGCATCTTATTTTCCCCGTTTATTTTTCTCTTTCTCTCTTCTTAGCCTTTCCATGTTCATAGATGTTTTGTTATTGACTATCACCTCCCCCAATTCAACCCTCCTTTTTTGTTCACCCTCAACCCCTTATTCTCTCTAACCTCCTACTTCCC
The DNA here is from genome assembly GCF_027887165.1 of Monodelphis domestica. NCBI lineage: Eukaryota > Metazoa > Chordata > Mammalia > Didelphimorphia > Didelphidae > Monodelphis > Monodelphis domestica. The sequence continues at coordinate 34,518,340 of NC_077230.1, forward strand.
TATAGGGTAAGATAAGTTTCTACAGATGAATATGGCTGTTATTTCCTTTTTGAGCTAGTTCTGATGAGAGTAAGGTCCAATCAGAGTTAAAGCACATCTCCTCCACTGGATTTGCTGTTTATGTGCCTGTTAATGAGAAATAGTTTGCCTCCTTCTAGATCTCCTTTTCTCTCTTCTCCATTTATTCTTCTTTCCCATTCCCTCCCATTTAATATCATCCCATCTTATTTAGCTTCCTTTCTTTGATGCATACCCCTTTTATTGCTCCAATATTAAGTATTTTAGATACTTTAATCTTATGTATTATTTTCAATATTAAGTATTTTAGATTCTTTAGCTTTAGCTTGCCTTTGAAATATTATAGATGTCTTAATTATTTCAATGATCATCTTGCCAGGTATGAATGAACTCAATTCAACTTTCGCAAAACTATCAAGTATTATTCCTCTCTTGAGTTTTGAATTTAGTCATCAAATTTTGTTTTCAACTTTTTTGCATGAGAAAATTCCAAATTTCTCTATTTCATTAAAGAGCAGTTGTTACCTTTTGGAAGTTTAATCTTGGTTTTACTCGGTGTATAATTCTAGGTTGCAGTCCTTTGAATCTTTGCTTTTCAGAATGTCATATTCTGTGCCTTCCAGTCCTTTAATGTAAAAACTGCTATGTCCTGGAGAATCCTGACTATGGCTCCTCAATATTTAAAATGTTTCCTTCTGGCAGCTTCTACTACTTTTTCTGTGGCCTGAGAGTTCTGGAATTTGGTTATAGTAGTACTGGGGTATTTTATTTTGGGTTCTCTTTCAGGAAGAGATTGGTGGATTCTCTCTATTTCTATTTCCCCCTCTTGTTTGAGGATATCGTAATATTCCCTGAGGACTTCTTAAAATATGGAATTCAGGATTTTCTATTGATCATGGTTTTCAGGTATTCTGATGATCTTCAGATGATTTCTCCTGGGTCTATTTTCTAGGCTGGTCATATTTACAATTGAAGTATTTCAGACTTTCTTCTATTTTTTTTTTTAATATATTTTATTTGATCATTTCCAAGCATTATTCGTTAAAGACATAGATCATTTTCTTTTCCTCCCCCCCATCCCCCATAGCCGACGCGTAAGTCCACTGGGCATTAGATGTTTTCTTGATTTGAACCCATTGCTTTGTTGATAGTATTTGCATTAGAGTGTTCATTTAAAGTCTATCCTCTGTCATGTCCCCTCAACCTCTGTATTCAGGCAGTTGCTTTTTCTCGGTGTTTCCACTCCCATAGTTTATCCTTTGCTTATGAATGGTGTTTTTTTTTCTCCTGGATCCCTGAAAGTTGTTCAGGGACATTACACCGCCCCTAATGGAGAAGTCCATTACGTTCGATTATACCACAGTGTATTAGTCTCTGTGTACAATGTTCTCCTGGTTCTGCTCCTCTCGCTCTGCATCACTTCCTGGAGGTTGTTCCAGTCTCCATGGAACTTCTCCACTTTATTATTCCTTTGAGCACAATAGTATTCCATCACCAACATATACCACAGTTTGTTCAGCCATTCCCCAATTGATGGGCATCCCCTCGTTTTCCAGTTTTGGGCCACCACAAAGAGCGCAGCTATGAATATTTTTGTACAAGTCTTTGTGTCCATTATCTCTTTGGGGTACAGACCCAGCAGTGCTATGGCTGGGTCAAAGGGTAGATATTCTTTTGTCGCCCTTTGGGCATAGTTCCAAATTGCCCTCCAGAATGGTTGGATCAGTTCACAGCTCCACCAGCAATGAATTAATGTCCCTACTTTGCCACATCCCCTCCAGCATTCATTACTTTCCTTTGCTGTTATGTTAGCCAATCTGCTAGGTGTGAGGTGATACCTCAGAGTTGTTTTGATTTGCATCTCTCTGATTATAAGAGATGTAGAACACTTCTTCATGTGCTTGTTAATAGTTTTGATTTCTTTATCTGAGAACTGCCTATCCATTTCCCTTGCCCATTTATCAATTGGAGAATGGCTTGATTTTTTGTACAATTGATTTAGCTCATTATAAATATGAGTAATTAAACCTTTGTCAGAGGTTTCTATGAAGATTTTTTCCCAATTTGTTGTTTCCCTTCTGATTTTAGTTATATTGGTTTTGTTTGTACAAAAGCTTTTTAGTTTGATGTAGTCAAAATTATTTATTTTACATTTTGTGATTCTTTCTATATCTTGCTTGGTTTTAAAGCCTTTCCCCTCCCAAAGGTCTGACATGTATACTATTCTGTGTTTACCCAATTTACTTATGGTTTCCTTCTTTATGTTTAAGTCACTCACCCATTTTGAATTTATCTTGGTGTAGGGTGTGAGGTGTTGATCTATTCCTAGTCTCTCCCACACTGTCTTCCAATTTTCCCAGCAGTTTTTATCGAATAGTGGATTTTTGTCCCAAAAGCTGGGATCTTTGGGTTTATCGTATACTGTCTTGCTGAGGTCTTTTTCCCCCAGTCTATTCCACTGATCTTCCTTTCTGTTTCTTAGCCAGTACCAAATTGTTTTGATGACTGCTGCTTTGTAATATAGTTTTAGGTCAGGGACTGCAAGGCCCCCATCATATGTGTTTTTTTTCATTAATTCCCTGGATATCCTTGATCTTTTGTTCTTCCAAATGAACTTTGTTATGGTTTTTTCTAAATCAGTGAAGAAGTATTTTGGTAGTTCAATGGGTATGGCACTAAATAGATAAATAAGTTTGGGTAGGATGGTCATTTTTATTATATTGGCTCGTCCTATCCATGAGCAGTTAATGTTTTTCCAATTGTTCAAGTCTAGTTTTAGTTGTGTGGCGAGTGTTTTGTAGTTGTGTTCATATAGTTCCTGTGTTTGTCTTGGGAGATAGATTCCTAGGTATTTTATTTTGTCTAAGGTGATTTTGAATGGGATTTCTCTTTCTAGTTCTTGCTGCTGAGCTGTGTTGGAGATATATAGAAAAGCTGATGATTTATGTGGGTTTATTTTGTATCCTGCAACTTTGCTAAAGTTGTTGATTATTTCAATTAGCTTTTTGGTTGAATCTCTAGGATTCTTTAAGTAGACCATCATGTCATCCGCAAAGAGTGATAACTTGGTCTCCTCCTTGCCTATTCTGATACCTTCAATTTCTTTATCTTCTCTAATTGCTACTGCTAGTGTTTCTAGTACAATGTCAAATAGTAGAGGTGATAATGGGCATCCTTGTTTCACTCCTGATCTTATTGGGAATGCCTCTAGTTTATCCCCATTGCAGATGATATTAGCTGTTGGTTTTAGATATATACTGTTTATTATTTTTAGGAATGACCCTTCTATTCCTATGCTTTCTAGTGTTTTTAATAGGAATGGGTGTTGTATTTTATCAAAGGCTTTTTCTGCATCTATTGAGATAATCATGTGGTTCTTGCTAGTTTGCTTGTTGATGTGGTCAATTATGTGGATGGTTTTCCTAATGTTGAACCAGCCCTGCATCCCTGGTATGAATCCTACTTGATCATGGTGAATGATCCTTCTGATCACTTGCTGGAGTCTTTTTGCTAGTATCCTATTTAAAATTTTTGCATCTATATTCATTAGGGAGATTGGTCTATAGTTTTCTTTCTCTGTTTTTGACCTGCCTGGTTTTGGAATCAGTACCATGTTTGTGTCGTAAAAGGAGTTTGGTAGAACTCCCTCTTTGCTTATTATGTCAAATAGTTTGTATAGTATTGGGGTCAACTGTTCTCTGAATGTTTGATAGAATTCACAGGTGAATCCATCAGGCCCTGGGGATTTTTTCTTAGGAAGTTCTTTGATGGCTTGATGGATTTCAATTTCTGATATGGGATTATTTAAGAATTTTATTTCCTCTTCTGTTAGTCTAGGCAGTTTGTATTTTTGTATATATTCATCCATTTCTCCTAAATTGGTGTATTTATTGCCATATAATTGGGCAAAGTAATTTCTAATGATTGCCTTAATTTCCTCCTCATTGGAGGTGCTGTCCCCCTTTTCATCTTTAATGCTGTGAATTTGCTTTTCTTCCTTCCTTTTTTTAATTAGATTGACCAGTACTTTGTCTATTTTGTTTGTTTTTTCAAAGTACCAGCTTCTTGTCTTATTTATTAAATCAATAGTTCTATCACTTTCGATTTTATTAATTTCTCCCTTAATTTTTAGGATTTCTAATTTGGTTTTCTGCTGGCGGTTTTTAATTTGATCGCTTTCGAGTTTTTTCAATTGCATTTCCAATTGATTGATCTCTGCTCTCCCTTGTTTGTTAATATGAGCTTTCAGGGATATGAATTTGCCTCTGATTACCGCTTTGGCTGCATCCCAAAAGGTTTGAAAGGATGTTTCGCCATTGTCATTTTCCTTGATGAAATTATTAATTGTTTCTATGATTTCTTCTTTAGCTAAACGGTTTTGGAGTATCATATTGTTTAATTTCCAATTGGTTTTAGATTTGGTTTTCCATGTACCATTACTAATCATTATTTTTATTGCCTTGTGATCTGAGAAGGCTGCATTCATTATTTCTGCTTTTTTGCATTTGTGTGCTATGTTTCTGTGACCTAATGTATGGTCAATTTTTGTGAATGTGCCATGTGGTGCTGAGAAGAAGGTGTATTCCTTTTTATCCCTATTTATTTTTCTCCATATGTCTATTAATTCTAATTTTTCTAAGATTTCATTCACTTCTTTTACCTCTTTCTTATTTATTTTTTGATTTGATTTATCTAAATTTGATAATGGTTGGTTTAAGTCTCCCACTAGTATGGTTTTATTGTCTATTTCTTCCTTCAATTCTCCTAGTTTCTCCATTAGAAATTTGGGTGCTATATTATTTGGTGCATACATGTTGATTAATGATATTTCCTCATTGTCTAGAGTCCCTTTTAACAAAATATAATTACCTTCCCTATCCCTTTTGATCAGGTCTATTTTTGCATTGGCTTTATCAGATATCATGATTACCACTCCTGCCTTCTTTCTATCAGTTGAGGCCCAGAAGGTCTTACTCCATCCTTTAATTCTGACCTTGTGGGTGTCAACCCGCCTCATGTGTGTTTCTTGAAGACAACATATGGTAGGGTTTTGGATTCTAATCCATTCTGCTATTCGTCTACGTTTTATGGGTGAGTTCATCCCATTCACGTTCAAAGTTATGATTGTCATTTGTGGACTCCCTGGCATTTTGATTGCCTTCCCTAATTCTAACCTTTTCTTCTTCGGCTCTACCTTTTAGTCCAGTGATTTACTTTGAATCAGTCCCCCTTGTCCCCTCCCTTGATGTTTCCCTTTTTAGTCCCTCCCTTTTTGTTCCCTCCCCCTCCCCCCTCTCTTTCCCTCCCTTTTTGTTCTCCCTCTCCCCCTCCCCCCCTTGGTTTTCCCTTCTCCTTACCCTTGTTGGGTAAGATAGAATTCAAGATCCCAATGGATCTGGATGTTTTTCCCTCTCAGAGTTGATTTCCCTGAGATTGAGGTTTAAGTAAACCCCCCCCCCTCTCTTCCTCTCCTTCTTATAGGAGTTTTCTTCCCCTCCCCTTCCCCTGTGAATCTTTGTGTGAGAACCATTATTCTATTTGGTCTTTCTTTACCCCCTATTTATACATTACATTTTCCCCACATATTAGTATACATAGGTTGATATAAATGTAGTCCTTATAGAAGAGAGTTTGAGTAAAAGAAGATAACATTTTTCCCCTTTCCTTAATATTTACCTTTTCAGGTATTCCTTGCTCTTTGATTTTCGGTATCAAACTTTCCACAGAGCTCTGGTCTTTTCTTTGCAAAAAGTTGGAAGTCTTCTATTTTGTTGAATGCCCATACTTTCCCTTGGAAGTATATAGTCAGTTTTGCTGGGTAGCTGATTCTTGGTTGGAGACCCAGCTCTCTGGCCTTTCTGAAGATCATGTTCCATGCCTTACGATCATTCAGAGTAGAACTTGCAAGGTCTTGGGTGACCCTGATTGGCATTCCTTTATATCTAAATTGTCTTTTTCTGGCTTCCTGTAGGATTTTTTCTTTTGTTTGATAGCTTTGGAATTTGGCAATTACATTCCTGGGAGTTGTCTTTTGGGGGTTTAGTGTAGAAGGTGTTCTGTGAGCTCTGTCAGTGGATGTATTGCCCCCTTGTTCTAGAATCTCTGGGCAATTTTCTTTGATTATATCTTGTATCACCATGTCCAGTTTGGTGTTTATTTCTGGCTTATCTGGGAGTCCAATTATTCTTAAGTTATCCCTTCTCCCCCTATTTTCCAGATCTATCACCTTGTCGGTGAGATATTTTATGTTCTCTTCTAATTTCTTGGTATTTTGGCTTTGCTTTATTGATTCTTGCTCTTTTACACGATCATTGTCTTCCAGCTGCCTGATTCTGGCCTTTAAAGCCTGGTTTTCTTTTACAGTTTGGTCAAACTGGTTTTGTAGATGCGTGAATTTCTTTTGCATTATTTCTAACTTTTCCTCCCAGAAGGCTTCCATCTTTTTGGTCATTTCTGATTCAAATTCTTCATAGGTTTGTGGAGAGTTTCCATTTCCTTTGGAAGGTTTTGGAGCATTTTCTTTTATATTATCTTCTGTCTGCTCTGTATTTTGTATTTTGGCTCCATAGAATGTGTCCAAAGTCGCCCCTTTCTTCTTATTTTTCTTGGTATTTTGGGGCTTCTGTGGTTCTGTGGAGTTTGCCATTTCTGAATGTGGAGGATTAGTTTTTCTTGTCTCTTTCTGGTGTTCAGGGGCTTTAGTCCTGGGCAGATAGTTCTATGAGCTTTCCCTGGGTTAAACTGAATATGCCTCACTGGAACTGGAATGGAAGGGTCGGACCACGAGGCCACACTCTCCCCCTGGCTCGATTTCCGGAAGTTGCCTTCAGAATCGCTGGCCGTGAGGCTGTTTCGTCGGCCTGCAGGGGGATGGGCTGCCGCTTCCCCAAGCTCCGAGAGCACAGACTTTCACTGAGACTTGGATAGCAGGATCCAGCCCGTGAGGCTGTCTTGCCCGCCCTGAGGGTTGCTGTTGTTTTGACCAGCTCTCTGCAGCGGAGGCCCCAGGCAGTAACTTTCACCCGGACTGACCAGCTCTTTGCAGCGGAGGACCCAGGCAGTAACTTTCACCCGGACCAACGGGCTCTCTGCAACGGAAGCCCCAGGCAGTAACTTTCACCCGGACTGGGACTTGGGTAGAAGACCCTGAGGGTTGTTGTTCCTCAGACCCTGCTCTCTGAGCCCGGCGCGGCTGCCGCTTCCGGGAGCCTTGGACTCTGCGCTCCTACCCCTGAGGTCCGAGTGATCTCGGGTTCTGGCTTTTAAGGGGAGCCGTACCTTTTGAACCGGGTCCAGGTCCAGGAGGAGGGTTCCCAGGGTCTGTGCTGTTGATCGTTTTGAATTTCGGCGCCTTAGGAGCTTCTAGTTTGAGATCGGTCGGGAAGGGTTTTCCGGAGATCTGAACTTCAGCTTTCTCTAAGCCGCCATCTTAACCGGAAGTCCTCTATTTTTTTTTTTAATTTTGGATTTTGTTTTATTGTTTCTTGCTTATGGTTTCATTAACTTCTATCAGTCCAATTCTAATTTTAAGGAGTTTTCTTCCTTGAGTTCTTGGGTTTCCTTTTCCACTTGACTGTCTTTTCTTTAAAGGGTTGTTTCCTTCAGGTTCTGTTTTGTTTGTTTTGGTTTGGGATTTGTTTTTTTGTTTTGTTTGTTTGGTTGTTGTTGTTGTTTTTTGGTCTCTATTCCCATTTGGTGGATTCAATTAATTAGGAAGTTTTTTTCTTCAATGATTTTTTCCCCCAGCTGTTGAGTTTTTCAATTAATTCCCTTATATTTTTTAACTTCTTCCAGGGATTCTTTTTAAGATCTAAACTCCTTGCCCACTTTCTTTTGAGGCTTCACATGTTTCCTTTATGGCATTGTTGTCCTCTTCTGAGCCCATATATTGATCTTCCTTGTCACTAAAGTACATTTCCCAGGTCAGTTTTTTCTTTTTTTACTTGTTTTTCCATTTTTTTCTTTCCTTTGTAACCATATTTATCTTTTGAGATCCTTCTCTGTTCCTGGAGTAAAAGGGTATATTGTTCTAAGATTACAGAGTACTCTTCTCTGGTATTTGGTGTAGGACTAGCTGCCCTTGTTCCTCGTGGTTTGTCTGTCAAGGAGACAGCAGTACTGGCATGTTCTGGGGAGGTTGTCAACTGTTTCATCCAATTATATTTAGCATAATGACTTACCAGTTCCCCCATTGTTTTGTGGGTTAGTCTGGTCCCCACTATGTTGCTTCACTGCCCCTACCAAGTAGCCTGGGTGGAGAAGGCTCCCTGTTTTGATTTCTACTGCCCCAGGCTTTCCCCCACCACATGTAAGTAAGCAAATTACTTCACTGTATTTCTAGTTCCCCCTTCTTGCATCCCTGTAACCTCAAGATTCTTTTGCCATTTGGAAGTGGATAGTTCATTGTTAATTCTAGTTCCATCTTTACTCCTTTGGAGTCCCAAGGCTCTGATGTCACATGAGAGTTTGAAGGTTCCTTACCTTCTCTACCTGTATAGAGTGACCCCAGCTGGGTTCCAAGATCTGCCAGTACTATCAGATTTCTCTCTTCTCCTACCTGCAGTGAGATGTTGCTCCAGCTTTTCTTTGTTTTGAGGCAATTTGTTTTGTTTTGTTTTTGCATTGAGGAAATGGAGTGCCTTTTCTTCCTACATCTTATCTTTCAGCATGCAATTTTTGTCTTCATGCAAAATCTGAATAAAAGTGAAGAGGGCAGTTCTAAAGAGAGGAAGCTGCTGAGGTATCTATACACATAAATGTACATATACACATATGTACACATATATACATCCATATATACATATACATATACATATCTATATGTCTGTACGTATATGCATGTGTGAGCATAGAATGCCTTCCGCATTTTAAAGATTTTTTTCATAGACATTGAAAATGTTTTTTTTTCACCAAGAACTCCTTGAGAGCAGAGATTGACTTTTTTGTCTTTTTCTGTATCCTTGGTGCTGTACCTGGAACACTTGAGGCACTTACTAATGATTGTTGACTTATTCAAAACCTAGAATTTGTTTTTTTAAGATATATTATCTATAAAAAGAAGAATGTGCATTTTTCAAAGACTTTCAAGTTTTTGAACTATAACACTCAAGGATGAGATAGAACACTTTATCATCCCTATTACTACAAGAGGAAACTAAGAATCAGAGCTGATGATTACCTTTGGCTTATATGTTTCTGTGCCAAGAATAATCCCATGTGTCTTACCACAAAGTTTATATTCTGCCTGATTATAAGTAAATTTTCTGGGAAAAAGAAACATATAGACATACACACACACATACATAGAAAACACAAATACAAATACAAATGGTATCTAGGCTGGTGAAAAAACTGAAGCTAGTGAGTGGGGAAAAGATTGCAAAAACAGAAAATTACTCATAAATATATAAATTACCTATCGTTAAGATCAACGCTGCCATACTCTTAAGAGATGTGCATTATACAATGTCACATGTATCTGATTTCTTTTAATGTAAAATACTCTCCGTAAGGCTTATTATCTTGTTTTATCTTCATGACAATTCTGTGGAGGAGGTTACATAAATATCATTTTCCAGATTTTCCGGAAAACAAAAACAGGAAGATTCTGGAAATAAGACAGTACTTGTTCAAGTACACCCAGCTAGTAAATGGACAAGCCAAGATTCTGTAGAAAGAATGCATTGTCACTTTAAAGATATATTACAGAATCCAAATTGTAAGAAGGAATGGAATACATTCTCTCCCTAGTTAATCTGTCACCCTAAGATTTTATTAAGCGTGGGACTCACTCTAATTCCCTACTTAAAATGAATGTGTAAACTCTAGCTTGAGTCTCTAGCTGCCTTTCTAATGAGACTCACCATCACCTTTGTCAGAGTTATGCAGAAAGTGAGGCAGGTCAAGATTCTTTTGAGAAAAGTGAGGTGGGGGGAGGATTCAGTCTATTTCGCCTTCTGCAGATTTGACTATACCATTTACTAGCTGTTTGGAACTTTGAACAACTTACTTAACTACTCATGTTCTTTAAATCTCATATGAAAAGTAGTACTGTGAGAACACCAATCTGACCTTTTGGTGTACATAGTTTCAAAGGAGAAATGCTTGGAAAAAATATTGGACAAATTAAATAAAGAAGTATTATATATACATTTACATATACATATACATATATACATATTCTGAAAAGAATGAGTTCCACATACCAACCAGTGAAGTTTTTTAAAGAATACAGTTCTTTCAGAACAAAAATGACACAATAGAGAAAAGAGAAATGGATCCTATTTTGACTCTGGCAAAGGTACAGGTAAATTTAGAACAACGAATGCCCAGGTGCCAAGAAAAGGAAAAGATCATGAAAAAGTGGTTGTAATGGAACAGAGAGGATATTATAGAACAGAGATGATGTTATAAGCATCAGTGTTTGATATTAATAAACATTTTAATCACTGACATAGATAAAAAATAGATTCCATATGAAATTTGCAAATAACTTATTTTAGCTATAATTTTCCCAAACCTAGTACAATGGAAAATATATTTTTGAATGTTTTAAATGAATAATATTTTAGATATATCTGTATCTATCTCTTTCGATCTATATGACTGTCCATCTAAATTTAACTGTTGGCAAATAAGTTAGAGATGGCTTCCTTTCTTAGCTATAGATGTTAGACAACCTATATAGATGTTAGACAACCTATCTATATAGAAGGTTCATTAGAAATCACTTTCTTGGGTGTCATCATTTACCTGAATTTGTCTGGTATTGTGAATATGACAACTTTTGGAGCATCATTGCCATTGCTAACAGTAGGCAATCTGGTTCAGCCTTTTGAGTCTGGGGTGAATGAGTCACAGTGGGAAAGTGGATGATGCACTTCAGGGGCTGTTATTTTTTTGGCTGCTGAGTACCATTATTATGGTGATATGTTCAGTTGGTGGCCCTTGCAGCTGGCTAATATTTTCTTATAGATTCCAAATGATCAGTTTTTCAGAAGGAAGCTCAAAAATTATCTATTTAATCCACTCATTTTGTAGGTGAGGAAAATGAAGCCCAGAGAATACATATAGATGACTAGCTCCCCTGCTAAGATTTCAAGTGTCTTGCCTCTAAATCCAATGCTCTATGTTCTTACCTATGCATGATAATATAGAGGGTCATTAGCAATAGGAATCAATTAAAGGTTGCTGTTGCCTCTGGTTAAACCTAGGAAGAAACTTATACTGTTCTACTCATTGAATTATTCATATTCTTAGATATCACAATTAAAAAAGAACAAGTAGAAGAATTACTAGAACAGGAGATCAGCAGTGGCAAACCTGCAATGGGAAAAGCTCCAATGCAGTTTTCCTGGTTTTGGTAAGAGATATGCTTTTTATAAATGGATAACAAAATTCTTAACAGACAAAATGATTTATTTTCTGCTGGATTTTACCCCATTGGCTACCATTTTGCAGTGTTTTTCCTTTATATAAAAGAACCTCATTATTTCTATATGGTTTCTCAGTTGTTCACATCTTCCTCAAATGGACTCTGGCATAGAGGTATCTAACTCACAGCCTATGGAGTGGCCCCAAGAGATCCATTTCTTTTTGAGTTTGATAACACCAACATAGAGGAAAAAATATAGGACATAGAGTGTATCTAGGGTCAAATTGGAGCTTTGTCACTTCAACTTGTGTGATTGAGGTTATGTGATTTCTGATCAATACGTTTGAGATTTCTCATCTATATAAAATGAGGGGATGGCACAAGTTGACATCCAGTGTTACTTCCAAATCTACATCAGGGAAACTTCAACTCCTTACAAGACAAATCATGTATTAGTTGTGTTTAATGTAGAGGAGGAAGCGGTAGGGAGAGATGATACCATGCCACATGCACAAAACTTTTAACTTAATTGACTTACATTTCTTGTTTGTTTCTTTTTTTTAACATAAAAGTCAAGTTAGGTTATACCTATTGTCTTCGATATATGCCAACATAGACATGTGCCCCATAAAAAACCAAAGTTCCTTTAACATATGGCTTTATCTTTCTTATGGAATTGAAATTTATGAATTTTTATAGTGTGTTTCTCTTTAGGTAACTTTTTGCATCATAATAGAATATATTTTATGCTTTAATTATTTCCCTCTCAAATCTTGGATGATTCTAGCAATGTCCAAGGATACAATTGGCGGAGTTTCTTTTGTTTTAAAAAACATGATAAACAAGTACAGAATGTGCGCAAGCAGGAAGAAACTGACCTAAAGGTAAATTTTCATTATGTGAAATTTGTCATTAAGATTTATGTGCGTATCTCCATTTTAATTACTAGGGAATGAGCTTTTAAAATAATCTCTGAGACCCTTTTGCAGTTTTCACTGTCAAGGGTTATATTAGCATAGGCCAATCTAAGCTTTTAAATATTGTCTCTCTTGATCTCTAGCTATTTGATGACGCCTCTGCTTCTTTTATACCCCAAAGCTGCTGGTGTCTGACTGGACAGAAACTCAAGTTGGCCATTGGTTAAAGAGTATTGGAATGAAAAAATATATCCTGAAATTTGATTATAAAAGAATAAGAGGTCAAGAACTTCTTGAATTAGACAATGATGCATTAAAAGTAAGCTTCAGAATTGGCTCTTTATATATGCTACGTACAATTATATATTAACTTATTTTATGGTGGGCATTGGATGAAAAACAGTACAAAATAATGGGATTCCTATATATGGCCCATTTGACAACCTTATGGTTTTAAGGAAAACATGTTAACTACATTTTGAATGTAGTTTCAAGAAATGTTTTTTAATGTGATTTGCTCCCCCTTTTTTTAGTATTCAGGCCATATTCCTTTTCATTTCTATTTATTTATTGAAACCTTATACCTTCCATCTTAGAATATATAACATGTAAGTTTCCAAAGAAAAAGAATTTTAAGGGGTGGGCAATGTGAGGCAAGTGACTGTCTCAGCATCATACTTCTAGGGGGTCACATTTGAAACCAGGTCCTCTTTTCTCTAGGTCTGGTTCTCAATCTATTGAGCCACCATTCTTTTTTTTTCTTTTTTTAGAATTCTATCTATTAACAAACACTGGAAAGCAGAAAAGCAATATTTTAATTTTGTACCAGGCAGATTAACTTCACTGAAACAGATTAAAAAACAGTAATCATGGGAAATGGCAAGCTTTCATTTCATTTATAGTAAATAAAATATCAATATTTTAAGCTTTAAATAGCAAATATTGGTTAGAATAACATCTTTGTCATTGACTAGAGGTACTAGAGGAATATGATAATTGACTACACAAAACCCTGAAATATATTCTACTTGGATTCATTTGCCACATAAGAAAATATTAGGAGGATTTTTTAAAATGTAGCTTCTTTCACAATTATTTCTAAAATGTTCCTAATGTATTCTACTTAAGTACCTCTAAGCTGTAAATTTCTGATATTCTGGGTTCTTCAATTTGAAGACAAATGAAAATTATGCAATTAAAAATAATAAAAAAAAAATGTATAGTGTTTCAAATGCAACCATCTCTGGGCTCCCAACCAGTTAAGCAAATAAAAATTAATAGATGAGAAATGTAGCTTCAAGTATAATTATGATACCAATAAGAAGGACCAACACTCTTCTTAGAAAAGATAGTTTTTATGTGAATTCCTTAATGCATTTTAGAGTTCTACAATGTAATTTTTTTACTTCATTCAGAGATACTGAATATTTTCATAATGTTGTAAAATCTGAGTTCTTCAGAAATGATACTTAATTTAATGTTCAGGCTCATTATGTAAAGAGTTATAAAATATATTCATTTGAATGCATGCATGTAAAGTAACAGCTTTAATTTTTTTTCCAAAGTGCATTGGAATCACTAAGAAAAGAGATTGCAAGAAAATCCTTAAGGGAAAAAGAAAATTCAACAGACAGAAAAAAATTAATACAATCTAACAATTAAATATATCAAAAAGATAATTCTGGAAGATACAGCAAAAATGAGAAAAAATATAATTACATGATATTTACCTTTAATCTACTACTTCAACATATTATTTTGATATAGAATAATTTTTCATTGTTGAAAAATTATTAATATCATCCATAATAAGCATTACACATATTATACTGTATTTCTGAATAAACTGATTATAATATACACATATGCTCTCATTTTTGTAGGAAATGGATATGGAATTTCCTCAGTACAACTGAAGGAATAGTGCTAAAAGCAATTTTCCTAGTATAACAGAAACTCTTAGATGTTTTCAATCTTGTTCAACTTTTCATTACCTCTGCCTAGACCACCTGTAAAAAATCTGCCTCAAACATTGAATTGTTGCTTTCTTATTGTCCCAGAGTCCTTAATAGACATTAATTGCAGAACCTTAATGTTCTTCTCTCCAAGTCCAGCCCTCTCTATTCTTTGTTAATTTTGCTTCAGAATCCAAATATGAACAAAAGAAATAAATGTATATAAAAATGTATACATATAATAAATATATATCTATAAGGTATATATGATATGTGTGTGTGCATACATATATATTGCCCATGAGACCTCCTTCTTACCTTCTCCCATTAACTACTACATTGACTTCTCCATAGTTTTTTGGTCATAATACTCTCCAAATCATAGCTCAAGTGCTCCAAAATACTGTTTTACATTTATCAATCTGTTAAAGAATGTTATTCAGTTAAACCAATGGCCAACGAGGTGCTTTTGTTGTCCTCTCCCAGGACAATATCTTTAACAACTCTGCCCACTTCTGCTCCCAAAGAGATAAAAGGAAAACGTGCTTTAGGACATCGACAACATGAAGCAATAGTTGTAAAGAGTGAAGAACTATAGAAACATGCATGGACTATACGCTATAGCACCCTTGAGCTATTTAGCTTTAGAATCTTTGTTTTTTAATTCTTACTATAAGTTTTTAATAGACACAAGGATCATTTGTTTTAGTTTTGTTTTTAGACCTGTGGCCTGAAGGAGCCATGTGCACTAGGAAAGAAAATAGGAAAAGTTACTTGGTTTAGAGGATCATATGTGTCATCTAAGTTTCCCTAGTGCATATGGAAATATAAATGATCCAAGATAATTTCTTGGGATCTGAGAATGTCCATGAGAATAATAATCCACAGGAAGATCTCCATTGACTGCTGTTGCTGAAAGTAAGGACAAACTTGAGAACCCAATGACAGTTTTATTCTAAAGGCTAAAGCCAGAGATAGGGACTTGTGTATTTCTAAAGGGACCGACTTCTGTAGGCATGATGTGGCCTAGGAAGAAGAATCAAATTTCAGTTCAACAGGACTAAAACAATAGGAGATTCAAGAATGCCTGATTCCCTTTTACATGTGAATAAATTCTGTCACAAAGGTAAGTTTAATTAGAAGTTAAGGTGGCAGCTTTGTGTGTGTGTGTGTGTGTGTGTGTGTGTGTGTGTGCGTGTGTGTGTGTGTGTGTGTGTGTGTGTGTGTGTGTTTTGAATCATTTTCAATTGCAAGCAATATTTAATACTAAATCTAGGAGGAGATAGGAAATCTTTACAGACTACTGTGTAGAAAGACAGACATAAGGTGACATAGTTATATCTTTCTTTGAAAGCTCAATGCTGGAAGCACTGGATTAGGGAAGGATATGGCAGATTTTGCAGCAAAAATGCAGGCTTCAGGGGAGAAAGACCTGCTAAGAAGTTTTGTGTGACAGAAGGGCAGGCCATGTTAGAGAGAAATGTTGGAAACGTCTCCACAGATAAGCTTTGGCAACTGGCTGGATGGAGGAGGAATGATGGACTGAGCCTGTGAAGAAGACAATAGTTGGTGAGGCAGGATGATGAAATAGTGAGAGAGAGAAGAGGAAGAGGGGAGATTTTCTGATTAGAAAATAAGAATTTCACCTTTGGAAATACTGAATATCAGATGTTTATAGGACAATGGTATAATTTAGAGAGGCATCACCTACCAAAAATTCCAGACTGGGATCTGGAAAGCTTACCACAATCTCAACACCCAAAGATTAAAGCCCAAATATTTGGAGAAGAAAAAAAAAAACCCACCCCAATATACTTCTTTTTCACTGTCCTCTGATCAGGACTGATCTTCCTTCACCACTCTGCCTACTGCTGCTGTCATAGAGCTAGAGAAAACATGCTTTTTGATGTCAGCAATAATTCACATTAGCTGTTGGGAGTGGAGCTATGTGGCAACGTGAGAGTGGTTTGGGTTCCTGAGTTGATTACATTAAAAAATTCCTTTAAAAAATCTTTTTCTCAACACTTTTCACATTTACATAAAAGGTTTTTATTCTTTTTAATTTTACATAGTTACAAGAGCCTTAGTTTAAAAGCCCTGGTTCACTTAAAAAATAAAACAAACAAAAAACCCTTACCTTCTCACTTAGAATCAATGCTGTGTATAGTTTCCACAGCAGAAGAGTGGTAAGGGCTAGTCAATGGGGTTTAAGCGACTTGCCCAGGGTCACCAAGCTAGGAAGTGTCTGCGGACACATTTGAACCCAGGACTTGGCTCTCAATTCACCGAGTCACCCAACTGCCTCCAAAATGGTTCATTCTTGAAAGAAAATTGAAAAAAGTTACTTTTCTTTTGATGAGTTACATGAATGATTCCAGTCATCCAAGTATCCCTGAAACTCATAAATTCTTTTAGATGGTTTCTGAGGAACTGAAGCTAACATGAGAAAAATGTTCCCTAGAAACTTACCCAGTCACCTGTGGGGAAACAATAACAGCAGATTCTAAAGAATGCCAGAAAAATGAGTCCATGGATTTGTAAGAACACATATTTCTATATATATGATATGTCTGAGGAAGCAGAGACAGTTCTGTTCTTGCTACCTCTGGGCTAAGCCATATTATCCTCCTTGAGGGCTGGTTGTTTCTCTCAAGCTCGGTGCCCACCATAAATACTTGTTGGCTAACTGGATTGATAAATGGAATTGTTTACACACTCGTTGCTAGGGGAGCTTGTTTTGAAACTTAGGAAGTAAAATTATGTAAGTCTCAAGAAAGAAAAAGAAGTCTAAATATTAAATGTATAAAGGTGGTAAAATGGAAAGATTGGTAGGCCTAAGCTGAGGTATCTGTTAACTTTTACTGCTGCTTTTTGACTGCTGGCTGACCATTCTGAGTTTCAAGGCAACTGAAGAGTTGATTCAAAAGAAATGACTGGTGGTTCCCTTAAGAGGGCCAAACACTCAACAGCCAATAAGAGATCATAGAACATAGAACAACTGTCAGGTTACCAAGGAATCAGGAGGATTATAAATAAAGGGAGGAGACTGGGGAGGTCATTCCTGCAAAGGAAACCAAGGAGGTAGGATGTGTTAAGGGTTGGAAGGGTGGCAGTTTGATAAATTGTGGAATTATTTGTTTTAGAGTAGTTGCTGGGGATTTCTTTTTGTTGTGGAATGGTTTGATATGGAATTGGTGATTTTTGATGTATACATTTTTAAAAAATATTGATAAACAGAATTCTAAAGGGGATCTCAGAGATTTTGTCCATTTTCAAAGGAATTGAAGATTATTGAGGAATCTATAAATATTATAAAATACTATGGCAGGTTCCAGGGGGAAATATATCCTAACCAATATCTTCTAACGTGTTTTCTTTTTTATTTTAATTCTTTCTCTTTTTAACTTTTAAACATTACTTCATGTTTTCTGTTTCATATGATTTTCACAATTTTGGTCAGTCCTCTAGTGAAAAAATATAAGAATATTGGGGAAAGAAGGAGTGGGATAAATCGTGGAAATTCATCTTTATATAAATATTTAGAAACAGAAACCAATCTATATGTATGTACTACATTTAAATAAATATATATAAGTCTGAATATAAAGATTATATCCAATTAATATCAATTATTAATTAATGATTATCAATTAGTAAATGTCACTAATCAATAATTGATTAATTAATGATCATCAATGTGTAATAATGAAAAATTAATAATTGGTTAATATAAATTATTTATTATAAACCACTAAATTATTGAATTATTTTATTTTTATTTATATACATTTGATTAATTTATTTATTTTTAATAAATTTTATTTTTATATATTTATATATTATTTATTAAATTGTTTATTTTAATTTATTTTAACATAACTTATTAATTCATTTAATTTAATTTTTAAAGTTAATTTAATTCAATTATTTATTAAAATAATTAATACAATATAATATTATTTATTAATTAGTGACAGCCATTAATTGATGATCATTAATTAATGACTGGCAATGATTATTATTTTTAACCATCATTAATATTAAACAATTATTGATTAATCAGAATTGATTAATAATTAATCTAAATCAATTAATAATTAATGATCATTAATGAATCTATCCATGATCATTGATTACTAATTATATTAAGTGAATTTAATGGATGGTCATTAATTAATAATTGATCATGATTATTATTCATAATAATTATTAAGTGATATTAAGTAATTATTGATTAACGAGGATTGACATTAATTATTTTATAGTCATTATTATTAATTACATCAAAAAATTATTGATTTATTTCATGAATTAATATTAACCAATTATTATTTGATAGTGTTTAATAATTAATATTAACAGATTATTGATGATCATCAATTTATCCTTATTAAATAATTGTTTAATATAAAAAATAATAATGATTGTGGAAAATAATAATTAATAATGATCATCAATTAGTATATGTCCCTAATTAATAATTGATTAATATTAATTATTGATTATTAAATTATTGTATTTTAGAGTATATTTAATTGATTTATTTATTTTTAAATACATTTTCTTTTTATATATGTATATATAAATATATTTTATACATTTTTAAATTTAATATAATTTATTTATTTATTTATTTATTCAATTTAACTTTTAAATCAATTTATATAAAGTATTTATTAACTTATTAAAATAGTAAAGAATTAATAATTAAATATTGATTGATATTATTACTAATTAATAACAATTGCTAATTAATTATTATTTATTAATAATCTTTTAGTATTTATTATTAATTAATTAAGAATAATTAATGATTGATTCTTAATAATTATTGTAAGTAATTAATATCAATTATTAATTAATGGTTGAGAATTAATAGTCAATTAATAACAATTATTAATTAATAACAATTATTAATGATAATCAATCAATAATTGATTATTTAATAATTAAATTATTATAATATAATGTGTTATGTTGTATAAATATAATAATATGATAGGATAGGATAGGATAGGATATAATCATTATATTATAAATTCTGATTAATTGAAAATAATAATTTATTAATGATCATTAATAATTAGAATTCATTAATTAATATTAATATTTAATTAACATTAAAGGATGGTTTTAGAATATAAAGAAAAGAATGTGAGTCAATGTGCCTTGTACCACTTACCATAAACATTAATTAGGCTATAGCAAAATTGTATATACCTTTAGAATTCCTCCCCTTCCATTAGGTATAATGCTGATTTTTCCCCCTCAAATTTAATCAACATACAGGAGTAAATTTGAACATATGAGATACATTGTGAAAGGAAATATCATTAGTGTGTATCTTGGGGTGTAACACTAAGATAAAAAGAATTTTTAAGGGGTGTATCAATTAATGTCAAAAGACTGATCAAGAAAACTAATTTTTCTAAATAAAATTAACACACCACTGTACTTTGAAATTATTTATATTTTGTTGCCCATGCACTTAAATTTTTTTTTTATTTTTTTCAAGTAAAGATCGAATATTTTCTTGTTCAAGAAGCTTGTTGATAGCTTTTAATCTTCTCTGTGAAAAAATGATGCAAAGAAGAGTCCAGAACCTCGATTTATTTTCTTGTCAAATAGACAAAGGTAAGCTTTAACTATAAAATTGCTTATTTCATACATGTATGCCATTTTTCATCAATTTTATTTTTATTAATTTGTTTTTCTCATCAATAAACATCAAATATAGAAAATATTAAATGATTAGGAATAATTCCCAAATGAAGATTAAGGAGTGTAAGTTTAACTGATAAATATTTTTGATATCATAACTTTTAAAATAATTTCACAAAGGTGAGTTATAGCAATAAGGCACTATTTCCATTGATATTCTTGTCCTTGTTTAGTGAAAAATAATATGATAGAAGATGATCTAACCATACCAGATACCAAAGTGTATTATTATAAAGTACTTATCTTCAAACTAATCTATTATTGATGAAGAAAGAGTAGTGGATCCGTGGAATAGAGTAGGTACACACAATATGCACAGTAGAAATGACTTTAGTAATGTTGTGTTTCTTACATGCAAAAATCCATATGTTAGGGTCAAGAACTCACTGGGTCAAAAACTGCTGAGAAAACCAGAAAGCATTTTGGCAGAAACTAGATGTAGACCAATGCCGCACATCATGTATCAAGATAAGGTCAAAGTGGCATTCGATTTATGCATTCAGGGTAATGCCAGATTTAAATTAGGGGGAAAAGAATTATCAAATAAAGACAGAGAACATTATAGGAGGTGCAATGGATCATTTTCATTACCTTTAAAAGTTTTCCACACAAAACCAATATAGCTAAGACTAGAGGGAAAGAAGAAAAATGGGGAAAAATTTAAAGATCTGATTAAGGCCTCATTTCTCAAAGATATAGAGCACTGGATCAACTTTATGAAGAATACAGGCTGTTCCCCAATTCATAGATCCTAAAATTATATGAATAATCAGTTTTCAGATGAAGAAATAAAAACTGTCTCTAGCCACATAAAAAAGCACTAAATCACTATGAAGAATACAAATTTAAACAACTCTTACTTTTCATGCCTATCAAATTTTCTTAACGAGACAGGAAAGGAAAATGAAAAATGTTGGAGGTGATGGGGGAATATTTGAGACACTAAGGTACAGATGGTGGAATTGTGAACTGATTCATCTATTCTAGAGAACAATGTGGACATATGATCAAGGAGCTATGCAATTGTGCATATTCTTTGACTTGGCAATATCACGACTAAGACAGTATCCCAAAGAGATTAGAAATTTTTAAAAGATGAAACAAAAATCCCTATATGTACAAAATAATTTATGGCACTTCTTTTTTGTGTTGAAGAACTTAAAATTTCAGGGATAACATTCAATTGTGAAATGGCTGAAAAATTTGTGGTATGTGATTGCAACAATATTATTGTGCTACATGAAATGATGATTAAGATGATTTCAAAAAACCTGGAACACTTATATAGAACTGATGCAAAATGAAGGGAACAGAAGCAGAACAATGGGTGCATGAACAGCAATGCTATGCAATGATCAACTGTAAATGACTTTGCTATGCCCAGAAATACAAAGATTGAAAGACAGTTCTGAAGAACTGAAAAATGTTATCCACTGACAGTGGAAAAGGTGATGGAATCTAAATGCAGAGCAAAACATATTTTTTTTACTTTATTTTCCTTTTTTCCTGGTATGTTTTATTTCTCAACATGATGAATAAGGAAGGAAATATTTTTTACATGACTGCATATGTATAATCTTTATCAAATTGCTTACCTTTTTAATGAGGTTGGAGACCAGGGTGAGCAGGAAAGAATTTGGAACTTAAAATAGATTTTATATGTCCTTAGAAAAAATTTTAATCATTAAAAATATTTTAATGTGCTTACATGCTGAAAGTTAGAAAGTTCAGCAAAATCATTGGTCTAGGGCAGACTGTAAACAGAGTCAGATATATATATATATATATATATATATATATATATATATATATATATATATATATATATATATAGCTAATTATTAAGGAAAAGATACCAGTAAAGTATAAGTGGATGGCTTATAATTCCATTGCAAAGCTAGAGTGACCAGGCCAACTGTACTGGGAGGAAATTTTATTCTTACTGTTGCTTCAGATGTTTTAGGCTTTCATTATTATTACTATTATTATTTTTGTATTTATAGGTGACAACGAACTGGGGCTTTGTACTTGTATCTTCTTTGATCCAGCAGATGAGGATGGAAAGGAACCAGGGGTTTTTATAACTGAAATTATTGAAGGAGGTGCAGTTCACAAACTTGGATGGTGAGTTTGGTTTTGTAATTTTATAAGAATTGACTTTGTAGGGAGGATTTAACATCATTCTAAAAAGGGTTAATATTGTAAACATGGAAAGTGACTACACAAATAAAATCTCTGAAAAATACAGAAATATCAACTTTAAAAATATTGTCATGACCAAGCTAGTAAGGAAATGGAATTGGCTTGGAAACAAAGATTCTATAATTCCACTCCAACTTGGTCTGTAAACTATGACTTTATTCTTGATCATTGAGAAGGTCTTTAATAATTGCCATAATGAGCCCATTGTAAACATGTGCCCAGCTATTTCCAAATCAGGTCAAATTAACAAGTATTTATAAATCTATACCATTCCAGAACCTGTGCTCTCCATGAAGGGATATAAAGAAAGTGGGAAAATAGTTCTTGATTTGGAGAAATGAAAAACTGAATTGACTAGGCAACAAACAAATTACTATTGTGTGCAGAAAAGATCTATACTAAATAAATGTGAGAAAATCTGGGTGTGGTGGATACTTTGGTTGTATTAGAAAAAATGGTATCCATGAGACACTGGCAACTATCTTCAGAGATTATTGAAATTTGACTATACAATAAAATAATTCCTGAATTGAGAGAGGGCTTCCTAGATATAGGAATGTAGGAATATACATTTAAAATATTACTATAAACTGCCCAAAGTGAATCCTTGAGAAAGGAAAAAAATAAGAAATGCAAATAGGTTGCCAAATCATAACTTTAACCTTGTAAGAATTTACTATGCAACTGGGGTCAAATGGTACCCTCTATGTCCTTGCTCATGATGTAATTTTGGACTTTAAAATAGAATTCTTCCTGAGATGACACTCTGTTACATAGAACTGAAAGCAAAAAACGCCATCAGGCTTTCTGTTTCAAAGCCTGAGGCTCATTACTTCTTCATCCCCAACTCACTTAGCCCAGATGGTTTTAGAATTTTTTCCTGCTTCCTAGATTGTAACAGAATTGATTTCTTTAGCTGCCCATCCTGAATATCCCAAATAAATGGTGGAAATTTTCTCCTCTTAACCTCCCAAAGTTGTTTTCTTTTCCTCAGTTTCTATGATGACATTTATCTGTTTATTATCACCCAAGGTCTCTACAATAAAAATATCAACTAGAAGTTTCCTTCTGAATTATCGTCTCCTTACTCAGTCTTCAGTCAGTGGGGGCATTGTCTGATACCTCAGAAGAATCATTTGTTTTAGTTTCTGCAGATCCTATTGACTTTTTGAAGAATATTAAAATTGAAACAATACTCTGATAATTGTTTGTAGGAGGGCATCTGTGTTTGTGGATGATTTCTCTTGGATCCTTCTCACTGTGTTTTCCAAGATCTGCCAAAGTCCTTTCCTTTTTCAATCTCATTTCATTATTGAGACTTAGCCAGCTGGAAAGGCTTGGAGTACAGACCCAGTAATGAACACTAATCATCCTTGAAGCCTACTTAAAAAAAAAAAATATTCAGGGATGAATCCCTGGAAGAATCCCCAGACAGGCTGCACGGTAATGAAATTATTGAGACACACCAGCCCTCTAAGTCTTCTGATTAATTTGTAGAGAAGTGGTGACTGAAAAATTTGTAAGTGGCAGCCATTATAGTAATGGTATGATGAGTCATTGAAGTCTATCTCTTAAATTAGTACCATATCTTCTAATCATACACATGCATTGGACTTTTAGGTCATAAAAATCTTCAATGTAATTTTAATTACTATGCAATTCTATTTTTCAGTATCCGTGTATTTGACCAGATTATTAAAATAGGTGACATCAATCTAATTGGATTGGATGAAGCAGAAATCGTCTCTACTTTTAAAAAAATGGACGATTCTCCTTTCCAGTAAGTAAATTTTCCCACATTTCTTTAAGATGCAGAGATTGCCAAAACTATTAACAAGCACATGAAGAAGTGTTCTACATCTCTTATAATCAGAGAGATGCAAATCAAAACAACTCTGAGGTATCACCTCACACCTAGCAGATTGGCTAACATAACAGCAAAGGAAAGTAATGAATGCTGGAGGGGATGTGGCAAAGTAGGGACATTAATTCATTGCTGGTGGAGCTGTGAACTGATCCAACCATTCTGGAGGGCAATTTGGAACTATGCCCAAAGGGCGACAAAAGAATATCTACCCTTTGACCCAGCCATAGCACTGCTGGGTCTGTACCCCAAAGAGATAATGGACACAAAGACTTGTACAAAAATATTCATAGCTGCGCTCTTTGTGGTGGCCCAAAACTGGAAAATGAGGGGATGCCCATCAATTGGGGAATGGCTGAACAAACTGTGGTATATGTTGGTGATGGAGTACTATTGCGCACAAAGGAATAATAAAGTGGAGAAGTTCCATGGAGACTGGAACAACCTCCAGGAAGTGATGCAGAGCGAGAGGAGCAGAACCAGGAGAACATTGTACACAGAGACAAACACACTGTGGTATCATCGAACGTAATGGACTTCTCCATTAGTGGTGGTGTAATGTCCCTGAACAACTTGCAGGGACCCAGGAGAAAAAAACACCATTCATAAGCAAAGGATAAACTATGGGAGTGGAAACACCAAGAAAAAGCAACTGCCTGAATACAAAGATTGAGGGGACATGACAGAGGATAGACTCTAAATGAACACTCTAATGCAAATACTATCAACAAAGCAATGGGTTCAAATCAAGAAAACATCTAATGCCCAGTGGACTTACGCGTCGGCTATGGGGGGATGGGGGGGGGAGGAAAAGAAAATGATCTATGTCTTTAACGAATAATGCTTGGAAATGACCAAATAAAATATATTTAAAAAAAAAAAAAAAAAAAAAAAAAAAAAAGATGCAGAGATTGCTAGGTCATTGTTTTTGATTTGGAAATTTCTTTAGCAATGTGTTCAAACAGAAAAATTGGGGAGAAAGATAGCCTAATTAACATGTTTAAATAATTTCTCTTTTTGACTTCTTTTGCTAGGAAATGACCCTCTTTTTTTCTGTTCAGCAGTTCACAAGACATTTTAGGACCCATTTGCACCTTCCTTTCTGAATACTCTATCACATCTCAAGCAAACCCTTAATTTTCGTTTGCATTTATTTTTAGTTAATGAATTTTTATTTTCTTGGCAAATAATGCTCCTTGAACCTGAAGAGGTTTTTTTGTTTTGTTTTGTTTTGTTTTGTTTTTGTAAGAATGACAGCTTAGCTGAATTTCCCCATTCTGCTTTTTGCATGGCTATGTCTTAATCCAAAGTACATAAATTAAATGTGGATATTTTGTACTTAGGATTGAAATTGGCCGCGAACCACCTGAAGTCAAGTCAGAACTTATCGAACTCCTCGAGTTGTCAGAGGAAAGGAAGAAATATTTTATGGATTCGCTCATAGTACAGGTATTATGTGAACCAAATAAAAAAGTGCAGAAACGCAAAATTCTTTCTTTTTTATCATAACAATATTAAAATAAAATTTTTGTTCTTTAAAACGTTTCCTTTCCTACTCTTGAGTAACTTCATCTTAATTTATTACATACTTTTTTATTGTTGCTCTTTTATGCAATTTTATCAATGTCTCTGAGATTTCCATTCTAGTCTTCTCTGATGCACTCCAACCTTCACCACTGAATTATCATTTGTAGTATAGAGAATGAATTAAGCAAAACTGAACAATAAATACAGCAACTGAATCTGATAGTTTTTGCTCCTTTCTGAACAACGGAGATATATACATGTGTGTATGTGTATGTACATTTTTATATCTCTAGCTTTTGTCCCAGTCTAAGATTTTCCATTACAATTAGTCAGAGGATGGCAATCTTTTAATGCTGCTTTAATTTACCTTAGTTTTAAAGAGCCTTCTGTTTCTGCTTACTTTACATTATTTAATATGGGTTTTTTTAATGTCTTGTAGAATTCTTATTGTTAATTTCAAAAACTTAATAATATCTCATTATATAATATATCACAGCATTTGTTCAGGTTTTCCCAAATTAACGGACACTTTGTATTCAGACAAAGAATGTGTAAGTGTACACATATTCCCTTGATTTCCTGCCTTTGATGACTTTGGGGTTTCACTTCTATTCTAGTTGCATTGATTTTGTTCATGTTAAATCTTTCTCAGTAGGGCAAAATTCCTATTTTTTCTTTTATTATGATCACAAACCCCCTAGTTTTTTACCATCAATATGCCTCACAAATATTGGTCTAAGAGGTCTTATTCCTGTTGTTTTTCTAATTTTGAATGCTGTATGGGTATTAGTTGATATTAAGGTTGTATATGCAACTTGAATACATTATGGTAAATTATATAGCCCTTTCCTATTCAAACCTTCATTTGTATCACATGATTTCCAGTTTTTCTCAGGCCTTCCAGAATACAGAATCCTTCCTCTCTCATTTTTGTTTTTGGGTTTTTGAACCCCTGGATTGCCGAGTTAATTATCTTCTGGGACTTCCTCATGGTAGAATATTTTATGAACTCTTAATTATTGTCAAGTAATCCTGAGTAATTTTATTAATTTTGAAGGTTCAGTTTGAGGACCAGTTAATTTTAGACCTCTTTTATTATTCTCGTTTTTAACATTTCCATTAAGATTCCTTTTCACAACAATCTCTGACCAACAATCTTTTTCCTTATGTCTTTCTGTATCCTATCTCTAAGGCTTTCCCCAAAATGCTGGTCTACAAATCTGTAAGCCCCTGGAGGTGAAGGAATGTTTTATCTTTATATCCCCAGGACAACACACGGGCTTGCACTTTTTAGATGCTTAAGAAATTATGATTGAATTAGTTGCTCATGTTGTTATGCTGATGCATAAGCAGGCTCTAGCTTTTTATTCTGTGCTATTTAGCTAGATGTTTTGGCAAACCCTTTAAAATGTTTTACTATAATTTTGAAATGCCCATCCTTCCTCTAATAATGATAATGTCTTTGGAAGAAAGATCAAAGAATATATTTAATCTTTCAAAGTGTGTATATGGGTATATTGGTATATATTTCATTTTGCAAAAAGTATAAAAGTATTTACTACTGCCTCCTTAAAACCTCTTTCCTATCCAATTATGAAATCTTTAAACATTAGCACATTAGGAGAGTGGATTTTGTTTGTTTATTTTAAGCATGTTCTTGAGATTTCTTAGCTTTAGGCCTATATTGTAATTACACTTTCTAAACATTTTCTCCATTTAAAGGAAAAAATTGGAGATATCACTATTGTGAGAGGACAAACAAGTATTTGTAGAAGTCCAAGAGTACCATGGTACTGGATGGCCAGGTATATATATATATATATATATATATATACATATATATAGGTATAAAAATATATATGTAAGCTTTTATTGAGTATGTAAACTAGTGGTTTTTTTAGACAAAACTTAGTGAAAGATTAATAATAATATAAAAATATACTTTTGCCTCTAAATTCCATTTACTGGGAAGATTTCCATATTGGAGACTCAATTTAAAAAATGTATATATTCAGTGGGTTTTTTGGATAATATTTTCCTGATGAGGAATAGCCTCATCATTTCTGGCTCATAAATATATAGAATGAAATAATATAATGCATTAAAATAAGTAAATATCAGGAATAGAAGAAATCTGGAAACATCTTGATAAACTTTGATGTAAAGCAAATAGAACAGATAAAAACAAAAACAAAAAGAATGATTTTTTAAACTTTACCTTCTGTCCTATAATTGAAGCTAAGTGTCAGTTCCAAAGCATAAGAGCAGTAAGAGCTAGGCATTGGGGTCAAAAGACCAGCCCAGGATCACATAGCAAAGAAGAACCTGAGGCCAGATTTGAATGCAGGACCTCCCATCTCCAGAATCTCTCTATACACTCAGCCAATTAGCTGTTCATGAGAATATATTTTTTGTGAATTAAGACAAAAAAAGATCTAGAGAGAGCAATGGATAAGCAAAAAAATGTTAGGCAGAAGAATAGATTTAAAAATGTTATTTTAGAGTGTTTAACTGACTCCCTATTATGTAAATTCATGTTCAACATAAATAGCACAAAAAGGCTAGAGTCTCCTAAGCATGATGATTGTTCCTTAGTTCCTAAAAGTGTTGAATCAAGCATGAAACTCCCTAGGTTTCTTCAAATGCACAATATATTTTAGACTCTTCATACATCTAGTGATAATGTCCAGTTCTGATTGTATCTCTCCAGGACTTCTTAAATATTGACACTGTTTTAGTGAAAAATTCAGAGTTTTTTGCACTCATTGCTTTCTAGCATTATTGAACA
Source organism: Monodelphis domestica (assembly GCF_027887165.1). Taxonomy (NCBI): domain Eukaryota; kingdom Metazoa; phylum Chordata; class Mammalia; order Didelphimorphia; family Didelphidae; genus Monodelphis; species Monodelphis domestica. The sequence continues at coordinate 34,546,706 of NC_077230.1, forward strand.
TATAGAAGGATGAATTTTTTCAAATATCTATGGTCACTACAAGATAGATGCAAAGTTAAGACAGTGTAGTTTCCTAGAGTCACAACTTATTGTCATATTGTTGTTCAGTTGTATAATTCTTCCTAGGACACTCTTCAGAGTTTTCTTGGCAAAAATACTAGAGTGGTTTGCTATTTCCTTCTGTAGCTCATTTAACAGGTGAGGAAACTGAGGCAAACATGATTAAGTGACTTGCCTAGTGTTACACAGTTAATAAGTGTTTGATTTGATGACTGAATTTTAACTTAAAAGATGAGACTTTCCTTACTCTAGGCTTGACACATCCAGTGTGCCACCTACCTATCCTTGCTGCCATTAATATTCACATTTTGAGTTGGATTACCTAGAGAAAAGAGTAAAATATAACTCAGCTGTGTTCCTGTGATATCAAATAGGGATAGGAATTTCCCAAAGAAGTATAACAGTGACAAAGGGTTGTAAAGTTTAAAATTAGCGGTTGGATGATGATTATATGAAATTATGTGATTGCCAGTACTTATTACAACTTGAGTCAGAATTTATTTACAAATAGAGAGGAAACAATAAAGAAGAGAAATGTAAGGGGGATGGAGGAGTTATCTATCCTATCAATCTAAATGCTTTTCTCTGGGTCTGCTTAATCCAGGAAGAGATTAATTAGCTCTAACCAGGAACCTTGCAGCCTCCTCCAAGATGGAAGTTAGGCTCTCTAAAATCTAGGAGAGGGATCAGCCTTTTACTCACCCAAGGGAATAATCCTAGAGTCAGAGTCCAATTAGAAGCGTAGTTCCAAACCCATGATCCAAGCAAGTCTCCAGCAAAGCTCCCTTGAAGACTATCTAAGACTATCTCCAGAAGACAATCTCTTCAGACTATCTTCTCAAAGACAATCACTCTGCCCTAAAGAAGTTCAGGGTTTGCTTTTTATGGTGACTTCTTGTCCCCTCCCCTCTTCTCAGGGGTCAGTCACAGTTTCCAAATTGTCTAGCCCTGCCCATGGGGCAGTATGGGTAGGATCAACTTTTCACCTTCTGAAGGTTAAATTCTCATCAAAAAGCTTCACAGATTCCTGGCTGACTGAGGTGTGAATTCTCTAAGTACCTTGCTAGATTCTCATCTAGTACTAAGTATGGTGTTTAATCTTTTGTTGGTTCAATTTAAAAGGAGACAAAGGAGAGTTAATCCGCTTTTTCCATCTAGTGAAGGTACTAAATAGGGGTACTTAATAGTGTTAACTCAGGATAGACAGTAAAGAATTCCCTTTACACAGGATACTGGGGTCCAGAGTATTGGGATGATGCTGTGTCCTCTCCCTTTCCATTAAGGTCTTTCCTGTTTTCGACCTAAGCATGTAATGACTACTTTAGTCTTGGGGAGACCAGACCACTTGAAGGAAAGATCAGGCATTTCTCTCAGTCTTTGCTTCCTTTTGCCTCTACCCAGTAGCTCCAAGGAAAATTGAACAGAAAAATTTGGTCAAATACGGAAGTGCAAAAGTACTTGATCTACTCTGTGAGACAGCTATGTATTTCCTCTTCATAAAACATAGGCTTAATAAACACAGGGTCTGAATGCAGTTCAGGCTCTCTGGACCTCTGAAATTCAGAATGTAGATTTTATGCAGAACACAATAACCTCAAGACTGATGTTGGATTATTTATGTAGGACAGGCAGTTAGAGGTTCAAGTTTGCTGAATTGAGCCCTAAAGATCTTGTGTCCACATGGAAAAAGCTGCCAGACTCTTAGAGTGGGGAGGACAGCCCATCCTCCTTCTGTTCAGGAGAGAATTATTTGCCAAATGCCCTACAGTCATGATGGTACACCTATGGCACATGTGCCAAAGATGGCACAGAGAGACCTCTCTGTGGACACACATATGACTTCCATGGAAGAGTTAATTACTTGAAAGGTAGAAGAACTTGGGGTAGGGGGACTGCTCCCTTCCCCTCTCTCCACTGTGCATCCTTACCCCTCAGTACTCACTCCCATTCCTGAGTGGAGTGCTCAGGCTACTCTCCTCTCTTTCTCCCTCCCCTGTCTGAGTAAGGGCAGAGGACACTTGGTTGCTGGGTGGCATGGTCTCTAAAAGGTTCTAAAAGGTTTGCCATCACTATCCTAGAGCCTTTTTGGTGAACCTATAGCAGGTGTGCTGGAGGGGCTGCTCCCTTCCCCTCTCCATGTGCGCAAGGACAATTCTTATATCACCTGCCCCTCAGCCTAGCAGTCAAATGGGAACATTTCCTCCTTCCCCTGTCTGGAGTAAAGTCAGTTGTTCTTACATGCATCATGAGGGTTTCAGTTTGGTCACTTGCTCTCTAAAAGTTTTGCCATCACTGCCCTGGAGAATCAAAGGAGGAGATGCGATAACACCCCACACACACATACCTCCTCCTGTCACAGGGCTGGGACAGCTCTGAGCATGTTCCATCTCCATTATCATGACATGACATTATCATGACAGGCAGATAGACAGGCAGACATAGTGCAAAATTCATTATTCACATTTCTTCTAAATGCAAGTTTAGGCCTTTCTTGCACCTCTAATATGAGAAAAATCACAATTCAAGTGAGCTGTGATTACTTTTGATACAGTGATTGGGAGAATCATGTGGCATAATTTTGGAGTTGTGTGTTTTTATTTTATCTTTAGAGCTCATTAAATAATATTTGAGTAAGTAGAGATATAGGCTAGATGTATAATTTCATTGAAATAGGGAATACTCATGTGTATAGTTAGAAAATCTTGAAACCCTACTACATTACCCAGAATACTTTTCCCTTTGTGCACATTTGAGTCAATTCACATAACTGTTTATAAGTTCTGTAGCTCCTCTCAATTGCTCTCTTCTTTCATGACTGGTCCTGGGTATCGGTAGTTCTTTTATTTTAGTTATTAATTAATAAAAGTTTAAAAATAAAATTTATAGAATATTAATTTTAATCTTTACATTTTGGTTTACCACAAAGAGAATTTTCAAATATTTTTTTAAGATAGAATAGATAAATTTTTTCAAGCATGCTTTTCTGCCCGCCCACCTGCTTTCCCCACCATCTGCTTGAACCAGCTCTCCTCCCACTACTGCTGCTGCCACCCACCACCAGATCTTGGGAGTGGTTTCTCCTCCCCCTGCATGCTCTTGGGAAGAGTGCTCAGCTGCAGTCTCCCACTGCTATTTCTGATTCAAGTTTCTGCACAGAGGGTGAGATTCCCCAATTTTTGGCCAGTCTTTTCCCCACTCCAGGTGGGTTTTTGAGCCTGTGCTAGCCATTTTTCAGTGAGGAAAAGTGACACCATGCTATTCAGCACCACCCCCTTCTAGTTTATAAGCTGAATTTCTTAAACTGACCCTTGGCACCCGGCTTGCAACTCAGGATTTTTTTCACAGGAAAGGGGACCCCTCTGCTGTTTTTATTTTTTGAGGGCACAACACAAATCAATGGATTTTAGATTTTATTTTTCTCCTTCCTACCCCAAACATCGAGGACTAATCTTTCTTTCATATGAAAATATGCTATTGTTCTCCCTTGAAGTTTTGCCCTTCTTTGAGTTTACTCTTTAAATAAAATCCATTCATTCTTCCCTTTTTTTTTGGAGGAAAAATGCTTTTACAAAGCATGCTAGGAACTCTCACAGAACAGTTTGAATTGCTTGATCTCTAACTAGTGCATATTAGTTCTTGTTTTTTTTTTTTACCAGCAGTTTGTATTTGCACTGCATATTTTCCATTTTGTTTGCTTCTGAAGAATATGCAACAGGCTAGGGGGCAGCTGGGTAGCTCAGTGGATTGCAAGCCAGCCCTAGAGACGGGAGGTCCTAGGTTCAAATCTGGCCTCAGACACTTCCCAGCTGTGTGACCATGGGCAAGTCACTTGACCCCCATTGCCTAGCCCTTACCACTCTTCTGCCTTGGAGCCAATACTCAGTATTGACTACAAGAAGGAAGGTAAGGGTTTAAAAAAAAAAAGAATATGCAACAGGCTAGACTGCTTAAATTAGAGACCAAACTGAAATATTCTGACAAAGTGTTATGGGGTTCAGATGTGTACCCCTGGGGTTCAGGAAGGATACCTTTGGCAAGAATGCAAGACTCCAAAACTTAGCTTAAAAACAAAAAGAGAAATTTATTAGTTTGGGAGGCAATGTTGAGAATGGCCAGGAGGATAGCAAGGTGGAGCAGCAAGATGGGGAGCAGTTCCTTGGGAGGACAGCATGAATGGAAAGGCTGCTCCCCTGAGGACAGTATAGATGTAAAAGCTGTCCCCCCAGACGACATCAGTTCTGGGGATTTTATACTCTTTACAACAGATGCTATGTCATGGTGTGGACATGACCTAGAGTGTTAATAATCACTCAGGCATTTGGTGGGGTTGAGGTGGTCATCTGAATTGGGTCTGCTTGGAGGCATAAAGATTCCTTAACAAAAAAATATCTTGAGATATAGCCTGATAGGATCTAGGTGTAGCCTGGAGATGTGTCTCTGTCCAAAATAGTTTGCCTGAGTTTCTGGGGGTACAGTGCCCATGTCAAAAATTTTGATATTCTTAAATATTCTCAACACACAGAGTAGAGAATTCTGCCCATTGCTTCTATCAGAAATTTCCGAGTTCTGACAAATGAAGTGCAAATAGTTAATAAATAGTGCGGAGGGGAATGAACTTTAAAAGAGATCTGGAAGTTTATTGTTTCCTAACTACTTTAATTTATTAAACTCCATGAGAGTAAAAGAAGTCTATTGGAATTGGAGAAAAGGATTTTTGACGTCCCTGACTATGTCTTTGTTACGCTTATTTTATTTGCTGATTGCTTGTGTTAAGAGTTAATTTTTTTAAAGATCATATGTTAATCTAATCAATATCTTTCTGATATACTGAATCATTTCAAGCTAATGTTTTTGCCTATTAGATATATTCTATTATATTGATTTTTGTATTTGTACCTTTCCCCTCTGACTGTACTGAAGAACATCATTATGAAAGCCCATAAACACCTTTTTCAGTGGCAAAATCATAACTCATTAGGGGTGTGCTGCATTTGTCTCATAGATAATGATGGATGGACTTCATCAAAACTGGTTACAACTTGTATACAACCTTTAGAGAATTTAATGAGCTAAGAATTTCAATTGCAATTTTAAGAGGTCTACAGAAATTACTTTAGATATCTAGGAGATTTCTGGAATGATATTTAAAATATATATGCATACATATATTTTAAAAAATGTTGAACTAAAAGGTAGAGAACCAAATAGATGTTCCTACCTAGCCTAGAAAGGCTAAGTGACTTGCCCAAGTTAATACAACTAATTAGTGGAAACTAACAACTAGGTTCTAGAACTAGAACTTGAGTCCAAATCTCTTTAATTCCAAGATGGTTTGATTGCCAGTTGTATGAAACTGCTACCTTTTCTTCTACAGTGACCTGAAATTTGTTATTGGGGCACTGAAAATATTAATAGAAGAAGATCAGGGATGTAGAAAAAACATCCAAGCTATCTTTGAGCAGGTAAGACAGCACAGTTCCTCCCCATTAATCAAGTTTTATTGAATGTTAGTTGTGTTCACAGTGATAAAAGTGGTGGAAAGCAAAGCAGTCAGTGAGAATGGTGCCCATAATAATGCATGAAATAAATGCTTCCTATTTCATTCATCCATTCTTTTGATCATTCCAAACAAAACTTTTCAATCTTACTTAAACTCTTCTTGGCCTAAGAGGACTGCTTTATGATAGGTGAATTGACCAAAACTCCCATATCACTACTCTCTGCCTACTTCTACTTATCACTCTTTAGAAAATCCAGTATGGAAATCATTTGGGAACCCCAGCCTACTACTACTACTAATCCATGAATTGTGTCTACTTGATCAAGAGAAAGGATCATCGGCTGGGGTATCCTTCTTCCTTGCTTCCCTTACTCCGTTGCAGCTATTAACTACTCTTAGGTCTTAAGATGTGAATCAGTAGCTTTCTTCCTTCTGAAATGAAGAAGACCCACCAGGCTTTTTTTATTATTATTTTCTCTGTGAATGTGCCTCTGAAGTCTGCTAGAATGTAGGCTTTACAATCGATTTCCCCTACTTTTATGCTATCATTGTAACTACTAATTGAAGTACCTCTGGATGTGTGCAAAAGGCTGCTAAGCTCTGGAGTTATAAATAGAAAAAATGAAACATTTCCTGATCTTGAGACACTCTTACTCGATACTCTAAGTGGAAAGTACAACATTTAAAATAAGGTTCAGCTGAAGCACAAGATGGAATGCTTCAGAAGTCCTGGGGTCTCAGTGGTAGAATGGATGGAATGGATAGCAAGAGCCATTTGGCAATGATTTCACAAAGATTAGTTAGACTGGTTCTGCCATCTATCACATCAGTAAATTCTTTTTGTATTTGAGGATTAAACCCAGTGTCTCGGTCACATATTATCAAGGCTTTCCTGTTGTTATTGGATAAAGTCTAAACCCAGTACCTTCCATATTCTGACACCAGAGGGTTCCATACTTAATTCCCAGAGTACCATGACATAAATTTTTTATTATATATATATATATATATGCATATATCTATATCTATATCTTTGTAGTCATATAAATCTTATATACCCAGAGCTTAGCTGAGGACCAGAAGACCAGACATGGAAGAAGCTCTTAGTAGTGAATATCATTTTTCCTTTTTTCTATACACATGTAAATCTGTGTGTCAGTATATACATATATATGCACATAAATGCATGCACACATTTATTTATATATGTGTATGTGTGTATGTGTCGATATCTATACCTCTATCTAAGGCCAGGTTACTTACTCATCAGACCTGCCCTAACATTCTTCTAGTTTGCAAAAGGGCTTGTCACTGTAATTTCTCAGCTATTATGGTATTTCCACTGACTGTTTTTGAACATCTCTTGGAGTCCATTTTACTAAATAATACTCCTCCTAGAAGCAGAAACTGTCTTTCCCCCTGTATATACAGAACTATGCAGGAAGAGAGGCTTCATTTTGTAGTGTTAGGAAGTGATATGTATTGAAGTGGTCCCCCTGATGTCCATCCTGGATGTCTGAAGCTCACCAGGTCAGTAACATCTTACTGCTTTTGGCAGCTTCCTGCAACTAAATGGCAGTGAAGGTGTCACCTTGCCTTGAAAAACACAATTCTTAGCTGGGAGAGCTTTTAAGCTTTGGATTCTATCCCTAACCTCATTCCTATCTACATGCCTATCTCTTTCCTTCTTTCCATTCCCATCCATGTCCCCATCTCAATTCCCAAACCTATCCCTGTCTCTAATCTCATGTAAATCTCTCGTCCTATCCTGATTGGTTTTACTCAATAGCTACTAGTCATGGAATTTGTGCATATGTTTTTGAATGTAATAGATCTTAAGGGGTCATTTGAGAATAAAGAGGTCAGATAAGTGGCTAGCAGGAATAAATGAGATGGTTGTGACTGTTGGAGAGGAACAGGATTGAATAGCGTGTAATTAATAGATTTATGTTGGTTCATTTGGTAAATTTCAGGCTAACATTTTTCAAGAGAAATATAAAGACATGAACACATACAAAGTGAATATGGAACAGAAACCTGATGAATCAAATAAAGAAGGCACATTTTTACCATTGGCCCCAGAAGAAGAATTATTACTAGAACAATTTAAAATAAAACCTAACGAGATAAAAAATGAAGATTTATCACCAGGGCAATTATTAGCCCAAGGGGATTTCAATTCAGGTAAGACATATATCCTTGCTCAAAACATTTGACCCTAAAGTTTTCTGATAGAAAAGAGAAATTTGCAACAAATGTTTCCATCACTCACCGAATCTCTGGTGTCTATTCCTTTTCCCTTCATATCTCTAATAATGAGAATGCTAGCTGCTTTATAAGGCTTTCTCAACTATTGGTGATCCCTCTCTTGGTGATTGAACTATATGGGACCTTGGAAATATTCTACTATAACATTTTAATTGCTATAGAAATCTATCCTATATGTATGTCAGAATGTCATTTAGCTTCTGCCTCAAAATATGCAGTGATAGGAAACTCATTTTCTCAACATCCAGGCCACACTATTGCTAAATTACTTAAGCTTTTAGAAAAGATTTCAGTACAATTTTTTTTGCTCAGGCTTTTTTTTATAATTTAGTCCTTTTCCCTTCTTTTGAAATAATACAGAAAAAGATCTTGTTCCTCTTTCCCTATAACTATCCATTTGACCTATAAAATCAACTTATTTTCCACCTAAGACTTTTTTTTTAATCTCTATGATCATGTTTAGCCTGAAGACAATCTTTATATGATTTCTTATTACATCGTTTGGACATGGTTTTGTTTAGAGTCTATTATCCATCCTACTTTAATGACATCCATTTTGGTTTATCAACATTCTGTTGGTCTCATTGCAACAAAATCTTTTTTTTTTAATTCAATTACTTATAGGAATAATTTTGGCCATTTCTTTTGACATTTTAAAATTCAGATACCCCCATCTCCCTTTCCCTACCTGAGGGGGTGAAGAATCTGATATAGGTTATACTCATACTATTATGTAATACCTATTTCCATATGGTTCCCATCATGATAGACACATAACACACATATTCAATAGAAATCTCATGAAGATTTATAATATAACTTATAATTTATAATATAACTATTATAGTGGAAGATGTCAAGTTTTGATCTACACTCAGATTTTTTTTTGTAGCTTCCTTGACCATTGATAGTATGTTCATGTGTTACCTTGGAAGCTTTATGATAATGGTTTAGTTCTTCACAGTTGATCATTGTATAATATTTCTGTTATAGTCTCTAGTTATAGTTGTTCTGCTCACTTTTTCTGAATTCATCCTGTTCATTGTTCCTTATGACATAATAGTAATCCATTACAACCATATTCCACAGCTTGATCATTCAACCACTAAATAATGGACAACCCCTCAGTTTCCAATTATTTGCCACTATAAAAAGAGTTGATAATAATATTTTGGCACAGTTAATTCCTTTTATTCTATCTTTGATCCATTTGGGATCCTGAACCTTTAGTGAGATTGTTGTATAGACCTTTGGGTATTGTTTCATATAAGTCTCTAGAATGGTTGTATCGATTCACACTATCACCAATGAAGTTTATTAGTTTTCCAATTTTCCCACCTCCTCTTCAACATTTATCATTTTCCATTTTGGTCATGTTAGCTAATCTGAAGGGTATGAGATCATTTTGCAGAGTTGGCTTAATTTTCATTTCTTTCATCAATAGTGATTGGGAATTTTTTAAAATATGGCTATGTAAAGTTTTAATCTCTTTCTGAGAAATGCCTATTCAAATCCTTTGACCATTTCTCAATTGAGGAATGATGTATATTATAAATTTGACTCAGTTCTCTATATATTTAAGAAATGAGACTTTTGTCAAAAATTGCTATAAATTTTTCCTCAGAATTTGTTTTTTCATTTCTAATCTTAAGTACATTTGTTTTATTTGTGCAAAACCTTTTTAATTTAATGAAATCAAAATTCCCTTTTAATCAAGTATGTCGATGATTTATTTATTTTATTTTTTCATAAAACAAACTATTTGTCTTATTTTATTAGTTCTATGATTTTCTTACTTTCAATCTATTCTACCCTTGCTTGATTTTCATGATTTCCAATTTGCTGTTTAATTGAGGATTTTTAAATTTGTCCTTTTCTAGGATTTTTAGTTGTATCACCAATTTGCTTATGACCTGCTCTTTCTCTACTTTACCTGATATAAGCAATAAGAGATGTGAATTTTCCTCTAAGTACGGCTTTGGCTTCATCCTAAAAAATTTGATATGTTGTTTCCTTATAATCATTGTCTTTAATGAAATTATTGATTGTTTCTATGATTCATTCTTAGACCCATTTATTCTTTAGGCAAAAATTTGTTTATATCTATCATATGCCATACGCCATAAATTTATTTATTGGCAAATAGAGAAGGTTTCCTATTTTAGCTATAAATATCACTTGTATAAATTGTTCATTAGAAAACACCTTTTTCCTGGGTGCCATCCATTACTTGCATTCCTTTTGCACTGTGAATCTGTGAACATTTGGAGTATCACTGTCATTGCTAACAGAAGGAAATCTGGTTCAGCCTTATGAATCTGATATCTGCAAGAATGAATACTGGTGAATTGAGCAACAGTTGGAAAATGAATGCTGTACTTCAGGGGCTGACTTTTTTTTGGCTGCCAAGTACCAACAATTAATATGATTGTTGTTCAGAGAATATTAGAACCTCTAGTGTGAGGGCTTGCTGAACGCTTTTGAGGGCTGCTTATCTACCTTTGGTGTCTAGTTGTCACTCAGCTCTCACCTGTGGTTCCAAGAAGTTGTAGCATGTGGAGCAGCCTGTTAAAACTGAACAGATGGGTTAAGTTAGGTTGATATCTACTCCAGGCTTGTGAAGACCTCCTCCTGGAATAGGTGGATGAGAAAATATGCTTCAGTAGACATGAATGTAGCTGAAGTAAGCACTGTGGAGTGCGTAGAGTTTGGTTGGACATCTAAGACACTAAAGTCAATTTTGTGCAACTCACTTAAATCCAATTCATACACAAGTTAAAATATTACTCTGTGATGTCACTGGTACTTTTCAAACATAAGGATCACCACCACCACTGCCAACTGATTAATCAACATTTTTGACTGTCTCATCCTTTTAAGTCTTCTTCAATCTAGCTTTATTTGTTTTTAACTGCCCTTGCAGCGGGACTAGTATTTTCTTGATAGTTATCCTAGATTATCAGTCTTAGAAGGAACCTCAAAGACCACCCACTTTAATCCCTTCATTTTGAAGGTGTGAAAAAAGAGGCACAGAGAAGATATTCAGATAGTTACCTTCCCAGCGGTGACTTCATGGCTTCTGGCTCTAAAAGCAATACCATAGGTAGGTTATTCACTTTTTTTTTTTTAAATATATTTTATTTGGTCATTTCCAAGCATTATTCGTTAAAGACATAGATCATTTTCTTTTCCTCCCCCCCCCAACCCCCCATAGCCGACGCGTAAGTCCACTGGGCATTAGATGTTTTCTTGATTTGAACCCATTGCTTTGTTGATAGTATTTGCATTAGAGTGTTCATTTAGAGTCTATCCTCTGTCATGTCCCCTCAATCTTTGTATTCAGGCAGTTGCTTTTTCTCGGTGTTTCCACTCCCATAGTTTACCCTTTGCTTATGAATGGTGTTTTTTTCTCCTGGGTCCCTGCAAGTTGTTCAGGGACATTACACCACCACTAATGGAGAAGTCCATTACGTTCGATGATACCACAGTGTGTTTGTCTCTGTGTACAATGTTCTCCTGGTTCTGCTCCTCTCGCTCTGCATCACTTCCTGGAGGTTGTTCCAGTCTCCATGGAACTTCTCCACTTTATTATTCCTTTTAGCGCAATAGTACTCCATCACCAACATATACCACAGTTTGTTCAGCCATTCCCCAATTGATGGGCATCCCCTCATTTTCCAGTTTTGGGCCACCACAAAGAGCGCAGCTATGAATATTTTTGTACAAGTCTTTGTGTCCATTATCTCTTTGGGGTACAGACCCAGCAGTGCTATGGCTGGGTCAAAGGGTAGATATTCTTTTGTCGCCCTTTGGGCATAGTTCCAAATTGCCCTCCAGAATGGTTGGATCAGTTCACAGCTCCACCAGCAATGAATTAATGTCCCTACTTTGCCACATCCCCTCCAGCATTCATTACTTTCCTTTGCTGTTATGTTAGCCAATCTGCTAGGTGTGAGGTGATACCTCAGAGTTGTTTTGATTTGCATCTCTCTGATTATAAGAGATGTAGAACACTTCTTCATGTGCTTGTTAATAGTTTTGATTTCTTTATCTGAGAACTGCCTATCCATTTCCCTTGCCCATTTATCAATTGGAGAATGGCTTGATTTTTTGTACAATTGATTTAGCTCATTATAAATATGAGTAATTAAACCTTTGTCAGAGGTTTCTATGAAGATTTTTTCCCAATTTGTTGTTTCCCTTCTGATTTTAGTTATATTGGTTTTGTTTGTACAAAAGCTTTTTAGTTTGATGTAGTCAAAATTATTTATTTTACATTTTGTGATTCTTTCTATATCTTGCTTGGTTTTAAAGCCTTTCCCCTCCCAAAGGTCTGACATGTATACTATTCTGTGTTTACCCAATTTACTTATGGTTTCCTTCTTTATGTTTAAGTCACTCACCCATTTTGAATTTATCTTGGTGTAGGGTGTGAGGTGTTGATCTATTCCTAGTCTCTCCCACACTGTCTTCCAATTTTCCCAGCAGTTTTTATCGAATTGTGGATTTTTGTCCCAAAAGCTGGGATCTTTGGGTTTATCGTATACTGTCTTGCTGAGGTCGTTTTCCCCCAGTCTATTCCACTGATCTTCCTTTCTGTTTCTTAGCCAGTACCAAATTGTTTTGATGACTGCTGCTTTGTAATATAGTTTGAGGTCTGGGACTGCAAGGCCCCCATCATATGTGTTTTTTTTCATTATTTCCCTGGATATCCTTGATCTTTTGTTCTTCCAAATGAACTTTGTTATGGTTTTTTCTAAATCAGTGAAGAAGTATTTTGGTAGTTCAATGGGTATGGCACTAAATAGATAAATAAGTTTGGGTAGGATGGTCATTTTTATTATATTGGCTCGTCCTATCCATGAGCAGTTAATGTTTTTCCAATTGTTCAAGTCTAGTTTTAGTTGTGTGGCGAGTGTTTTGTAGTTGTGTTCATATAGTTCCTGTGTTTGTCTTGGGAGATAGATTCGTAGGTATTTTATTTTGTCTAAGGTGATTTTGAATGGGATTTCTCTTTCTAGTTCTTGCTGCTGAGCTGTGTTGGAGATATATAGAAAAGCTGATGATTTATGTGGGTTTATTTTGTATCCTGCAAGTTTGCTAAAGTTGTTGATTATTTCAATTAGCTTTTTGGTTGAATCTCTAGGATTCTTTAAGTAGACCATCATGTCATCCGCAAAGAGTGATAACTTGGTCTCCTCCTTGCCTATTCTGATGCCTTCAATTTCTTTATCTTCTCTAATTGCTACTGCTAGTGTTTCTAGTACAATGTCAAATAGTAGAGGTGATAATGGGCATCCTTGTTTCACTCCTGATCTTATTGGGAATGCATCTAGTTTATCCCCATTGCAGATGATATTAGCTGTTGGTTTTAGATATATACTGTTTATTATTTTTAGGAATGACCCTTCTATTCCTATGCTTTCTAGTGTTTTTAATAGGAATGGGTGTTGTATTTTATCAAAGGCTTTTTCTGCATCTATTGAGATAATCATGTGGTTCTTGCTAGTTTGCTTGTTGATGTGGTCGATTATGTGGATGGTTTTCCTAATGTTGAACCAGCCCTGCATCCCTGGTATGAATCCTACTTGATCATGGTGAATGATCCTTCTGATCACTTGCTGGAGTCTTTTTGCTAGTATCCTATTTAAAATTTTTGCATCTTTATTCATTAGGGAGATTGGTCTATAGTTTTCTTTCTCTGTTTTTGACCTGCCTGGTTTTGGAATCAGTACCATGTTTGTGTCGTAAAAGGAGTTTGGTAGAACTCCCTCTTTGCTTATTATGTCAAATAGTTTGTATAGTATTGGGGTTAACTGTTCTCTGAATGTTTGATAGAATTCACAGGTGAATCCATCAGGCCCTGGGGATTTTTTCTTAGGAAGTTCTTTGATGGCTTGATGGATTTCAATTTCTGATATGGGATTATTTAAGAATTCTATTTCCTCTTCTGTTAGTCTAGGCAGTTTGTATTTTTGTATATATTCATCCATTTCTCCTAAATTGGTGTATTTATTGCCATATAATTGGGCAAAGTAATTTCTAATGATTGCCTTAATTTCCTCCTCATTGGAGGTGCTGTCCCCCTTTTCATCTTTAATGCTGTGAATTTGCTTTTCTTCCTTCCTTTTTTTAATTAGATTGACCAGTACTTTGTCTATTTTGTTTGTTTTTTCAAAGTACCAGCTTCTTGTCTTATTTATTAAATCAATAGTTCTATCACTTTCGATTTTATTAATTTCTCCCTTAATTTTTAGGATTTCTAATTTGGTTTTCTGCTGGGGGTTTTTAATTTGATCGCTTTCGAGTTTTTTCAATTGCATTTCCAATTGATTGATCTCTGCTCTCCCTTGTTTGTTAATATGAGCTTTCAGGGATATGAATTTGCCTCTGATTACCGCTTTGGCTGCATCCCAAAAGGTTTGAAAGGATGTTTCGCCATTGTCATTTTCCTTGATGAAATTATTAATTGTTTCTATGATTTCTTCTTTAGCTAAACGGTTTTGGAGTATCATATTGTTTAATTTCCAATTGGTTTTAGATTTGGTTTTCCATGTACCATTACTAATCATTATTTTTATTGCCTTGTGATCTGAGAAGGCTGCATTCATTATTTCTGCTTTTTTGCATTTGTGTGCTATGTTTCTGTGACCTAATGTATGGTCAATTTTTGTGAATGTGCCATGTGGTGCTGAGAAGAAGGTGTATTCCTTTTTATCTCTATTTATTTTTCTCCATATGTCTATTAATTCTAATTTTTCTAAGATTTCATTCACTTCTTTTACCTCTTTCTTATTTATTTTTTGATTTGATTTATCTAAATTTGATAATGGTTGGTTTAAGTCTCCCACTAGTATGGTTTTATTGTCTATTTCTTCCTTCAATTCTCCTAGTTTCTCCATTAGAAATTTGGGTGCTATATTATTTGGTGCATACATGTTGATTAATGATATTTCCTCATTGTCTAGAGTCCCTTTTAACAAAATATAATTACCTTCCCTATCCCTTTTGATCAGGTCTATTTTTGCATTGGCTTTATCAGATATCATGATTACCACTCCTGCCTTCTTTCTATCAGTTGAGGCCCAGAAGGTCTTACTCCATCCTTTAATTCTGACCTTGTGGGTGTCAACCTGCCTCATGTGTGTTTCTTGAAGACAACATATGGTAGGGTTTTGGATTCTAATCCATTCAGCTATTCGTCTACGTTTTATGGGTGAGTTCATCCCATTCACGTTCAAAGTTATGATTGTCATTTGTGGACTCCCTGGCATTTTGATTGCCTTCCCTAATTCTAACCTTTTCTTCTTTGGCTCTACCTTTTAGTCCAGTGATTTACTTTGAATCAGTCCCCCTTGTCCCCTCCCTTGATGTTTCCCTTTTTAGTCCCTCCCTTTTTGTTCCCTCCCCCTCCCCCCTCTCTTTCCCTCCCTTTTTGTTCTCCCTCTCCCCCTCCCCCCCTTGGTTTTCCCTTCTCCTTACCCTTGTTGGGTAAGATAGAATTCAAGATCCCAATGGATCTGGATGTTTTTCCCTCTCCGAGTTGATTTCCCTGAGATTGAGGTTTAAGTAAACCCCCCCCCCCTCTCTTCCTCTCCTTCTTATAGGAGTTTTCTTCCCCTCCCCTTCCCCTGTGAATCTTTGTGTGAGAACCATTATTCTATTTGGTCTTTCTTTACCCCCTATTTATACATTACATTTTCCCCACATATTAGTATACATAGATTGATATAAATGTAGTCCTTATAGAAGAGAGTTTGAGTAAAAGAAGATAACATTTTTCCCCTTTCCTTAATATTTACCTTTTCAGGTATTCCTTGCTCTTTGATTTTCGGTATCAAACTTTCCACAGAGCTCTGGTCTTTTCTTTGCAAAAAGTTGGAAGTCTTCTATTTTGTTGAATGCCCATACTTTCCCTTGGAAGTATATAGTCAGTTTTGCTGGGTAGCTGATTCTTGGTTGGAGACCCAGCTCTCTTGCCTTTCTGAAGATCATGTTCCATGCCTTACGATCATTCAGCGTAGAACTTGCAAGGTCTTGTGTGATCCTGATTGGCATTCCTTTATATCTAAATTGTCTTTTTCTGGCTTCCTGTAGGATTTTTTCTTTTGTTTGATAGCTTTGGAATTTGGCAATTACATTCCTGGGAGTTGTCTTTTGGGGGTTTAGTGTAGAAGGTGTTCTGTGAGCTCTGTCAGTGGCTGTATTGCCCCCTTGTTCTAGAATCTCTGGGCAATTTTCTTTGATTATATCTTGTATCACCATGTCCAGTTTGGTGTTTATTTCTGGCTTTTCTGGGAGTCCAATTATTCTTAAATTTTCTCTTCTCCCCCTGTTTTCCAGATCTATCACCTTGTCGGTGAGATATTTTATGTTCTCTTCTAATTTCTTGGTGTTTTGGCTTTGCTTTATTAGTTCTTGCTTTAAAGCCTGGTTTTCTTTTACAGTTTGGTCAAACTGGTTTTGTAGATGCGTGAATTTCTTTTGCATCATTTCCCACTTTTCCTCCCAGAGGGCTTCCATCTTTTTGGTCCTTTCTGATTCAAATTCTTCATGGGTTTGTGGAGAGTTTCTATTTCCTTTGGAAGATTTTGGAGAATTTTCTTGTATATTTTCTTCTATCTGCTCTGTATTTTGTATTTTGGCTCCATAGAATGTGTCCAGAGTCGCCCCTTTCTTCTTATTTTTCTTGGTATTTTGGGGCTTCTGTGGTTCTGTGGAGTTTGCCATTTCTGAATGTGGAGGATTAGTTTTTCTTGCCTCTGTCTGGTGTTCAGAGGCAGTCCTGGGCAGATGGTTCTATGAGCTTTCCCTGGGTTAAACTGAATATGCCTCACTGGAACTGGAATGGAAGGGTCGGACCACGAGGCCACACTCTTCCCCCTGGCTCGATTTCCGGAAGTTGCCTTCAGAATCCCTGGCCGTGAGGCTGTTTCGTCGGCCTGCGGGGGGATGGGCTGCAGCTTCCCCAAGCTCCGAGAGCACAGACTTTCACTGAGACTTGGATAGCAGGATCCAGCCCGTGAGGCTGTCTTGCCCGCCCTGAGGGTTGCTGTTGTTTTGACCAGCTCTCTGTGGCGGAGGCCCCAGGCAGTAACTTTCACCCGGACCGACCGGCTCTTTGACCGACTGGCTCTTTGCAGCGGAAGCCCCAGGCAGTAACTTTCACCCGGACTGGGACTTGGGTAGAAGACCCTGAGGGTTGTTGTTCCTCAGACCCTGCTCTCTGAGCCCGGCGCGGCTGCCGCTTCCGGGAGCCTTGGACTCTGCGCTCCTACCCCTGAGGTCCGAGGGATCTCGGGTTCTGGCTTTTAAGGGGAGCCGTACCTTTTGAACCGGGTCCATTTCCAGGAGGAGGGTTCCCAGGGTCTGTGCTGTTGATCGTTTTGAATTTCGGCGCCTTAGGAGCTTCTAGTTTGAGATCGGTCGGGAAGGGTTTTCCGGAGATCTGAACTTCAGCTTTCTCTAAGCCTCCATCTTAACCGGAAGTCGCCCACATAATTGTTAATGGACATCCCAATACTAGATCAACAGTTTTTGTCACTATTAAGGCTGTAGCAGCTACTCCTCTAAGACATGGTGGTGCTCCTGCTGCTACTGGGTCCAATTGAGCAGAATAATAAGTGTCATAAATTGAGCAGAATAATAATGTGTCATAAAAGGAGTTTGGTAGAACTCCCTTTTTGCTTATTATGTTGAATAGTTGTATAGTATTGGGATTAACTGTTCTCTGAATGTTTGATAGAATTCACTGGTGAATCCATCTGGCCCTGGGAATTTTTTCTTAGGAAGTTCTTTGATGGCCTGTTGGATTTCATTTTCAAATATGGGATTATTTAAGAATTCTATTTCTTCTTCTGTTAGTCTAGGCAGTTTGTATTTTTGTATGTATTCATCCATGTCACCTAGATTGGTGTATTTATTGCCATATAATTGGGCAAAGTAATTTTTAATGATTGCTTTAATTTCCTCCTCTTTGGAGATGATGTCCCCTTTTTCATCTTTGATGCTATTAATTTGCTTTTCTTCTTTCCTTTTTTTATTAGAGCCTCCCCCCCCCCCCCG
Source organism: Monodelphis domestica (assembly GCF_027887165.1). NCBI lineage: Eukaryota > Metazoa > Chordata > Mammalia > Didelphimorphia > Didelphidae > Monodelphis > Monodelphis domestica. The sequence goes on from NC_077230.1 coordinate 34,564,599, forward strand.
CACCATCTCTCTCTGTTTCTCTGCTGTCTGGGTGCCCCCACAACTGGGTCAGGTTGTTTTCAGGATGCAGCCTTCAGTACAGCCGGCCCTGAGGTCCTTTTGCTGGCCCTGAGGGTTACTGTTGTCTCAGAAGAGCCTGCACTCTGAGAGGGGCTGGGCCGTGGCTTCCCGGAGCTCTGAGGGCTCCTGATAGGATTAACCTCAGCTGGTTGGACTGAGTATGCCCTGAAGCAGGCACCTTCCATGAGACTCAGATGGAAGGATCCAGCCAGTGGGCTACAGGATTCCCCCGTCTCTCTCTGTTTCCCTGCTGTCTGTGTTGGGTGCTCCAGCGACTGAGTCAGGTTGTTTCAGGATGCAGCCTTCAGAATAGCCGACCCTGAGGTCCTTTTGCAAGCTCTTAGGTTCCCGCTACTGCTTTGGACTCAGCTCTCTGGTTTGGGGGGGATGGGTCCTGGGACCTTCCTTCTGCCTACCCCTTAGGTCCGTATGATCTTGGGTTCTGGCTTTTGGGGGGCCATACCTTTTGATCCAGGTCCAGGAGGAGGGTTCCTGGGGTCTATGCTGTTGTTCGTTTTGAATTTGGGTGCCCTAGAAGCATATAGTTTGAGATTGGTAAGGAAGGGTTTCCAGAGATCTGAACTTTAGCTTTCTCTAAGCCGCCATCTTGATCGGAAGTCCCGGAACTTTCTTTTAAAATAATAAGTGGCATTTACTCAAATGAATAGCAAATATTATGTGTACTGAGGATGTTAAGAAGCCTTTGCAATAAGATCATGGATGAATCAAGGATACCCATTCATAATACTGTTATTTCTTCTAGAAATGTTAGATACAAATAGAATAAAAGGAAAAGAAATTGAAGGAATTAGATTTTGCAATGAGGAAGAAAGCTATCACTGGTTGCAGATATAATGATATGTATAGAGAGCCTCAAAGAATCAACTAAACAAGTAGAAATTAACAACTTTAGCCAAATTGTAGGATATGAATCTTAAATAAACACAAATAAAGCATTGAGAGTGAAATCTCATTTAAAATAAATGAAGGCTAATATAAAACACTTGGAAGTCTACCTGCCAAGGCAAATCCAGGTTGGATAGATGGATGGATCCTGGATGGATGGATGAATATATAGATAGATAAACAAAATTACAAAACACTTGGCACAAATAAAGGAAGAAATAAACAACTGGACAAATATTAATTGCTCATGAGAAGGTTGAGACAATATCCTAAAAATGACAATTTTATCCCAATTAAATACTTATTCATTTTTATAACCATCAAACTGCTAACAAAAATATTTTATATAGCCAGAAATAGTAAATATATATATATATATATTTATATATATATATATATATATTTATACACACACACACACACACACACACACACGCATATAATTAACATCCATCTAGAAGAACTAAAAGCCAAAAATACCAAGGAAATTTTTTTAAAAAATGGAAGATGACCTGATCTCAGTTGTATAATAAAATACTGATCATCTATATTCTACTGTTGAAGAAAGAGTAGGGGAGTGCCACAGGCAAGGTCCAGCCTCACTTGAGACTCCAGGGGTTCTTGACAGGTGGTAAAGATCATTCAAGAAAATGACAAACAGAAGACAGCTGTATATTTATGGCCATGGGTATGCTTTGCATCTGATAGCTGCTCTGCCATCCCCAGGCTTGGTGTTTATTTTTATGTCCATTTTCTTGGAACGCAGGTACATTACCTATCACATATGTCTAAATAGAGATAATTGAAAAAGTAATACATCAACTTTTAACAAATCACTTGATTAGCATTCTCTATTCTTATATTGTGTTACAGATTCTTGACAGCATAAGGGTTTCACACAAGATAGATGATTTTGTCACAGGTGGCTTAATTTTCTCATTACCCTGTGAGGAGTTTTGAGCTCACAATCAAGAAAATTACTTATTATTTTTAGTAAAAGGGAATAATTAATCAGAAATTCCTAAAGACAATTCAACAATCATACTATTGAGGTTGAGAGGTACTGGGAACACAATTCATACTTAATATTAGATTGATCATTTTTCAGGATTTACTAGGGAGTTTCTCAAGGGGAAGAATCAAGTCACTGAGGCATGATGAAATTTGGTGTACCTATACGTTTTGTATGGGCCTTTATGATTGATTTGAATGCTGGTTTCATGAGAATATGTTTCTGTAAATGGGAAAGTTCTGGGCTTGACTTGTAGCTATGGTTTTGCTGGGAATTATGTACCTGAGTAAAAGTTAACCCATGATAGTCTTTTGGGATCGGGTTTGAGGGTCTGATTTTTTGGTGATGTTTTAGAGAATTAGGATACTAGTATTTTTTGCTCTTGCATTATTCCTTCTGAGACTAGGGGGAATAATAATCATGTCAATTCCTTAGGTAAGGGATGTTAATGAGAGAGGTTATGCAAAGGGGATAGAGTGGGCAGTCACATCTTGCCAAGGGCCACTTTGTAGCCTCCTTAGCTACTACAAGTGACTTTGTCACGATATCATGGCCTGATGGTTCCCAGCAGTGGAACAGTGGAATAGATTAGGTATGCCATACACAGAGTAGGAAATGACTTTATTAATCTCATGTTTCACAAAAGCAAAAACCCAAGCATTGGGGACAAGAACTCATTGGAACAAAAACTGTTGGAAGCAATGGAAAGCATTTTGGCAGAAACTAGATGTAGATCAATACCTTATATCCATATACCAAGATAAAGTCAAAATGGGCACATGCTTTTATACATAAAGATTTATGTCATAATCAAATTAGGGGAGCTGGAATCGAATATCTGTCAAATCTATGGATTAATGAATAAATTATTACCAAACATTACAGGAAATAAAATGGATCCTTTTGATTACCTTTAAAAGTTTTCACACAAACAAGATGGAGATAGCCAAGATTAGAAGGAAAGCAAAAAACTGGGAAAAACTTTTTTATAACTTTCTCTGATAAAGGCCTCATTTCTCAAAAATAAAGAAAACTTAATCAACAGTATAAGATTAAGTCTTATAAGTATACTTATAAGTATGTCATTCTCAAGTTACTAGTTTTCAAGAATAACTAGTTTTCAGAAAAATAAATCAAAACTGTCTATAGCCACATAAAAATTCACTAAATTCTTATGAAGAATATAAATTTAAACATCTCTGACTTACCCCCGCACACCTTTCATATTGTCTAATGTGACAGGAAAATAAAATAAGAACTGTTGTAGGTGATGTGGGAAAATTGGGACACTAATGTATTGGTGGTGGTGTGAACCAATCCAACCATTGAACTCATTCAATTGTGGAATGGTTGAACAAGTTGTGGAATAGATTGTCACAATGTCATGTTATTGTGCTACATGTAACAAATGACAATCAGGATGCTTTCAGAAAAACCTGAAATGGGGGCAGCTGGGTGGCTCAGTGGATTGAGAGTTAGGCTCAGAGATGGGAGATCCTGGGTTCAGATTTGGTCTCAGATACTTCCTAACTGTGTGACCCTGGACAAGTCACTTAACTCCCATTGCCTAGCCCTTCTGCCTTAGAACCAATACCCAATATTAATTTCAAGATGGAAGGTGAGAGTTTAGTAAAAAAAAAATGGAAAAGAAAAGAAAAGAAAAAAAACTCAAAGGAGGAAGAACTTGGAAGTAATTGTCCTTGGATGGAAAGGAATCATACTGTTAAAAAATAAAGGTTAAAAAATCCCAACCTAAATATTTCTTAAGAATCCATCATGATACTTCCAACCCTGGGGCATATTCATCTGCCTTTGGTAACGCTGTTATTCTTACCAGGGATATACCCATTATTTTCTCTGCCTTATTAAATTCTGTCATGGGTCATGTAGTATCATAGAAAGAGTATTTGTGATGAAGGTTCAAATCTATCCACCAACACTCAGAGGACTCATGGCTTTAGAGCTGGCAGGAACCTTAGAAGTCCTCTTGTTCAATACTCTTCGCAGATGAGGGTAGACTAGAGGACAGATGAAGCCTAGAGAGATTAAGTAACTTGGCTAATGTAAGAAAGGTAGCATGTAAAAAGCTGGGATTTGAACCCAGGTACTCAGCTCTATTCAGGAGCATTTTGCATTATAACATATTGTCTCATTTTTTACCTGCTATTTCACTCCAGGCAGTTAACAACCACTCAATAAGAATTTAATAAATGTTTATTATGTACTAAGTGCAAGAGAAATCATTTAATCTTTATGATCCTGATTCTTAATTGGTCAAATAACGATAACATTAAAAAATTCTCTACTTCATTGGCTTGTAACAAGTGACATTCTTGGAAATATTTTTATTGTTTTCTTTGTTAATGGTATACATTCTCATTTGATATAACTTGCATTTCCATAATGGTGGACTTCTTGCAACCATAGAGATGACCAGATACAGTCCATGGCACCCTTCTGTTTTTTTGTTTTGTTTTGTTTTGTTTTAACCTCCTTTGGTTTCTTTACTTCTCATATGGCTGTAATAAAGGTTTTATAAATGCTTTAAAAAAAGAAAAAAAAAACATGACAGACTTAAATGAACTGATTCAAAGTGAAGCAAGAAGAAGTGGGAGAACGCTGGGCACAGGAACAGCAAAAATGAGCAATTTTGAATGGCTTAGCTATTTCCCAAAATACAAAGTTCAAAAGACAGTTCTGAAGTACTAAAAAATCCTATCTACTTCCAGAGGAAAAAGTTATTGAAACTGAATATAGAGGGAAACATTTTTCACTTTTTCTTGTTTTTTTCTTTTTTCTTTCTCATCATTACTAGTATGGAAAAATGCTTTGCATGACTGCATATGTATAATCTTTATCAAATTGTTTGTCTATTCAGTGGGGGGATGAGGGAGAGTGGGAAATAATTTGGAACTTAATATTGCTTTAACACGTAATTAGAAAAGAATAAAATACTTAAAACATTTTAAATGGGCTTAAATGCTGGAAGGTGGCAAGTTCAGCAAAATCATTGGTCTAAGGACATTATAAGGGAATCAGATATAACTAATTATTAAGGAAAAGTTGCAGGGAGAGTATCAGTGGGTGGCTTATAATTCCAGTGCAAAACTACAGACTAGTCTGGACAACTAACTGTACAGGGAGGACATTTTATTCTTACTGTTGCTTTAGATGCTTTATTATTATTATTATTATTATTATTATTATTGTTGTATTTGTAGGTGAAAATGAATTAGGGCTTTGTACTCGTATCTTCTTTGATCCAGCAGATGAGGATGAAAAGGATCCAGGTGTTTTTATTACTGAAATTGCTGAAGGGGGTGCAGCCCACAAACTTGGATGGTGAGTTTGAATTTATAATTTTATAAGAATTAACTTTGTAGGGGGCAGCTGAGTAGCACAGTGGATTGAGAGTCAGGCCTAGAGATGGGAGGTCCTAGGTTCAAATCTGGCCTCAGACACTTCCCAGCTGTGTGACTTTGGGCAAGTCACTTGACCCCCATTGCCTAGCCCTTACCACTCTTCTGCCTTGGAGCCAATACACAGTATTGACTCCAAGATGGAAGGTAAGGGTTTAAAAAAAAAAGAATTGACTTTGTAGAGAGGATTTAATATCATTCTAAATGGTATTAATATTGTAAGCATGACAAATAATTTACAAAATAAAAATCTCTGAAAAACACAGAAATATATCACCTTTAAAAATATGTCCATGACCAAATTAGCAATAAAATGGAATTGACCCTGCCACAGATTCTATAATCCCAATTATGCCAATCAAAAGTAGTCTGTACAACACATGGGCAACAGTCCCTGACTTTATCATTGATCATTAATAATTGCCATAATAAGTGTGTTCTAAACAGGGGTTCAGCTATTTCCAAGTCAACAAGAATTTATCAGCCTACACAGTTCCCAGCCCTGTGTGCTATCACATGAAAGGATATAAAGATAGGGAGAAATAATCCTTAATCTGGAGAAATGAATAAACAAATTGGCTAGGAAACAAACAAATTACTATTGTGTATAGAAATTACTTATACAAGTTCAATGAAAAATAATCTCAGTGGGGGTATATGGTCCACTTTGATTTCCTTACAAACAAATGGGAGCCACGAGTCCCTAGAAACTATCTTCAAAGATCACTGAAATTTGTCAATATTATAAACCAGCTCCTGAATCAAGATAGGGCTTCCTAGATATAGGAATGTACATTAAAAATGTTTTTACAAATTGCTGTAATAAAGGGCCCTGAGATAGAAAAAAATAAGAAATGACAACAGATTGTCAATTCGTAAGCTTAAAAATGTAAGAATTTGATAAACAACAGCAATGAAATATGTTCGAAGTCCTTGCTCATGATACAATTTTGAACTCTATAGTACAATTCTTCCTGAGATTTACACTTTTATTTAGAACTGAAAGCAAAAGCAAAAGCAAAAACCTTAAGCAGAATCTAACCTTCAGTTTACTTCTTCTTAAGGAAGGAAAACTTAAGTATTTTGTTTCTAAGCCTGATATCATTGCTTCTTGATGTCAATTCTTCCAGCCCCCACTTTTTAGAACCTTTCCTGCTTCCTAGACTGTAAGAAAATCTATTTCTTTAGCTGCCCACCCTGAATATCCCAAATAAATGGTAGAAATTTTCTCCTCCCAACCTCTCAACATTGTTGTCTTTTCCTCAGTTTATGTGATGGCATTTATCTGTTAATTGTCACCCAAAGTATCTATAATTAATGTATCAACTGGAAGTCTGTTTTTGAATGATTTTGTCTCCTGACCCAATCCCCAAATTCTCAAAGGCACACTGTCTGACACTTCAGTGGAATCATTAACTCTAATTGCCCATTTCCAAAGAATTTTAAATTTGGAACAACACACTGATTCTGTGTTTGTGGACAATTTCTCCTGGATCTGTCTCACCCTGTTTTCCAATCTCTACCAATATCCTTTCCTTTTCCAATCTCATTTCCTTATTGCCTTACTGGAGAATGGAGGTGGTCTTTAGTTGGATAAGTCCTAAACCAGAAAGTCTTGGAGTATGGAGTAAGTGATGAATACTTTGTCTACCATCTTTGAAATCTGCTTTAAAAGTCCAGGGAAGAGCAAGATCTCCAAACAGGCTGCAGGATGATGAATTTATTTAGACACACCAGTCCTCTAAATCATATCAATTTGTAAAGAGGTAACAGTTGGAATATTTGTAAGGGGTAGAAGTTATACTTATGGTATAATGAGTCATTGAAGTCTGTCTCTTAAATACCATCCTTTGGTCTTCTAATCACATACATGCATTGGTCTGTTTGGTCATAACATTTTTTACTTGTAGTTTTAATTACCCTGCAATTCTCTTTTTCAGTATCCATTTATTTGACCAGATTATTAAAATAGGTGAAACCAATCTAATTGGATTAGATGAAGAAGAAATCTTCTCTACTTTTAAAAAAATGGAAAATTGTGTTTTCCGGTGAGTAAATTGTATATTTCTTTAAGATACAGTGATTTCTAGATCTCCATTTTTTTATTTGGAAATTTCTAGAGCAATGGTGTTCACACAGAAAAATTGGGGAGAAAACAAGACAAATTTTAAACAAAACATTAATTTCTTTTTTCACCTTCATTTCCTAAATAGAAATAATCCTCTTTTTTCTGTACAGTGGTTCAGAGAATGTTTTATGATCCAGTTGCACTTTCCCTTCTGAATGGATTGCCCTATCAAATCTCAAACTCCTGACTTCCATTTGGATTTATTTCTAGTTAATGAATTAGTATTTCCGTGGCAAATAATGCTACTTGAACCTAAAGAGTTTTTTTGGAAGAGAGAATGATTAGGTGCATTTGCCCACTCAGTTTATTTGCATGAACTATGTCTTATTTCAAAATACATAAATTAAATGTGGATATTTTGAACCTAGGATTGAAATTGGACGAGAGCCACCTGAAGTCAAGACAGAACTCATCATACTCCTTGAATTGTCAGAGGAAAGGAAGAAATTTTTTACAGATTCAGTCATAGTTCAGGTATGATATCAACCAAATACAAAGATGTAAAGACTCAAAATTCTTACTTATTCCATCACAAGATAGCAAAATTTTTAAAAAATATACATTTAAATATAGTTTCCTTTCTCAGAGGTAACAAATAAAACTCAAATACTATATTGCACATGCAAAGAAAAACAATAATAAAAAAGTTTTAAAAATAAAAAATATATAGCAATAAGTGACACACTCCGCCAGCCAAAGAGAGGTAGAACACAAAGGTTACTCACTAAAAAATGAGAACCATGTCCCTTTTTAACTTGGACATGAACCACTGTGTGAGTGTGAATGATTTTCAGAATAAAACAGTAGTAGAGTAGATAATGCATAATCAAAGAAAGTACCAAAGTCCCCAAAATTCACAATGGTCCAGTTAATTTAAATAGGAAACAAATCCACTATCATATTTTACATGAGTTGCTATGTGACATTTTTAAAAACCTATGAACTGATGGATTCTAGGCCTCTAGGTCACAATTTTTGCAGATGTAGATATTCTTTCAATGTTGGCAAAGATATTTTTAAACAAAGTCATTTTGTTTAATAACTGCCATTATTTCAAAATTTGGCAGAAGAGTCCAGAAAAAAAAAACCAAACCTCTTATATTGATGAGGAAAATCTTTTGGGGGTCTATAACATAACCAAGAAATCTAGATTGTTCTGATTCAAGTAAAGTTAACTGCTGAAGAGTTATGCAGAATCTCTTTTTTGGCTTTCTGCTTTATATAAACACTTTTTTCTCTGGCAGGAACTTCTATTTGGTTCTCTACCTTTAATAAAACATTCTATATTTTAGATAGATAGATAGATATAAACCTTCCATTCAGAAACCATTAGTTATCTAAAATCATTTCTGAAGACCCATTAAAATTAAAAGTTAGATTCTCTAAAGGTTGTATACAAGATGTAACCAGTTTTGTTGAAGTTCATCCATCATCATCTATGTGATAATTAACAAAGGCAAAAAGGCAGAAAAGGCTTTTAAGGCAACGTGATCTTAGGCAACATGATCTTTGATGGATCTAGTGACAAGGTTTGGGGCAAGATGTTCATAGGCTTTTACAATGATATTTTGTTCTTCAGCAAAGGTACAAAATAAAGAATGATATAACAAAACAGTATTGATTAGATTAATAATATATGAACTTAAAAGGAAATTAGATCTTACAACAATCAGGAAATATAAAGATTCATGACATTGAATAGGCAGTGCAGTCAAAATATCCTTTATTCTAATCCAAACATACATGTTTACTATCTTGAGGGGGAATAAAACTCAAAAGGTTAACATCACTAAATGTCCTGATCTCTTTTTTCCCCTCCCCCAGGATTTATCATCCATTTGCATTTCTTTTGTCAGAGATTTGAAGTTTCTGATAGAAGCACTGGGAAGAATCTCCACTCTGCATGTTTTAGAACTTTGTCAAAATATTTCAGTTTGGTTTATAGTTTAAGCAGCCCCCAGCCTATTGCATATTTATGAGGAGAAATAAACAAGAGGAGAAATAGCCAATGAAAATTCAAACTGCTAGTAAGAAAATCAAGCAGAGCTAATATGCACTTTGTTAGCTCAAGCGATTCAAACTGTTCTCTGAGAGTTTGAAGCATGGTTTGGAATAGCATTTTTCCTCCAAAAAAAAAAAAGTGGAATGGAAAGGAATTAGTTAAGAGGCTTGGAAGAGTATTGTTCTTTCACCTCCTCATTAGGGGCAAAACTTTGAGGGAAAACAATAGTGTATTTACATATGAGAGAAAGAGTACTCCTCCTTGGTGTTTTCGGCAATAGAAAGAAGGAAAAAGCAGGTCTATTCCCCCAAACTGACTTTAAATCCACTGATTTGGACTAACTACCTTCCCTGTGAAAAACCTTGAATAACAACCTTCTAAACCAGGAGCCCAGAATTAGCTTTTAAAAATCAGCCTAAATAACGCGGTTTCTTTTTTGGGGTGTGAGGAAAGGGATTTGGGTGGAAAGATTTTTATATGTCACCCTCTGCACAGAGACTCGACTCAGAGTGAGAGGTGGCAGCAGAGTAGCTCCTTAGGCTTCCCAGCACACTTCAGTGAGGAGTTAAGGCAAAAGAAACCACAGTCGCTTGGGAACAGCAGTAGCAGCAACAGTGACCATAATGGTTAAAGCAGGAGGGTGGGCAGGAGTGCAGGCTTGAAAAAATGCATCTATTCTATCTTAAAAAATATTTGAGAATTCTATCTCTTTTTGGTAAGCCAGAATGTGGGTTTTTTAAATTAATATACAATAACTATTATATTTTAAAAGTTTTATTAATAATAACTTGAAATAAAAAGCTAGAGTAAAACCTGCCTAACGCAGCTCAGGTTGCAAGAGAAGAGAGAGAGTGTGTGGCTTCCAGCAAACTATATACAAGCATGACATTGCAAATGTGGTGGAGAGAGGAGAGTAATTATGGGAAATACTGAAGGACTTCTAGGGAATGAAGTCCAAGGGTACAAGATTCTAATTAATATACTGTTGAAAACCTCATTTCTGTCACACTGATTATCTGTTTTCTTTGAAGTTCTTCTAAAATAAAGAATCCTTTCTTCATTTTTGTTTTTGGGTTTATTGCTTGCTGATTTCAGTTTCTTCTGGGACTTCCTTATATAGTCTATTCCATGAACTTAGTTTTCTTTTAAACCACTACTAAGTAATCTTGAATAATTATCAATTTTTGAAGGTTCAGTTTCAGACCTGCTAATGCTAGACCTCTTTTATTCTTATTTTTATTTAATGGAAATTTAAGGTATTATTTACCTTTTCACAATAATCTCTTACTAACAATCATTTTTTTTGTGTCTTTCTCTACCCTAACCCTAATGTTATCCCCAACAGACCTCTCTACATTGTAAGCTCCTGGAGTCAGGAAGTGTTTTAATTTCATCTCAAGTATAACACACAGGACTAACATTTAATAGATGCTTTAAAAAATTCTGATAGAACTAGCTGCATTGAGCTATATACTTATGTAGATGCATAATAGGCTCTTGTTTTCAATTGTTTTAACTGCTATTTAGCTTTGTGTTTTGGTGAATTCTTTAATATATATACACTCATTTTGAACTGACTATTCTTTATCTCATATACTATAATAAAAATCTTTGGAAGCAAGATCAAAGTATATATTCTCCAAAAAAAATACATATATATATATATGTATATATATATATATATATATACATACATATATATGCTTGCATATAGTTCATCTTGGGGAAAAATGTAAAAGAATTTCAGTATGGCACCCTTAAAACATCATTTGTGTTCAATTATATAATCATAAATATGAGCAAACAACAGGAGTGGATTTTGTTTCTTTATTTTAAGCATGTTCTTATAATTGATTAGCTTTGGGTCCACATTGTAATTACATTTCTAAACATTTTCTCCCCTTAAAGGAAAAAGTTGGAGATATCAAAATTGTGAAAGGAAAAGCAAGAAATTCTAAAACTCCGAAAATATCATGGCTCTGGATCACCTGGTATATCAATAAGTTTCTACTGGGAAAGTAAAGTAGTGGATTTTTTAGACAAAATGTAAAATTCCAGGTATGAACAAATCATGAAAGTATTAAAGATGCATTCAATAGCTGACTCTTATGAGCAATGTGCTCATGTACCAGACTTCTGGATCCTTGAATTGAATTGGGACTCATATTTTGTAGTATTCTGACTATTTCCCACACTTGAAGACCAAAGGTAAAACGAACTTCTGCGCTAAGCGCTGGCTATGACATTGTCTTAGCCTTCACCTCTTTGATTTTGTTGTTGTTTACTAAGCTAATGTTAAGTTCTCTACCATGTCACATGTTTGACTAACTATCTCCCATTCCCCATTCCTTGGAACTTCAATAAAAACTGTATTCACCTGTAATTGGCTCTCTCATACCATCAGAAGAGCACAGACAGACTGAATGCCATGCTCAAATATCCCGCATCTCTCTGTTTCTTTACCTGCTCTATGTCTTCTCCATTCTTAATCTTTAAACACTTCAACCCAAATTCCCTCAGTCCTCGACTTCCCTTTTCAGGTGGTCAACCCATGTTAGAATATTTTGTAGCTGCTGGACAGCTACACAAAATGAAAGTTTAATAATAAAATAATGGTAGGTTTTAATCCTATAATCCACTTACCGAGAATGTTTTGTAATCAGAAAATTTTAAAAATATATGTTCTGGGGCATTTATTGTATAATATTTTTTCTTATTTATCCAGGGCAAGCCTCAACTCCTGTTTGTCTTAGTTTCCTCATTTGTAAAATAGGGATCTGAATAGAAGTCCCAGCAATATGAGGAACAAATGAGATAATAATAGTCAAGCACTTCACTCAATTCCTGGCATGTATTAAAAGGATATAAATGATTCTTATTATTGTCATTACTATAATAGTGTGACAAATGAGGAATGGCTGAACCGTTTCTGGCTTATAAATACAATGAAATAATGTAATGCCCTAAAATCAGTAAATATCAGGAATTGGAAACAATTTAATGAACTTTGATGTAAAGCAAATACTGCCCCCAAAATAACTCTACAAGAGGGAATTCAAAATTTTTTATCATCTGTCCTAGAATTGGGGCTAAGTATCAGTTCTAAGGTAGAAGAGCAGTAAGAGCTAAGTGACTTACTTTAGATCACATAGGAAGGAAGTGTCTAAAGCCAGATATGAAACCAAGTCCTCCCATCTCCAGACTTAGCTCATTATCCACTGAACCACCTAGGTGCCCCTGAGAATATATTTTCAAGAATTAAAAGGAAAACTCTATAAAGATAAATGGATGAGTAAAAAACAATAGGCAAGAAGAGAATATTAAAATGTAAGTCATTTTGGAGAATGTTTATCTGACTTTGGTAATATATAAATGAATGTTCAAAATAAACAGGATAAAAAGACTAGAATCTCTAAGTATGATGCTTAATCTTTAGGTTACTAAGAGTGTTGAACCAAATTTTTTCAAATGGCCAATACAAGGGGGCAGCTGGGTAGCTCAGTGGATTGAGAACCAGGCCTAGAGAAGGGAGGTCCTGGGTTCAAATCTGGCCTCAGATACTTCCTAGTAGTGTGATCCTGGGCAAGTCACTTGACCCCCATTGCCTAGCCCTTACCACTCTTCTGTCTTGGAGCCAATACACAGTATTGACTCCAAGAAGGAAGGTAAGGGTTTAAAAAAAGTGGCCAATATATTTTATACTCTTCACATGTATTTATGGTGTCCAGCTCTGATTTTATGTACACAGATACTGGAGTGGTTTGCCATTTCCTTCAACTCATTTGACAAGAATAGAACTGAGGTAAATAGGGCTGACTGACTTGCCTAGGGTCACACAGCTAGTTTTTGATTTTACTGCATTTGAACTTACAAAGATGAGACCTCCCTGACTCTGGGCTTCGTACTCTATCCACTGGGCCACCTAACTACCCCTAACTGCCATTAGTATTTGCAATGTAAGGAGGAACAATAAAATATACCTCAGCCATTTACCTATGGTATAGTGATAGGAATTTCCAAAATAGGATAACAATGACAAGGGATGTTCCAATCAAGAGGATTGGGATGATGCTGTTTGTGCCCTCTCCCTTTCCACTAAGGAGTCTCTCTGGTTTTGATCTAAGCACATAATGACCAGCTTTAGCCTTGGAGAGACCTGAAAGGTCAAGCATCTATCTCACAGCCTTTGACTCTTTATTCCTCTACCCTGTGTCTCAAGAGAAAACTAAACAGGAAAATTTGGCTAAATAAGGAACTAGAAAGGTACTCAGTCTACTCTGTGAGACAGCTACTTATTTCCTCTTTACAAAAGATGGGCTTAATAAATACAAGATCTGATTTCAATTCAGGATCTCTGGACCTCTGAAATTCATAATGTTGATTTTATGCAGAACACAACTTTAAGACTGATGTTTGATCATGTCTGCAGGGACAGGCAGTCAGAGGATTAGGTTCAAGTTTGCCTAATTGATCCCTAAAACCACAACCTCATGGAAGAAACTGCCAAACCCTTAGGATGGTGAGGGCAGCCCATCCTCCTACTGCTCAAAAGAGAATTATTTGCCACATGCCATAGAAAACCAAAGAGAACAAGCCAGAAGGAGCCTCTCCTTTTTAACAGATACAACACCCCACCACCACCTTCCTCTCTGACAGGTTGGGGAAAGGACCAAGGTTCCATGCGCTGGTTCTCTGTGGGACTGAGCCACATATGTGGTCCAGAGGAAGTAGACAGGGCAGCTCTAAGAATGTTCCATCCCCATTACCGTCCCCATTGACATGAAAAGAGAGTCTGACAGGTAGACATAAATACATAAAAGCCTTTTAAGTGAAATTCATTGATCACATTTCTTTTAAATGCAAGCTTAGTTCTTTATTGAACTTACAATTTAAAGTACTGTCATGCCTTACATTATAATGCTCAATATTGCTAGGAGAATCACATGGCATAAATTTGGAATTGTGTGTTTTTATTTTATCTTTAGGGTTCATTAAATCATATTTGGGTAAGTACAGATATGGGAAGGATTCATGATTTCATTGATATATAGGAAATGCTCATAGGTAATGAAACTTCCCCTACCAATGCTGGCTGACACCTCTGCAACTTAATTGATTAAAAGTATTGATAAACAAACTTGAACTCAGATTTTCTTGACTTGCTCTTTATATGCTATGTAAAGCTGACTCTCTAGGTATGATTTCATACATATACACACATACACACACTAGGTTGTCTCTATGCATGAAATATAGAATTCATTCAGGTATTTAGGAAATATTCTCCATAATGAATTATTCTATAGGCAGGACTAAGATTGTAATGACCGAAAGGTTTGGTCTTTCAGTATATATAGAGAAGAGTGGAGACCTCTCTGTTTCAGCTTTTGGAGCTGAGGCCAGGCCTCACAGGCTGGCAGAGGGTTTCTCCCACTCCCATCCTCTGTGCTACTTTTGTTGATTTCAGAATCTTAGCAGTTGATAGAAAGCAAACAAGAACAGTTCTAACTTTCAGAAACTGGTTGGGCCTGTGTCTTTGGGCTGAATTGAGAAGAGGCACTCGGAATCAGGACTGGGAAGCCAACACTCCTCCCACCTCCAACACCAGGAAGGAAGTAACAACCAGGCAGGAAGGAAGTGCAAGTCACAAGACCCAGTTGCCCCTTCCCCCACCAACTATCAGTCTTGTTTCCTTTCCAAATAGCCTTCTTACTCTTCCCCCTAACTTTTCAATTTTAGTCAGTCTCTCTCTTTTCCCCTCCCTAATGTTACTCCTTTTCCAATGTCCTCCCCTCTTATTTATTCCCCTCTTACTATAGTGCCTTTTAAATGACCCCCCAACCTCTCCCTCTCTTGTGTAGCTCCCCTCCCCACATGCCCATTTATTATCCTTCTACTTCTCCATAGGAAACAATACAATTCTCTGCCCCCAATGGATCTGATTGTTCTCTCTCTGAGTCAATTTTAGTGTGTGTAAGATTTAAGTATTATATGTTGCCAAACTCTTCCATTCTTCCATTGAATTGATCTTCTCCCCCTCCCCCATGAGCTTCTTTATGAAAAATATATTTACCCCATTTTATCTCTTTTCCAATTTCTCTTAGTATTAACCTATGTTTACACCTAGTGTTTTAAATACATTTTGATATATTATCCTATACAGTTTGTCACTGTACCCTCTAAGTACCATTTTTCTAGCTAACCTGATGAAAATAACAATTTTTAAGAGTTATCAATATGTTTCCTTATAGAAATACAAATCATTTTTACCTCATTGGGTCCCTTAAAAAAGTTTTGTTTTCTTTTTTTTCCTTTCTTACCTTTTGGTGATTCCCTTGAGTTGTTTTGGGGTATGAAATTTTCTGTATAAGTCAGGTCTTTTCTTTAGGAATGCTTGGAAGTCTTTTTAAAATTAAATTACAAAACTTTCCAGTGCATGACTATAATCAATTTTGCTGGGTAGTTGATTCTTGGTTGTAGACCCAGTTTCCTCATATTCTGTAATATCATATTTTTTGCCTTGCAGTCCTTCAGAGTGGATGCAGTCAGTTCCTGTGTTATCCTAACTGTGCATCCATGATATCTGAATGGTTTCTTTGTAGCATCTTTTCATTAATCTGGAAGTTCTTGAACTTGGCTATAACATTCCTTGGTGTTGTCAATTAGCTATTAAATGCAGCAGGTGGTCTGTGGATTCTTTCAATCTCTACTTTATCCTCTTGTTCAAGAATGCCTGAGCAGTTTTCTTGAATAATTTCCTGTAGAATGATATCCAGACTTTTTTCTTTGGTCATGATTTTCTGGTAGTCCAATGTTTCTTAAATTATCTCTTCTGGATCTATTTTCTTGGTCTTTTTTTTCCAACATGTTGTTTCATATTTTCCTCAAATTTTTCATTCTTTTGACTTTGTTTTATAGACTCTTATTGCCTTGTGAACTCATTTGCTTCTAGTTGTTGGATTTTTGGTTATCCTTTTCCTTTTGGTCTTTTTTTCTTTGTAGTTCATCTTTCATTTTCCTTGCTTCATTTTCAAGCTGGTAAATTCTGCCTTTTAAAACACTATTTTTTTGTTTTAGTTCATGTGCCTCTGTTTCCAAATGACCTATTTTGCTTTTTAAGATCTTTTCCCAATTGTCTTCAGCCTCTCTTAATTGTTTTTGGAATTGTGTTTTGAGTTCTTCCAAAGCCTATGTCCAGTTCTCTGGAGTTCCTAAGTTTTTGCTTGGTGTTTCTTGGTCCTCCTCCATTCCATTTGTTCTTTGTTCAGTACCCATATAGAAACTGTTGATTGTAATTTCTTTTTTCTTTTTCTGTTGTTTACTTATATTCCTTCTCCTCTCCCCCCTCCCCATTGTTGGCTGTAATCATACACTTTTGTTTATTTGTTGGATCTGTGGAGTTTGGGCTATTCTGTCTTGAAGAGGCTTCTTCTCTGCTCTGCTGATTAACTAGATTAGACTGATGGAGTATTAAATGAGCCCTGAGACCAGATCTTCTTCAGTTTCCAACAGAAGCTGAAGGTGAAGATGAAGGTAGTTACCCTCATCCTCCTTTCTACTCCTGTCTGCCAGCAGCCTCCCTGTCAGCTGCCCAGTCAGAGTTCTGAGCTTCCCATGGTGGTACCAAGGTACTCTATCACAGTTATAGCCTTCACCCTGGGATCCCAGTCAGCTGGATTCTTACTGTGGGTCTCAGCATGTAAGTGGGAGGAAGAGTGTTGGAGATTGAGATTCCCTGCCCTTTGAAGGCTTCTTATTTGCACTACTGGTAGATGGGATAAAGCCTGGCCAAGCTGATCTGCAAAGCTGGATGTGGATGTGCCTTAAGGCCAAAACCTCCAGAGGCAGAGGACCAAGATATGGAGAGTGGTGGCTGAAGGCAGTGACCCAGCTGCCCTCCTCTCTGCCCCTCTCCTTCAGCTATGTCCCTTCCAGTTGTCAGAGTCCTGGATCTCAAGTAACTGTGGTGGCAAGCACTTTCTCCAGGCCAGAGCTCTCACCCCAAGATCCCAGCAATCACCCAAATCTCAGCGCAGTAGGTAGGGGAGGAATCCGGGGATCTTCCTTATTTCTTTTCCTTAAACTAGAGAATTCAGGCTTCTCTGTTGTGTACTTTTTACATTGAATTGAGCAGGAGGGTCCCCTGGCTCTGTCTTGTTTGATTTGTTTTTCTATCGCCCTTGAAGCACTTTGTTTTTTATTATGTGGAAGAGTTTACACAGAGGACTCAAATTTTGCTACTTCTAAGTGGCCATCTTGACTCTGCCTCTGAACACTAAATCTTGAAACACTATACCTAACAACCCCTTTCCCTTATATCCTCACTTCTTGCCTTTCACCCCTACCCCAAAAATAAAGAGGAAAACATTAAAAGGGTGAAAAATATCAAATATATTTAGCCCAACAAAGATGTATACCTCATTCTGCTTTATCAGTCTATCACTTCCCCTTTTATGTGGTGGGTATCATTGTTTAATCTTTACCCTCTAGAATTGTGGCTGATTGTTAAATATTGTGGTTAAATAGAGTCTATTAAATAAATGTCCATTAAATAGAGTTCTTAAATCTTTCAAATTTCTTTTTCTTCATGATGTTATTATGGTAAAACCCTCATGATATTGTGAAATTTCTTCATGTGATCATGACAAATGCTTTTTCTGGTTCTATTCACTTTGTGTCAGTTCACAGAAATCTGCCCAGGTTTCTCCTAAGACCATTCTGGTAATAATTTCTTATTATGCATAATTTGTTCAGCCATTTCCCAGTGGTGAACATCCTTAGTCTCCAATTTCTTACCTTTGAAAAAAATTTTTAAAAGTCTACTATAATTATAAAAGTCTACTACTATCTATTGGGTCCTTTTTATTTTTATTGTTGAACTTCTATGGGATTATAGGTCTAGAAATGCAATTGCTAAATCAAAGAGTTAGTTCAATGACAGTTTAATGTGGCCTAGGACCAAAGTATTTACTGAATGCCTAGAAAAACCCACATTTCTACCAATATTAATACTATTACTTTCCAATACCCCTCTAATAATTGTCATTTTTATTTGTCAATTGTCATTCTTTGTCAATCAGAATAATATGAAGTAGAAGCTCAGAGTTGCTTAAATTTATACTTCTCTACTTATTTAGTGATTTTGGACTATTTAAAATGGACTACTCTCTTGAAAACTGCCTTTTTCATATCTTGGACTTTGTGATGGCCATTTAATTTAAAGAAACCTCATGGTTCAAGTCCAAGGCTTTCATTTGATCAGTGTAGTAAATTGAAGGTCAGAAATGCTATAAATGACTTGCCTAAATTAATACAAATAGTTAGTGGAAACTACAACTAGATTCTAGAACTAGAAATAGAGGTCATGTCTCCTTAATTCCAAGATGATTTCATTGTCCATTGTATCAAACTATCCCTTTTTCTTCCACAGAGAACTGGAATTAAAAAATGAAGAGATGGAATTGAAAAGAATAATAGAAGAAGAAGGTCAGAAATATAAAAAAGACCTCAAGGAAATTGATGAAAGGGTGAGAGTACAGTTCATTTATATATATATATATATATATATATATATATATATATATATATATATATATATATATATATATATATATATATATATATAAACTATATCTATGATTAAAAACCCAGTGTCTGGCTCACATATTTTCCCTCTTCTTTGTGAATAAAATCTAAATCCTGTGACTTCCAAACTGAAACCAGAGAGTTTAACAATTAATATCCAGCATACCTTGAAATAAATCTTATTATATATACATATATGCATATAAGTCTCATATACTCACAGCTTAGCAAAGGACCAGACACATAAAAAGCATTTAATAAAGGTCATTTTTTTCTTTCTATATACACATGACAAGATGTATAAATATATACATACACACATTTATATATGTGTGTGTGTGTGTAACTTACATCTATATATACACCTCTATCAAAGACCAGGATACTTTTTTATCAAACCTCTCCTAACATCATTCTAACTGCAAATGGCCTGGTCACTGTAATTTCCCAGTTCTTATGGCACTTTCACTAATTTTGTCTTTGAACATCTTTACTAGTCCATGCTACAAAATTATAACCTCCCTGGAGACAGAATCTGTCTTTTCCCTTTCATATACAATACTACACACAGAGAGAGGTTTCATTTTATAATATTAAGAATGAAGACCTACAATGAAGTCCTCCTTCTAATGTCCATCCTGGATGTCTAAACCTCACCAAGTCGGTAACATCTTAGTGCTCTGGGAAACTCTCTGCAACTAGAGAGCAATGGAAGTGACACTTTCCTTGAAAAAGTTAATTCTTCACTGGGAGATCTTTTCACCTTGAATTCTATCCCTAACCTCATCTACTATGACTATTCCTATCCCCTTTCCCTTTCCTATTCCCATTTTGATCTCTATACCAATATCTATCCCTATCCCTAACTTCATGTTAATCCTTAAATCTATTTTGATTATTATTCCCTGACAACCTATTCATGGAATTTGTGTATAAGTATTTTTCATGTATAGTATTAAGGGGTTAATTGGAGAGTAGAGAGGTCAGATAAGTGGCTAGCAGGTACAAATGAGTTATTTATAGAATAGTTATGAATGCTGGAGAAAAAAAGGATTGAATAAATTGAAATTAATAGAATTATTATGGTTGCACAAATTTCAGACTAACAACTTGATAGAGAAACTTAAAAAATATGTGAACATATCTGAAGTGAATATCGGAAATCAGCCTGAGGAGACAGTAAAAGAAGATATAACAACAGGGCAATTATTGGCCGCAGAGGATATCAGTTTAGGTAAGAGATTGATTCTTGATTAGGCTAAAAGGAATCAATTAGTGTCAAGAAAAGAGGCAGCAGAGGTTATAATGTAAATATGGAATTTTAGCTGGTAAACATTCTGTTGGTCTATTACCACAAATATTTTTAATTTTTAATTGTAAAATTTTAATTTTAAATTTAAAAAATTTTAAAAATTAAAAAAAAATGTAAATGTTACATGGAGGAACAATTTTTGACAACTTTTTTTTTACTGTTTTAAAATTCAGATTTGCTACTTACCCTCCTCCAACTCCCAGACAAGGTGTTATACATGTTACATGTATGTATGTTATACATACTTCCATATTATTTCTGTCCATAGATGATAGAAGACATATCACTCTTACAATAAAAATCTCATGAAGGTTATATTATAGGAGCAGATGTCAGGTTTTGATCTGTCCTTAGCTTCTAATAGTTCTGTCTTTGGCTACAGACACTATTTTCTTCATGAATCCCTTGCAGTTATCTTGGAGACTTACTTTACTGATAATGGTTTTAGTCCTTCACAGTTGATCATGGGAAAATATTTCTGTTACTATATACATTGTTCTTCTGGTTCTGCTTTCTTTTTTCTGAACTCACTCTTTCACTGTTTTTTTATGGTACAATAGTATTTCATTATAACTATATAGAAGAACTTGTTCATTCTTCTCCCATGTGATGAATAACCCGATAGTTTCCAATTCATTGCCACTATAAAAAAAGGTGCTAATAATATTTTGGTACAGTTAATTCCTTTTATTCTATCTTTGATCCATTTGGGATACTAAGCCTGTAATGAGACTACCGGCTCAAAGGGTATGCATAGTTGTCTTTGGGTATGGTTCCCTATAGCTCTCAAGAATGGTTGTATCAGTTCACAGTTCCACCTATAGCATATCAGTGTTTCAATTTTGCCATGTCTCCCCCAACATTTATCATTTTCTATTTAGGTCAGTTTAGCTAATATAAAAGTTAAGAAGGCATTTCTCAGAATTGTTTTAATTTAACTTTCTCTCATCAGTAGTGATTTGGACCATTTGTTCTGTAAACCTTAAAATTCCTTAGACTTATAAATGTTGGAAATTTCACCATTGGGAAATTTCATACTTGAAAAATTTCCTATTGATAGTGGAAACTCTATTGGAATGTGAACCCCATTGGCATGGGAGGTTCCTCCTCCTCCCTTCTTAAGATTACTTTAGGACAGAAACCTTTTGCTGAACAATGGAAAGGGCTTTGACCTATGCTTAAGCACAGAAGAGGAATTTCTTTTGACTCATGATTGATTTTAGAATTGATACAATAGAGATACTTGGAATGACAGAACCAGGTCTTGGAAAATACAATTTCCACCCCACTCAGTCCTAACAGGATTTAGGAAGGGCTGCAGCATAGATCAAAATTTAATTATTCCAATCTCTACCCTACTCAGGGTAACAGGATTTAGGAAGGGATGTAGCAAAGGGTCAAGATTTAATTATTTGAGAATATGACCTTCAACAGACATGTGCAAAGCCACAGACCTCTGGGCGGTCCTGGGTTAAGCTAGAGCCACCATTGGCACAGGGAAGACATGGACAGTGATTGGTAGATGTGAGAACTGAGGGGAGGGAACTTGAATGGTTTCCTTAAAAAGAGAGGGGTCTGAGGACTGAGGTGGTGGTTGGTTGGAGAGGTTTTGGCTCTGAGAGGTTGTGCTGGCTCTGAAGGAAGCTGCTCTGAAGGAAGCTGGAGGTGGAGGCCCCTGAGACTGTTTCTCCATTTTGGTCACGTGAGTGATAGGGACTGATCTCCTTTCTTTGCCTCAGCTATCTAAGGGCTTGAGCCTTTTGGCCCAGCCTAAACAGAAGGGGTATTTAAGCCCTATTCCCTTCTCTCCCCTTTCTCTCTCCCTCTCTCTCTCTATCTCTAATTCCTTTCTTCCTCCTGTTTGTAATTAAACTCTATAAAAGGTTGAAGGCTGACTTGTGTTTTCATTTAGGAATTACATAGCTGAATTCCTTGGCTACCTTAAATTAATATATATCAGTCTTTTAAAGTGATTTCCTTGTCACAGTTCATATAACTGGATAATTTTAATCTCTTCCTCTGAGAACTGCCTGTTAATATCTATTTCTTGATTGGGGAATGTTTTGTATTCTTATAAATTTGACTTGGTTCTCTATATATTTGAGAAATGAGGCTTTAGTCAGATACTTGATATAAAGCCCCCCCCATATTTGTTGTTTCCCAGATTTGTTGTTTCCTTTCTCATTGGTTTTATTTCAGTAAAATCTTTTAAATTTAATTAAATTAAAATACTTTTTAAATTAAGTAAGCAACGATTTATAATATTTGATTTATTTTTTCACAAAACCAACTTTTTTTTCTTATTTGTTAGTTTTATAATTTTATTTCAATTTATTCATATCTCCCTTGATTTTCAGGATTTCCAAATTGCTGTTTAATTATGGGTTTTTAATTTGTTCTTTCATAGTTTTTTACTTGCATAACCACTTGATGTTCTGTTTCTCTATTTTATTAATATGAGCAATGAGATATGAATTTCCTTCTGAGTACTGCTTGGCTGCATCCCATAAATTTTGTTTACATTCCATAAATGTTGTTAATGATATTGTTATTTATTTCTATGATTTAATCTTTGATCCATTTGCTCTTAGGAAAAGATTGTTTCTAATTCTAAATATTAGTTTCTAATTTATTTTTAGACTTCTGCATTTTGTGTCACTTTTCTAGCATTCTGGTCTGAAAAGTATGGATTTAATATTTCTGTTTCTATACATTTGGATGTGAGGCTTTTATGACCACTTATGTGGTTGATTTTTGTGAAAGTCACACATATTGCTGAGAAAAAGTGCATTCCTTTCTATTTCCCTTCAGTTTTCTCCAGAGGTCTATCATGTCTGGGTTTTCTAAAGATCTCTTTACCTTCTTAACTTCTTTCTTGTTTATTTTCTGGTTGGATTTATCTACTTTTGAGAGGGGAATGTTGAGATATTCCCCACTAGTAATATTTTTATTTTATTTTTCCTTCTGTAACTTCTTTAATTCTTCCTTTATGAATATGGATGCTATGCCATTTGATGCATAAATGTTTAATAATGATATTGTTTTCATTATCTATCATACCTTTTATCGTTATGTACTTTCTTTCCTTATTTCCTTTGATCAGATCAGTCTGCTTTTGATTTGTCTGAAATCAGATTTGCTATCCTGGCTTTTATTACTTTATTTGAGGCATAGTATATGCTACTCGAGCCTCTTTTATTCTGTGTGTGTTGTCTCCATGTTTTAAATGTGTTTCTTGTGGGCAGAATAATGTGGTGTTCTGGTTTTTTTAAACAACTCTGCTATCCTTTTCTGTTTCATGTGTAAATTCAGCCCATTCATGAATCCACATACATCATTACTAATTGTGTTTTCATGCATCTTATTTTCCCCGTTTATTTTTCTCTTTCTCTCTTCTTAGCTTTTCCATGTTCACAGATGTTTTGTTATTGACTATCACCTCCCCCAATTC
Organism: Monodelphis domestica; assembly: GCF_027887165.1. NCBI lineage: Eukaryota > Metazoa > Chordata > Mammalia > Didelphimorphia > Didelphidae > Monodelphis > Monodelphis domestica. The sequence goes on from NC_077230.1 coordinate 34,588,474, forward strand.
AACCCTCCTTTTTTGTTCACCCTCAATCCCTTATTCTCTCTAACCTCCTACTTCCCTATAGGGTAAGATAAGTTTCTACAGATGAATATGGCTGTTATTTCCTTTTTGAGCTAGTTCTGATGAGAGTAAGGTCCAATCAGAGTTAAAGCACATCTCCTCCACTGGATTTGTTGTTTATGTGCCTGTTAAGGAGAAATAGTTTGCCTCCTTCTGTAAAAAATAGACTCGAATACAGGACTACAATCCCCATGAGCCTTTGCTCCACTTCCCCAGAATGCCTTGTAATCTCACCTGGGCCGAGATCGAGAAGATATTTAAGCAAAGGCTTTTGAAGGGCTCGGCTTTTTGGACTTCCGTTTTTGGAGCAGAGGCGTCTCTTCCATGATGTGAGGTTATTTTGTCTAGGCCTCTGGCCTAGGCACATGTTTCTTACTTGTATATTCTTAATCTTTAACCTTTAATAAACCTCTAAAAAATATATATTCCTTGCAGAGAGAAACTAATTTCTACCTGCCTCAGTCTCCCCATCTCCCCTAAATTTTAACTGTTACACTTCTAGATCTCCTTTTCTCTCTTCTCCATTTATTCCTCTTTCCCATTCCCTCCCTTTTAATATCATCCCATCTTATTTAGCTTCCTTTCTTTGATGCATACCCCTTTTATTGCTCCAATATTAAGTATTTTAGATACTTTAATCTTAAGTATTATTTTCAATATTAAGTATTTTAGATTCTTTAGCTTTAGCTTGCCTTTGAAATATTATAGATGTCTTAATTATTTCAATGATCATCTTGCCAGGTATGAATGAACTCAATTCAACTTTTGCAAAACTATCAAGTATTCTTCTTCTCTTGAGTATTGAACTTAGTATCAAATTTTGCTTTCAACTTTTTTGCGTGAGAAAAGTCCGAAATTTCTCTATTTCATTAAAGAGCAATTGTTACCTTTTGGAAGATTAATCTTGGTTTTACTCAGTGTATAATTCTAGGTTTCAGTCCTAGAATCTACTTTTCAGAATGTCATATTCTGTGCCTTCCAGTCCTTTAATGTAAAAACTGCTATGTCCTGGAGAATCCTGACTATGGCTCCTCAATATTTAAAATGTTTCCTTCTGGCAGCTTCTACCACTTTTTCTGTGGCCTGGGAGTTCTAGAATTTGGTTATAGTAGTACTGGGGTATTTTATTTTGGGTTCTCTTTCAGGAAGAGATAGGTGGATTCTCTCTATTTCTATTTCCCCCTCTTGTTTGAGGATATCGTAATATTCCCTGATGACTTCTTTTACTATGGAATTCAGGATTTTCTTTTGATCGTGGTTTTCAGGTATTCTGATGATCCTTAGATGACTTCTCCTGGGTCTATTTTCTAGGCTGGTCATATTTACAATTGAAGTATTTCAGACTTTCTTCTTTTTTTTTTTAAATTTTGGATTTCGTTTTATTGTTTCTTGCTTATAGTTTCATTAACTTCCATCAGTCCAATTCTAATTTTAAGGAGTTTTCTTCTTTGAGTTCTTGGGTTTCCTTTTCTACTTGGCTGTCTTTTCTTTAAAGGGTTGTTTTCTTCATGTTTTGTTTCGTTTTGATTTTTATTGTTTTGGTTTTGGGTTGTTGTTTTTTTTTTGGCCTCTATTCCCATTTGGTGGATTCAATTAATTAGGAAGTTTTTTTCTTCAATGATTTTTTCCCCCAGATATTGAGTTTTTCAATTAGTTCCCTTATATTTTTTAACTTCTTCCAGGGATTCTTTTTAAGATCTAAACTCCTTGCCCACTTTCTTTTGAGGCTTGACATGTCTCCTTTATGGCATTGTTGTCCTCTTCTGGGTCCATATATTGATCTTCCTTGTCACTAAAGTACCTTTCCCAGGTCAGTTTTTTCTTATTTTACTTGTTTTTCAATTTTTTCTTTCCTTTGTAACCATATTTATCTTTTGAGATCCTTCTCTGTTCCTGGAGTAAAAGGGTATATTGCTCTAAGATTACAGAGTACTCTTCTCTGGTATTTGGTGTAGGACTAGCTGCCCTTGTTCCTCGTGGTTTGTCTGTCACGGAGACAGCAGTACTGGCATGTTCTGGGGTGGTTGGCAACTGTTTCATTCAACTATATTTAGCATAATGACTTACCAGTTCCCCCATTGTTTTGTGGGTTAGTCTGGTCCCCACTATGCTACTTCACTGCCCCTACCAAGTAGCCTGGGTGGAGAAGGCTCCCTGCTTTGATTTCTACTGCCCCAGGCTTTACCCCACCACATGTAAGTAAGCAAATTACTTCACTGTAGTTCTAGTTCCCCCTTCTTGCATCCCTGTAACCTCAAGATTCTTTTGCTATTTGGAAGTGGATAGTTCATTGTTAATTCTAGTTCCATCTTTACTCCTTTGGAGTCCCAAGGCTCTGATGTCACATGAGAGTTTGAAGGTTCCTTACCTTCTCTACCTGTATAGAGTGACCCCAGCTGGGTTCCAAGATCTGCCAGTACTATCAGATTGCTCTCTTCTCTTACCTAAAGTGAGATGTTGCTCCAGCTTTTCTTTGTTTTGAGGCAATTTGTTTTCTTTAGTTTTTGCATTGAGGAAATGGAGTGCCTTTTCTTCCTACATCTTATCTTTCAGCATGCAACTTTTGTCTTCATGCAAAATCTGAATAAAACTGAAGAGGGCAGTTCTAAAGAGAGGAAGCTGCTGAGGTATCTATACATATAAATGCACATATACACATATGTACACATATATACATCCATATATACATATCTATATGTCTGTACATGTATGCATGTGTGAACATAGAATGGCTTCCGCATTTTAAAGATTTTTTTCATAGACATTGAAAATGTTTTTTTTTTACCAAGAATTCCTTGAGAGCAGAGATTGACTTTTTTGTCTTTTTCTGTATCCTTGGTGCTGTACCTGGAACACTTGAGGCACTTACTAATGATTGTTGACTTATTCAAAACCTAGAATTTATTTTTTTAAGATATATTATCTATATAAAGAAGAATGTGCATTTTTCAAAGACTTTCAAGTTTTTGAACTATAACACTAAAGGATGAGATAGGACACTTTATTATCCCTATTACTACAAGAGGAACCTAAGAATCAGAGATGATGATTACCTTTGGCTTATATGTTTCTGTGCCAAGAATAATCCCATGTGCCTTACCACCAAGTTTATACTCTGCCTGATTATAAGTAAATTTTCTAGGAAAAAGAAACATATAGACATACACACACACATACAGACAAAACACAAATACACATACAAATGGTATCTAGGCTGCTGCAAGAACTGAAGCTAGTGAGGGGGGAAAAGATTGCAAAAACAGAAAATTACTCATAAATTTATAAATTACCTATCGTTAAGATCAACGCTGCCATACTCTTAAGGGATGTGCATTATACAATGTCACATGTATCTGATATCTTTTAATGTAAAATACTCTCTGTAAGGCTTATTATCTTGTTTTATCTTCATGACAACTCTGTGGTGAAGGTTACATAAATAATACTTTCCAGATTTTACAGAAAACAAAAAAAAAGGAAGATTCTGGGAAAAAGACAGTACTTGTTCAAGTACACCCAGCTAGTAAATGGACAAGCCAAGATTCTGTAGAAAGAATGCATTGTCACTTTAAAGATATATTACAGAATCCAAATTGTAAGAAGGAATGGAATACATTCTCTCCCTAGTTAATCTGTGTCACCCTAAGATTTTATTAAGAGTGGGACTCACTCTAATTCCCTACTTAAACTGAATGTGTAAATTCTAGCTTGAGTCTCTAGCTGCCTTTCTAATGAGATTCACCATCACCTTTGTCAGAGTTATGCAGAAAGTGAGGCAGGTCAAGATTCTTTTGAGAAAAGTGAGGTGGGGGAGGATTCAGTCTATTTCACCTTCTGCAGATTTGACTATACCATTTACTAGCTGTTTGGAACTTTGAACAACTTACTTAACTACTCATGTTCTTTAAATCTCATATGAAAAGTATTACTGTGAGAACACCAATCTGACCTTTTGGTGTACATAGTTTCAAAGGAGAAATGCTTGGAAAAAATATTGGACAAATAAAATAATGAAATATTATATATACATTTACATATACATATACATATATACATATTTGGAAAAGAACGAGTTCTACATACCAACTAGTGAAGTTTCCAAAGAATACAGTTCTTTCAGAACAAAAATGACACAATAGAGAAAAGAGAAATGGATCCTATTTTGACTCTGGCAAAGGCTTAAAAGTACAGGTGAATTTGGAACAACAAATGCCCAGGTGCCAAGAAGAGGAAAAGATCATGAAAAAGTGGTTGTAATGGAACAGAGAGGATATTATGGAACAGTGATGATGTTATAAGCATCAGTGTTTGATATTAATAAACATTTTAATCACTGACATAGATGAAATAATAGATTCCATATGAAATTTGCAAATAATTTGTTTTAGCTATAATTTTCCCAAACCTAGTACTATGGAAAATATATTTTTGAATGTTTTAAATGAATATTATTTTAGATATATCTGTATCTATCTCTTTCGATCTATATGACTGTCCATTTAATTTAACTGTTGGCAAATAAGTTAGAGATGGCTTCCTTTCTTAGCTATAGATGTTAGACAACCTATATAGATGTTAGACAACCTATCTATATAGAAGGTTCATTAGAAATCACTTTCTTGGGTGTCATCATTTACCTGAATTTGTCTGGTATTGTGAATATGACAACTTTTGGAGCATCATTGCCATTGCTAACAGTAGGCAATCTGGTTCAGCCTTTTGAGTCTGGGGTGAATGAGTCACAGTGGGAAAGTGGATGATGCACATCAGGGGCTGTTATTTTTTTGGCTGCTGAGTACCATTATTATGGTGATATGTTCAGTTGGTGTTCAGGGAGGGTTAGGACCTCTACTGTGAGAGCTTGCTGAATGCTTTTCAGGGCTGCTTATCCCCGTTTGGTGTCTACCTCTTTCCCAGCTCTTACTTGTGGCTCCAAGCTATAGTTTTCAGCAGCAGGCTGTTAAAGCTGTCCAGGCAGATGCGTTAAGCTTGGGTTTATGTCTAACCCTAGCCTTGTGAAGACCTCTCCTGCGAGAACAGATGGATGAGGCAATTTGTTTCAGTAGCCATGAAGGTGGCTGAAGCAAACACTTTCGAGTGCTTAAAACTTGGATGGTTATTAGAGACACTGACATCATTTAGGTGCATTTTCAGTCATCCTGACTTTTGTCTTGCCACAGGATTTAGATGACTCTGGAAGAAAGAGTGAGGCTGACAACTCTGGGCAACTCACTTAAATCCAATTCACACATAAGTTAATATATTACCCTGTGATGTCACTGGTATTCTTTGAAATGAAGGGTCACCACCACCACCACCAATTGATGGAACATATTTTTTATTGACTGAATCATCCTTTTATCTTCTTAAATCTAGCTTTGTTTTAAACTGCCCTTGCAGCTGGCTAATATTTTCTTGTAGATTCCAAATGATCAGTTTTTCAGGAGGAAGCTCAAAAATTATCTATTTAATCCACTCATTTTGTAGGTGAGGAAAATGAAGCCCAGAGAATACATATAGATGACTAGCTCCCCTGCTAAGACTTCAAGTGTCTTGCCTCTAAATCCAATGCTCTATATTCTTACCTCTGCATGATAATATAGAGGGTCATTAGCAATAGGAAGCAATTAAAGGTTGCTGTTGCCTCTGGTTAAACCTAGGAAGAAACTTATACTGTTCTACTCATTGAATTATTCATATTCTTAGATATCACAATTAAAAAAGAACCAGTAGAAGAATTAGTAGAAGAGGAGATCAGCAGTGGCAAACCTGCAATGGGAAAAGCTATAATGCAGTTTTCCTGGTTTTGGTAAGAGATGTGCTTTTTATAAATGGATAACAAAGTTCTTAACAGACAAAATAATTTATTTCTGCTGGATTTTACCCCATTGGCTACCATTTTGCAGTGTTTTTCCTTTATATAAAAGAACCTCATTATTTCTATATGGTTTCTCAGTTGTTCACATCTTCCTCAAATGGACTCTGGCATAGAGGTATCCAACTCACAACCTATGGATGTGGCCCCAAGAGATCCATTTCTTTTTGAGTTTGATAACACCAACATAGAGGAAAAAATATAGGACATAGAGTGTATCTAGGGTCAAATTGGAGCTTTGTCACTTCAACTTGTGTGATTGAGGTTATGTGATTTCTGATCAATACGTTTGAGATTTCTCATCTATATAAAATGAGGGGATGGCACAAGTTGACATCCAGTGTTACTTTCAAATCTACATCAGGGAAACTTCAACTCCTTACAAGACAAATCATGTATTAGTTGTGTTTAATGTAGAGGAGGAAGCGGTAGAGAGATGATACCATGCCACATGCACAAAACTTTTAACTTAATTGACTTCCATTTCTTGTTTGTTTCTTTTTTTTAACATAAAAGTCAGGTTAGGTTATACCTATTCTCTTCGATATATTCCAACATAGACATGTGCCCTATAAAAAACTAATGTTCCTTTAACATATGGCTTTATCTTTCTTATGGAATTGAAATTTATGAATTTTTATAGTGTGTTTCTCTTTAGGTAACTTTTTGCATCATAATAGAATGTATTTTGTGCTTTAATTATTTCCCTCTCAAATCTTGGATGATTCTAGCAATGTCCAAGGATACAATTGGAGGAACTTCTTTTGTTTTAAAAAACATGATAAACAAGTAAAGAATGTGCGCAAGCAGGAAGAAACTGACCTAAAGGTAAATTTTCATTATGTGAAATTTGTCATAAAGATTTATGTGCGTATCTCCATTTTAATTACTAGGGAATGAGCTTTTAACATAATCTCTAAGACCCTTTCGCAGTTTTCACTGTCAAGGGTTATATTAACATAGGCCAATCTAAGCTTTTAAATATTGTCTCTCTTGATCTCTAGCTATTTGATGACGCCTCTGCTTCTTTTATACCCCAAAGCTGCTGGTGTCTGACTGGACAGAAACTCAAGTTGGCCATTGGTTAAAGAGTATTGGAATGAAAAAATATATCCTGAAATTTGATTATAAAAGAATAAGAGGTCAAGAACTTCTTGAATTAGACAATGATGCATTAAAAGTAAGCTTCAGAATTGGCTCTTTATATATGCTACATACAATTATATATTAACTTCTTTTATGGTGGGCATTGGATGAAAAACAGTACAAATAATGGGATTCCTATATATGGCCCATTTGACAACCTTATGGTTTTAAGGAAAACATGTTAACTACCTTTTTGAATGTAGTTTCAAGAAATGTTTTTTAATGTGATTTGCTCCCCCTTTTTTTAGTATTCAGGCCATATTCCTTTTCATTTCTATTTATTTATTGAAACCTTATACCTTCCATCTTAGAATATATAACATGTAAGTTTCCAAAGAAAAAGAATTTTAAGGGGTGGGCAATGTGAGGCAAGTGACTGTCTCAGCATCATACTTCTAGGGGGTCACATTTGAAACCAGGTCCTCTTTTCTCTAGGTCTGCTTCTCAATCTATTGAGCCACCATTCTTTTTTTTCTTTTTTTAGAATTCTATCTATTAACAAACACTGGAAAGCAGAAAAGCAATATTTTAATTTTGTACCAGGCAGATTAACTTCACTGAAACAGATTAAAAAACAGTAATCATGGGAAATGGCAAGCTTTCATTTCATTTATAGTAAATAAAATATCAATATTTTAAGCTTTAAATAGCAAATATTGGTTAGAATAACATCTTTGTCATTGACCAGAGGTACTAGAGGAATATGATAATTGACTACACAAAACCCTGAAATATATTCTACTTGGATTCATTTGCCACATAAGAAAATATTAGGAGGATTTTTTAAAATGTAGCTTCTTTCACAATTATTTCTAAAATGTTCCTAATGTATTCTATTTAAGTACCTCTAAGCTGTAAATTTCTGATATTCTGGGTTCTTCAATTTGAAGACAAATGAAAATTATGCAATTAAAAATAATAAAAAAATATATAGTGTTTCAAATGCTACCATCTCTGGGCTCCCAACCAGTTAAGCAAATAAAAATTAATAGATGAGAAATGTAGCTTCAAGTATAATTATGATACCAATAAGAAGTACCAACACTCTTCTTAGAAAAGATAGTTTTTATGTGAATTCCTTAATGCCTTTTAGAGTTCTACAATGTAATTTTTTTACTTCATTCAGAGATATGGAATATTTTCCTAATGTTGTAAAATCTGAGTTCTTCAGAAATGATACTTAATTTAATGTTCAGGTTCATTATGTAAAGAGTTATAAAATATATTCATTTGAATGCATGCATGTAAAGTAACAGCTTTAATTTTTTTTCCAAAGTGCATTGGCATCACTAAGAAGAGAGATCGCAAGAAAATCCTTAAGGGAATTAAGAAAATTCAACAGACAGAAAAAAATTAATACAATCTAACAATTAAATATATCAAAAAGATAATTCTGGAAGATACAGCAAAAATGAGAAAAATATAATTACATGATATTTACCTTTACTCTACTACTTCAACATATTATTGAAACCTTCTGATTCTTCTGCCATGAATCTAGCACACATTTACTGAGGAGCAGTGATGGATGGAATGACCATATAAGCCAAGAGATTTTGGTGGACCACTGATCAAGGTGTTCCAAAGATGATCATTCATTCACTCATTTCTGCCTTAGCCTGAGAAAGAGCATCCTGTTTGTTGCACTCTGGATTCCTTTTTTATCTTTGGACCTAGGCTTTTCAGCCTTTGTCTACCAATTCTTATGTTGTGTATACCTTAGAGAATAATTACCATGATGTATATCCCCAATTAATTCACTATGCAATTTTGAAAATAAAAACTCTGTCTGCTCTTTGATGCCTACCTTCCATTAGGAGAGAAAGTTGATTTACCCCAATCCACATAGAATTGGGTCAGAAAAAAGAATATCAACGTTTGTTGCCCAAATAACAAAAATCAATCAGTAGAATTATAATCATAGAAAAAGAAAAAAAGAGCTGCAATCTCATAAAACTTTCATGACTCATTGACATTATATCTTGTTTTTTTTTCAGAAAAATGGTTCAAATTATAAGAAATTTTCAGGAACTACAACTAAATTGTTAAATATACATAGAGGACAGTAACCTTATAGAATAATTCTTTGACAAGTAATTAAGAGGTCTGCAATTTGTTTTAAGTATATGCAATTTTAAACATTTTAGTGAATACCTCTGAGAGTCAGTAAAGTCATCTCTAAAATGAAAGCAACTACATTAGTTGATTGTTTCTAGCTCTATGGTTGTTTCTAGCTCTCATCTTATCAAGAATGTCTCCATGCCTCTCTCAGTATCTATTTTTACTTCTGCCTTTCTCTGTTTCTTAGAATAATTCAATAATGAAAACAACAAAGGAACAGGACATATTGAAAACAATGATTGTTCTATGTACTGTATGCCTGGGTCCAAATGTTGTATCTGAAGCTTGTTTACTATCTGTTACAATGAACTATCTCCTTGGTTTTTAGTTTCTTCATATGTGAATTGAAAGCATTGTTTTTGTAGTTGGGATTCAGCAATTTCTAACATAACTTCCTTTATGACACCATAACACAATCAAAATAATAATTAAAGGACTATAAGCAAAGTACACAATAAAGGGAGGCCCCTCAAACAACAAATTATATGATTTAAGTATAGGGTGATGGATAATGATGATAATAAAATAGCATAGCAAAATTTCTGCATTGATGATGCTTGGATGATTCTCACTGAAAAAATTATGTCCTAAAATTGACAGAGAGTTAAGATGAAGTAAGTGGACAGCACATTAAAAATAGAAAATCAATACACATGTTAGCTAAACCTAACATGTACAAAAACTTTTAATTAGAAAAGACACAGAGAAACAAAATGTTCCACAAAGTGGTAAACAAAATGAAAAACTGATTCTTCAAAAGTGCCAGAAAAAAGGTTAGATCTTGAGCCCTAACAAACCAAAAGTGATGTGGAATAAAATGTGAAATTGAATAAGAAACAAGAACAGGAATGTCAGAAGCCATAAAAATCATCCCTATATCTCCTTGATATTACTTGGTTGTATCCCAGATTACCTTTGTTTCCTGCCAAAACAAATGAAAACCCAAGAGACACATTACCTACCAGTAACCACATAAATGATCCAAATGTATGTAATACTCTTTACAAATCTGAAACAAACTAACTCAGAAAAGAGAACTGATTTCTGGAGAAAGTAACAAAAAATTATTATTTCAAAAAGAGATCATTTTTTTCCATATGAATTTTTTTCAGAAAATATAGTTTTTCCAGGTAACTTTAGGAATTATGAAGCAAGTAAGTTATAGACTAATTAATGCTATTCATACATACTGATTTTTTAAAAATAATATTTTATTTGATCCTTTCCAAGCATTATTCATTAAAGACAAAGATCATTTTCTTTTCCTCCCCGCACTCCCCATAGCCGACACGTGATTCCAGTTGGTGTCACATGTGTTCTTGATTCGAACCCATTTCCATATTGTCAATATTTCCATTAGAGTTTCGTTTAGAGTCTGTCCTCTGTCATGTCCCCTCAACTGCTGTAGTCAGGAATTTGCTTTTCTTCGGTGTTTCCACTCCCATAGTTTATCCTTTGCTTATGAATAGTGTTTTTTCTCCTAGATCCCTGCAGATTGTTTCGGGCCATTACACCACCAGCAATGGAGACCTCCATTACATTCAATTATACCACAGTGTATTAGTCTCTGTGTACAATGTTCTCCTGGTTCTGCTCCTCTCGCTCTGCATCACTTCCTGGAGGTTGTTCCAGTCTCCATGGAATTCCTCCACTTTATTATTCCTTTTTGCACAATAGTATTCCATCACCAACATATACCACAATTTGTTCAGCCATTCCCCAATTGAAGGGCATCCCCTCATTTTCCAATTTTTTTTTCAGAAAATATAGTTTTTCCAGATAACTTTATAGGAATGATGAAGCAAGTAAGTTATAGACTAATTAATACTATTCATACATACTGATTTTTAAAAATTTCAATTAAATTCTTGGGGGGAAAGCTATATCAATTTAACCCCCAAAAGCATTGAAAATGATTTGATTTGGATATGTACCTGAGATGTAAAAATTTGACATTTGGAAAACAATTTATATGATTAAAATATTTAAAATGAGACACCCAAATCACATTTATCTCAACCAATATTTTAAGTCTTTGGCAAAGTAAAAAAACTCTATGGAGCAAAAGTTTACAATTTTTGGAAAAAAACGGTTAAACAGTATCTTAATAGGAGTTGGCGGGTTTGACATAAGAAAATACTAGAAAATTAGTTGTTCAGTATGAGGAATGGAAAGGTGAAGTTGATCTAGTATATTTTATCTTACATAATTCCATATGAGTTATTAATGCCTTAAGGAGAGATAAAAAGATTTAAGGATATTAAATAAATTGTAGAGGAGAAAATATTAGATCCATTTCTTGATGATACTTACTTTAAAAAGTACAGGCAAATCAACCAAGCAACTGAGGCAGTATTTCCAGTAAGATTTCAAGCTACGAAATAGATTTAATAGTTCTATTTGTCAATCAGTCAGCCAGCCAATAAACCTTTATTAAGTCACTAACTTGACAGGAACAGTGATAAACACTGTGGCCAGGAAGGAAGGTCAAAGACAGTTCCTAGAGGTGAAGTGCTCAAAGATTATCGGGGGACACAATATGTAAAAATTTCACATAAACAAGCTGCTGAGAGCATGAGTTTGAAGTCAATCAACAGATAGAAAGAAGGGATCCTGCAGAAGGTGCATTTCAAAGTGGGTTTGTGAAGCTGCATGCTGAAGTTGGGGAGATCTGCAGCAGAGATGAGGGGGAAATCATTCTAGGCATGAGGAGACAGCCAAGAAAAATGCTTAGTCAGTTGATGAATCATCTTTTAAGGACAAGAAATGGACCAGAATCACTAGAAGACAAAAACATTTGAGTGATAAGAGCTTTTGGGTAGGACTGGAGAGTTAGGATCTAAGAAAAGTAAGTCTGTAAAGGTACACATGGGTAGGATGCTACAAGTCTTTTCTACATCCAATAATATTTCACAGATAACCTTGGAGGAATTAGGGAATCTCTGGGGCTTATGAAGAAAGGCAGACATGAGGAGAAGGGTACTCTGCAGGATTACTAAGATGCACTGGAGGGGAAGAGAGGCTTGTGGCAGGTAGAACAACCAGCAGCCTACTGGAGCAGTAGAAGACTTGCTCCAGGGTTTGGGCAGTGTGTCAGAAAAGGAAAAGGCATGAAGGAGATATGTTACAAAGGACAAATCAACTGGCATGCTTGGCAACTGATTGGATATGAGGAGTGCAGGCTGGGTTAGGTTGTGATTCTGGGGCACTGGGAGCATGGCAGTGCCCTCAACAATGAGAGAATTTAGAAAGAGGGAATAATTTAGATTATTTATTGAGAGGGAGGACTGAAAGGAGAGGAAGACATGTTCTGTTTTTATAAATATTGAGTTTCCGATATATATGGGACCAACCAAAAATTCCCAAATGGAAACAAGAAAAAAAGTTAAAAACTATCCCACTTTCACTGGAGCCACTTTGAAAACCAATGGCCAACGAGGTCCTTTTGTTGTCCTCTCCCAGGACAATACTCTTTAACAACTCTGCCCACTTCTGCTCCCAAAGAGATAAAAGAAAACCGTGCTTTAGGACATCGACAACATGAAGCAATAGTTGTAAAGAGTGAAGAACTATAGAAACATGCATGGACTATATGCTATAGCACCCTTGAGCTATTTAGCTTTAGAATCTTTTTGTTTTTTAATTCTTACTATAAGCTTTTAATAGACACAAGGATCATTTGTTTTAGTTCTGTTTTTAGACCTGTGGCCTGAGGGAGCCATGTGCACTAGGAAAGAAAATAGGAAAAGTTACTTGGTTTAGAGGATCATATGTGTCATCTAAGTTTCCCTAGTGCATATGGAAATATAAATGATCCAAGATAATTTCTTGGGATCTGAGAATGTCCATGAGAATAATAATCCACAGGAAGATCTCCATTGACTGCTGCTGCTGAAAGTAAGGACAAACTTGAGAACCCAATGACAGTTTTATTCTAAAGGCTAAAGCCAGAGATAGGGACTTGTGTATTTCTAAAGGGACCGACTTCTGTAGGCATGATGTGGCCTAGGAAGAAGAATCAAATTTCAGTTCAACAGGACTAAAACAATAGGAGATTCAAGAATGCCTGATTCCCTTTTACATGTGAATAAATTCTGTCACAAAGGTAAGTTTAATAAGAAGTTAAGGTGGCAGCTTTGTGTGTGTGTGTGTGTGTGTGTGTGTGTGTTTTGAATCATTTTCAATTGCAAACAATATTTAATACTAAATCTAGGAGGAGATAGGAAATCTTTACAGACTACTGTGTAGAAAGACAGACATAAGGTGACATAGTTATACCTTTCTTTGAAAGCTCAATGCTGGAAGCACTGGATTAGGGAAGGATATGGCAGATTTTGCAGCAATAATGCAGGCTTCAGGGGAGAAAGACCTGCTAAGAAGTTTTGTGTGAAAGAAGGGCAGGCCATGTTAGAGAGAAATGTTGGAAACGTCTCCACAGATAAGCTTTGGCAACTGGCTGGATGGAGGAGGAATGATGGACTGAGCCTGTGAAGAAGACAATATTTGATGAGGCAGGGTGATGAAATAGTGAGAGAGAGAAGAGGAAGAGGGGAGATTTTCTGATTAGAAAATAAGAATTTCAGCTTTGGAAATACTGAATATCAGATGTTTATAGGACAATGGTATAATTTAGAGAGGCATTACCTACCAAAAATTCTAGACTGGGATCTGGAAAGCTTACCACAATCTCAACACCCAAAGATTAAAGCCCAAATATTTGGAGAACCAAAAAAAAAAACAAAACAACCCACCCCAATATACTTCTTTTTCACTGTCCTCTGATCAGGACTGATCTTCCTTCACCACTCTGTCTACTGCTGCTGTCATAGAGCTAGAGAAAACATGCTTTTTGATGTCAGCAATAATTCACATTAGCTGTTGGGAGTGGAGCTATGTGGAAACGTGAGAGTGGTTTGGGTCCCTGAGTTGATTACATTAAAAAATTCCTTTAAAAAATCTTTTTCTCAACACTTTTCACATTTACATAAAAGGTTTTTATTCTTTTTAATTTTACATAGTTACAAGAGCCTTAGTTTAAAAGCCCTGGTTCACTTAAAAAATAAAACAAACAAAAAACCCTTGCCTTCTCACTTAGAATCAATGCTGTGTATAGTTTCCACAGCAGTAGAGTGGTAAGGGCTAGTCAATGGGGTTTAATCTTCTTGCCCAGGGTCACCAAGCTAGGAAGTGTCTGCGGACACATTTGAACCCAGGACTTGGCTCTCAATTCACCGAGTCACCCAACTGCCTCCAAACTGGTTCATTCTTGAAAGAAAATTGAAAAAAGTTACTTTTCTTTTGATGAGTTACATGAATGATTCCAGTCATCCAAGTATCCCTGAAACTCATAAATTCTTTTAGATGGTTTCTGAGGAACTGAAGCTAACATGAGAAAAATGTTCCCTAGAAACTTACCCAGTCACCTGTGGGGAAACAATAACAGCAGATTCTAAAGAATGCCAGAAAAAGGAGTCCATGAATTTGTAAGAACACATATTTCTATATATATGATATGTCTGAGGAAGCAGAGACAGTTCTGTACTTGCTACCTCTGGGCTAAGCCATATTATCCTCCTTGAGGGCTGGTTGTTTCTCTCAAGCTCGGTGCCCACCATAAATACTTGTTGGCTAACTGGATTGATAAATGGAATTGTTTACACACTCATTGCTAGGGGAGCTTGTTTTGAAACTTAGGAAGTAAAATTATGTAAGTCTCAAGAAAGAGAAAGAAGTCTAAATATTAAATGTATAAAGGTGGTAAAATGGAAAGATTGGTAGGCCTAAGTGAGGTATCTGTTAACTTTTACTGCTGCTTTTTGACTGCTGGCTGACCATTCTGAGTTTCAAGGCAACTGAAGAGTTGATTCAAAAGAAATGACTGGTGGTTCCCTTAAGAGGGCCAAACACTCAACAGCCAATAAGAGATCATAGAACATAGAACAACTGTCAGGTTACCAAGGTATCAGGAGGATTATAAATAAAGGGAGGAGACTGGGGAGGTCATTCCTGCAAAGGAAACCAAGGAGGTAGGATGTGTTAAGGGTTGGAAGGGTGGCAGTTTGATAAATTGTGGAATTATTTGTTTTAGAGTAGTTGCTGGGAATTTCTTTTTGTTGTGGAATGGTTTGATATGGAATTGGTGATTTTTGATGTATACATTTTTAAAAAATATTGATAAACAGAATTCTAAAGGGGACCTCAGAGATTTTGTCCATTTTCAAAGGAATTTAAGAATATTGAGGAATCTATAAATATTATAAAATACTATAGGAGGTTCCAGGGGGAAAATATATCCTAACCAATATCTTCTAACGTGTTTTCTTTTTTCTTTTAATTATTTTTCTTTTTAACTTTTAAACATCATTTCAAGTTTTCTGTTTCATATGATTTTCACAATTTTGGTCAGTCCTCTAGTGAACAAATCTAAGAATATTGGGGAAAGAAGGAGTGGGATAAATGGAGGAAATTCTTCTTTATATAAATATTTAGACACATAAACCAATCTATCTATCTATCTATATCTATATCTATATATATATATATATATGTACTACATTTAAATAAATATATATAAGTCTGAATATAAATAGTATATACAATTAAAATGAATTATTAATTAATGATCATCAATTAGTAGTTGTCACTAATTAATTGATTAATTATTGATCAACAATTGGTAATTATCCTTAATTAATAATTGGTTAAAATCAATTATTTATTATAAATCACTAAATAAGTGAATTATTTTATTTTTATTTATATATGTTTAATATATTTATTTATTTTAATACATTTTATTTTTATTTATTTATATACATATATTTTATTTATTAATTTATTAATTTTTAATTTAATTTAATTATTTATGAATTCATTTAATTTAATTTTTAAAATTAATTGAAATTAATTAAATTATTAAAATATTAAAATACTACTTAATATTAAATATTAATTAGTGACAACCACCAATTGATGATCATTAATTAATCGATTATTAACTAATGACAATTACTAATTGATGATCATTAATTAATAATTGATAATAATTATTATTTTAACCACCATTAATTAATATTAGACAATTATTGATTAATCAGGATTGATTAATAATTAATCTTAATCAATTAGTAATTAATGAACATTAATGGATCTATTCCTGGTCATTGATTAATAATTAAATTAAGTGATTTTTAATGGATGATCATTAATTAATAATTGATAATGGTTATTAATTATAATAATTATTAAGTAATATTAGGTTATTTTTATTAATGATAATTGATATTAATTATTTTATACTCATTATTATTAATAACATCAAACAATTATTGATTTATTTGGTGAACAAATATTAACCAATTATTATGTGATAATGATTAATAATTACTATTAACAGATTATTGATAATCATCAATTAATCTTTAATAAATAATTGTTTAATATTAATTAATAATGATGGTTAAATAATAATTAATAATGATCATCAATTAATAATTGTCACTAATAAATTGATTAATTAACGATCATCAAATGGTAATTATCCTTAATTAATAATTGATTAATATTAATTATTGATTATTGATTATTTAATTTTTGTAGTTTAGTGTTTATTTAATTAATTAATTTATTTTTAAAAAAAATTTATTTTTATATATGTATACATAAATATATTTTCTTTACTAAATTTTTTATTTTTAAATTTAAATTTATTTATTTATAAATTTATTTAATGTAACTTTTAAATCAATTTATATAAATTATTTATTAAATTATTAAAATATTAAAGTATTAATCATTAAATATTGATTGATATTAATTATTAATTAGTGACCATCACTTTAATCTTTAGTATTAATTATTAATTAACTGGTTATTAAGTAATGATAATTAATCAATAATTTCTTTATAATAATTAATGATGATAAGTAATCAATATCAATCATTAATTAATATTGTGGATTAATAGTCAATTAATACCAATTATTAATGATGAATTATTAGTATTTGATTATATAATAATTAAATTATTATAATACAGTATGTTATATTGTATAAGTATACGTATAACATAATTATTTTATTATAAATTCTGATTAATTGAAAATAATAATTAATTAATGATCATTAATAATTTAATTCATTAACTAATATTAATATTTAATTAATGTTAAAGGATTGTTTTAAATATAAAGAATATAAAGAAAAGAATGTTAGTCAATGTGCCTTGTACCACTTACCATAAACATTACTTAGGCTATAGCAAAATTGTATATACCTTTAGAATTCCTCCCCTTCCATTAGGTATAATGCTGATTTTTCCCCCTCAAATTTAATGAATATATAGGAGTAAATTTGAAGATATGAGATACATTGTGTGAGGAAATATTATTCTTGTGTATATTGGGGTTGAACACTAAGATAAAAGGAATTTTTAAGGAGGATATCAATTAATGTCAAAAGACTGATCAAGAAAACTAATTTTTCTTAATAAAATTAATACACCACTGTACTTTGAAATTATTTATATTTTGTTGACCATGCACTTTAAATTTTTTTTTATTTTTTTCAAATAAAGATAGAAATTTTTCTTGTTCAAGAAGCTTGTTGATAGCTTTTAATCATCTCTGTGAAAAAATGATGCAAAGAAGAGTCCAGAACCTCGATTTATTTTCCTGTCAAATAGACAAAGGTAAGCTTTAACTATAAAATTGCTTATTTCATACATGTATGCCATTCTTCATCAGTTTTATTTTAATTAAGATTGTTTTTCATATCAATAAACATCAATTAGAGAATATTAAAAATATTAGGAATAACTCCCAAGTGAAGATTAAAGAGTGTATTTTTAACTGATAAATATTTTTGATATCATGACTTTTAAAATAGTGTCAAAAAGGTGAGTTATAGCAATAAGGCAAAAAATTTTAAGGAATAATCTGTAAAAGCATAGTAAGAATAAAATCGTTGCCTTTTATGGATAATATGATAGTTTATTTAGAATTCTATTCATCAATACAAAAGGTGGATGTAGGGAGGGCAGAACTAAGATGGTGGAGAAGCTACACAGACTCATCTCTCCTCTACGTACCAAATTAAAATAGGATAAAATGCCTAAAAAGAAATATTGGAGCACCATAATCTACAGAAAAATGGAGTGAAATAATTTTTCTATTTAAAACTACTTAGAAAGCCATTAGAAAAGTTCTTTGATTGAAGAGGAGTGCAAAAACAACAGAACGAGGCAGGTTCCGATAATTAAAGAGTCCTTGGACACTCCTGAATCATCAACAGGGGCTGCCAGAGCTCCCAGCCACAACCCTTTGCTGCCTTGACGGAGTACCCATACACAGATCCAGGCAGCAGTTGTGGCAGACCTTATTGGGAGCACTTAGCACATCCCAATTCTTGCAACCTCAGAGGACAAGAGGACCCTGGTCACAGTTACCAGATGGAAAAGAATTCACATGGTTACTCATTGACCTGACCACAGGCCAGGAGAGTATTAAACACACTTGTCATTACATTATACAATGTTGAAAGAATTAAAAAAAAAATTGGACACTAAGAACTCTCAATGAAGCTGCACAAAGAACCTGAATCTTGGAACATACTTCTTTCTACATAGTTACAGAAAATGAGCAAACAACAATAACAAAAAACCCTCAACCATAGAAAGAAATTTTGTTGCCCGGGAAGACTTAAAATCAGAAGAAAATAGTGCTGCATCCAAAGCTTAGAAGGAAGAAAAGATATTAGCTATTTCACAACTCAAAATAGTCTACAAAGCAGAAATTGTCTAAATTATTTAGTGTAGTTTAAGAAACATGTCTCTGACACTTGCTAGTTGTGAAATGCTGGACAAGTCACTTAATCCTGTTTGCCCCAGTTTCCTCTTCTGTAATGAAGAGATAGCTGGAGAAGAAACTGGAACATTAGCTTCACGAGGAAAATTCCAAATCAAGTCATAAAGAGTCAGATACAACTGACTGACAAAAAAAGAAGGATCAATGGTCAATTAGAGGAACAGATTAGGTGTAGAAAATGCTGAATAAAAAAGGGCCTTGTAAAATGTACCTTTGATAAACTCAAAGTCCTTAGACTGTGCTAGAATTAGGAATTATTTTTTAAAACTGCTGGGAAAATTGGAAATGCTTTGAGACGACATTTTATATAAGTTGTCTTTTATTGTGAATATGTGAACCCACAAATGATCCATAAATAAACTTTGGGGTTCTGTGATCTTGGAAGAGAGAAAAAAATGCATGTTTTTTTCAATAACATTTCATTCAAATTTAACAAATTCCAATAACAATTTTTATAATACACTTTGATATCTGGTATGGTTAGATCATCTTCCATCATATTATTTTTCACTATTTCCATTGATAATCTTGACCTTGTTTAGTGAAAAATAATATGATGGAAGATGATCTAACCATACCAGATATCAAAGTGTATTATTATAAAGTACTTATCTTCAAACTAATCTATTATTGATGAAGAAAGAGTAGTGAATCCGTGGAATAGAGTAGGTACACACAATATGCACAGTAGAAATGACTTTAGTAATGTTGTGTTTCTTACATGCAAAAATCCATATTTTAGGGTCAAGAACTCACTGGGTCAAAAACTGCTGGGAAAACCAGAAAGCATTTTGCCAGAAACTAGATGTAGACCAATGCGGCACATCATGTATCAAGATAAGGTCAAAGTGGCATTTGATTTATGCATTCAGGGTAATGCCAAATTTAAATTAGGGGGAAAAGAATTATCAAATAAAGGACAGAGAACATGATAGGAGGTGCAATGGATCATATTCATTACCTTTAAAAGTTTTCCACACAAAACCAGAGAGAAAGAAGAAAAATGGGAAAAAATTTAAAGATCTGATTAAGGCCTCATTTCTCAAAGATATAGAGCACTGGATCAACTTTATAAAGAATACAGGTTGTTCCCCAATTCATAGATCCTAAAATTATATGAATAATCAGTTTTCAGATGAAGAAATAAAAACTGTCTCTAGCCACATAAAAAAGCACTAAATCACTATGAAGAATACAAATTTAAACAACTCTTACTTACCTTTTCATGCCTATCAAATTTTCTTAACGAGACAGGAAAGGAAAATGAAAAATGTTGGAGGTGATGGGGGAATATTTGAGACACTAATGTACAGATCGTGGAATTGTGAACTGATTCATCTATTCTAGAGAACATTGTGGATATATGCTCAAGGAGCTATGCAATTGTGCATATTCTTTGACTTGGCAATATCACGACTAAGACAGTATCCCAAAGAGATTATAAATTTTTAAAAAATGAAAAGAAAATGTCCCTATATGTACAAAATAATTCATGGCAGTTCTTTTTCGTGTTGAAGAACTTAAAATTTCAGGGATAACATTCAATTGTGAAATGGCTGAAAATTTTGTGGTATATGATTGTAATAATATTATTGTGACATGAAATGATGATTAAGATGCTTTCAAAAAACCTGGAAGACTTATATGAACTGATGCATAATGAAGGGAGCAGAAGCAGAACACTGGGTGCATGAACAGCAATGCTATGCAATGATCAATTGTAAATGACTTTGCTATGCCCAGAAATACAAAGATTGAAAGACAGTTCTGAAGAACTGAAAAATGTTATCCACTTACAGTGGAAAAGGTGATGGAATCTAAATGCAGAGCAAAACATATTTATTTTACTTTATTTTCCTTTTTACCTGGTATGTTTTATTTCTCAACATGATGAATAAGGAAGGAAATATGTTTTACATGACTGCATATGTATAATCTTTATCAAATTGCTTACCTTTTTAATGAGGTTGGAGACCAGGGTGAGTAGGAAAGAATTTGGAAGTTAAAATAGATTTTATATGTCCTTAGAAAAAAATTTAATTATTAAAAATGTCTTAATGTGCTTATATGCTGAAAGGTAGAAAGTTCAGCAAAATCATTGGTCTAGGGGAGACTGTAACAGAGTCAGATATATATTGCTAATTATTAAGGAAAAGATACCGGTAAAGTATAGGTGGATGGCTTATAATTCCAGTGCAAAGCTAGACTGACCAGGCCAACTGTACTGGGAGGAAATTTTATTCTTACTGTTGCTTCAGATGTTTTAGGCTTTCATTATTATTACTATTATTATTTTTGTATTTATAGGTGACAACGAACTGGGGCTTTGTACTTGTATCTTCTTTGATCCAGCAGATGAGGATGGAAAGGAACCAGGGGTTTTTATAACTGAAATTATTGAAGGAGGTGCAGTTCACAAACTTGGATGGTGAGTTTGGTTTTGTAATTTTATAAGAATTGACTTTGTAGGGAGGATTTAACTTCATTCTAAAAAGGGTTAATATTGTAAACATGGAAAGTGACTACACAAATAAAATCTCTGAAAAATACAGAAATATCAACTTTAAAAATATTGTCATGACCAAGCTAGTAAGGAAATGGAATTGGCTTGGAAACAAAGATTCTATAATTCCACTCCAACTTGGTCTGTAAACCGTGACTTTATTCTTGATCATTGAGAAGGTCTTTAATAATTGCCATAATGAGCCCATTGTAAACATGTGCCCAGCTATTTCCAAATCAGGTCAAATTAACAAGTATTTATAAATCTATACCATTCCAGAACCTGTGCTCTCCATGAAGGGATATAAAAAAGTGGGAAAATAGTTCTTGATTTGGAGAAATGAAAAATTGAATTGACTAGGCAACAAACAAGTTACTATTCTGTGCAGAAAAGATCTATAATAAATAAATGTGAGAAAATCTGGGTGTGGGGGATACTTTGGTTGTATTAGAAAAAATGGTATCCATGAGACACTGGCAACTATCTTCAGAGATTATTGAAATTTGACTATACAATAAAATAATTCCTGAATTGAGAGAGGGCTTCCTAGATATAGGAATGTAGGAATATACATTTAAAATATTTCTATAAACTGCCCAAAGTTAATCCTTGAGAAAGGAAAAAAATAAGAAATGCTAATAGGTTGCCAAATCATAAATTTAACCTTGTAAGAAATTACTATGTAACTGAGGTCAAATGGTACCCTCTATGTCCTTGCTCATGATGTAATTTTGGACTTTAAAATGGAATTCTTCCTGAGATGACATTCTGTTACATAGAACTGAAAGCAAAAAAACGCCATCAGGCATTCTGTTTCTAAGCCTGAGGCTCATTACTTCTTCATCCCCAACTCACTTAGCCCAGATGGTTTTAGAATTTTTTCTTGCTTCCTAGATTGTAACAGAATTGATTTCATTAGCTGCCCATCCTGAATATCCCAGATAAATGGTGGAAATTTTCTCCTCTTAACCTCCCAAAGTTGTTTTCTTTTCCTAAGTTTCAATGATGGCATGTATCTGTTTATTATCACCCAAGGTCTCTACAATAAAAGTATCAACTAGAAGTTTCCTTCTGAATTATCCTCTCCTTACTCAGTCTTCAGTCAGTGGGGCATTGTCTGATACCTCAGAAGAATCATTTGTTTTAGTTTCTGCAGATCCTATTGACTTTCTGAAGAATATTAAAATTGAAATAATACTCTGATAATTGTTTGGAGGAGGGCATCTGTGTTTGTGGATGATTTCTCTTGGATCCTCCTCACTGTGTTTTCCAAGATCTGCCAAAGTCCCTTCCTTTTTCAATCTCATTTCATTATTGAGACTTAGCCAGCTGGAAAGGCTTGGAGTACAGACCCAGTTATGAACACTAATCATCTTTGAAGCCCACTTAAAAAAAATCCAGGGAAGAATCCCCAGACAGGCTGCAAGGTAATGAAATTATTGAGACACACCAGCCCTCTAAGTCTTCTGATTAATTTGTAGAGAAGTGGTGACTGAAAAATTTGTAAGTGGCAACCATTATAGTAATGGTAGTACCACATCTTCTAATCATACACATGCATTGGACTTTTAGGTCATAAATATCTTCAATGTAATTTTAATTACTATGCAATTCTATTTTTCAGTATCCGTGTATTTGACCAGATTATTAAAATAGGTGACATCAATCTAATTGGATTGGATGAAGCAGAAATCGTCTCTACTTTTAAAAAAATGGACGATTCTCCTTTCCAGTAAGTAAATTTTCCCATATTTCTTTTAAGATGCATAGATTGCTAGATCATTGTTTTTGACTTGGAAATTTCCTAAGCAATGTGTTCAAACAGAAAAATTGGGGAGAAAGAAAGCCTAATTAACATGTTTAAATAATTTCTCTTTTTGTCTTCTTTTGCTAGGAAATGACCCTCTTTTTTTCTGTTCAGCAGTTCACAAGATATTTTAGGACCCATTTGCACCTTCCTTTCTGAATACTCTATCACATCTCAAGCAAACCCTTGATTTTCATTTGCATTTATTTTTAGTTAATGAATTTTTATTTTCTTGGCAAATGATGCTCCTTGAACCTGAGGAGGTTGTTTTGTTTTGTTTTGTTTTGTTTTTGTAAGAATGAAAGCTTAGCTGAATTTCCCCATTCTGTTTTTTGCATGGCTATGTCTTAATCCAAAGTACATAAATTAAATGTGGATATTTTGTACCTAGGATTGAAATTGGCCGCGAACCACCTGAAGTCAAGTCAGAACTTATCGAACTCCTTGAGTTGTCAGAGGAAAGGAAGAAATATTTTATGGATTCGCTCATAGTACAGGTATTATGTGAACCAAATAAAAAAATGCAGAAACGCAAAATTCTTTCTTTTTTATCATAACAATATTAAAATAAAAATTTTGTTCTTTAAAAAATTTCCTTTCCTACTCTTGAGTAACTTCATCTTAATTTATTACATACTTTTTTATTGTTGCTCTTTTATGCAATTTTATCAATGTCTCTGAGATTTACATTCTAATCTTCTCTGATGCACTCCAACCTTCACCACTGAATTATCATTTGTAGTATAGAGAAAGAATTAAGCAAAACTGAACAATAAATACAGCAACTGAATCTGATAGTTTTTGCTCCTTTCTGAACAAAGGAGATATATTTGTGTGTATGTGTATGTATATTTTTATATCTCTAGCTTTTGTCCCAGACTAAGATTTTCCATTACAATTAGTCAGAGGATGGCAATCTTTTAATGCTGCTTTAATTTACCTTAGTATTAAAGAGCCTTCTGTTTCTGCTTACTTTACATTATTTAATGTGGGGTTTTTTAATGTCTCATAGAATTCTTATTGTTAATTTCAAAAATTAATAATATCTCATTATATAATATATCACAGCATTTGTTCAGGTCTTCCCAAATTAACAGACACTTTGTATTCAGACAAAGAATATGTGAGTGTATCCATATTCCCTTGATTTCCTGCCTTTGATGACTTTGGATTTTCTCTTCTATTCTAGTTGCATTGATTTTTTTCATGTTAAACCTTTCTTAGTAGTGCAAATTTTCTATTTTTTCTTTTATAATGATCACTAACCCCCTCGTTTTTTACCATCAATATACCTCACAAATATAGGTCTAAGAGGTCTTATTCCTGTTGTTTTTCTAATTTTGAATGCTATATGGATATTGGTTGATATTAAGGTTGTATATGCAACTTGAATTCATTATGGTAAATTATATACCCTTTTGTATTCAAACTTTCATTTGTATCACATGATTTCCAGTTTTTCTCAGGCCTTCCAGAATACAGAATCCTTCTTCTCTCATTTTTGTTTTTGGGTTTTTGAACCCCTGGATTGCTGAGTTAATTATCTTCTGGGACTTCCTTATGTAGAATATTTTATGAACTCTTAATTATTGTCAAGTAATCTTGAATAATTTTATTAATTTTGAAGGTTTAGTTTGAGGACCTGTTAATTTTAGACCTCTTTTATTATTCTTGTTTTTAACATTTCCACTAAGATTCCTTTTCACAACAATCTCTGACCAACAATGTTTTTTTTTTTTTATGTCTTTCTGGATCCTATCTCTAAGGCTTTCCCCAAAATGCTGGTCTACCAATCTGTAAGCCCCTGGAGGTGAAGGAATGTTTTATCTTTATATCCCCAAGACAACACACGGGCTTGCATTTTTTAGATGCTTACGAAATTATGATTGAATAAGTTGCTCATGTTGTTATGCTGATGCAGAAGCAGGCTCTTGCTTTTTATTCTGTGCTATTTAGCTAGATGTTTTGGCAGACTCTTTAAAATGTTTTACTATAATTTTGAAATGACCATCCTTCCTCTAATAATGATAATGTCCTTGGAAGAAAGATCAAAGAATATATTTAATCTTTCAAAGTGTGTATATGGGTATATTGGTATATATTTCATTTTGCAAAAAGTATAAAAGTATTTACTACTGCCTCCTTAAAACCTCTTTCCTATCCAATTATGAAATCTTTAAACATTAGCACATTAGGAGAGTGGATTTTGTTTGTGTATTTTAAGCATGTTCTTGAGATTTCTTAGCTTTAGGCCTATATTGTAATTACACTTTCTAAACATTTTCTCCATTTAAAGGAAAAAATTGGAGATATCACTATTGTGAGAGGACAAGCAAGTATTTGTAGAAGTCCAAGAGTACCATGGTTCTGGATGGCCAGGTATATATATATATATGTGTATATATATATATATATATATATATATATATAGGTATATATATATATAAGCTTTTATTGTGTATGTAAACCAGTGGTTTTTTTAGACAAAACTTAGTGAAAGATTAATAATAAAATAACTATATGGTTTTGCCTCTAAATTCCATTTACTGGGAAGATTTCCAAATTGGATACTCAATTAAAAAAATGTTTATATTCAGTGGGTTTTTTGGATAATATTTTCCTGATGAGGAATGGCCTCCATTTCTGGCTTATAAATATATAGAATGAAATAATATAATGCATTAAAATAAGTAAATATCAGGAATAGAAGAAATCTGGAGACATCTTGATAAACTTTGATGTAAAGCAAATAGAACAGATAAAAACAAAAACAAAAAGAATGTTTTTTTAAACTTTACCTTCTGTCCTATAATTGAAGCTAAGTGTCAGTTCCAAAGCATAAGAGCGGTAAGAGCTAGGCATTGGGGTCAAATGACCAGGCCAGGGTCACATAGCAAAGAAGTACCTGAGGACAGATTTGAGTACAGGACCTCCCATCTCCAGGATCTCTCTATCTACTCATCCAATTAGCTGTTCATGAGAATATATTTTTTGTGAATTAAGACAAAAAAGGTCTAGAGAGAGCAATGGATAAGCAAAAAATATTAGGCAGAAGAATAGATTTAAAAATGTTATTTTAGAGTGTTTCACTGACTCCCTATTATGTAAATTCATGTGGAAAATAAATAGCATAAAAAGGCTAGAGTCTCCTAAGCATGATGATTGTTCCTTAGGTTACTAAAAGTGTGGAATCAAGCATGAAACTCCCTAGGTTTCTTCAAATGCACAATATATTTTAGACTCTTCATACATCTAGTGATAATGTCCAATTCTGATTGTATCTCTCCAGAACTTCTTAAATACTGACACCGTTTTAGTGAAAAATTCAGAGTTTTTTGCACTCATTGCTTTCTAGAATTATTGAACATATAGAAGGATGAATTTTTTCAAATAACTATGGTCACTCCATGATAGATGCAAAGTTAAGACAGTGAAGTTTCCTGGAGTCACAACCTATTGTCATATTGTTGTTCAGTTGTATAATTCTTCCTAGGACATTCTTCGGAGTTTTCTTGGCAAAAATACTAGAGTGGTTTGCTATTTCCTTCTTTAGCTCATTTAACAGGTGAGGAAACTGAGGCAAACATGATTAAGTGACTTGCCTAGTGTTACACAGTTAATAAGTATTTGATTTGATGACTGAATTTTAATTTTTTAAAAGATGAGACTTTCCTTACTCTAGGCTTGACACATCCAGTGTGCCACCTACCTATCCTTGCTGCCACTAATATTCACATTTTGAGTTGGATTACCTAGAGAGAACAGTAAAATATAACTCAGCTGTGTGCCTGTGATATTAAATAGGGATAGGAATTTCCCAAAGAAGTATAACAGTGACAAAGGATTGTAAAGTTTAAAATTAGTGGTTGGACGATGATTATATGAAATTATGTGATTGCCAGGACGTATTCCAAGTTGAGTCAGAATTTATTTACAAATAGAGAGGAAACAATAAAGAAGAGAAATGTAAGGGGGATGGAGAAGTTATCTATACTATCAATCTAAATACTTTTCTCTGGTTCTGCTTAATCCAGAAAGAGATTAATTAGCTCTTAACCAGGAACCTTGCAGCCTCCTCCAAGATGGAAGTTAGTCTCTCCAAAATCTAGGAGAGGGATCAGCCTTTTACTCACCCAAGGGAATAATCCTAGAGTCAGAGTCCAATTAGAAGCGTAGTTCCAAACCCATGATCCAAGCAAGTCTCCAGCAAAGCTCCCTTGAAGACTATCTAAGACTATCTCCAGAAGACAATCTCTTCAGACTATCTTCTCAAAGACAATCAATCTGCCCTAAAGAAGTTCAGGGTTTGCTTTTAATGGTGACTTCTTGTCCCCTCCCCTCTTCTCAGGGGTCAGTCACAGTTTCCTAATTGTCTACCACTGCCCATTGGGCAGTTTGGGTAGGATCAACTTTTCACCTTCTGAAGGTTAAATTCTCATCAAAAAGATTCACAGATTCCTGGCTTACTGAGGTGTGAATTCTCTAAGCACCTTGCTAGATTCTCATCTACTACTAAGTATGGTGTTTAATCTTTTGTTGGTTCAATTTAAAAGGAGACAAAGGAGAGTTAATCCTCTTTTTCCATCTAGTGAGGGTACTAAATAGGGGTACTTAATAGTGTTAACTCAGGATAGACAGTAAAGAATTCCCTTTTCACAAGATACTGGGGTTCAGAGGATTGGGATGATGCTGTGTCGTCTCCCATTCCATTAAGGACTTTCCTGTTTTCGACCTAAGCATGTAATGACTACTTTAGTCTTGGGAAGACCAGACCTCTTGAAAGAAAGATCCGGCATTTATCTCAGTCTTTGCTTCTTTTTGCCTCTACCCAGTAGCTGCAAGGAAAATTTTGAACAGAAAAATTTGGTCAAATAAGGAAGTGCAAAAGTACTTGATCTACTCTGTGAGACAGCTATGTATTTCCTCTTCATAAAACATAGGCTTAATAAACACAGGGTCTGAATTCAACTCAGGCTCTCTGAACCTCTGAAATTCATAATGTCGATTTTATGTAGAACACAATAACCTCAAGACTGATGTTGGATCATTTATGTAGGACAGGCAGTTAGAGGTTCAAGGTTGCTGAATTGTGCCCTAAAGATCTTGTGTCCACATGGAAAAAGCTGCCAGACTCTTAGAGTGGGGAGGACAGCCCATCCTCCTTCTGTTCAGGAGAGAATTATTTGCCACATGCCCTAGAGTCATGATGGTAAACCTCTGGCACATGTGCCAAAAATGGCACAGAGAGACCTCTCTGTGGACTCACATATACCTTCCATGGCAGAGTTAATTACTAGAAAGGTAGAAGAACTTGGGGTAGGGAGACTGCTCCCTTCCCGCCTCTCCACTGTGCATTCTTAACCCTCAGTACTCACTCCCTTTCCTGAGTGGAGTACTCAGGCTACTCTCCTCTCTTTCTCCCTCCCCTGTCTGAGTAAGGGCAGAGGACACTTGGTTGCTGGGTGGCATGGTCTCTAAAAGGATCTAAAAGGTTTGCCATCACTATCCTAGAGCCTTTTTGGTGAACCTATAGCAGGTGTGCTGGAGGGGCTGCTCCCTTCCCCTCTCCATGTGCACAAGGACAATTCTTATATCACCTGCCCCTCAGCCTAGCAGTCAAATGGGAACATTTCCTCCCTCCCCTATCTGGAGTAAAGTCAGGTGTTCTTACATGCATCATGAGGGTTTCAATTTGGTCACTTGCTCTCTAAAAGTTTTGCCATCACTGCCCTGGAGAATCAAAGGAGGAGATGCGATAACACCCCACATACACATACCTCCTCCTGTCACAGGGCTGGGACAGCTCTGAGCATGTTCCATCTCCATTATCATGACATTTATATGAGAAGACAGGCAGATAGACAGGCAGACATAGTGCAAAATTCATTATTCACATTTGTTCTAAATGCAAGTTTAGGCCTTTCTTGAACCTCTAATATGAGAAAAATCACAATTCAAGAGAGCTGTGATTACTTCTGTTACAATGATTGAGAGAATCATGTGGCATAATTTTGGAGTTGTGTGTTTTTATTTTATCTTTAGAGCTCATTAAATAATATTTGAGTAAGTAGAGATATAGGCTAGATTTATGATTTCATTGAAATAGGGAATACTCATGTGTATAGTTAGAAAATCTTGAAACCCTACTACATTACCCAGAATACTTTTCCCTTTGTGCACATTTGAGTCAATTCACATAACTGTTTATAAGTTCTGTAGCTCCTCCCAATCGCTCTCTTCTTTCATGACTGGTCCTGGGTATCAGTAGTTCTTTTAGTTATTAATTAATAAAACTTTTAAAATAAAAGTTATAGAATATTAATTTTAATCTTTACATTTTGGTTTACCACAAAGAGAATTCTCAAATATTTTTTAAGATAGAATAGATAAATTTTTTCAAGCATGCTTTTCTGCCTGCCCACCTGCTTTCCCCACCATCTGCTTGAACCAGCTCTCCTCCCACTACTGCTGCTGCCAGCAAACACCAGAGCTTGGGAGTGGTTTCTCCTCCCCCTGCATGCTCTTGGGAAGAGTGCTCAGCTGCAGTCTCCCACTGCTATTTCTGATTCAAGTGTCTGCACAGAGGGTGAGATTCCCCAATTTTTGGCCAGACTTTTCCCCACTCCAGGTGGGTTTTTGAGCCTGTGCTAGCCATTTTTCAGTGAGGAAAAGTGACACCATGCTATTCAGCCCCACCCCCTTCTAGTTTATAAACTGAATTTCTTAAACTGACCCTTGGCACCAGGCTTGCAACTCAGGATTTTTTTCACAGGAAGGGGGACCACTCTGCTGGTTTGTTTTTTATTTTTTTTGAGTGCACATTAACCCAAATCAATGGACTTTAGATTTTATTTTTCTCCCTCCTACCCAAAACATTGAGGACTAATCTTTCTTTCATATGAAAATATGCTATTGCTCTCCCTTGAAATTTTGCCCTTCTTTGAGTTTTCTCTTTAAATAAAATCCATTCAGTCTTCCCTTCATTTTTTTTTTTTGGAGGAAAAATGCTTTTACAAAGCATGCTAGGAACTCTCACAGAACAGTTCGAATTGCTTGACCTCTAACTAGTGCATACTAGTTCTTTTTTTTTTTTACTAGCAGTTTGTATTTACACTGCATATTTCCCATTTTGTTTGCTTCTCAAGAATATGCAGCAGGCTAGACTGCTTAAATTAGAGACCAAACTGAAATATTCTGACAAAGTGTTATGGGGTTCAGCTGTGTACCCCTGGGGTTCAGGAAGGATACCTTTGGCAAGAACGCAAGACTCCAAAACTTAGCTTAAAAACAAAAAGAGAAATTTATTAGTTTAGGAGGTAATGTTGAGAATGGCCAGGAGGATAGCAAGGTGGAGCAGCAAGATGGGGAGCAGTTCCTTGGGAGGACAGCATGAATAGAAAGGCTGCTCCCCATGAGGACAGCATGGATGGAAAAGCTGTCTCCCCAGACGACATCAGTTCTGGGGATTTTATACTCTTTACAACAGATGCTATGTCATGGTGTGGACATGACTTAGAGTGTTAATAATCACTCAGGCATTTGGTGGGGTCAATGAGGTGGTCATCTGACTTGGGTCTGCCTGGAGGCATAAAGATTCCTTAACAAACAGATATCTTGAGATGTATCCTGATAGGATCTAGGTGTAGCCTGGAGGTGCGTCTCTCTGTCCATAATAGTTTGCCAGAGTTTCTGGGGGTATAGTGCCCATGTCAAAAGTTTTGATATTCTTAAATATTCTCAAAACACAGAGTAGAGATTCCTGCCCATTGCTTCTATCAGAAATTTCAGAGTTCTGACAAATGAAGTGCAAATAGTTAATAAATAGTGGGGAGGGGAATGAACATTAAAAGAGATCTGGAGGTTTATTGTTTCCTAACTACTTTTAATTTATTACCCTCCATAAGAGTAAAAGAAGTCTATTGGAATTGGAGAAAAGGATTTTTGACGTCCCTGCCTATGTCTTTGTTATGCTTATTTTATTTGCTGATTGCTTGTGATAAGAGTTAATTTTTTAAGGTTCATATGTTAATCTAATCAATATCTTTCTGATATACTGAATCATTTCAAGCTAATGTTTTTGCCTATTAGATATATTCTATTATATTGATTTTTGTATTTGTACCTTTCCCCTCTGACTGTACTGAAGAATATCATTATGAAAGCCCATATACACCTTTTTCTGTGGCAAAATCATAATTCATTAGGAGGTGTTTGCTGCATTTGTCACATAGATATTGATGGATGGACTTCATCAAAACTGGTTACAACTTGTATACTACATTTAGAGAATTTAATGAGCTAAGAATTTCAATTGCAATTTTAAGAGGTTTTCAGAAATTACTTTAGATATCTAGGAGAATTCTGGAATGGTATTTAAAATATATATGTATACATTATATATTTTTTTAAATGTTGAACTAAAAGGTAGAGAACCAAATAGATGTTCCTACCTAAAGTATAAAGCAGGAAGCCAAAAAGAACTTATGTACATGCATAATAAATTATAATCTGCAGTTTAATCTAATTCTACCAGAAATATAGAGATTTCTTGGTGATGTTCATTTGTATTTGTATTGTAATTTGTAGCATTGCTCATTTTATATCCTCTAAAATTGTGATTGATCAATAAATAATTAGAGTTTACTCTGGGATTGTGTCTGATTATCAGAGTTCTTAAATCTTTCAGATTTGTATTTCTTCATGGTGTGAATATGAAAAAACCCTCATGATAGTGTCAAATTTCTTCATGCAAATATGATAATTTTTTTTTTCTGGTTCATAATAGTTTGGCTCTGTTCTCTTTGTATCAGTTCATAGAAATCTGGCCAGGTTACACTAGTTCCATTCTGGAAATTATTTCTTTTTGTGCATAATTTGTTCAGCCATTTCCCAGTAAAAACAAAACAAAACAAAACATCCTATTAGTCCCCAGTTCCTTGCCTCTGCAGAATAAGAAAAGAAGTCTCCAATAATTGTTTTGGTATCTTTGGGTCCTATCTTTTCATTTGCATTTTTTAATGTCTTTGGGATATTGGTCAAAGTTTAATGACATTTTAATGAGGCCTAGGACCAAATTACTTTCTTGAATATCTAGAACAACCTAAAGTTCCACGACCATGAATACTCTTTTTTCTCATACCCCAATAATTGTCATTTTAGTTGTAATCATCTTTGTCAATCTGATATGAAGTAAAAGCTTAGAACTGCTTAAATTTACATTTCTCGAGTTACTAGTGATTTTGGACCATTTAGGATTGATTACCCCCTTGAAAAAAGTGCATTTGTTTCCTTGGCTTTTAACTTTTTTTGATTGTCATTTAATTGGAAGATGCCTCATGGTTTAAGGTTTACATTTGATCAGTGTAGTAAATGGAAAGTCAGAAAGGCTAAGTGATTTGCCCAAGTTAATACAACTAATTAGTGGAAACATACAACTAGGTTCCAGAACTAGAACTTGAGTCTAAATCTCTTTAATTCCAAGATAGTTTGATTTCCAGTTGTATGAAACTGCTACCTTTTCGTCCACAGTGACCTGAAATTTGTTATTGGGGTACTGAAAATATTAATAGAAGAAGATCAGGGATGTAGAAAAGACATCCAAGCTATCTTTGAGCAGGTAAGACAGCACAGTTCCTCCCCATTAATCAAGTTTTATTGAATGTTAGTTGTGTTCACAGTGATAAAAGTGGTGGAAAGCAAAGCAGTCAGTGAGAATGGTGCCCATAATAATGCATGAAATAAATGCTTCCTATTTCATTCATCCATTCTTTTGATCAGTCCAAACAAAACTTTTCAATCTTACTAAAACTCTTCTTGGCCTAAGAGGACTGCTTCATGAAAGGTGAATAGACCAAAACTCCCATATCACTACTCTCTGCCTAGTTCTACTTATGACTCTTTAGAAAATCCAGTATGGAAATCATTTGGGAACCCCAGCCTACTACTACTACTAATCCATGAATTGTGTCTACTTGATCAAGAGAAAGGATCATTGGCTGGGGTATCCTTCTTCCTTGCTTCCCTTACTCCCTTGCAGCTATTAACTACTCTTAGGTCTTAAGATGTGAATCAGTAACTTTCTTCCTTCTGAAGTGAAGAAGGCCCACCAGGCTTTTTTATTATTATTTTCTCTGTGAATATGCCTCTGAAGTCTGCTAGAATATAGGCTTTACAATCAATTTCCCCTACTTTTATGCTATCATTGTAACTACTAATTGAAGTACCTCTGGATGTGTGCAAAATGCTGCTAAGCTCTGGAGTTATAAATAGAAAAAATGAAACATTTCCTGATCTTGAGACACTCTTACTCGATACTCTAAGTGGAAAGTACAACATTTAAAATAAGGTTCAGCTGAAGCACAAGATGGAATGCTTCAGAAGTCCTGGGGTCTCAGTGGTAGAATGGATGGAATGGATAGCAAGCGCCATTTGCAAATGATTTCACAAAGATTAGTTAGACTGGTTCTGCCATCTATCACATCAGTAAATTCTTTTTGTATTTGAGGATTAAACCCAGTGTCTCGGTCACATATTATCAAGGCTTTCCTGTTGTTATTGGATAAAGTCTAAACCCAGTACCTTCCATACTCTGACACCAGAGGGTTCCATACTTAATTCCCAGAGTACCATGACATAAATTTTTATTATATATATATGCATATATCTATATCTATATCTTTGTAGTCATATAAATCTTATATACCCAGAGCTTAGCTGAGGACCAGAAGACCAGACATGGAAGAAGCTCTTAGTAGTTAATATCATTTTTCCTTTTTTCTATACACATGTAAATCTGTGTGTCTGTATATACATATATATGCACATAAATGCATGCACACATTTATTTATATATGTGTATGTGTGTATGTGTCGATATCTATACCTCTATCTAAGGCCAGGTTACTTACTCATCAGACCTGCCCTAACATTCTTCTAGTTTGCAAAAGGGCTTGTCACTGTAACTTCTCAGCTATTATGGTATTTCCACTGACTTTGTTTTTGAACATCTCTTGAAGTCCATTTTACTAAATTACAATCCTCCTAGAAGCAGAAACTGTCTTTCCCCCTGTATATACAGAACTATGCAGGAAGAGAAGCTTCATTTTGTAGTGTTAGGAAGTGATATGTATTGAAGTGGTCCCCCTGATGTCCATCCTGGATGTCTGAAGCTCACCAGGTCAGTAACATCTTACTGCTTTTGGCAGCTTCCTGCACCTAAATGGCAGTGAAGGTGTCACCTTGCCTTGAAAAACACAATTCTTAGCTGGGAGAGCTTTTAAGCTTTGGATTCTATCCCTAACCTCATTCCTATCTACATGCCTATCTCTTTCCCTCTTCCCATTCCCATCCATGTCCCCATCTCAGTTCCCAAACCTATCCCTGTCTCTAATCTCATGTAAATCTCTCGTCCTATCCTGATTAGTTTTACTCAATAGCTACTAGTCATGGAATTTGTGCATATGTTTTTGAATGTAATAGATCTTAAGGGGTCATTTGAGAATAAAGAGGTCAGATAAGTGGCTAGCAGGAATAAATGAGATGGTTGTGACTGTTGGAGAGGAAAAGGATTGAATAAGGTGTAATTAATAGATTTATTTTGGTTAATTTGGTAAATTTCAGGCTAACATTTTTCAAGACAATTATAAAGACATGAACACATACAATGTGAATATGGAACAGAAACCTGATGAATCAGATAAAGAAGGCACATTTTTACCATTGGCCCCAGAAGAAGAATTTTTACTAGGACAATTTAAAATAAAGCCTAAAGAGATAAAAAATGAAGATTTATCACCAGAGCAATTATTAGCCCAAGGGGATTTCAATTCAGGTATGACATATATCCTTGCTCAAAACATTTGACCCTAAAGTTTTCTGATAGAAAAGAGAAATTTGGAACAAATGTTTCCATCACTCACCGAATATCTGGTCTCTATTTCTTTTCCCTTCATATCTCTAATAATGAGAATGTTAGCTGCTTTATAAGGCTTTCTCAACTATTGGTGATCCCTCTCTTGGTGATTGAACTATAAGGGACATTGGAAATATTCTACTATAACATTTTAATTGCTATAGAAATCTATCCTATATGTAAGTCAGAATGTCATTTAGATTCTGCCTCAAAATATGCAGTGATAAGAAACTCATTTTCTCAACATCCAGGCCACACTATTGCTAAATTACTTAAGCTTTTAGAAAATATTTCAGTACAATGTTTTTCCTTAGCCTTTTTTTTTATAATTTAGTCCTTTTCCCTTCTTTTGAAATAATACAGAAAAAGATCTTGTTCCTCTTTCCCGATTACTATCCATTTGACCTATAAAATCAACTTATTTTCCACCTAAGTCATGATCATGTTTAGCCTGAAAACAATCTTTATATGATTTCTTATTACATCCTTGGGACATGGTTTTGTTTAGAGTCTATTATCCATCCTACTTTAATGACATCCATTTTAGTTTATCAACATTCTGTTGGTCTCATTGCAACAAAATCTTTTTTTAATTCAATTACTTATAGGAATAATTTTGGCCATTTCTTTTGACATTTTAAAATTCAGATACCCCCATCTCCCTTTCCCTACCTGAGGGGGTGAAGAATCTGATATAGGTTATACTCATACTATCATGTAATACATATTTCCATATTGTTCCCATCATGATAAAGACACATAACACACATATTCACTAGAAATCTCATAAAGATTTATAATATAACTTATAATTTATAATATAACTATTATAGTAGAAGATGTCAAGTTTTGATCTACACTCAGATTTTTTTTTTGTAGCTTCCTTGACCATTGATAGTATGTTCTTCATGTGTTACCTTGGAAGCTTTATGATAATGGTTTAGTCCTTCACAGTTGATCATTGTATAATATTTCTGTTATAGTCTCTAGTTATGGTGGTTCTGCTCACTTTTTCTGAATTCATCCTGTTCATTGTTCCTTATGGCATAATAGTAATCCATTACAACCATATTCCACAGGTTGATCATTCAACCACTAAATAATGGACAACCCCGCAGTTTCCAATTCTTTACCACTATAAAAAGAGCTGATAATATTTTGGCACAGTTAATTCCTTTTATTCTATCTTTGATCCATTTGGAATCCTGAACCTTTAGTGTGATTGTTGTATAGACCTTTGAGTATTGTTTCATATAAGTCTCTAGAATGGTTGTATCGATTCACACTATCACCAATGAAGTTTATTAGTGTTCCAATTTTCCCACTTCCCCTTCAACATTTATCATTTTCCATTTTGGTCGTGTTAGCTAATCTGAAGTGGGTGAGATCATTTTTCAGAGTTGGCTTAATTTTCATTCCTTCATCAATAGTGATTTGATATTTTTTAAAATATGACTAGGTATAGTTTTAATCTCTTCTGAGAAATGCCTATTCAAATCCTTTGACCATTTCTCAATTGAGGAATGTTGTGTATTATAAATTTGACTCAGTTCTCTTTATATTTAAGAAATGAGACTTTTGTCAAATACTTACTATAAATTTTTCCTCAGAATTTTTTTCATTTCTAATCTTAAGTACATTTGTTTTATTTGTGCAAAACCTTTTTAATTTAATGAAATCAAAATTCCCTTTTAATCAAGTATGCCGATGGTTTATTTATTTTATTTTTTCATAAAACAAACTATTTGTCTTATTTTATTAGTTCTATGGTTTTCTTACTTTCAATCCATTCATCCCTTGCTTGATTTTCATGATTTCCAATTTGCTGTTTAATTGAGGATTTTTAAATTTGTCCTTTTCTAGGATTTTTAGTTGTATCACCAATTCGCTTATGACCTGCTTTTTCTCTACTTTACCTGATATAAGCAATAAGAGATGTGAATTTTCCTCTAAGTACTGCTCTGGCTACATCCTATAAATTTTGATATGTTGTCTCCTTATAATCATTGTCTTTAATGAAATTATTGATTGTTTCTATGATTCATTCTTTGACCCATTTATTCTTTAGGCAAAAATTTGTTTATATCTATCATCTATGTATATGCCATATACATATAAATTTATTTATTGGCAAATAGAAAAGGTTTCCTATTTTAGCTATAAATATCACTTGTATAAATGGTTCATTAGAAAACACCTTTTTCATGGGTACCATCAATTACTTGCAATCCTTTTGCATTGTGAAACTGTGAACATTTGGAGTATCGCTGTCATTGCTAACAGAAGGAAATCTGGTTCAGCCTTATGAATCTGAGATCTGGAAGAATGAATACTGGTGAATTGAGCAACAGTTGGAAAATGAATGCTGTACTTCAGGGGCTGACTTTTTTTTGGCTGCCAAGTACCATTAATGTGATTGTTGTTCAGAGAATATTAGAACCTCTGGTGTGAGGGCTTGCTGAACACTTTTCAGGGCTGCTCATCTGCCTTTGGTGTCTACTTGTCACCCAGCTCTCACCTGTGGTTCCAAGAAGCTGTAGCATGTGGAGCAGCCTGTTAAAACTGAACAGATTGGTTAAGTTAGGTTGATATCTACTCCAGGCTTGTGAAGACCTCCTCCTGGAATAGGTGGATGAGAAAATTTGCTTCAGTAGCCATGAATGTAGCTGAAGTAAGCACTGTGGAGTGTGTAGAGTTTGGTTGGACATCTAAGACACTAAAGTCATTTAGGTTCAGTGTCAATCATCTAGGTTCAGTGTCAGTCATGCAGACTTTTGTCTTGCCACAGGATTTAGATGACTTTGGAAGAAAGAGTGAGGCTGACAATTTTGTGCAACTCACTTAAATCCAATTCATACACAAGTTAAAATATTACTCTGTGATGTCACTGGTACTTTTCAAACATAAGGATCACCACCACCACTGCCAACTGATTAATCAACATTTTTGACTGTCTCATCCTTTTAAGTCTTCTTAAATCCAGCTTTTTTTGTTTTTAACTGCCCTTGCAGCGGGACTAGTATTTTCTTGTTAGATATCCTAGATCATCAGTCTTAGAAGGAACCTCAAAGAACACCCACTTTAATCCCTTCATTTTGTAGGTGAGAAAAATGAGGCTCAGAGAAGACATTCAGATAGTTACCTTCCCAGCTGTGACTTCATGGCTTCTGGCTCTAAAATGAAGAACATAGGTAAGTTCTTCACTTTATAAGTTGTCTAAGCCTTGGTCAGCAATAGGTACCAATTAAAGATTGCTATTTTCCCTTGCTAATCCTAGTAAAATATTTGTGTACTGTTGTACTCATTGAATTATTTATTTTTCTTAGAGACCCCAATAAAAAAAGAAAAAGAAGAAGATGAAATAGTAGTGGAGGAAGAGATTATTAGCACTGGAAAACCTACAGAGGGAAAGGCTAAAAAGAGATTTTCCTGGTTCCGGTAAGAGATGTACTTTTTATATATGGATAACAATATTCTTAATAAACAAAACATTTTATTTCTCCTGTAATTTACCTCTTTGGCTACTGTTTGCTATGTTTTTTGCCCCTTTCTACAAAAGAACTTCATTATTTATATGAATTTTCTCAGTTGTTCACATCTTCCTCAAAAGGGTGCTGGCATAGAGTAAAGGTGTCAAATTCACAGTTTATGGATGTGACCCAGAGAGATCCATTTCTTTTTGAGTCTGATAATAACAACTTAGTGGGAAAAGTATAGGACATGGAATCTGAGTTATCTGCATTCAGACTGGAGTTTTATCACCTAGTCATGTGATCAAATACAAGTATTTTCTGATCAATAGGTTACAGACTTCCCATCTATAAAATATTACAAGTTGACTTCTAGCGTTACTTCAGATCTAAATCAGTGACCCCATCACTCCTTACAAGACAAATCATGTATTAGTTGTGTTTAATGTGGAGGAAGAAGAAGTAGAGAAATGATATTGTGCCATATGCACACATATTTAACTTAACTGGCTTCCATATCTAGTTTTATATTTTTACCGATAGCGCCAAATTTGATCTTGCCCCTTCTCTAATACATGTGCTGACATAGCACGTATCCTACAAAAAGTGTAACTCAAAACTCTTTTAACATGTAGCTTTGTCTTTTTTTCAGAATTGAAATTCATGAAATTTTTATAGTGTGCATCTATTTAAGATCTTTTTTGTGTCATAGTAGAATGTATTTTGTGTTTTAATAATTATTTCCCTTTCAAATTTTGTATGATTCTAGCAATATCAAAGAACGCAAGCTGTGGAACTTCTTTCATTTTAAAAAACATGACAAACAAGTAAAGAATGTGCACAAGTGGGAAGAAATTGATCAAGAGGTAAATTTTCATTATGTTAAATTTATCAAAGATTTAAGTTTGTTTCCCCATTTAAATTACTAGAGAGTGAGCTTTCTCTTGAATTAGAAAACTATAATTTACCTTGGATTGAGGAGTTAACATTCTGTCATAATTATTAATCAGTATGCATAGGAATAAAATTACCTGAGTAAGGAGCAAAAGTACCATAGCGGCAACTGTTTGGCCTTGAAGTCTCTTTTTTGTTCCCAGAGATCATTCAAGAACCTCTCTCAAGAAAAGGGAATGATTAAGAACTCTTAAAACATTTCAATTGTCTGTATTTGGATGTTTTAAGGACAAGGGATAATTGATTCAACTTTTGGCCTCAGAATATTGTTGGCTGAAAATTTTCTAAAATTATGGCACAGAGTATTGAAATACACTTAACCTAGAGAAAAGTGCAAGTTGAATTGTTATGGGCTGTTGCAGGTAGGAAGTGATAACATATTAGGATAATTTTCCCTCCATGAGACAGAAGGGGTCTCTGAAGGGGCTGTACAATATTTAAAAAATAACAGGTAGGTAAAATGGTAAAAGTTTACCAAGAAATACCTCTGTCGGT
The DNA here is from genome assembly GCF_027887165.1 of Monodelphis domestica. NCBI lineage: Eukaryota > Metazoa > Chordata > Mammalia > Didelphimorphia > Didelphidae > Monodelphis > Monodelphis domestica. Next base: position 34,628,676 of record NC_077230.1, read on the forward strand.
TGTTGGCAAAATAAAAGGAGAGATTGCATGTGTATGTCCTGATTTACTGTGCCTGTGTTACTGAGGAAAAAAAAGAACATGAGAGCCACAGATGGGCCAATATGACAATGAAGGAAAATAATAAATGTTGAAGGGGATATGGCAGAATTGGGACACTAATGCATTGCTAGTGGAGTTGTGAATTAATACAAGCATTCTGGAGGGAAATTTGGAATTATGAGCAAAGGGCTCTAAAAGAACACATTTGATCCTTTGATCCAGCAATACCACTGCTGGGTTTGTACTCCAAAGAGATAATAAGGAAAAATGTGTATACAAAATATTCATAACTGAGCTCTTTGTGGTGGCAAAAATTGGAAAATGAGGGCATGTTCCTCAATTAGGGAATGACTAAACAAATTGTGGTATATGTTGGTGATGGAATACTATTGTGTTATAAGGAATGATGACTTACTTGATTTCTATATGAACTGGAAAGACCTCCATGAACTGAAGCAGAGTGAAATGAGCAGAACCAATCGAATGATATACACTGAAAGTGAAACATTGTAGAACTATCCAACATAATGAACTTTACTACTAGCAGCATACAATAGTCCAGGACATTCCTGAAGGACTTATGAGAAAGAATGCTATCTATATTGAGAGAGAGAACTATGGGAATAGAAATGAAAAAGAAAAACTTAAGACTTAACACTTAGAACTTGTTTATATGAATATATGATTTGGGGTTTGAGCTCTATGGCAAAAATGAATAATATAAAATTAGGTATCAAGGGATAACATTTGTACAATCCAGTAGAATTGCTTATTGCTTCTGGGAGGGAAAAGGGAAAGAAAATGAATCATATAAACTTGAAAAAATATTAAAAATAAAAAAGAATATGAGGTATGAGGTCAATTGGGAAAATATCTATTGATCTTCACACACATATTTTTACACATACATAAATAAATAGATACACATGTACATATGAGTAAGTCCAACTAAAGATTTCATCACCCACCAGGCATTAGGAGGTATTTCTGACCTGCCCAATTTTGTTTGTGCTCTAGCTAGCAAGAATAAAATTCTGAATTGCCTCACATTAGGAATTCTTTTGAATCCTCCAAGGATGGCCCCATCTCTTAATAGATACTGAAAAAGGACCCCCACAACACTGTCTAATGGAGATGGGCATATTTTTTTCAATTTTCTTTTACTTATAAAATAATAAATGGCAATAAAATACAAGCTTTCCTCCAAACCTAAAGGTGACAACATCGAATATATTTAGCATTTGTAATCATGATGGTCAACTTGCCAAAATCTTGTTAAAAAAAAAAGTAAGATTTGTTTCCATTTACTTTCTAGAAATATTACCCATCAGTAGGAATAGACAAAAAACTAGGATGCACTTGAATAGTTCCTGACCAGTTTCTCAACTGATATGGTAACCTCAATTGGAAAGTTATGGATATCAGACACTGGAAGATGGAATTGGGGACTTGAGGGTTCTTTGCCTTTATAAGAACCATCACTAGATTCTAAAGTTAGCTAACACCTAGCTAATCTAACTTCTAGTCTTAGTACCTGATGATAACTCCTCCTCTGTCTCCCATGACCCAGAAACCCCAGCAGCTCCCACCAGGCCAAGTTGCCTCAACTTCCTTCCTGGGTGGATATTGGGTAAAGTGGCCTGTGTTCCTGGCCAAAGAAGAGACAAAACTACCTGGGTAAAGGTAGATTTTAGTTCAATTTATTTTGGCCATGGAGCATAACTGAATACACTTTGGATATAGATAATTTTCCTCTCATCTTGTCTTAACTTGGAATAGGTGGAAACATTTTAGTATTAATACATTCCCTTACAAAGTCATCACTCCTTAAGTGAAAATATATCAAGTATTTTGCCTGTTTTAGAATAATGCTATTTTTAAAAAGGCTCTAAAGTATTTTCATTGCAAAAAATAAAGTTTTTTTCCTGGTTTACAAAACTCACTTCAGATCTCTTGTTGTTCTGTGAATTTTTGACATACAGATGAAAGAAAAGGGTGGTGGGGATAAGAAATACAGCAGCCTTGAAAAGCAAAATTTATTTAAAAATGAACTGTGAAATGAGGGATGATTTTGGAACAAATGGTCTCTAAAGATCCTTTGAGGTTTTGCTGTCTATGGTTATATTAACATATAGCCATGGAAGCTTTTTAAATATTGTGTCTCTTGACCTCTAGGTATTGGAAGATTACTGTCCTTATTCTACTGAAGCCCCTAAAACATTGCCAACAGAGTGGACAAATATTGAAGTTGGTAATTGGTTATGGAGCATTGGAATGGAGGAGTATGTTGTAAAATTTTATTGTAAAGGAATAAGTGGTGAAAAACTCCTTACACTGGACAATCGCTCGCTAAAAGTAAGTTCAAGAATTGACTTTTTTTTTTTTACAATCCATTAGTCAACATATATATATATATATATATATATATATATATAAATATATATATATATATATATAATCACTAATTTTATGGAGAGAGTATTTAAAACATAATACAAAAATGGGAAATCCTATGTATGATCTATTTGCAATCTTATGGTTTTAAGGAAATCATGTTAACCTCCTTTTGAATGTAGTATCAAGGGGATTTCTTTTTGATAGTGATTTGTTAAATTTCCCATGTATTAATTCCAAGGAAGAAGAGGAGTAGGATCTAGCAAGGAGTGGGTAGTGAGTGACTTGCCAAGGTTCACACTGCAAACAAGAGTATCAAGAGTATTTGAGGGGGGCACTGGGTAGCTCAGTGGATTGAAAGCCAGGCCTGTAGATGGGAGATCCTGGGTTCAAATTTGACATCAGACATTTCCCAGCTGTGTGTGAATCACCTTAAAAGACTTATATATATTAATTTAAGGTAGCCAAAGAATTCAGCTATGTAATTCCTAAATGAAAACTCAAGTCAGCAGTCAAACTTTTATGGAGTTTAATTACAAACAGGAGGAAGAAAGATATTAGAGATAGAGAGATAGAGAAGGAGAGAGAAAGGGGAGAGAAGGGAATAGGGCTTAAATACCTCTTCTGTTTAGGCTGGGCCAAAAGGCCCAAGCCCTTAGATAGCTAGAGGCAAAGAAAAGAGATCAGTCCCTATCACTCACGTGACCAAAATGGAGAAAGAGTCTCAGGGGCCTCCACCTCCAGCTTCCTTCCGAGCAAGTTTCTCAGAGCACCACCTCTCAGAGCAAAACCTCTCCAACCAACCCCCCCTAGTCCTCAGACCCCGCTATCTTTAAGGAAACCATCCAAGTTCCCTCCCCTCAGTTCTCACATCTACCAATCACTGTCCATGTCTTCCGTGTGCCAATGGTGGCTCTAGCTTAATCCAGGACCGCCCAGAGGTCTGTGGCTTTACACATGTCTGTTGAAGGTCATATTCTCAAATAATTAAATTTTGATCCTTTGCTGCAGCTCTTCCTAAATCCTGTTACCCTGAGTAGGGTGGAGATTGGAATAATTAAATTTTGATCTATGCTGCAGCCCTTCCTAGATCCTGTTAGGACTGAGTAGGGTGGAGATTGTAATTTCCAAGACCTGGTTCTGTAATTCCAAGTATCTCTATTGTATCAATTCTAAAATCAATCATGGCTCAAAGAACTTCCTGTTCTATACTTAAGCATAGGTCAAAGCCCTTTCCATTGTTCAGCAAAAGGTTTCTGTCCTAAAGTAATCTTAAGAAGGGAGGAGGAGGAACCTCCCATGCCAATGGGATTCACATTCCAATAGACTATCAGTAAGAAATTTTCCAAGTATGAAATTTCCCAATGGTGAAATTTCCAAAATTTATAAGTCTAAGAAATGTTAAGGTTTACATGTGTGACCATGGGTAAGTCACTTAATGCCCATTGCCTAGCCTTTACTGCTCTTCTGCCTTATAACCAATACATAGTATTGATTCTAAAGTGGAAGATGAGGGTTTTTTAAAAAAAGAGTGGTTGGGATTCAGGGTAAACATGGTGGTAGTCTAGACGCACGACTTCCTCTTCTCAGTACCCACTCATAATAGACTACTTCAAAAGACCAAAAAAACCAAATTCATAAGAATGAAGAGACTCTACAGTAGGGCCCAGCATTAAATGTATGTGGAATTTGGGTATTTCCACACTATAAGGGGGTGAAAAAGCTCCCTTCAAAATGTGAGCTGATCTAAGCTGCCCCACTCCACCTATGCAACCAGAGTCAGAGCCAGCTTGCTCCTGAATCAGCGAATGAGTAAGAAGCACCTCTAGGTCCTTGGGAACTGACTAAGACCACAAAAGGCCTACCCCTGAGAGCAGCTACATGTGAAACCCCAGCAGCCTGAAAAGCACAGACCATGGGTGCTCCTGGGAAGATATCACAGAGAAGGGCAGCAAACAGCAGAAGCTGCGGAGATTCGGGAGCTTGCCTCAGGCAAAATCCTTGCTCCTTAGCTCCATACACAGAGTTCCTTCCCATCTCACTCAGATTTCTGACTAAAATGGGAAGGAAAAATCTCTACAGTGATGGTAAATTGTGACCAAGAGCAACAACCTCCCTCCAAGGAAAACAAAAAGAAGTTATTGACCCTGGAAAATTTTTACAGAGGAAAAACTCAAGCTACAAAGGAAATACAAGTGGCAGCTTCCACACTAAAGGACCACAAAACCTAGAACATGATAGGCAAGAGAATTGGGTCTTCAACCAAGGATCACCTATCCATCAAAATTGACTATATACTTGCAGGGGAAAGTATGGGCATTCAACAAAATAGAAGATTTCCCAGTATTTGTAAAGAAAAAAACAGAACTATAAGTGGAAAGTTTGATATCCAAACACAAGATCAAGAGAAACATGAAATGGTAAATAAGAGAGGGAAAAGTGAAAAAAAATTTTATTCAAACTTTCTTTTTTAAGGGCTAAAATTAGATCAAATTCTATGTATTAATATATGGGGGAAATGTTATTTGTAACTCTCAAAAATTATATTCAATATCATGGTAATTAGAAGAATCATTCACAGGAAGAGACTGGGGCATTAAGGGGCTATGAGATGATATGCAAAAAGGGGGGGGGAATCAAAAATGGCACTAAGAGATACTTAAAGAAATAAAATAAATAGTATAATCTTTATCACACAAAGATACAAATGGGCAGGGGAGAGGAAGAATACTCTTATTAGAAGGAGAGAAAGAGAATGCTAATAGGTAATACATAAACCTTACTCTCAGTGAAATCAATTCTGAGAGGGAAGAGAATCTAGACCACCGGGGTCTTGAATTCTATCTTATCTGACAGGGAAAGTGAGAAGGGAAAACTAAGGTGGGTAGGTTGGGGAAAAGTACAAAAAGGGAGGTAAAGAGGGGGGGGAGGGAACATAACAGATCCTAAAAAAAAGAAGGGAACAAAAAGGGAGGGGCCAGAAAGGGAGGCATATTAAGGGAGGGGATTAGGGGAATTGATTAAAAGTAAACCACCAGTTTAAAAGGATGTAGCAAAAGAAGAAAGGACAGAACTAGGAGAGGATATCAAAATGCTGGAGAATACAAAAGTGACAATCCTAACATTGAATGTGAATGGGATGAAATCACCCATAAAATGAAAGCAAATAGGAGAGTGGATTAGGATCCAAAATCCTACCATATGTTGTCTACAAGAAACATACCTGAGGCGAGTAGATACTCACAAGGTTAGAATCAAAGATTGGAGCAAAACCTGTTGGGCCTCAAGTGATAGAAAGAAGGCAGGAGTTGCAATCATGATATCTGACAAAGCCAAAGTAAAAATAGATCTGATTAAAAGGGATAAGGAAGGTAAATACATCCTGATAAAAGGGAGTATAGACAATGAGGAAATATCACTAATCAACAAGTATGCACCAAATGGTATAGCATCCAAATTTCCAAAGGAGAAACTAGTGGAATTGAAGGAGGTAATAGATAGTAAAACTGTACTAGTGGGAGACTTGAATCTACCACTATCAAATTTAGATAAACCAAATAAAAAATAAATAAGAAAGAGATAAAAGATGTGGATGAAATCTTAGAAAAATTAGGGTTAATATGTCTATGGAGAAAAATAAATAGGTACAGAAAGGAATACATCTTCTTTTCAGAAGCACATGGTACATTCACAAAGATTGACCATATACTAGATTATAAAAACATGGCAAACAAAAGCAGAAAAGCAGAAATAATAAATGCAAACTTTTCAGACCATAATGAAATAAAAATAATGATCAGGGACTTCCGGTCAAGATGGCTGCTTAGAGAAAGCTAAAGTTCAGATCTCCAGAAAACCCTTCCCGACCGATCTCAAACTATAAGCTCCTAAGGCGACGAAATTCAAAACGATCAACAGCATAGACCCTGGGACTCCTCCTCCTGGACCTGGACCTGGATCAAAAGGTACAGCCCCCCTCAAAAGCCAGAACCCGAGATCACTTGGACCTAAGTGGTAGGAGCGCAGAGTCCAAGACTCTGGGAAGCCGCAGCCCCGCCCCTCTCAGAGAGCAGGGTCGTCTGAACAACAACCCTCAGGGCCTTCTATCCAAGTCCCAGTGAAAGTCACTGCCCTCGGAGCTCCCCCCGCAGAGAGCAGGCTTGTCTGAAACAACAGCAACCCTCAGGGTGGGCAAGACAGCCTCACGGGCTGGATCCTCCTATCCAAGTCTCAGTGAAAGTTACTGCCCTCGGAGCTCCGGGGAAGCTGCAGCCCATCCCTCCACAGGCCGACGAAACAGCCTCACGGCCAGCTATTCTGAAGGCAACTTCCGGAAAACAACCCAACCCAGAGAGCCGGGGGAGAGTGTGGCCTCCTGGTCCGACCTTTCCATTCCAGTTCCAGTGAGGCATATACATTTTAACCCAGGGAAAGCTCATAGAACCGACAATCTGCCCAGGACTAAAGCCTCTGAACACCAGACAGAGATAAGAAAAACTAATCCTCCACATTCAGAGATGGCAAACTCCACAGAAGCACAGAAGCCCCAAAATACCAAGAAAAATAAGAAGAAAGGGGCAACTTTGGAAACATTCTATGGAGCCAAAATACAAAATACAGAGCAGATAGAAGATGATATACAAGAAAATGCTCCAAAATCTTCCAAAGCAAATGGAAACTCTCCACAAACCCATGAAGAATTTGAATCAGAAATGACCAAAAAGATGGAAGCCTTCTGGGAGGAAAAGTTGGAAATAATGCAAAAGAAACTCAAGCATCTACAAAACCAGTGTGATGAAACTGAAAAGGAAAACCAGGCTTTAAAGGCCAGAATCAGGCAGCTGGAAGACAACGATCGTGTAAAAGAGCAAGAATTAATAAAGCAAAGCCAAAATACCAAGAAATTAGAAGAGAACATAAAATATCTCACCAACAAGATGACAGATCTGGAAAATAGAAGGAGAAGAGATAATTTAAGAATAATTGGACTCCCAGAAAAGCCAGAAATAAACACTAAACTGGACATGGTGATACAAGATATAATCAAAGAAAATTGCCCAGAGATTCTAGAACAAGGGGGCAATACAGCCACTGACAGAGCTCACAGAACACCTTCTAAACTAAACCCCCAAAAGACAATTCCCAGGAATGTAATTGCCAAATTCCAAAGCTACCAAACAAAAGAAAAAATCGCCAGAAAAAGACAATTTAGATATAAAGGAATGCCAATCAGGGTCACACAAGACCTTGCAAGTTCTACTCTGAATGATCGTAAGGCATGGAACATGATCTTCATAAAGGCAAGAGAGCTGGGTCTCCAACCAAGAATCAGCTACCCAGCAAAACTGACTATATACTTCTAAGGGAAAGTATGGGCATTCAACAAAATAGAAGACTTCCAACTTTTTGCAAAGAAAAGACCAGAGCTCTCTGGAAAGTTTGATACCGAAAATCAAAGAGCAAGGAATACCTGAAAAGGTAAATATTAAGGAAAGGGGAAAAATGTTATCTTCTTCTTTTACGCAAACTCTCTTCTATAAGGACTACATTTATATCAATCTAGGTATACTAATATGTGGGGAAAATGTAATGTATAAATAGGGGGTAAAGAAAGTCCAAATAGAATAATCATTCTCACACAAAGATTCACATGGGAAGGGGAGGGGAAGAAAATTCCTATAAGAAGGAGAGGAAGGGGGGGGTTACTTAAACCTCAATCTCAGGGAAATCAACTCTGAGAGGGAAAAACATCCAGATCCATTAGGATCTTGAATTCTATCTTACCCAACAAGGGTAGGGAGAAGGGAAAACCAAGGGGGGGAGGGAGAGAGGGAGAACAAAAAGGGAAGGAAAGAGAGGGGGGAGGGGAGGGAACAAAAAGGGAGGGACTAAAAAGGGAAACATCAAGGGAGGGGACAAGGGGGACTGATTCAAAGTAAATCACTGGACTAAAAGGTAGAGCCGAAGAAGAAAAGGTTAGAATTAGGGAAGGCTATCAAAATGCCAGGGAGTCTACAAATGACAATCATAACTTTGAACGTGAATGGGATGAACTCACCCATAAAATGTAGACGATTAGCAGAATGGATTAGAATTCAAAACCCTACCATATGTTGTCTTCAAGAAACACACATGAGGCGGGTTGACACCCACAAGGTCAGAATTAAAGGATGGAGTAAGACCTTCTGGGCCTCAACTGATAGAAAGAAGGCAGGAGTGGTAATCATGATATCTGATAAAGCCAAAGCAAAAATAGACCTGATCAAAAGGGATAGGGAAGGTAATTATATTTTGTTAAAAGGGACTCTAGACAATGAGGAAATCTCATTAATCAACATGTATGCACCAAATAATATAGCACCCAAATTTCTAATGGAGAAACTAGGAAAATTGAAGGAAGAAATAGACAATAAAACCATACTAGTGGGAGACTTAAACCAACCATTATCAAATTTAGATAAATCAAATCCAAAAATAAATAAGAAAGAGGTAAAAGAAGTGAATGAAATCTTAGAAAAATTAGAATTAATAGACATATGGAGAAAAATAAATAGGGATAAAAAGGAATACACCTTCTTCTCAGCACCACATGGCACATTCACAAAAATTGACCATACATTAGGTCACAGAAACATGGCACACAAATGCAGAAAAGCAGAAATAATGAATGCAGCCTTCTCAGATCACAAGGAAATAAAAATAATGATTAGTAATGGTACATGGAAAACCAAATCTAAAACCAATTGGAAATTAAACAATATGATACTCCAAAACCCTTTAGTTAAAGAAGAAATCATAGAAACAATTAATAATTTCATCGAGGAAAATGACAATGGCGAAACATCCTTTCAAACCTTTTGGGATGCAGCCAAAGCGGTAATCAGAGGTAAATTCATATCCCTGAATGCTTATATTAACAAACAAGGGAGAGCAGAGATCAATCAATTGGAAATGCAAATGAAAAAACTCGAAAGCGATCAAATTAAAACCCCCCAGCAGAAAACCAAACTAGAAATCCTAAAAATTAAGGGAGAAATTAATAAAATCGAAAGTGATAGAACTATTGATTTAATAAATAAGACAAGAAGCTGGTACTTTGAAAAAACAAACAAAATAGACAAAGTACTGATCAATCTAATTAAAAAAAGGAAGGAAGAAAAGCAAATTAACAGCATTAAAGATGAAAAGGGGGACAGCACCTTCAATGAAGAGGAAATTAAGGCAATCATTAGAAATTACTTTGCCCAATTATGGTGATGGAATACTATTGTGCTAAAAGGAATAATAAAGTGGAGGAGTTCCATGGAGACTGGAACAACCTCCAGGAAGTGATGCAGAGCGAGAGGAGCAGAACCAGGAGAACATTGTACACAGAGACTAATGCACTGTGGTATAATCGAACGTAATGGACTTCTCCATAAATGGTGGTGTAATGTCCCTGAACAATTTGCAGGGATCCAGGAGAAAAAAAACACCATTCATAAGCAAAGCATAAACTATGGGAGTGGAAACAACGAGGAAAAGCAACTGCCTGAATACAGAGGTTGAGGGGACATGACAGAGGAGAGACTCTAAATGAACACTCTAATGCAAATACTATCAACAAAGGAATGGGTTCAAATCAAGAAAACATCTAATGCCCAGTGGACTTACGCGTCGGCTATGGGGGATGGGGGGGTTGGGGGGGAGTAAAAGAAAATGATCTATGTCTTTAACGAATAATGCTTGGAAATGATCAAATAAAATATATTTTAAAAAAATAATGATCAGTAAAGGTATGTGGAGAGCCAAATCAAAAATTATTTGGAAATTACATAATATCATTCTCCAAAATTGGCTAGAGAATAAATCATCAAAACAATAATTTCATTGAAGAAAATGACAATGATGAGATATCCTTTAAAAATCTATGGGATGCAGCCAAATCAGGATTCAGGGGGAAATTTATATCTTTGAGTTCATATGTTAACAAATTAAGGAGGGTAGAGGTCAATGAATTGGACATGCAAATCAAAAAACTTGAAAGTGAACAAATTAAAAATCCCTAGAACAAAACTAAATTAGAGATCCTAAAAATTAAGGGAGAAATAATAAAAGTGAAAGTGAAAGAACTATTGTACTAATGTAAAACTAGAAACTGCTATTTTGAAAAAAAAAACAAACAAAATAGACAAACTACTGGTCAATCTAATAAAAAAAAAGGAAAGAAGAAAAACAAGGTAATAGTGGAGATGAAAAGGGAGACCACACCTCCAGTGAAGAGGAAATGAAGGCAATCATTAAAAACTCTATTGCCCAATTATATGGCAAAAAAATATGCTAATCTAGGTGATATAGATGAATGTTTACAAAAATATAAATTGCCTAGATTAACATAAGAAGAAATAGAATTCTTAAATAATCCCATATCAGAAAAAGAAATTGAACAAGCCATCAAAGATCTCCTTAAGAAAAACATCCCCAGGGCCTGATGAATTAACAAGGGAATTCTATCAAACATCAAAGAAAATTTCAAAGTTCATTTGGAGAAGAACAAAAGATCAAGGATATCCAGGGAAATAATGAAAAAAAAAATCACAAAGCAAGGTGGCCTTTGTAGTACCAGATCTCAAACTATGGTGGCCTTTGTAGTACCAGATCTCAAACTATACTATAAAGCAGTGGTCATCAAAACAATTTGGTAATGGCTAAGAGGCAGAAAGGAGGATCAGTGGAATAGACTGGGGATAAGTGACCACAGCAAGAAAGTCTATGACAAGCCCAAACATCATAGCTTTTGGGACAAAATGTAAAATAAATAATTTTGATTCCATCAAATTAAAAAAGTATTGTACAAACAAAACCAATGCAACCAAAATTAGAAGGGAAGTAACAAATTGGGAAACAATCTTCATAACAAAATCTCTGACAAAGGTCTAATTACTCAAATTGACAAAGAAGTAAATCAATTGTCCAAAAAAATCAAGCCATTCTACAATTAATAAATGAGCAAGGGACATGAATAGGCAATTTTCAGTCAAAGGAATCAAAACTATTAATAAGCACATGAAACAGTGTTCTAAATCTCTAATAATCAGAGAAATCCAAATCAAAACAACTCACCTCATACCTAGAAGATTGGCTAACATGACAGCAAAAGAAAGTAATGAATGATGGGGAGAGGGGGTGTGGAAAAGTTGGGATATTTGCATTGCTGGTAGACTTGTGAATTGATCCAACCATTCTGGAGGGCCATTTGGAACTATGCCCAAAAGGGGCTAAAAGACTGTCTGCCCTTTGATCCAGCCATAACACTGCTGGGTTTGTACCTCAAAGAGATAATAAGGAAAAAGACATGTACACGAATATTCGTAGCTTCACTCTTTTTGGTGGCAAAAAATTGGAAAATGAGGGGATGCCCTTCAGTTGGGGAATGGCTGAACAAATTATGGTATATGTTGGTGATGGAATTACTATTGTGCTCAAAGGAATAATAAAATAGAGGAATTCCATGGGAACTGGAAGAGCCTCCAAGAAGTAATGCAGAGTGAAAGGAGCAGAACCAGGAGAACATTGTACACAGAGACTGATACACTGTGGTACAATTGAATGTAATGGATTTTTCCATTAGTGGCAATGCAGTGATCCTGAAGAACCCAGAGGGGTCTATGAGAAAGAACACTATTCGCATTCAGAAGAAAAACTGTGGGAGTAGAAACACCGAAGAAAAACAACTGCTTGATTACATGGGTCTAGGGGGATATGTTTGGGGATGTAGACCATAAAGGAACATCCTAGTGCAAACAACAGCAGCATGGAAACAGGTTATGATCAAGAACACATGTAATACCCAGTGGAATTGCGCATCAGCAATGGGAAGGGCGGCCAGGGTGAGGGGAGGGAGGGATAGTATATGATTTTTGTAACCAAGGATTAATGTTTGAAATTGACCAAATTAAAAAATAAATGAAATGAAATGAAATGAAAAAAAGAAAAAAGAGTATGTGAGGCCACATTTGAATTAAGGACTTTTTAAAAAATTTAATTTATTTAGTCAATTTTTAGAACATTATTCCTTGGTTACAAGAATTATATTCTTTCCCTCCCTGCCCTCTCCCTACCCTTCCTGAATCTGTTGCTCAATTTCATTGGGTATTACATGTATCCTTGATCAGAACCAATTTCTATGTTGTTGGTGTTTGCATTATGATGATCATTTAGAGTCTACCTCCCCAGCCATATCTGAGTTAAGGACCTCTTGTTTCTAGGCCTAGCTCTCAATTTGCTAAGCCACCCTTCATTCTTTTTTAGAACTCTGTGCATTAAAAAAAAAAAAAAACCCACTGGTAACCAGGAAAGCAGTTTTGTAATTTTTGAACAGTCAGATTAATTTCACTGAAACAGATTAAAAAACATTAATCATGGAAAATGGCAAAATTTCATTTCATTTATAGTAAATAGAATCTCATATTTTATAAGGCCTAAATTGCAAATCCTCGTTAGTATGATACCTTTGTCTTTGACTAGAGATACTTGATCCATGAAATATGATAACTTACTAGACAAAAAAAAAATTCTACTTAGATTCATTTATTTCCAAAGAGAATAGAATTTTGAGGGTTTTTAAAGTCTACTTTCTCTCATAACATGTTTCTAGGATTTTCCTAAAATATAGTATTTGATTTAAGTTCCTTTAAGCTGTAAATGTCTGATATTCTGACCTTTCAATTTTTATTTAATTTTTAATTTTAAAAATAAATTAATAATACATTTAAGTATTGATTGATTTTATTATTCATTCTTTTACTTAAGTAAACAGGTATGTTTTAATTAATTTAATTTAGTTTTCCATTTAATTTTTTTTCAATTTGGGATTGTTTCAATAGCACAAGCATCATTGGACTCCCATCCAGATGAATAACAATTAATACATGAAATCCCAAAACATTTCACAACGGCGAACTATTACGGTAGTTCCTTAATGTATTTTAGGATTGTACGATGTAATTTTTTACTTCATCCAGACCTAGGGAATATTTTTCTATTCTTGGAAAATCTTTGTTCTTTAGAAATGATCCTATAGCAGCATCATTTTCAGGTTCATTATGTAAAGAATTAGAAAATCTATTCATCTGAATAAGTAGATGCAAAATTACACTTTTAATTTTTCTTTCCAAAGGAAATCGAAGTCAACAAGAAGAAAGACCACCGGAAAATACTTAAGGCTATTAAGAAAGTTAGAGATTTTTGGGAAAAAAATCATCATTTCGTCTTATTATAGAAATTGATGGAAAGAAGACACAGAACCTGAAAGATGGCAAAAATGGAAAATGCAATTACTTTTGTTATATTGACTTTTCATCATTTTACTTCTGTTACTTTTGTTATATGAACTTTTAAGGGATTTTACTTCCATGTTACTTTTGTTATATGAACTTTTAAGGGATTTTAGTTCCATGTTACTTTTGTTATATGAACTTTTAATAATTTTATTACTGTTACTTTTGTTATTATTAACTTTTAATTATTTCACTTTCATGTTACATTTGTTATATGAACTTTTAAGGGATTTTACTTCCATGTTATTTTTGTTATTATTAACTTTTAATCATTTCACTTCCATGTTACTTGTTATATGAACTTTTAATCATTTTATTACTGTTACTTTTTTTTATTAATTTTTAATCATTTCACTTTCGTGTTACATTTGTTATATGAACCTTTAAGGGATTTTACTTCCATGTTACTTTTGTTATATGAACTTTTAAAGGATTTTACTTACATGTTACTTTTGTTATATGAACTTTTAAGGGATTTTACTACCATGTTACTTTTGTTATATGAACTTTTAATCATTTTATTACTGTTACTTTTGCTATTATTAACTTTTAATCATTTCACTTTCATGTTACTTTTGTTATATGAACCTTTAGGAATTTTACTTCCATTTTACTTTTGTTATATGCACGTTACTTTTGTTATTGTTAACTTTTAATCATTTCACTTCTATGCTACTTTTTTATATGAACTTTTAAGCATTTTATTACTGTTACTTTTGTTATTATTAACTTTTAATCTTTTCACTTCTATGTTACTTTTGTTATATGAACTTTTAAGGGATTTTACATCCATGTTACTTTTGTTATATGAAGTTTTAAGGATTTTACGTCCATGTTACTTTTGTTATATGAACTTGTAAGGGATTTTACTTCCTTGTTACTTTTGTTTCATGAACCTTTAGGGATTTTACTTCCATGTTACTTTTGTTATATGCACGTTACTTTTGTTATTATTAACTTTTAATCATTTCACTTCTATGTTACTTTTGTTATATCAACTTTTAAGGGATTTTACATCCATGTTACTTTTGTTATATGAACTTTTAAGGAATTTACTTCTATGTTACTTTTGTTATATGAACTTTTAATGGATTTTACTTCCATGTAACTTTTGTTATATGAACGTTTAAGGTATTTTACTTCCATATTACTTTTGTTATATGAACTTTTAAGGAATTTACTTCCATGTTTCTTTTGTTATATGAACTTTTAAGGGATTTTACGTCCATGTTACTTTTGTTATATGAACTTTTAATCATTTTATTACTGTTACTTTTGTTATTATTAACTTTTAATCATTTCACTTTCATGTTACATTTGTTATATGAACTTATATGCATATAAATCTCATATACTCACAGCTTAGCAAAGGACCAGACACATAAAAAGCATTTAATAAAGGTCATTTTTTTCTTTCTATATACACATGACAAGATGTATAAATATATACATACACACATTTATATATGTGTCTCTGTGTGTGTAACTTACATCTATATATACACCTCTATCAAAAAACAGGATACTTTTTTATCAAACCTCTCCTAACATCATTCTAACTGCAAATGGTCTGGTCACTGTAATTTCCCAGTTTTTATGGCACTTTCACTAATTTTGTCTTTGAACATCTTTACTAGTCCATTCTACAAAATTATAATCTCCTTGGAGACAGAATCTGTCTTTTCCCTTTCATATACAATACTACACACAGAGAGTGGTTTCATTTTATAATATTAAGTAGGAAGACTTACTATGAAGTCCTCCTTCTAATGTCCATCCTGGATGTCTAAACCTCACCAAGTCGGTAACATCTTAGTGCTCTGGGAAACTCTCTGCAACTAGAGAGCAATGGAAGTGACACTTTCCTTCAAAAAGTTAATTCTTCACTGGGAGATCTTTTTGCCTTTGAATTCTATCCCTAACCTCATCTACTATGTCTATTCCTATCCCCTTTCCCTTTCCCATCCCCATTTCGACCTCTATACGAATGTCTATCCCTATCCCTAACTTCATGTTAATCCTTAAATCTATTTTGATTATTATTCCCTGACAACCTATTCATGGAATTTGTGTATAAGTATTTTTCATGTATAGTATTAAGGGGTTAATTGGAGAGCAGAGAGGCCAGATAAGTGGCTAGCAGGTACAAATGAGTTATTTATGGAATAGTTATGAATGCTGGAGAAAAAAAGGATTGAATAAATTGAAATTAATAGAATTATTATGGTTGCACAAATTTCAGACTAACAACTTGATAGAGAAACTTAAAAAATACGTGAACATATCTGAAGTGAATATCGGAAATCAGCCTGAGGAGACAGTAAAAGAAGATATAACAACAGGGCAATTATTGGCCGCAGAGGATATCAGTTTAGGTAAGAGTTTGATTCTTGATTAGGCTGAAAGGAATCAATTAGTGTCAAGAAAAGAGGCAGCAGAGGTTATAATGTAAATATGGAATTTTAGCTGATAAACATTCTGTTGGTCTATTAACACAAATATTTTTAATTTTTTAATTGTACAATTTTAATTTTAAATTAAAAAATTTTTTAAAATTAAAAAAAAAATTAAATGTTACATGGAGAAACAATTTTGGACAAGTTTTTTTTTTTTTTTACCATTTTAAAATTCAGATTTGCTACTTACCCTCCTCCCGCTCCCAGACAAGATGATTAATAGGAGAGAGGAGCATATACCCATACTTTCATGTTATACATACTTCCATGTTATTTCTGTCCATAGATGATAGAAGACACCTATCACTCTTACAATATAAATCTCATGAAGGTTATATTATAGGAGCAGATGTCAGGTTTTGATCTGTCCTTAGCTTCTAAAATTCTGTCTTTGGCTACAGACACTATTTTCTTCATGAATCCCTTGCAGTTATCTTGGAGACTTACTTTACTGATAATGGTTTTAGTCCTTCACAGTTGATCATGGCAAAATACTTCTGTTACTATATACATTGTTCTTCTGGTTCTGTTCACTTTTTTCTGAACTCACTCTTTCACTGTTTTTTTATGGTACAATAGTATTTCATTATAACTATATAGAAGAACTTGTTCATTCTTCTCCCACATGATGAATAACCCCATAGTTACCAATTCTTTGCCACTACAAAAAAAGGTGCCAATAATATTTTGGTACAGTTAATTCCTTTTATTCTATCTTTGATCCATTTGGGATACTAAGCCTGTAATGAGACTACCGGCTCAAAGGGTATGCATAGTTGTCTTTGGGTATGGTTCCCTATAGCTCTCAAGAATGGTTGTATCAGTTCATAGTTCCACCAACAGCATATCAGTGTTTCATTTTTCCCATGTCTCCTCCAACATTTATCATTTAAGTCAGTTTAGCTAATATGAATGTTAAGAAGACATATCTCAGAATTGTTTTAATTTAACTTTCTCTCATCAGTAGTGATTTGGAGCATTTGTTCCTATAACTGAATAATTTTAATCTCTTCCTCTGAGAACTGCCTGTTGATATCTATTTCTTGATTGGGGAATGTTTTGTATTCTTATAAATTTGACTTGGTTCTCTATATATTTGAGAAATGAGGCTTTAGTCAGATACTTTATATAACCCCTCCCCCCCCATTGGTTGTTTCCTAGATTTGTTGTTTCCTTTCTCATTGGTTTTATTTCAGTAAAATCTTTTAAATTTAATTAAATTAAAATACTTTTTTAAATTAAGTAAGCCATGATTTATATATTTGATTTATTTTTTCAGAAAACCAAATTTTTTTCTTATTTGTTAGTTCTATAGTTTTATTTCAATTTATTCATATCTCCCTTGATTTTCAGGATTTCCAAATTGCCGTTTAATTATGGGTTTTTAATTTGTTTTTTTATAGTTTTTTTACTTGCCTAACCAATTAATTGATGTTCTGTTTCTTTATTTTATTAATATAAGCTATGAGATATGAATTTCCTTCTAAGTAGTGCTTGGCTACATCCCATAAATTTTGTTTGCATTCCATAAATGTTGTTAATGAAATTGTTATTTGTTTCTATGATTTAATCTTTGATCCATTTGCTCTTTAGGAAAAGATTGTTTCTAATTCTAAAAATTAGTTTCTAATTTATTTTTAGTCTTCTGCATTTTGTGTCACTTTTCTAGCATTCTGGTCTGAAAAGTATGGATTTAATATTTCTGTTTCTTAACATTTGGATGTGAGGCTTTTATGACCACTTATGTGGTTGATTTTTGTGAAAGTCACACATATTGCTGAGAAAAAGTGCTTTCCTTTCTATTTCCCTTCAGTTTTCTCCAGAGGTCTATCATGTCTGGGTTTTCTAAAGTTCTCTTTACCTTCTTAACTTCTTTCTTGTTTATTTTCTGTTTGGATTTATCTACTTTTGACAGGGGAAGGTTGAGATATTCCCCACTAGTAATATTCTTATTTTATTTTTCCTTCTGTAACTTCATTAATTCTTCCTTTATGAATATGGATGCTATGACATTTGATACATAAATGTTTAATAATGATATAATTTTCATTATCTATCAAACCTTTTATCATTATGATATTTCTTTCCTTATTTCCTTTGATCAGATCAGTCTTTGCTTTTGATTTCTCTGAAATCAGATTTGCTATCCTGGCTTTTATTACTTTATTTGAGGCATAGTATATGCTACTCCAGCCTCTTTTATTCTGTGTGTGTTGTGTCCATGTTTTAAATGTATTTCTTGTGGGCAGAATAATGTGGTGTTCTGGTGTTTAAACAACTCTGCTATCCTTTTCTGTTTTATGTGTAAGTTCAGTCCATTCACATCCACATTCCATATTACTAATTGTGTTTTCATGCATCTTATTTTCCTTGTTTATTCTTCTCTTTCTCTCTTTTCAGCCTTTCCATGTTCATAGATGTTTTGTTATTGACTATCACCTCCCCCAATTCAACCCTCCTTTTTTGTTCACCCTCAACCCCTTATTCTCTCTAACCTCCTACTTCCCTATAGGGTAAGAAGAGTTTCTACAGATGAATATGGCTGTTATTTCCTTTTTGAGCTAGTTCTGATGAGAGTAAGGTCCAATCAGAGTTAAAGCACATCTCCTCCACTGGATTTGCTGTTTATGTGCCTGTTAAGGAGAAATAGTTTGCCTCCTTCTAGATCTCCTTTTCTCTCTTCTCCATTTATTCCTCTTTCCCATTCCCTCCCTTTTAATATCATCCCATCTTATTTAGCTTCCTTTCTTTGATGCATACCCCTTTTATTGCTCCAATATTAAGTATTTTAGATACTTTAATCTTAAGTATTATTTTCAATATTAAGTATTTTAGATTCTTTAGCTTTAGCTTGCCTTTGAACTATTATAGATGTCTTAATTATTTCAATGATCATCTTGCCAGGTATGAATGAAGTCAATTCAACTTTCGCAAAACTATCAAGTATTATTCCTCTCTTGAGTTTTGAATTTAGTCATCAAATTTTGTTTTCAACTTTTTTGCATGAGAAAAGTCCAAATTTCTCTATTTCATTAAAGAGCAGTTGTTACCTTTTGGAAGTTTAATCTTGGTTTTACTCGGTGTATAATTCTAGGTTGCAGTCCTTTGAATCTTTGCTTTTCAGAATGTCATATTCTGTGCCTTCCAGTCCTTTAATGTAAAAACTGCTATGTCCTGGAGAATCCTGACTATGGCTCCTCAATATTTAAAATGTTTCCTTCTGGCAGCTTCTACTACTTTTTCTGTGGCCTGGGAGTTCTGGAATTTGGTTATAGTAGTACTGGGGTATTTTATTTTGGGTTCTCTTTCAGGAAGAGATTGGTGGATTCTCTCTATTTCTATTTCCCCCTCTTGTTTGAGGATATCGTAATATTCCCTGAGGACTTCTTAAAATATGAAATTCAGGATTTTCTATTGATCATGGTTTTCAGGTATTCTGATGATCTTCAGATGATTTCTCCTGGGTCTATTTTCTAGGCTGGTCATATTTACAATTGAAGTATTTCAGACTTTCTTCTATTTTTTTTTTTAATTTTGGATTTTGTTTTATTGTTTCTTGCTTATGGATTCATTAACTTCTATCAGTCCAATTCTAATTTTAAGGAGTTTTCTTCCTTGAGTTCTTGGGTTTCCTTTTCCACTTGACTGTCTTTTCTTTAAAGGGTTGTTTCCTTCAGGTTCTGTTTTGTTTGTTTTGGTTTGGGGTTTGTTTTTTTGTTTTGTTTGTTTGTTTGTTGTTGTTGTTGTTGTTTGGTCTCTATTCCCATTTGGTGGATTCAATTAATTAGGAAGTTTTTTTCTTCAATGATTTTTTCCCCCAGCTGTTGAGTTTTTCAATTAATTCCCTTATATTTTTTAACTTCTTCCAGGGATTCTTTTTAAGATCTAAACTCCTTGCCCACTTTCTTTTGAGGCTTCACATGTTTCCTTTATGGCATTGTTGTCCTCTTCTGAGTCCATATATTGATCTTCCTTGTCACTAAAGTACATTTCCCAGGTCAGTTTTTTCTTTTTTTACTTGTTTTTCCATTTTTTTCTTTCCTTTGTAACCATATTTATCTTTTGAGATCCTTCTCTGTTCCTGGAGTAAAAGGGTATATTGTTCTAAGATTACAGAGTACTCTTCTCTGGTATTTGGTGTAGGACTAGCTGCCCTTGTTCCTCGTGGTTTGTCTGTCAAGGAGACAGCAGTACTGGCATGTTCTGGGGAGGTTGGCAACTGTTTCATCCAACTATATTTAGCATAATGACTTACCAGTTCCCCCATTGTTTTGTGGGTTAGTCTGGTCCCCACTATGTTGCTTCACTGCCCCTACCAAGTAGCCTGGGTGGAAAAGGCTCCCTGCTTTGATTTCTACTGCCCCAGGCTTTCCCCCACCACATGTAAGTAAGCAAATTACTTCACTGTAGTTCTAGTTCCCCCTTCTTGCATCCCTGTAACCTCAAGATTCTTTTGCCATTTGGAAGTGGATAGTTCATTGTTAATTCTAGTTCCATCTTTACTCCTTTGGAGTCCCAAGGCTCTGATGTCACATGAGAGTTTGAAGGTTCCTTACCTTCTCTACAGGTATAGAGTGACTCCAGCTGGGTTCCAAGATCTGCCAGTACTATCAGATTGCTCTCTTCTGTTACCTACAGTGAGATGTTGCTCCAACTTTTCTTTGTTTTGAGGCAATTTGTTTTCTTTTGTTTTTGCATTGAGGAAATGGAGTGCCTTTTCTTCCTACATCTTAACTTTCAGCATGCAACTTTTGTCTTCATGCAAAATCTGAATAAAAGTGAAGAGGGCAGTTCTAAAGAGAGGAAGCTGCTGAGGTATCTATATCCATAAATGTACATATTCACATATGTACACACATATACATCCATATATACATATACATATCTATATGTCTGTACATATATGCATGTGTGAGCATAGAATGCCTTCCGCATTTTAAAGATTTTTTTTCATAGACATTGAAAATGTTTTTTTTACCAAGAACTCCTTGATAGCAGAGATTGACTTTTTTGTCTTTTTCTGTATCCTTGGTGCTGTACCTGGAACACTTGAGGCACTTACTAATGATTGTTAACTTATTCAAAACCTAGAATTTATTTTTTTAAGATATATTATCTATATAAAGAAGAATGTGCATTTTTGAAAGACTTTCAAGTTTTTGAACTATAACACTCAAGGATGAGATAGAACATTTTATTATCCCTATTACTACAAGAGGAAACTAAGAATCACAGCTGATGATTACCTTTGGCTTATATGTTTCTGTGCCAAGAATAATCCCATGTGCCTTACCACCAAGTTTATACTCTGCCTGATTATTAGTAAATTTTCTGGGAAAAAGAAACATATAGACATACACACACACATACAGACAAAACACAAATACACATACAAATGGTATCTAGGCTGGTGCAAAAACTGAAGCTAGTGAGCGGGGAAAAGATTGCAAAAACAGAAAATTACTCATAAATTTATAAATTACCTATCAAGATCAACGCTGCCATATTCTTAAGAGATGTGCATTATACAATGTAACATGTATCTGATTTCTTTTAATGTAAAATACTCTCTGTAAGGCATATCATCTTGTTTTATCTTCATGACAACTCTGTGGAGGAGGTTACATAAATATCATTTTCCAGATTTTACGGAAAACAAAAACAGGAAGATTCTGGAAATAAGACACTACTTGTTCACGTACACCCAGCTCGTAAATGGACAAGCCAAGATTCTGTAGAAAGAATGCATTGTAACTTTAAAGATATATTACAGAATCCAAATTGTAAGAAGGAATGGAATACATTCTCTCCCTAGTTAATCTGTGTCACCCTAAGATTTTATTAAGCGTGGGGCTCACTCTAATTCCCTACTTAAACTGAATGTGTAAATTCTAGCTTGAGTCTCTAGCTGACTTTCTAATGAGACTCACCATCACCTTTGTCAGAGTTATGCAGAAAGTGAGGCAGGTCAAGATTCTTTTGAGAAAAGTGAGGTGGGGGAGGATTCAGTCTATTTCGCCTTCTGCAGATTTGACTATACCATTTACTAGCTGTTTGGAACTTTGAACAACTTACTTAACTACTCATGTTCTTTAAATCTCATATGAAAAGTAGTACTGTGAGAACACCAATCTGACCTTTTGGTGTACATAGTTTCAAAGGAGAAATGCTTGGAAAAAATATTGGACAAATTAAATAAAGAAGTATTATATATACATTTACATATACATATACATATATACATATTCTGAAAAGAATGAGTTCCACATACCAACCAGTGAAATTTTCTAAAGAATACAGTTCTTTCAGAACAAAAATGACACAATAGAGAAAAGAGAAATGGATCCTATTTTGACTCTGGCAAAGGCTTAAAAGTACAGGTAAATTTGGAACAACGATTGCCCAGGTGCCAAGAAGAGGAAAAGATCATGAAAAAGTGGTTGGAATGGAACAGAGAGGATATTATAGAACAGAGATGATGTTATAAGCATCAGTGTTTGATATTAATAAACATTTTAATCACTGACATAGATAAAAAATAGATTCCATATGAAATTTGCAAATAATTTGTTTTAGCTTTAATTTTCCCAAACCTAGTACTATGAAAAATATATTTTTGAATGTTTTAAATGAATATTATTTTAGATATATCTGTATCTATCTCTTTCGATCTATATGACTGTCCATCTAAATTTAACTGTTGGCAAATAAGTTAGAGATGGCTTCCTTTCTTAGCTATAGATGTTAGACAACCTATATAGATGTTAGACAACCTATCTATATAGAAGGTTCATTAGAAATCACTTTCTTGGGTGTCATCATTTACCTGAATTTGTCTGGTATTGTGAATATGACAACTTTTGGAGCATCATTGCCATTGCTAACAGTAGGCAATCTGGTTCAGCCTTTTGAGTCTGGGGTGAATGAGTCACAGTGGGAAAGTGGATGATGCACATCAGGGGCTGTTATTTTTTTGGCTGCTGAGTACCATTATTATGGTGATATGTTCAGTTGGTGTTCAGGGAGGGTTAGAACCTCTACTGTGAGAGCTTGCTGATTGCTTTTCAGGGCTGCTTATCCCCGTTTGGTGTCTACCTCTTTCCCAGCTCTTACCTGTGGCTCCAAGCTATAGTTTTCAGCAGCAGCCTGTTAAAACTGTCCAGGCAGATGGGTTAAGCTTGGGTTTATGTCTAACCCTAGCCTTGTGAAGACCTCTCCTGCGAGAACAGATGGATGAGGCAATTTGTTTCAGTAGCCATGAAGGTGGCTGAAGCAAACACTTTCGAGTGCTTAAAACTTGGATGGCTATTAGAGACACTGACATCATTTAGGTGCATTTTCAGTCATCCTGACTTTTGTCTTGCCACAGGATTTAGATGACTCTGGAAGAAAGAGTGAGGCTGACAACTCTGGGCAACTCACTTAAATCCAATTCACACATAAGTTAAGATATTACCCTGTGATGTCACTGGTATTCTTTGAAATGAAGGATCACCACCACCACCACCAATTGATGGAACATATTTTTTATTGACTGAATTATCCTTTTATCTTCTTAAATCTAGCTTTGTTTTAAACTGCCCTTGCAGCTGGCTAATATTTTCTTGTAGATTCCAAATGATCAGTTTTTCAGGAGGAAGCTCAAAAATTATCTATTTAATCCACTCATTTTGTAGGTGAGGAAAATGAAGCCCAGAGAATACATATAGATGACTAGCTCCCCTGCTAAGACTTCAAGTGTCTTGCCTCTAAATCCAATGCTCTATGTTCTTACCTCTGCATGATAATATAGAGGGTCATTAGCAATAGGAATCAATTAAAGGTTGCTGTTGCCTCTGGTTAAACCTAGGAAGAAACTTATACTGTTCTACTCATTGAATTATTCATATTCTTAGATATCACAATTAAAAAAGAACAAGTAGAAGAATTACTAGAACAGGAGATCAGCAGTGGCAAACCTGCAATGGGAAAAGCTCCAATGCAGTTTTCCTGGTTTTGGTAAGAGATATGCTTTTTATAAATGGATAACAAAATTCTTAACAGACAAAATGATTTATTTCTGCTGGATTTTACCCCAATTGGCTACCATTTTGCTGTGTTTTTCCTTTATATAAAAGAACCTCATTATTTCTGTATGGTTTCTCAGTTGTTCACATCTTCCTCAAATGGACTCTGGCATAGAGGTATCCAACTCACAGCCTATGGAGTGGCCCCAAGAGATCCATTTCTTTTTGAGTTTGATAACACCAACATAGAGGAAAAAATATAGGACATAGAGTGTATCTAGGGTCAAATTGGAGCTTTGTCACTTCAACTTGTGTGATTGAGGTTATGTGATTTCTGATCAATACGTTTGAGATTTCTCATCTATATAAAATGAGGGGATGGCACAAGTTGACATCCAGTGTTACTTCCAAATCTACATCAGGGAAACTTCAACTCCTTAAAAGACAAATCATGTATTAGTTGTGTTTAATGTAGAGGAGGAAGCGGTAGAGAGAGATGATACCATGCCACATGGACAAAACTTTTAACTTAATTGACTTCCATTTCTTGTTTGTTTCTTTTTTTTAACATAAAAGTCAAGTTAGGTTATACCTATTCTCTTCGATATATGCCAACATAGACATGTGCCCCATAAAAAACCAAAGTTCCTTTAACATATGGCTTTATCTTTCTCATGGAATTGAAATTTATGAATTTTTATAGTGTGTTTCTCTTTAGGTAACTTTTTGCATCATAATAGAATATATTTTATGCTTTAATTATTTCCCTCTCAAATCTTGGATGATTCTAGCAATGTCCAAGGATACAATTGGAGGAACTTCTTTTGTTTTAAAAAACATGATAAACAAGTAAAGAATGTGCGCAAGCAGGAAGAAACTGACCTAAAGGTAAATTTTCATTATGTGAAATTTGTCATAAAGATTTATGTGCTTATCTCACTTTTAATTTTAATTACTAGGGAATGAGCTTTTAAAATAATCTCTAAGACCCTTTCGCAGTTTTCACTGTCAAGGGTTATATTAACATAGGCCAATCTAAGCTTTTAAATATTGTCTCTCTTGATCTCTAGCTATTTGATGACGCCTCTGCTTCTTTTATACCCCAAAGCTGCTGGTGTCTGACTGGACAGAAACTCAAGTTGGCCATTGGTTAAAGAGTATTGGAATGAAAAAATATATCCGGAAATTTGATTATAAAAGTGTAAAAAGTCAAGAACTTCTTGAATTAGACAATGATGCATTAAAAGTAAGCTTCAGAATTGGCTTTTTATATATGCTACATACAATTATATATTAACTTATTTTATGGTGGGCATTGGATGAAAAACTGTACAAATAATGGGATTCCTATATATGGCCCATTTGACAACCTTATGGTTTTAAGGAAAACATGTTAACTACCTTTTTGAATGTAGTTTCAAGAAATGTTTTTAATGTGATTTGCTCCCCCATTTTTTTAGTATTCCTGCCATATGGTCATTCCTTTTTATTTCTATTTATTTATTGAAACCTTATACCTTCCGTCTTAGAATATATAACATGTAAATTTACAAAGAAAAAGAATTTTAAGGGGTGGGCAATGTGAGGCAAGTGACTGTCTCAGCATCATACTTCTAGGGGGTCACATTTGAAACCAGGACCTCTTTTCTCTAGGTCTGGTTCTCAACCTATTGAGCCACCATTCTTTTTTTTTTAAGAATTCTATTTATTAACAAACACTGGAAAGCAGAAAAGCAATATTTTAATTTTGTACCAGGCAGATTAACTTCACTGAAACAGATTAAAAAACAGTAATCATGGGAAATGGCAAGCTTTCATTTCATTTATAGTAAATAAAATATCAATATTTTAAGCTTTAAATATCAAATATTGGTTAGAATAACATCTTTGTTATTGACTTAAATAATAAAAAAAATGCATAGTGTTTCAAATGCTACCATCTCTGGGCTCCCAACCAGTTAAGCAAATAAAAATTAATAGATGAGGAATGTAGCTTCAAGTATAATTATGATACCAATAAGAAGTACCAACACTCTTCTTAGAAAAGATAGTTTTTATGTGAATTCCTTAATGCATTTTAGAGTTCTACAATGTAATTTTTTTACTTCATTCAGAGATATTGAATATTTTCCTAGTGTGGTAAAATCTGAGTTCTTCAGAAAGGATACTTAATTTAATGTTCAGGTTCATTATGTAAAGAGTTATAAAATATATTCATTTGAATGCATGCATGTAAAGTAAAAGCTTTAATTTTTTTTTTCCAAAGTGCATTGGAATCACTAAGTAGAGAGATCGCAAGAAAATCCTTAAGGGAATTAAGAAAATTCAACAGACAGAAAAAAATTAATACAATCTAACAATTAAATATATCAAAAAGATAATTCTGGAAGATACAGAAAAAATGAGAAAAATATAATTACATGATATTTACCTTTAATCTACTACTTCAACATATTATTTTGATATAGAATAATTTTTCATTGTTGAAAAATTATTAATATCATCCATAATAAGCATTACACATATTATACTGTATTTCTGAATAAACTGATTATAATATACACATATGCTCTCATTTTTGTAGGAAATGAATATGGAATTTCCTCAGTACAACTGGAGGAATAGTGCCAAAAGCAATTTTCCTAGTATAACAGAAACTCTTAGATGTTTTCAATCTTGTTCAACTTTTCATTACCTCTGCCTAGACCACCTGTAAAAAATCTGCCTCAAACTATTGAATTGTTGCTTTCTTATTGTCCCAGAGTCCTTAATAGACATTAATTGCAGAACCTTAATGTTCTTCTCTCCAACTCCAGCCCTCTCTATTCTTTGTTAATTTTGCTTCAGAATCCAAATATGAACAAAAGAAATAAATGTATATAAAAATTTATACATATAATAAATATATATCTATAAGGTATATATGATATGTGTGTGTGCATACATATATATTGCCCATGAGACCTCCTTCTTACCTTCTCCCATTAACTACTACATTGACTTCTCCATAGTTTTTTGGTCATAATACTCTCCAAATCATAGCTCAAGTGCTCCAAAATACTGTTTTACATTTATCAATCTGTTAAAGAATGTTATTCAGTTAAACCAATGGCCAACGAGGTGCTTTTGTTGTCCTCTCCCAGGACAATATCTTTAACAACTCTGCCCACTTCTGCTCCCAAAGAGATAAAAGGAAAACGTGCTTTAGGACATCGACAACATGAAGCAATATTTGTAAAGAGTGAAGAACTATAGAAACATGCATGGACTATACGCTATAGCAACCTTGAGCTATTTAGCTTTAGAATCTTTGCTTTTTAATTCTTACTATAAGTTTTTAATAGACACAAGGATCATTTGTTTTAGTTTTGTTTTTAGACCTGTGGCCTGAAGGAGCCATGTGCACTAGGAAAGAAAATAGGAAAAGTTACTTGGTTTAGAGGATCATATGTATCATCTAAGTTTCCCTAGTGCATATGGAAATATAAATGATCCAAGATAATTTCTTGGGATCTGAGAATGTCCATGAGAATAATAATCCACAGGAAGATCTCCATTGACTGCTGCTGCTGAAAGTAAGGACAAACCTGAGAACACAATGACAGTTTTATTCTAAAGGCTAATGCCAGAGATAGGGACTTGTGTATTTCTAAAGGGACCGACTTCTGTAGGCATGATGTGGCCTAGGAAGAAGAATCAAATTTCAGTTCAACAGGACTAAAACAATAGGAGATTCATGAATGCCTGATTCCCTTTTACATGTGAATAAATTCTGTCACAAAGGTAAGTTTAATTAGAAGTTACGGTGGCAGCTTTGTGTGTGTGTGTGTGTGTGTGTGTGTGTGTGTGTGTGTGTGTGTGTGTGTGTGTGTGTTTTGAATCATTTTCAATTGCAAACAATAGTTAATACTAAATCTAGGAGGAGATAGGAAATCTTTACAGACTACTGTGTAGAAAGACAGACATAAGGTGACATAGTTATACCTTTCTTTGAAAGCTCAATGCTGGAAGCACTGGATTAGGGAAGGATATGGCAGATTTTGCAGCAAAAATGCAGGCTTCAGGGGAGAAAGACCTGCTAAGAAGTTTTGTTTGACAGAAGGGCAGGCCATGTTAGAGAGAAATGTTGGAAACGTCTCCACAGATAAGCTTTGGCAACTGGCTGGATGGAGGAGGAATGATGGACTGAGCCTGTGAAGAAGACAATAGTTGGTGAGGCAGGGTGATGAAATAGTGAGAGAGAGAAGAGGAAGAGGGGAGATTTTCTGATTAGAAAATAAGAATTTCAGCTTTGGAAATACTGAATATCAGATGTTTATAGGACAATGGTATAATTTAGAGAGGCATTACCTACCAAAAATTCCAGACTGGGATCTGGAAAGCTTACCACAATCTCAACACCCAAAGATTAAAGCCCAAATATTTGGAGAACAAAAAAAAAAAAACAACCCACCCCAATATACTTCTTTTTCACTGTCCTCTGATCAGGACTGATCTTCCTTCACCACTCTGCCTACTGCTGCTGTCATAGAGCTAGAGAAAACATGCTTTATGATGTCAGCAATAATTCACATTAGCTGTTGGGAGTGGAGCTATGTGGAAACGTGAGAGTGGTTTGGGTTCCTGAGTTGATTACATTAAAAAAATTCCTTTAAAAAATCTTTTTCTCAACACTTTTCACATTTACATAAAAGGTTTTTATTCTTTTTAATTTTACATAGTTACAAGAGCCTTAGTTTAAAAGCCCTGGTTCACTTAAAAAATAAAACAAACAAAAAACCCTTACCTTCTCACTTAGAATCAATGCTGTGTATAGTTTCCACAGCAGAAGAGTGGTAAGGGCTAGTCAATGGGGTTTAAGTGACTTGCCCAGGGTCACCAAGCTAGGAAGTGTCTGCGGACACATTTGAACCCAGGACTTGGCTCTCAATTCACCGAGTCACCCAACTGCCTCCAAACTGGTTCATTCTTGAAAGAAAATTGAAAAAAGTTACTTTTCTTTTGATGAGTTACATGAATGATTCCAGTCATCCAAGTATCCCTGAAACTCATAAATTCTTTTAGATGGTTTCTGAGGAACTGAAGCTAACATGAGAAAAATGTTCCCTAGAAACTTACCCAGTCACCTGTGGGGAAACAATAACAGCAGATTCTAAAGAATGCCAGAAAAAGGAGTCCATGAATTTGTAAGAACACATATTTCTATATATATGTGATATGTCTGAGGAAGCAGAGACAGTTCTGTACTTGCTACCTCTGGGCTAAGCCATATTATCCTCCTTGAGGGCTGGTTGTTTCTCTCAATCTCGGTGCCCACCATAAATACTTGTTGGCTAACTGGATTGATAAATGGAATTGTTTACACACTCGTTGCTAGGGGAGCTTGTTTTGAAACTTAGGAAGTAAAATTATGTAAGTCTCAAGAAAGAAAAAGAAGTCTAAATATTAAATGTATAAAGGTGGTAAAATGGAAAGATTATAGGCCTAAGCTGAGGTATCTGTTAACTTTTACTGCTGCTTTTTGACTGCTGGCTGACCATTCTGAGTTTCAAGGCAACTGAAGAGTTGATTCAAAAGAAATGACTGGTGGTTCCCTTAAGAGGGCCAAACACTCAACAGCCAATAAGAGATCATAGAACATAGAACAACTGTCAGGTTACCAAGGAATCAGGAGGATTATAAATAAAGGGAGGAGACTGGGGAGGTCATTCCTGCAAAGGAAACCAAGGAGGTAGGATGTGTTAAGGGTTGGAAGGGGTGGCAGTTTGATAAATTGTGGAATTATTTGTTTTAGAGTAGTTGCTGGGGATTTCTTTTTCTTGTGGAATGGTTTGATATGGAATTGGTGATTTTTGATGTATACATTTTTAAAAAATATTGATAAACAGAATCCTAAAGGGGATCTCAGAGATTTTGTCCATTTTCAAAGGAATTGAAGATTATTGAGGAATCTATAAATATTATAAAATACTGTGGCAGGATCCAGGAGGAAAATATATCCTAACCAATATCTTCTAACATGTTTTCTTTTTTATTTTAATTCTTTTTCTTTTTAACTTTTAAACATTATTTCATGTTTTCTGTTTCATATGGTTTTCACAATTTTGGTCAGTCCTCTAGTGAAAAAATATAAGAATATTGGGGAAAGAAGGAGTGGGATAAACCGTGGAAATTCATCTTTATATAAATATTTAGAAACAGAAACCAATCTATATGTATGTACTACATTTAAATAAATATATATAAGTCTGAATATAAAGATTATATCCAATTAATATCAATTATTAATTAATGATTATCAATTAGTAATTGTCACTAATCAATAATTGATTAATTAATGATCATCAAGGTGTAATAATCAAAAATTAATAATTGGTTAATATAAATTATTTGTTATAAATTATTGAATTATTTTATGTATATACAATTAATTTATTTATTTTTAATAAATTTTATTTTTATATATTTATATATTATTTATTAAATTGTTTATTTTAATTTATTTTAATATAACTTATAAATTCATTTAATTTAATTTTTAAAGTTAATTTAATTCAATTATTTATTAAAATAATAAATACTATATAATATTATTTATTAATTAGTGATAGCCATTAACTGATGATCATTAATTAATAACTGGCAATGATTATTATTTTTAACCATCATTAATATTAAACAATTATTGATTAATCAGCATTGATTAATAATTAATCTTAATCAATTAATAATTAATGATCATAAATTAATCTATTCATGTTCATTGATTACTAATTATATTAAGTGAATTTAATGGATGGTCATTAATTAATAATTGATCATGATTATTATTCGTAATAATTATTAAGTGTTATTAAGTAATTATTGATTAATGATGATTGATATTAATTATTTTATAGTCATTGTTATTAATTATATCAAACAATTATTGATTTATTTCATGGATTAACATTAACCAATTATTATTTGATAATGTTTAATAATTAATATTAATAGATTATTGATGATCATCAATTTTTCCTTATTAAATAATTATTTAATATTAAATAATAATGATTGGAAAATAATAATTAATAACCATCAATTAGTATATGTCCCTAATTAATAATTGATTAATATTAATTTTTGATTATTAAATTATTGTATTTTAGAGTATATTTAATTAATTAATTTATTTTAATACATTTTCTTTTTACATATGTATATATAAATATATTTTTTAATATTTAAATTTAATTTTATTCATTTATTAATTTATTTAATTTAAGTTTTAAATCAATTTAAATAAAGTATTTATTAACTTATTAAAATAGTAAAGTATTAATCATTAAATATTGATTGATATTATCACTAATTAATGAGAATTGCTAATTGATTATTATTAATTAATAATCTTTTAGTATTTATTATTAATTAATTAACAATAATTAATAATTGATTCTTAATAATTAATTTTTATAAGTAATCAATATCAATTATTAATTAATGGTTGAGAATTAATAGTCAATTAATAACAATTATTAATTAATAACAATTATTAATGATAATCAATCAATAATTGATTATGTGTTAATTAAATTATTATAATATAATGTGTTATGTAATATAAATATAATAATATGACAGGATAGGATAGGATAGGATATAATCATTTTATAATAAATTCTGATTAATTGAAAATAATAATTTATTAATGATCATTAATAATTAGAATTCATTAATTAATATTAATATATAATTAACATTAAAGGATGGTTTTAGAATATAAAGAAAAGAATGTTAGTCAATGTGCCTTGTACCACTTACCATAAACATTAATTAGGCTATAGCAAAATTGTATATACCTTTAGAATTCCTCCCCTTCCATTAGGTATAATGCAGATTTTTCCCTCTAAAATTTAATTAACGTACAGGAGTAAATTTGAACATATGAGATACATTGTGAAAGGAAATATTATTCTTGTGTATCTTGGGTTCGAACACTAAGATAAAAAGAATTTTTAAGGGGCGTATCAATTAATGTCAAAAGACTGATCAAGAAAACTAAATTTTCTAAATAAAGTTAATACACCAATGTACTTTGAAATTATTTATATTTTGCTATCCATGCACTTAAAATTTTTTTTATTTTTTTCAATTAAAGATCGAATATTTTCTTGTTCAAGAAGCTTGTTGATAGCTTTTAATCTTCTCTGTGAAAAAATGATGCAAAGAAGAGTCCAGAACCTCGATTTATTTCCTTGTCAAATAGACAAAGGTAAGCTTTAACTATAAAATTGCTTATTTTATACATGTATGCCATTTTTCATCAATTTTATTTTTATTAATTTGTTTGTCACATCAATAAATATCAAATCTAGAAAATATTAAAAATATTAGGAATAATTCCCAAATGAAGATTAAGGAGTGTAAGTTTAACTGATAAATATTTTTGATATCATAACTTTTAAAATAATTTCAGAAAGGTGAGTTATATTAATAAGGCACTATTTCCATTGATATTCTTGACCTTGTTTAGTGAAAAATAATATGATAGAAGATGATCTAACCATACCAGATACCAAAGTGTATTATTATAAAGTACTTATCTTCAAACTAATCTATTATTGATGAAGAAAGAGTAGTGGATCCGTGGAATAGAGTAGGTACACACAATATGCACAGTAGAAATGACTTTAGTAATGTTGTGTTTCTTACATGCAAAAATCCATATGTTAGGGTCAAGAACTCACTGGGTCAAAAACTGCTGAGAAAACCAGAAAGCATTTTGGCAGAAACTAGATGTAGACCAATGCCGCACATCATGTATCAAGATAAGGTCAAAGTGGCATTCGATTTATGCATTCAGGGTAATGCCAGATTTAAATTAGGGGGAAAAGAATTATCAAATAAAGACAGAGAACATTATAGGAGGTGCAATGGATCATTTTCATTACCTTTAAAAGTTTTCCACACAAAACCAATATAGCTAAGACTAGAGGGAAAGAAGAAAAATGGGGAAAAATTTAAAGATCTGATTAAGGCCTCATTTCTCAAAGATATAGAGCACTGGATCAACTTTATAAAGAATACAGGTTGTTCCCCAAATCATAGATGCTAAAATTATATGAATAATCAGTTTTCAGATGAAGAAATAAAAACTGTCTCTAGCCACATAAAAAAGCACTAAATCACTATGAAGAATACAAATTTAAACAACTCTTACTTTTCATGCCTATCAAATTTTCTTAACGAGACAGGAAAGGAAAATGAAAAATGTTGGAGGTGATGGGGGAATATTTGAGACACTAAGGTACAGATGGTGGAATTTTGAACTGATTCATCTATTCTAGAGAACAATGTGGACATATGCTCAAGGAGCTATACAATTGTGCATATTCTTTGACTTGGCAATATCACGACTAAGACAGTATCCCAAAAAGATTAGAAATTTTTAAAAGATGTAAAAAAATGTCCCTATATGTACAAAATAATTTATGGCAGTTCTTTTATGTGTTGAAGAACTTAAAATTTCAGGGATAACATTCAATTGTGAAATGGCTGAAAAATTTGTGGTATGTGATTGCAACAATATTATTGTGCTACATGAAATGATGATTAAGATGATTTCAAAAAACCTGGAACACTTATATGAACTGATGCAAAATGAAGGGAGCAGAAGCAGAACAATGGGTGCATGAACAGCAATACTATGCAATGATCAACTGTAAATGACTTTGCTATGCCCAGAAATACAAAGATTGAAAGACAGTTCTGAAGAACTGAAAAATGTTATCCACTTACAGTGGAAAAGGTGATGGAATCTAAATGCAGAGCAAAATATGTTTTTTTTTACTTTATTTTCCTTTTTTCCTGGTATGTTTTATTTCTCAACATGATGAATAAGGAAGGAAATATGTTTTACATGACTGCATATGTATAA
Organism: Monodelphis domestica; assembly: GCF_027887165.1. NCBI lineage: Eukaryota > Metazoa > Chordata > Mammalia > Didelphimorphia > Didelphidae > Monodelphis > Monodelphis domestica. Next base: position 34,662,811 of record NC_077230.1, read on the forward strand.
TCTTTATCAAATTGCTTACCTTTTTAATGAGGTTGGAGTCCAGGGTGAGTAGGAAAGAATTTGGAACTTAAAATAGATTTTATATGTCCTTAGAAAAAATTTTAATCATTAAAAATATTTTAATGTGCTTATATGCTGAAAGGTAGAAAGTTCAGCAAAATCATTGGTCTAGGGGAGACTGTAAACAGAGTCAGATATATATATATATATTGCTAATTATTAAGGAAAAGATACCAGTAAAGTATAAGTGGATGGCTTATAATTCCAGTGCAAAGCTAGAGTGACCAGGCCAACTGTACTGGGAGGAAATTTTATTCTTACTGTTGCTTCAGATGTTTTAGGCTTTCATTATTATTACTATTATTATTTTTGCATTTATAGGGGACAACGAACTGGGGCTTTGTACTTGTATCTTCTTTGATCCAGCAGATGAGGATGGAAAGGAACCAGGGGTTTTTATAACTGAAATTATTGAAGGAGGTGCAGTTCACAAACTTGGATGGTGAGTTTGGTTTTGTAATTTTATAAGAATTGACTTTGTAGGGAGGATTTAACATCATTCTAAAAAGGGTTAATATTGTAAACATGGAAAGTGACTACACAAATAAAATCTCTGAAAAATACAGAAATATCAACTTTAAAAATATTGTCATGACCAAGCTAGTAAGGAAATGGAATTGGCTTGGAAACAAAGATTCTATAATTCCACTCCAACATGGTCTGTAAACTGTGACTTTATTCTTGATCATTGAGAAGGTCTTTAATAATTGCCATAAAGAGCCCATTGTAAACATATGCCCAGCTATTTCCAAATCAGGTCAAATTAACAAGTATTTATAAATCTATACCATTCCAGAACCTGTGCTCTCCATGAAGGGATATAAAGAAAGTGGGAAAATAGTTCTTGATTTGGAGAAATGAAAAACTGAATTGACTAGGCAACAAACAAATTACTATTGTGTGCAGAAAAGATCTATACTAAATAAATGTGAGAAAATCTGGGTGTGGGGGATACTTTGGTTGTATTAGAAAAAATGGTATCCATGAGACACTGGCAACTATCTTCAGAGATTATTGAAATTTGACTATACAATAAAATAATTCCTGAATTGAGAGAGGGCTTCCTAGATATAGGAATGTAGGAATATACATTTAAAATATTACTATAAACTGCCCAAAGTGAATCCTTGAGAAAGGAAAAAAATAAGAAATGCAAATAGGTTGCCAAATCATAACTTTAACCTTGTAAGAATTTACTATGCAACTGAGGTCAAATGGTACCCTCTATGTCCTTGCTCATGATGTAATTTTGGACTTTAAAATGGAATTCTTCCTGAGATGACACTCTGTTACATAGAACTGAAAGCAAAAAACGCCATCAGGCTTTCTGTTTCAAAGCCTGAGGCTCATTACTTCTTCATCCCCAACTCACTTAGCCCAGATGGTTTTAGAATTTTTTCCTGCTTCCTAGATTGTAACAGAATTGATTTCTTTAGCTGCCCATCCTGAATATCCCAAATAAATGGTGGAAATTTTCTCCTCTTAACCTCCCAAAGTTGTTTTCTTTTCCTCAGTTTCTATGATGATATTTATCTGTTTATTATCACCCAAGGTCTCTACAATAAAAATATCAACTAGAAGTTTCCGTCTGAATTATCGTCTCCTTACTCAGTCTTCAGTCAGTGGGGGCATTGTCTGATACCTCAGAAGAATCATTTGTTTTAGTTTCTGCAGATCCTATTGACTTTCTGAAGAATATTAAAATTGAAACAATACTCTGATAATTGTTTGGAGGAGGGCATCTGTGTTTGTGGATGATTTCTCTTGGATCCTTCTCACTGTGTTTTCCAAGATCTGTCAAAGTCCCTTCCTTTTTCAATCTCATTTCATTATTGAGACTTAGCCAGCTGGAAAGGCTTGGAGTACAGACCCAGTTATGAACACTAATCATCCTTGAAGCCCACTTAAAAAAAATCCAGGGAAGAATCCCCAGACAGGCTGCAGGGTAATGAAATTATTGAGACACACCAGCCCTCTAAGTCTTCTGATTAATTTGTAGAGAAGTGGTGACTGAAAAATTTGTAAGTGGCAACCATTATAGTAATGGTATGATGAGTCATTGAAGTCTATCTCTTAAATTAGTACCATATCTTCTAATCATACACATGCATTGGACTTTTAGGTCATAAAAATCTTCAATGTAATTTTAATAACTATGCAATTCTATTTTTCAGTATCCGTGTATTTGACCAGATTATTAAAATAGGTGACATCAATCTAATTGGATTGGATGAAGCAGAAATCATCTCTACTTTTAAAAAAATGGACGATTCTCCTTTCCAGTAAGTAAATTTTCCCACATTTCTTTAAGATGCAGAGATTGCTAGATCATTGTTTTTGATTTGGAAATTTCTTTAGCAATGTGTTCAAACAGAAAAATTGGGGAGAAAGAAAGCCTAATTAACATGTTTAAATAATTTCTCTTTTTGACTTCTTTTGCTAGGAAATGACCCTCTTTTTTTCTGTTCAGCAGTTCACAAGACATTTTAGGACCCATTTGCACCTTCCTTTCTAAATACTCATCTTAAGCAAACCCTTGATTTTCGTCTGCATTTATTTTTAGTTAATGAATTTTTATTTTCTTGGCAAATAATGCTCCTTGAACCTGAAGAGGTTTTTTTGTTTTGTTTTGTTTTGTTTTGTTTTGTTTTGTTTTTGTAAGAATGACAGCTTAGCTGAATTTCCCCATTCCGCTTTTTGCATGGCTATGTCTTAATCCAAAGTACATAAATTAAATGTGGATATTTTGTACCTAGGATTGAAATTGGCCGCGAACCACCTGACGTGAAGTCAGAACTTATCGAACTCCTCGAGTTGTCAGAGGAAAGGAAGAAATATTTTATGGATTTGCTCATAGTACAGGTATTATGTGAACCAAATAAAAAAATGCAGAAACTCAAAATTCTTTCTTTTTTTATCATAACAATATTAAAATAAAATTTTTGTTCTTTAAAACGTTTCCTTTCCTACTCTTCAGTAACTTCATCTTAATTTATTACATACTTTTTTATTGTTGCTCTTTTATGCAATTTTATCAATGTCTCTGAGATTTCCATTCTAATCTTCTCTGATGCACTCCAACCTTCACCACTGAATTATCATTTGTAGTATAGAGAATGAATTAAGCAAAACTGAACAATAAATACAGCAACTGAATCTGATAGTTTTTGCTCCTTTCTGAACAACAGAGATATATACATGTGTGTATGTGTATGTATATTTTTATATCTCTAGCTTTTGTCCCAGTCTAAGATTTTCCATAACAATTAGTCAGAGGATGGCAAAATTTTAATTCTGCTTTAATTTACCTTAGTTTTAAACAGCCTTCTGTTTCTGCTTACTTTACATTATTTAATATGGGTTTTTTTAATGTCTTGTAGAATTCTTATTGTTAATTTCAAAAACTTAATAATATCTCATTATATAATATATCACAGCATTTGTTCAGGTTTTCCCAAATTAACAGACACTTTGTATTCAGACAAAGAATGTGTAAGTGTACACATATTCCCTTGATTTCCTGCCTTTGATGACTTTGGGGTTTCACTTCTATTCTAGTTGCATTGATTTTGTTCATGTTAAACCTTTCTCAGTAGTGCAAAATTTCTATTTTTTCTTTTCTTATGATCACAAACCCCCTAGTTTTTTACCATCAATATGCCTCACAAATAGAGGTCTAAGAGGTCTTATTCCTGTTGTTTTTCTAATTTTGAATGCTGTATGGATATTGGTTGATATTAAGGTTGTATATGCAACTTGAATTCATTATGGTAAATTATATAGCCCTTTCCTATTCAAACCTTCATTTGTATCACCTGACTTCCAGTTTTTCTCAGGCCTTCCAGAATACAGAATCCTTCCTCTCTCATTTTTGTTTTTGGGTTTTTGAACCCCTGGATTGCTGAGTTAATTATCTTCTGGGACTTCCTCATGGTAGAATATTTTATGAACTCTTAATTATTGTCAAGTAATCCTGAGTAATTTTATTAATTTTGAAGGTTCAGTTTGAGGACCTGTTAATTTTAGACCTCTTTTATTATTCTTGTTTTTAACATTTCCATTAAGATTCCTTTTCACAACAATCTCTGACCAACAATCTTTTATTTTATGTCTTTCTGGATCCTATCTCAAAGGCTTTCCCCAAAAGGCTGGTCTACCAATCTGTAAGCCCCTGGAGGTGAAGGAATGTTTTATCTTCATATTCCCAGGACAACACACGGGCTTGCACTTTTTAGATGCTTAAGAAATTATGATTGAATTAGTTGCTCATGTTGTTATGCTGATGCAGAAGCAGGCTCTTGCTTTTTATTCTGTGCTATTTAGCTAGATGTTTTGGAAAACTCTTTAAAATGTTTTACTATAATTTTGAAATGACCATCCTTCCTCTAATACTGATAATGTCTTTGAAAGAAAGATCAAAGAATATATTTAATCTTTCAAAGTGTGTATATGGGTATATTGGTATATATTTCATTTTGCAAAAAGTATAAAAGTATTTACTACTGCCTCCTTAAAACCTCTTTCCTATCCAATTATGAAATCTTTAAACATTAGCACATTAGGAGAGTGGATTTTGTTTTTTTATTTTAAGCATGTTCTTGAGATTTCTTAGCTTTAGGCCTATATTGTAATTACATTTTCTAAACATTTTCTCCATTTAAAGGAAAAAATTAGAGATATCACTATTGTGAGAGGACAAGCAAGTATTTGTAGAAGTCCAAGAGTACCATGGTACTGGATGGCCAGGTATATATATATGTGTATATATAGGTATATAGATATATATATAAGCTTTTATTGAGTATGTAAACTAGTGGTTTTTTTTAGACAAAACTTAGTGAAAGGTTAATAATAAAATAACAATATGCTTTTGCCTCTAAATTCCATTTACTGGGAAGATTTCCAAATTGGAGACTCAATTTAAAAAATGTATATATTCAGTGGGTTTTTTGGATAATATTTTCCTGATGTGGAATGGCCTCATCATTTCTGGCTCAAAATTTATAGAATGCAATAATATAATGCATTAAAATAAGTAAATATCAGGAATAGAAGAAATCTGGAAACATCTTGATAAACTTTGATGTATAGCAAATAGAACAGATAAAAACAAAAACAAAAAGAATGTTTTTTTTAACTTTACCTTCTGTCCTATAATTGAAGCTAAGTGTCAGTTCCAAAGCATAAGAGCAGTAAGAGCTAGGCATTGGGGTCAAAATACCAGCCCAGGGTCACATAGCAAAGAAGAACCTGAGGCCAGATTTGAATGCAGGACCTCCCATCTCCAGAATCTCTCTATACACTCAGCCAATTAGCTGTTCATGAGAATATATTTTTTGTGAATCAAGACAAAAAAAGGTCTAGAGAGAGCAATGGATAAGCAAAAACTGTTAGGCAGAAGAATAGATTTAAAAATGTTATTTTAGAGTGTTTCACTGACTCCCTGTTATGTAAATTCATGTTCAACATAAATAGCACAAAAAGGCTAGAGTCTCCTAAGCATGATGATTGTTCCTTAGGTTACTAAACGTGTGGAATCAAGCATGAAACTCCCTAGGTTTCTTCAAATACACAATATATTTTAGACTCTTCATACATCTAGTGATAATGTCCAGTTCTGATTGTATCTCTCCAGGACTTCTTAAATATTGACACTGTTTTAGTGAAAAATTCAGAGTTCTTTGCACTCATTGCTTTCTAGAATTATTGAACATATAGAAGGATGAATTTTTTCAAATATCTATGGTCACTCCAAGATAGATGCAAAGTGAAGACAGTGTAGTTTCCTAGAGTCACAACTTATTGTCATATTGTTCAGTTGTATAATTCTTCCTAGGATACTCTTCAGAATTTTCTTGGCAAAAATACTAGAGCGGTTTGCTATTTCCTTCTCTAGCTCATTTAACAGGTGAGGAAACTGAGGCAAACATGATTAAGTGACTTTCCTAGTGTTACACAGTTAATAATTGTTTGATTTGGTGACTGAATTTTAACTTAAAAAAATGAGACTTTACTTACTCTAGGCTTGACACATCCAGTGTGCCACCTACCTATCCTTGCTGCCATTAATATTCACATTTTGAGTTGGAATACCTAGAGAAAAGAGTAAAATATAACTCAGCTGTGTGCCTGTGATATCAAATAGGGATAGGAATTTCCCAAAGAAGTATAACAGTGACAAAGGGTTGTAAAGTTTAAAATTAGTGGTTGGACGATGATTATATGAAATTAAGTGATTGCCAGTACTTATTACAACTTGAGTCAGAATTTATTTACAAATTGAGAGGAAACAATAAAGAAGAGAAATGTAAGGGGGATGGAGGAGTTATCTATCCTATCAATCTAAATGCTTTTCTCTGGGTCTGCTTAATCCAGGAAGAGATTAATTAGCTCTAACCAGGAACCTTGCAGCCTCCTCCAAGATGGAAGTTAGGCTCTCTAAAATCTAGGAGAGGGATCAGCCTTTTACTCACCCAAGGGAATAATCCTAGAGTCAGAGTCCAATTAGAAGCCTAGTTCCAAACCCATGATCCAAGCAAGTCTCCAGCAAAGCTCCCTTGAAGACTATCTAAGACTATCTCCAGAAGACAATCTCTTCAGACTATCTTCTCAAAGACAATCACTCTGCCCTAAAGAAGTTCGGGGTTTGCTTTTTATGGTGACTTCTTGTCCCCTCCCCTCTTCTCAGGGGTCAATCACAGTTTCCAAATTGTCTAGCACTGCCCATGGGGCAGTATGGGTAGGATCAACTTTTCATCTTCTGAAGGTTAAATTCTCATCAAAAAGATTCAGATTCCTGGCTGACTGAGGTGTGAATTCTCTAAGTACCTTGCTAGATTCTCATCTAGTACTAAATATGGTGTTTCATCTTTTGTTGGTACAATTTAAAAGGAGACAAAGGAGAGTTAATCCTCTTTTTCCATCTAGTGAAGGTACTAAATAGGGGTACTTAATATTGTTAACTCAGGATAGACAGTAAAGAATTCCCTTTACACAGGATACTGGGGTCCAGAGTATTGGGATGATGCTGTGTCCTCTCCCTTTCCATTAAGGTCTTTCCTGTTTTCGACCTAAGCATGTATTGACTACTTTAGTCTTGGGGAGACCAGACCACTTGAAGGAAAGATCAGGCATTTCTCTCAGTCTTTGCTTCATTTGCCTCTACCAGGTAGCTTCAAGGAAAATTGAACAGAAAAATTTGGTCAAATAAGGAAGTGCAAAAGTACTTGATCTACTCTGTGAGACAGCTATGTATTTCCTCTTCATAAAACATAGGCTTAATAAACACAGGGTCTGAATGCAGTTCAGCAAGTCTCCAGCAAAGCTCCCTTGAAGACTATCTAAGACTATCTCCAGAAGACAATCTCTTCAGACTATCTTCTCAAAGACAATCACTCTGCCCTAAAGAAGTTCTGGGTTTGCTTTTTATGGTGACTTCTTGTCCCCTCCCCTCTTCTCTCTGAAATTCAGAATGTTGATTTTATGCAGAACACAATAACCTCAAGACTGATGTTGGATCATTTATGTAGGACAGGCAGTTAGAGGTTAAAGTTTGCTGAATTGAGCCCTAAAGATCTTGTGTCCACATGGAAAAAGCTGCCAGACTCTTAGAGTGGGGAGGACAGCCCATCCTCCTTCTGTTCAGGAGAGAATTATTTGCCACATGCCCTAGAGTCATGATGGTAAACCTATGGCACATGTGCCAAAGATGGCACAGAGAGACCTCTCTGTAGACACACATATGCCTTCCATGGCAGAGTTAATTACTAGAAAGGTAGAAGAACTTGGGGTAGGGGGACTGCTCCCTTCCCCTCTCTCCACTGTGCATCCTTACCCCTCAGTACTCACTCCCATTCCTGAGTGGAGTGCTCAGGCTACTCTCCTCTCTTTCTCCCTCCCCTGTCTGAGTAAGGGCAGAGGACACTTGGTTGCTGGGTGGCATGGTCTCTAAAAGGTTCTAAAAGGTTTGCCATCACTATCCTAGAGCCTTTTTGGTGAACCTATAGCAGGTGTGCTGGAGGGGCTGCTCCCTTCCCCTCTCCATGTGCACAAGGACAATTCTTATATCACCTGCCCCTCAGCCTAGCAGTCAAATGGGAACATTTCCTCCTTCCCCTGTCTGGAGTAAAGTCAGTTGTTCTTACATGCATCGTGAGGGTTTCAGTTTGGTCACTTGCTCTCTAAAAGTTTTGCCATCACTGCCCTGGAGAATCAAAGGAGGAGATGCGATAACACCCCACACACACATACCTCCTCCTGTCACAGGGCTGGGACAGCTCTGAGCATGTTCCATCTCCATTATCATGACATTTATATGAGAAGACAGGCAGATAGACAGGCAGACATAGTGCATAATTCATTATTCACATTTGTTCTAAATGCAAGTTTAGGCCTTTCTTGAACCTCTAATATGAGAAAAATCACAATTCAAGAGAGCTGTGATTACTTCTGTTACAATGATTGGGAGAATCATGTGGCATAATTTTGGAGTTGTGTGTTTTTATTTTATCTTTAGAGCTCATTAAATAATATTTGAGTAAGTAGAGATATAGGCTAGATGTATAATTTCATTGAAATAGGGAATACTCACGTGTATAGTTAGAAAATCTGGAAACCCTACTACATTACCCAGAATACTTTTCCCTTTGTGCACATTTGAGTCAGTTCACATAACTGTTTATAAGTTCTGTAGCTCCTCTCAATTGCTCTCTTCTTTCATGACTGGTCCTGGGTATTGGTAGTTCTTTTATTTTAGTTATTAATTAATAAAAGTTTAAAAATAAAATTTATAGAATGTTAATTTTAAACTTTACATTTTGGTTTACCACAAAGAGAATTTTCAAATATTTTTTTAAGATAGAATAGATAAATTTTTTCAAGCATGCTTTTCTGCCCGCCCACCTGCTTTCCCCACCATCTGCTTGAACCAGCTCTCCTCTCACTACTGCTGCTGCCACCCACCACCAGATCTTGGGAGTGGTTTCTCCTCCCACTGCATGCTCTTGGGAAGAGTGCTCAGCTGCAGTCTCCCACTGCTATTTCTGATTCAAGTGTCTGCACAGAGGGTGAGATTCCCCAATTTTTGGCCAGTCTTTTCCCCACTCCAGGTGGGTTTTTGAGCCTGTGCTAGCCATTTTTCAATGAGGAAAAGTGACACCATGCTATTCAGCCCCACCCCCCTTTAGTTTATAAGCTGAATTTCTTAAACTGACCCTTGGCACCCGGCTTGCAACTCAGGATTTTTTTCACAGGAAAGGGGACCCATCTGCTGTTTTTTTTTTTTTTTGAGGGCACATTAACACAAATCAATGGATTTTAGATTTTATTTTTCTGCCTCCTACCCAAAACATCGAGGACTAATCTTTCTTTCACATGAAAATATGCTATTGTTCTCCCTTGAAGTTTTGCCCTTCTTTGAGTTTACTCTTTAAATAAAATCCATTCAGTCTTCCCTTTTTTTTTTTGGAGGAAAAATGCTTTTACAAAGAATGCTAGGAACTCTCACAGAACAGTTTGAATTGCTTGATCTCTAACTAGTGCATATTAGTTCTTGTTTTTTTTACTAGCAGTTTGTATTTGCACTGCATATTTCCCATTTTGTTTGCTTCTCAAGAATATGCAACAGGCTAGGGGGCACCTGGGTAGCTCTGTGGATTGCAAGCCAGCCCTAGAGACGGGAGGTCCTAGGTTCAAATCTGGCCTCAGACACTTCCCAGCTGTGTGACCATGGGCAAGTCACTTGACCCCCATTGCCTAGCCCTTACCACTCTTCTGCCTTGGAGCCAATACTCAGTATTGACTCCAAAAAGGACGGTAAGGGTTTAAAAAAAAAAAGAATATGCAACAGGCTAGACTGCTTAAATTACAGACCAAACTGAAATATTCTGACAAAGTGTTATGGGGTTCAGATGTGTACCCCTGGGGTTCAGGAAGGATACCTTTGGCAAGAATGCAAGACTCCAAAACTTAGCTTAAAAACAAAAAGAGAAATTTATTAGTTTAGGAGGCAATGTTGATAATGGCCAGGAGGATAGCAAGGTGGAGCAGCAAGATGGGGAGCAGTTCCTTGGGAGGACAGCATGAATGGAAAGGCTGCTCCCCTGAGGACAGTATAGATGGAAAAGCTGTCCCCCCAGACGACATCAGTTCTGGGGATTTTATACTCTTTACAACAGATGCTATGTCATGGTGTGGACATGACCTAGAGTGTTAAGAATCACTCAGGCATTTGGTGGGGTTGAGGTGGTCATCTGACTTGGGTCTGCCTGGAGGCATAAAGATTCCTTAACAAAAAGATATCTTGAGATATAGCCTGATAGGATCTAGGTGTAGCCTGGAGGTGTGTCTCTCTGTCCAAAATAGTTTGCCTGAGTTTCTGGGGGTACAGTGCCCATGTCAAAAGTTTTGATATTCTTAAATATTCTCAACACACAGAGTAGAGAATTCTGCCCATTGCTTCTATCAGAAATTTCCGAGTTCTGACAAATGAAGTGCAAATTGTTAATAAATAGTGCGGAGGGGAATGAACTTTAAAAAGAGATCTGGAAGTTTATCGTTTCCTAACTAATTTTAATTTATTAACCTCCATGAGAGTAAAAGAAGTCTATTGGAATTGGAGAAAAGGATTTTTGACGTCCCTGCCTATGTCTGTTACGCTTATTTTATTTGCTGATTGCTTCTGTTAAGAGTTAATTTTTTTAAAGTTCATATGTTAATCTAAGCAATATCTTTCTGATATACTGAATCATTTCAAGCTAATGTTTTTGCCTATTAGATATATTCTATTATATTGATTTTTGTACCTTTCCCCTCTGACTGTACTGAAGAACATCATTATGAAAGCCCATAAACACCTTTTTCAGTGGCAAAATCATAACTCATTAGGGGTGTGCTGCATTTGTCACATAGATAATGATGGATGGACTTCATCAAAACTGGTTACAACTTGTATACAACCTTTAGAGAATTTAATGAGCTAAGAATATCAATTGCAATTTTAAGAGGTCTACAGAAATTACTTTAGATATCTAGGAGATTTCTGGAATGATATTTAAAATATATATGCATACATATATTTTAAAAAATGTTGAACTAAAAGGTAGAGAACCAAATAGATGTTCCTACCTAGCCTAGAAAGGCTAAGTGACTTGCCCAAGTTAATACAACTAATTAGTGGAAACTAACAACTAGGTTCTAGAACTAGAACTTGAGTCCAAATCTCTTTAATTCCAAGATGGTTTGATTGCCAGTTGTATGAAACTGCTACCTTTTCTTCCACAGTGACCTGAAATTTGTTATTGGGGCACTGAAAATATTAATAGAAGAAGATCAGGGATGTAGAAAAAACATCCAAGCTATCTTTGAGCAGGTAAGACAGCACAGTTCCTCCCCATTAATCAAGTTTTATTGAATGTTAGTTGTGTTCACAGTGATAAAAGTAGTGGAAAGCAAAGCAGTCAGTGTGAATGGTGCCCATAATAATGCATGAAATAAATGCTTCCTATTTCATTCATCCATTCTTTTGATCAGTCCAAACAAAACTTTTCAACCTTACTAAAACTCTTCTTGGCCTAAGAGGACTGCTTTATGAAAGGTGAATTGACCAAAACTCCCATATCACTACTCTCTGCCTAGTACTACTTATCACTCTTTAGAAAATCCAGTATGGAAATCATTTGGGAACCCCAGCCTACTACTACTACTAATCCATGAATTGTGTCTACTTGATCAAGAGAAAGGATCATTGGCTGGGGTATCCTTCTTCCTTGCTTCCCTTACTCCCTTGCAGCTATTAACTACTCTTAGGTCTTAAGATGTGAATCAGTAACTTTCTTCCTTCTGAAGTGAAGAAGGCCCACCAGGCTTTTTTATTATTATTTTCTCTGTGAATGTGCCTCTGAAGTCTGCTAGAATGTAGGCCTTACAATCGATTTCCCCTACTTTTATGCTATCATTGTAACTACTAATTGAAAGTACCTCTGGATGTGTGCAAAATGCTGCTAAGCGCTGGAGACATAAAGAGAAAAAATGAAACATTTCCTGATCTTGAGACACTCTTACTCGATACTCTAAGTGGAAAGTACAACATTTAAAATAAGGTTCAGCTGAAGCACAAGATGGAATGCTTCAGAAGTCCTGGGGTCTCAGTGGTAGAATGGATGGAATGGATAGCAAGAGCCATTTGGCAATGATTTCACAAAGATTAGTTAGACTGGTTCTGCCATCTATCACATCAGTAAATTCTTTTTGTATTTGAGGATTTAACCCAGTGTCTCGGTCACATATTATCAAGGCTTTCCTGTTTTTATTGGATAAAGTCTAAACCCAGTACCTTCCATACTCTGACACCAGAGGGTTCCATACTTAATTCCCAGAGTACCATGACATAAATTTTTTTTTATATATATATATGCATATATCTATATCTATATCTTTGTAGTCATATAAATCTTATATACCCAGAGCTTAGCTGAGGACCAGAAGACCAGACATGGAAGAAGCTCTTAGTAGTGAATATCATTTTTCCTTTTTTCTATACACATGTAAATCTGTGTGTCTGTATATACATATATATGCACATAAATGCATGCACACATTTATTTATATATGTGTATGGGTGTATGTGTCGATATCTATACCTCTATCTAAGGCCAGGTTACTTACTCATCAGACCTGCCCTAACATTCTTCTAGTTTGCAAAAGGGCTTGTCACTGTAATTTCTCAGCTATTATGGTATTTCCACTGACTGTTTTTGAACATCTCTTGGAGTCCATTTTACTAAATTACAATCCTCCTAGAAGCAGAAACTGTCTTTCCCCCTGTATATACAGAACTATGCAGGAAGGGAGGCTTCGTTTGGTAGTGTTAGGAAGTGATATGTATTGAAGTGGTCCCCCTGATGTCCATCCTGGATGTCTGAAGCTCACCAGGTCAGTAACATCTTACTGCTTTTGGCAGCTTCCTGCAACTAAATGGCAGTGAAGGTGTCACCTTGCCTTGAAAAACACAATTCTTAGCTGGGAGAGCTTTTAAACTTTGGATTCTATCCCTAACCTCATTCCTATCTACATGCCTATCTCTTTCCCTCTTCCCATTCCCATCCATGTCCCCATCTCAGTTCCCAAACCTATCCCTGTCTCTAATCTCATGTAAATCTCTAGTCCTATCCTGATTGGTTTTACTCAATAGCTACTAGTCATGGAATTTGTGCATATGTTTTTGAATGTAATAGATCTTAAGGGGTCATTTGAGAATAAAGAGGTCAGATAAGTGGCTAGCAGGAATAAATGAGATGGTTGTGACTGTTGGAGAGGAAAAGGATTGAATAGCATGTAATTAATAGATTTATTTTGGTTAATTTGGTAAATTTCAGGCTAACATTTTTCAAGACAAATATAAAGACATGAACACATACAAAGTGAATATGGAACAGAAACCTGATGAATCAAATAAAGAAGGCACATTTTTACCATTGGCCCCAGAAGAAGAATTATTACTAGAACAATTTAAAATAAAACCTAAAGAGATAAAAAATGAAGATTTATCACCTGGGCAATTATTAGCCCAAGGGGATTTCAATTCAGGTAAGACATATATCCTTGCTCAAAACATTTGACCCTAAAGTTTTCCGATAGAAAAGAGAAATTTGGAACAAATGTTTCCGTCACTCACCGAATCTCTGGTCTCTATTCCTTTTCCCTTCATATCTCTAATAATCCTTTTCCCTTCATATCTCTAATAATGAGAATGCTAGCTGCTTTATAAGGCTTTCTCAACTATTGGTGATCCCTCTCTTGGTGATTGAACTATAAGGGACCTTGGAAATATTCTACTATAACATTTTAATTGCTATAGAAATCTATCCTATATGTATGTCAGAATGTCATTTAGCGTCTGCCTCAAAATATGCAGTGATAGGAAACTCATTTTCTCAACATCCAGGCCACACTATTTCTAAATTACTTAAGGTTTTAGAAAAGATTTCAGTACAATTTTTTTTGCTCAGGCTTTTTTTTTATAATTTAGTCCTTTTCCCTTCTTTTGAAATAATACAGAAAAAGATCTTGTTCCTCTTTCCTTATTACTATCCATTTGACCTATAAAATCAACTTATTTTCCACCTAAGACTTTTTTTTAATCTCTATGATCATGTTTAGCCTGAAGACAATCTTTATATGATTTCTTATTACATCGTTGGGACATGGTTTTGTTTAGAGTCTATTATCCATCCTACTTTAATGACATCCATTTTGGTTTATCAACATTATGTTGGTCTCATTGCAACAAAATCTTTTTTTTTAATTCAATTACTTATAGGAATAATTTTGGCCATTTCTTTTGACATTTAAAAATTCAGATACCCCCATCTCCCTTTCCCTACCTGAGGGGGTGAAGAATCTGATATAGGTTATACTCATACTATCATGTAATACCTATTTCCATATGGTTCCCATCATGATAAAGACACATAACACACATATTCAATAGAAATCTCATGAAGATTTATAATATAACTTATAATTTATAATATAACTATTATAGTAGAAGATGTCAAGTTTTGATCTACACTCAGATTTTTTTTTTTGTAGCTTCCTTGACCATTGATAGTATGTTCTTCATGTGTTACCTTGGAAGCTCAATGATAATGGTTTAGTCCTTCACAGTTGATCATTGTATAATATTTCTGTTATAGTCTCTAGTTATAGTTGTTCTGCTCACTTTTTCTGAATTCATCCTGTTCATTGTTCCTTATGGCATAATAGTAATCCATTACAACCATATTCCACAGCTTGATCATTCAACCACTAAATAATGTACAACCCCTCAGTTTCCAGTTCTTTGCCACTATAAAAAGAGCTGATAATAATATTTTGGCACAGTTAATTCATTTTATTCTATCTTTGATCCATTTGGAATCCTGAACCTTTAGTGAGATTGTTGTATAGACCTTTGGGTATTGTTTCATATAAGTCTCTAGAATGGTTGTATCGATTCACACTATCACCAATGAAGTTTATTAGTTTTCCAATTTTCCCACCTCCTCTTCAACATTTATCATTTTCCATTTTGGTCATGTTAGCTAATCTGAAGGGTATGAGATCATTTTTCAGAGTTGGCTTAATTTTCATTTCTTTCATCAATAGTGATTGGGAATTTTTTAAAATATGGCTATGTAAAGTTTTAATCTCTTCTGAGAAATGCCTATTCAAATCCTTTGACCATTTCTCAATTGAGGAATGTTGTGTATTATAAATTTGACTCAGTTCTCTTTATATTTAAGAAATGAGACTTTTGTCAAAAATTGCTATAAATTTTTCCTCAGAATTTGTTTTTTCATTTCTAATCTTAAGTACATTTGTTTTATTTGTGCAAAACCTTTTTAATGTAATGAAATCAAAATTCCCTTTTAATCAAGTATGCCGATGATTTATTTATTTTATTTTTTCATAAAACAAACTATTTGTCTTATTTTATTAGTTCTATGGTTTTCTTACTTTCAATCTATTCATCCCTTGCTTGATTTTCATGATTTCCAATTTGCTGTTTAATTGAGGATTTTTAAATTTGTCCTTTTCTAGGATTTTTAGTTGTATCACCAATTCGCTTATGACCCGCTCTTTTTCTACTTTGCCTCATATAAGCAATAAGAGATGTGAATTTTCCTCTAAGTACGGCTTTGGCTACATGCTAAAAAATTTGATATGTTGTCTCCTTATAATCATTGTCTTTAATGAAATTATTGATTGTTTCTATGATTCATTCTTTGACCAATTTATTCTTTAGGCAAAAATTTGTTTATATCTATCATATGCCATACGCCATAAATTTATTTATTGGCAAATAGAGAAGGTTTCCTATTTTAGCTATAAATATCACTTGTATAAATTGTTCATTAGAAAACACCTTTTTCCTGGGTGCCATCCATTACTTGCATTCCTTTTGCACTGTGAATCTGTGAACATTTGGAGTATCACTGTCATTGCTAACAGAAGGAAATCTGGTTCAGCCTTATGAATCTGATATCTGGAAGAATGAATACTGGTGAATTGAGCAACAGTTTGAAAATGAATGCTGTACTTCAGGGGCTGACTTTTTTTTGGCTGCCAAGTACCAACAATTAATATGATTGTTGTTCAGAGAATATTAGATCCTCTAGTGTGAGGGCTTGCTGAACGCTTTTCAGGGCTGCTTATTTACCTTTGGTGTCTACTTGTCACTCAGCTCTCATCTGTGGTTCCAAGAAGTTGTAGCATGTGGAGCAGCCTGTTAAAAATGAACAGATGGGTTAAGTTAGGTTGATATCTACTCCAGGCTTGTGAAGACCTCCTCCTGGAATAGGTGGATGAGAAAATTTGCTTCAGTAGCCATGAATGTAGCTGAAGTAAGCACTGTGGAGTGCATAGAGTTTGGTTGGACATCTAAGACACTAAAGTCATTTAGGTTCAGTGTCAATCATCTAGGTTCAGTGTCAGTCATCCAGACTTTTGTCTTGCCAAAGGATTTAGATGATTCTGCAAGAAAGAGTGAGGCTGACAATTTTGTGCAACTCACTTAAATCCAATTCATACACAAGTGAAGATATTACTCTTTGATGTCACTGGTACTTTTCAAACATAAGGATCACCACCACCACTGCCAACTGATTAATCAACATTTTTGACTGTTTCATCCTTTTAAGTCTTCTTCAATCCAGCTTTACTTGTTTTAAACTGCCCTTGCAGCGGGACTAGTATTTTCTTGGTAGATATCCTAGATCATCAGTCTTAGAAGGAACCTCAAAGACCACCCACTTTAATCCCTTCATTTTGTAGGTGAGAAAAATGAGGCCCGGAGAAGATATTCAGATAGTTACCTTCCCAGCTGTGACTTCATGGCTTCTGGCTCTAAAATCAAGGCTAAAGGTAGGTTCTTCACTTTATAAGATGTCTAAGCCTTGGTCAGCAATAGTAACCAATGAAAGATTGCTGTTGTCCCTTGCTAATCCTAGTAAAATATTTGTGTACTGTTGTACTCATTGAATTATTTATTTTTCTTAGAGACCCAAATAAAAAAAGAAAAAGAAGAAGAAGAAATAGTAGTGGAGGAAGAGATTATTAGCACTGGAAAACCTACAGAGGGAAAGGCTAAAAAGGGATTTTCCTGGTTCCGGTAAGAGATGTACTTTTTATATATGGATAACAATATTCTTAATAAACAAAACATTTTATTTCTCCTGGAATTTACCTCTTTGGCTACTGTTTGCTATGTTTTTTGCCCCTTTCTACAAAAGAACATTATTTATATGAATTTTCTCAGTTGTTCACATCTTCCTCAAATGGGTGCTGGCATAGAGTAAAGGTGTCAAATTCACAGTTTATGTATGTGACCCAGAGAGATCTATTTCTTTTTGAGTCTGATAATAACAACTTAGTGGGAAAAGTATAGGACATGGAATCTGAGTTATCTGCATTCAGACTGGAGTTTTATCACCTAGTGATGTGTTCAAATTCAAGTATTTTCTGATCAATAGGTTACAGACTTCCCATCTATAAAATATTACAGGTTAACTTCTAGCGTTACTTCAGATCTAAATCAGTGACCCCCTCGCTCCTTACAAGACAAATCATGTATTAGTTGTGGTTAATGTGGAGGAGGAAGAAGTAGAGAAATGATATTGTGCCATATGCACACATATTTAACTTAACTGGCTTCCATATCTAGTTTTATATTTTTACCTATAGCGCCAAATTTGATCTTGCCCCTTCTCTAATATATGTGCTGACATAGCACGTATCCTACAAAAAGTGTAACTCCAAACTCTTTTAACATTTAGCTTTGTCTTTTTTTTCAGAATTGAAATTCATGAAATTTTTATAGTGTGCATCTATTTAAGATCTATTTTTTGTGTCATAGTAGAATGTATTTTTGTGTTTTAATAATTATTTCCCTTTCAAATGTTGTATGATTCTAGCAATATCAAAGAACGCAAGCTGTGGAACTTCTTTCATTTTAAAAAACATGACAAACAAGTAAAGAATGTGCACAAGTGGGAAGAAATTGATCAAGAGGTAAATTTTCATTATGTTAAATTTATCAAAGATTTAAGTTTGTTTCCCCATTTAAATTACTAGAGAGTGAGCTTTTTCTTGAATTAGAAAACTATAATTTACCTTGGATTGAGGAGTTAACATTCTGTCATAATTAATAATCAGTATTAATCAGGAATAAAATTACCCGAGTAAGGATCAAAAGTACCATAGCGGCAACTGTTTGGCCTTGAAGTCACTTTTTTGTTCCCAGAGATCATTCAAGAACCTCTCTCAAGAAAAGGGAATGATTAAGAACTCTTAAAACATTTGAATTCTCTGTATTTGGATGTTCTAAGGACAAAGGATAATTGATTCAACTTTTGGCATCAGAATATTGTTGGCTGAAAATTTTCTAAAATTATGGCACAGAGTATTGAAATACACTTAACCTAGAGAAAAGTGCAAGTTGAATTATTATGGGCTGATGCAGGTAGGAAGTAATAACATATTAGGATAATTTTCCCTCCATGAGACAGAAGGGGTCTCTGAAGGGGCTGTACAATATATAAAAAATAACAGGTAGGTAAAATGGTAAAAGTTTACCAAGAAATACCACTGTCGGTTGTTGGCAAAATAAGAGGAGAGATTGCATGTGTATGTCTTGATTGACTGTGCCTGTGTTACTGAGCAAAAAAAAGAACATGAGAGCCACAGATGGGCCAATATGACAATGAAGGAAACTAATAAATGTTGAAGGGGATATGGCAGAATTGGGACACTAATGCATTGCTAGTGAAGTTGTGAATTAATACAAGCATTCTGGAGGGAAATTTGGAATTATGAGCAAAGGGCTTTAAAAGAACACATATCCTTTGATCCAGCAATACCACTGCTGGGTTTGTACTCCAAAGAGATAATAAGGAAAAATGCGTATACAAAATATTCATAGCTGAGCTCTTTGTGGTGGCAAAAATTGGAAAATGAGGGCATGTTCCGCAATTAGGGAATGACTAAACAAATTGTGGTATATGTTGGTGATGGAATACTATTGTGTTATAAGGAATGATGACCTACTTGATTTCTATATGAACTGGAAAGACCTTCATGAACTGAAGCACAGTGAAATGAGCAGAACCAATCGAATGATATACACTGAAAGTGAAACATTGTAGAACTATCCAACATAATGAACTTTACTACTAGCAGCATACAATAGTTTTTGCTGTCTATGGTTATATTAACATATAGCCATGGAAGCTTTTTAAATATTGTGTCTCTTGACCTCTAGGTATTGGATGATTACTGTCCTTATTCTACTGAAGCCCCTAAAACATTGCCAACACAGTGGACAAATATTGAAGTTGGTAATTGGTTATGGAGCATTGGAATGGAGGAGTATGTTGTAAAATTTTATTGTAAAGGAATAAATGGTGAAAAACTCCTTATACTGGACAATCACTCACTAAAAGTAAGTATGCTAATCTAGGTGATATAGATGAATGTTTACAAAAATATAAATTGCCTAGATTAACATATGAAGAAATAGAATTCTTAAATAATCCCATATCAGAAAAAGAAATTGAACAAGCCATCAAGGATCTCCTTAAGAAAAACATCCCCAGGGCCTGATGAATTAACAAGGGAATTCTATCAAACATCAAAGAAAAGCTCAAAGTTCATTTGGAGAAGAACAAAAGATCAAGGATATCCAGGGAAATAATGAAAAAAAAAAAAACGCAAAGGAAGGTGGCCTTTGTAGTACCAGATCTCAAACTATGGTAGCCTTTGTAGTACCAGATCTCAAACTATACTATAAAGCAGTGGTCATCAAAACAATTTGGTAATGGCTAAGAGGCAGAAAGGAGGATCAGTGGAATAGACTTGGGATAAGTGACCTCAGCAAAACAGTCTATGACAAGCCGAAATATCATAGCTTTTGGGACAAAATGTAAAATAAATAATTTTGATTCCATCAAATTAAAAAAGTTTTGTACAAACAAAACCAATGCAACCAAAATTTGAAGGGAAGTAACAATTTGGAAACAATCTTCATAACAAAATCTCTGACAAAGGTCTAATTACTCAAATTGACAAAGAAGTAAATCAATTGTCCAAAAAAATCAAGCCATTCTATAATTAGTAAATGAGCAAGGGACATGAATAGGCAATTTTCAGTCAAAGGAATCAAAACTATTAATAAGCACATGAAACAGTGTTCTAAATCTCTAATAATCAGAGAAATGCAAATCAAAACAACTCACCTCATACCTAGAAGATTGGCTAACATGACAGCAAAAGAAAGTAATGAATGATGGGTAGAAGGGGTGTGGAAAAGTTGGGATATTTGCATTGCTGGTAGACTTGTGAATTGATCCAACCATTCTGGAGGGCCATTTGGAACTATGCCCAAAAGGGGCTAAAAGACTGTCTGCCCATTGATCCAGCCATAACACTGCTGGGTTTGTACCTCAAAGAGATAATAAGGAAAAAGACATGTACATGAATATTCGTAGCTGCACTCTTTTTGGTGGCAAAAAATTGGAAAATGAGGGGATGCCCTTCAGTTGGGGAATGGCTGAACAAATTATGGTATATGTTGGTGATGGAATTACTATTGTGCTCAAAGGAATAATAAAATAGAGGAATTCCATGGGAACTGGAACAGCCTCCAAGAAGTAATGCAGAGTGAAAGGAGCAGAACCAGGAGAACATTGTACACAGAGACTGATACACTGTGGTACAATCGAATGTAATGCATTTTTCCATTAGTGGCAATTCAGTGATCCTGAAGAACCCAGAGGGATCTATGAGAAAGAACACTATTCACATTCAGAAGAAAAACTGTAGGAGTAGAAACACTGAAGAAAAACAACTGCTTGATTACATGGGTCTAGGGGGATATGTTTGGGGATGTAGACCATAAAGGAACATCCTAGTGCAAACATCAACAGCATGGAAACAGGTTATTATCAAGGACACATGTAATACCCAGTGGAATTGCGCATCAGCAATGGGAAGGGTGGGTAGGGGGAGGGGAGGGAGGAATAGTATATGATTTTTGTAACCAAGGATTAATGTTTGAAATTGACCAAATTAAAAAATAAATAAAATGAAATGAAATGAAAAAAAAAAGAGTATATAAGGCCACATTTGAATTAATGACTTTTTAAAAAATTTAATTTATTTAGTCAATTTTTAGAACATTATTCCTTGGTTACAAGAATTATATTCTTCCCCTCCCTGCCCTCTCCCCACCCTTCCTGAATCTGTTGCTCAATTTCATTGGGTATTACATGTATCCTTGATCAGAACCAAGTTCTATGTTGTTGGTGTTTGCATTATGATGATCATTTAGAGTCTACCTCCCCAGCCATATCTGAGTTAAGGACCTCTTGTTTCTAGGCCTAGCTCTCAATTTGCTAAGCCACCTGTCATTCTTTTTTAGAACTCTGTGCATTAAAAAAAAAAAACCCACTGGTAACCAGGAAAGCAGTTTTGTAGTTTTTGAACAGTCAGATTAATTTCACTGAAACAGATTAAAAAACATTAATCATGGAAAATGGCAAAATTTCATTTCATTTATAGTAAATAGAATCTCATATTTTATAAGGCCTAAATTGCAAATCCTGGTTAGTATGATACCTTTGTCTTTGACTAGAGATACTTGATCCATGAAATATGATAACTTACTAGACAAAAAAAATTCTTCTTGGATTCATTTATTTCCAAAGAGAATAGAATTTTGAGGGTTTTAAAATATACTTTCTCTCATAACATGTTTCTAGGATTTTCCTAAAATATAGTATTTGATTTAAGTTCCTTTAAGCTGTAAATGTCTGATATTCTGAGCCTTCAATTTTAATTTAATTTTTAATTTTAAAAATAAATTATTAATACATTTAAGTATTGATTGATTTTATTATTCATTCTTTTACTTAAGTAAACAGGAATGTTTTAATTAATTTAATTTTCCATTTAATTTTTTTTCAATTCGGGATTGTTTCAATAGCACAAGCATCATTGGACTCCCATCTAGATAAATAACAATTAATGCATGAAATCCCAAAACGTTTCACAAAGGCAAACTATTATGGTAGTTCCTTAATGTATTTTAGGATTGTACGATGTAATTTTTTACTTCATCCAGACCTAGGGAATATTTTTCTATTGTTGGAAAATCTGTGTTCTTTAGAAATGATCCTATAGCAGCTTCATTTTCAGGTTCATTATGTAAAGAATTAGAAAATCTATTCATCTGAATAAATAGATGCAAAATTACACTTTTAATTTTTCTTTCCAAAGGAAATCGAAGTCAACAGGAAGAAAGACCGCCGGAAAATACTTAAGGCTATTAAGAAAATTAGAGATTTTTTGGAAAAAAATCATATTTGGGTCTTACTATAGAAATTGTTGGAAAGAAGACACAGAACCTGAAAGATATGGCAAAAATGGAAAATGCAATTACTTTTGTTATATTGACTTTTCATCATTTTACTTGTATGTTACTTTTGTTATATGAACTTTTAATCATTTTATTACTGTTATTCTGTTATAATTAACTTTTAATCATTTTGTTACTGTTACTTTTGTTGTTATTAACTTTTAATCATTTCACTTCAATGTTACTTTTGTTATATGAACTTTTAATCATTTCACTTCTATGTTACTCTTGTTATATGAACTTTTAAGGGATTTTACATCCATGTTGACTTTTGTTATATGAACTTTTAAGGGATTTTACTTACATGTTACATTTGTTCTATGAACTTTTAATCATTTCACTTCTATGTTACTTTTGTTATATGAACTTTTAAGGGATTTTACTTCCATATTACTTTTGTTATATGAACTTTTAATCATTTTATTACTGTTATTCTGTTATTATTAACTTTTAATCATTTTATTACTGTTATTATTGTTATTATTACCTTTTAGTCATTTCATTTCCTTGTTACTTTTGTTATATGAACTTTTAAGGGATTTTACTTCCATGTTACTATTGTTATATGAACTTTTAATCATTTTATTACTGTTATTCTGTTATTATTAACTTTTAATCATTTTATTACTGTTACTTTTGTTATTATTAACTTTTAATCATTTCACTTCCATGTTACTTTTGTTATATGAACTTTTAAGGGATTTACTTCCATGTTATTTTTGTTATTATTAACTTTTAATCATTTCACTTCTATGTTACTTTTGTTATATGAACTTTTAAGGGATTTTACATCCATGTTGACTTTTGTTATATGAACTTTTAAGGGATTTTACTTCCATGTCACTTTTGTTATATGAACTTTTAATCATTTTATTACGGTTACTTTTGGTATTATTAACTTTTAATCATTTCACTTTCATGTTACATTTGTTATATGAACCTTTAAGGGATTTTACTTCCATATTACTTTTGTTATATGAACTTTTAAAGGATTTACTTCCATGTTACTTTTGTTACATGAACTTTTAAGAGATTTTACTTCCATGTTACTTTTGTTATTATTAAGTTTTTAATCATTTCACTTCTTTGTTACTTTTGTTATATGAACTTTTAATGGATTTTACTTCCATGTAACTTTTGTTATATGAACTATTAAGGGATTTTACTTCCATGTTACTTTTGTTATATGAACTTTTAAGGGATTTTCTTCCATGTTACTTTTGTTAAATTTACTTTTAAGGGATTTTACTTCCATGTTACTTTTGTTATATGAACTTTTAATCATTTTATTACCGTTACTTTTGTTATTATTAACTATTAATCATTTCACTTCTATGTTTCTTTTGTTTCATTATTAACTTTTAATTATTTCATTTTTAAGTAAGTATTATTTTGATAGAGGATAATTTTTGCACAGGTTAATAATTGTTAGTATCATACATATAACATTTGAAAAAATGGTTATAATATGCACGTATACTTTTTTATAAGAACCAATATGGAATTTCCTCCACATGACCATAATGTAAAAAGCAATCATTCTAATCTAACAAAATATTTAGTTATTTTTCCTTTTCAACTTTTCATTGCCACTGCCACCAGCTTTAAAGAATCTGTCTCAAGTATTCTTTATTAGTTCATAATCCCAGAGAACTCAATAGGCTTTAGTCAAGCCCTCATGATGCTCTGTTACTTTTGTTTCAGAATCTATATATAAACCAAAGAAATGCATATAAAAATCAGTACATGTTATAGATTTCCTGTAAGGATACATATTGTTCATGAGAATCTCCTTATTACCTTACTTTTTTGTCATAATCCTCTCCAAATCATATTTTAAGAGGTACAAAGTATAGTTTTATATTCATCACTCTCTTATAGAATTTAGTTTAATTTCTATCAAAGTATTTTAAATAACAATGAAAATAACTTCATAAAACTTTCCCCCTTAAAATTTCAGTTCATTCTCTCATAAAGGTATAAAAGCTCAGTGGAATAAGGATACCTCTTTAGGATTCATACATAGGCACAGGCAGCACTTATGCTTTGGGACATGGGTGAACAGAACACGTTGGAGGGCAATGAAATTAGAGCTAAAAGATATCCCAAAACTATCCTCATTAAGGACATTGTAACATGTAAGGCATCCATTAATGTGAAGTGATCAGCCTAGATGTAATCATAAAACTGACTGGACAGTACCCTTCCTCCTGAGAGGGAATATTTTAATATGGATACTTGCACACACATATGTATTTCCATTTAAGTGTGTATACACATATCTAAAATAATCTATACTAAAAAATAAGCATCATATGAAACTGAGAAACACTAGCAGCTATCCCAATAAATATAAGAGTAACGAAAAAATACCAACTCTCCCCAATACTATTTGAAAATTTTCCGGAAATACAATAGTAATAAGAAAGACAAATCCAGGACCTAAAGAGAGGAAAACAGGAGTATATTTGTTATTCTTATTTGCTTATAACTGACAGATGTCTTAGAAAATCCTAAAAAATCAGGAGATATTGTAACTGAGATGAGAATTTATAGCAAATTTACATTCTACAAAGTAAACCCTCAAAAATCAATTCTATTTCTATATAATAGCCACAAAGATTCAATGGGTAGTAATAGAGATAAAAATCACATTGTAAATAACTATAAATAGCTGCAAATAACATGTTAGGATCAAACTACTGAAATATACAAACTAATTGTATAAACAACATTATAAAGTGATCCTTCAGGAAGAAAAGAAAACTGTAAATAGCTGGAGGGAATATTCATTATTCATGACTGGTGATCATAATTTAGGGCAAGTGTCAGTGCTACTCTACTTAACCAATTTCTAGTGCTATGTCAATCAGATTTTTAAAGGTTACATTATGAAATTCAATAGAATTATAACAACTCAAATTAAAATATATATATATAAAGGGAAATAATGAATGAAGACTGGGAAATATAAAGTCTGTAAATTAAATACTGAGTACAGACTTCATACTGTTATATGGAAGCAATCACCAAAGCCATACTCTAATGATTAAAAAATTGAAAATTAAATTTTGTATATATAGTTAGTGAAGGGTGGTTTAGCATAAATGTTTGTTCTATTGTGACAAAGGCTTTTTTCTATATCAAAAAATTATGTGGTTTAGGTCATTTTTCTTTTCTATATGATTGTCTTTACTCTTTTCCTTATGTTAAACTATCTTTTGTATTCCCGGCATAAATCTAATTTTTTTAATCACAGATTGGTTTTTGGCTTAATCACTGTATTTTGTTGACAGAATTTTACTAAAAATTGTTAAATTAAGTTTCATTAAAAGTCTGGACTTTTGTAATTTTTCCTTCCCTTGTTTAGGTGTCAGGATTATAATTATTCAGTGAAATTTAATAGTGCTTTCTCAATGTTTTGAAAATATTTTATGTGTATAGTAATACTATAATTATTCTTTGAAAGTTTGACTCAATTCAGGACTAGGAATTTTTCACCAATATCCCCTGAATTCCCACTTTGGCATGGCATTTCATTTATACTTTGATTTCTTTCTCTCAATTGGATTATTAAAGAACTTTATATGGGATTCTGTTAGTTTGGATATTTAACATGCTCGAAGATTTTTCTCTATTTTGTATTTTCAGTTTTATCATCATAAAATCATATAAAGTTGGAAATTATTTGATTCCAGTTTTGTGTTTTATTATATTTTCTAGATTCTTAATTGGATTTTCTTCCATCTTTCTAATCATGTTGATGATTTGTCAAATTTGTTGATCTTTTTCAAAAAATCAACTTGTAGTTTTATGCATTATTTTCATCATTTGCAAAGTGGATTTTTTACTTAGTTTTCTCTAATTTTTCATAGTTCATTTTTCTATATTTTCTATTTATTAGCTGTGTTTCAGATATTTTAGTATGTTATTTCATCCTTATAATTTCCAATTGCATTTCCTGTTTTACCTAAAAGTTTATCAATTAAAAAGTCATGTTGGTTTTCCAAGTTATGTCTCTTAAAATTGTTTTATGTTATTTCAAATTTTTTAAATTGTCTTTTCTTTTTCCTATAAAATGTGGGAAATGAATAATAAACTCTTTTATGAATTTATATTGTCAATCAAATTTCTATATCAGCCATGTTGAAAAAATACGAATGTCTTATTCTGTACTCTTGAGTCTTTGATTTATCAGGAGGCAAATAGTATGCTTTTTCATTAAGCATCTTGAATGATGGTTGGTCATTACATTGATTAGAATTCCTAATTTGTTCAATGTTTTTGTCATTACCATATTGTTCTCCTTGGCTCTGTTTACTTGTCTCTCCTTCACACTTTACAAGTCTTCCCATTATTTTCTCAAACCTTCTTCCATTATTTATTGAAATACAATACCATTCTATCATATTTCCATCACATTACTTTCAGCCATTCCCCAATTTGTGGGCTTGCCTTCAAATTTCTATCCCTAGCCACATTAAAAAGGTATATAATATAATTTAAAATATGTATGCAAATACATATATGTGATATATAATATCTTTATGTATATGACTATCACTCCCTTCCTCTGGCCTCCCTCTCATTACCCCATTTTCCCACAGTAAGGCCAGCTACATCTCTCACTATGAGTTCTAAGGGGGTAGTATCCTTTTTTATACTTTTTAAACTTTTACCTTATATCTTAGTACCAACACTAAGTAAAAAGTTCCAAGGCAGAAGAACAGTAAGGTCTAGGCAAAGTTGCCAAATTTGAATGCAGGACCTGTCTGTAGGTCTGGCTCTCTAACCATTGAAAAACCCAGCTGTCCTGGTATGATCCCTTAATAATAAAGTCTTCAGCCATCATATCAGTGTGTTATGTTTACCCTATTAGGTGATTAGGAACTGGTTACTTTAACACTATGAACATCAATTAGACTTTGGTAAGAGATATTTGCTTCAACAATATAGTAAGAAAAGAATTCCAAATATTACCCCAACACCTTTTCTCCTATTTCAACACAATCACAGGCAAGGATGAAAGGATGAGATCATACTTAACTTGGATTTGATCCACCAAATTTACTTACAAATCTCTCACTGAACAATGGAAGACTCTCTCTCTCTCTCTCTCTCTCTCTCTCTCTCTCTCTCTCTCTCTCTCTCTCTCTCTCTCTCTCTCTCTCTCTCTCTTTTTTTTTTCTTTTAAGCATAGCCCAGCCTGGACCCCAGGCCCCAGACTTTCTGTAAATGGCTAGAGCTTCTGAACTTTTAAAATGCACAAGGCCTGGCCATCTGCATTCTCTTTCACCTAAAAGAAGACAAAAAAGACACAAAATGACAAAAGTCACAGCATGGCATGTACTCCCAACTTTAGCTCAAATCCAGGTAAGACATGATCTCAGAGCCCTATGGCAACTGGCCATCCTCACACACTCTACAGGAAGGGAAGGGCCTGGACCATGTTTCCCATTGGATACTTTTGAGTATACCCCAGTTCTACAGCCCATCAAAAAGGCTCCTCTTCACCACATTGTCAGAGGACCCAAAACAAATACCTTGCAAATACTCCACAGCCTGCAGGGAGATCAACCTATGCCAGTTCATAGATGGGTCTGTTTGGTTGGCTTTCCATTATGATCACAATAAATGTTTCTGAAATAAGAAAAGTACCCCAAATGCCTAAGATTAACCACTATTTTATGATGGAAAATCCTTCATCAAGGGATTGAAACTACAGTTCTCAAAAGAAAAATTGTAAGTTATCATCAACTTTATTAAACATGATTGCAAATCATTAATAAAATTGTATGCATTAACAGAATGGGGGCTCTACCTCAAGAGGTAGCATTACAAAAGGTCAGAACTGCCAATTTTGGAGAGGATATATAAAAATTAGCACAATGAGTTGTTCTACCTTTGACATGGCATATCCATTTGGGAAAACAATTTGGAATTATAATTTTGAAAAAGTGACTTAAAATGTCTATGCCCTTTGAATATTTTACTCTCAAGCATACATTCCCAAGAAACAAAAAAACTAAAAAGGTCCCCCTGACATCTAAATATTCATTATACCCTTTATGTTGTTGGAGGCAATTAGGGGAAGAAGTGGTTAGCATGCCGGGCATGGTGTCAGAAGACACAAGTTCAGATCTAGTTTCAATTACTCATATCCTGGGCAAATCGCTTAAATGTTATATTGTCTGTGTCTTGGTTCAAATTTGCTCAAATAAACTATGACAATATAACATTTAAATGAAGTAGCTTCTGGGAATTTTTTAAGGTTTGCAATCCTAACCTTATGAAGTAGGTTCTGAGAATTTCTAAGGTTTACAGCACCGAGCGGGCAACCTGGACAGAGCTACAAAGACTCCACATATTGCTCTAGCCTTCCAGGAGGTTTTGGCCTCAGGACATATCCAGTAGAACCCAGCTGAATTTAATCCCATCAAAAGTCTTCAGAGGTCAGGGAAGTCCAAACTCCAAGATCCCTTCCTCACAGACTTCTGGACTTTAATATAAAGAGGGAAACAATAAGTAAATTAGGTGAACACAGAATAGTATACCTGGTAGACCTTTTGGAAGGGAAAGATTTTAAAACCAAGCAGGACATAGAAAGAGTCACAAAATATAAAATAAATAATTTTGTCTACATCAAATTAAAAAGTTTTTGTACAAAGAAAACCAATGTAACTAAAATCAGAAGGGTAACAACAAACTGGGAAACAATCTTCATAAAAACTCTGACAAAGGTTTAATTACTCAAATTTACAAAGAGCTAAATCAATTGTACAAAAACCCAAGCCATTCTCCAATTGATGAATGGGCAAGGGACATGAACAGGCAGTTCTCAGCCAAAGAAATCAAAACTATTAATAAGCACATGAAAAAGTGTTCTACATCTCTTATAATCAGAGAGATGCAAATCAAAACAACTCTGAGGTATCACGTCACACCTAGCTGATTGGCTAACAAAACAGCTATGAAAAATAGTGAATGCTGGAGTGGATGTGGCAAAGTAGGTACACAAATTCATTGCTGGTGGAGTTGAGAATTAATGCAACCATTCTGGAGGGCAATTTGGAACTATGCCCAAAGGGCGATAAAAGAATGTCTGCCCTGTGATCCAGCCATAGCACTACTGGGCTTGTACCCCAAAGAGATAATAAGGAAAAAGACTTGTACAAGAATATTCATAGCTGCACTCTTTGTGGTGGCCAAAAATTGGAAAATGAAGGGATGCCCTTCAATTGGGGAATGGCTGAACAAATTGTGGTATATGTTGGTGATGGAATACTATTGTGCTAAAAGGAATAATAAAGTGGAGGAATTCCATAGAGACTGGAACAACCTCCAGGAAGTGATGCAGAAGGAAAGGAGCAGAACCAGGAGAACATTGTACACAGAGACTGATACATTGTGGTACAATCGAAGGTAATGGACTTCTCCATTAGTGGAGATGCAATGTCCCTGAACAATCTGCAGGGATCTAAAAAACACTATCCACAAGCAGAAGATAAACTGTGGGTGTAAAAATACCGATGAAAAGCAACTGCTTGGCTACAGGGGTGGAGCGGATATGACTGAGGAGAGACTCTAAATGAACACTCTAATGCAAATACCAACCACATGGAAATTGGTTTGAATCAAGAACACATGTGATACCCAGTGGAATTGCGTGTTGGCTGTGGGAGAGGTGGTGGGAGTGGGGGAGGGAAGAAAAGAAAATGATCTTTGTTTCCAATGAATAATGTTTGGAAATGACCAAATAAAAATTAAAAAATAAATAAAAATAAAACCCTTTTCTCTCCCTACTCAAGTTTGGGAGAACTCAAGCTTTGGCATCCTGAGTCCCTTGCTAGTCAAGTTGACTGACCCTGGGTTTGGCCCCTTGGCCACAGTTCAGAAACAGGGCAACAGGAGCTGAGGTAAAGCCTGACAGAATCAAAATGCCTTTTTTCAGGTTTCTCTTCCCTCAGTCCCTTCAATTGAGAAGTGTTGGGGGGAAATTTTCTGTCACAAGCAGGAAAAAGTGGGTAACCCTCAGGATAAAGTCTTATTCCATCTTCTCTCTTCAGCTTCTCCCCACTGAAAGACCAATTGCTCTTCTGAAGATAACCTTCTCTTCCTCAAGATTCCAACCTCCTGCTCCTGGTGCCCCTTCCCCAATGAAGTGATCAGATCCACACACTCTTCAGCCTGGCACTTTTTGTTTAGTGCCTGCCTCTGTCACAAGATCTAATGTTTGGCATTTTAAGTGAAAAATTCAATTATTTAGTTTTTTATTTAAAATTATTCATCTAGTGTGTCATAGAATGATTGAAAATATTTCTTTATTCTGAACTTAAGCATTACATAAAGTGAGCATGTCTCAAAGTAGAAAAGTGGTTTGTATATAGAATTAAGAATCTCTACCATATGGAGCTAGAATTATTTTTATTGGTATATAATACATTCAAAATGTTTCTTTCAAATTTATCCTGTTTCTATGGTTTATAAAAAGGTTAATTCTGGGCTTCCTTCTGTTATCTTTTATGGAGATCCTAGGTTTTTTTTTTTTTATAAGAACCCAATATTTGATCAATTACCCCAAATCTATACCACTGAGTCTCCAATGTCTCTTAGACAGTACCATAATGTTTAGATGATCACTGCTTTTTAGTAGAGTTTAAGATCTGGTACTGGTAGGCTCCCACCATTCACATTTTTCCCCCATTAGTCCCCTTGATATTCCTTTGTACTTCCAGATGAATTTTGTAATTATTTTTTCGAGTTCAATAAAATAGTTTTTTTGGTAGTTTTATTAATATGGTACTGAAAAAGTAAATTAATTTTTAGGTAGGAAGTATCATTTTATTATGTTAATTCATCCTAGCCATGAGTCATTGTACTTTCCCAATTATTTAGATCTAGTTTTAATTGTGTGTTTTGTAATTGGGTTCATATAATTCCTGCTTGTCTTGGCAAGTAGATTGCTAAATATTTTATATTGTCTAGGGCAATTAAAATGAAATTTCTTTTTCTAAGTCTTGCTGCTGAATTGTTGTTGGAAATATGGCTGGCAGAGGGTTTCTCCCACTCCCATCTTCTGTGCTAGTTTTGTTGATTTCAGAATCTTAGCAGTAGATAGAAAGCAAACAAGAACAGTTCTAACTTTCAGAAACTGGTTGGGCCTGTGTCTTTGGGCTGAATTGAGAAGAGGCACTCAGAATCAGGACTGGGAAGCCAACACTCCTCCCACCTCCAACACCAGGAAGGAAGTAACAACCAGGCAGGAATAAGGGCTAGTCACAAGACCCAACTGCCACTCCCAGTTGCCCCTTCCCCCACCAACTATCAGTCTTGTTTCCTTTCCAAATAGCCTTCTTACCCTTCCCCCTAACTTTTTGATTTTAGTCAGTCTCTCTCTTTTCCCCTCCCTAATGTTACTCCCTTTCCAATGTTCTCCCCTCTTATTTATTCCCCTCTTACTATAGTGCCTTTTAAATGACCCCCCAACCTCTCCCTCTCTTGTGTAGCTCCCCTCACCACATGCCCATTTATTATCCTTCTACTTCTCCATAGGAAACAATACAATTCTCTGCCCCCAATGGATCTGATTGTTCTCTCTCTGAGTCAATTTCAGTGTGTGTAAGATTTAAGTATTACATGTTGCCAAACTCTTCCATTCTTCCATTGAATTGATCTTCTCCCCCTCCCCCATGAGCTTCTTTATGAAAAATATATTTACCCCATTTTATCTCTTTTCCCATTTCTCTTAGTATTAACCTATGTTTACACCTAGTTTTTTAAATACATTTTGACATATCATCCTATACAGTTTGTCACTGTACCCTCTTTCTAGCTAACCTGATGAAAATAACATTTTTTAAGAGTTATCAATATCTTTTCTTATAGAAATACAAATCATTTTTACCTCATTGGGTCCCTCAAAAAGTTTGGTTTTCTTTCTTTTTTCTTTCTTACCTTTTGGTGATTCTCTTGAGTTCTGTTTTGGGGTATGAAATTTTCTGTATAAGTCAGGTCTTTCCTTTAGGAATGCTTGGAAGTCTTTTTAAAATTAAATTACCAAAATTTCCAGTGCATGACTATAATCAATATTGCTGGGTAGTTGATTCTTGGTTATAGACCCAGGTTCCTCATATTCTGTAATATCATATTTTTTGCCTTGCAGTCCATCAGAGTGGATGCAGCCAGTTCCTGTGTTATCCTAACTGTGCATCCATGATATCTGAATGGTTTCTTTGTAGCATCTTTTCCTTAATCTGGAAGTTCTTGAACTTGGCTATAACATTCCTTGGTGTTGTCAATTAGCTATTAAATGCAGCAGGTGGTCTGTGGATTCTTTCAATCTCTACTTTATCCTCTTGTTCAAGAATGCCTGAGCAGTTTTCTTGAATAATTTCCTGTAGAATGATATCCAGACTTTTTTCTTTGGTCATGATTTTCTGGTAGTCCAATGTTTCTTAAATTGTCTCTTCTGGATCTATTTTTTAGGTCTTTTTTCCCAACGATCCCTTTTTCTTCTGCAGAGAACTGGAATTAAAAAATGAAGAGATGGAATTGAAAAGAATAATAGAAGAAGAAGGTCAGAAATATAAAAAAGACCTCAAGGAAATTGATGAAAGTGTGAGAGTACAGTTCATATATATATATATCACATATATATATATATGTGAACTGTATCTATGATTAAAAACCCAGTGTCTGGCTCAAATATTTTCCCTCTTCTTTGTGAATAAAATCTAAATTCTGTGACTTCCAAACTGAAACCAGAGGGTTCTACAATTAATATCCAGCGTACCTTGAAATAAATCTTATTATATATACATATATGCATATAAATCTCATATACTCACAGCTTAGCAAAGGACCAGACACATAAAAAGCATTTAATAAAGGTCATTTTTTTCTTTCTATATACACATGACAAGATGTATAAATATATACATACACACATTTATATATG
Organism: Monodelphis domestica; assembly: GCF_027887165.1. Taxonomy (NCBI): domain Eukaryota; kingdom Metazoa; phylum Chordata; class Mammalia; order Didelphimorphia; family Didelphidae; genus Monodelphis; species Monodelphis domestica. Next base: position 34,696,278 of record NC_077230.1, read on the forward strand.
TGTCTCTGTGTGTGTAACTTACATCTATATATACACCTCTATCAAAGAAGAGGATACTTTTTTTATCAAACCTCTCCTAACATCATTCTAACTGCAAATGGTCTGGTCCCTGTAATTTCCCAGTTCTTATGGCACTTTCACTAATTTTGTCTTTGAACATCTTTACTAGTCCATTCTACAAAATTATAATCTCCCTGGAGACAGAATCTGTCTTTTCCCTTTCATATACAATACTACACACAGAGAGTGGTTTCATTTTATAATATTAAGAAGGAAGACCTACAATGAAGTCCTCCTTCTAATGTCCATCCTGGATGTCTAAACCTCACCAAGTCGGTAACATCTTAGTGCTCTGGGAAACTCTCTGCAACTAGAGAGCAATGGAAGTGACACTTTCCTTGAAAAAGTTAATTCTTCACTGGGAGATCTTTTCACCTTGAATTCTATCCCTAACCTCATCTACTATGACTATTCCTATCCCCTTTCCCTTTCCCATCCCCATTTCGACCTCTATACGAATGTCTATCCCTATCCCTAACTTCATGTTAATCCTTAAATCTATTTTGATTATTATTCCCTGACAACCTATTCATGGAATTTGTGTATAAGTATTTTTCATGTATAGTATTAAGGGGTTAATTGGAGAGCAGAGAGGCCAGATAAGTGGCTAGCAGGTACAAATGAGTTATTTATGGAATAGTTATGAATGCTGGAGAAAAAAAGGATTGAATAAATTGAAATTAATAGAATTATTATGGTTGCACAAATTTCAGACTAACAACTTGATAGAGAAACTTAAAAAATACATGAACATATCTGAAGTGAATATCCGAAATCAGCCTGAGGAGACAGTAAAAGAAGATATAACAACAGGGCAATTATTGGCCGCAGAGGATATCAGTTTAGGTAAGAGTTTGATTCTTGATTAGGCTGAAAGGAATCAATTAGTGTCAAGAAAAGAGGCAGCAGAGGTTATAATGTAAATATGGAATTTTCGCTGATAAACATTCTGTAGGTCTATTAACACAAATATTTTTAATTTTTTAATTGTACAATTTTAATTTTAAATTAAAAAATTTTTTAAAATTAAAAAAAATTTAAATGTTACATGGAGAAACAATTTTTGACAAGTTTTTTTTTTTTTACCGTTTTAAAATTGAGATTTGCTACTTACCCTCCTCCCGCTCCCAGACAAGATTGATTAATAGGAGAGAGGAGGATATACCCATACTTTCATGTTATACATACTTCCATATTATTTCTGTCCATAGATGATAGAAGACACCTATCACTCTTACAATATAAATCTCATGAAGTTTATATTATAGGAGCAGATGTCAGGTTTTGATCTGTCCTTAGCTTCTAAAATTCTGTCTTTGGCTATAGACACTATTTTCTTCATGTTTTGTATTCTTATAAATTTGACTTGGTTCTCTATATATTTGAGAAATGAGGCTTTAGTCAGATACTTTATATAACCCCCCCATTGGTTGTTTCCTAGATTTCTTGTTTTCTTTCTCATTGGTTTTATTTCAGTAATATCTTTTAAATTTAATTAAATTAAAATACTTTTTAAAATTAAGTAAGCCATGATTTATATATTTGATTTTTTTTCACAAAACCAAATTTTTTTCTTATTTGTTAGTTCTATAGTTTTATTTCAATTTATTCATATCTCCCTTGATTTTCAGGATTTCAAAATTGCCGTTTAATTATGGGTTTTTAATTTGTTCTTTTATAGTTTTTTTACGTGCCTAATCAATTAATTGATGTTCTGTTTCTCTATTTTATTAATATAAGCTATGAGATATGAATTTCCTTCTAAGTAGTGCTTGGCTACATCCCATAAATTTTGTTTGCATTCCATAAATGTTGTTAATGAAATTGTTATTTGTTTCTATGATTTAATCTTTGATCCATTTGCTCTTTAGGAAAAGATTGTTTCTAATTCTAAAAATTAGTTCCTAATTTATTTTTAGTCTTCTGCATTTTGTGTCACTTTTCTAGCATTCTGGTCTGAAAAGTATGGATTTAATATTTCTGTTTCTTAACATTTGGATGTGAGGCTTTTATGACCACTTATGTGGTTGATTTTTGTGAAAGTCACACATATTGCTGAGAAAAAGTGCTTTCCTTTCTATTTCCCTTCAGTTTTCTCCAGAGGTCTATCATGTCTGGGTTTTCTAAAGTTCTCTTTACCTTCTTAACTTCTTTCTTGTTTAATTTCTGGTTGGATTTATCTACTTTTGAGAGGGGAACTTTGAGATATTCCCCACTAGTAATATTTTTATTTTATTTTTCCTTCTGTAACTTCTTTAATTCTTCCTTTATGAATATGGATGCTATGCCATTTGATGCATAAATGTTTAATAATGATATTGTTTTCATTATCTATCAAACCTTTTATCATTATGTACTTTCTTTCCTTATTTCCTTTGATCAGATCAGTCTTTGCTTTTGATTTGTCTGAAATCAGATTTGCTATCCTGGCTTTTATTACTTTATTTGAGGCATAGTATATGCTACTGGAGCCTCTTTTATTCTCTGTGTGTTGTCTCCATGTTTTAAATGTGTTTCTTGTGGTCAGAATAATGTGGTGTTCTGGTTTTTTTAAACAACTCTGCTATCCTTTTCTGTTTCATGTGTAAATTCAGCCCATTCATGAATCCACATAATCATTACTAATTGTGTTTTCATGCATCTTATTTTCCCTGTTTATTTTTCTCTTTCTCTCTTCTTAGCCTTTCCATGTTCATAGATGTTTTGTTATTGACTATCACCTCCCCCAATTCAACCCTCCTTTTTTGTTCACCCTCAACCCCTTATTCTCTCTAACCTCCTACTTCCCTATAGGGTAAGATAAGTTTCTACAGATGAATATGGCTGTTATTTCCTTTTTGAGCTAGTTCTGATGAGAGTAAGGTCCAATCAGAGTTAAAGCACATCTCCTCCACTGGATTTGCTGTTTATGTGCCTGTTAATGAGAAATAGTTTGCCTCCTTCTAGATCTCCTTTTCTCTCTTCTCCATTTATTCTTCTTTCCCATTCCCTCCCATTTAATATCATCCCATCTTATTTAGCTTCCTTTCTTTGATGCATACCCCTTTTATTGCTCCAATATTAAGTATTTTAGATACTTTAATCTTAAGTATTATTTTCAATATTAAGTATTTTAGATTCTTTAGCTTTAGCTTGCCTTTGAAATATTATAGATGTCTTAATTATTTCAATGATCATCTTGCCAGGTATGAATGAACTCAATTCAACTTTCGCAAAACTATCAAGTATTATTCCTCTCTTGAGTTTTGAATTTAGTCATCAAATTTTGTTTTCAACTTTTTTGCATGAGAAAAGTCCAAATTTCTCTATTTCATTAAAGAGCAGTTGCTACCTTTTGGAAGTTTAATCTTGGTTTTACTCGGTGTATAATTCTAGGTTGCAGTCCTTTGAATCTTTGCTTTTCAGAATGTCATATTCTGTGCCTTCCAGTCCTTTAATGTAAAAACTGCTATGTCCTGGAGAATCCTGACTATGGCTCCTCAATATTTAAAATGTTTCCTTCTGGCAGCTTCTACTACTTTTTCTGTGGCCTGAGAGTTCTGGAATTTGGTTATAGTAGTACTGGGGTATTTTATTTTGGGTTCTCTTTCAGGAAGAGATTGGTGGATTCTCTCTATTTCTATTTCCCCCTCTTGTTTGAGGATATCGTAATATTCCCTGAGGACTTCTTAAAATATGGAATTCAGGATTTTCTATTGATCATGGTTTTCAGGTATTCTGATGATCTTCAGATGATTTCTCCTGGGTCTATTTTCTAGGCTGGTCATATTTACAATTGAAGTATTTCAGACTTTCTTCTATTTTTTTTTTAATTTTGGATTTTGTTTTATTGTTTCTTGCTTATGGTTTCATTAACTTCTATCAGTCCAATTCTAATTTTAAGGAGTTTTCTTCCTTGAGTTCTTGGGTTCCTTTTCCACTTGACTGTCTTTTCTTTAAAGGGTTGTTTCCTTCAGGTTCTGTTTTGTTTGTTTTGGTTTGGGGTTTGTTTTTTTGTTTTGTTTGTTTGTTTGTTGTTGTTGTTGTTGTTTAGTCTCTATTCCCATTTGGTGGATTCAATTAATTAGGAAGTTTTTTTCTTCAATGATTTTTTTCCCCCAGCTGTTGAGTTTTTCAATTAATTCCCTTATATATTTTAACTTCTTCCAGGGATTCTTTTTAAGATCTAAACTCCTTGCCCACTTTCTTTTGAGGCTTCACATGTTTCCTTTATGGCATTGTTGTCCTCTTCTGAGCCCATATATTGATCTTCCTTGTCACTAAAGTACATTTCCCAGGTCAGTTTTTTTCTTTTTTTACTTGTTTTTCCATTTTTTTTCTTTCCTTTGTAACCATATTTATCTTTTGAGATCCTTCTCTGTTCCTGGAGTAAAAGGGTATATTGTTCTAAGATTACAGAGTACTCTTCTCTGGTATTTGGTGTAGGACTAGCTGCCCTTGTTCCTCGTGGTTTGTCTGTCAAGGAGACAGCAGTACTGGCATGTTCTGGGGAGGTTGGCAACTGTTTCATCCAATTATATTTAGCATAATGATTTACCAGTTCCCCCATTGTTTTGTGGGTTAGTCTGGTCCCCACTATGTTGCTTCACTGCCCCTACCAAGTAGCCTGGGTGGAGAAGGCTCCCTGTTTTGATTTCTACTGCCCAAGGCTTTCCCCCACCACATGTAAGTAAGCAAATTACTTCACTGTAGTTCTAGTTCCCCCTTCTTGCATCCCTGTAACCTCAAGATTCTTTTGCCATTTGGAAGTGGATAGTTCATTGTTAATTCTAGTTCCATCTTTACTCCTTTGGAGTCCCAAGGCTCTGATGTCACATGAGAGTTTGAAGGTTCCTTACCTTCTCTACCTGTATAGAGTGACCCCAGCTGGGTTCCAAGATCTGCCAGTACTATCAGATTGCTCTCTTCTCTTACCTACAGTGAGATGTTGCTCCAACTTTTCTTTGTTTTGAGGCAATTTGTTTTGTTTTGTTTTTGCATTGAGGAAATGGAGTGCCTTTTCTTCCTACATCTTATCTTTCAGCATGCAACTTTTGTCTTCATGCAAAATCTAAATAAAAGTGAAGAGGGCAGTTCTAAAGAGAGGAAGCTGCTGAGGTATCTATACACATAAATGTACATATACACATATGTACACATATATACATCCATATATACATATACATATACATATCTATATGTCTGTACGTATATGCATGTGTGAGCATAGAATGCCTTCCGCATTTTAAAGATTTTTTTCATAGACATTGAAAATGTTTTTTTTCACCAAGAACTCCTTGATAGCAGAGATTGACTTCTTTGTCTTTTTCTGTATCCTTGGTGCTGTACCTGGAACACTTGAGGCACTTACTAATGATTGTTGACTTATTCAAAACCTAGGATTTGTTTTTTTAAGATATATTATCTATAAAAAGAAGAATGTGCATTTTTCAAAGACTTTCAAGTTTTTGAACTATAACACTCAAGGATGAGATAGAACACTTTATCATCCCTATTACTACAAGAGGAAACTAAGAATCAGAGCTGATGATTACCTTTGGCTTATATGTTTCTGTGCCAAGAATAATCCCATGTGTCTTACCACAAAGTTTATATTCTGCCTGATTATAAGTAAATTTTCTGGGAAAAAGAAACATATAGACATACACACACACATACATACAAAACACAAATACACATACAAATCGTATCTAGGCTGGTGAAAAAACTGAAGCTAGTGAGTGGGGAAAAGATTGCAAAAACAGAAAATTACTCATAAATATATAAATTACCTATCCTTAAGATCAACGCTGCCATACTCTTAAGAGATGTGCATTATACAATGTCACATGTATCTGATTTCTTTTAATGTAAAATACTCTCTGTAAGGCTTATTATCTTGTTTTATCTTCATGACAATTCTGTGGAGGAGGTTACATAAATATCATTTTCCAGATTTTACGGAAAACAAAAACAGGAAGATTCTGGAAATAAGACAGTACTTGTTCAAGTACACCCAGCTCGTAAATGGACAAGCCAAGATTCTGTAGAAAGAATGCATTGTCACTTTAAAGATATATTACAGAATCCAAATTGTAAGAAGGAATGGAATACATTCTCTCCCTAGTTAATCTGTGTCACCCTAAGATTTTATTAAGTGTGGGACTCACTCTAATTCCCTACTTAAAATGAATGTGTAAACTCTAGCTTGAGTCTCTAGCTGCCTTTCTAATGAGACTCACCATCACCTTTGTCAGAGTTATGCAGAAAGTGAGGCAGGTCAAGATTCTTTTGAGAAAAATGAGGTGGGGGGAGGATTCATTCTATTTCGCCTTCTGCGGATTTGACTATACCATTTACTAGCTGTTTGGAACTTTGAACAACTTACTTAACTACTCATGTTCTTTAAATCTCATATGAAAAGTAGTACTGTGAGAACACCAATCTGACCTTTCGGTGTACATAGTTTCAAAGGAGAAATGCTTGGAAAAAATATTGGACAAATTAAATAAAGAAGTATTATATATACATTTACATATACATATACATATACATATACACATATTCGGAAAAGAACGAGTTCTACATACCAACTAGTGAAGTTTCCAAAGAATACAGTTCTTTCAGAACAAAAATGACAAAATAGAGAAAAGAGAAATGGATCCTATTTTGACTCTGGCAAAGGCTTAAAAGTACAGGTGAATTTGGAACAACGAATGCCCAGGTGCCAAGAAGAGGAAAAGATCATGAAAAAGTGGTTGTAATGGAACAGAGAGGATATTATGGAACAGAGATGATGTTATAAGCATCAGTGTTTGATATTAATAAACATTTTAATCACTGACATAGATAAAAAATAGATTCCATATGAAATTTGCAAATAATTTGTTTTAGCTATAATTTTCCCAAACCTAGTACTATGGAAAATATATTTTTGAATGTTTTAAATGAATATTATTTTAGATATATCTGTATCTATCTCTTTCGATCTATATGACTGTCCATCTAAATTTAACTGTTGGCAAATAAGTTAGAGATGGCTTCCTTTCTTAGCTATAGATGTTAGTCAACCTATATAGATGTTAGACAACCTATCTATATAGAAGGTTCATTAGAAATCACTTTCTTGGGTGTCATCATTTACCTGAATTTGTCTGGTATTGTGAATATGACAACTTTTGGAGCATCATTGCCATTGCTAACAGTAGGCAATCTGGTTCAGCCTTTTGAGTCTGGGGTGAATGAGTCACAGTGGGAAAGTGGATGATGCACTTCAGGGGCTGTTATTTTTTTGGCTGCTGAGTACCATTATTATGGTGATATGTTCAGTTGGTGTTCAGGGAGGGTTAGGACCTCTACTGTGAGAGCTTGCTGAATGCTTTTCAGGGCTGCTTATCCCCGTTTGGTGTCTACCTCTTTCCCAGCTCTTACCTGTGGCTCCAAGCTATAGTTTTCAGCAGCAGCCTGTTAAAACTGTCCAGGCAGATGGGTTAAGCTTGGGTTTATGTCTAACCCTAGCCTTGTGAAGACCTCTCCTGCGAGAACAGATGGATGAGGCAAAATTTGTTTCAGTAGCCATGAAGGTGGCTGAAGCAAACACTTTCGAGTGCTTAAAACTTGGACGGCTATTAGAGACACTGACATCATTCGGGTGCATTTTCAGTCATCCTGACTTTTGTCTTGCCACAGGATTTAGATGACTCTGGAAGAAAGAGTGAGGCTGACAACTCTGGGCAACTCACTTAAATCCAATTCACATATAAGTTAAGATATTACCCTGTGATGTCACTGGTATTCTTTGAAATGAAGGATCACCACCACCACCACCAATTGATGGAACATATTTTTTATTGACTGAATCATCCTTTTATCTTCTTAAATCCAGCTTTGTTTTAAACTGCCCTTGCAGCTGGCTAATATTTTCTTATAAATTCCAGATGATCAGTTTATGAGGAAGCTCAAAAATTATCTATTTAATCCACTCATTTTGTAGGTGAGGAAAATGAAGCCCAGAGAATACATATAGATGACTAGCTCCCCTGCTAAGACTTCAAGTGTCTTGCCTCTAAATCCAATGCTCTATGTTCTTACCTATGCATGATAATATAGAGGGTCATTAGCAATAGGAATCAATTAAAGGTTGCTGTTGCCTCTGTTTAAACCTAGGAAGAAACTTATACTGTTCTACTCATTGAATTATTCATATTCTTAGATATCACAATTAAAAAAGAACAAGTAGAAGAATTACTAGAACAAGAGATCAGCAGTGGCAAACCTGCAATGGGAAAAGCTCCAATGCAGTTTTCCTGGTTTTGGTAAGAGATATGCTTTTTATAAATGGATAACAAAATTCTTAACAGACAAAATGATTTATTTTCTGCTGGATTTTACCCCATTGGCTACCATTTTGCAGTGTTTTTCCTTTATATAAAAGAACCTCATTATTTCTATATGGTTTCTCAGTTGTTCACATCTTCCTCAAATGGACTCTGGCATAGAGGTATCTAACTCACAGCCTATGGAGTGGCCCCAAGAGATCCATTTCTTTTTGAGTTTGATAACACCAACATAGAGGAAAAAATATAGGACATAGAGTGTATCTAGGGTCAAATTAGAGCTTTGTCACTTCAACTTGTGTGATTGAGGTTATGTGATTTCTGATCAATACGTTTGAGATTTCTCATCTATATAAAATGAGGGGATGGCACAAGTTGACATCCAGTGTTACTTTCAAATCTACATCAGGGAAACTTCAACTCCTTACAAGACAAATCATGTATTAGTTGTGTTTAATGTAGAGGAGGAAGCGGTAGAGAGATGATGATACCATGCCACATGCACAAAACTTTTAACTTAATTGACTTCCATTTCTTGTTTGTTTCTTTTTTTTAACATAAAAGTCAGGTTAGGTTATACCTATTCTCTTCGATATATGCCAACATAGACATGTGCCCCATAAAAAACCAAAGTTCCTTTAACATATGGCTTTATCTTTCTTATGGAATTGAAATTTATGAATTTTTATAGTGTGTTTCTCTTTAGGTAACTTTTTGCATCATAATAGAATATATTTTATGCTTTAATTATTTCCCTCTCAAATCTTGGATGATTCTAGCAATGTCCAAGGATACAATTGGAGGAACTTCTTTTGTTTTAAAAAACATGATAAACAAGTAAAGAATGTGCGCAAGCAGGAAGAAACTGACCTAAAGGTAAATTTTCATTATGTGAAATTTGTCATAAAGATTTATGTGCTTATCTCCATTTTATTTTACTAGGGAATGAGCTTTTAACATAATCTCTAAGACCCTTTCGCAGTTTTCACTGTCAAGGGTTATATTAGCATAGGCCAATCTAAGCTTTTAAATATTGTCTCTCTTGATCTCTAGCTATTTGATGACGCCTCTGCTTCTTTTATACCCCAAAGCTGCTGGTGTCTGACTGGACAGAAACTCAAGTTGGCCATTGGTTAAAGAGTATTGGAATGAAAAAATATATCCTGAAATTTGATTATAAAAGAGTAAGCAGTCAAGAACTTCTTGAATTAGACAATGATGCATTAAAAGTAAGCTTCAGAATTGGCTTTTTATATATGCTACATACAATTATATATTAACTTATTTTATGGTGGGCATTGGATGAAAAACAGTACAAATAATGGGATTCCTATATATGGCCCATTTGACAACCTTATGGTTTTAAGGAAAACATGTTAACTACCTTTTTGAATGTAGTTTCAAGAAATGTTTTTTAATGTGATTTGCTCCCCCTTTTTTTTAGTATTCCTGCCATATGGTCATTCCTTTTTATTTCTATTTATTCATTGAAACCTTATGCCTTCTGTCTTAGAATATATAACATGTAAATTTCCAAAGAAAAAGAATTTTAAGGGGTGGGCAATGTGAGGCAAGTGACTGTCTCAGCATCATACTTCTAGGGGGTCACATTTGAAACCAGGACCTCTTTTCTCTAGGTCTGGTTCTTAATCTATTGAGCCAGCATTCTTTTTTTTTTTTAAGAATTCTATGTATTTTTTTTTAAAATATATTTTATTTGATCATTTCCAAGCATTATTTGTTAAAGACATAGATCATTTTCTTTTCCTCCCGGCCACCCCCACCCACCATAGCCAACGCGTAAGTCCACTGGGCATTAGATGTTTTCTTGATTTGAACCCATTGCTTTGTTGATAGTATTTGCATTAGAGTGTTCATTTAGAGTCTATCCTCTGTCATGTCCCCTCAACCTCTGTATTCAGGCAGTTGCTTTTTCTCGGTATTTCCACTCCCATAGTTTATCCTTTGCTTATGAATGGTGTTTTTTTCTCCTGGATCCCTGCAAGTTGTTCAGGGACATTACACCGCCACTAATGGAGAAGTCCATTACGTTCGATGATACCACAGTGTATTAGTCTCTGTGTACAATGTTCTCCTGGTTCTGCTCCTCTTGTTCTGCATCACTTCCTGGAGGTTGTTCCAGTCTCCATGGAACTTCTCCACTTTATTATTCCTTTTAGCACAATAGTACTCCATCACCAACATATACCACAGTTTGTTCAGCCATTCCCCAATTGATGGGCATCCCCTCGTTTTCCAGTTTGGGGCCACCACAAAGAGCGCAGCTATGAATATTTTTGTACAAGTCTTTTTGTCCATTATCTCTTTGGGGTACAGACCCAGCAGTGCTATGGCTGGGTCAAAGGGTAGATATTCTTTTGTCGCCCTTTGGGCATAGTTCCAAATTGCCCTCCAGAATGGTTGGATCAATTCACAACTCCACCAGCAATGAATTAATGTCCCTACTTTGCCACATCCCCTCCAGCATTCATTACTTTCCTTTGCTGTTATGTTAGCCAATCTGCTAGGTGTGAGGTGATACCTCAGAGTTGTTTTGATTTGCATCTCTCTGATTATAAGAGATGTAGAACACTTCTTCATGTGCTTGTTGATAGTTTTGATTTCTTCATCTGAGAACTGCCTATCCATTTCCCTTGCCCATTTATCAATTGGAGAATGGCTTGATTTTTTGTACAATTGATTTAGCTCATTATAAATATGAGTAATTAAACCTTTGTCAGAGGTTTCTATGAAGATTTTTTCCCAATTTGTTGTTTCCCTTCTGATTTTAGTTATATTGGTTTTGTTTGTACAAAAGCTTTTTAGTTTGATGTAGTCAAAATTATTTATTTTACATTTTGTGATTCTTTCTATATCTTGCTTGGTTTTAAAGCCTTTCCCCTCCCAAAGGTCTGACATATATACTATTCTGTGTTTACCCAATTTACTAATGGTTTCCTTCTTTATGTTTAAGTCACTCACCCATTTTGAATTTATCTTGGTGTAGGGTGTGAGGTGTTGATCTATTCCTAGTCTCTCCCACACTGTCTTCCAATTTTCCCAGCAGTTTTTATTGAATAGTGAATTTTTGTCCCAAAAGCTGGGATCTTTGGGTTTATCGTATACTGTCTTGCTGAGGTCGCTTTCCCCCAGTCTATTCCACTGATCTTCCTTTCTGTTTCTTAGCCAGTACCAAATTGTTTTGATGACTGCTGCTTTGTAATATAGTTTTAGGTCAGGGACTGCAAGGCCCCCATCATATGTGTTTTTTTTTCATTATTTCCCTGGATATCCTTGATCTTTTGTTCTTCCAAATGAACTTTGTTATGGTTTTTCTAAATCAGTGAAGAAGTATTTTGGTAGTTCAATGGGTATGGCACTAAATAGATAAATAAGTTTGGGTAGGATGGTCATTTTTATTATATTGGCTCGTCCTATCCATGAGCAGTTAATGTTTTTCCATTTGTTCAAGTCTAGTTTTAGTTGTGTGGTGAGTGTTTTGTAGTTGTGTTCATATAGTTCCTGTGTTTGTCTTGGGAGGTAGATTCCTAGGTATTTTATTTTGTCTAAGGTGATTTTGAATGGGATTTCTCTTTCTAGTTCTTGCTGCTGAGCTGTGTTGGAGATATATAGAAAAGCTGATGATTTATGTGGGTTTATTTTGTATCCTGCAACTTTGCTAAAGTTGTTGATTATTTCAATTAGCTTTTTGGTTGAATCTCTAGGATTCTTTAAGTAGACCATCATGTCATCCGCAAAGAGTGATAACTTGGTCTCCTCCTTGCCTATTTTGATGCCTTCAATTCCTTTATCTTCTCTAATTGCTACTGCTAGTGTTTCTAGTACAATGTCAAATAGTAGAGGTGATAATGGGCATCCTTGTTTCACTCCTGATCTTATTGGGAATGCATCTAGTTTATCCCTATTGCAGATGATATTAGCTGTTGGTTTTAGATATATACTGTTTATTATTTTTAGGAATGACCCTTCTATTCCTATGCTTTCTAGTGTTTTTAATAGGAATGGGTGTTGTATTTTATCAAAGGCTTTTTCTGCATCTATTGAGATAATCATGTGGTTCTTGCTAGTTTGCTTGTTGATGTGGTCAATTATGTGGATGGTTTTCCTAATGTTGAACCAGCCCTGCATCCCTGGTATAAATCCTACTTGATCATGGTGAATGATCCTTCTGATCACTTGCTGGAGTCTTTTTGCTAGTATCCTATTTAAGATTTTTGCATCTATATTCATTAGGGAGATTGGCCTATAGTTTTCTTTCTCTGTTTTTGACCTGCCTGGTTTTGGAATCAGTACCATGTTTGTGTCGTAAAAGGAGTTTGGTAGAACTCCCTCTTTGCTTATTATGTCAAATAGTTTGTATAGTATTGGGATTAACTGTTCTCTGAATGTTTGATAGAATTCACAGGTGAATCCATCAGGCCCTGGGGATTTTTTCTTAGGAAGTTCGTTGATGGCTTGATGGATTTCAATTTCTGATATGGGATTATTTAAGAATTCTATTTCCTCTTCTGTTAGTCTAGGCAGTTTGTATTTTTGTATATATTCATCCATTTCTCCTAAATTGGTGTATTTATTGCCATATAATTGGGCAAAGTAATTTCTAATGATTGCCTTAATTTCCTCCTCATTGGAGGTGCTGTCCACCTTTTCATCTTTAATGCTGTGAATTTGCTTTTCTTCCTTCCTTTTTTTAATTAGATTGACCAATACTTTGTCTATTTTGTTTGTTTTTTCAAAGTACCAGCTTCTTGTCTTATTTATTAAATTAATAGTTCTATCACTTTCGATTTTATTAATTTCTCCCTTAATTTTTAGGATTTCTAATTTGGTTTTCTGCTGGGGGTTTTTAATTTGATCGCTTTCGAGTTTTTTCAATTGCATTTCCAAGTGATTGATCTCTGCTCTCCCTTGTTTGTTAATATAAGCTTTCAGGGATATGAATTTGCCTCTGATTACCGCTTTGGCTGCATCCCAAAAGGTTTGAAAGGATGTTTCGCCATTGTCATTTTCCTTGATGAAATTATTAATTGTTTCTATGATTTCTTCTTTAACTAAACGGTTTTGGAGTATCATATTGTTTAATTTCCAATTGGTTTTAGATTTGGTTTTCCATGTACCATTACTAATCATTATTTTTATTGCCTTGTGATCTGAGAAGGCTGCATTCATTATTTCTGCTTTTTTGCATTTGTGTGCTATGTTTCTGTGACCTAATGTATGGTCAATTTTTGTGAATGTGCCATGTGGTGCTGAGAAGAAGGTGTATTCCTTTTTATCCCTATTTATTTTTCTCCATATGTCTATTAATTCTAATTTTTCTAAGATTTCATTCACTTCTTTTACCTCTTTCTTATTTATTTTTTGATTTTATTTATCTAAATTTGATAATGGTTGGTTTAAGTCTCCCACTAGTATGGTTTTATTGTCTATTTCTTCCTTCAATTCTCCTAGTTTCTCCATTAGAAATTTGGGTGCTATATTATTTGGTGCATACATGTTGATTAATGATATTTCCTCGTTGTCTATAGTCCCTTTTAACAAAATATAATTACCTTCCCTATCCCTTTTGATCAGGTCTATTTTTGCATTGGCTTTATCAGATATCATGATTACCACTCCTGCCTTCTTTCTATCAGTTGAGGCCCAGAAGGTCTTACTCCATCCTTTAATTCTGACCTTGTGGGTGTCAACCCACCTCATGTGTGTTTCTTGAAGACAACATATGGTAGGGTTTTGGATTCTAATCCATTCTGCTATTCGTCTACGTTTTATGGGTGAGTTCATCCCATTCACGTTCAAAGTTATGACTGTCATTTGTGGACTCCCTGGCATTTTGATTGCCTTCCCTAATTCTAACCTTTTGTTCATCGGCTCTACCTTTTAGTCCAGTGATTTACTTTGAATCAGTCCCCTTGTCCCCTCCCTTGATGTTTCCCTTTTTAGTCCCTCCCTTTTTCTTCCCTCCCCCTCCCCCCTCTCTTTCCCTCCCTTTTTGTTCTCCCTCTCCCCCTCCCCCCTCTCTTTCCCTCCCTTTTTGTTCTCCCTCTCCCCCTACCCCCCTCGGTTTTCCCTTCTCCTTACCCTTGTTCGGTAAGATAGAATTCAAGATCCCAATGGATCTGGATGTTTTTCCCTCTCAGAGTTGATTTCCCTGAGATTGAGGTTTAAGTAAAAAAAAAAAAACCCTCTCTTCCTCTCCTTCTTATAGGAGTTTTCTTCCCCTCCCCTTCCCATGTGAATCTTTGTGTGAGAACGATTATTCTATTTGGTCTTTCTTTACCCCCTATTTATAAATTACATTTTCCCCACATATTAGTATACATAGATTGATATAAATGTAGTCCTTATAGAAGAGAGTTTGAGTAAAAGAAAATAACATTTTTCCCCTTTCCTTAATATTTACCTTTTCAGGTATTCCTTGCTCTTTGATTTTCGGTATCAAACTTTCCACAGAGCTCTGGTCTTTTCTTTGCAAAAAGTTGGAAGTCTTCTATTTTGTTGAATGCCCATACTTTCCCTTGGAAGTATATAGTCAGTTTTGCTGGGTAGCTGATTCTTGGTTGGAGACCCAGCTCTCTTGCCTTTCTGAAGATCATGCTCCATGCCTTACGATCATTCAGAGTAGAACTTGCAAGGTCTTGTGTGACCCTGATTGGCATTCCTTTATATCTAAATTGTCTTTTTCTGGCTTCCTGTAGGATTTTTTCTTTTGTTTGATAGCTTTGGAATTTGGCAATTACATTCCTGGGAGTTGTCTTTTGGGGGTTTAGTGTAGAAGGTGTTCTGTGAGCTCTGTCAGTGGCTGTATTGCCCCCTTGTTCTAGAATCTCTGGGCAATTTTCTTTGATTATATCTTGTATCACCATGTCCAGTTTGGTGTTTATTTCTGGCTTTTCTGGGAGTCCAATTATTCTTAAATTTTCTCTTCTCCCTCTATTTTCCAGATCTATCACCTTGTCGGTGAGATATTTTATGTTCTCTTCTAATTTCTTGGTGTTTTGGCTTTGCTTTATTAGTTCTTGCTTTAAAGCCTGGTTTTCTTTTACAGTTTGGTCAAACTGGTTTTGTAGATGCATGAATTTCTTTTGCATTATTTCCCACTTTTCCTCCCAGAGGGCTTCCATCTTTTTGGTCATTTCTGATTCAAATTCTTCATGGGTTTGTGGAGAGTTTCTATTTCCTTTGGAAGATTTTAGAGAATTTTCTTGTATATCTTCTTCTATCTGCTCTGTATTTTGTATTTTGGCTCCATAGAATGTGTCTAAAGTCGCCCCTTTCTTCTTATTTTTCTTGGTATTTTGGGGCTTCTGTGCTTCTGTGGAGTTTGCTGCCGTCTCTGAATGTGGAGGATTAGCTTTTCTTATCTCTGTCTGGTTATCAGAGGCTTTAGTCCCGGACAGATTGTCCCTTCTATGAGCTTTCCCTGAGTTAAACTGAATATGCCTCACTGGAACTGGAATGGAAGGGTAGGACCACGAGGCCACACTCTCCCCCTGGCTCGCTTTCCGGAAGTTGCCTTCAGAATCGCTGGCTGTGAGGCTGTTTCCTCGGCCTGCGGGGGGATGGGCTGCAGCTAACCCAAGCTCTGAGGGCAAGGACTTTCACTGAGACTTGGATAGCAGGATCCAGCCCGTGAGGCTGTTTTGCCCGCCCTGAGGGTTGCTGTTGTTTCGACCAGCTCTCTGCAGCGGAAGCCCCAGGCAGTAACTTTCACCCGGACTCGGGTAGAAGGCCCTGAGGGTTGTGGTTCGGAGGACTCTGCTCTCTGAGCCCGGCCAGGCTGCGGCTTCCGGGAGCCTTGGACTCTGCGCTCCTACCCCTGAGGTCCGAGTGATCTCGGGTTCTGGCTTTTGAGGGGAGCCATACCTTTTGAACCGGGTCCAGGTGTAGGAGGAGGGTTCCCAGGGTCTGTGCTGTTGATCGTTTTGAATTTCGGCGCCTTAGGAGCTTTTGGTTTGAGATCGGTTGGGAAGGGTTTTCCGGAGATCTGAGCTTTAGCTTTCTCTAAGCCGCCATCTATTGAGCCATCATTCTTTTTTTTTTTAAGAATTCTATGTATTAACAAACACTGGAAAGCAGAAAAGGAATATTTTAATTTTTGACCAGGCAGATTAACTTCACTGAAACAGATTAAAAAACAGTAATCATGGGAAATGGCAAGCTTTCATTTTATTTATAGTAAATACAATATCAATATTTTAAGCTTTAAATATCAAATATTGGTTAGAATAGCATCTTTGTCATTGACTAGAGGTACTAGAGGAATATGATAATTGACTGCACAAAACCCTGAAATATATTCTACTTGGATTCATTTGCCACATAAGAAAATATTAGGAGGATTTTTTAAAATGTAGCTTCTTTCACAATTATTTCTAAAATGTTCCTAATGTATTCTACTTAAGTACCTCTAAGCTGTAAATTTCTGATATTCTGGGTTCTTCAATTTGAAGACAAATGAAAATTATGCAATTAAAAATAATAAAAAAAAATGTATAGTGTTTCAAATGCAACCATCTCTGGGCTCCCAACCAGTTAAGCAAATAAAAATTAATAGATGAGAAATGTAGCTTCAAGTATAATTATGATACCAATAAGAAGGACCAACACTCTTCTTAGAAAAGATAGTTTTTATGTGAATTCCTTAATGCATTTTAGAGTTCTACAATGTAATTTTTTTACTTCATTCAGAGATATTGAATATTTTCCTAATGTTGTAAAATCTGAGTTCTTCAGAAATGATACTTAATTTAATGTTCAGGCTCATTATGTAAAGAGTTATAAAATATATTCATTTGAATGCATGCATGTAAAGTAACAGCTTTCATTTTTTTTCCAAAGTGCATTGGAATCACTAAGAAGAGAGATCGCAAGAAAATCCTTAAGGGAATTAAGAAAATTCAACAGACAGAAAAAAATTAATACAATCTAACAATTAAATATATCAAAAAGATAATTCTGGAAGATACAGCAAAAATGAGAAAAATATAATTACATGATATTTACCTTTAATCTACTACTTCAACATATTATTTTGATATAGAATAATTTTTCATAGTTGAAAAATTATTAATATCATCCATAATAAGCATTACATATATTATACTGTATTTCTGAATAAACTGATTATAATATACACATATGCTCTCATTTTTGTAGGAAATAGATATGGAATTTCCTCAGTACAACTGAAAGAATAGTGCCAAAAGCAATTTTCCTAGTATAACAGAAACTCTTAGATGTTTTCAATCTTGTTCAACTTTTCATTACCTCTGCCTAGACCACCTGTAAAAAATCTGCCTCAAACATTGAATTGTTGCTTTCTTATTGTCCCAGAGTCCTTAATAGACATTAATTGCAGAACCTTAATGTTCTTCTCTCCAACTCCAGCCCTCTCTATTCTTTGTTAATTTTGCTTCAGAATCCAAATATGAACAAAAGAAATAAATGTATATAAAAATTTATACATATAATAAATATATATCTATAAGGTATATATGATATGTGTGTGTGCATACATATATATTGCCCATGAGACCTCCTTCTTACCTTCTCCCATTAACTACTACATTGACTTCTCCATAGTTTTTTGGTCATAATACTCTCCAAATCATAGCTCAAGTGCTCCAAAATACTGTTTTACATTTATCAATCTGTTAAAGAATGTTATTCAGTTAAACCAATGGCCAACGAGGTGCTTTTGTTGTCCTCTCCCAGGACAATACTCTTTAACAACTCTGCCCACTTCTGCTCCCAAAGAGATAAAAGGAAAACGTGCTTTAGGACATCGACAACATGAAGCAATAGTTGTAAAGAGTGAAGAACTATAGAAACATGCATGGACTATACGCTATAGCACCCTTGAGCTATTTAGCTTTAGAATCTTTGTTTTTTAATTCTTACTATAAGCTTTTAATAGACACAAGGATCATTTGTTTTAGTTTTGTTTTTAGACCTGTGGCCTGAAGGAGCCATGTGCACTAGGAAAGAAAATAGGAAAAGTTACTTGGTTTAGAGGATCATATGTATCATCTAAGTTTCCCTAGTGCATATGGAAATATAAATGATCCAAGATAATTTCTTGGGATCTGAGAATGTCCATGAGAATAATAATCCACAGGAAGATCTCCATTGACTGCTGCTGCTGAAAGTAAGGACAAACCTGAGAACACAATGACAGTTTTATTCTAAAGGCTAAAGCCAGAGATAGGGACTTGTGTATTTCTAAAGGGACCGACTTCTGTAGGCATGATGTGGCCTAGGAAGAAGAATCAAATTTCAGTTCAACAGGACTAAAACAATAGGAGATTCAAGAATGCCTGATTCCCTTTTACATGTGAATAAATTCTGTCACAAAGGTAAGTTTAATTAGAAGTTAAGGTGGCAGCTTTGTGTGTGTGTGTGTGTGTGTGTGTGTGTGTGTGTGTGTGTGTGTTTTGAATCATTTTCAATTGCAAACAATAGTTAATACTAAATCTAGGAGGAGATAGGAAATCTTTACAGACTACTGTGTAGAAAGACAGACATAAGGTGACATAGTTATACCTTTCTTTGAAAGCTCAATGCTGGAAGCACTGGATTAGGGAAGGATATGGCAGATTTTGCAGCAATAATGCAGGCTTCAGGGGAGAAAGACCTGCTAAGAAGTTTTGTGTGACAGAAGGGCAGGCCATGTTAGAGAGAAATGTTGGAAACGTCTCCACAGATAAGCTTTGACAACTGGCTGGATGGAGGAGGAAAGATGGACTGAGCCTGTGAAGAAGACAATAGTTGGTGAGGCAGGATGATGAAATAGTGAGAGAGAGAAGAGGAAGAGGGGAGATTTTCTGATTAGAAAATAAGAATTTCAGCTTTGGAAATACTGAATATCAGATGTTTATAGGACAATGGTATAATTTAGAGAGGCATCACCTACCAAAAATTCCAGACTGGGATCTGGAAAGCTTACCACAATCTCAACACCCAAAGATTAAAGTCCAAATATTTGGAGAACCAAAAAAAAAAAAAAAACCACCCCAATATACTTCTTTTTCACTGTCCTCTGATCAGGACTGATCTTCCTTCACCACTCTGCCTACTGCTGCTGTCATAGAGCTAGAGAAAACATGCTTTTTGATGTCAGCAATAATTCATATTAGCTGTTAGGAGTGGAGCTATGTGGAAACGTGAGAGTGGTTTGGGTTCCTGAGTTGATTACATTACAAAATTCCTTTAAAAAATCTTTTTCTCAACACTTTTCACATTTACATAAAAGGTTTTTATTCTTTTTAATTTTACATAGTTACAAGAGCCTTAGTTTAAAAGCCCTGGTTCACTTAAAAAATAAAACAAACAAAAAACCCTTACCTTCTCACTTAGAATCAATGCTGTGTATAGTTTCCACAGCAGAAGAGTGGTAAGGGCTAGTCAATGGGGTTTAAGTGACTTGCCCAGGGTCACCAAGCTAGGAAGTGTCTGCGGACACATTTGAACCCAGGACTTGGCTCTCAATTCATCGAGTCACCCAACTGCCTCCAAACTGGTTCATTCTTGAAAGAAAATTGAAAAAAGTTACTTTTCTTTTGATGAGTTACATGAATGATTCCAGTCATCCAAGTATCCCTGAAACTCATAAATTCTTTTAGATGGTTTCTGAGGAACTGAAGCTAACATGAGAAAAATGTTCCCTAGAAACTTACCCAGTCACCTGTGGGGAAACAATAACAGCAGATTCTAAAGAATGCCAGAAAAAGGAGTCCATGGATTTGTAAGAATACATATTTCTATATATATGATATGTCTGAGGAAGCAGAGACAGTTCTGTTCTTGCTACCTCTGGGCTAAGCCATATTATCCTCCTTGAGGGCTGGTTGTTTCTCTCAAGCTCGGTGCCCACCATAAATACTTGTTGGCTAACTGGATTGATAAATGGAATTGTTTACACACTCGTTGCTAGGGGAGCTTGTTTTGAAACTTAGGAAGTAAAATTATGTAAGTCTCAAGAAAGAAAAAGAAGTCTAAATATTAAATGTATAAAGGTGGTAAAATGGAAAGATTGGTAGGCCTAAGCTGAGGTATCTGTTAACTTTTACTGCTGCTTTTTGACTGCTGGCTGACCATTCTGAGTTTCAAGGCAACTGAAGAGTTGATTCAAAAGAAATGACTGGTGGTTCCCTTAAGAGGGCCAAACACTCAACAGCCAATAAGAGATCATAGAACATAGAACAACTGTCAGGTTACCAAGGAATCAGGAGGATTATAAATAAAGGGAGGAGACTGGGGAGGTCATTCCTGCAAAGGAAACCAAGGAGGTAGGATGTGTTAAGGATTGGAAGGGTGGCAGTTTGATAAATTGTGGAATTATTTGTTTTAGAGTAGTTGCTGGGGATTTCTTTTTCTTGTGGAATGGTTTGATATGGAATTGGTGATTTTTGATGTATACATTTTTAAAAAATATTGATAAACAGAATTCTAAAGGGGATCTCAGAGATTTTGTCCATTTTCAAAGGAATTGAAGATTATTGAGGAATCTATAAATATTATAAAATACTATGGCAGGTTCCAGGGGGAAATATATCCTAACCAATATCTTCTAAAGTGTTTTCTTTTTTATTTTAATTCTTTCTCTTTTTAACTTTTAAACATTACTTCATGTTTTCTGTTTCATATGATTTTCACAATTTTGGTCAGTCCTCTAGTGAAAAAATATAAGAATATTGGGGAAAGAAGGAGTGGGATAAATCGTGGAAATTCATCTTTATATAAATATTTAGAAACAGAAACCAATCTATATGTATGTACTACATTTAAATAAATATATATAAGTCTGAATATAAAGATTATATCCAATTAATATCAATTATTAATTAATGATCATCAATTAGTAAATGTCACTAATCAATAATTGATTAATTAATGATCATCAATGTGTAATAATGAAAAATTAATAATTGGTTAATATAAATTATTTATTATAAACCACTAAATTATTGAATTATTTTATTTTTATTTATATACATTTAATTAATTTATTTATTTTTAATAAATTTTATTTTTATATATTTATATATTATTTATTAAATTGTTTATTTTAATTTATTTTAATATAATTTATTAATTCATTTAATTTAATTTTTAAAGTAAATTTAATTCAATTATTCATTAAAATAATAAATACAATATAATATTATTTATTAATTAGTGACAGCCATTAATTGATGACCATTAATTAATAACTGGCAATGATTACTATTTTTAACCATCATTAATATTAAACAATTATTGATTAATCAGCATTGATTAATAATTAATCTTAATCAATTGATCATTAATGATTATTAATGAATCTATCCATGATCATTGATTACTAATTATATTAAGTGAATTTAATGGATGGTCATTAATTAATAATTGATCATGATTATTATTCATAATAATTATTAAGTGATATTAAGTAATTATTGATTAACGAGGATTGACATTAATTATTTTATAGTCATTATTATTAATTACATCAAAAAATTATTGATTTATTTCATGAATTAATATTAACCAATTATTATTTGATAGTGTTTAATAATTAATATTAACAGATTATTGATGATCATCAATTTATCCTTATTAAATAATTGTTTAATATTAAATAATAATGATTGTGGAAAATAATAATTAATAATGATCATCAATTAGTATATGTCCCTAATTAATAATTGATTAATATTAATTATTGATTATTAAATTATTGTATTTTAGAGTATATTTAATTGATTTATTTATTTTTAAATACATTTTCTTTTTACATATGTATATATAAATATATTTTATACATTTTTAAATTTAATATAATTTATTTATTTATTTATTTAATTTAACTTTTAAATCAATTTATATAAAGTATTTATTAACTTATTAAAATAGTAAAGAATTAATAATTAAATATTGATGATATTATTACTAATTAATAACAATTGCTAATTAATTATTATTTATTAATAATCTTTTAGTATTTATTATTAATTAATTAACAATAATTAATGATTGATTCTTAATAATTATTATAAGTAATCAATATAAATTATTAATTAATGGTTGAGAATTAATAGTCAATTAATAACAATTATTAATTAATAACAATTATTAATGATAATCAATCAATAATTGATTGTGTAATAATTAAATTATTATAATATAATGTGTTATGTTGTATAAATATAATAATATGATAGGATAGGATAGGATAGGATATAATCATTATATTATAAATTTTGATTAATTGAAAATAATAATTTATTAATGATCATTAATAATTAGAATTCATTAATTAATATTAATATTTAATTAACATTAAAGGATGGTTTTAGAATATAAAGAAAAGAATGTGAGTCAATGTGCCTTGTACCACTTACCATAAACATTAATTAGGCTATAGCAAAATTGTATATACCTTTAGAATTCCTCCCATTCCATTAGGTATAATGCTGATTTTTCCCCCTCAAATTTAATCAACATACAGGAGTAAATTTGAACATATGAGATACATTGTGAAAGGAAATATTATTAGTGTGTATCTTGGGGTCTAACACTAAGATAAAAAGAATTTTTAAGGGGTGTATCAATTAATGTCAAAAGACTGATCAAGAAAACTAATTTTTCTAAATAAAATTAACACACCACTGTACTTTGAAATTATTTATATTTTGTTGCCCATGCACTTAAATTTTTTTTTATTTTTTTCAAGTAAAGATCGAATATTTTTTTGTTCAAGAAGCTTGTTGATAGCTTTTAATCTTCTCTGTGAAAAAATGATGCAAAGAAGAGTCCAGAACCTCGATTTATTTTCTTGTCAAATAGACAAAGGTAAGCTTTAACTATAAAATTGCTTATTTCATACATGTATGCCATTTTTCATCAATTTTATTTTTATTAATTTGTTTTTCTCATCAATAAACATCAAATCTAGAAAATATTAAATTATTAGGAATAATTCCCAAATGAAGATTAAGGAGTGTAAGTTTAACTGATAAATATTTTTGATATCATAACTTTTAAAATAATTTCAGAAAGGTGAGTTATAGCAATAAGGCACTATTTCCATTGATATTCTTGTCCTTGTTTAGTGAAAAATAATATGATAGAAGATGATCTAACCATACCAGATACCAAAGTGTATTATTATAAAGTACTTATCTTCAAACTAATCTATTATTGATGAAGAAAGAGTAGTGGATCCGTGGAATAGAGTAGGTACACACAATATGCACAGTAGAAATGACTTTAGTAATGTTGTGTTTCTTACATGCAAAAATCCATATGTTAGGGTCAAGAACTCACTGGGTCAAAAACTGCTGAGAAAACCAGAAAGCATTTTGGCAGAAACTAGATGTAGACCAATGCCGCACATCATGTATCAAGATAAGGTGAAAGTGGCATTCGATTTATGCATTCAGGGTAATGCCAGATTTAAATTAGGGGAAAAAGAATTATCAAATAAAGGACAGAGAACATTATAGGAGGTGCAATGGATCATTTTCATTACCTTTAAAAGTTTTCCACACAAAACCAATATAGCTAAGACTAGAGGGAAAGAAGAAAAATGGGGAAAAATTTAAAGATCTGATTAAGGCCTCATTTCTCAAAGATATAGAGCACTGGATCAACTTTATAAAGAATACAGGCTGTTCCCCAATTCATAGATCCTAAAATTATATGAATAATCAGTTTTCAGATGAAGAAATAAAAACTGTCTCTAGCCACATAAAAAAGCACTAAATCACTATGAAGAATACAAATTTAAACAACTCTTACTTTTCATGCCTATCAAATTTTCTTAACGAGACAGGAAAGGAAAATGAAAAATGTTGGAGGTGATGGGGGAATATTTGAGACACTAAGGTACAGATGGTGGAATTGTGAACTGATTCATCTATTCTAGAGAAGAATGTGGACATATGATCAAGGAGCTATACAATTGTGCATATTCTTTGACTTGGCAATATCACGACTAAGACAGTATCCCAAAGAGATTAGAAATTTTTAAAAGATGAAACAAAAATACCTATATGTACAAAATAATTTATGGCACTTCTTTTTTGTGTTGAAGAACTTAAAATTTCAGGGATAACATTCAATTGTGAAATGGCTGAAAAATTTGTGGTATGTGATTGCAACAATATTATTGTGCTACATGAAATGATGATTAAGATGATTTCAAAAAACCTGGAACACTTGTATGAACTGATGCAAAATGAAGGGAGCAGAAGCAGAACAATGGGTGCATGAACAGCAATGCTATGCAATGATCAACTGTAAATGACTTTGCTATGCCCAGAAATACAAAGATTGAAAGACAGTTCTGAAGAACTGAAAAATGTTATCCACTTACAGTGGAAAAGGTGATGGAATCTAAATGCAGAGCAAAACATATTTTTTTACTTTATTTTCCTTTTTTCCTGGTATGTTTTATTTCTCAACATGATGAATAAGGAAGGAAATATTTTTTACATGACTGCATATGTATAATCTTATCAAATTGCTTACCTTTTTAATGAGGTTGGAGACCAGGGTGAGCAGGAAAGAATTTGGAACTTAAAATAGATTTTATATGTCCTTAGAAAAAATTTTAATCATTAAAAATATTTTAATGTGCTTATATGCTGAAAGGTAGAAAGTTCAGCAAAATCATTGGTCTAGGGCAGACTGTAAACAGAGTCAGATATATATATATATATATATATATATATATATTTATATATATATATATATATATATTGCTAATTATTAAGGAAAAGATACCGGTAAAGTATAAGTGGATGGCTTATAATTCCATTTCAAAGCTAGAGTGGCCAGGCCAACTGTACTGGGAGGAAATTTTATTCTTACTGTTGCTTCAGATGTTTTAGGCTTTCATTATTATTACTATTATTATTTTTGTATTTATAGGTGACAACGAACTGGGGCTTTGTACTTGTATCTTCTTTGATCCAGCAGATGAGGATGGAAAGGAACCAGGGGTTTTTATAACTGAAATTATTGAAGGAGGTGCAGTTCACAAACTTGGATGGTGAGTTTGGTTTTGTAATTTTATAAGAATTGACTTTGTAGGGAGGATTTAACATCATTCTAAAAAGGGTTAATATTGTAAACATGGAAAGTGACTACACAAATAAAATCTCTGAAAAATACAGAAATATCAACTTTAAAAATATTGTCATGACCAAGCTAGTAAGGAAATGGAATTGGCTTGGAAACAAAGATTCTATAATTCCACTCCAACTAGGTCTGTAAACTATGACTTTATTCTTGATCATTGAGAAGGTCTTTAATAATTGCCATAATGAGCCCATTGTAAATATGTGCCCAGCTATTTCCAAATCAGGTCAAATTAACAAGTATTTATAAATCTATACCATTCCAGAACCTGTGCTCTCCATGAAGGGATATAAAGAAAGTGGGAAAATAGTTCTTGATTTGGAGAAATGAAAAACTGAATTGACTAGGCAACAAACAAATTACTATTGTGTGCAGAAAAGATCTATACTAAATAAATGTGAGAAAATCTGGGTGTGGGGGATACTTTGGTTGTATTAGAAAAAATGGTATCCATGAGACACTGGCAACTATCTTCAGAGATTATTGAAATTTGACTATACAATAAAATAATTCCTGAATTGAGAGAGGGCTTCCTAGATATAGGAATGTAGGAATATACATTTAAAATATTACTATAAACTGCCCAAAGTGAATCCTTGAGAAAGGAAAAAAATAAGAAATGCAAATAGGTTGCCAAATCATAACTTTAACCTTGTAAGAATTTACTATGCAACTGAGGTCAAATGGTACCCTCTATGTCCTTGCTCATGATGTAATTTTGGACTTTAAAATGGAATTCTTCCTGAGATGACACTCTGTTACATAGAACTGAAAGCAAAAAACGCCATCAGGCTTTCTGTTTCAAAGCCTGAGGCTCATTACTTCTTCATCCCCAACTCACTTAGCCCAGATGGTTTTAGAATTTTTTCCTGCTTCCTAGATTGTAACAGAATTGATTTCTTTAGCTGCCCATCCTGAATATCCCAAATAAATGGTGGAAATTTTCTCCTCTTAACCTCCCAAAGTTGTTTTCTTTTCCTCAGTTTCTATGATGACATTTATCTGTTTATTATCACCCAAGGTCTCTACAATAAAAATATCAACTAGAAGTTTCCGTCTGAATTATCCTCTCCTTACTCAGTCTTCAGTCAGTGGGGGCATTGTCTGATACCTCAGAAGAATCATTTGTTTTAGTTTCTGCAGATCCTATTGACTTTCTGAAGAATATTAAAATTGAAACAATACTCTGATAATTGTTTGGAGGAGGGCATCTGTGTTTGTGGATGATTTCTCTTGGATCCTTCTCACTGTGTTTTCCAAGATCTGCCAAAGTCCCATCCTTTTTCAATCTCATTTCATTATTGAGACTTAGCCAGCTGGAAAGGCTTGGAGTACAGACCCAGTTATGAACACTAATCATCCTTGAAGCCCACTTAAAAAAAATCCAGGGAAGAATCCCCAGACAGGCTGCAGGGTAATGAAATTATTGAGACACACCAGCCCTCTAAGTCTTCTGATTAATTTGTAGAGAAGTGGTGACTGAAAAATTTGTAAGTGGCAACCATTATAGTAATGGTATGATGAGTCATTGAAGTCTATCTCTTAAATTAGTACCATATCTTCTAATCATACACATGCATTGGACTTTTAGGTCATAAAAATCTTCAATGTAATTTTAATTACTATGCAATTCTATTTTTCAGTATCCGTGTATTTGACCAGATTATTAAAATAGGTGACATCAATCTAATTGGATTGGATGAAGCAGAAATCATCTCAACTTTTAAAAAAATGGACGATTCTCCTTTCCAGTAAGTAAATTTTCCCACATTTCTTTAAGATGCAGAGATTGCTAGATCATTGTTTTTGATTTGGAAATTTCTTTAGTAATGTGTTCAAACAGAAAAATTGGGGAGAAAGAAAGCCCAATTAACATGTTTAAATAATTTCTCTTTTTGACTTCTTTTGCTAGGAAATGACCCTCTTTTTTTCTGTTCAGCAGTTCACAAGACATTTTAGGACCCATTTGCACCTTCCTTTCTGAATACTCTATCACATCTCAAGCAAACCCTTAATTTTCGTTTGCATTTATTTTTAGTTAATGAATTTTTATTTTCTTGGCAAATAATGCTCCTTGAACCTGAAGAGGTTTTTTTGTTTTGTTTTGTTTTGTTTTGTTTTGTTTTTGTAAGAATGACAGCTTAGCTGAATTTCCCCATTCTGCTTTTTGCATGGCTATGTCTTAATCCAAAGTACATAAATTAAATGTGGATATTTTGTACCTAGGATTGAAATTGGCCGCGAACCACCTGAAGTGAAGTCAGAACTTATCGAACTCCTTGAGTTGTCAGAGGAAAGGAAGAAATATTTTATGGATTCGCTCATAGTACAGGTATTATGTGAACCAAATAAAAAAGTGCAGAAACGCAAAATTCTTTCTTTTTTATCATAACAATATTAAAATAAAATTTTTGTTCTTTAAAACGTTTCCTTTCCTACTCTTCAGTAACGTCATCTTAATTTATTACATACTTTTTTATTGTTGCTCTTTTATGCAATTTTATCAATGTCTCTGAGATTTCCATTCTAATCTTCTCTGATGCACTCCAACCTTCACCACTGAATTATCATTTGTAGTATAGAGAATGAATTAAGCAAAACTGAACAATAAATACAGCAACTGAATCTGATAGTTTTTGCTCCTTTCTGAACAACGGAGATATATACATGTGTATATGTGTATGTACATTTTTATATCTCTAGCTTTTGTCCCAGTCTAAGATTTTCCATTACAATTAGTCAGAGGATGGCAATCTTTTAATGCTGCTTTAATTTACCTTAGTTTTAAAGAGCCTTCTGTTTCTGATTACTTTACATTATTTAATATGGGTTTTTTAATGTCTTGTAGAATTCTATTGTTAATTTCAAAAACTTAATAATATCTCATTATATAATATATCACAGCATTTGTTCAGGTTTTCCCAAATTAACGGACACTTTGTATTCAGACAAAGAATGTGTAAGTGTACACATATTCCCTTGATTTCCTGCCTTTGATGACTTTGGGGTTTCACTTCTATTCTAGTTGCATTGATTTTGTTCATGTTAAATCTTTCTCAGTAGTGCAAAATTTCTATTTTTTCTTTTATTATGATCACAAACCCCCTAGTTTTTTACCATCAATATGCCTCACAAATATTGGTCTAAGAGGTCTTATTCCTGTTATTTTTCTAATTTTGAATGCTGTATGGATATTGGTTGATATTAAGGTTGTATATGCAACTTGAATACATTATGGTAAATTATATAGCCCTTTCCTATTCAAACCTTAATTTGTATCACATGATTTCCAGTTTTTCTCAGGCCTTCCAAAATACAGAATCCTTCCTCTCTCATTTTTGTTTTTGGGTTTTTGAACCCCTGTAATGCTGAGTTAATTATCTTCTGGGACTTCCTCATGGTAGAATATTTTATGAACTCTTAATTATTGTCAAGTAATCCTGAGTAATTTTATTAATTTTGAAGGTTCAGTTTGAGGACCTGTTAATTTTAGACCTCTTTTATTATTCTCGTTTTTAACATTTCCATTAAGATTCCTTTTCACAACAATCTCTGACCAACAATCTTTTTTCTTATGTCTTTCTGTATCCTATCTCTAAGGCTTTCCCCAAAATGCTGGTCTACCAATCTGTAAGCCCCTGGAGGTGAAGGAATGTTTTATCTTTATATCCCCAGGACAACACACGGGCTTGCACTTTTTAGATGCTTAAGAAATTATGATTCAATTAGTTGCTCATGTTGTTATGCTGATGCAGAAGCAGGCTCTAGCTTTTTATTCTGTGCTATTTAGCTAGATGTTTTGGCAAACCCTTTAAAATGTTTTACTATAATTTTGAAATGCCAATCCTTCCTCTAATACTGATAATGTCTTTGGAAGAAAGATCAAAGAATATATTTAATCTTTCAAAGTGTGTATATGGGTATATTGGTATATATTTCATTTTGCAAAAAGTATAAAAGTATTTACTACTGCCTCCTTAAAACCTCTTTCCTATCCAATTATGAAATCTTTAAACATTAGCACATTAGGAGAGTGGATTTTGTTGGTTTATTTTAAGCATGTTCTTGAGATTTCTTAGCTTTAGGCCTATATTGTAATTACACTTTCTAAACATTTTCTCCATTTAAAGGAAAAAATTGGAGATATCACTATTGTGAGAGGACAAGCAAGTATTTGTAGAAGTCCAAGAGTACCATGGTACTGGATGGCCAGGTATATATATATATATATATATATATATACATATATATAGGTATAAAGATATATATGTAAGCTTTTATTGAGTATGTAAACTAGTGGTTTTTTTAGACAAAACTTAGTGAAAGATTAATAATAATATAAAAATATGCTTTTGCCTCTAAATTCCATTTACTGGGAAGATTTCCATATTGGAGACTCAATTTAAAAAATGTATATATTCAGTGGGTTTTTTGGATAATATTTTCCTGATGAGGAATAGCCTCATCATTTCTGGCTCATAAATATATAGAATGAAATAATATAATGCATTAAAATAAGTAAATATCAGGAATAGAAGAAATCTGGAAACATCTTGATAAACTTTGATGTAAAGCAAATAGAACAGATGAAAACAAAAACAAAAAGAATGTTTTTTTAAACTTTACCTTCTGTCCTATAATTGAAGCTAAGTGTCAGTTCCAAAGCATAAGAGCAGTAAGAGCTAGGCATTGGGGTCAAAAGACCAGCCCACGGTCACATAGCAAAGAAGAACCTGAGGCCAGATTTGAATGCAGGACCTCCCATCTCCAGAATCTCTCTATACACTCAGCCAATTAGCTGTTCATGAGAATATATTTTTTGTGAATTAAGACAAAAAAAGATCTAGAGAGAGCAATGGATAAGCAAAAAAAATGTTAGGCAGAAGAATAGATTTAAAAATGTTATTTTAGAGTGTTTAACTGACTCCCTATTATGTAAATTCATGTTCAACATAAATAGCACAAAAAGGCTAGAGTCTCCTAAGCATGATGATTGTTCCTTAGTTCCTAAAAGTGTTGAATCAAGCATGAAACTCCCTAGGTTTCTTCAAATGCACAATATATTTTAGACTCTTCATACATCTAGTGATAATGTCCAGTTCTGATTGTATCTCTCCAGGACTTCTTAAATATTGACACTGTTTTAGTGAAAAATTCAGAGTTTTTTGCACTCATTGCTTTCTAGCATTATTGAACATATAGAAGGATGAATTTTTTCAAATATCTATGGTCACTCCAAGATAGATGCAAAGTTAAGACAGTGTAGTTTCCTAGAGTCACAACTTATTGTCATATTGTTGTTCAGTTGTATAATTCTTCCTAGGACACTCTTCAGAGTTTTCTTGGCAAAAATACTAGAGTGGTTTGCTATTTCCTTCTCTAGCTCATTTAACAGGTGAGGAAACTGAGGCAAACATGATTAAGTGACTTGCCTAGTGTTACACAGTTAATAAGTGTTTGATTTGATGACTGAATTTTAACTTAAAAGATGAGACTTTCCTTACTCTAGGCTTGACACATCCAGTGTGCCACCTACCTATCCTTGCTGCCATTAATATTTACATTTTGAGTTGGATTACCTAGAGAAAAGAGTAAAATATAACTCAGCTGTGTGCCTGTGATATCAAATAGGCATAGGAATTTCCCAAAGAAGTATAACAGTGACAGTTGTAAAGTTTAAAATTAGCGGTTGGATGATGATTATATGAAATTATGTGATTGCCAGTACTTATTACAACTTGAGTCAGAATTTATTTACAAATAGAGAGGAAACAATAAAGAAGAGAAATGTAAGAGGGATGGAGGAGTTATCTATCCTATCATTCTAAATGCTTTTCTCTGGGTCTGCTTAATCCAGGAAGAGATTAATTAGCTCTAACCAGGAACCTTGCAGCCTCCTCCAAGATGGAAGTTAGGCTCTCTAAAATCTAGGAGAGGGATCAGCCTTTTACTCACCCAAGGGAATAATCCTAGAGTCACAGTCCAATTAGAAGCCTAGTTCCAAACCCATGATCCAAGCAAGTCTCCAGCAAAGCTCCCTTGAAGACTATCTAAGACTATCTCCAGAAGACAATCTCTTCAGACTATCTTCTCAAAGACAATCACTCTGCCCTAAAGAAGTTCGGGGTTTGCTTTTTATGGTGACTTCTTGTCCCCTCCCCTCTTCTCAGGGGTCAGTCACAGTTTCCAAATTGTCTAGCCCTGCCCATGGGGCAGTATGGGTAGGATCAACTTTTCACCTTCTGAAGGTTAAATTCTCATCAAAAAGCTTCACAGATTCCTGGCTGACTGAGGTGTGAATTCTCTAAGTACCTTGCTAGATTCTCATCTAGTACTAAGTATGGTGTTTAATCTTTTGTTGGTTCAATTTAAAAGGAGACAAAGGAGAGTTAATCCGCTTTTTCCATCTAGTGAAGGTACTAAATAGGGGTACTTAATATTGTTAACTCAGGATAGACAGTAAAGAATTCCCTTTACACAGGATACTGGGGTCTAGAGTATTGGGATGATGCTGTGTCCTCTCCCTTTCCATTAAGGTCTTTCCTGTTTTCGACCTAAGCATGTAATGACTACTTTAGTCTTGGGGAGACCAGACCACTTGAAGGAAAGATCAGGCATTTCTCTCAGTCTTTGCTTCCTTTTGCCTCTACCAGGTAGCTCCAAGGAAAATTGAACAGAAAAATTTGGTCAAATAAGGAAGTGCAAAAGTACTTGATCTACTCTGTGAGACAGCTATGTATTTCCTCTTCATAAAACATAGGCTTAATAAACACAGGGTCTGAATGCAGTTCAGGCTCTCTGGACCTCTGAAATTCAGAATGTTGATTTTATGCAGAACACAATAACCTCAAGACTGATGTTGGATCATTTATGTAGGACAGGCAGTTAGAGGTTCAAGTTTGCTGAATTGAGCCCTAAAGATCTTGTGTCCACATGGAAAAAGCTGCCAGACTCTTAGAGTGGGGAGGACAGCCCATCCTCCTTCTGTTCAGGAGAGAATTATTTGCCACATGCCCTAGAGTCATGATGGTAAACCTATGGCACATGTGCCAAAGATGGCACAGAGAGACCTCTCTGTGGACACACATATGCCTTCCATGGCAGAGTTAATTACTAGAAAGGTAGAAGAACTTGGGGTAGGGGGACTGCTCCCTTCCCCTCTCTCCACTGTGCATCCTTACCCCTCAGTACTCACTCCCATTCCTGAGTGGAGTGCTCAGGCTACTCTCCTCTCTTTCTCCCTCCCCTGTCTGAGTAAGGGCAGAGGACACTTGGTTGCTGGGTGGCATGGTCTCTAAAAGGTTCTAAAAGGTTTGCCATCACTATCCTAGAGCCTTTTTGGTGAACCTATAGCAGGTGTGCTGGAGGGGCTGCTCCCTTCCCCTCTCCATGTGCGCAAGGACAATTCTTATATCACCTGCCCCTCAGCCTAGCAGTCAAATGGGAACATTTCCTCCTTCCCCTGTCTGGAGTAAAGTCAGTTGTTCTTACATGCATCATAAGGGTTTCAGTTTGGTCACTTGCTCTCTAAAAGTTTTGCCATCACTGCCCTGGAGAATCAAAGGAGGAGATGCGATAACACCCCAAACACACATACCTCCTCCTGTCACAGGGCTGGGACAGCTCTGAGCATGTTCCATCTCCATTATCATGACATGATATTATCATGACAGGCAGATAGACAGGCAGACATAGTGCAAAATTCATTATTCACATTTCTTCTAAATGCAAGTTTAGGCCTTTCTTGAACCTCTAATATGAGAAAAATCACAATTCAAGTGAGCTGTGATTACTTTTGTTACAGTGATTGGGAGAATCATGTGGCATAATTTTGGAGTTGTGTGTTTTTATTTTATCTTTAGAGCTCATTAAATAATATTTGAGTAAGTAGAGATATAGGCTAGATGTATAATTTCATTGAAATAGGGAATACTCATGTGTATAGTTAGAAAATCTTGAAACCCTACTACATTACCCAGAATACTTTTCCCTTTGTGCACATTTGAGTCAATTCACATAACTGTTTATAAGTTCTGTAGCTCCTCTCAATTGCTCTCTTCTTTCATGACTGGTCCTGGGTATCGGTAGTTCTTTTATTTTAGTTATTAATTAATAAAAGTTTAAAAATAAAATTTATAGAATATTAATTTTAATCTTTACATTTTGGTTTACCACAAAGAGAATTTTCAAATATTTTTTTTAAGATAGAATAGATAAATTTTTTCAAGCATGCTTTTCTGCCCGCCCACCTGCTTTCCCCACCATCTGCTTGAACCAGCTCTCCTCCCACTACTGCTGCTGCCACCCACCACCAGATCTTGGGAGTGGTTTCTCCTCCCCCTGCATGCTCTTGGGAAGAGTGCTCAGCTGCAGTCTCCCACTGCTATTTCTGATTCAAGTTTCTGCACAGAGGGTGAGATTCCCCAATTTTTGGCCAGTCTTTTCCCCACTCCAGGTGGGTTTTTGAGCCTGTGCTAGCCATTTTTCAGTGAGGAAAAGTGACACCATGCTATTCAGCCCCACCCCCTTCTAGTTTATAAGCTGAATTTCTTAAACTGACCATTGGCACCCGGCTTGCAACTCAGGATTTTTTTCACAGGAAAGGGGTCCCCTCTGCTGTTTTTATTTTTTGAGGGCACAACACAAATCAATGGATTTTAGATTTTATTTTTCTCCTTCCTACCCCAAACATCGAGGACTAATCTTTCTTTCATATGAAAATATGCTATTGTTCTCCCTTGAAGTTTTGCCCTTCTTTGAGTTTACTCTTTAAATAAAATCCATTCAGTCTTCCCTTTTTTTTTTTTGGAGGAAAAATGCTTTTACAAAGCATGCTAGGAACTCTCACAGAACAGTTTGAATTGCTTGATCTCTAACTAGTGCATATTAGTTCTTGTTTTTTTTTTTACTAGCAGTTTGTATTTGCACTGCATATTTTCCATTTTGTTTGCTTCTCAAGAATATGCAACAGGCTAGGGGGCAGCTGGGTAGCTCAGTGGATTGCAAGCCAGCCCTAGAGACGGGAGGTCCTAGGTTCAAATCTGGCCTCAGACACTTCCCAGATGTGTGACCATGGGCAAGTCACTTGACCCCCATTGCCTAGCCCTTACCACTCTTCTGCCTTGGAGCCAATACTCAGTATTGACTCCAAGAAGGAAGGTAAGGGTTTAAAAAAAAAAAGAATATGCAACAGGCTAGACTGCTTAAATTAGAGACCAAACTGAAATATTCTGACAAAGTGTTATGGGGTTCAGATGTGTACCCCTGGGGTTCAGGAAGGATACCTTTGGCAAGAATGCAAGACTCCAAAACTTAGCTTAAAAACAAAAAGAGAAATTTATTAGTTTAGGAGGCAATGTTGAGAATGGCCAGGAGGATAGCAAGGTGGAGCAGCAAGATGGGGAGCAGTTCCTTAGGAGGACAGCATGAATGGAAAGGCTGCTCCCCTGAGGACAGTATATATGGAAAAGCTGTCCCCCCAGACGACATCAGTTCTGGGGATTTTATACTCTTTACAACAGATGCTATGTCATGGTGTGGACATGACCTAGAGTGTTAATAATCACTCAGGCATTTGGTGGGGTTGAGGTGGTCATCTGACTTGGGTCTGCCTGGAGGCATAAAGATTCCTTAACAAAAAAATATCTTGAGATATAGCCTGATAGGATCTAGGTGTAGCCTGGAGGTGTGTCTCTCTGTCCAAAATAGTTTGCCTGAGTTTCTGGGGGTACAGTGCCCATGTCAAAAGTTTTGATATTCTTAAATATTCTCAACACACAGAGTAGAGAATTCTGCCCATTGCTTCTATCAGAAATTTCCGAGTTCTGACAAATGAAGTGCAAATAGTTAATAAATAGTGCGGAGGGGAATGAACTTTAAAAAGAGATCTGGAAGTTTATTGTTTCCTAACTACTTTAATTTATTAAACTCCATGAGAGTAAAAGAAGTCTATTGGAATTGGAGAAAAGGATTTTTGACGTCCCTGCCTATGTCTGTTACGCTTATTTTATTTGCTGATTGCTTGTGTTAAGATTTAATTTTTTTTAAGTTCATATGTTAATCTAATCAATATCTTTCTGATATACTGAATCATTTCAAGCTAATGTTTTTGCCTATTAGATATATTCTATTATATTGATTTTTGTATTTGTACCTTTCCCCTCTGACTGTACTGAATAACATCATTATGAAAGCCCATAAACACCTTTTTCAGTGGCAATATCATAACTCATTAGGGGTGTGCTGCATTTGTCACATAGATAATGATGGATGGACTTCATCAAAACTGGTTACAACTTGTATACAACCTTTAGAGAATTTAATGAGCTAAGAATTTCAATTGCAATTTTAAGAGGTCTACAGAAATTACTTTAGATATCTAGGAGATTTCTGGAATGATATTTAAAATATATATGCATACATATATTTTAAAAAATGTTGAACTAAAAGGTAGAGAACCAAATAGATGTTCCTACCTAGCCTAGAAAGGCTAAGTGACTTGCCCAAGTTAATACAACTAATTAGTGGAAACTAACAACTAGGTTCTAGAACTAGAACTTGAGTCCAAATCTCTTTAATTCCAAGATGGTTTGATTGCCAGTTGTATGAAACCGCTACCTTTTCTTCTACAGTGACCTGAAATTTGTTATTGGGGCACTGAAAATATTAATAGAAGAAGATCAGGGATGTAGAAAAAACATCCAAGCTATCTTTGAGCAGGTAAGACAGCACAGTTCCTCCCCATTAATCAAGTTTTATTGAATGTTAGTTGTGTTCACAGTGATAAAAGTGGTGGAAAGCAAAGCAGTCAGTGAGAATGGTGCCCATAATAATGCATGAAATAAATGCTTCCTATTTCATTCATCCATTCTTTTGATCAGTCCAAACAAAACTTTTCAATCTTACTAAAACTCTTCTTGGCCTAAGAGGACTGCTTTATGAAAGGTGAATTGACCAAAACTCCCATATCACTACTCTCTGCCTACTTCTACTTATGACTCTTTAGAAAATCCAGTATGGAAATCATTTGGGAACCCCAGCCTACTACTACTACTAATCCATGAATTGTGTCTACTTGATCAAGAGAAAGGATCATCGGCTGGGGTATCCTTCTTCCTTGCTTCCCTTACTCCCTTGCAGCTATTAACTACTCTTAGGTCTTAAGATGTGAATCAGTAGCTTTCTTCCTTCTGAAATGAAGAAGACCCACCAGGCTTTTTTCATTATTATTTTCTCTGTGAATGTGCCTCTGAAGTCTGCTAGAATGTAGGCTTTACAATCAATTTCCCCTACTTTTATGCTATCATTGTAACTACTAATTGAAGTACCTCTGGATGTGTGCAAAATGCTGCTAAGCTCTGGAGTTATAAATAGAAAAAATGAAACATTTCCTGATCTTGAGACACTCTTACTCGATACTCTAAGTGGAAAGTACAACATTTAAAATAAGGTTCAGCTGAAGCACAAGATGGAATGCTTCAGAAGTCCTGGGGTCTCAGTGGTAGAATGGATGGAATGGATAGCAAGAGCCATTTGGCAATGATTTCACAAAGATTAGTTAGACTGGTTCTGCCATCTATCACATCAGTAAATTCTTTTTGTATTTGAGGATTAAACCCAGTGTCTCGGTCACATATTATCAAGGCTTTCCTGTTGTTATTGGATAAAGTCTAAACCCAGTACCTTCCATATTCTGACACCAGAGGGTTCCATACTTAATTCCCAGAGTACCATGACATAAATTTTTTATTATATATATATATATATATATGCATATATCTATATCTATATCTTTGTAGTCATATAAATCTTATATACCCAGAGCTTAGCTGAGGACGAGAAGACCAGACATGGAAGAAGCTCTTAGTAGTGAATATCATTTTTCCTTTTTTCTATACACATGTAAATCTGTGTGTCAGTATATACATATATATGCACATAAATGCATGCACACATTTATTTATATATGTGTATGTGTGTATGTGTCGATATCTATACCTCTAT
Source organism: Monodelphis domestica (assembly GCF_027887165.1). Lineage (NCBI taxonomy): Eukaryota > Metazoa > Chordata > Mammalia > Didelphimorphia > Didelphidae > Monodelphis > Monodelphis domestica. Next base: position 34,733,804 of record NC_077230.1, read on the forward strand.
CTAAGGCCAGGTTAGTTACTCATCAGACCTGCCCTAACATTCTTCTAGTTTGCAAAAGGGCTTGTCACTGTAATTTCTCAGCTATTATGGTATTTCCACTGACTTTGTTTTTGAACATCTCTTGGAGTCCATTTTACTAAATTATACTCCTCCTAGAAGCAGAAACTGTCTTTCCCCCTGTATATACAGAACTATGCAGGAAGAGAGGCTTCATTTTGTAGTGTTAGGAAGTGATATGTATTGAAGTGGTCCCCCTGATGTCCATCCTGGATGTCTGAAGCTCACCAGGTCAGTAACATCTTACTGCTTTTGGCAGCTTCCTGCAACTAAATGGCAGTGAAGGTGTCACCTTGCCTTGAAAAACACAATTCTTAGCTGGGAGAGCTTTTAAGCTTTGGATTCTATCCCTAACCTCATTCCTATCTACATGCCTATCTCTTTCCCTCTTCCCATTCCCATCCATGTCCCCATCTCAGTTCCCAAACCTATCCCTGTCTCTAATCTCATGTAAATCTCTAGTCCTATCCTGATTAGTTTTACTCAATAGCTACTAGTCATGGAATTTGTGCATATGTTTTTGAATGTAATAGATCTTAAGGGGTCATTTGAGAATAAAGAGGTCAGATAAGTGGCTAGCAGGAATAAATGAGATGGTTGTGACTGTTGGAGAGGAACAGGATTGAATAGCGTGTAATTAATAGATTTATGTTGGTTCATTTGGTAAATTTCAGGCTAACATTTTTCAAGACAAATATAAAGACATGAACACATACAAAGTGAATATGGAACAGAAACCTGATGAATCAAATAAAGAAGGCACATTTTTACCATTGGCCCCAGAAGAAGAATTATTACTAGAACAATTTAAAATAAAACCTAAAGAGATAAAAAATGAAGATTTATCACCAGGGCAATTATTAGCCCAAGGGGATTTCAATTCAGGTAAGACATATATCCTTGCTCAAAACATTTGACCCTAAAGTTTTCTGATAGAAAAGAGAAATTTGCAACAAATGTTTCCATCACTCACCGAATCTCTGGTCTCTATTCCTTTTCCCTTCATATCTCTAATAATGAGAATGCTAGCTGCTTTATAAGGCTTTCTCAACTATTGGTGATCCCTCTATTGGTGATTGAACTATATGGGACCTTGGAAATATTCTACTATAACATTTTAATTGCTATAGAAATCTATCCTATATGTATGTCAGAATGTCATTTAGCTTCTGCCTCAAAATATGCAGTGATAGGAAACTCATTTTCTCAACATCCAGGCCACACTATTGCTAAATTACTTAAGCTTTTAGAAAAGATTTCAGTACAATTTTTTTTGCTCAGGCTTTTTTTTATAATTTAGTCCTTTTCCCTTCTTTTGAAATAATACAGAAAAAGATCTTGTTCCTCTTTCCCTATAACTATCCATTTGACCTATAAAATCAACTTATTTTCCACCTAAGACTTTTTTTTTAATCTCTATGATCATGTTTAGCCTGAAGACAATCTTTATATGATTTCTTATTACATCGTTTGGACATGGTTTTGTTTAGAGTCTATTATCCATCCTACTTTAATGACATCCATTTTGGTTTATCAACATTCTGTTGGTCTCATTGCAACAAAATCTTTTTTTTTTTTAATTCAATTACTTATAGGAATAATTTTGGCCATTTCTTTTGACATTTTAAAATTCAGATACCCCAATCTCCCTTTCCCTACCTGAGGGGGTGAAGAATCTGATATAGGTTATACTCATACTATCATGTAATACCTATTTCCATATGGTTCCCATCATGATAAAGACACATAACACACATATTCAATAGAAATCTCATGAAGATTTATAATATAACTTATAATTTATAATATAACTATTATAGTGGAAGATGTCAAGTTTTGATCTACACTCAGATTATTTTTTGTAGCTTCCTTGACCATTGATAGTATGTTCATGTGTTACCTTGGAAGCTTTATGATAATGGTTTAGTTCTTCACAGTTGATCATTGTATAATATTTCTGTTATAGTCTCTAGTTATAGTTGTTCTGCTCACTTTTTCTGAATTCATCCTGTTCATTTTTCCTTATGACATAATAGTAATCCATTACAACCATATTCCACAGCTTGATCATTCAACCACTATATAATGGACAACCCCTCAGTTTCCAATTATTTGCCACTATAAAAAGAGTTGATAATAATATTTTGGCACAGTTAATTCCTTTTATTCTATCTTTGATCCATTTGGGATCCTGAACCTTTAGTGAGATTGTTGTATAGACCTTTGGGTATTGTTTCATATAAGTCTCTAGAATGGTTGTATCGATTCACACTATCACCAATGAAGTTTATTAGTTTTCCAATTTTTCCACCTCCTCTTCAACATTTATCATTTTCCATTTTGGTCATGTTAGCTAATCTGAAGGGTGTGAGATCATTTTTCAGAGTTGTCTTAATTTTCATTTCTTTCATCAATAGTGATTGGGAATTTTTTAAAATATGGCTATGTAAAGTTTTAATCTCTTCTGAGAAATGCCTATTCAAATCCTTTAACCATTTCTCAATTGAGGAATGATGTGTATTATAAATTTGACTCAGTTCTCTATATATTTAAGAAATGAGACTTTTGTCAAAAATTGCTATAAATTTTTCCTCAGAATTTGTTATTTCATTTCTAATCTTAAGTACATTTGTTTTATTTGTGCAAAACCTTTTTAATTTAATGAAATCAAAATTCCCTTTTAATCAAGTATGCCGATGATTTATTTATTTTATTTTTTCATAAAACAAACTATTTGTCTTATTTTATTAGTTCTATGATTTTCTTACTTTCAATCTATTCTACCCTTGCTTGATTTTCATGATTTCCAATTTGGTGTTTAATTGAGGATTTTTAAATTTGTCCTTTTCTAGGATTTTTAGTTGTATCACCAATTTGCTTATGACCTGCTCTTTCTCTACTTTACCTGATATAAGCAATAAGAGATGTGAATTTTCCTCTAAGTACGGCTTTGGCTTCATCCTAAAAAATTTGATATGTTGTTTCCTTATAATCATTGTCTTTAATGAAATTATTGATTGTTTCTATGATTCATTCTTAGACCCATTTATTCTTTAGGCAAAAATTTGTTTATATCTATCATATGCCATATGCCATGAATTAATTTATTGGAAAATAGAGAAAGTTTCCTATTTTAGCTATAAATATCACTTGTATAAATTGTTCATTAGAAAACACCTTTTTCCTGGGTGCCATCCATTACTTGCATTACTTTTGCACTGTGAATCTGTGAACATTTGGAGTATCACTGTCATTGCTAACAGAAGGAAATCTGGTTCAGCCTTATGAATCTGATATCTGGAAGAATGAATACTGGTGAATTGAGCAACAGTTGGAAAATGAATGCTGTACTTCAGGGGCTGACTTTTTTTTGGCTGCCAAGTACCAACAATTAATATGATTGTTGTTCAGAGAATATTAGAACCTCTAGTGTGAGGGCTTGCTGAACGCTTTTGAGGGCTGCTTATCTACCTTTGGTGTCTAGTTGTCACTCAGCTCTCACCTGTGGTTCCAAGAAGTTGTAGCATGTGGAGCAGCCTGTTAAAACTGAACAGATGGGTTAAGTTAGGTTGATATCTACTCCAGGCTTGTGAAGACCTCCTCCTGGAATAGGTGGATGAGAAAATTTGCTTCAGTAGCCATGAATGTAGCTGAAGTAAGCACTGTGGAGTGCGTAGAGTTTGGTTGGACATCTAAGACACTAAAGTCAATTTTGTGCAACTCACTTAAATCCAATTCATACACAAGTTAAAATATTACTCTGTGATGTCACTGGTACTTTTCAAACATAAGGATCACCACCACCACTGCCAACTGATTAATCAACATTTTTGACTGTCTCATCCTTTTAAGTCTTCTTCAATCTAGCTTTATTTGTTTTTAACTGCCCTTGCAGCGGGACTAGTATTTTCTTGATAGTTATCCTAGATTATCAGTCTTAGAAGGAACCTCAAAGACCACCCACTTTAATCCCTTCATTTTGTAGGTGTGAAAAATGAGGCACAGAGAAGATATTCAGATAGTTACCTTCCCAGCGGTGACTTCATGGCTTCTGGCTCTAAAAGCAATACCATAGGTAGGTTCTTCACTTTATAAGATGTCTAAGCCTTGGTCAGCAATAGTAACCAATGAAAGATTGCTGTTGTCCCTTGCTAATCCTAGTAAAATATTTGTGTACTGTTGTACTCATTGAATTATTTATTTTTCTTAGATACCCCAATAAAAAAAGAAAAAGAAGAAGAAGAAATAGTAGTGGAGGAAGAGATTATTAGCACTGGAAAACCTACATGGGGAAAGGCTAAAAAGAGATTTTCCTGGTTCCGGTAAGAGATGTACTTTTTATATATGGATAACAATATTCTTAATAAACATAACATTTTATTTCTCCTGGAATTTACCTCTTTGGCTACTGTTTGCTATGTTTTTTGCCCCTTTCTACAAAAGAACTTCATTATATATATGAATTTTCTCAGTTGTTCACATCTTCCTCAAATGGGTGCTGGCATAGAGTAAAGGTGTCAAATTCACAGTTTATGGATGTGACCCAGAGAGATCCATTTCTTTTTGAGTCTGATAATAACAACTTAGTGGGAAAAGTATAGGACATGGAATCTGAGTTATCTGCATTCAGACTGGAGTTTTATCACCTAGTCATGTGTTCAAATTCAAGTATTTTCTGATCAATAGGTTACAGACTATCCATCTATAAAATATTACAAGTTGACATCTAGCGTTACTTCAGATCTAAATCAGTGACCCCCTCGCTCCTTACAAGATGTATACATACTAATACAATGTATTAGTTGTGGTTAATGTGGAGGAGGAAGTAGAGAAATGACATTGTGCCATATGCACACATATTTAACTTAACTGGCTTCCATATCTAGTTTTATATTTTTACCTATAGCGCCAAATTTGATCTTGCCCCTTCTCTAATACATATGCTGACATAGCACATATCCTACAAAAAGGGTAACTCCAAACTCTTTTAACATGTAGCTTTGTCTTTTTTTCAGAATTGAAATTCATGAAATTTTTATAGTGTGCATCTATTTAAGATCTTTTTTTTGTGTCATAGTAGAATGTATTTTTGTGTTTTAATAATTATTTCCCTTTCAAATGTTGTATGATTCTAGCAATATCAAAGAACGCAAGCTGTGGAACTTCTTTCATTTTAAAAAACATGACAAACAAGTAAAGAATGTGCACAAGTGGGAAGAAATTGATCAAGAGGTAAATTTTCATTATGTTAAATTTATCAAAGATTTAAATTTGTTTCCCCATTTAAATTACTAGAGAGTGAGCTTTTTCTTGAATTAGAAAACTATAATTTACCTTGGATTGAGGAGTTAACATTCTGTCATAATTAATAATCAGTATTAATCAGGAATAAAATTACCTGAGTAAGGAGCAAAAGTACCATAGCGGCAACTGTTTGGCCTTGAAGTCTCTTTTTTGTTCCCAGAGATCATTCAAGAACCTCTCTCAAGAAAAGGGAATGATTAAGAACTCTTAAAACATTTGAATTCTCTGTATTTGGATGTTCTAAGGACAAAGGATAATTGATTCCACTTTTGGCCTCAGAATATTGTTGGCTGAAAATTTTCTAAAATTATGGCACAGAGTATTGAAATACACTTAACCTATAGAAAAGTGCAAGTTGAATTGTTATGGGCTGTTGCAGGTAGGAAGTGATAACATATTAGGATAATTTTCCCTCCATGCCAGAAGGGGTCTCTGAAGGGGCTGTACAATATTTAAAAAATAACAGGTAGGTAAAATGGTAAAAGTTTACCAAGAAATACCACTGTCAGTTGTTGGCAAAATAAGAGGAGAGATTGCATATGTATGTCTTGATTTACTGTGCCTGTGTTACTGAGCCAAAAAAAGAACATGAGAGCCACAGATGGGCCAATATGACAATGAAGGAAAATGATAAATGTTGAAGGGGATATGGCAGAATTGGGACACTAATGCATTGCTAGTGGAGTTGTGAATTAATACAAGCGTTCTGGAGGGAAATTTGGAATTATGAGCAAAGGGCTTTAAAAGAACACATATCCTTTGATCCAGCAATGCCACTGCTGTGTTTGTACTCCAAAGAGATAATAAGGAAAAATGCGTATACAAAATATTCATAGCTGAGCTCTTTGTGGTGGCAAAAATTGGAAAATGAGGGCATGTTCCTCAATTAGGGAATGACTAAACAAATTGTGGTATATGTTGGTGATGGAATACTATTGTGTTATAAGGAATGATGACCTACTTGATTTCTATATGAACTGGAAAGACCTCCATGAACTGAAGCACAGTGAAATGAGCAGAACCAATCGAATGATATACACTGAAAGTGAAACATTGTAGAACTATCCAACATAATGAACTTTACTACTAGCAGCATACAATAGTCCAGGACATTCCTGAAAGACTTATGAGAAAGAATGCTATCTATATTGAGAGAGAGAACAATGGGAATAGAAATGAAAAAGAAACTTAAGACTTAACACTGGGAACTTGTTTATATGAATATATGATTTGGTGTTTGAGCTCTATGGTAAAGATGAATAATATAAAATTAGATATCAAGGGATAACATTTGTACAATCCAGTAGAATTGCTTATTGCTTCTGGGAGGGAAAAAGGGAAAGAAAATGAATCATATAAACTTGAAAAAATATTAAAAAGAAAAAAAGAATATGAGGTATGAGGTCAATTGAGAAAATATCTATTGATCTTTACACACATATTTTTACACATACATAAATAAATAGATACACATGTACATATGAGTAAGTCCAACTAAAGATTTCATCACCCACCAGGCATTAGGAGGTATTTCTGACCTGCCCAATTTTGTTTGTGCTCTAGCTAGCAAGAATAAAATTCTGAACTGCCTCAGATTAGGAATTCTTTTGAATCCTCTAAGGATAGCCCCATCTCTTAATAGATACTGAAAAAGGACCCCCACAACACTGTCTAATGGAGATGGGCATATTTTTTTTCAATTTTCTTTTACTTATAAAATAATAAATGGCAATAAAATACAAGCTTTCCTCCAAACCTAAAGGTGACAATATTGAATATATTTAGTATTTGTAATCATGATTGTCATCTTGCCAATATCTTGTAAAAAAAAAGTAAGATTTGTTTCCATTTACTTTCTAGAAATATTACCCTTCAGTAGAAATAGACAAAAAACTAGGATGCACTTTAATAGTTCCTGACCAGTTTCTCAACTGATATGGTAACCTCAATTGGAAAGTTATGGATATCAGACACTGGAAGATGGAATTGGGGACTTGAGGGTTCTTTGCCTTTATAAGAACCATCACTAGATTCTAAAGTTAGCTAACACCTAGCTAATCTAACTTCTAGTCTTAGAACCTGATGATGACTCTTCCTCTGCCTCCCATGACCCAGAAACCCCAGCAGCTCCCACCAGGCCAAGTTGCCTCAACTTCCTTCCTGGGTGGATATTGGGTAAAGTGGCCTGTGTTCCTGGCCAAAGAAGAGACAAAACTACCTGGGTAAAGGTAGATTTTAGTTCAATTTATTTTGGCCATGGAGAATAACTGAATACACTTTGGATGTAGATAATTTTCCTCTCATCTTGTCTTAACTTGGAGTAGGTGGAAACATTTTAGTATTAATACATTCCCTTACAAAGTCATCACTCCTTAAGTGAAAATATATCGAGTATTTTGCCTGTTTTAGAATACTGCTATTTTTAAAAAGGCTCCAAAGTATTTTCATTGCAAAAATAAAGTTTTTTCCTGGTTTACAAAACTCACTTCAGATCTCTTGTTGTTCTGTGAATTTTTGACATACAGATGAAAGAAAAGGGTGGTGGGGATAAGAAATACAGCAGCCTTGAAAAGCAAAATTTATAAAAAAACGAACTGTGAAATGAGGGATGATTTTGGAACAAATGGTCTCTAAGGCTCCTTTGAGTTTTTGCTGTCTATGGTTATATTAACATATAGCCATGGAAGCTTTTTAAATATTGTGTCTCTTGACCTCTAGGTATTGGATGATTACTGTCCTTATTCTACTGAAGCCCCTAAAACATTGCCAACACAGTGGACAAATATTGAAGTTGGTAATTGGTTATGGAGCATTGGAATGGAGGAGTATGTTGTAAAATTTTATTGTAAAGGAATAAATGGTGGAAAACTCCTTATACTGGACAATCGCTCGCTAAAAGTAAGTATGCTAATCTAGGTGATATAGATGAATGTTTACAAAAATATAAATTGCCTAGATTAACATATGAAGAAATAGAATTCTTAAATAATCCCATATCAGAAAAAGAAATTGAACAAGCCATCAAAGATCTCCTTAAGAAAAACATCCCCAGGGCCTGATGAATTAACAAGGGAATTCTATCAAACATCAAAGAAAAGCTCAAAGTTCATTTGGAGAAGAACAAAGGATCAAGGATATCCAGGGAAATAATGAAAAAAAAAACGCAAAGGAAGGTGGCCTTTGTAGTACCAGATCTCAAACTATGGTAGCCTTTGTAGTACCAGATCTCAAACTATACTATAAAGCAGTGGTCATTAAAACAATTTGGTAATGGCTAAGAGGCAGAAAGGAGGATCAGTGGAATAGACTAGGGATAAGTGACCTCAGCAAGACAGTCTATGACAAGCCGAAACATCATAGCTTTTGGGACAAAATGTAAAATAAATAATTTTGATTCCATCAAATTAAAAAAGTATTGTACAAACAAAACCAATGCAACCAAAATTAGAAGGGAAGTAACAAATTGGGAAACAATCTTCATAACAAAATCTCTAACAAAGGTCTAATTACTCAAATTGACAAAGAAGTAAATCAATTGTCCAAAAAAATCAAGCCATTCTACAATTAATAAATGAGCAAGGGACATGAATAGGCAATTTTCAGTCAAAGGAATCAAAACTATTAATAAGCACATGAAACAGTGTTCTAAATCTCTAATAATCAGAGAAATGCAAATCAAATCAACTCACCTCATACCTAGAAGATTGGCTAACATGACAGCAAAAGAAAGTAATGAATGATGGGGAGAGGGGGTGTGGAAAAGTTGGGATATTTGCATTGCTGGTAGACTTGTGAATTGATCCAACCATTCTGGAGGGCCATTTGGAACTATGCCCAAAAGGGGCTAAAAGACTGTCTGCCCATTGATCCAGCCATAACACTGCTGGGTTTGTACCTCAAAGAGATAATAAGGAAAAAGACATGTACACGAATATTCGTAGCTCCACTCTTTTTGGTGGCAAAAAATTGGAAAATGAGGGGATGCCCTTCAGTTGGGGAATGGCTGAACAAATTATGGTATATGTTGGTGATGGAATTACTATTGTGCTCAAAGGAATAATAAAATAGAGGAATTCCATGGGAACTGGAACAGCCTCCAAGAAGTAATGCAGAGTGAAAGGAGCAGAACCAGGAGAACATTGTACACAGAGACTGATACACTGTGGTACAATTGAATGTAATGGATTTTTCCATTAGTGGCAATGCAGTGATCCTGAAGAACCCAGAGGGATCTATGAGAAAGAACACTATTCACATTCAGAAGAAAAACTGTAGGAGTAGAAACACCGAAGAAAAACAACTGCTTGATTACATGGGTCTAGGGGGATATGTTTGGGGATGTAGACCATAAAGGAACATCCTAGTGCAAACATCAGCAGCATGGAAACAGGTTATGATCAAGGACATATGTAATACACAGTGGAATTGCGCATCAGCAATGGGAAGGGTGGGAAGGGGGAGGGGAGGGAGGAATAGTATATGATTTTTGTAACCAAGGATTAATGTTTGAAATTGACCAAATTAAAAAATAAATAAAATGAAATGAAATGAAAAAAAAAGAGTATATGAGGCCACATTTGAATTAATGACTTTTAAAAAAATTTAATTTATTTAGTCAACATTTTCCTTGGTTACAAGAATTATATTCTTCCCCTCCCTGCCCTCTCCCCACCCTTCCTGAATCTGTTGCTCAATTTCATTGGGTATTACATGTATACTTGATCAGAACCAATTTCTATGTTGTTGGTGTTTGCATTATGATGATCATTTAGAGTCTACCTCCCCAGCCATATCTGAGTTAAGGACCTCTTGTTTCTAGGCCTAGCTCTCAATTTGCTAAGCCACCTGTCATTCTTTTTTAGAACTCTGTGCATTAAAAAAAAAAAAAACCCACTGGTAACCAGGAAAGCAGTTTTGTAGTTTTTGAACAGTCAGATTAATTTCACTGAAACAGATTAAAAAACATTAATCATGGAAAATGGCAAAATTTCATTTCATTTATAGTAAATAGAATCTCATATTTTATAAGGCCTAAATTGCAAATCCTCGTTAGTATGATACCTTTGTCTTTGACTAGAGATACTTGATCCATGAAATATGATAACTTACTAGACAAAAAAAAAATTCTACTTGGATTCATTTATTTCCTAAGAGAATAGAATTTTGAGGGTTTTTAAAGTCTACTTTCTCTCATAACATGTTTCTAGGATTTTCCTAAAATATAGTATTTGATTTAAGTTCCTTTAAGCTGTAAATGTCTGATATTCTGAGCCTTCAATTTTAATTTAATTTTTATTTTTAAAAATAAATTATTAATACATTTAAGTATTGATTGATTTTATTATTCACTCTTTTACTTAAGTAAACAGGAATGTTTTAATTAATTTAATTTTCCATTTAATTCTTTTTCAATTAGGGATTGTTTCAATAGCACAAGCATCATTGGACTCCCATCTAGATAAATAACAATTAATGCATGAAATCCCAAAACGTTTCACGAAGCCAAACTATTATGGTAGTTCCTTAATGTATTTTAGGATTGTACGATGTAATTTTTTACTTCATCCAGACCTAGGGAATATTTTTCTATTGTTGGAAAATCTGTGTTCTTTAGAAATGATCCTATAGCAGCTTCATTTTCAGGTTCATTATGTAAAGAATTAGAAAATCTATTCATCTGAATAAGTAGATGCAAAATTACACTTTTAATTTTTCTTTCCAAAGGAAATCGAAGTCAACAGGAAGAAAGACCGCCGGAAAATACTTAAGGCTATTAAGAAAATTAGAGATTTTTTGGAAAAAAATCATATTTGGGTCTTACTATAGAAATTGATGGAAAGAAGACACAGAACCTGAAAGATATGGCAAAAATGGAAAATGCAATTACTTTTGTTATATTGACTTTTCATCATTTTACTTGTATGTTACTTTTGTTATATGAACTTTTAATCATTTTATTACTGTTATTCTGTTATAATTAACTTTTAATCATTTTGTTACTGTTACTTTTGTTGTTATTATCTTTTAATCATTTCACTTCAATGTTACTTTTGTTATATGAACTTTTAATCATTTCACTTCTATGTTACTCTTGTTATATGAACTTTTAAGGGATTTTACATCCATGTTGACTTTTGTTATATGAACTTTTAAGGGATTTTATCTTCATGTTACTTTTGTTATATGAACTTTTAATCATTTTATTACTGTTATTCTGTTATTATTAACTTTTAATCATTTTATTACTGTTACTTTTGTTATTAACTTTTAATCATTTCACTTCCATGTTACTTTTGTTATGTGAACTTTTAAGGGATTTACTTCCATGTTATTTTTGTTATATGAACTTTTAATCATTTCACTTCTATGTTAATTTTGTTATATGAACTTTTAATCATTTCACTTCTATATTACTTTTGTTAAATGAACTTTTAAGGGATTTTACTTCCATATTACTTTTGTTATATGAACTTTTAATCATTTTATTACTGTTATTCTGTTATTATTAACTTTGAATCATTTCACTTCCATGTTACTTTTGTTATATGAACTTTCAAGGGATTTTACCTCCTTGTTGACTTTTGTTATATGAACTTTTAAGGAATTTTACTTCCATGTTACTTTTGTTATATGAACTTTTAATCATTTTATTACTATTACTTTTGTTATTATTAACTTTTAGTCACTTCATTTCCTTGTTACTTTTGTTATATGAAATTTTATGGGATTTTACTTCCACGTTTCTTTTGTTATATGAACTTTTAATCATTTTATTACTGTTACTTTTGTTATTATTACCTTTTAATCATTTCACTTTCATGTTACATTTGTTATATGAACCTTTAAGGGATTTTACTTCCATGTTACTTTTGTTATATGAACTTTTAAGGGATTTACTTCCATGTTACTTTGGTTATTATTAACTTTTAATCATTTCACTTTCATGTTACATTTGTTATATGAACCTTTAAGGGATTTTACTTCCATGTTACTTTTGTTATATGAAATTTTAAGGGATTTTTCTTCCATGTAACTTTTGTTATATTTACTTTTAAGGGATTTTACTTCCATGTTACTTTTGTTATATGAACTTTTAAGAGATTTTACTTCCATTTTACTTTTGTTATTATTAAGTTTTTAATCATTTCACTTCTATGTTACTTTTGTTATATGAAATTTTAAGGAATTTACTTCTATGTTACTTTTTTTATATGAACTTTTAATCATTTTATTAGTGTTACTTTTGCTATTATTTACTTTTAATCATTTCACTTTCATGTTACTTTTGTTACACGAACCTTTAGGGATTTTACATCCATGTTACTTTTGTTATATTAACTTTTAAGGATTTTACTTCCATTTTACTTTTGATATATGGACTTTTAATGGATTTTACTTCCATGTAACTTTTCTTATATGAACTTTTAATGGATTTTACTTCCATGTAACTTTTGTTATAATAACTTTTAATCATTTTGCTACTGTTACTTTTGTTATTATTAACTTTTAATCATTTCACTTTCATGTTACATTTGTTATATGAACCTTTAAGGGATTTTTCTTCCATGTTACTTTTGTTATATGAACTATTAAGGGATTTTACATCCATGTTACTTTTGTTATATGAACTTTAAAGGAATTTACTTCTATGTTACTTTTGTTATATGAACTTTTAACGGATTTTACATCCATGTAACTTTTGTTATATGAACTTTTAAGGGATTTTACTTCCATGTTACTTTTGTTATATGTACTTTTAATCATTTTATTACTGTTACTTTTGTTATTATTTTACTTTTATTCATTTCACTTCTATGTTTCTTTTGTTTCATTATTAACTTTTAATTATTTCATTTTTAAGTAAGTATTATTTTGATAGAGGATAATTTTTGCACAGATTAATAATTGTTAATATCATACATATAACATGAAAAAATGGTTATAACATGCACGTATACTTTTTTATAAGAACCAATATGAAATTTCCTCCATATGATCATACTGTAAGAAGCAATCATTCTAATCTAAGAAAATTTTTAGTTATTTTTCCTTTTCAACTTTTCATTGCCACTGCCACCAGCTTTAAGGAATCTGTCTCAAGTACTCTTTATTAGTTCATAATCCCAGAGAACTCAATAGGCTTTAGTCAAGCCCTCATGATGCTCTCTTACTTTTGTTTCAGAATCTATTTAAACAAAAGAAATGCATATAAAAATCTGTACATATTATAGATTTCCTGTAAGGATACATATTGTTCATGAGATCTCCTTATTACCTTACTTTTTTTGTCATAATCCTCTCCAAATCATATTTTAAGAGCTACAAAGTATAGTTTTATATTCATCACTCTCTTATAGAATTTAGTTTAAATTTCTATCAAAGTATTTTAAATATCAAAGAAAATAAATTCATAAAACTTCCCCCTTAAAATTTCAGTTCATTCTCTCATAAAGGTATAAAAGCTCAGTGGAATAAGGATACCTCTTTAGGATTCATACATAGGTACAGGCAGCACTTATGCTTTGGGACATGGGTGAACAGAACACGTTGGAGGGCAATGAAATTAGAGCTAAGAGATATCCCAAAACTATCCTCATTAAGGACATTGTAACATGTAAGGCATCCATTGATGTTAAGTGAGCAGCCTAGATGTAATCATAAAACTGACTGGACAGGACCCTTCCTCCTGATAGGGAATATTTTAATATGGATACTTGCACATACACATGTATTTCCATTTAAGTGTGTATACACATATATACAATAATCTATACTAAAAAATAAGCATCATATGAAACTGAGAAACACTAGCAGCTATCCCAATAAATATAAGAGTAACGAAAAAATACCAACTCTCCCCAATACTATTTGAAATTTTTCTGGAAATACAATAGTAATAAGAAAGACAAATCTAGGACCTAAAGAGAGGAAAACAGGAGTATACCTAGTTATTCTTATTTGCTTATAACTGACAGATGTCTTAGACAATCCTAAAAAATCAGGAGATATTGTAACTGAGATGAGAATTTATAGCAAATTTACATTCTACAAAGTAAACCCTCAAAAATCAATACTATTTCTATATAATAGCCACAAAGATTCAATTGGTAGTAATAGAGATAAAAATGACATTGTAAATAACTATAAATAGCTGCAAATAACATGTTAGGATCAAACTACTGAAATATACAAACTAATTATATAAACAACATTATAAAGTGATCCTTGAGGAAGAAAAGTAAACTATAAATAACTGGAGGGAATATTCATTATTCATGACTGGTGATCATAATTTAGGGCAAGTGTCAGTGCTACTCTACTTAACCAATTTCTAGTGCTATGGCAATCAGATTTTTAAAGGTTACATTCTGAAATTCAATAGAATTATAACAACTCAATTAAAAATATATATATATAAAGGGAAATAATGAATGAAGACTGGGAAATATAAAGTCTGTAAATTAAATACTGAGTCCAGACTTCATACTGTTATAAGGAAGCAATCACCAAAGCCATACTCTAATGATTAAAAAATTGAAAATTAAATTTTGTATATATAGTCAGTGAAGGGTGGTTTAGCATAAATGTTTGTTGTATTGTGACAAAGGCTTTTTTCTATATCAAAAAATTATGTGGTTTAGGTCGTTTTTCTTTTCTATATGATTGTCTTTACTTTTTTCCTTATGTTAAACTATCTTTTGTATTCCCCGCATAAATCTAATTTTTTTAATCACAGATTGGTTTTTGGCTCAATCACTGTATTTTGTTGACAGAATTTTACTAAAAATTGTTAAATTAAGTTTTATTAAAATTCTGGACTTCTGTAATTTTTCTTTCCCTTGTTTAGGTGTTAGGATTATAATTATTCAGTGAAATTTAATAGTGCTTTCTCAATGTTTTGAAAATATTTCATGTGTATAGTAATACTATAATTATTCTTTGAAAGTTTGACTCAATTCAGGACTTGGAATTTTTCACCAATATCCCCTGAATTCCCACTTTGGCATGGCATTTCATTTATACTTTGATTTCTTTCTCTCAATTGGATTATTAAAGAACTTTATATGGGATTCTGTTAGTTTGGATATTTAACATGCTCGAAAATTTTTCTCTATTTTGTATTTTCAGTTTTATCATCATAAAATCATATAAAGTTGGAAATTATTTGATTCCAGTTTTGTGTTTTATTATATTTTCTAGATTCTTAATTGGATTTTCTTCCATCTTTCTAATCATGTTGATGATTTGTCAAATTTGTTCATCTTTTTCAAAAAATCAACTTGTAGTTTTATGCATTATTTTCATCATTTGCAAAGTGGATTTTTTACTTAGTTTTCTCTAATTTTTCATAGTTCATTTTTCTATATTTTCTATTTATTAGCTGCGTTTCAGATATTTTAGTATATTATTTCATCCTTATAATTTCCAATTGCATTTCCTGTTTTACCTAAAAGTTTATCATTTAAAAAGTCATGTTGGTTTTCCAAGTTATGTCTCTTAAAATTGTTTTATGTTATTTCAAATTTTTTAAATTGTCTTTTCTTTTTCCGATAAAATTTGGGAAATGAATAATAAACTCTTTTATGAATTTATATTGTCAATCAAATTTCTATATCGGCCATGTTGAAAAAAAACGAATGTCTTATTCTGTACTCTTGAGTCTTTGATTTATCAGGAGACAAATAGTATGCTTTTTCATTAAGTAAGCGTCTTGCATCATGGTTGGTCATTACACTGAATAGAATTCCTAATTTGTTCAATGTTTTTGTTATTACCATATTGTTCTCCTTGGCTCTGTTTACTTGTCTCTCCTTCACACTTTACAAGTCTTCCCATTATTTTCTCAAACCTTCTTCCATTATTTATTGAAATACAATACCATTCTATCATATTTCCATCACATAACTTTCAGCCATTCCCCAATTTGTGGGCTTGCCTTCAAATTTCTATCCCTAGCCACATTAAAAAGGTATATAATATATTTTAAAATATGTATGCAAATACATATATGTGATATATAATATCTTTATGTATATGACTATCACTCCCTTCCTCTGGCCTCCCTCTAATTACCCCATTTTCCCACAGTAAGGCCAGCTACATCTCTCACTATGAGTTCTAAGGGGGTAGTATCCTTTTTTATACTTTTTAAACTTTTACCTTATGTCTTAGTACCAATACTAAGTAAAAAGTTCCAAGGCAGAAGAACAGTAAGGTCTAGGCAAAGTTGCCAAATTTGAATGCAGGACCTGTCTGTAGGTCTGGCTCTCTAACCATTGAAAAACCCAGCTGTCCTGGTATGATCCCTTAATAATAAAGTCTTCAGCCATCATATCAGTGTGTTATGTTTACCCTATTAGGTGATTAGGAACTGGTTACTTTAACACTATGAACATCAATTAGACTTTGGTAAGAGATATTTGCTTCAACAATATAGTAAGAAAAGAATTCCAAATATTACCCCAACACCTTTTCTCCTATTTCAACACAAGCACAGGCAAGGATGAGATCATACTTAACTTGGATTTGATCCACAAAATTTATTTATTTACAAATCTCTCACTGAACAATGGAAGACTCTCTCTCTCTCTCTCTCTCTCTCTCTCTCTCTCTCTCTCTCTCTCTCTCTCTCTCTCTCTCTCTCTCTCTCTCTTTTTTTTGCTTTTAAGCATAGCCCAGCCTGGACCCCAGGCCCCAGATTTCCTGTAAGTGGCTAGAGCTTCTGAACTTTTAAAATGCACAAGGCCTGGCCATCTGCATTCTCTTTCACCTAAAAGAAGGCAAAAAAGACACAAAATGACAAAAGTCACAGCATGGCATGTACTCCCAACTTTAGCTCAAATCCAGGTAAGACATGATCTGAGAGCCCTATGGCAACTGGCCATCCTCACACACTCTACAGGAAGGAAAGGGCCTTGACCATGTTTCCCATTGGATACTTTTGAGTATACCCCAGTTCTACAGCCCATCAAAAAGGCTCCTCTTCACCACATTGTCAGAGGACCCAAAACAAATACCTTGCAAATACTCCACAGTGTGAATTTTAAAAGTCTCCATCTTGGTCTAGCACCCAAAAATTGTGCACACCCACCTACACGGGCATGCGCTAGTCAATGACTAATCAGAAATAACTAACTGCCCACCTGGGCTGTCCTAAGCCAAGCTAGAGCCAACCATTGTATTTGTGAGACACAGGAAGTGAGGTAGGGAACAGCCTCTGGAATTCGCGGAACTTCCTGTGGAGAGAGCTAGAGGGAGTTGGTGTTAGGAGCTTGGAGAGAGAGGACGCCCGCAGACAGCTTTCCTTCAGATCGGTCACGTGAGTTAAGGACTGGTTCTTTCCACCTGGGCCTTTAGGCCTAAACTCCCTCTGCCTTGGTCAGAGGTTGAGTAGCCCCTTTTCCCTTTTCTCTTCTCTCCTTCTCTCCCTCTCCTTTTCCCTACTCCCGTTGTGATTAAACCTCCATAAACTCCATTCTGACTTGAGTGTTCATTTTAGGAATTTCATAAGTAAATTCCTTGGCGGCCATTGTTCAATATTACATAAATCCTGTAGCCACATTTTAGCCATTACAATATTATAACCCTCTCCCAGAGACCTAAATTTCCCCATTACAGTTTGGCTAACCACTACGGGAAAAAAGAACCTTATCAGTCTTCTGATCTCCTTACTATCACCTGGGAGAAATCCCACCCCGGCTACCCCCTCTGGCTCTTGGCCCTGCCTTAGTGCTTGGAAGGTTTCTAGAACCTCAATAAATTTCCTGAATTTTCTTGCCTTTTCAACCCACTTATTGCTCTGTCAATCCTGTTACCAAATACCTTGGCTTAAAGACACAGCTGCCAGAACAGGTGAGTATAAAACACCTTTTCTCTTTTCCCTTTACCCCTTAAGTTAAATTGGGGTCAACAGGATTTTTTTTCCTTCTCCTCTTTGTCTCTCATTTCCGTCTCCTTTTACTTTAAGGAGGTGGCTCAGTAGAGAGAGGCAGGCCAGGCTTACCTAATCAACTAAGCAAGGAGGAACCTCAGGAGAAGGAGCTCTTAGGAGCTCCTAGCCCGCAAAAAACAGCTGAATACAGCTAGGGAGCTAACTTAAAACCCATTTTTTTTTCTGTTTCCTGGCCTTTCTAGTCTTAAAAATTTAAGTGGGCTTTGCTCAAGGAAGATAGCACATGGTCCTAGCGGCTTTAGCCTGAGGGCCAAAGAAGATTGCTGGGACCCACCCACATACACTTTGTAAAGAAGGAGAATTTACAATACAATAGGCCCTTAGCCTGTATCTCAGAGCCACCTACTGTAAAAAGAAAAAGCCTGTGGAAAGTTTGCTGCTTTGCCGTGCTCCCCACTTGCTTTGTGAAATTACAAAATATACATATAAAAATGACTACTATATTCTTTGACAATTATATGGCAGCTGAAGAAGTAGGGGCATTGAGGAATGAAGGATACCTCCAAATTTTTATATTAATAGGTACTGTCATTTTTGTAATCCTCAATACTATATTTAGAGATGAAAAAATAAAAAAAATTGAGGATAAAATGCAAGCCCAATTAGAAGATCTAAAAAGTCTCTTACAAGATCAATTGGAAAACAACCACTCTACCAGAAACAGACCTGTTTCTGAACCTTTGAATGAGGAAATTTCCTTCCCTGAAATAGAGATGGAAAGCACCTTGCCTATAGCCCAGTTAACAGACTGCAAATCTTGTCTGAATTTAATCCCCAAAACCCTCCCCCTGCAATCCCAGCTTCTCATGTTCCTTCTCCTACAGAAAACCAAATTCCAATGCAAGAGAAATCTTGTCCTCCTAAAAAAACCTGTTCTTGTCAAACTGACCCACAGGTGCAAAATTCAACTAGAGGCCTGTTTCCTCTAAGAGAAGTACCTGAAATAGGACGAAATGGGGATGTGGTGACTTTAAGACATAGGATACCGTTTACTCCCCAAGAAATAAATGAATTTACACGAAATATCCCCACATATGAACAAGATCCTTTTCTAGTAACAAAAAAGATGGGAGACATATTTTTTCAGTATAATCCGTCTTACAAGGACGTTGAGAGCTTACTACAGGCTTTTTTAAGTGAACGTGAAAAAAATAAAATAATTGCTCATGTCAACAAAACCAGGGGGCGTAATGCAGCACATTGGCCATCTCAGGATCCCGAATGGGACTATAACAATCCTGATGATTATCTACAACTATACCGTTGTAGAGAGGCCATCCTCATGTCCATGAAGGAATGTGCAGACAATACAGATAAGTGGATGGAACTGGAAAAAATTAAGCAAAAGGCCGAAGAAACCCCCTCCAGATTTATGGACAGAATTATCGAGTTTGGGGACAGATACTTAGATTGGGACTTAACTAAAGAGAGTAGTATAAGACAAGTTAGAAGAATCTTTGTAAACAATTCTTGCAAAGCAATTAAAAATTATTTCAAAACACAATGCCCAAGATGGTCAGATATGGACCTTGAAGAATTGCGAAAAACAGCTATATATGTTTTAAAGGGAAACGAAGAAAAGGAGATAGAAAATAATGATGACATGGAGGAAATGAAGAAAAAAATGAAATATTTAATAGATAGGATAACTAAATTAGAAAGTGGGCATGATAATGAACCAACGACAATTGCCCCTCTCCAGAAATCCAATTATCAATCCATTACTTGCCACTTCTGTGAGAAGAAGGGCCACAAAATGATGGAATGTAGAACCTTTCTTAAGATGTTTGGAAGGAATACACAGTTTAATAATAGTTTTAGAAATAATAACTATAATGAATATAGAAATAAGAACTTTAGAAACCAGAATTATAGAAATAGGAATTGGGAAATTAATGACAATGCTCAAATTGAAGAAAATTTTAATGATAATACTCAACAATATATGAGAAATGGCGCTCGTCCAAAAACTACTCGAGGTACTAATGACCCTCAGAGAGGTGCCCTTCAGGGGGGTGCCCAAGGAATATCCCAAACACAATGATGGTGCCCGGGGGGGGCTGGGGCACAGGAATCAGAGGATACAACCTTTGATTTCCTGGACCCTGATGTCCTACTACCCGTTGTCCCTATCCACTGCCCTCCCCATACTAATGAACCCCATGTTACCTTAAAGGTGGGTAACACCTATTATGATTGTCTATTAGACACCGGAGCTTCCTGGTCTGTATTAAAGAGAAAACCTGATTTACAATGTTATTCTATTGGCTCAGAGAATGTAATGGGAGTATCAGGAATAACCCAAAGAGTTAAAAGACTTCCTCCTAGAATGGTGTCTGTAGGACCCCTAGAGGTACAACATTCCTTCCTTTTGATGCCTGACTCCCCTTTAAATTTGCTGGGGAGGGACCTTCTATGCAAACTCAGAGCCACAATAACCTGCTCCCCAGATGGCTCATTATCATTAGAAGTACCAGAGGAATCTTTAAAATTACTCCCTGTACTTCTCTCGGAAAACCAGGAGGCAAAAGAGCCTTCCATTTTTGAAATACCTAAAGATATACCTGAGTCTCTTTGGGCCACATCTTCTTCTGATGTAGGCTTACTTAAATCTGCTGTTCCTGTGCAGATAAAAACTAAATCTAGCCCACCTCCTTCTATCCCTCAGTATCCCCTCTCAAAGGAGGCAATTGAGGGTATTACACCAGTTATTAACTCATTAATAGAACAGGGAATAATAATCCCTTGCAAATCTGAATACAACACGCCCATCCTACCAATTAAAAAACCAAAAAAAGGGCCCGATGGCAAGCACATCTATAGATTTATACAGGATCTAAGGGCAGTAAATAATCACGTTATAAAGAGACACTCCGTAGTTTCTAACATACATACTATTATTTCATCTATTCCTAGCACAGCTACATACTTTACAGTAGTAGACTTGTGTTCAGCTTTCTTTTCCATACCAATACATGAAAACTCCAGGCATATTTTTGCTTTCACCTGGAAGGGCTCACAATATACCTGGTGTTGGCTGCCACAGGGTTATGTCGAAAGTCCGAGCTTATTTGAGCAAATTTTGAGCCAAGACACAGACAATATAACATTTAAAAATAGCAAATTAATCAAATATGTAGATGATCTACTCTTGGCTTCAACAGATGCAAAAACATGTCAAGAAGATAGCAAACACCTTCTTTTAGAATTGCACAAAAGAGGTCATAAGATCTCGAAGGACAAAGTCCAGTGGTGTCTCCCCAAAGTAGAATATTTGGGGTTCATTCTGACAGCTGGTGCCCGCTCTATTTCTCCCAAGCGAATTGAGAATATTCAAAAATTGAGTGCTCCTACTACTAAAAAACAGTTAAGAGCAATTCTGGGAGCAACAGGGTTTTGCAGACAATGGATTCCTTGCTATGGGGAAATTACTAAACCTCTTATAGCACTAACAAGGGATGTAGTCCCTGAACCCCTCAAATTAGAGCCTGAACACCTGTCAGCTCTATCAGAGCTAAAAAAGGCTATCTTATCTGCCCCTGCTCTAGGCATCCCAAATTACAACAAGCCATTTACTTTGTATGTACATGAACGAAGAGGAGTAGCCTCTGGTGTTTTAACTCAGACTTTGGGACCTTCTCAGCGCCCAATTGCTTATTATTCTGCCCAACTAGACCCAGTAGCAGCAGGAGCACCACCATGCCTTAGAGGAGTAGCTGCTACAGCCTTACTAGTAACAAAAACCGTTGATTTAGTATTGGGATGTCCATTAACAATAATGTGCCCACATGAGATTGAAGCATTATTGGTAAAACATAGAACACAGGCATTCTCGGATCAGAGAATTACAAGGTATGAAATAACCTTATTAAATAGTGAAAATATTACCTTGAAACGCTGTTCAACTCTTAACCCTGCCACCTTGCTTCCAGATTTACCTACTTCAGGAGAACCATTACATAACTGTGAAACATTAGTGTCCATGGCAGAAAAGCCTCGAGATAATCTCTTGGACACTCCCTTAGACAATGCAGATCTGATCTTATTTACCGATGGTTCCTCTTTTATGAGGGATGGCATACGTTACACTGGAGCTGCCGTAGTCTCAGAATTTGCCACTGAATGGTCAGCTTCACTACCTTCTAACATTAGCGCTCAAGGAGCAGAGCTCATAGCTCTGAAACATGCCTGTGTAATTGCCAAGGATAAAAAGGCAACAATTTATACGGATTCTAGATATGCTTTTGGCATTTGTCACTCAGTCGGGATGCTATGGCTCCAAAGAGGATTTTTAACCTCAGCTGGAAAATCCATAGCTAATGCAGAAATTATTAATGAAGTTCTTTCTGCTCTCAAACTGCCTAAAGCCTTAGCTGTAGTTCATTGCTCTGCCCATACAGGTGGCTCTGACCCTGTCTCTAGAGGAAATGACTGAGCAGATGCCGCTGCAAAACTAGCAGCCATAGAAGGACCTGGATTAATTTTAACATTAACAACCACTGATAATTTAAATTTATCACTCTCCTATAATGAAAAGGAAGTGGAAAAATGGAAACAAAAATTTAAAGCAAAACAAATTAATGGAGTATGGGTGTCATCTGAAGGAAAACCCCTGCTCCCTAGAAGTTTCTATCACCAAATTTGCCAATCTGTTCATAATAATGGCCATTTTGGTACCCAGGGCATCGTGGACTCCGTTAAGAGAGTATGGATAGCCCCTGGTATACTACCATAGCCTCTAAAGTGTGTTCATCCTGCCCTACCTGCCAGGCATATAACCAACATGCCTTTCGTGGTAAAGCCTTTGGTGGACGTCCTCTGGCTTACACACCGTTTGAGCACCTGCAGATAGATTTTATAACGATGCCAAAGGCTGGACAATATAAATTTTGTTTGGTCATAGTAGACCAACTGACCAGATGGCCAGAAGCATTTCCTACAGCCCGAGCCACAGCAGCTTTTGTTGCTAAGGTGCTTTTAAAAGAAATTATTCCTCGCTTTGGCCTACCAGCACGTATTGATTCCGATAGGGGGAGTCATTTTACTGATTCTGTTCTAAACCAGATATATTCTTGCTTGGGGATAACTCCAAAATTCCATGTTCCCAGAGTTCAGGCCAAGTTGAGAGGATGAACAAAGAACTTAAAACTATGATTGGAAAATTATGCACTGAGACCCATTTAAAATGTCCTGAAATTCTCCCTCTGGCCCTATTTTATCTTAGAAGGTGGCCTAGAGGAGACTTACATATTTCACCATTTGAGATGCTTTTTGGACATCCGCCTATACAGGCTAAGCCTTTCTCCCCGGCTTATACATCGCTATTAGGGGGAGATATTACTATTGCTTCCTATATACAGGAATTACAGCACAAACTGCGTGAGCTACATGAATCCGGAGCTGCAGTACAAGCTGGACCATTAGACTTTTCTCTGCATGACCTGAACCCAGGAGACAACGTGTATATTAAGAATTTCAAGCGTACTGGAGCAACTGAACCTTCATGGGAAGGACCATTCCAAATATTGTTCACTACTCCAACATCTATAAAGGTTGGAGAAAAGGACTCTTGGATTCACTGTTCTCATGTAAAGAGAGCATCTTCTATTGAGACTGATTGACTGTATCCTATACATGCATTGGAGATAACTACCCATTGACAAGTGGAACTGTTTTATTCTGCTTTTGACACATTGAATTCCTAAATTTAATTTTTTCCCTTTTTCCCTTTTTTTTCTCTTTTCCTTATTTTATTATTATTATTTTTACATTATTTTATTTTTTCCCTTTTTCTCATTTCTATGTACTTAAGGTACACATGATCAATATTAATTTTATTCTACAATATTAGTTTAAAAATATATATTTGCTGTTATTATTAATACGCACCCAAACAGCTTTAGACTATGGGAACCTGCCATTTATTGATAATTGTTGTGGGACTATGATTAATGTTTGTGTCTGATTCTAGATATGAGATCAAACAAGGAGCACAGAGATAACCTGGATAATGCCAAAAGAGCTCACAGGTCTAAAAATCAAAAGACCAATCCAGGTAGGATTAATGCATTTCTAAGCCAATACTAAGGACTTGAACCTAGTGTGAGACTCGGGGTTGCGACACTTGACAGACGTTAAGATGTAGGCCTTCCCTGTATCCACACTCTTCGTGAAAGTACCTACAGACAAGTACCTAAGGTTGGCTACCGTCCTGGCTCCATCCATCCCTGAGAACGAAGGTAAAATCAGACGAGGGAATGACACTTCCCTAGATATAAAGGAAATCTGGTCCTCTTTTTTCTCTCCTATAGTATGGCAACTTCCTGTAGCCTTGACTGCAAATGGGGAAGTAAAATATGCTACATTCTGTCCTACAGACTTGTGGGATTAGAAATTACTTAACTGGACCCTAATACAGGGGCCTGTGGAAAAAAAAATTTTTTTTTATTCTTGCTTTCTAAAATTTTGTATACATAGATTTTTTTTTGATTTTTGATACTGATTTTGAATTCTTCTTTAATATAAATATGCATATATAAAGGGTTTATAATTTTTCCCTTAATTTTTTCCCTTTTTCCTCTTTTGATTTTGAATTTTGATTTTATTTTCATTTTGTTTTGTTTTTCTTTTGGATTAACTCACACACCCCCACAACTAAAACTTGAATCCTCAGCTGGACTCAGTGTTTTTTTCAACACTTTCTTCAGGGGGGATTGTATTTCATCAAATCCAAAATTTAAATTTTGTTCGAGATAAATCTTCAGAGAAGAAGCTTGCTAACTAACTGAATCCAGAGAATGAACTGTTTGCAGAAAGATATCTAAACCTTTTCACTACAGGAAGATCCAGAATGAACCTTGGGGTGTGGTTGATTGAACATTTTTGAATGTACACTTTTATGCCAAAGGGGACTGCCCCCTAATTGGCTTTTGTCAATGCGCCCAGCAAAACATTGGTTTTTGCTGTCTTTCTCTCTCCTCTATTTCCCCATATTTACAACTATTATAATTTCCTCTTAGTGGAAAAAAATTTTTGTATACACTTATAGTTAGAAATTTTGGGGGTGCAGTATGCTTATGTTTAGTGATCAATTGGGGAGACTAGTCTCCCAATCATCATCAGGGGGGATTGTGAATTTTAAAAGTCTCCATCTTGGTCTAGCACCCAAAATTGTGCACACCCACCTACACGGGCATGCGCTAGTCAATGACTAATCAGAAATAACTAACTGCCCACCTGGGCTGTCCTAAGCCAAGCTAGAGCCAACCATTGTATTTGTGAGACACAGGAAGTGAGGTAGGGAACAGCCTCTGGAATTCGCGGAACTTCCTGTGGAGAGAGCTAGAGGGAGTTGGTGTTAGGAGCTTGGAGAGAGAGGACGCCCGCAGACAGCTTTCCTTCAGATCGGTCACGTGAGTTAAGGACTGGTTCTTTCCACCTGGGCCTTTAGGCCTAAACTCCCTCTGCCTTGGTCAGAGGTTGAGTAGCCCCTTTTCCCTTTTCTCTTCTCTCCTTCTCTCCCTCTCCTTTTCCCTACTCCCGTTGTGATTAAACCTCCATAAACTCCATTCTGACTTGAGTGTTCATTTTAGGAATTTCATAAGTAAATTCCTTGGCGGCCATTGTTCAATATTACATAAATCCTGTAGCCACATTTTAGCCATTACAATATTATAACCCTCTCCCAGAGACCTAAATTTCCCCATTACAACAGCCTGCAGGGAGATCAACCTATGCCAGTTCATAGATGGGTCTGTTTGGTTGGCTTTCCATTATGATCACAATAAATGTTTCTGAAATAAGAAAAGTACCCCAAATGCCTAAGATTAACCACTATTTCATGATGGAAAATCCTTCATCAAAGGATTGAAACTACAGTTCTCAAAAGAAAAATTGTAAGTTATCATTAACTTTATTAAACATGATTGCAAGTCATTAATAAAATTGTATGCAATAACAGAATGGGGGCTCTACCTCAGGAGGTAGCATTACAAAAGGTCAGAACTGCCAATTTTGGAGAGGATATATAAAAATTAGCACAATGAGTTGTTCTACCTTTGACATGGCATATCCATTTGGGAAAACAATTTGGAATTATAATTTTGAAAAAGTGACTTAAAATGTCTATGACCTTTGAATATTTTACTCTCAAGCATACATTCCCATGAAACAAAAAAACTAAAAAGGTCCCCCTGACATCTAAATATTCATTATACCCTTTATGTTGTTGGAGGCAATTAAGGGAAGAAGTGGTTAGCATGCCGGGCATGGAGTCAGAAGACACAAGTTCAGATCTAGTTTCAGTTACTCATATCCTGGGCAAATCGCTTAACCTCTGCCTACTTTACTTTCCTTAATTGGAAAATAGGGATAACAGGAGCCACCCTGTAGCTAGGATCAAATAAAATACTTGTAAAGTGCTTTGCACAGTGCCTGGCAAATAACGGACATTGTACAAATGCTCAGTGTTTCCAAGTCATGTTCTGGAAATAAATTCAAGTAGTTTATGATTATAGTTACCCTTGGGAAACCACTATTCTTGTGCTCTACGGCATTGATTGTGAACCTTTTAGAGCTGGAGTGCCAGTCCCTGCCCCCACACACCCCCAGACCAAGTGCTATGCCCATCACCAAGAGACAGCATGTCATACCCCTCTCTCCCATGGAGTCCCAGGTTTTCCCCTCCTTTACAAAGGTTTGAGGGATACCTTAGGGATACCCACATATCATTAAAATTCTTGTCTCCAATTCTTTTTTCCAGTATATATGAGCAATGACAATTGTTCCTGTGGTAGCCTAGTTTGCTCAAAATGCTAAAAATCTGCATGAGGAGATAAAGTCTTTATCTGCTATTGCCACAGGAATCTGATATTATTCCCATTGTAATTCTACTACTAGCTGGCAACCAGCAAGGGCATCTTGACTTTTTGAAATTATAGTCTAATATAATACCCTTTGGATTTGTTGCGCAAAATTTCAGGATCTGCGCCCACAAGTATTTTTGCAGTCTTCTTTCTGTACCACCTCTGTATATGATGATGCCACTGATAAGCAATTTTTTGGATGGCTTTTGACTAATTTATTCTCAGATGAAGTAATTTTATCAGATTATCCTTGGCAGTGGACAGTGAATTGTATGTTATGTAATGACAACACACTTTTGCTCCTGCTGAGATTCTGCCTCGAAGCCTCCATTCTTCTAGTCATAAGGAATAACAAACATAGTAATGTTTGAGAATGAATGGAGAGTGCTTTTTTTTAGTAAACCCTTCTGTCTTAGATGAGATGAGTATCATAGAAGAGGAACCAAGTGCAAGATTGTAAAGCTTTACTAGAAGGAGAAATCGTAGCTGGCTGGATCAGGGAATGTTTCTTGGAGGCAATTCAGTGTCAGCTGAGTCTGGAAATATGAGGAAGATTACATATATAAGCAGATTATATGTATATAATACATATTATATAGAATATATAAAATCTTTATATAATATATAATTTTATATATCTTATT
Organism: Monodelphis domestica; assembly: GCF_027887165.1. Classification (NCBI taxonomy): domain Eukaryota; kingdom Metazoa; phylum Chordata; class Mammalia; order Didelphimorphia; family Didelphidae; genus Monodelphis; species Monodelphis domestica. The sequence goes on from NC_077230.1 coordinate 34,761,625, forward strand.
ATGTATAAGATGATAAATATATGCAGATAGCTGAGGGGGATAAGGAAGTTTCCAAATAGAGACCTGCACAGTCTATATGACTCACAATAGGAGATCAATTCTTATGGAAAGGAGGTAAGGCCTTTTGAAAGACTTGATTGTTTCTGTTTCTGATAGAAGGATAGATAGATAGATAGATAGATAGATAGATAGATAGATAGATAGATAGATAGAGATAGATAGAGGTAGAGATAGAGATATAATATAGTTGGGGAGCATGATGAAAGCACTGTAGCCAGAAAGAAGAACATGAACAAAATTGGTCCCAGGAGGTTCAAAAAAGGAACTTTTGCAGTAAAAAATATGTAAATTAGTTACAGTATTGGGAGGATTTTGTAGTGGAATAAAAACTGAAAATATGAATGAAGTCATATTGTGGAGGGTTATAACTTAGGATTTTACTCCTACAAGGCAACATTTTTCACATTGCCAGTCATAGTTGGTTATGATCTGAAACTACATAAAGACACAGAGCAATTGCTGATGTAATGATAGAACCATCATCCCCAAATGGGAGAAATTATGTAAAATATACCAGGAAAACTAAGTCAATGTTCCTATCTTTCCAAAGGGACAGAACTTTTCTAACTCCAAAGGAATTCTAGAAACTGCAGCCTGTGTAAGTTTGACCTCAATCTAAAACAAAACTGGCTGTCTAAATAAAAAACAATCTAAACCAAAACAGATGGCTTGTGTCTCCTTAGTAAAGGAAAGCCGTGGTCACGAAAACCGTGGTCACGAAAAGCCAATATGAATTCACTAAAATTACAGTATATATATACACATACATGCAAACATATAAGTCTATATTAGATAACTACAAAAAAGTGTGTTTCCTTTTTCATTCATTTGTTATATTGGGAAAACAGGAATAAGTAGCAAATCTAAGATTTCATTATGAATTGGGTCCAGCTCTTCCCTGGACAGGAAATTCCTTTACAGAGTCACCAAGAACATGTCATCCAGCTTGTCCTTAAGAAAAACCAGTGAATGGGAACCCACTATTCCTGAGGCTGCTCATTCCACTTTGAAAGTAAATTGGGCCAGTGCAGCCAAGATGGAGGAAACACAGCAGGGAGTTTCCCCATGAAATTCATCCAAATAGAACTAAAACCTTATCTAAAATCTAGATAAGGAAATTTTTTTAAGTCACATTTTTCTATCCCTTTTCAGTAGCAGGAGACAAAGAGGACTCTCTTCATTGAGAACAGAAACTTCTACCCTTAAATTACTCCCCTCCCCACTACTCCCTTTCTTATTCCCCTTCTACTTCTCATTAAAGCAAGATTGATTCTATACCCCAATGAATCAGGCTGTTCTTCCCTCTGTGATCCAATTCCAGTTAGAGTAAGGTTCAAGTAATACTTGTCACCATCCTCATCCTTCCCTCCATAGTAATAGTATTACCTACCTCCTGTGCCATGTTAGATGATATAATTTACACCATTTCCACTTCTCTTGTTCCATTTCTCTTAGTACAATCTTCTTTATCACTCCTAGTTTTTTAAAAATATTCTAAATAGCTTAGGACAACCTCTGTCTATATATATATATATATATATATATATATATATATATATATATATATATATATATATATATTTCTATTATGATGATCATTTTAAAGAGTTACAGATATCTTTCCATATAGGAATATAAAAAATTTGACCATATTGAAGCCCTTAAATATTTTCTCTTATTTACTTTTTTATGCTCTTGAATTTTGTATCTAAACATCAAATTTTCTGTTAGGTGTTTTTTTTTTTTCAGGAATGTGTGGAAACCTATTTTATTAAATCGCCTTACTTTCCCCTGAAATAGTCTATTTTGATGGGTAGGTTATTATCCTTTCCCTGGGTCAATTCTCATTTTCCAGGAATTATTTTCTTCAGAAATTTTTTTCACTACTTTTTTCTTTTTACCAATTCTGATTTTTTAAAAGAATTGGATTCTTTCTCAAATATTTTGTGCCTCCATTACCACAATCTTGAATTTCTTTTCATTATGTTCTTGGATTTTTCTCATTAATTTTCTCAGTTTTTTGTTTTCTGGTCTTATTTTATTTTTAAAATACAATTTTTGTTTCTTTTTAAAATCTTTCTTTAGCTCTTTTAGGAGTTATTGTTGGATTTCTGTTCAATCTCCACTTTTCTTGGAGGCTTTTTGTAGTCATTGTCTTTTTCTGAATTTGTATCTTGAACTTCTCTGTCACCTTAGTGTTATATTTATGATTAGATTCTTTTGGTTTGCTCATTTTTTAGCATATTTCTTGACTGTACCTTAGATTAGAGTTGGGCACAATCACCAGTTTTTTAGTTAATAGTCAAATAATACAGTTTGCTAAGAAAAATACAACTTGGAGGGTATTAAATTTGCTGACAGGCCACTTTGACTTTAAGCCTGTAACCCAAAAGTTTCTACCAAGTCCACCACACCCTTCTGCATGTAAGCATAAGACAATCAGGAGGTGGAGGTCTGTCCTTGGGGTACCTGCTAGGTGCAATGACTATATCAGTCTTGGGGCTGCTGACTCCTAACATTAATAGGAAATTGTCAGCAAAAACAATTAACCTCTGACCTTTTATTGAGAGAACTTAGAAAGGTCAATCATATAACTGATATTAGTTACCTCACATAGTGATGATTTCTGTACTTTCTAGCTTATTCTGAACTTGCAGCATTAATTAAGAACTGCCCATGCGAAAGATTTATTTTCACCCCACTTTAATTTTCATTGTATTTTCTCTCTTTAATATGGTACTATGTCATCAGATTTCTTTGCATAAAAAACAGCTATCTCCTAAGACTTGGGGTCTTTAGTCTTGATCTTGACCACAGTCACCCTGCTTCCAGTAAACCTATTATTTTCTTGGAGATTGTATTGGTGTGATAATTTTTCACCACAAAATGCGAATTAAAACAACTCTGAGGTACCCACTACACATCTGTTAGATTAGCAAATATGAAGTAAAGGAAAATAATAAATAATGTAGAGACTGGCATAATTGGGACACTAATGTATTGCTGGGGCAGTTGAAAACTGATCCAACCATTCTGCAGGGCAATTTGGAATTATGCCCAGTAATACCACTACTAGGTCTGAAATCCAAAGAGACTTAAAAAAATGGGAAAGTACATGGTTGTACAAAAATAGTTAAAGCTGCCCTTTTTGTGGTGGCAAAGAAATGGAAACTAAAGGGACATCCCTCAATTTGGGAATGGCTGAACAAATTGTGGCAGATGATGGTGACAGAATACTATTGTGCTCTGACATAAACAGGAGGATGATCTCACAAAGAGTTGGAAAGACCTACATTAATTGATGCACTGAAATGAACAGAACCAGGAAAACATTATAAACAGTAACAGCAATAGTGTGGAATGATCAAATTTGATAGACTTAGCTGCTCTCAGTGATACAATGATTCAGACAGCATTTTAGATAGGTAGCCACAAACACAGAAAAGATGTGGGATGACAGGGGATGGAAGAAATAAGTCAGGGGGTTTTGAGGATAAGCCTGAAATATGTTTCTTTGCAGGCAGTAGGGAAGGAGTCAGCAGACAGAGACTGAGAATAAGTCAGAGTGTGGGGACAGATTCCAGTTCCATTGCCATGTGGACCATTTCAACTATTTCAGGTCCTGAGCTCTGTGGCTCTCAGGCTCAGTAAGAATTCCATTATCTGCTTGTTTTCTTATTGGTGGTTTGGAGAGTGAAGCCTGACTTCAGATCTATACTCAAATGCATTTTCTCTCTTTTCTTTCCTGTCCAATTTGGATTTCTTTTTTTTTTTAATTTAATTTAATTTAATTTTATTTTTTTGGTTACAATACTCACTTTATTTCCCTCCCTCCTCTCCACCCACACTTCCCACAGCCAAGGCACAATTTCTTTGGGTATTACTTGTGTCCTTGATCAGAACCTATTTCAATTATGTTATTTGTACTAGGATGTTCATTTAGAGTCTACATCCCCAACCATATCCCTTTGACCCATGGATTCAAGCAGTTGAGTTTCTCCAGTGTTTTTACTCCCACAGTGTTTCCTCTGGATGTGGATAGTGCTTTTTCTCATCCAAATTGGATTTCTGAATCTAAAACAAGGCTTACTTTGTGCATATTCCCCCCATACTTTTGTCACTTCTGTCATCCATGGTTGTGAATCTATTTTTTTTAATGTCCCCAGGATAAGGTCAGGAGTTGAATCAAAGGGATGTTAATAGTAGAAATTTCTGGGGCAACAAGGAAGGTGTTGGGTTCTTATGACTTCAACAGGAGCTCCTATTTCCAAGTTAAAGAAATCCAGGGTACACCTGCCCATACCTGCTCAACCTAGGTAACCTCCTTTTCAATTGCAAAGATTTTTATTAGTCTTTGACTCATCCTCATTTGCTAACATATGTAGGCAGAAAGTGATGTTGAATGCAAATATTCCATAACCTTGGGAAAGGGTTCAAGCCTCTTATTCCTCATCACTTATTTTATTGTCCTTTCAGGATTCATCAGGAATCCAGATTCTATCTAGGCTAACTGTCTTTCTACTGAGAGCCATGATCCCACTTAGTATGGGAATAGAGCATATTGTTCCATCAGGCAAAGTGTTGCCGTCAAATAAAAGAAAATAATAGCTAAGAGTGCCTGGTAATTCTCACTTAGATTCCTTGGTTCTTTAATGGCTCAGCTTAGGCACCAAGAGTACACTACCAAATGTTTCTTCATTCCTCAACTTCTTCCCTAGTAACTTCTTTCCTAGAATTACCCTGTATTTGTTTTTTAGTTCATCTTAGCATATATACATTATTTTTTGTTTAGTGGTATGAAATGCAAATGGAAATGTAAACCATAAAACAGTACATTAGAATCTGTAGACATCATGTTGACTTAGAGAATCCTCTAGCCATATTACCTATATTTCATTTTTTATATTCTGTTAACTAGTTACCAATTACATTTTAATCTTGTCTACCATGCCACTCTTTGGTGCCTGGCACTGTTTCACACCTCTGGACTAAGCCATGTTATTCCCCTTGAGGGCAGGAACTGTTTGCACTAATAAATATTTGTTGGTTGACTGGATTGATAGGTACAATTGGGTACATCCTTGTTGTTGCTAGGGAAGCTTGTTATGAAACGCAGGGAATGAAATTACATAAGTCTCAAATGAAAGCAAAAGAAGTCTGCATACCAAATGTAACAAAGGTAGTAAAATGGAAAGACAAGGTAGATCTGGGCTGAGGTATCTGTCAATTTTTGCTGGTGCTTTTTGAGTGCTGGCTAACAATTATAAGTTTTAAAGCAAATGAAAAGTTTATTCAGGATAAAGAATCTGTTGTTTCCTCATAGGGCCAAACAGTCAGCCAATAAAAGATCACAGAGCACTTATGATATGTCACATCACCAAGGTAACAGGAGGGATGGTGATAAACAAAGGGTGGAGCCTGGGGAGATCATTTCTGAAAAGAAAAAGATGAGGTAGGATGTGTTATGATTTAGAGGATGACAGTTGATAAATTGTGGAATTTTGTATTATATAGAAGTTTGCCATGGATTTTTTTTTTGGTGGTGGAATGGTTTACTATGAAATTGCTATAGAAATTTTTCATAAAACTCTTAAAAAACTCATGATAATTTGCAATGGTGGCCCAAGATTATAGAATTCTAAAGGGGATCACTGAGATTTTGTCCAGTTTCAAAAGATTTAACTTTATTGAGGAATTTAAAAATATTATAAGATGCTATAGAAGGTTGTAGGGAAAGAAAATATGTCATGACCAATATCTTCTAACGTGTTTTCAGTTTCATATGATTTTCATTATGTTAGTAATTTATCTAAGAAACAAATATAATAATGTCATTGGGGAATGAAGGGTTTGGATACATAATGGAAAGTTCTCTTTTTTCTGTATAAATAGTTATAAACATAAATGCATCTATATATTTATGTAATTAATATACTACATATAAATGCAGGTCACATAGCTAATGTCTGAAGCTCTATCCATTATATCATCTAGCCATACTACATTTATGCATACATTCATATTTCTTTCTACGTCCATATCTATGCTGATGTCTATGTCTATACACACATAACGCGCACACACACAGAAAAACTGTTCCCAGGGAATTTTGTTAGAGATCATTTTAATGTCACCAAGCAAGTGCCTTTTTATTTACTAAATTTCTGGATCATTAATTCTTTCACTTAACTATTCTGTTCCTTAATTTGTTCCTATGTCTAATGAATAAGTCAGACCAGAAAAGGGTTTATTAATACCTGTGGTCAATGAGTTTGCTTTCTTTTTAAATTTCTATGCCTGTATTTAAATATAATTAATTCCTTTGTAATTCTTTCTATTTTGTTTTATGCATCTAATTTTTTTTCTTGGAAAAGGTCTTCACCACATTACTAAAGGAGATAATGATACAAAATAGGTTAAGAGTTTCTCGAATAAAAGATAACTAAGGTTCTTCCAAACTATAAATTTCTTGATCTATGCTGCTATAATTTTTTTCTGATTTCATAGGCACATTAACAGAATATATTTTCCATGTCTACCTTTTTCTTTACATATTACATACTTACTATTGTTACTCTATAATATTACATATTATAATAAATACTTTATACTACATTATTAGATCTGAAAAGTTGACCAACTTCAGCCTTTACTCTTTCTATAGTGATAAAGTAGAGAACAAGGAATACAAGATGAAAGCATGTGATAGCTCTATTGTGAATTGACTGTATGTTCATCAAATGAGAGAACAAATGGAGCACTTTCAAAATCAGAAGAAGCAAAGCAATAAAGAAGTACTGAATTTTCTGGTGATAAACTAAGAAGTAAGAAATTTTTTGAAATGAATAAAACTTTTGGCTTCACATGTCTAAGTGCCTAGCGTATGAATACCTTCAGGAGAGTAAGGACCCTGGTTATTCCTGTGAGAAGTACATAGGGCATGTGGCATTGCTACAGCAATTTCCTCTGGCCCTCATAGGGCAGATGAAGCAAACTGAAAAAGGCAACAAGGTTTTTTGTTTTTTGGCAGGTTGTGTGTGAAAAATTAGAGTATAGTTCATACTTTTTAGGTGCTTTTGATCTCTAATATAACAGAGAAGGATAAAGGACAATAAGATTCTACCACACTGGAATTCTCTTGCCTTGCAGAAATTGGAAAAGGAAATAAGATGTTGAGGATGATAAAAAGAACATAGCTAGGTTGAGGAAGACTGTCAGATGATATCCAGGTCTGAAAATTATTTTATTTTTGGACAATACAAAGGATAGACTTAATGCTGGAAAAACTCCATCCATTGTGCCTCATACCTCCTAACATAAACATTACTTGGGGTATATCTACATAGGATATTCCTTTAGAATTCCTCCCCCTTACATTAGACACACTACTGATTTTTTCATCACAAATTTAAAAGGAAGAAGCAAATATGAAAATTACTCTTGTGTAAGGAGCTTGATATCTTTTAAACTTCTCTGAAAAAATGATGCAAAGAAAAGTCCAACAATTAGATTTATTTTCTTGTCAAATAGACAAAGGTAAGCATTAAATTTATGATTGCTTATTTCATATGTATACTATTCTTCAAGCATTTTTCTATTTTTGTAAATTATCTTTTATTATAACAATAAAGGTTGAATAAGTAGAATATTTTTCAAAATAATAACCCAAATGAAGATAAAGGTATACAATTATAACTAGTAAAGATTTTGTTATCATCACAACTATTTGCGAATGGTGTCAGAAATATGTGTTATAGCAATAAGGAAAGAAAAAAATTGAGAGAATAATAAAAGCACAGTGAGAAAAAATTTATTAGCTGTTATAGATATGAGTCTATTTATAAAACCCTAGAGAGCCAAATATAAGGATTTAAAATAACAACTCCAAAAACATTCAGGATAATAAATAAATCCATAAAAGTATTGGCATTTGTATGTATTATCCACAAACCCCATAGCAGAAACAAATGGAGAAATTCAATTTTAAAATGACAGAGACTGTAAAATAGTTGTAAGACTATCAAGAGAAAGCAATAATGGGGGGTTGAGCCAAGGCAGTGGTGAAGTTGCTACAGAGAGCAATCTGATTTCTACCAAATTAAATTATGATATAATGCCTTAAAACAAATATTTTAGGAGGAGCATAATACAAAGATGTGGTGAAAACATTTTCATCCTAAACATGCTTAGACCAAGAGGAAAGATCTGCAACAATGTAGGGGAAGTAGTGCAAAAACAGTAGAACAAGGCAGGCCCCAATGAGGAAAGAAACCTTGGAGACACCTGAATCCACAGCAAGGGCTTCCAGAGCTCTCAAATACAAATTGTAAAAGAGTCAGAAAATTGATCATAAGGAGGTTACCTGGGTCCCTTTGCTGACTTGAGGGCAAGATTTTAATTTGAAAATTTTATTTAATTAGTCAATTTAGAATATTTTCCCTTGGTTACAAGAATCATGTTCCTTCCCTTCCCTCCCCCCAGGAGCCCACACGCAATTCCACTGGCTTTTACATGTGTCCTTGATCAAATCCGATTTCCAAATTGTTGATGTTTGCACGTGGGTGATTATTTAGAGTCTACATCCCCAATCACTTCCCCCATCAACCTATATAATCAAGTAATTGTTTTTCTTCTGTGTTTCTGCTCCCAGAGTTTTTCCTTTGGATGTGGATAGTGTTCTTTCTCATGGATCCATCCTCATTGCCCTGGATCATTGCATTGCTGCTAGTAGAGAAGTCTATGACATTCAATTGTACCACAGTGTATCAGTCTCTGTGTACAGTGTTCTCCTGGTTCTACTCCTCTCACTCTGCATCAATTCCTGGAGGTCCTTCCAGTTCACATGGAATTCCTCCAGTTCATTGTTTCTTTGAGCAAATAGTATTCCATCACCAACAGATACCACAATGTGTTCAGCCATTCCCCAATTGAAGGGCATCCCCTCATATTCCAATTGTTTGCCACCTCAAAGAGTGGGCTATAAATAATTTTGTATTAGTATTTTTTTTCTTCTTATCTCTTTGGGGTATAAACCCAGAAGTGCTACAGCTGGATGAAAGGGCAGACAGACTTTTAGCGCCCTTTGGGCATAGTTCCAAATTTGAGGGCAAGATTTTTGATGCATTGCCCATACATAGATCCAGGCAGGTAGAGAGGTAGAAGAAAAATTGAGGGGGGAAATGAGAAAGATACAGGAAAATCATGAAAAAATAATAAATGCCTTGGAAAAGGAGGCCAAAAAGCATTGAAGAAATTAATATCTTAAATACTAGAATAGGCCAATTGGAAAAGGGGCACAGAAATCCAATGAAAAGAAAAACTATTTAAAAAGCAGAATTGACCAAATGGAAAAAAGATATGGAAAAATGCATTGAAGAAAAGAACTTCTCAAAAGGTAGAATTGGCCTTTGGAAATATATAAAAATTCACTGAGGAAAAGTACTTTACACAAAAACAGATTTAGAGAAATTAAAAAGCAATTACAAAAGCTTACTCAAGAAAATCATGCCTTAAAGATAAGCAAGTGGAAACCAATAACTCCATGGGACACTGTGATAGTTCATAATGAGTCTAAAATAGAAATAGAATCCATCAATCCTCTAAAAGAGATTCTAAAATAATAACTCCCAGGAAAATTTTAGCCAAATTCCAGAAAAGAGGGCAAATCAGAGGAAGAAGTGGTCTGAAACTAGCTAGAAATAAGATGAAGAGTAATATAGTAATCATAATGGTGCAAAATTTTTTGCAATTCTCTCATAAAGACCATATTTTTAAAATATATAGAGAAATGAGATAACTATATAAGAATATAAGTGATTCCCAAATTAATAAATGATCAAAGGATATGAACATGAAATTCTCTGTCAAGAGTAATTAAAGCTATGCTTTATTCAAAAACTGCTCTAAATCACTGCAATTTAATGCAAATTAATGCATTTTATGCATTGTGCATGCAATTTATGCACAAAATGCAAATTAAATTATCTGAGATACCGCCCCACATCTATCAGATTAGCAGTTATGACTGAAAAGGAAAATAACAAAACTGTAGGGGATGTGGAAAGATTGAGACGCTAAAGCATTATTGTTGGAGTTGTGAAGTGATTGAATCATTCTGGAATGCAATTTGAATCCTATGCCCAAAGAGGTAAAAAATCACTTTAAAAGACTGATATATATTAACTTAAGGTCGCCAAGGAATTCAGCTATGTAATTCCTAAATGAAAACTCAAGTCAGCAGTCAACCTTTTATGTAGTTTAATTACAAACAGGATGAAGAAAGGTATTAGAGATAGAGAGAGAGAGGGAGAGAGAAAGGGGAGAGAAGGGAATAGGGCTTAAATACCCCTTCTGTTTAGGCTGGGCCAAAAGGCCCAAGCCCTTAGATAGCTGAGGCAAAGAAAAGAGATCAGTCCCTATTACTCACGTGACCAAAATGGAGAAACAGTCTCAGGGGCCTCCACCTCCAGCTTCCTTCAGAGCAACCTTCTCAGAACACCTCTCCAACCACTCAGAGCCAAAACTCTCCAACCAACCCTCAGTCCTCAGACCCCGCTATCTTTAAGGAAACCATCCAAGTTCCCTCCCCTCAGTTCTCACATCTACCAATCACTGTCCATGTCTTCCCTGTGCCAATGGTGGCTCTAGCTTAACCCAGGACCGCCCAGAGGTCTGTGGCTTTGCACATGTCTGTTGGAGGTCATATTCTCAAATAATTAAATCTTGATCCTTTGCTACAGCCCTTCCTAAATCCTGTTACCCTGAGTAGGGTAGAGATTGGAATAATTAAATTTTGATCTATGCTGCAGCCCTTCCTAAATCCTGTTAGGACTGAGTAGGGTGGAAATTGTATTTTCCAAGACTTGGTTCTGTCATTCCAAGTATCTCTATTGTATCAATTCTAAAATCAATCATGACTCAAAGAACTTCCTGTTCTATGCTTAAGCATTGGTCAAAGCCCTTTCCATTGTTCAGCAAAAGGTTTCTGTCCTAAAGTAATCTTAAGAAGGGAGGAGGAGGAACCTCCCATGCCAATGGGGTTCACATTCCAATAGAGTTCCCATTATCAATAGGAAATTTTCCAAGTATGAAATTTCCCAATGGTGAAATTTCCAACATTTATAAGTCTAAGAAATTTTAAGGTTGACACCTTTGATGTAACAATATCAGTATACTAGACTATGTATTCCAAAGAGATAAAAAACCAAATGGGTAAGGAATATACATTAAAAATATTTGAAGCAGCTTTTTGGGGAGGGACAAAGAATTCAAAAGTAAAGTGATATCCATCAATTCAGGAATGAGTGAGTAAGCTGTGGTATATGATCATAATGGAATACCATTTTGCTGACAAAATGACAAAAGGAAATCAGAAAAAATTGAAACAATGAAATTAGCAGAACAACATTGTATAAAGTGACAGGCATAATGTAAAACACTGTGAATAACATAGCTATTCTAAACAATACAATGATCCAAAACAATCCCAAATGGCTACTGATAAAAAAAAAAGCCATCTCCTTAGAAGGAAAATGATTGAGTCTAAATCTAGAAGAAAGAAAAGATTTTTAACAAAATTTTTTTGTTCAAATATCCTTCCACAAAAGTATTGACAGGGGGAAACCTTTTAAATGATTACATATGTAAAATGTAAAGGAGCTTATTTACCATTTTATTGGCTGAGGGATAGGGTGAGGGAAGGAGAGAATTGAAGATTCAAAATTATTTTTTAAATGTTGTAAATATTTTAAATGTAATTGTAGAAAAATGCATACATATCGGGACTATACATAATCATTCTCAAAATTCTCTTTACATAAAGACCTAAATAATTAGAAATAAATGTTAAATAAATCCTCTGAAGCCTGAATCAATATCATGAAATACAAATAGTATCTAAGTTAATATACTTTGCTGCCATACTTAATAAACTCTGAAAACATTGCCTTACAATAGAGGTTAAGAAAGTAAGAACACAATAGAGTAATAAAAAGGTCAAGTATCTCATGAGACATAATGAAAAAAAAAAGATTAAAATGAAGTAAAGGTAGTATGTATTCCACATCTCAAAGTACTCTACAAAGCAGACATTGTCTAAATTTTTTTGATGTAGTTTATGAAATAGATATCTAACTCTTAATAGTTGTGTGATTCTGGCAACATCACATAACCCTGTTTGTTTCTGTTTCTTCTGTAAAATAAGATGGAGAAGGAAATGGAAAACTACTCTTATTTTTGCTAAGACAATCTGAAATCAGATCATAGAGTCAGATACAACTAATCAACAAAAAATAAAAAGAAAGATCAATGATCAACTATGGAACAGTTTAGGTGTACAACATGCAGAATCAAATGGATCTTGTATGTTACTGTTTGATAAAAATTCAAAGTCCTAAGAATACCAGAATCAGGAAATACTATTTTTTTAAATGCTTGAAAATTGGGAATGGATGGAGATGAGTTTTTGTACAAGTTCTCTTTAACTAGGCATACATGAACAGAGAAATTATCTATGGAGAAACTTTAGGAGTTCTTTAACCTTGGGAGGAAAAATAATGCATGTTCATTTTCAATAACAATAACCTTTCAATGAAATTTAACATTTCAATAACAATTTTAAAAAATTCAGTAAAATAGCACATAGGTTAATTTAAAGAAATCTATCATGGACTTCCGGTTAAGATGGCGGCTTAGAGAAAGCTAAAGCTCAGATCTCCGGAAAACCCTTCCCGACCGATCTCAAACGATAAGCTCCTAAGGTGCCGAAACTCAAAACGATCAACAGCACAGACCCTGGGAACCCTCCTCCTGGACCTGGACCCGGTTCAAAAGGTACGGCTCCCCTTAAAAGCCAGAACCCGAGATCACTCGGACCTCAGGGGTAGGAGCGCAGAGTCCAAGGCTCCCAGAAGCCGCAGCCCGGCCAGGCTCAGAGAGCAGAACCCTCAGGGCCTTCTACCCGAGTCCGGGTGAAAGTTACTGCCTGGGGCTTCCGCTGCAGAGAGCTGGTCGAAACAACAGCAACCCTCAGGGCGGGCAAGACAGCCTCACGGGCTGGATCCTGCTATCCAAGTCTCAGTGAAAGTCCTTGCCCTCAGAGCTTGGGCTAGCTGCAGCCCATCCCACCGCAGGCCTACGAAACAGCCTCACGGCCAGCTATTCTGAAGGCAACTTCCGGAAAGCGAGCCAGGGGGGAGAGTGTGGCCTCGTGGTCCGACCCTTCCATTCCAGTTCCAGTGAGGCATATTCAGTTTAACCCAGGGAAAGCTCATAGAACCATCTGCCCAGGACTGCCTCTGAACACCAGACAGAGGCAAGAAAAACTAATCCTCCACATTCAGAAATGGCAAATTCCACAGAACCACAGAAGCCCCAAAATACCAAGAAAAATAAGAAGAAAGGGGCGACTTTGGACACATTATATGGAGCCAAAATACAAAATACAGAGCAGACAGAAGATAATATAAAAGAAAATGCTCCAAAACCTTCCAAAGGAAATGGAAACTCTCCACAAACCTATGAAGAATTTGAATCAGAAATGACCAAAAAGATGGAAGCCTTCTGGGAGGAAAAGTTGGAAATAATGCAAAAGAAATTCACGCATCTACAAAACCAGTTTGACCAAACTGTAAAAGAAAACCAGGCTTTAAAGGCCAGAATCAGGCAGCTGGAAGACAACGATCGTGTAAAAGAGCAAGAATCAATAAAGCAAAGCCAAAATACCAAGAAATTAGAAGAGAACATAAAATATCTCACCGACAAGGTGATAGATCTGGAAAATAGGGGGAGAAGGGATAATTTAAGAATAATTGGACTCCCAGAAAAGCCAGAAATAAACACTAAACTGGACATGGTGATACAAGATATAATCAAAGAAAATTGCCCAGATTTTGGAAAACCAAATCTAAAACCATTTGGAAATTAAACAATATGATACTCCAAAACCCTTTAGTTAAAGAAGAAATCATAGAAACAATTAATAATTTCATCGAGGAAAATGACAATGGCGAAACATCCTTTCAAACCTTTTGGGATACAGCCAAAGCAGTAATCAGAGGTAAATTCATATCCCTGAATGCTTATATTAACAAACAAGGGAGAGCAGAGATCAATCAATTGGAAATGCAAATGAAAAAACTGGAAAGCGATCAAATTAAAAACCCCCAGCAGAAAACCAAATTAGAAATCCTAAAAATTAAGGGAGAAATTAATAAAATCGAAAGTGATAGAACTATTAATTTAATAAATGAGACAAGAAGCTGGTACTTTGAAAAAACAAACAAAATAGACAAGGTACTGGTCAATCTAGTTAAAAAAAGGAAGGAAGTAAAGCAAATTCACAGCATTAAAGATGAAAAGGGGGACAGCACCTCCAATGAGGAGGAAATTAAGGCAATCATTAGAAATTACTTTGCCCAATTATATGGCAATAAATACACCAATTTAGGAGAAATGGATGAATATATACAAAAATACAAAATGCCTAGACTAAAAGAAGAGGAAATAGAATTCCTAAATAATCAAATATCAGAAATTGAAATCCAACAAGCCATCAAAGAACTTCCTAAGAAAAAGTCCCCAGGGCCTGATGGATTCACCTGTGAATTCTATCAAACATTCAGAGAACAGTTAATCCCAATACTATACAAACTATTTGACATAATAAGCAAAGAGGGAGTTCTACCAAACTCCTTTTACGACACAAACATGGTACTGATTCCAAAACCAGGCAGGTCAAAAACAGAGAAAGAAAACTATAGGCCAATCTCCCTAATGAATATAGATGCAAAAATCTTAAATAGGATACTAGCAAAAAGACTCCAGCAAGTGATCAGAAGGATCATTCACCATGATCAAGTAGGATTCATACCAGGGATGCAGGGCTGGTTCAACATTAGGAAAACCATCCACATAATTGACAACATCAACAAGCAAACTAGCAAGAATCACATGATTATTTCAATAGATGCAGAAAAAGCCTTTGATAAAATATAACACCCATTCCTACTAAAAACACTAGAAAGCATAGGAATAGAAGGGTCATTCCTAAAAATAATAAACAGTATATATCTAAAACCAACAGCTAATATCATCTGCAATAGGGATAAACTAGATGCATTCCCAATAAGATCAGGAGTGAAACAAGGATGCCCATTATCACCTCTACTATTTGACATTGTACTAGAAACACTAGCAGTAGCAATTAGAGAAGATAAAGGAATTGAAGGCATCAAAATAGGCAAGGAGGAGACCAAGTTATCACTCTTTGCGGATGACATGATGGTCTACTTAAAGAATCCTAGAGATTCAACCAAAAAGCTAATTGAAATAATCAACAACTTTAGCAAAGTTGCAGGATACAAAATAAACCCACATAAATCATCAGCTTTTCTATATATCTCCAACACAGCTCAGCAGCAAGAACTAGAAAGAGAAATCCCATTCAAAATCACCTTAGACAAAATAAAATACCTAGGAATCTACCTCCCAAGACAAACACAGGAACTATATGAACACAACTACAAAACACTCGCCACATAACTAAAACTAGTCTTGAACAAATGGAAAAACATTAACTGCTCATGGATAGGACGAGCCAATATAATAAAAATGACCATCCTACCCAAACTTATTTATCTATTTAGTGCCATACCCATTGAACTACCAAAATACTTCTTCACTGATTTAGAAAAAAACATAACAAAGTTCATTTGGAAGAACAAAAGATCAAGGATATCCAGGGAAATAATGAAAAAAAACACATATGATGGGGGCCTTGCAGTCCCTGACCTAAAACTATATTACAAAGCAGCAGTCATCAAAACAATTTGGTACTGGCTAAGAAACAGAAAGGAAGATCAGTGGAATAGACTGGGGGAAAGTGACCTCAGCAAGACAGTATACGATAAACCCAAAGATCCCAGCTTTTGGGACAAAAATCCACTATTCGATAAAAACTGCTGGGAAAATTGGAAGACAGTGTGGGAGAGACTAGGAATAGATCAACACCTCACACCCTACACCAAGATAAATTCAAAATGGGTGAGTGACTTAAACATAAAGAAGGAAACCATAAGTAAATTGGGTAAACACAGAATAGTATACATGTCAGACCTTTGGGAGGGGAAAGGCTTTAAAACCAAGCAAGATATAGAAAGAATCACAAAATGTAAAATAAATAATTTTGACTACATCAAACTAAAAAGCTTTTGTACAAACAAAACCAATATAACTAAAATCAGAAGGGAAACAACAAATTGGGAAAAAATCTTCATAGAAACCTCTGACAAAGGTTTAATTACTCATATTTATAAAGAACTAAATCAATTGTACAAAAAATCAAGCCATTCTCCAATTGATAAATGGGCAAGGGACATGGATAGGCAGTTCTCAGATAAAGAAATCAAAACTATTAACAAGCACATGAAGAAGTGTTCTACATCTCTTATAATCAGAGAGATGCAAATCAAAACAACTCTGAGGTATCACCTCACACCTAGCAGATTGGCTAACATTACAGCAAAGGAAAGTAATGAATGCTGGAGGGGATGTGGCAAAATAGGGACATTAATTCATTGCTGGTGGAGCTGTGAACCGATCCAACCATTCTGGAGGGCAATTTGGAACTATGCCTAAAGGGCGACAAAAGAATATCTACCCTTTGACCCAGCCATAGCACTGCTGGGTCTGTACCCCAAAGAGATAATGGACACAAAGACTTGTACAAAAATATTCATAGCTGCGCTCTTTGTGGTGGCCCAAAACTGGAAAATGAGGGGATGCCCATCAATTGGGGAATGGCTGAACAAACTGTGGTATATGTTGGTGATGGAGTACTATTGTGCTAAAAGGAATAATAAAGTGGAGAAGTTCCATGGAGACTGGAACAACCTCCAGGAAGTTATGCAGAGCGAGAGGAGCAGAACCAGGAGAACATTGTACACAGAGACAAACACACTGTGGTATCATCGAACGTAATGGACTTCTCCATTGGTGGTGGTGTAATGTCCCTGAACAACTTGCAGGGATCCAGGAGAAAAAAACACCATTCATAAGCAAAGGATAAACTATGGGAGTGGAAACACCGAGAAAAAAGCAACTGCCTGAATACAGAGGTTGAGGGGACATGACAGAGGATAGACTCTAAATGAACACTCTAATGCAAATACTATCAACAAAGCAATGGGTTCAAATCAAGAAAACATCTAATGCCCAGTGGACTTACGCGTCGGCTATGGGGGGTGGGGGTGGGGGGGGAGGAAAAGAAAATGATCTATGTCTTTAACGAATAATGCTTGGAAATGATCAAATAAAATATATTTTAAAAAAAAAAGAAATCTATCATACAAAAATGGTTAAGAACAGATATAAGAGAAGATTGCAGCTTAGAAGCAGCAGAAGTTCAGACCTCTAGAAAACCCTTCCTTACCCATCGCAAACTGACTGCTCTAGGAGACTGAAAATCAAACCTAACAAGAGAGCCAAGGAACCCTTCCTTTGGGCTCAATCCAAAAGATACACCCACCCAAAAAAAAAGCCAGAATCCAAGAACACTTGGGTTTAAGGGGAAGGCAGAAGGAAGGTCCCAGGACTCCTCCCACACACACACATAGAGTGCTAAGACTCCAGCGGCAGTGGCAACCTCTGGGCAGGCAAAGGCACTGCTCTGAAGGGTGTACCTTGAGGGCAGGGCTGTGCCAGGCTCAGAGCATCGAACACAGGAGGCAGGGAAGGAGCTGGAGAGGCAGCACTGTTATAATTAAAATGGTTGGATGCCATAAACTGTAAGTAGTTAAAATAGTGGAAGATATAAATTGTAGTAGATATGAGTGGATGAGTAAGTTTTGACCCCAGGAAATATGTTTTCACTACAGTGTTATGTTTTTAAATCAAATATAAGGTGGCCACCAGGGAAATATTCCCAATTATTCAAAGATACCCAAATCAGCTGGGTTTTATAGAGATTTTAATTAATACAAATGAGGAATTAAGGAAAAGGAGAGAAAGAGAGAAAAAGGGGAATAATGAGAAAAAGAATAGGCCAGCCCAGGGCAGCCCTGGCCAACCCAGGCCTAAGCCCTTAAGAGAAAGGTCAGTCAGTCCTTAATCACTCACCACAAGATCTGTCCAAGCAAGGATTCTAGTGACACCAGGCTAGCATCATCTCAGCTGCCTCCACCAGCTTAATCCTCCATCTGAAAATGACCATCTGAATGAATCTGAGCTCCTATTTAAAGGGCATTTTCTCCTATGTCACCTCCCCTAAGTCCGTATATCTACCAATCACAGTAGATGTTTTTCAAAGGACAGACCATTCTTAGTTCACACCTAAGAAGGCTTTAAATTTTTGATTAAGTTTACACCAGAAAACCTCTAAGTAAGTTTCTCACCTCTTTGCTCCTTGTAAGTTCACACCCTTTGTATTATATCCAAAAATACGCATAGCTTAAGAATTTTTGTCCTACTATAAGTATGGGTTTAAGTATCTTTCATTGTTCAGCAAGGAGTTTCTTCCCCTAAAGCAGGCTTAAGTATGGGTGGAGTAGGGGTCTTCACATTCCTGATCTAAGTAGAGTTCTCACATTCCTGATATAAATTCCTTCATTGTTTAAATGGGGAATGGTCCCAATGGGGAATAGTATTAACCCAGTTTGATGAAGTAGGGTCTGGGAATTTTTTACAGTTTACAATCCTAATCTGATGAAGTACGGTCTGAGAATTTCTAAGGTTCATTGGAGTAGTTAACAATATTTGGAATGGTCCTTCCCATGAAGGCTGAGTTGCTCCAGTACACTTGAAATTTTTAATATACACTTTGTCTCCTGGGTTCAGGTCATGAAGAAAAAAATCTAGTGGTCCGGCTTGTACTGCAGCTTCAGATTCATAAAGTTCACGTAGTTTGTGCTGTAACTCCTGTATATAGGAAGCAATAGTAGTATCTCCCCCTAATAATGAGGTATATGCAGGGCAAAAAGGTTTAGCCTGTATAGGCGGATTTCCAAAAAGCAACTCAAATGGTGAGTTGTGTAGGTCTCCTGTAGGCCTGCTTCTGAGATAAAATAGGGCCAGGGGGAGAATTTCAGGCCATTTTAAATGTGTCTCAGTACATAGTTTTCCATCATCATTTTAAGTTCTTTATTCATCCTCTCAACTTGTCCTGAGCTCTGGGGATGATATGGAACATGGAATTTGGGAGTTATCCCCAAATTTTTTTCACAAAACCAAATTTTTTTCTTATTTGTTAGTTCTATAGTTTTATTTCAATTTATTCATATCTCCCTTGATTTTCAGGATTTCCAAATTGCCGTTTAATTATGAATTTTTAATTTGTTCTTTTATAGTTTTTTTACTTGCCTAAGCAATTAATTGATGTTCTGTTTCTCTATTTTATTAATATAAGCTATGAGATATGAATTTCCTTCTAAGTAGTGCTTGGTTACATCCCATAAATTTTGTTTGCATTCCATAAATGTTGTTAATGAAATTGTTATTTGTTTCTATGATTTAATCTTTGATCCATTTGCTCTTTAGGAAAAGATTGTTTCTAATTCTAAAAATTAGTTTCTAATTTATTTTTAGTCTTCTGCATTTTGTGTCACTTTTCTAGCATTCTGGTCTGAAAAGTATGGATTTAATATTTCTGTTTCTTAACATTTGGATGTGAGGCTTTTATGACCACTTATGTGGTTGATTTTTGTGAAAGTCACACATATTGCTGAGAAAAAGTGCTTTCCTTTCTATTTCCCTTCAGTTTTCTCCAGAGGTCTATCATGTCTGGGTTTTCTAAAGTTCTCTTTACCTTCTTAACTTCTTTCTTGTTTATTTTCTGGTTGGATTTATCTACTTTTGAGAGGGGAACTTTGAGATATTCCCCACTAGTAATATTTTTATTTTATTTTTCCTTCTGTAACTTCTTTAATTCTTCCTTTATGAATATGGATGCTATGCCATTTGATGCATAAATGTTTAGTAATGATATTGTTTTCATTATCTATCAAACCTTTTATCATTATGTACTTTCTTTCCTTATTTCCTTTGATCAGATCAGTCTTTGCTTTTGATTTGTCTGAAATCAGATTTGCTATCCTGGCTTTTATTACTTTATTTGAGGCATAGTATATGCTACTCGAGCCTCTTTTATTCTGTGTGTGTTGTCTCCATGTTTTAAATGTGTTTCTTGTGGGCAGAATAATGTGGTGTTCTGGTTTTTTTAAACAACTCTGCTATCCTTTTCTGTTTCATGTGTAAATTCAGCCCATTCATGAATCCACATAATCATTACTAATTGTGTTTTCATGCATCTTATTTTCCCCGTTTATTTTTCTCTTTCTCTCTTCTTAGCTTTTCCATGTTCACAGATGTTTTGTTATTGACTATCACCTCCCCCAATTCAACCCTTCTTTTTTGTTCACCCTCAACCCCTTATTCTCTCTAACCTCCTACTTCCCTATAGGGTAAGATAAGTTTCTACAGATGAATATGGCTGTTATTTCCTTTTTGAGCTAGTTCTGATGAGAGTAAGGTCCAATCAGAGTTAAAGCACATCTCCTCCACTGGATTTGCTGTTTATGTGCCTGTTAAGGAGAAATAGTTTGCCTCCTTCTAGATCTCCTTTTCTCTCTTCTCCATTTATTCCTCTTTCCCATTCCCTCCCTTTTAATATCATCCCATCTTATTTAGCTTCCTTTCTTTGATGCATACCCCTTTTATTGCTCAAATATTAAGTATTTTAGATACTTTAATCTTAAGTATTATTTTCAATATTAAGTATTTTAGATTCTTAGCTTTAGCTTGCCTTTGAAATATTATAGATGTCTTAATTATTTCAATGATCATCTTGCCAGGTATGAATGAACTCAATTCAACTTTCGCAAAACTATCAAGTATTCTTCTTCTCTTGAGTTTTGAATTTAGTCATCAAATTTTGTTTTCAACTTTTTTGCATGAGAAAAGTCCAAATTTCTCTATTTCATTAAAGAGCAATTGTTACCTTTTGGAAGTTTAATCTTGGTTTTACTCGGTGTATAATTCTAGGTTGCAGTCCTTTGAATCTTTGCTTTTCAGAATGTCATATTCTGTGCCTTCCAGTCCTTTAATGTAAAAACTGCTATGTCCTGGAGAATCCTGACTATGGCTCCTCAATATGTAAAATGTTTCCTTCTGGCAGCTTCTACTACTTTTTCTGTGGCCTGAGAGTTCTGGAATTTGGTTATAGTAGTACTGGGGTATTTTATTTTGGGTTCTCTTTCAGGAAGAGATTGGTGGATTCTCTCTATTTCTATTTCCCCCTTCTAGTTTGAGGATATCATAATATTCGCTGAGGACTTCTTAAAATATGGAATTCAGGATTTTTCTATTGATCATGGTTTTCAGGTATTCTGATGATCTTCAGATGATTTCTCCTGGGTCTATTTTCTAGGCTGGTCATATTTACAATTCAAGTATTTCAGACTTTCTTCTATTTTTTTTTTAAATTTTGGATTTTGTTTCATTGTTTCTTGCCTGTATTTCAGACTTTCTTCTATGTTTTTTTAAATTTTGGATTTTGTTTCATTGTTTCTTGCTTATGGTTTCATTAACTTCTATCAGTCCAATTCTAATTTTAAGGAGTTTTCTTTCTTGAGTTTTTGGGTTTCCTTTTCCACTTGACTGTCTTTTCTTTAAAGGGTTGTTTCCTTCAGGTTTTGTTTTGTTTGTTTTGGTTTGGGGTTTGTTTTTTTGTTTTGTTTTGTTTGTTTGTTGTTGTTTTTTTTTTTTTTTTGGTCTCTATTCCCATTTGGTGGATTCAATTAATTAGGAAGTTTTTTTCTTCAATGATTTTTTCCCCCAGCTGTTGAGTTTTTCAATTAATTCCCTTATATTTTTTAACTTCTTCCTGGGATTCTTTTTAAGATCTAAACTCCTTGCCCACTTTCTTTTGAGGCTTCAAATGTTTCCTTTATAGCATTGTTGTCCTCTTCTGAGTCCATATATTGATCTTCCTTGTCACTAAAGTACATTTCCCAGGTCAGTTTTTTCTTTTTTTACTTGTTTTTCCATTTTTTCTTTCCTTTGTAACCATATTTATCTTTTGAGATCCTTCTCTGTTCCTGGAGTAAAAGGGTATATTGTTCTAAGATTACAGAGTACTCTTCTCTGGTATTTGGTGTAGGACTAGCTGCCCTTGGTCCTCGTGGTTTCTCTGTCACGGAGACAGCAGTACTGGCATGTTCTGGGGTGGTTGGCAACTGTTTCATCCAACTATATTTAGCATAATGACTTACCAGTTCCCCCATTGTTTTGTGGGTTAGTCTGGTCCCCACTATGCTGCTTCACTGCCCCTACCAAGTAGCCTGTGTGGAAAAGGCTCCCTGCTTTGATTTCTACTGCCCCAGGCTTTCCCCCACCACATGTAAGTAAGCAAATTACTTCACTGTAGTTCTAGTTCCCCCTTCTTGCATCCCTGTAACCTCAAGATTCTTTTGCCATTTAGAAGTGGATAGTTCATTGTTAATTCTAGTTCCATCTTTACTACTTTGGAGTCCCAAGGCTCTGATGTCACATGAGAGTTTGAAGGTTCCTTACCTTCTCTACCTGTATAGAGTGACTCCAGCTGGGATCCAAGATCTGCCAGTACTATCAGATTGCTCTCTTGTCTTACCTACAGTGAGATGTTGCTCCAACTTTTCTTTGTTTTGAGGCAATTTGTTTTCTTTTGTTTTTGCATTGAGGAAATGGAGTGCCTTTTTTTCCTACATCTTATCTTTCAGCATGCAACTTTTGTCTTCATGCAAAATCTGAATAAAAGTGAAGAGGGCAGTTCTAAAGAGAGGAAGCTGCTGAGGTATCTATACACATAAATGTACATATACACATATGTGCACATATATACATCCATATATAATATACATATGTATATGTCTGTACGTATATGCATGTGTGAGCATAGAATGCCTTCCGCATTTTAAAGATTTTTTTCATAGACATTGAAATTTTTTTTTTTAACAAGAACTCCTTGAGAGCAGAGATTGACTTTTTTGTCTTTTTCTGTATCCTTGGTGCTAACCTGGAACACTTGAGGCACTTACTAATGATTGTTGACTTATTCAAAACCTAGAATTTGTTTTTTTAAGATATATTATCTATAAAAAGAAGAATGTGCATTTTTCAAAGACTTTCAAGTTTTTGAACTATAACACTCAAGGATGAGATAGAACACTTTATTATCCCTATTACTACAAGAGGAACCTAAGAATCAGAGATGATGATTACCTTTGGCTTATATGTTTCTGTGCCAAGAATAATCCCATGTGTCTTACCACAAAGTTTATATTCCGCCTGATTATAAGTAAATTTTCTGGGAAAAAGAAACATATAGACATACACACACACATACATACAAAACACAAATACACATACAAATGGTATCTAGGCTGGTGCAAAAACTGAAGCTAATGAGCGGGGAAAAGATTGCAAAAACAGAAAATTACACATACATTTATAAATTACCTATCGTTAAGATCAACGCTGCCATACACTTAAGAGATGTGCATTATACAATGTCACATGTATCTGATTTCTTTTGATGTAAAATACTCTCTGTAAGGCTTATTATCTTGTTTTATCTTCATGACAACTCTGTGGAGGAGGTTACATAAATATTATTTTCCAGATTTTACAGAAAACAAAAAAAGGAAGATTCTGGGGAAAAGACAGTACTTCTTCAAGTACACCCAGCTAGTAAATGGACAAGCCAAGATTCTGTGGGAAGAATGCATTGTCACTTTAAAGATATATTACAGAATCCAAATTGTAAGAAGGAATGGAATACATTCTCTCCCTAGTTAATCTGTGTCACCCTAAGATTTTATTAAGCGTGGGACTCACTCTAATTCCCTACTTAAACTGAATGTGTAAATTCTAGCTTGAGTCTCTAGCTGCCTTTCTAATGAGATTTCACCATCACCTTTGTCAGAGTTATGGAGAAAGTGAGGCAGGTCAAGATTCTTTTGAGAAAAGTGAGGTGGGGGGAGGATTCAGTCTATTTCGCCTTCTGCAGATTTGACTATACCATTTACTAGCTGTTTGGAACTTTGAACAACTTACTTAACTACTCATGTTCTTTAAATCTCATATGAAAAGTAGTACTGTGAGAACACCAATCTGACCTTTTGGTGTACATAGTTTCAAAGGAGAAATGCTTGGAAAAAATATTGGACAAATTAAATAAAGAAGTATTATATATACATTTACATATACATATACATATATACATATTCTGAAAAGAATGAGTTCCGCATACCAACCAGTGAAGTTTTCTAAAGAATACAGTTCTTTCAGAACAAAAATAACACAATAGAGAAAAGAGAAATGGATCCTATTTTGACTCTGGCAAAGGCTTAAAAGTACAGGTGAATTTGGAACAACGAATGCCCAGGTGCCAAGAAGAGGAAAAGATCATGAAAAAGTGGTTGTAATGGAACAGAGAGGATATTATAGAACAGAGATGATGTTATAAGCATCAGTGTTTGATATTAATAAACATTTTAATCACTGACATAGATGAAATAATAGATTCCATATGAAATTTGCAAGTAATTTGTTTTAGCTATAATTTTCCCAAACCTAGTACTATGGAAAATATATTTTTCAATGTTTTAAATGAATATTACTTTAGATATATCTGTATCTATCTCTTTAGATCTATATGACTGTCCATCTAAATTTAACTATTGGCAAATAAGTATGCGATGGCTTCCTTTCATAGCTATAGATGTTAGACAACCTATATAGATGTTAGACAACCTATCTATATAGAAGGTTCATTAGAAATCACTTTCTTGGGTGTCATCATTTACCTGAATTTGTCTGGTATTGTGAATATGACAACTTTTGGAGCATCATTGCCATTGCTAACAGTAGGCAATCTGGTTCAGCCTTTTGAGTCTGGGGTGAATGAGTCACAGTGGGAAAGTGGATGATGCACTTCAGGGGCTGTTATTTTTTTGGCTGCTGAGTACCATTATTATGGTGATATGTTCAGTTGGTGTTCAGGGAGGGTTAGGACCTCTACTGTGAGAGCTTGCTGAATGCTTTTCAGGGCTGCTTATCCCCGTTTGGTGTCTACCTCTTTCCCAGCTCTTACTTGTGGCTCCAAGCTATAGTTTTCAGCAGCAGCCTGTTAAAACTGTCCAGGCAGATGCGTTAAGCTTGGGTTTATGTCTAACCCTAGCCTTGTGAAGACATCTCCTGCCAGAACAGATGGATGAGGCAATTTGTTTCAGTAGCCATGAAGGTGGCTGAAGCAAACACTTTCGAGTGCTTAAAACTTGGATGGCTATTAGAGACACTGACATCATTCAGGTGCATTTTCAGTCATCATGACTTGTCTTGCCACAGGATTTAGATGACTCTGGAAGAAGGAGTGAGGCTGACAACTCTGGGCAACTCACTTAAATCCAATTCACACATAAGTTAAGATATTACCCTGTGATGTCACTGGTATTCTTTGAAATGAAGGATCACCACCACCACCACCAATTGATGGAACATATTTTTTATTGACTGAATCATCCTTTTATCTTCTTAAATCTAGCTTTGTTTTAAACTGCCCTTACAGCTGGCTAATATTTTCTTATAGATTCCAAATGATCAGTTTTTTAGGTGGAAGCTCGAAAATTATCTATTTAATCCATTCATTTTGTAGGTGAGGAAAATGAAGCCCAGAGAATACATATAGATGACTAGCTCCCCTGCTAAGACTTCAAGTGTCTTGCCTCTAAATCCAATGCTCTATGTTCTTACCTATGCATGATAATATAGAGGGTCATTAGCAATAGGAATCAATTAAAGGTTGCTGTTGCCTCTGGTTAAAACTAGGAAGAAACTTATACTGTTCTACTCATTGAATTATTCATATTCTTAGATATCACAATTAAAAAAGAACAAGTAGAAGAATTAGTAGAAGAGGAGATCAGCAGTGGCAAACCTGCAGTGGGAAAAGCTCCAATGCAGTTTTCCTGGTTTTGGTAAGAGATGTGCATTTTATAAATGGATAACAAAATTCTTAAGAGACAAAATAATTTATTTCTGCTGGATTTTACCCCAATTGGCTACTATTTTGCTGTGTTTTTCCTTTATATAAAAGAACCTCATTATTTCTATATGGTTTCTCAGTTGTTCACATCTTCCTCAAATGGACTCTGGCATAGAGGTATCCAACTCACAGCCTATGGAGTGGCCCCAAGAGATCCATTTCTTTTTGAGTTTGATAACACCAACATAGAGGAAAAAATATAGGACATAGAGTGTATCTAGGGTCAAATTGAAGCTTTGTCACTTCAACTTGTGTGATTGAGGTTATGTGATTTCTGATCAATACGTTTGAGATTTCTCATCTATATAAAATGAGGGGATGGCACAAGTTGACATCCAGTGTTACTTCCAAATCTACATCAGGGAATCGTCAACTCCTTACAAGACAAATCATGTATTAGTTGTGTTTAATATAGAGGAGGAAGCGGTAGAGAGAGATGATACCATGCCACATGCACAAAACTTTTAACTTAATTGACTTCCATTTCTTGTTTGTTTCTTTTTTTTAACATAAAAGTCAGGTTAGGTTATACCTATTCTCTTCAATATATGCCAACATAGACATGTGCCCCATAAAAAACCAAAGTTCCTTTAACATATGGCTTTATCTTTCTCATGGAATTGAAATTTATGAATTTTTATAGTGTGTTTCTCTTTAGGTAACTTTTTGCATCATAATAGAATATATTTTATGCTTTAATTATTTCCCTCTCAAATCTTGGATGATTCTAGCAATGTCCAAGGATACAATTGGCGGAGCTTCTTTTGTTTTAAAAAACATGATGAACAAGTAAAGAATGTGCACAAGCAGGAAGAAACTGACCAAAAGGTAAATTTTCATTATGTGAAATTTGTCATAAAGATTTATGTGCGTATCTCCATTTTAATTACTAGGGAATGAGCTTTTAACATAATCTCTAAGACCCTTTCGCAGTTTTCACTGTCAAGGGTTATATTAACATAGGCCAATCTAAGCTTTTAAATATTGTCTCTCTTGATCTCTAGCTATTTGATGACGCCTCTGCTTCTTTTATACCCCAAAGCTGCTGGTGTCTGACTGGATAGAAACTAAAGTTGGCCATTGATTAAAGAGTATTGGAATGAAAAAATATATCCTGAAATTTGATTATAAAAGAGTAAGCGGTGAAGAACTTCTTGAATTAGACAATGACGCATTAAAAGTAAGCTTCAGAATTGGCTTTTTATATATGGTATATAACCTTTTTTATGGTGGACATTGGATGAAAAACAGTACAAATAATGGGATTCCTATATATGGCCCATTTGACAACCTTATGGTTTTAAGGAAAACATGTTAACTACCTTTTTGAATGTAGTTTCAAGAAATGTTTTTTTAATGTGATTTGCTCCCCCTTTTTTTAGTATTCCTGCCATATGGTCATTCCTTTTTATTTCTATTTATTTATTGAAACCTTATATCTTCCATTTTAGAATATATAACATGTATGTTTCCGAGGAAAAAAAGTTTTAAGAGGTGGGCAATGTGAGGCAAGTGACTGTCTCAGCATCATATTTCTAGGGGGTCACATTTGAAATCAGGACCTCTTTTCACTAGGTCTGGTTCTCAATCTATTGAGCCACCATTCTTTTTTTTTCTTTTTTTAGAATTCTATCTATTAACAAACACTGGAAAGCAGAAAAGCCATATTTTAATTTTTGACCAGGCAGATTAACTTCATTGAAACAGATTAAAAAACAGTAATCATGGGAAATGGCAAGCTTTCATTTCATTTATAGTAAATGAAATATCAATATTTTAACTTATCTCTGAAAGTACCAAATAAATTATTTCAAAAAGATCATTTTTTTCCATATGAATTTTTTCAGAAAATACAGTTTTTCCAGGTAACTTTAGGAATGATGAAGCAAGTAAGTTATAGACTAATTAATACTATTCATAAATACTGATTTTTAAAAATTTCAATTAAATTCTGGGGGGGAAATCTATAGCAATTTATCCCCCAAAAGCATTGAAAATGATTTGATTTGGATATGTACCTCAGATATAAAAAATTGACATTTGGAAAACAATTTATATGATTAAAATATTTAAAATGAGACACCCAAATCACATTTATCTCATCCAATATTTTAAGTCTTTGGCAAAGTAAAAAAAAAAAACTCTATGGAGCAAAAGTTTACAATTTTTGAAAAAAAAAACGGTTAAACAGTATCTTAAAAGGAGTTGGCAGGTTTGACATAAGAAAATACTAGAAAATTAGTTGTTCAGTATGAGGAATGAAAAGGTGAAGTTGATCTAGTATATTATATCTTACATAATTCCATACTAGTTATTAATGCCTTAAGGAGAGATAAAAAGACTTAAGGATATTAAATAAATTGTAGAGGAGAAAAATATTAGATCCATTTGTTGATGATACTTACTTTAAAAAGTACAGGCAAATCAACCAAGCAACTGAGGCAGTATTTCCAGTAAGATTTCAAGCTACGAAATAGATTTAATAGTTCTATTTGTCAATCAGTCAGCCAGCCAATAAACCTTTATTAAGTCACTAACTTGACAGGAACAGTGATAAACACTGTGGCCAGGAAGGAAGGTCAAAGACAGTTCCTAGAGGTGAAGTGCTCAAAGATTATCGGGGGACACAATATGTAAAAATTTCACATAAACAAGCTGCTGAGAGCATGAGTTTGAAGTCAATCAACAGATAGAAAGAAGGGATCCTGCAGAAGGTGCATTTCAAAGTGGGTTTGTGAAGCTGCATGCTGAAGTTGGGGAGGTCTGCAGGCAGAGATGAGGGGGAAATCATTCTAGGCATGAGGAGACAGCCAAGAAAAATGCTTAGTCAGTTGATGAATCATCTTTTAAGGACAAGAAATGGACCAGAATCACTAGAAGACAAAAACATTTGAGTGATAAGAGCTTTTGGGTAGGACTGGAGAGTTAGGATCTAAGAAAAGTAAGTCTGTAAAGTACACATGGGTAGGATGCTACAAGTCTTTTCTACATCCAATAATATTTCATAGATAACCTTGGAGGAATTAGGGGATCTCTGGGGCTTATGAAGAAAGGCAGACATGAGGAGAAGGGTACTCTGCAGGATTACTAGGATGCACTGGAGGGGAAGAGAGGCTTGTGGCAGGTAGAACAACCAGCAGCTTACTGGAGCAGTAGAAGACTTGCTCTAGGGTTTGGGTAGTGTGTCAGAAAAGGAAAATGCATGAAGAAGATATGTTACAAAGGACAAATCAACTGGCATGCTTGGCAACTGATTGGATATGAGGACTGCAGGCTGGGTTAGGTTGTGATTCTGGGGCACTGGGAGCATGGCAGTGCCCTCAACAATGAAAGAATTTAGAAAGAGGGAAAAATTTGGATTATTTTTTGAGACGGAGGATTGAAAGGAGAGGAAGACATGTTCTGTTTTTATAAATATTGAGTTTCTGATATATATGGGACCAACCAAAAATTCCCAAATGGAAACAAGAAAAAAAGTTAAAAACTATCCCACTTTCACTGGAGCCACTTTGAAAAGTAATGGCCAAGAGGTCCTTTTGTTGTCCTCTCCCAGGACAATACTCTTTAGCAACTCTGCCCACTTCTGCTCCCAAAGAGATTAAAGAAAACCGTGCTTTAGGACATCGACAACATGAAGCAATAGTTGTAAAGAATGAAGAACTATAGAAACATGCATGGACTATACGCTATAGCACCCTTGAGCTATTTAGCTTTAGAATCATTTTGTTTTTTAATTCTTACTATAAGCTTTTAATAGACACAAGGATCATTTGTTTTAGTTTTGTTTTTAGACCTGTGGCCTGAAGGAGCCATGTGCACTAGGAAAGAAAATAGGAAAAGTTACTTGGTTTAGAGGATCATATGTATCATCTAAGTTTCCCTAGTGCATATGGAAATATAAATGATCCAAGATAATTTCTTGGGATCTGAGAATGTCCATGAGAATAATAGTCTACGGGAAGATCTCCATTGACTGCTGTTGCTGAAAGTAAGGACAAACTTGAGAACACAATGACAGTTTTATTCTAAAGGCTAAAGCCAGAGATAGGGACTTGTGTATTTCTAAAAGGACCGACTTCTGTAGGCATGATGTGGCCTAGGAAGAAGAATCAAATTTCAGTTCAACAGGACTAAAACAATAGGAGATTCATGAATGCCTGATTCCCTTTTACACGTGAATAAATTCTGTCACAAAGGTAAGTTTAATAGGAAGTTAAGAATCTGAGAAAAAGAAAAAGATTGAACAAATGTAGAATTTCTTTAAGTACATGATAGTAGATTGAAGCAGTCATTTAATTTTATATCCTTCATGAATTTTTTTCTTGTATAAGTGACATATACCATCTGAAATGTAAATATGTATTGTATGATAGCTCATGTATAATCTATATTACCTGCCATTTGGGGGAAGGAAGAAGGGAGGTGGGAAAGAAAGAACAGGGGTTCCAAAATATCAAGAAATGCTTTTTAAAATTTGTATCTACATGAACTCTGGAAAAGGAAAATATAATGAATTTTTTAAGAAAAATAGTATGGACTTCCGGGTAATCATGGCTGCAATCTAGACGCCACATGCTTCCTCTCCCCGGCACCGAACGAAATAGAGTACATCAAAGGAGCATAAAAATCACCTTTGGAGGAACAGAAGGACACCCCAGTACTCCCAGTACTCCACAGTGGCGAAGGTACGTGGGGTTTGAACATTTCCACACTATAATAAGGAGGAAAAGCTTGCACAGAAAAGTGAACTGAGGCACCCTTCCCCACCCCACCTCCCCCACTAAACCAGAGTGAGCTACCTGAGCACTCACCGAGACAGCGAGTGAGTGGGGAACTTCTCTGTCTGGGGGGGCACTCCACTTGGGATCTGGGGACTGCCAGGAAAAAACGTCCCAGGGCGGTTTCACTGGAGAATCCAGCTCTTCAGCAGAGCTGTACTTGGGGCAGCTTCTCTGAACATCTCTGTGGAGCCAAACACCAGGGGAGGACCACGCATTGATTATCTGGGCGGAGCTGAACACCTGGGCAGTGTGGCTGTGATCAGGGACCCAGCACTCTAAGAAAGCTCAGAGGCTGGGAAGAACTAGTCTGAAGCAACCTAAATTCACAGAAAAACCGCCCATATAACCCATATCCCAGACCAAAAAGGAAAAGGGAATAAAACCACCAAAGGGATGGCTCATATGGCCCAAAATCAAGCCTCCAGGAAGAAAGGGAAAAAAGTGACTATTGAAAACTTTTATGGTGGAAGTACCCAAGGAAAAGAGGAGAATGAGGAGGAAATCCAAAAAAATTCAGAACACGCCTCCCAAAATGGAAACTATCAACAAGCTCTGGAAGATCTCAAACTGGAAATTATCCAAAAGATGGAAACCTGGAAAGAAAAATGGGAGAAAGAGATCAGCTGTCTGACAGATAAGAATGCTGAATTGGAAAAAGAACTCGAAGCATCCAATAGAAGGGCAGACAAGGCTGAAAAGCAAAACCAGTCCCTAATGACCAGAATTAAGCACCTCGAAGAAAGCGAGATGATAAAACAGTAAGAATCAATAAAGCAAACCCAAAAAATTAATGAATTAGAAGAAAACATAAAATATCTCACTGAGAAGGTCACAGATCTGGAAAACAGAGGGAGAAGAGAAAATCTCCGAATTATCGATCTCCCAGAAAAACCAGAGATAAACAATAAACTCGATATTATTCTACAGGAGATTATAAAAGAAAATTGCCCTCACGTTCTGGAGCAAGGGGGCAAAATAGAAATAGAAAGGATTCATAGAACACCTTCTATATACTAAATCCCCAAAAGACAACCCCTAGGAATGTAATTGCCAAATTCAAGAGCTTCCAAGTAAAGGAGAAAATCCTACAAGAAGCCAAGAAGAAGAGCTTCAGATATAAGGGGGCTCCCATAAGGATCACACACGACTTAGCGGCTAACACACTATGAGACCGCAAAGCATGGAACATGATATTTAGAAAGGCAAGAGAGCTGGGTCTCCAACCAAGAATCAACTACCCAGCAAAACTGACTATATACTTCCAGGGGAAAGTATGGGCATTCAACAAAATAGAAGATTTCCAAGCATTTGCTAAGAAAAGACCAGAGCTCTGTGGGAAAGTTCGATATCCAAGCACAGAAAGCAAGAGAAACATGAAAAGGTAAATAGGAAAGAAAGAGAAAAGGAGATAAATCTTATCTTTTTCTTTAAGTCAAACTCTCTTCTATAAGGACTACATTTACATCAAATTATATATATTAATATGTGGGGAAAATGTTTTGTGTAACTCATGAATTGTATCATCATAAGAGTAGTTAGAAGAAACATGCATAGGGAAAGATTGGGGCATTAAGAAGATTTGGGGAAAGTGGGGGCAAAGAAAGGAAAAGGGAGGGGGGAACCGTCGATAATACTAAGATTAACTTCAAGAAATGGGGGGAGGAATCAATAGAATAATCTTTCCCATATAAAGATACACGTGGGAAGGGGAGGGAAGAACTCTTATATGAGAAGGAGAGGAAGAGAGCATGAAGTGGAATTACTCAAACCTTACTCTCAGTGAAATCAAACCTGAGAGGGAAGAAAATCTAGATCCAGTGGGATCCTGAATTCCTTCTTATCCATTAGGGCAAGAAAGAAAGGAAAATTAAGGAGGGGGAGGGGAGGGGGAGGGGAGAGGGAGTACAAAAAGGGAGGGAAGGAGAGGGGGAAGGGGAAGGGAGCACAAAAAGGGAGGGGCTAGAAAGGGAAGCATCTCAAGGGAGGGGACTAGGGGGACTGACCTAAAGTAAATCACTTGTTCAAAAGGAGAAAGCTAAAGAAGAAAGGTCAGAACTAGGGGAAGATATCAAAATGCCAGCGAATCCACAAATGACAATCATAACTTTGAATGTGAATGGGATGAACTCACCCATAAAACGTAGACAAATAGCAGATTGGATTAGAACCCCAAACCCTACCATTTGTTGTCTTCAAGAAACACATATGAGGTGGGTTGACACTCACAAGGTTAGAATTAAAGGTTGGAGTAAGACCTTTTGGGCTTCAACTGATAGAAAGAAGGCAGGAGTTGTAATCATGATATCTGACAAAGCCAAAGCACAAATAGACCTGGTCCAAAGGGATAGGGAAGGTAAATATATTCTGCTAAAAGGGAGTATAGACAATGAGGAAATATCACTAAACAACATGTATGCACCAAATGGTATCGCATCCAAAATTTTAATAGAGAAACTAGGAGAATTGAAGGAGGAAATAGACAGTAAAACCATATTAGTGGGAGACTTGAACCAACCACTATCAAATTTAGATAAATCAAACCAAAAAATAAACAAGAAAGAGGTAAAAGAGGTGAATGAAATCTTAGAAAAATTAGAGTTAATAGACATATGGAGAAAAATAAATAGGGACAAAAAAGAATACACCTTCTTTTCAGCACCACATGGCACATTCACAAAAATAGATCATACACTAGGTCATAGAAACATGGCACTCAAATGCAGAAAAGCAGAAATAATAACTGCAGCCTTTTCAGATCACAAGGCAATTAAAATATTGATCGGCAAGGGTACATGGAGACCTAAATCAAAAATTAATTGGAAATTAAATAACATGATACTCCAAAATCGGATAGTTAGAGAAGAAATCATAGAAACAATTAACAATTTCGTTGAAGAAAATGAAAACGGCAAAACATCCTTTCAAACCTTATGTGATGCAGCCAAGGCAGTACTTAGAGGAAAATTCATATCACTGAGTGCATATATTAACAAATTAGGGAGGACAGAGACCACGGAATTGGAAATGCAAATCAAAAAACTTGAGAATGAACAAATTAAAAACCCCCAGAAGAAAACCATACTAGAGATCCTAAAAATTAAGGGAGAAATTAATAAAATCGAAAGTGACAGAACTATTAAGCTAATAAACAAGACTAGAAGCTGGTACTTTGAAAAAACAGACAAAATAGACAAAGTACTGGTTAATCTAATTAAAAAAAGGAAAGAAGAAAGGCAAATTAACAGCATCAAGGATGAAAAGGGGGATCTCACCTCCAATGAAGAGGAAATTAAGGCAATCATTAAAAACTACTTTGCCCAACTATATGGCAATAAATACACCAACGTAGGTGATATGGATGAATATTTACAAAAATATAAATTGCCTAGACTAACAGAAGAAGAAATAGTTTTCTTAAATAATCCCATATCAGAAAAAGAAATCCAACAGGCCATCAAAGAACTTCCTAAGAAAAAATCCCCAGAGCCTGATGGATTCACCAGTGAATTCTATCAAACATTCAGAGAACAGTTAATCCCAATACTATACAAACTATTTGACATAATAAGCAAAGAGGGAGTTCTATGAAACTCCTTTTATGACACAAGCATGGTACTGATTCCAAAACCAGGCAGGCCAAAAACAGAGAAAGAAAATTATAGACCAATCTCCCTAATGAATATAGATGTAAAAATCTTAAATAGGATACTAGCAAAAAGACTCCAGCAAGTGACTAGAAGGGTCATCCACCATGATCAAGTAGGATTTATACCAGGGATGCAGGGCTGGTTCAACATTAGGAAAACTATCCACATAATTGAACACATCAACAAGCAAACCAACAAGAACCACATGATTATCTCAATAGATGCAGAAAAAGCCTTTGATAAAATATAACACCCATTCCTACTAAAAACACTAGTAAGCATAGGAATAGAAGGGTCATTCCTAAAAATAATGAACAGTATATATCTAAAACCATCAGCCAATATCATCTGCAATGAGGATAAACTAAATCCATTCCCATTAAGATCAGGAGTGAAACAAGAATGCCCATTATCACCTCTATTATTTGACATTGTATTAGAAACACTAGCAGTAGCAATTAGAGAAGAAAAAGAAATTGAAGGCATCAAAATAGGCAAGGAGGAGACCAAGTTATCGCTCTTTGCAGATGACATGATGGTCTACCTAAAGAATCCTAGAGATTCAACCAAAAAGCTGATTGAAATAATCAACAACTTTAGCAAAGTTGCAGGATACAAAATAAACCCAAATAAGTCATCAGCATTTCTATATAATTCCAACACAGCTCAGCAGCAAGAACTAGAAAGAGAAATCCCATTCAAAATTACCCCAGACAAAATAAAATACTTAGGAATCTATCTCCCGAGACAAACACAGGATCTATATGAACACAACTACAAAACACTTTCCACACAACTAAAACTAGACTTGAACAATTGGAAACACATTAACTGCTCATGGGTAGGATGAGCCAATATAATAAAAATGACCACCCTACCCAAACTCATCTATCTATTTAGTGCCATACCCATGGAAATTCCAAAAAATTATTTTTTACTGATTTAGAAAAAACCATAACAAAGTTCATTCGGAGAACAAAAGATCAAGGATATCCAGGGAAATAATGAAAAAAAAAACACACATACGTTGGGGGCCTTGCAGTCCCTGACCTTAAACTATATTACAAAGCAGCAGTCATCAAAACAATTTGGTACTGGCTAAGAGACAGAAAGGAGGATCAGTGGAATAGAATGGGGGCAAGCAACCTCAGCAAGACAGTATATGACAAACCCAAAGATCCCAGCTTTTGGGACAAAAATCCACTATTTCATAAAAACTGCTGGGAAAATTGGAGGACAGTGTGGGAAAGATTAGGCTTAGATCAACACCTCACACCCTACACCAAGATAAATTCAAAATGGGTGAATGACTTGAACATAAAGAAACTATAAGAAAATTAGGCGAACACAGAATAGTATATATGTCAGACCTTTGGGAAGGGAAATACTTCAAAACCAAGCAAGAATTAGAGTTACAAAATGCAAAATAAATAATCTGGATTACATCAAATTAAAAAGTTTTTGTACAAACAAAACAAATGTAACCAAAATCAGAAGGTTAGCAACAAATTGGGAAACAATCTTCATAAAAACCTCTGACAAAGGTTTAATTACTCAAATTTATATAGAACTAAATCAATTGTACAAAAAATCAAGCCATTCTCGAATTGACAAATGGGCAAGGGACATGAACAGGCAGTTCGCAGCCAAAGAAATCAAAACTATTAACAAGCACATGAAAAAGTGCTCTACATCTCTTATAATCAGAGAGATGCAAATCAAAACAACTCTGAGGTATCACCTCACACCTAGTAGATTGGCTAACATGACAGCTATGGAAAGTAATGAATGCTGTAGGGGATGTGGCAAAGTGGGGACATTAATTCATAGCTGGTGGAGTTGTGAATTGATCCAACCATTCTGGAGGGCAATTTGGAACTATGCCCAAAGGGCGATAAAAGAATGTCTGCCCTTTGATCCAGCCATAGCACTGCTGGGTCTGTACCCCAAAGAGATAATGGACAAAAAGACTTGTACAAAAATATTCATAGCTGCGCTCTTTGTGGTGGCCAAAAATTGGAAAATGAGGGGATGCCCTTCAATTGGAGAATGGCTGAATAAATTGTGGTATATGTTGGTAATGGAATACTATTGTGCCAGAAGGAATAATAAAGTGGAGGAATTCCATGGAGACTGGAACAACCTCCAGGAAGTGATGCAGAGTGAAAGGAGCAGAACCAGGAAAACATTGTACACAGAGACTGATACATTGTGGTACAATCGAAGGTGATGGACTTCTCCATTAGTATCAATGCAATGTCCCTGAACAATCTGCAGGGATATAAAAAATACTACCCACAAGCAGAGGATAAATTGTGGGAGTAAAAACACCAATTAAAAGCAACTGCTTGACTACAGGGTTGGAGGAGAGAAGACTGAACACTATAATGCAAATTCCAACAACAGGGAAATGGGTTTGAGTCAAGAACACATGTGATTACCAGTGGAATCATTTGTCGGCTATGGGAGAGGGAAAGGTGGGGGGGGAGGGGAGGAAAAGAAAATGATCTTTGTTTCCAGTGAATAATGTATGAAAACGACAAAATAAAATAATGTTTAAAAATTAAAAAGAAAAAGAAAAAGAGTATGATAAGAAATGGACCTCGTCAAGTGAACAAAACTGTTAAGTGAAATAAAAATGAATTGATGTTTCAGAGTTTTATGCTCAAAACAGTGAGAATTGGGCATCACCTCCACTCTGTCATCTGTGACTTAATCTTTAATATTTTAAATGGATTCAGTGAGTTTGAGTAAATATGTTTTTAGTGAATCACTAAACATTTATGAAGTGCCTCTAGTGTCCAAGGCAATTTTATACCTGCTGAGGCCAGGAAGGATGGTCAGAAACAATCTCTCTTCTCAAGGAACTGGCGGTCTAGAAGAGGAGTCAACATGCTAACAATGATGCATGAAAAAGCAATCTACAATAGGATAAAAATGGAAATAATAAGAGAGAAAAGAAACCAAAAATGAAGGGATTCAAGAAAGGGTTTTCATCTTAGACTTGGAAGTAGCCAGAGGAGTGTATCACTAGAAACAAGAACAGAATGTTCTCTGAGAAATGGATTGTCTTATTTGGGAAGGATTTCAGATAGCAGCGGGGTGGAGTTAGAAGGATCAAAATATCATATAAGAAGCCTAGAAAGGTGGCAGCTTTGTGTGTGTGTGTGTGTGTGTGTGTGTGTGTGTGTGTGTGTGCGTGTGTGTGTGTGTGTTTTGAATCATTTTCAATTGCAAACAATATTTAATACTAAATCTAGGAGGAGATAGGAAATCTTTACAGACTACTGTGTAGAAAGACAGACATAAGGTGACATAGTTATACCTTTCTTTGAAAGCTCAATGCTGGAAGCACTGGATTAGGGAAGGATATGGCAGATTTTGCAGCAAAAATGCAGGCTTCAGGGGAGAAAGACCTGCTAAGAAGTTTTGTGTGACAGAAGGGCAGGCCATGTTAGAGAGAAATGTTGGAAACGTCTCCACAGATAAGCTTTGGCAACTGGCTGGATGGAGGAGGAATGATGGACTGAGCCTGTGAAGAAGACAATAGTTGGTGAGGCAGGGTGATGAAATAGTGAGAGAGAGAAGAGGAAGAGGGGAGATTTTCTGATTAGAAAATAAGAATTTCAGCTTTGGAAATACTGAATATCAGATGTTTATAGGACAATGGTATAATTTAGAGAGGCATCACCTACCAAAAATTCCAGACTGGGATCTGGAAAGCTTACCACAATCTCAACACCCAAAGATTAAAGTCCAAATATTTGGAGAATTAAAAAAAAAACCCACCCCAATATACTTCTTTTTCACTGTCCTCTGATCAGGACTGATCTTCCTTCACCACTCTGCCTACTGCTGCTGTCATAGAGCTAGAGAAAACATGCTTTATGATGTCAGCAATAATTCACATTAGCTGTTGGGAGTGGAGCTATGTGGCAACGTGAGAGTGGTTTGGGTTCCTGAGTTGATTACATTAAAAAATTCCTTTAAAAATATTTTTTCTCAACACTTTTCACATTTACATAAAAGTTTTTTTTTTTTAATTTTACATAGTTACAAGAGCCTTAGTTTAAAAGCCCTGGTTCACTTAAAAAAAAAAAAAAAACCCTTGCCTTCTCACTTAGAATCAATGCTGTGTATAGTTTCCACAGCAGAAGAGTGGTAAGGGCTAGTCAATGGGGTTTAAGCGACTTGCCCAGGGTCACCAAGCTAGGAAGTGTCTGCGGACACATTTGAACCCAGGACTTGGCTCTCAATTCACCGAGTCACCCAACTGCCTCCAAAATGGTTCATTCTTGAAAGAAAATTGAAAAAAGTTACTTTTCTTTTGATGAGTTACATGAATGATTCAAGTCATCCAAGTATCCCTGAAACTCATAAATTCTTTTAGATGGTTTCTGAGGAACTGAAGCTAACATGAGAAAAATGTTCCCTAGAAACTTACCCAGTCACCTGTGGGGAAAAAATAACAGCAGATTCTAAAGAATGCCAGAAAAAGGAGTCCATGAATTTGTAAGAACACATATTTCTATATATATGATATGTCTGAGGAAGCAGAGACAGTTCTGTACTTGCTACCTCTGGGCTAAGCCATATTATCCTCCTTGAGGGCTGGTTGTTTCTCTCAAGCTCGGTGCCCACCATAAATACTTGTTGGCTAACTGGATTGATAAATGGAATTGTTTACACACTCGTTGCTAGGGGAGCTTGTTTTGAAACTTAGGAAGTAAAATTATGTAAGTCTCAAGAAAGAAAAAGAAGTCTAAATATTAAATGTTTAAAGGTGGTAAAATGAAAAGATTATAGGCCTAAGCTGAGGTATCTGTTAACTTTTACTGCTGCTTTTTGACTGCTGGCTGACCATTCTGAGTTTCAAGGCAACTGAAGAGTTGATTCAAAAGAAATGACTGGTGGTTCCCTTAAGAGGGCCAAACACTCAACAGCCAATAAGAGATCATAGAACATAGAACAACTGTCAGGTTACCAAGGAATCAGGAGGATTATAAATAAAGGGAGGAGACTGGGGAGGTCATTCCTGCAAAGGAAACCAAGGAGGTAGGATGTGTTAAGGATTGGAAGGGTGGCAGTTTGTTAAATTGTGGAATTATTTGTTTTAGAGTAGTTGCTGGGGATTTCTTTTTGTTGTGGAATGTTTTGATATGGAATTGGTGATTTTTGATGTATACATTTTTAAAAAATATTGATAAACAGAATTCTAAAGGGGATCTCAGAGATTTTGTCTATTTTCAAAGGAATTGAAGATTATTGAGGAATCTATAAATATTTTAAAATACTATAGCAGGTTCCAGGGGGAAAATATATAATAACCAATATCTCCTAACGTGTTTTTTTTTTATTTTAATTCTTTTTCTTTTTAACTTTTAACATCATTTCATGTTTTCTGTCTCATATGATTTTCACAATTTTGGACAGTCATCTAGTGAACAAATCTATTAATATTGGGGAAAGAAGGAGTGGGATAAATCGTGGAAATTCATCTTTATATAAATATTTTGAAAAATAAACCAATCTATATGTATGTACTACATTTAAATAAATATAAATGTTTGAATATAAAGATGAAATTCAATTAATATCAATTAGTAATTAATGATCATCAATTAGTAATTGTCACTAATGAATAATTGATTAATGATCACCAAGGAGTAATTATTATTAATTAATAATTCATTAATATTAGTTATTGATTATCAATCATTAAATTATTAAATTTTATTTTTATTTTTATACATTTATTTAATTTATTTTTTTAAACAATTTTATTTCATATTTATATATTTTTATTTATTAAATTATTTATTTTAATTTAATTTATTTACATTTAAAAGTATTTATTTTATATATTTTATTTAAGTAATTATATTTATTTATAAATTCATTTATAATTAATAGAATTTAAAAATTTATTAAATTATTAAAATATTGATTATTATTAATTATTGAAAATCACTAATTGATGATCAGTAATTGATCACTTATTAATTAGTGACAATTACTAATTGATGATCATTAATTAATAATAGACAATAATTATTATTTTAACCATCATTATTAATTACTATTAAACAATTATTGATTAATCTGCATTGATTAATAATTAATATTAATCAATTAATAATTATTGATCAGTAATGAATAAAGTAATGATAATTTATTAATAATTAAATTAAATTATTTTAATGGATTGTCATTAATTAATAATTGATAATGGTTATTATTTATAATAATTATTAGTTAATATTAAGTAATTATTGATTAATGATAATTGACATTAATTATTTTATTCTCATTATTATTAATTACATCAAACAATTATTGATTTATTATCTTGAATTAATATTAACTGATTATTATTTGATGATAATTAATAATTAATATTAACAGATAATTGATGAGCATCAAATAATCCTTAATTCAATTTGTTTGATATTAATTAATAATGATGGTTAAAATAATAATTAATGATGATCAATTAGTTATTGTCACTAATTAATAATTCATTATTTAATGAACCTCAATTGGTAATTATCCTTAATTAATAATTGATTAATATTAATTATTGATCATAAAATTATTGTGGTTTTGTTCATGTATATTTAATTAATTAATTTATTTTTAAATGGATTTTGTTGATATATAAATATATTTTATTTATTAAATTATTTATTTTTAAATTTAATTTTATGTATTTATAAATTAATTTAATTTAATTTTAAAATCAATTTAAATAATATTTTATTAAATTCTTAAATAATAAACCATTAGTTATTAAATATTGATTGATAATAATTATTAATTAGTGAAAATTACTAATTGATGATAATTAATCAATAATATTTTGGTATTGATTTTTAAGTAAGTAACAATTTACTGATTATGAATTAATGATAATTAATCAATAATTGCTTCATAATAATTAATGATTATAAGTAATCAATATCAACGATAAATTAATGATCATGAATTAATAGTCGATCAATGCCAATTATTAATACATAGCAATTGTTAATGATAATCAGTTAATAATTGATTATATAATAATTAAATTATTATAATACAATATATAATATAATATAATACAATATAATAATTATTATATTTTAAATACTGATTAAATTTCATTAATTAATATTAATATGTATTTAATATTAAAGGATTGTTTTAGAATATAAAGAAAAGAATGTTAGTCAATATGCCTTGTACCACTTACCATAAACATTTCTTAGGCTATAGCAAAATTGTATATAGCTTTAGAATTCCTCCCCTTCCATTAGATATAATGCTGAATTTTTCCCGTCAAATTTAATGAACATACAGGAGTAAATTTGAACATATGAGATACATTTTGAAATGAAATATTACTCTTGTGTATATTGGGGCTGAACACTTAGATAAAAGGAATTTTTAAGGGGGTATCATTTAATGTCAAGAGACTGATCAAGAAAACTAATTTTTACAAATAAAATTAATACACCACTGTACTTTGAAATTATTTATATTTTGTTGACCATGCACTTTAAAAATTATTTTTATTTTTATTCAAGTAAAGATCAGAATTTTCTTGTTCAAGAACCTTGTTTATAGCTTTTAATCTTCTCTGTGAAAAAATGATGCAAAGAAGAGTCCAGAACCTCGATTTATTTTCTTGTCAAATAGACAAAGGTAAGCTTTAACTATAAAATTGCTTATTTCATACATGTATGCCATTCTTCATCAGTTTTATTTTTATTAAGCTTGTTTTTCATATCAATAAATATCAAATATAGAGAATATTAAAATATTAGGAATAACTCCCAAATGAAGATTAAAGAGTGTAACTGATAAATATTTTTGATATCATATAAATAAATATTTTTGATATCATAACTTTTAAAATAGTGTCAGAAAGGTGAGTCATAGCAATAAGGCAAAAAATTTAAGGAATAATCTGTAAAATCATAGTAAGAATAAAATCGTTACCTTTTATAGACAATATAATAGTTTATTTAGAAAACCCAATCAAGCCAAATAAAATGAATTAAAATAACTCCAGGAAAATGCAGGATAATAAATAAATCTTCATAGAGCATTAGCATTTTTATATATTATTCCCTAAAGCCTTAGCAAGAACAAATAAAGACATTCTATTTAAAAATGATAGAGACTGTGAAATACCTGGAATTCTATTCATCAAAACAAAAGGGGGATGGAGGGAGGGCAGAACTAAGATGGTGGAGAAGCTACACAGACTCACCTGTTCTCTATCTACCAAATTAAAATATGATATAATGCCTAAAAAGAAATATTGGAGCACCATAATCTACAGAAAAATGGAGTGAAATAATTTTTCTATTTAAAACTACTTAGAAAGCCATTAGGAAAGTTCTATTCCACTCTGATGGAAGAGGAGTGCAAAAACAACAGAACGAGGCAGGTTCCGATAATTAAAGAGTCCTTGGACACACCTGAATCAGCAACAGGGGCTGCCAGAGCTCCCAGCTGCAGCCCTTTGCTGCCTTGACGGAGTGCCCATACACAGATCCAGGCAGCAGTTGTGGCGGACCTTATTGGGAGCACTTAGCACATCCCAATGCTTGCAACCTCAGAGGACAAGGGGATCCTGGTCACAGTTACCAGATGGAAAAGAATTCACATGGTTACTCACTGACCTGACCACAGGCCAGGAGAGTATTAAACACACTTGTCATTACATTATACAATGTTGAAAGAATTTATAAAAAAAAAAAAAAGATTGGTCACTAAGAACGCTCAATGAAGCTGCACAAAGAACTTGGAACATACTTCTTTCTACATAGTTACAGAAAATGAGCAAACAACAATACCAAAACACCCTAACCATAGAAAGATATTTTGGTGCCCGGGAAGACTTAAAATCAGAAGAAAATATTGCTGCATCCAAAGCTTAGAAGGAAGAAAAGATATTAGCTATTTCACATCTCAAAATAGTCTACAAAGCAGAAATTGTCTAAATTATTTAGAGTAGTTTAAGAAACGTGTCTCTGGGGGCTTCCGTCCCGGCTCCTGCCGCGGCGGCTCCACCGCAGGCCCAGTTGCGGGCTCCAACCCAGGGTCCCGGGACGCTCTCGAGGGGACATGCTGAGGCGGACTCTGGAAAACCGGGACGCCCAGACCAAACAGCTGCAGGATGCGGTCTCCAACGTGGAGAAGCACTTTGGGGAGCTGTGCCAGATCTTCGCGGCGTACGTGCGTAAAACGGCCCGGCTTCCAGACAAGCCAACCTCCTGGTGAATGAAATCAATGCTTATGCTGCCACCGAGACGCCCAACCTGAAGCACG
The DNA here is from genome assembly GCF_027887165.1 of Monodelphis domestica. NCBI lineage: Eukaryota > Metazoa > Chordata > Mammalia > Didelphimorphia > Didelphidae > Monodelphis > Monodelphis domestica. The sequence continues at coordinate 34,805,505 of NC_077230.1, forward strand.
GCCTGAAGGACTTTGCTGATGAGTTTACCAAACTTCAGGATTATAGGCAAGCTGAGGTTGAAAGACTTGAAGCCAAAGTAGTTGAACTTTGAAAAGTTATGGAACTATTGTGAAAATGAAACGGGATGATCTCAAAGCAACTTTAACAGCAAAGAGTCGAGAAGCTAAGCAGTTAACTCAACTAGAAAGGACGCATCAACGGAATCCATCAGATCGGCATGTCATAGTATCCTTTCAATTTTGAAGAAAAAATTATTTTGTCATTTAGTTGATAAAAAGGCAGAAACAGAATTACAGAGAGCTACAATGGATGCCACCAGAACAAGTCGGCACCTGGAAGAAACAATTGACAATTTTGAAAAGCAAAAAATAAAGGACATAAAGAATATATTTTCAGAATTTATAACTATTGAAATGCTGTTCCATGGTAAAGCTTTAGAAGTCTACACTGCTGCCTACCAAAATATACAGAAGATTGATGAAGAAGAAGATCTAGAGATTTTTCAGAGCTCTCTCTATCCACCTGACTATTCAACTTGTTTAGATATTGTTCGAGCAAATTCAAAATCTCCTCTTCAGAAATCTATTTCTATCAAGTGTATATCCGGATCAGGACAGCAGATTCCTACCACTGGGATAAGAAAAGATCACCAAGATGACGATGAAGAGGATGATGAATTGGACGTTACAGAAGAAGAAAATTAATTTTATATGTGCTTTTAACAGTTCCCCTCAAAATCATCAACTTCAGCTTATTAAATGTGTCAATTGCCCAAAAAAAGCAATAAGAAATTAACATGTCTATATGTATACATATATGCACTATTAACAGGTATTTCAAAAGAATCTATTGGTTTTTTAAAGTAAATGGTTTTTGAGGAATTAACTTCAGAATGGAATGTGATTAAAGGAAATTTCTGTAGCCCCAAAATTAAGTAGCTAAAATGAAAAACATGCCATTAGCTTTGTTCTGTTACCAAGGTTATGGTATTTGTTTAAATATAAATTTCATTTTTAAAGAATTTCAAAATAATTATCGTGAGAGCTGTCTTTAAGCCATTGTCATATCACACAAATAAATGTGACAGTGGCCAAAAAAGAACTATTATCTTCTCTTGGTTCCCTATGTAAGCTAAGTTTCCATGCCTTCATTTCTTAAAAATCAGTTAAAATTCCTTCAAAATCATTGACAAGCATTGTTCCATAAAGTACTTAAATAAGGTTGTTTTACTTCCTTATCAATTTCAAAAATTGGGGAGTTTTATTTGCCAGGTCACATCTACCTAGTTAACGCCTTTAAATAGTCCAATGGGGCTAAATGAGCAAAAGAAATTAGAAGACCAAGAAAACTGGTCATATTTATATATTCCATTTTTAACAATGGAAGAAGGTAGTTAAAGGGTGAAAAAATGTAGTAGTCCTCATGAACTTAAAATCAAAATGTTGACAATGTGTGATGCAGACTTTGGAAAACCTATTTTGAGATGCTATTTTCCCATAGAGAAATGAGGCACAGGCTGCTAATAAAAGAAATTCTGAAATTGTATTAGAATTTCTAAACACTAAAATTTATTATTATTATTATTATTAATGACACATTCTTGTACCTGGAAATATCAAGTTGGAGACATTTGAATCATAGAATGTTAGCATGTCTGACATTTTTTTCATTTCCAGGATTTCCTTCTGGGAAAACATTTGTAATCTTATTTCATTGATCCAGACAAGCATATTTTACTAACTGTGAAATTTATTTCCTTTGGAATACTAGAAAAATTACTATTCACAACACATAAAAATAAAGACTTTACAGAAAAAAAAAGAAAGAAACGTGTCTCTGACACTTGCTAGTTGTGAAATGCTGGACAAGTCACTTAACCCTGTTTGCCCCAGTTTCCTCTTCTGTAATGAAGAGATAGCTGGAGAAGAAACTGGAACACTACTACATTAGCTTCACTAGGAAAATTCCAACTCAAGTCATAAAGAGTCAGATACAACTGACTGACAAAACAAGAAGGATCAATGGTCAATTAGAGGAACAGATTAGGTGTAGAAAATGCTGAATAAAAAAGGGCCTTGTAAAATGTACCTTTGATAAACTCAAAGTCCTTAGACTGTGCTAGAATTAGGAATTATTTTTTTAAACTGTTGGGAAAATTAGAAATGCTTTGAGACGACTTTTTATATAAGTTGTCTTTTATTGTGAATATATGAACCCACAAATGATCCATAAATAAACTTTGGGGTTCTGTGATCTTGGAAGAGAGAAAAAATGCATGTTTTTTAATAACATTTCATTCAAATTTAACAAATTCCAATAACAATTTTTATAATACACTTTGATATCTGGTATGGTTAGATCATCTTCCATCATATTATTTTTCATTATTTCCATTGATATTCTTGACCTTGTTTAGTGAAAAATAATATGATGGAAGATGATCTAACAGTGAAAAATAATATGATGGAAGATGATCTAACCATACCAGATATCAAAGTGTGTATTATTATAAAGTACTTATCTTCAAACTAATCTATTATTGATGAAGAAAGAGTAGTGGATCTGTGGAATAGAGTAGGTACACACAATTTGCACAGTAGAAATGACTTTAGTAATGTTGTGTTTCTTACATGCAAAAATCCATATTTTAGGGTCAAGAACTCACTGGGTCAAAAACTGCTGGGAAAACCAGAAAGCATTTTGGCAGAAACTAGATGTAGACCAATGCCACACATCATGTATCAAAATAAGGTCAAAGTGGCATTTGATTTATGCATTCAGGGTAATGCCAGATTTAAATTAGGGGGAAAAGAATTATCAAATAAAGGACAGAGAACATTATAGGAGGTGCAATGGATCATATTCATTACCTTTAAAAGTTTTCCACACAAAACCAGAGAGAAAGAAGAAAAATGGGAAAAAATTTAAAGATCTGATTAAGGCCTCATTTCTCAAAGATATAGAGCACTGGATCAACTTTATAAAGAATACAGGTTGTTCCCCAATTCACAGATACTAAAATTATATGAATAATCAGTTTTCAGATGAAGAAATAAAAACTGTCTCTAGCCACATAAAAAAGCACTAAATCACTATGAAGAATACAAATTTAAACAACTCTTACTTACCTTTTCATGCCTATCAAATTTTCTTAACAAGACAGGAAAGGAAAATGAAAAACGTTGGAGGTGATGGGGGAATATTTGAGACACTAAGGTACAGATGGTGGAATTGTGAACTGATTCATCTATTCTAGAGAACATGGATATATGCTCAAAGAGCTATGCAATTGTGCATATTCTTTGACTTGGCAATATCACAACTAAAACAGTATCCCAAAGAGATTAGAAATTTTTAAAAAATGAAAAGAAAATGTCCCTATATGTACAAAATAATTTATGGCAGTAATTTTTCGTGTTGAAGAACTTAAAATTTCAGGGATAACATTCAATTGTGAAATGGCTGAAAAATTTATGGTATATGATTGTAATAATATTATTGTGCTACATGAAATGATGATTAAGATGCTTTCAAAAAACCTGGAAGACTTATATGAACTGATACATAATGAAGGGAGCAGAAGCAGAACATTGGGTGCATGAACAGCAATGCTATGCAATGATCAACTGTAAATGACTTTGCTATGCCCAGAAATACAAAGATTGAAAGACAGTTCTGAAAAACTGAAAAATGTTATCCACTTGCAGTGGAAAAGGTGATGGAATCTAAATGCAGAGCAAAACATATTTATTTTACTTTATTTTCCTTTCTTTCTGGTATGTTTTATTTCTCAACATGATGAATAAGGAAGGAAATATGTTTTACATGACTGCATATGTATAATCTTTATCAAATTGCTTACCTTTTTAATGAGGTTGGAGACCAGGGTGACTAGGAAAGAATTTGGAACTTAAAATAGATTTTATATGTCCTTAGAAAAAATTTTAATTATTAAAAATGTCTTAATGTGCTTATATGCTGAAAGGTAGAAAGTTCAGCAAAATCATTGATCTAGGGGAGACTGTAACAGAGTCAGATATATATATATATATATATATATATATATATATATATATATATATATATATATATATTGCTAATTATTAAGGAAAAGATACCGGTAAAGTATAAGTGGATGGCTTATAATTCCAGTGCAAAGCTAGAGTGACCAGGCCAACTGTACTGGGAGGAAATCTTATTCTTACTGTTGCTTCAGATGTTTTAGGCTTTCATTATTATTACTATTATTATTTTTGTATTTATAGGTGACAACGAACTGGGGCTTTGTACTTGTATCTTCTTTGATCCAGCAGATGAGGATGGAAAGGAACCAGGGGTTTTTATAACTGAAATTATTGAAGGAGGTGCAGTTCACAAACTTGGATGGTGAGTTTGGTTTTGTAATTTTATAAGAATTGACTTTGTAGGGAGGATTTAACATCATTCTAAAAAGGGTTAATATTGTAAACATGGAAAGTGACTACACAAATAAAATCTCTGAAAAATACAGAAATATCAACTTTAAAAATATTGTCATGACCAAGCTAGTAAGGAAATGGAATTGGCTTGGAAACAAAGATTCTATAATTCCACTCCAACTAGGTCTGTAAACTATGACTTTATTCTTGATCATTGAGAAGGTCTTTAATAATTGCCATAATGAGCCCATTGTAAACATGTGCCCAGCTATTTCCAAATCAGGTCAAATTAACAAGTATTTATAAATCTATACCATTCCAGAACCTGTGCTCTCCATGAAGGGATATAAAGAAAGTGGGAAAATAGTTCTTGACTTGGAGAAATGAAAAACTGAATTGACTAGGCAACAAACAAATTACTATTGTGTGCAGAAAAGATCTATACTAAATAAATGTGAGAAAATCTGGGTGTGGGGGATACTTTGGTTGTATTAGAAAAAATGGTATCCATGAGACACTGGCAACTATCTTCAGAGATTATTGAAATTTGACTATACAATAAAATAATTCCTGAATTGAGAGAGGGCTTCCTAGATATAGGAATGTAGGAATATACATTTAAAATATTAGTATAAACTGCCCAAAGTGAATCCTTGAGAAAGGAAAAAAATAAGAAATGCAAATAGGTTGCCAAATCATAACTTTAACCTTGTAAGAATTTACTATGCAACTGAGGTCAAATGGTACCCTCTATGTCCTTGCTCATGATGTAATTTTGGACTTTAAAATGGAATTCTTCCTGAGATGACACTTTGTTACATAGAACTGAAAGCAAAAAACGCCATCAGGCTTTCTGTTTCTAAGCCTGAGGCTCATTACTTCTTCATCCCCAACTCACATAGCCCAGATGGTTTTAGAATTTTTTCCTGCTTCCTAGATTGTAACAGAATTGATTTCATTAGCTGCCCATCCTGAATATCCCAAATACATGGTGGAAATTTTCTCCTCTTAACCTCCCAAAGTTGATTTCTTTTCCTCAGTTTCTATGATGACATTTATCTGTTTATTATCACCCAAGGTCTCTACAATAAAAGTATCAACTAGAAGGGTCCTTCTGAATTATCGTCTCCTTACTCAGTCTTCAGTCAGTGGGGCATTGTCTGATACCTCAGAAGAATCATTTGTTTTAGTTTCTGCAGATCCTATTGACTTTCTGAAGAATATTAAAATTGAAATAATACTCTGATAATTGTTTGGAGGAGGGCATCTGTGTTTGTGGATGATTTCTCTTGCATCCTTCTCACTGTGTTTTCCAAGATCTGCCAAAGTCCCTTCCTTTGTCAATCTCATTTCATTATTGAGACTTAGCCAGCTGGAAAGGCTTGGAGTACAGACCCAGTTATGAACACTAATCATCCTTGAAGCCCACTTAAAAAAAATCCAGGGAAGAATCCCCAGACAGGCTGCAGGGTAATGAAATTATTGAGACATACCAGCCCTCTAAGTCTTCTGATTAATTTGTAGAGAAGTGGTGACTGAAAAATTTGTAAGTGGCAGCCATTATACTAATGGTATGATGAGTCATTGAAGTCTATCTCTTAAATTAGTACCATATCTTCTAATCATACACATGCATTGGGCTTTTAGGTCATAAATACCTTCAATGTAATTTTAATTACTATGCAATTCTATTTTTCAGTATCCGTGTATTTGACCAGATTATTAAAATAGGTGACATCAATCTAATTGGATTGGATGAAGCAGAAATCATCTCTACTTTTAAAAAAATGGACGATTCTCCTTTCCAGTAAGTAAATTTTCCCATATTTCTTTTAAGATGCATAGATTGCTAGATCATTGTTTTTGACTTGGAAATTTCCTAAGCAATGTGTTCAAACAGAAAAATTGGGGAGAAAGAAAGCCTAATTAACATTTTTAAATAATTTCTCTTTTTGTCTTCTTTTGCTAGGAAATGACCCTCTTTTTTTCTGTTCAGCAGTTCACAAGACGTTTTAGGATTCATTTGCACCTTCCTTTCTTAATACTCTATCACATCTCAAGCAAACCCTTGATTTTCATTTGCATTCATTTTTAGTTAATGAATTTTTATTTTCTTGCCAAATAATGCTCCTTGAAGCTGAAGAGATTTTTTTGTTTTGTTTTGTTTTTGTAAGAATGAAAGCTTAGCTGAATTTCCCCATTCCATTTTTTGCATGGCTATGTCTTTATCCAAAGTACATAAATTAAATGTGGATGTTTTGTACCTAGGATTGAAATTGGCCGCGAACCACCTGAAGTCAAGTCAGAACTTATAGTACGCCTCAAGTTGTCAGAGGAAAGGAAGAAATATTTTATGAATTCACTCATAGTACAGGTATTATGTGAACCAAATAAAAAATGCAGAAACTCAAAATTCTTTCTTTTTTATCATAACAATATTAAAATAAAAATTTTGTTCTTTAAAAAATTTCCTTTCCTACTCTTGAGTAACTTCATCTTAATTTATTACATACTTTTTTATTGTTGCTCTTTTATGCAATTTTATCAATGTCTCTGAGATTTACATTCTAATCTTCTCTGATGCACTCCAACCTTCACCACTGAATTATCATTTGTAGTATAGAGAATGAATTAAGCAAAACTGAACAATAAATACACAACTGAATCTGATAGTTTTTGCTCCATTCTGAACAAAGGAGATATATATGTGTGCATGTGTATGTATATTTTTATATCTCTAGCTTTTGTCCCAGACTAAGATTTTCCATTACAATTAGTCAGAGGATGGCAATCTTTTAATGCTGCTTTAATTTACCTTAGTTTTAAAGAGCCTTCTGTTTCTGCTTACTTTACATTATTTAATGTGGGGTTTTTTAATGTCTCATAGAATTCTTATTGTTAATTTCAAAAACTTAATAATATCTCATTATATAATATATCACAGCATTTGTTCAGGTTTTCCCAAATTAACAGACACTTTGTATTCAGACAAAGAATATGTGAGTGTATCCATATTCCCTTGATTTCCTGCCTTTGATGACTTTGGGGTTTCTCTTCTATTCTAGTTGCATTGATTTTGTTCATGTTAAATCTTTCTTAGTAGTGCAAAATTTCTATTTTTTCTTTTATTATGATCACTAACCCCCTAGTTTTTTACCATCAATATGCCTCACAAATAGAGGTCTAAGATGTCTCATTCCTGTTGTTTTTCTAATTTTGAATGCTGTATGGATATTGGTTGATATTAAGGTTGTATATGCAACTTGAATTCATGATGGTAAATTATATACTCTTTCATATTCAAACTTTCATCTGTATCACCTGACTTCCAGTTTTTCTCAGGCCTTCCAGAATACAGAATCCTTCCTCTCTCATTTTTGTTTTTGGGTTTTTGAACTCCTGGATTGCTGAGTTAATTATCTTCTGGGACTTACTTATGGTAGAATATTTTATGAACTTTTAATTATTGCCAAGTAATCTTGAATAATTTTATTATTTTTGAAGGTTCAGTTTGAGGACCTGTTAATTTTAGACCTCTTTTATTATTCTTGTTTTTAACATTTCCATTAAGATTCCTTTTCACAACAATCTCTGACCAACAATCTTTTATTTTATGTCTTTCTGTATCCTGTCTCTAAGGCTTTCCCCCAAATGCTGGTCTACCAATTTGTAAGCCCCTGGAGGTGAAGGAATGTTTTATCTTTATATCCCTAGGACAACACACGGGCTTGCAATTTTAAGATGCTTAAGAAGTTATGATTGAATTAGTTGCTCATGTTGTTATGCTGATGCATAAGCAGGCTCTAGCTTTTTATTCTGTGCTATTTAGCTAGATGTTTTGGAAAACTCTTTAAAATGTTTTACTATAATTTTGAAATGACCATCTGTCCTCTAATAATGATAATGTCTTTGGAAGAAAGATCAAAGTATATATTTAATCTTTCAAAGTGTGTATATGGGTATATTGGTATATATTTCATTTTGCAAAAAGTATAAAAGTATTTACTACTGCCTCCTTAAAACCTCTTTCCTATCCAATTATGAAATCTTTAAACATTAGCACATTAGGAGAGTGGATTTTGTTTGTTTATTTTAAGCATGTTCTTGAGATTTCTTAGCTTTAGGCCTATATTGTAATTACACTTTCTAAACATTTTCTCCATTTAAAGGAAAAAATTGGAGATATCACTATTGTGAGAGGACAAGCAAGTATTTGTACAACTTCAAGAGAACCATGGTACTGGATGGCCAGGTATATATATATATATTATATATATATGTATATATATAAGCTTTTATTGAGTATGTAAACTACTGGTTTTTTAGACAAAACTTAGTGAAAGATTAATAATAAAATAACAATATGCTTTTGCCTCTAGATTCCATTTACTGGGAAGATTTCCAAATTGGAGACTCAATTTTGAAAAAATATTTATATTCAGTGGGTTTTTTGGATAATATTTTCCTGATGAGGAATGGCCTAATCATTTCTGGCTCATAAATATATAGAATGAAATAATATAATGCATTAAAATAAGTAAATATCAGGAATAGAAGAAATCTGGAAACATCTTGATAAACTTTGATGTAAAGCAAATAGAACAGATTAAAAACAAAAACAAAAAGAATGTTTTTTTTAAACTTTAGCTTCTGTCCTATAATTGAAGCTAAGTGTCAGTTCCAAAGCATAAGAGCAGTAAGAGCTAGGCATTGGGGTCAAATGACCAGCCCAGGGTCACATAGCAAAGAAGTGCCTGAGGACAGATTTGAATGCAAGACCTCTCATCTCCAGGATCTCTCTGTCCACTCAGCCAATTAACTGTTCATGAGAATATATTTTTTGTGAATTAAGACAAAAAAGGTCTAGAGAGAGCAATGGATAAGCAAAAAAATGTTAGGCAGAATAATAGATTTAAAAATGTTATTTTAGAGTGTTTAACTGACTCCCTATTATGTAAATTCATGTTACTCTAATCAATATCTTTCTGATATACTGAATCATTTTAAGCTAATATTTTTGTCTTTTAGATATATTCTATTATATTGATTTTTGTATCTGTACCTTTCCCCTCTGACTGTACTGAAGAACATCATTGTGAAAGCCCATAAACACCTTTTTCAGTGGCAAAATCATAACTCATTAGGGGTGTGTACATTTGTCACATAGATAATGATGGATGGACTTCATCAAAACTGATTACAACTTGTATACAACCTTTAGAGAATTTAATGAGCTAAGAATTTCAATTTCAATTTTAAGAGGTCTTCAGAAATTACTTTAGATATCTAGTAGATTTCTGTAATGATTTTTAAAGTATATATGTATACATACTGTAAACCTTAACATTTCTTAGACTTATAAATGTTGGAAATTCCACCATTGGGAAATTTCATACTTGAAAAATTTCCCACTGATAGTCTATTGGAATGTGAATCCCCCTTGGCATGGGAGGGTCCTTCTCCTACCTACTTAAGATTACTTTAGGATAGAAACCTTTTGCTGAAGAATGGAAAGGGCTTTGACCTATGCTTAAGCATAGAACACAAAGTTCTTTGAGTCATGTTTGATTTTAGAATTGATACAATAGAGATACTTGGAATGACAGAACCAGGTCTTGGAACTTACAATCTCCACCCTACTCAGTCCTAACAGGATTTACAAAGGGCTGCAGCAAAGGATCAAAATTAATTATTTGAGAATATGACCTTCAACAGATATGTGCAAAGGGGCAGACCTCTGGGTGGTCCTGGGTTAAGCTAGAGCCACCATTGGCACAGGGAAGACATGGACAGTGATTGGTAGATGTGAGAACTGAGGGGAGGGAAGTTGAATGGTTTCCTTAAAGATAGCAAGGTCTGAGGACTGGGAGAGGTTCGAGAAGTTTTGCTCTGAGAGGATGCTCTGAGAGGAGGGCTTGTTCTGAAGGAGGCTGGAGGTGGAGGCCTCTGAGACTGTTTCTCCATTTGGTCACATGAGTGATAGGGACTGATCTCTTTTCTTTGCCTTAGCTATCTAAGGGCTTGGGCCTTTTGGCTCAGCCTAAACAGAGGGGGTATTTAAGCCCTATTCCCTTCTCTCCCCTTTCTCTCTCTCTCTCTCTCTCTCTCTCTCTCTCTCTCTCTCTCTCTCTCTCTCTCTCTCTCTCTCAATACCTTTCTTCCTCATGTTTGTAATTAAACTCCATAAAAGGTTGACTGCTGACTTGAGTTTTCATTTACGAATTACATAGCTGAATTCCTTGGCGACCTTAAGTTAATATATATCAGTCTTTTAAAGTGATTTCCTTGTCACACATACATATATATTTTTAAAAATGTTGAACTAAAAGGTAGAGAACCAAATATATGTTCCTACTTAAAGTATAAAGCAGGAAGCCAAAAAGAGCTTTTGTGCATGCATAATAAATTATACTCTGCAGTTTAATCTAATTCTACCAAAACAATAGAGATTTCTTGGTGATTTTCATCTGTATTTGTATTGTAATTTGTAGCATTGCTCATTTTATACCCTCTAAAATTGTGATTGATCATTAAATAATTAGAGTTTACTCTGGAATTGTGTCTGATTATCAGAGTTCTTAAATCTTTCAGATTTGTTTTTCTTCATGGTGTGAATATGAAAAAACCCTCATGATAGTGTCAAATTTCTTCATGCAAATATGATAATTTTTTTTCTGGTTCATAATAGTTTGGCTCTGTTCTCTTTGTATCAGTTCATAGAAGTCTGGCCAGGTTACTCTAGTTCCATTCTGGAAATTATTTCTTTTTGTGCATAATTTGTTCAGCCATTTCCCAGTAAAACCAATCCAAACCAAACCAAACCAAAACAAAACAAAACAAAAACAAAAACAAAACAAAACAAAACAAAACATCCTATTAATCCCCAGTTCCTTGCCTCTGCAGAATAAGAAAAGAAGTATCCAATAATTGTTTTGGTACCTTTGGGTCCTATCTTTTCATTTGCATTTTTTAATTTCTTTGGGATATTGCTCAAAGTTTAATGACAGTTTAATGAGGCCTAGGACCAAATTACTTTCTTGAATATCTAGAAAAACCTAAAGTTCCACAACCACGAATACTCTTGTTTCTCATACCCCAATAATTGTCATTTTAGTTGTAATCATCTTCGTCAATCTGGTATGAAGTAACAGCTTAGAACTGTTTAAATTTACATTTCTCGAGTTACTAGTGATTTTGGACCATTTAGGATTGATTTCCCCCCTTGAAAAAGGTGCATTAGTTTCCATAGCCTTTGACTTTTTTTTGACTGTCATTTAATTGGAAGATGCCTCATGGTTCAAGGTTTACATTTGATCAGTATAGTAAATGGAAGGTCAGAAAGGCTAAGTGACTTGCCCAAGTAAATACAACTAATTAGTAGAAACATACAACTAGGTTCTAGAACTAGAACTTGAGTCCAAATCTCTTTAATTCCAAGATGGTTTGATTGCCAGTTGTATGAAACTGCTACCTTTTCTTCCACAGTAACCTGAAATTTGTTATTGGGGCACTGAAAATATTAATAGAAGAAGATCAGGGATGTAGAAAAGACTTCCAAGCTATCTTTGAGCAGGTAAGACAGCACAGTTCCTCCCCATTAATCAAGTTTTATTGAATGTTAGTTGTGTTCACAGTGATAAAAGTGGTGGAAAGCAAAGCAGTCAGTGAGAATGGTGCCCATAATAATGCATGAAATAAATGCTTCCTATTTCATTCATCCATTCTTTTGATCAGTCCAAACAAAACTTTTCAATCTTACTAAAACTCTACTTGGCCTAAGAGGACTGCTTTATGAAAGGTGAATTGACCAAAACTCCCATATCACTACTCTCTGCCTAGTTCTACTTATCACTCTTTAGAAAATCCAGTATGGAAATCATTTGGGAACCCCAGCCTACTACTACTACTAATCCATGAATTGTGTCTACTTGATCAAGAGAAAGGATCATCGGCTGGGGTATCCTTCTTCCTTGCTTCCCTTACTCCCTTGCAGCTATTAACTACACTTAGGTCTTAAATGTGAATCAGTAACTTTCTTCTTTCTGAAGTGAAGAAGGCCCACCAGGCTTTTTTATTATTATTTTCTCTGTGAATGTGCCTCTGAAGTCTGCTAGAATGTAGGCCTTACAATCGATTTCCCCTACTTTTATGCTATCATTGTAACTACTAATTGAAGTACCTCTGGATGTGTGCAAAATGCTGCTAAGCGCTGGAGACATAAAGAGAAAAAATGAAACATTTCCTGATCTTGAGACACTCTTACTCCATACTCTAAGTGGAAAGTACAACATTTAAAATAAGGTTCAGCTGAAGCACAAGATGGAATGCTTCAGAAGTCCTGGGGTCTCAGTGGTAGAATGGATGGAATGGATAGCAAGAGCCATTTGGCAATGATTTCACAAAGATTAGTTAGACTGGTTCTGCCATCTATCACATCAGTAAATTCTTTTGTATTTGAGGATTAAACCCAGTGTCTCGGTCACATATTATCAAGGCTTTCCTGTTTTTATTGGATAAAGTCTAAACCCAGTACCTTCCATACTCTGACACCAGAGGGTTCCATACTTAATTCCCAGAGTACCATGACATAAATTTTTTATTATATATATATATATATGCATATATCTATATCTATATCTTTGTAGTCATATAAATCTTATATACCCAGAGCTTAGCTGAGGACCAGAAGACCAGACATGGAAGAAGCTCTTAGTAGTGAATATCATTTTTCCTTTTTTCTATACACATGTAAATCTGTGTGTCAGTATATACATATAGATGCACATAAATGCATGCACACATTTATTTATATATGTGTATGTGTGTATGTGTCGATATCTATACCTCTATCTAAGGCCAGGTTACTTACTCATCAGACCTGCCCTAACATTCTTCTAGTTTGCAAAAGGGCTTGTCACTGTAATTTCTCAGCTATTATGGTATTTCCACTGACTGTTTTTGAACATCTCTTGGAGTCCATTTTACCTAAATTACAATGCTCCTAGAAGCAGAAACTGTCTTTCCCCCCTGTATATACAGAACTATGCAGGAAGAGAAGCTCTGTTTTGTAGTGTTAGGAAGTGATATGTATTGAAGTGGTCCCCCTGATGTCCATCCTGGATGTCTGAAGCTCACCAGGTCAGTAACATCTTACTGCTTTTGGCAGCTTCCTGCAACTAAATGGCACTGAAGGTGTCACCTTGCCTTGAAAAACACAATTCTTAGCTGGGAGAGCTTTTAAGCTTTGGATTCTATCCCTAACCTCATTCCTATCTACATGCCTATCTCTTTCCCTCTTCCCATTCCCATCCATGTCCCCATCTCAGTTCCCAAACCTATCCCTGTCTCTAATCTCATGTAAATCTCTCGTCCTATCCTGATTGGTTTTACACAATAGCTACTAGTCATGGAATTTGTGCATATGTTTTTGAATGTAATAGATCTTAAGCGGTTCATTTGAGAATAAAGAAGTCAGATAAGTGGCTAGCAGGAATAAATGAGTTATATATGAGATGGTTGTGACTCTTGGAGAGGAAAAGGATTGAATAACGTGTACTTAATATTAATAGATTTATTTTGGTTAATTTGGTAAATTTCAGGCTAACTTTTTTCAAGACAAATATAGAGACATGAACACATACAATGTGAATATGGAACAGAAACCTGATGAATCAGATAAAGAAGGCACATTTTTACCATTGGCCCCAGAAGAAGAATTATTACTAGAACAATTTAAAATAAAACCTAACGAGATAAAAAATGAAGATTTATCACCAGGGCAATTATTAGCCCAAGGGGATTTCAATTCAGGTAAGACATATATCCTTGCTCAAAACATTTGACCCTAAAGTTTTCTGATAGAAAAGAGAAATTTGCAACAAATGTTTCCATCACTCACCGAATCTCTGGTCTCTATTCCTTTCCCCTTCATATCTCTAATAATGAGAATGCTAGCTGCTTTATAAGGCTTTCTCAACTATTGGTGATCCCTCTCTTGGTGATTGAACTATATGGGACCTTGGAAATATTCTACTATAACATTTTAATTGCTATAGAAATCTATCCTATATGTATGTCAGAATGTCATTTAGCTTCTGCCTCAAAATATGCAGTGATAGGAAACTCATTTTCTCAACATCCAGGCCACACTATCGCTAAATTACTTAAGCTTTTAGACAAGATTACAGTACAATTTTATTTTTCTCATGCTTTTTTTTATAATTTATTCGTTTTCCCTTCTTTTGAAATAATACAGAAAAAGATCTTGTTCCTCTTTCCCTATTACTATCCATCTGACATATAAAATCAACTTATTATCCACCTAAGTTTTTTTTTAATATCTATGATCATGTTTAGACTGAAAAAAATCTTTATATGATTTCTTATTACATCCTTGGGACATGGTTTTGTTTAGAGTCTATTATCCATCCTACTTTAATTACATCCATTTTGGTTTATCAACATTCTGTTGGTCTCATTGCAACAAAATCTTTTTTTAATTCAATTACTTATAGGAATAATTTTGGCCATTTCTTTCAACATTTTAAAATTCAGATGCTCCCATCTCCCTTTCCCTGAGGTGGTGAAGAATCTGATATAGGTTACACTAATACTATCATGTAATACATATTTCCATATTGTTTCCATCATGATAAAGACATATAACATATATATTCAATCTCATGAAGATTTATAATATAACTTATAATTTATAATATAACTATTATAGTAGAAGATGTCAAGTTTTGATCTACACTCAGATTTTTTTTGTAGCTTCCTTGACCATTGATAGTATGTTCTTCATGTGTTACCTTGGAAGCTTTATGATAATGGTTTAGTCCTCCACAATTGATCATTGTATAATATTTCTGTTATAGTCTCTAGTTATAATGGCTCTGCTC
The DNA here is from genome assembly GCF_027887165.1 of Monodelphis domestica. Classification (NCBI taxonomy): domain Eukaryota; kingdom Metazoa; phylum Chordata; class Mammalia; order Didelphimorphia; family Didelphidae; genus Monodelphis; species Monodelphis domestica. The sequence continues at coordinate 34,820,825 of NC_077230.1, forward strand.
ACTTTTTCTGAATTCATCCTGTTCATTGTTCCTTATGGCATAATAGTAATCCATTACAACCATATTCCACAGCTTGATCATTCAACCACTAAATAATGGACAACCCCTCAGTTTCCAATTCTTTGCCTCTATAAAAAGAGCTGATAATAATATTTTGGCACAGCTAATTCCTTTTATTCTATCTTTGATCCATTTGGGATCCTGAACCTTTAGTGAGATTGTTATATAGACCTTTGGGTATTGTTTCATATAAGTCTGCAGAATGGTTGTATTGATTCACACTATTACGAATGAAGTTTATTAGTGTTACAATTTTCACACCTCCCCTTCAACATTTATCATTTTCCATTTTGGTCATGTTAGCTAATATGAAGGGTATGAGATCATTTTTCAGAGTTGTCTTAATTTTCATTTCTCTCATCAATAGTGATTTGGAATTTTTTAAAATATAGCTATGTATAATTTTAATCTCTTCTGAGAAATGCCTATTCAAATCCTTTGACCATTTCTCAATTGAGGAATGTTG